>NW_023416317.1:12759516-14098766 GCF_014108235.1 Myotis myotis | reverse complement strand
TTCCTCCCTAGCCACCTAGCATATGAAGTTTGCTGAGTCTTTTGATACACAAATTTAGTTGGTTTAATAGCTTAATTTAAAAATAACATCTAACACTGGCAAACAATGTTAATCTATACTCTTACCCATGTCTAACAATCATCATTTCATATGTCTGAATCATTTTTTCTATAAAAAATTTCACAGGCTGAAGATTGTGTACTTTGCAGACTTCATGAGCACATTCCAAAAATTCCTAAAATAAAAGAAAATGGAATGAATTTCTATAAAATGGTATTATACTATAAATCATGTCATACTTATCTTATAAATGTAGACTTTTTATTTACAAATAATAAAACTATCTTCTTATATTGAAAAATTATTTATTGACGCTTTATTTTTTAATTGAAAGGAGGAACAGAATTAAAATATTTTAAAATTATCAGTATTCCCCATTATAAGTTATTAAAGATACTAGAAGCCTGGTGCACAAAAATTCGTGCACTTGGGGGGGGGGGGTCCCTCAGCCCGGCCTGTGCTCTCTCACAGTCCAGGACCCCTTGGGGAATGTCCACATGCCAGCTTAGGCCTGCTCCCTGGGGGATTGGGCCAAGCTGGCAGTCAGACATCCCTTTGGCAGCCCAGAAGCCCTTGGGGGATGTCCACCTGCCAGTTTAGGGAGTGGTCCTAAGCCACATTCGGACACCCTTAGCACTGCAGAGGATGGAGGAGAGGCTCCCACCACCTTTGCTGCGCTCGCAGCCGTCAGCCCGGCTTGTGGCTGAGCAGAGCTCCTCCTGTGGGAGAGCACTGACCATCAGGGGACAGCTCCTATGTGGAGCATCTGCCCTCTGGTGGTCAGTGTGCGTCATAGCAACCAGTCGTTCTGGGTCATTCCACTGTTAGGGTCAATTTGCATATTACCCTTTTATTATATAGGATAGCACCATAGCACTGTGTATATGCTACATGACACAATTCCTTTTAATAGTGATTTCCAGAATTTTACTTTTGGATAGGCTATAGAAGAACATGCCAAACAATCCTTTATACTGTACTAACTAGAAATAAACAGAGAAGCTTAAAAAAAATCCATAAGTATTTGAAGATACAGGAGCACTTTGAATACAAATAAGTCTAAAAGAACTAAATTTCAAAAAGGAATGAGCCTTTCTTAGGTGAATACAAATCACAGCTAATTTTGCTCCTGGGAGCATTTTTTAAGTGTGAATATAGATGTTAGTGGATTGGATCTGCTATAGGCATAGAGACTTTGCTGAAGTAAGGAGAAACCAACAGAGATTTTAATGGTCATGTGTGACAGATTTTAATCTGGAGGAGCCTCAAGTGCAAAGCTTTTTCTCTGCTTTTGCTGAATAAGGCACATATAGAGAGAAATTTCCTTAGTCTTGGGATATATATCCCAAAATTCTCCTAGAGGGAGGGCCCTTTAAAACAGGACAATTCTCACCCTTAAAGACAATTGAAACCAGAGGTAAACTGAATCTCAACAACTCTGTAACAAAACTCTGACTTAGTTAGACTCTGGCTGGCATGGCTCAGTGGTTGGAGCATTGGCCTGCACAAGGGAACTTTGAAAGACAAAAGCAATTGCCATGAAGCATCATAAAACATTTCCATTTGTTCTGTCTTCTTTTATAATAGCAACAAAAAATACAATGCAATATAAAAACCCCCCACAACTTTACACTTATGAAAGATTCAGGCTGCTTCAATCAAATGTACCATCATCACAAATACAATAAAAGCATCATCACCTCAGTTTCTAAGTCTATACGTAAATAACTCCTTTACTTTAGTAAGATTTCAAGTGGGCATTATAAGCTTATTTATCTCAGAGTGTCAAAATTTCCAACATTCCTCCTATGAACTTAGGCTCACAATGACTAGAAGTAAAGTTCATTTGGTTTTATCATATACAACCTAATCCCTCCAGCTTCAGTAGCTTAAGTCTAAGAATGATATGATGTATATCTGTATAACCCATTGTGAACAATCCTACTTAACTACCATTAGTTTATTAAGGCATACAATAATAGCAGTTAATTCAGTTTCAGGTTGCATAAAACTGAATTTGGTGAAAAACTAAGGATTATGGATTGCAAAACAGCTCTTTAAACTCATTTACATGCTTTACATGTTTGGAATGTGCCTTCACACAGAGTACTGTCATGCAAACCACCTACTTGCTATTTTCTATTGAATAGACACTGCCTTCCCTTTCTTAGCATGAGAATGTTTATTCAATTTAACGTCTTGATTTTACATAATACAGCATCAGGAATGGTCATTACACTGTCTTGAAATTTAATCTGTCCATTTGTTTGTAATCAAAAGCATATCAGAAATCTGTCAGTCCAGGTAATGAAACACTCCCAAATATCCAGTTTTACTATTGAAGTCATAGTAGTAGTTTTCAAATTACAATCTATGGATCCATGAGTCTATTTCTGTATTCAAGGGAATGCAAGAACTCTCCAAAAGAATGGTAAGATTTTTATTTCTAAAAATCCTTAGTTTTTCAGCAATTTCAGATATGCTAAAAATCATATTAGCATATCCTGAATTATCTTGATAATTATCTGTGATATAATACAAAAATACATATGGTCTTTGACACCTCCCCTCTACCTGGCACAGAGCTCCTACAACCCTTGGGATTTCTTGAGTCTTTTGCTATTCACAATGAGCCCTTTTTAATCACATCTGAGTTTACTTAGGTTAAGGACACTAGATAGCCTCAGTATGCAACTACTCACCAGAAAGACACATTGATTTGAGGGCTGGACTTTCATTTCTACCTACCAGCCTTGAGGAAGGAGAGGGGGAGGGCTGAAGATTGAGTTCTACAAAAACTCTGAATGAGATTCAGGGACCTTCTGGTTTGGTGAACACACCAAGTTGCAGGGAAGGTGACACCTTTAGGCCGTGGAAGCTCCACTGCTGCCACTTTCCCATACCTTGCCTTGAGTTGTATCCTTTATAAAAACCAGTAAATATAAATAAACTGTGTTTCTGAGTTTTGTGAGCTGTTCTAGCAAATTATCAAACCCCTGAAGTACGATGGCCTAGAACTTGAGACTGCTATCAGAAGTGAGGGATAGTTTTATAGGACCAAGCCCCAATTTGGAATCTGACACTAATTCCAGGTAGTTAGTGTCAGAATTGAATTGTTGAACACTCAGTTGGTGTCCAGAGAATCAAAAAATTGGTTGTTGGTTGTAAAAAATACCCTAGAATCACCACAATCTGATTCTGTCATAGGACATATATTAGTATTTGAGTTTGAAGATGAAAAACAAGGAGAACCTAAGACCTTAGACCAGGGGTGGGTAACCCCTGGCATGCGTGCCAAACATGGCACACCAGTAACTTTTGCTGGCACGCAAAACCCACTCTTATAATCTTCCATTTACAATTTTTATGAACATTGGAATGACTTAAATGTTAAACTACAAGAAACTGGCAAGACACTTGATGTAATGTTTGGTTACATAAAGGCTTTTGAAAAGAAACTGGAAGTCTTTAAGAGGGATGTGGATGGTGAGAGATTTAGGTAATTCCCAAACCTCAAGAGGCACATCAAAGACCTCCCAAAAGATGACAGAACAGACTGTCAATGCCTTCAAAAGCTGTTTTTAAACATCATTGAGTCAACTATTGAGCAGTTCTTCTCAAGATTTGCGAAATTCAGAGAACTGGAAGAGACAGCAAAATTCATGAGGTTTCCAGACAGCATGAAACTGGAGCAACTAAACTTACAAATGTTTTCATGGATAGACATGGCTGACTTTGAAATGCAGTTGATTGAATTTCAGAGTAGCTCAATTTGGAAGCAGAAATTTATTGACCTTAGAGTTGACTTGGAAAACATTGAAAAAAAGCAATTAGAGACAGGAGTACCAGAGAGAAATGTCGAAAACGAACTATGGACTTGGAATGCCATTCCAGAAAATTTTTTCTGTTTAAAAAACTTTGCAACAGCGTTACTTTCCATGATTTCATCCACATACACTTGTGAATCTTTGTTCTCAGTGATTAATTTTGTTAAGTCTCGTAATAGGAGTAGCCTGACAGATGAAAGTAGTAGCTTGTGCATATCTCTGAAGGTCACGAAATATAAACCTGATGTAAAATCTGTCGTCAGTGATGCAGCAGCAAAAGTCCCACTGATAATATCAAACAGAGTCATAAATTTTCCTGTCGGACTATCAGTGTACATGTATGCATTAAAAAATAAATATATTTTTCATCATCATATACTGTGTTTTTTGTCGCTCGAATGAATTTCATTATTTCTTCAAGGTTTTTCACATAAGTACACCTTAAGAGATATCAAGTAGGTGTAACATGTTCTCAAAAAATTAGGGTTGGCACACAGAAGAATTTTGAGTCAGAAATTTTGCTGGTTTTGGCACGCACTCACAAAAAGGTTGCCCACCCCTGCCTTAGACTTAAGACCTTAGAACTTAGCTCCTTGAGTTAAGCTCTTCTGACCCCTAATACCTTTCAAAATTATATCTTGTCTCTGAACTCTTCATTAGTCTCTGGATTCCTATTTAATCTACGCACAGCCTTCTCCAGATTCCTGAACCCTTCTAGATGCTGGAATAAGAACCCCAGCATAATTGGCGCACCGAACTATGAACATTTTGGAGATGAAGGATTCATCTGAGCGGAAACAGCACCAGTTATGGTGAAAACTCCTCTAAGCCCATGTAGATTCCTGCAACAACGGATCCCAGAGAGGAACTGAGGAGACTGCTCCAGCCACAGAATAGCAGTGGCCCCAAAGAAACAGTCCAGAAATGAAGATGGTGAAGACGCCTTGCCATGCTAGCAGTCAGCAGCTGTGCATCGCTGCAGGTTGCCCAGGACCAAACCAGAGAAGGTTGGACCTGCATTGCCATCATTTGTCCACCATCCAGAACTGAAATATCAATGCTGACATGTGCACATAAAAAACTGTTAGACATTGAAATTTGCACTCTAAGAACTGTTGGCCCACTGATGAACAAGAATAGATACAGAGGCAGAGCAGCATTGAACAGACTGTCAAACTATAGTGGGAAGCCTGGGGAGGGTTGGGAGGGGTGTAAGAGATCAACCGAAGGACTTGTATGCATGCATATAAGAATAATCAATGGACACAAGACACTGGGGGGTAGGGGAAACCGGGGAAATGTCAACGGGGGGAAAAAGGAGACATATGTAATACTCTTTGTAATACTTTAAGCAATAAAACAAAATTAAAAAAAAAAGAACTATTGGCCCAGAAAGAAACTTACTGCAAACTGATTCCTTTGATGCCTGGCAGCAATTTAAAGGGACATGATAGAACTCTGTCCTTTCCATTCAATTTAAAAATCTTAAAACATACACTCTTGTTAAATTTTAAATAATCAAAAAGGGCGAGATGCTGGAGACCAATTCCAGCATGTCATAATTTCAAGAGTTTCATCAAAAGGTTGATGAGACTTGGGGACTCAACAGGGTTGAGTCACACATGTAGTCACCTGTTGGGAATGGCTGAAGGTATTTCCCCAAACCTGAATAGGATACATTAAATTGATTGTGGCTGCCAGGCAGCTAAAAGGCATCTTAATGTACATGTTATTGCCTCCTACTGGCCAAACATCTGAACAGCCGTAGGCTCATTCCCCCATTCTGACAATGGACTCTGTAACCAAACCCTGACCCTATGAAGTGTATATCTCTGCCTTGCCTCAGGACATATTGTGTTAATAAAAAGCATGGGGTCCTGGGGATGGAGAGAACCTAAGACCTTACACTTAAGACCTTAGAACTTAGCTCCTTTAGCTAAGCTCCTGTGACCCCCAATGCCTTTCAAAATTAAAAAAAAGGAGGCAAAAAGTAAATAATGCTTTAAGTCAAGTGATAACTTAATGATATAAAAGCTCAAACTAACAAAAAAAGATTTCAAAGTACAGACAGTCCTCGGGTTATGCTGGACTCAACGTATGTCGTTTCATGGTTACACTGCCATCTCCCATTTATTTATATAAAAAAAAATTTCCGTCATTTTGACATATGTACATACGTGTTTTATGTTTTTTATTATTTATTTACCACAAGTAAAGGTCAGGAATTGTTATCTTTCTTTTAAATTGTTTTTACTGTTTCACTTCACTACTGCTGTGTATATGCTCCGTGTGAGTGACATAGGTGCTTATGTAGGTAGGTTCCGACTTATAGCAAAAATCACATTACATCGTGCCGTAGGAAAATCTCCTACGTAACCTGACGACCTACTGTAATATCAATAGAGAGAAGGAGTGAGAGTTGAATAATAATATGGTCGCTATGATACACACTGGTGGTCAGTGCACTCCCACAGGAGGAGCACTGCTCAGCCAGAAGCCGGCTCATGGCTGGCAAGCACAGCAGTGGTGGCAGGAGCCTCTCCCACCTCCGCTGCAGGCAGGCAGTGAGGGGCAAGGGGTCCCAGACTGTGAGAGGGCACAGGCCGAGCTGAGAGATACCCTCCTAGTACACCGGGACTCTGGTGTGTGTGTGTGTGTGTGTATGCCCCCTCTGTCTATAATTTATTTATTTATTTATTTATTTATATTTTTTAATTAAATTTTTATTGTTCAGATTATTACAGCTGTTCCTCTTTTTTCCCCCATAGCTCCCCTCCACCGTTCCCACCCCACCCTCTGCCCTTACCCACCCCCCACTGTCCTCATCCCTAGGTATACGATATTTGTCCAGTCTCTTCCTGCATCCCCCACACTCCTAACCCCCCCCCAAGAATAGTCCACTCCCTTTCTATTCCTCTGATTCTATTATATTCACCAGTTTATTCTGTTCATCAGATTATTTATTCACTTGATTTTTAGATTCACTTGTTGATAGATGTGTATTTGTTGTCCATAATTTGTATCTTTACCTTTTTCTTCTTCTTCCTCTTCTTAAAGGATATCTTTCAGCATTTTATATACTACTGGTTTGGTGAGGATGAATTCCTTTAGCTTTTTCTTATCTGTGAAGCTCTTTATCTGACCTTCAATTCTGAATGATAGCTTTGCTGGGTAAAGTAATCTTGGTTGTAGGTTCTTGGCATTCATCACTTTGAATATTTCTTGCCACTCCCTTCTGGCCTGCAAAGTTTCTGTTGAGAAATCAGCTGACAGTCGTATGGGTACTCCCTTGTAGGTAACGGATTTTCTTTCTCTTGCTGCTTTTAGGATTCTCTCTTTGTCTTTTGCTCTTGGCATTTTAATTATGATGTGTCTTGGTGTGGTCCTCTTTGGATTCCTTTTGTTTGGGGTTCTCTGTGCTTCCTGGACTTGTAAGTCTATTTCTTTCACCAGATAAGGGAAGTTTTCTGTCATTATTTCTTCAAATAGGTTTTCAATATCTTGCTCTCTCTCTTCTTCTGGCACCCCTATAATTCGGATGTTGGTACGCTTGAAGTTGTCCCAGGGGCTCCTCACACTATCTTCATATTTTTGGATTCTTTTTTCTTTTCCAGTTGGGTGTTTTTTGCTTCTTCGTATTTCAAATCTTTGTCTTGATTCTTGTGATCCTCTAGTATGCTGTTGGAACTCTGTATAATATTCTTTATTTCAGTCAGTGTATGCTTAATTTCTAGTTGGTCCTTTTTCATAACCTCGAGGGTCTCACTAGATTTCTTGAGGGTCTCACTAAGTTTATTGGTGGTCTCACTAGACTTATTGAGAGTCTTACTAAATTTATTGGCAGTTTCTAGAAAATTCTTGAAAAACCTTATAAGGGTGGTTTTGAATTATATCCAGTAGTTTGCTTTTCTCCATTTCTGTCATTTGTGACCTGTTTCTTTGTCTCCGCATTTTTATGCTTCCCTGTGTTGATGGAGCTGGTTTCTGTGCTAGGTGTCCTATAGGGCCCAGTGGCTCAGCCTCCCCAATTACCTGAGGTGGACACTCTTGGTGCACCCCTTTGTGGGCTTTGTGCACAGTCTTGTTGTAGTTAAGCCTTGATTGTTGTAGGTGTCACTGGGAGAAATTGACCTCCAGGCCAATTGGCTGTGAGAATTAGCTGTGTCTGCAGTGGGAGAACTTCTGTGCTGAAGACACCCTTCTGGGGCAAGACTTACTTCAGTGGGAGTTTGTTGCTCACTGAGTCTGCCCCTTGAATGTGTCCCTTATGGATCTGTGGAGTTGTAATCTGGATGGTCCCACTCTGACTACTGGGTACACTGGCTCTTGGATTTCTAAGGAGGTGCTAATTTAGCCTCTGCCTGAGGCTAACCAGCAGGAGCCCAGCTGTGAAGCAATGCAAGCTGCTGTGGGGCCTTGGGCCTTCTTTTGGATGTTCTGGCTTTCTCAGACACAGCTGCAGTTTGTTAGGTAATTTTCAGATTGCAAAGGGTCAGGCCTTTCATATGCAAAAGTCTCTGTGCACAGCTTGGGTGGGCGGGGTCTCAGGGGATCAACAGGGCAGAGCAAGCAGCTATGGCTGCTCCTCAGTCCTGCCCTAAGAGGCCCTATTTCTCAGTGTTGGTAATTGCTGCAAGCACCTCTGAGAGAAGGCCGCCCTCAAGTTCCGACCAATGCCAGACAGTCCTGTTTCTCCCGTATGAGTCTGGGTCCCCAGAGACTCACCCGGAACTGTAGTTCAGAGCAGTTGGGAGCTTGCAACTCCCTCCCGATTGAAAAAGACAACTGTGTCCTCAGTTTCCAGCCCTTTCCACGTGGACTGCGTCCTCAGCTGCCAGCCCTTTCCGCACGCCTCTGTACCCCTGCACTTTACTTCTGCACTTCCTCTGAGTCTCAGTGTGCTTTTCTCTTTCCTTCTAGTTGTAGAATTTCCACTCAGCCAGCCTTCCTGTGGTTTTGGATAATGTTCGTTTTGTCTTTTAGTTGTATTTTTGAAGTGGTTGTGCGAGGCAGCAATTTCCGGTGTCTACCTATGCCGCCATCTTGGTTTCCCCCTCTGTCAATAATTTAAATGGAATTGGAAATACACATACTTTGTTTCTTTAAAAAAAAAAAGAGCAACCATATTATTTAAATTTGAGAAACAAATCGTTGTTAACTATAAGATGTTTTACCACTTTCAGCTTAGAATCTTTTGTTACCAGCTGAAGTATACAACAGTATTATAGTATACACTAGAGGCCTGGTGCACAAAAATTTGTGCACCCGGGGCAGAGCGGGGGGTCCCTCAGCCCACCTGTGCCCTATCGCAGTCTGGGACCCCTCGGGGGATGACCACTTGCTGGCTTAGGCCTGTTCCCCAGGGGATTGGGCCTAAGATGGCAATCATGCATCCCTCTGGCAGCCCAGCAGCCCTCAGGGGATTCCCACTTGCCAGCAGGGAGCAGATCTAAGCTGTAGTCAGACATCCTTAGAGCTGCTTAGGAGGCAGGAAAGGCTCCCACCACCACCGCCGTACTGGCAGCCATCAGCCTTCCTTGTGGCTGAGCAGAGCTTCCCCATGTGAGAGCGCACTGACCACCAGAAGGCACCTCCTGCATTGAGCGTCTGCCCCCTGGTGATCAGTGTGTGTCATAGTGATCAGTCATTCCCAGTCTTTCTGCTATTAGGGTCAGTTTGCATATTACTCTTTTACTATATAGGATAGAGGCCTGGTGCATGAGTGGGGGCCGGCTGGTGTGCCTAGAAGGGTGTCCCAGATCAGGGTGGGGGTCCTACTTGGGTGCCTGGCCAGCCTGGGTGAGGGGTTGATGGCTGTTTTCAGGCTGGCCACACCCCCTTTAGGGTGGGGGTCCCCACTGGGGTGCCTGGACAGTCTGGGTGAGGGGCTGAGGGCCGTTTTCAGGTGGGCGGGTGACTGAAGCTCCCAGCCTCTCCTTTTTTTCTTTTTTTTAATTCTTGGATTTATTTACCTTCTATAATTGAAACATTGTTGCCATCACTGGCACTCCCAGCTCTGAGGCCACAGCTGGCTGAAAGCAGGTATCTGGGGTTTGTTTAGCTTCTATAATTGAAACATTGTTGCTTTCAGCCTCAGAGCCAGCCGTGGCAGGCGGGGAACCTTCGCTTCCTCCATCACTGGAGCAAGCAAGCCTCATGTTCGCTTCAGCTGCGTGGCTGCCGGCCGCCATCTTTGTTGGCAGTTAATTTGCATATCGCCCTGATTAGCCAATGGGAAGCATAGCGGAGGTACGGTTAATTACCCCTTTTGTCTTTTATTAGATAGGATAGTAGTAAGTATTAGAAATCACACGATAGAAAATACTTATTCTCTTACAACAATCATCTTTGACCTGAACTTTGTCAACCCTAGTATCATATAACAGAATGTACTAGTAAAATTTACTCATTTTCATATTAAGGTGACCAAACTAGGGGTTTATCCTCCCAACAGAATGATTTCACCCATTTAATAAAACCTTGTAGCCCTAACCGGTTTGGTTCAGCAGATAGAGCGTCAGCCTGGGGACTGAAGGGTCCCAGGTTCAATTCCAGTCAAGGGCATGTACCCGGGTTGCGGGCACATCCCCAGTAGGGGGCATGCAAGAGGCAGCTGAATCGATGCTTCTCTCATCGATGTTTCTAACTATCTCTCTCCCTCTCCCTTCCTCTCTGTAAAACATCAATAAAATATATTTTTTAAAAGAACACCTTGTAAACTATTAAGTCATGAGATAAATTTGTTTGCGGAGTAAGTTATTCTCAGAGGTTTACTTACATGATAGTCAGCTTCAGGAAGTTTAATGCCAGGAAATAAGTCACTAGTTATTCCATTAAATAAGGGTATATCATGTGATAAAAACTTTGGTTCATTTACATCTTTAATGGATCGAAGAAGCTAAAAGCATCCAAAAAGTGCAATATTAAGTTAATTGCCAGTATTTGCCCTTTCCTCCCCATACCCAAAGTCAAAGTTTATTTTACATTGTTCCATGGAATCCCCATACTGAAAAGCCAACACTATGCTTATCGAACCAAAAGGTCCTTGCATTTACATAAAGTATAATGAATAACATAACCCCTAAACTATCATTTCAACCTCTTATAAAAAGGCTCAAAGCAAGAACTCTCTTTTTTGCCTATAGTTCCTGATTAACCACACTAAAAAAATTATCTTTTACTCAGACTTTCTTTCACAATGTATGTATTCATTCATGTATGTATACTTACAAGTATATCTTCATTTTCATTTGGAAATTTTAGTTTTAGGTTTCCAGCAGCCACTAAAACTGCTTTCACTGCTCGCATTCCATAGTCATAATGAAACTGCGATGAGAGCTGTTCTGAGCAAAGCCTATAGGTCATTACTATCTTCACAGACAAAGGTTTTGCATTCAGAAATCCATAGGAGTAGAGGGAGATTTCTGCTATGAGGGCATAGTTTGGAACCATCATAGCCACTGTTCTAAAAAGAACCTGAAGTATATAATAAATGAAATATATTATTTACATAAAGAAAACCATTTTAATACTAAGCATAAGCACCCAAAAATAATGTGTTGATATTCAAGTTTATTCACCCAATGCAGCAACTTTTCATTAACTCTTTAATTTTTCACTAGCACGTTAATAGTTTTGTGCCCTTTAATTTTTTTTAGACACCTAAAAGCGTTTTTGGAGGTTTACCATGCAGAAAATAGAAAAGAGAAATTACAAAAACATGTGAGAAAATATACCTTTTGAGTGGGTTATGCTGCTACTTTGATTAACAAATTTACATTCTTAAAAAATATTACCTTAAGATTGTCTGGCAATTCAGAACGTCCTGCATAGCCAGGATTCATGGTAATAGCTACAAAACAGTTGGGATTGAGTTTAAGTTCTGTCCCTTCAAAAACAAACACATCCAGCTTCTGTTGAATGGCTCTCTGAATGCAAAGGATCTGTTGAGCTACCACTGACAACACTTCCAACTCAATTCGATTAAATTCATCAAAGCAAGCCCAAGCACCAGAAGAAGCCAATCCTTTAAAAAACTAAGGACCAGAAAAAAGGAAGATAATTTTTCTTAGGAAAAGGCATCACTTATTAAAACAAACATTTAACCTTTTAAGTAAAAACTGAAAATTAAGGTTAATAAAAGCCCAAAGATATAAACAATGTTGTTATCTGTAAACCCAAGGTTCAAGTAATGCTTAAACTACATTCAAATAATGTTTAACTGAGTTTGCTTCAGTTTATCCAGTTACACCTAGCTATAAGTTGGTAACATTTAAAATGTAACTTTACCTTTCCCATTGCTAGATAATCTAACCCATCTGAACAGTTGAACACCACACACTGTACAGCAAGAGCTTTAGCCAAGTCCTTGGTGGTTTCAGTTTTTCCTGTGCCTGCTGGTCCTTCTGGAGCACCTCCAAGATTTAAATAGAAGGCACCTATCTGAAAAGAAACATTTTTGTGAAAAGAAATAATCCATGCTTAACTGAAAACAACACACATAATCACTTCCAAAATGGATTTAGTTTTAGTTGTAACTTCAGAGAGGCAGTAATAAAATTACATTTTTCAGTTAATTTTTAGCACACAATTTTCTAGCTGTACAAAAAGTAAGCAGTTTATAGAGTTCAAAAAAGTGAAAATGTATCAAAATCTCCTTATCCTTTAATACTTTGCATGTACAGTATTCCATTTGCCTTTAAAAACAAAGAAAATCTAGCCTTGAGGTGTTACAATTTGGTCAGAAAGGTTTAATTAGAAGTGGCTGTGGAGATAATTATAGAGTTCCATAATGAAAATCTCTTGGCTAGCCTCAAAGAGAGTACATATTTGAAAGTGGGTGTTATGAATGGGGACCCATCAGTTGGAAGAGAAACATGACCTATTATATAATTTTATCTATGATTCACCCTGGCTATTGATCCTGATACTCTTGGTATGTTCTCTATTCCCATACACTATTCTATACTTCTCCTACCACTAATATTGCTTTCTACCTTGCCTTACAGGTAATTATGTCGATTTTTCCCTCTCACTTAGTCTTTAAGTTCAATAAGCACAACATCAGCAGTATCTGAATGCTTTCTGGGTTTCCACAATGACTGGAACAGAGGCGGAACATTTTTAGAAGTATATAGATTACAGTCAACTCTCTAACTATGAAGTTTGCTTCATAAAAACCAATATGAGAGTTTGTAAAACTTGACTCCTTTTAGGAGAAATAAGGTTAAGGGACACATGGTTGTACATATAGGGAGGCAGGAAGTTTATGGGAACTTCTGTACTTTCTACTTAATTTTGTTGAGAACCTAAAACTGCTCTTTTAAAAGACTATTTTAAAAATAAGTAATAAATAAACCTATAAAATAATATTTTTACATTTACTAAAATAAAATAATAGACATCTAAATAAAGGCAATATCAATGATATTTTACCTATCTTAAATTTATGATAAATGCTACACTGTTAATGTCCATTCATTTGATTGCTAGAAACCTTTCTCTTTACAATTTCAAGAAAATTCTTACAAGTCTGCTCCTTTTATTATGGGCTAGTGTCTTGGTGCACGGATTTGTGCACATTGATAGGAAATTAGAAGAAATATTTTAATATCACTATTCGCCCTTTCTCTATAATAGAAGTGTCAACCAAATTCATGATCGACAATGACAGATCGAAACACACGCATGTGATTGGCTCCAGTGAGAGCTTTATATGTATTGCGCATGTGCAAGTCAACTTAGCCTTTTACATATATAGAATAAACTTGCTTAATTATACCTGCTTTTTGTGTTTGTTTTGATTAATTAAATCTTTATTGTTCAGATTAATACAGTTGTTCCTCTTTTCCCCCCCCATAACTCTCCTCCACCCAGTTCCCACCCCACCCACCTCCCTCACTCCCCACCCACTATCCTCATCCATAGGTGCACAATTGTTGTCCAGTCTCTTCCCGAATCCCCCTCACCCCTTTCCCCCCCAAGAATAGTCAGTCCACTCCCTTCTATGCCCCTGATTCTATTATAATCACCAGTTCATTCTGTTCATCAGATTATTCACTTGATTTTCAGATTCACTTGTTGATAGATATGTATTTGTTCTTCATAATTTATATCTTTACCTTTTTCTTCTTCTTCCTCTTTTTAAATGATACCTTTCAGCATTTCATATAATACTGGTTTGGTGGTGATGAACTCCTTTAGCTTTTCCTTATCTGTGAAGCTCTTTATCTGACCTTCAATTCTGAATGATAGCTTTACTGGATAAAGTAATCTTGGTTGTAGGTTCTTGGCATTCATCACTTTGAATATTTCTTGCCACTCTCTTCTGGCTTGCATGGTTTCTGTTGAGAAATCAGCTGACAGTCGTATGGGTACTCCCTTGTAGGTAATAACTGACTGTCTTTCTCTTGCTGCTTTTAAGATTCTCTCTTTATCTTTTGCTCTTGGCATTTTAATTATGATGTGTCTTGGTGTGGTCCTCTTTGGATTCCTTTTGTTTGGGGTTCTCTACGCTTCCTGGACTTGTAAGTCTATTTCTTTCACCAGGTAGGGGAAGTTTTCTGTCATTATTTCTTCAAATAGGTTTTCAATATCTTTCTCTCTCTCTTCTTCTGGCACCCCCATAATTCAGATGTTGGTACGCTTGGAGCTGTCCCAGAGGCTCCTTACACTATCTTCATATTTTTGGATTCTTTTTTCATTTTGCTTTTCTGGTTGGGTGTTTTTTGCTTCTTCGTATTTCAAATAGTTGACTTGATTCTTGCGATCCTCTAGTCTGCTGTTGGGATTCCGTATAATATTCTTTATTTCAGTCAGTGCATGCTTAATTTCTAGTTGGTCCTTTATCACAGCCTCAAGGGTCTCATTAGATTTCTTGTAGGTCTCATTAAGTTTATAGGCAGTTTCTAGAAAATTCTTGAAAAGCCTTAAATGTGTGGTTTTGAACTCTATATCCAGTATTTTGCTTTCCTCCATTTCTGTCATTTGTGTCCTTTTTCTTTGTCTCTGCATTTTTTATGCTTCCCTGTGTTGATAGAGTGGTTTTCAGTGCTAAGTGTCCTCTAGGGCCCAGTGGCTCAGCCTCCCCAATTACCTGAGGAGGACACTCTTGGTGCACCCCCTTGTGGTCTTTGTGCACAGTCTTGTTGTAGTTAAGCCTTGATTGTTGTGTCACTGGGAGGAATTGACCTCCAGGCCAATTGGCTATGAGAATCAGCTGTGTCTGCAGTGGGAGAACTTCTGTGCGGGAGACACCCCTCTGGGACAAGACTTGCTTCAGTGGGACTTTGGTGCTCACTGAGTCTGCCCCCTGAGTGTGTCCTTTAAGGTTCCACAGAGCTGCAAACTGGATGGTCCCACTCTGACCTCTGGGTGGCTCCTGTCTCCTGGATCTCTAGGGAGGTGCTAATCTAGCCTCTGCCTTAGGCTATCCAGCAAAAGCCTCCCTGCAGGGCTTGGGCGGGGCGGGTCCCACAGGATCAACAGGGTGGGGCTAGCAGTTATGGCTGCTCTCAAAGGCTCTGCTTCTCAGTGTCTGGGCAATCTCTGCATGCCCCTCTGAGAGAAAGCTGCCCTCAAGTTCCGACCGATGCCAGACAGTCCTGCTTCTCCCGTATGAGTCTGGGTCCCCAGAGACTCGCCCGGAACTGGAGCTCAAAGCCTGAGACTCCCTCCCGATTGAAAACGACAACCACGCCCTCAGCCGCCAGCCTGCTCCGCATGCACCTCCGCACCTTAGTATTTTACTTCCGCACTGCGCCTCCTCTGAGTCTCGGTATGCTTTTCTCTTTCTTTCTAGTTGTAGAATTTCCACTCAGCCAGCTTTCCTGTGGTTCTGGATGATGTCCATTCCGTCTTTTAGTTGTATTTTTGAAGTGGTTGTTCGAGGCAGCAAACTTTGGTGTTTACTATGTCGCCATCTTGGTTTCTCCTGCTATATACCTGCTTTCTGATTTAGCTAAACTTTTTCTAGCCCAGTGAAGCACCCCAACTTCTCGTTCAGCTAATTGTCAGCAACACAGCAGTAAATATCAACACAAAGCAGATTATTATTGTAGATCATGCAGGGAGAACAAAGGGTAGAATAGTTAACTGTAGCAGTGTTGGACTATATTCTGTGCAGTGAGAAAACCTGAAGTCATTTTCAAGGTCCACCATTTCTTACTTCTTTTCAGTCAGGTCAAGTTTCTAAACTTCCTAAATCTCTGTTTTCCAGTTAATGAAAAGAAAACAGGATTCTACTGTGTCTCCTGTGTACCTACTCCAGGACTTCTGTGAGGATCAAATGAGATGAAGCACAGGAAAACATTTCACAAATATTTGGTTGAACTGTGAAATGTTTGCACCTGGCTATAAAGCAAGTCGTGTTCCTGGGCTGAAGAAACTCCAAAGAGGCTAGTTGCTAGGGAGAGGAAGTTGGGCATTGCTACATAATGTCATTACCTGGCATCCACAGTGACTGTTTCCAGGCTGGGCTGGGCTATGGGCTGCATTTTGGGCCAGGGGGTCTTGGCAGCGTTGGCTGCGATTTGGTGGGGTGTAGCTCCGGGGTGGTGGCAGGGCCTGTATCCCACTTGGGGGAAGCCGAGTGTTGATTTGTCAGCATCAAGTCCATGGTGCTGTTTATTTTAAATAGCCATTGAGTGTCATCGCAGCTTCTGAGTTGAGTGTCTGCCCTCTGGTAATCAGTGCGCATCACAGCTACCAGTCAGACAGACACTTAGTCTTTTATATCTATACTAGAGGCCTGGTGCACAGATTCATGCACCGGTGGGGTCCCTCAGCCCGGCCTGTGCCCTCTCACAATCCGGGACCCCTCGGGGGATGTTGGAGAGCTGGTTTCGGCCCAGTCTCCGTAGGACAGGCCAAGGGGCCCCACCAGTGCAAGAATCCATGCACCGAGCCTCTAGTATGCATATAAGATCTTTGGTTAATCTCTTCCACCCCTCTCTCCTTCCCTCTGAGATTCATCAGTCTGTTCCATGTTTCCATGCCTGTGTGTTGAGCATCTGCCCCTTGGTGGTCAGTGTGCATCATAGCTACGGGTCGAATGATCGCTTAGGCTTTTATCTATCTATCTATATAGATAGTTTATATATCTATCTATATAGATAGATAGATAAAAGCCTAGTGCCTGGACTGGTGGAACAACCAGACAACCATAACGACCAGTGGCTATGATGTGCACTGCAGCACCCAACCAGCCTGATCCAGGCCCTGATTGCCCCCCCCCCCCCCCGCTACCAGCTTGCCTGGCCCCCTGATCAACCGCCAACACCCCAATTGGGGGCAGGGCTGGCAGGCCCACCACCCATGGCCCCTCACTCTGGCCGGCCAACCTCCCACAGCCCGTCCCCACTGCCAGCCTGACCCAATGGGCCCCCATCGGGGTGGGCCAGCTGGACCCCACCTGTGCACAAATTCGTGCACTGGGTCTCTAGTAGATATATAAAAGGCTAATATGCTAAGTGTCCCTCTGCCCGCCCGACCAGTTGCAATGATGCACACTGACCACCAGGGGGCAGACGCTCAACGAAGGATCTGCCGAGCTACAGTGACTTGGCAGCAGCGGTTCTCAGGTGACACACCCCAAAATCAGAGAAGAGGGAGCATGATTCCTCGTGGGGCCGTGCAATTCCACCTTTGGCCATGGGTTATGTTATTGGGGAGGCACTGTCGCGCCGAATCTGGTTTATTGCACACTTGTATTTGCATTCCACACCCTGTACGACAGCAACTTTGCAGAGTGCCCTCTCACACTCTGGGACCCCTTGGGGGATGTCAGAGAGCCGGTTTAGGCCCGATCCCCGTAGGCCAGGCCAAGGAACCCCACCTGCCAGAGGGACCCCATACTGACTCCACGGACACCCGTTGAGCCACAGCGCTCCCCAGGTATGGCCAGCAGGGGAGAAACTGGGAGGTTGGCAGCAGAGCGTGTCTGGCCCATCTCGCCCAGTCCTGCCCCACTGGCCACCTTCTAGTTAATTGCCTTTCAATGCGCACAAATCTGTGCACCAGGTCACTAGTATATAGATAATACGTATCCTAGGAGATTTATTTTGTTTTTCATTCTAGTGTTGTATACAAGTGCTTAATGTGCTTTTGATTTTACAGCTTCCACCTTACAAGTATTCACAGCTTTTGATGTCTCTGAGGGTCCAGATAGGACATGGAAGCTTGAGATTCATTTACTCAACAAATATTTAAAGAGTAATTATGTACTTGTTCACACTAGAATAGAAACCAAGCCAGACATGGTATCTGCCCTCAGGTAGCTTCCTGAGAAATTAGAGGATTTGGTGAAACATTTTATTGTAGATGCACTAACATCCTACCCATATTCCCTTTACTGACCATTGCATCCATCTCCCACTTGCTGGAGTGTCAGCTACAAATAGCTCCCACCTGTTCTTTTCTCCTGGAAATTGTTCTCAACTAATAGAAGCTACCTCACTGGCAAATCCCTGATAGCTCACTTATACCCCTAAACCTATGGGTGACCCACAGCCAATGACTATAAAGGAATATAAAAGCCAGCCCCTTTGCCTAAAAGTGAAGTACCTTTGTGATGTAATTCATGTTCCAAAACTCCCTGTGAGATCAGGCTAAGGAAATATATCCAATGAAATCACATCTCTCCTTAGCTTTCCCCTGTTTTCCTCACTTCCTTACAGATTTGTACTAAGAGCATTCTCTAGTAAATCATTTGCCCAACAATTGTCATTTCATCTCTGCTTCTAGAGAACTCAATCAAAGACACTTTAATTTTACTTACTTTACTTGGTGTTTCTTGATGTTCCTCCTCAATTTCCAAATACAGTTGTGAGATTTAGCAAATTTAAATATAGGATACCAAGTTAAATTTTAATTTCTGATAAACAATGAATAAATATGTCCCATACAATATTTAGGACTTATTTATCTTAAAAATGTATTTGTTGTTTATTTGAAATTCAAATTTACCTGGGAGTCCTGTATTTTATCTGGAAACCCTAATCCTAATGTTTCTATTTTAATAGTCATAGCTCTATCTTCCATACCTTCCCACCAAACATAGACCTCAGGGCCAACTCCCTACGTTTCAGGTCTCTCCCTCCTATTCAACAGAACTAACTTGGAGTTCTAAGGCCCAACTGTACTTTCCTCATCTTCCTGTCATCTCTCCCAGAACTCCACTGCAAAAACTGATAATATTTTCCAAAGCTTTGATTTTTCTCTTATTTCTTCAGTATTTTCCTTTTTCTAATTATTCCCAATGGGAGTGCTCACGATTTTCAAACATTAGAATTTAAACATACTTGTATTCTACAAAAGCACCAAGAATTAAATATTCATTATGATAATTTCACATAAAAGAAATTTAGAATTAGGAAGGAATAGCTGTATTCAACTATCACCAATAAGAGAATAAAATGAGGATAGCCATGTTAACTTTGGACAAAAAAATATGACCACACTAAAAAGTAAAGTTTAATGTGTGAATTAAAATAATTTAAATGCATACCAATGTTCTGTAACATCTGTCAGTTAGAGGAGTAATGACAAGTCGAGGTGAGTTGCCAAGATATTCATAAGCATATTTAACATTGCAATTAATGATGCGAACTCGAGCATTCTCATATTCCCAGTAATATCGAAGCTGAGCAAGCCACTGGAAATCTGTATTATGTGAGACACCTAAAAAGAATAAAGTAAAACAGGATACATGATCCTAATAGAAATAATTTGAAAAATAGGTATTCTATCATCTTTTATAAATATAGCAAATATTAAAACAATTCATGTTTTCCAATATGTAGAAAAGATCATATATAATAAATTCTATAGTATACATATAGTATAAATCTTTGTTGCTAGAAGTTATTAATATTTTATCTTTAACATTAAAGAAAAAAGTCACATACCCACATCAATCATGTCCATGACCACGTCTCTAGCATGGACATCAATAGTAACCAAAGCGCCCAGAGTAGTCCTGGTCTGCTTCGATAGTTTTCCTCTTACCAGCCCTACAATATCATTTAGCTGATTCTGAAGTTCCTTATAGTACTTAATTAATCCCTAAAAAATAAAAAAGCAATTAAACTAATCTCATATAGTACCTAAAATATGTGCTTTATATATTTACTCTTATACAAAACAATTCTGACTTCATAATATACCTCAATAGAGAAATGAATTATAGAATAGAGTGATTTTTGTCTAAGCCTAGCATAAAATATAACAAGTTCTCAAATAATTATATAATTTTAATGCTACATGTAGAAATTCGGGAGAAAATTGGCTTTAAAAATAACAGATAAGCTAACAAAGAAACAAAGCATATAGAAAAGAATGTTACTTAAAATCAAATAATGCTTTACCTTTGCCCCATCACTTATAACTTCCTGTGTCTCAGAAGTCCAGAACATTTGAGAAACACAAAGTACAACTTGTCCAGGCCACTCTCGAACCCAGTCTCTTCTTGTAGAGTCTGGATAAGCCTGAATAATAAAAAAGCATTTCTAACTTTAAAAGATTTCTAAAGGGAAAAAGCAAAAAGCTAAATGTCTAACAACAGAGAAGCAAAATATTTGGTACATTGTAGGCTAGAATATCACATACTCATGAAAAATGTTAGGTGACTATTTAAAATACCTGAACATTTTTTATAAATTATGATTATATTTTTAAAATATGTATATAATTTTTATGTTCTTTTGCTGTGGAGAGTTGTCAAGTTTTACGAATAGAATACATATTACTTCTATTAGAATACATATTACTTCCATTACAGAAATTAAACTGTAAAAAAATAAATCAGCCCAGCCAGTATGGCTCAGTTGGTTGAGCATTGTCCCATGGACCAAGAGGTCACTGGTTCAATTTCCGGTCAGGCCACAAGCCCAGGTTGTGGACTCAATCCCCAGTAGGGAGCATGCAGAAGGCAGATGATTAATGTTTCTCTCTCATCAATGTTTCTATCTCTCTCTCTCTCTCCCTCTCTCTCTAAGATGAATAAAAACATTTTAAAAATAAATAAATCAGTCTAATAAATTAACTTATACAATTTAGTGGAAAATTGGCCTAGTAGTTAGAGCCCTTGTATTATTAATCCATAGCAATTCTAAAAATTTGTATGACCAGAGTATATCATTTGAATAATCATATGTAGGGTGGGGCAAAAGTAAGTTTACAGTTGATCCTATGGAAAATAATATAATTACTAAATAATAATAAAATAATCTCTGTGTTTCACATGCTTACAATTAAAAACCTACTTTTGTTTCACCCTGTATTTTGTTCAATTATATTGAACAATCTGGGCTTTCGACTTCAAAGTATACTTTCATGTCTTTCTTTTTTTATTATTGCTTAAAGTATTTCAAAGGGATGCTTGGTATGATTTCAATCTTCTTGAAGTTGGGGAGACTGTGTTTGTGACCCAGTATGTGGTCTATTTTTGAATGTGTCTTATGAGCACTTGAGTAGAATGTATATATTATACCTTTGATTAGCAATATTTAGTAATAAATACAAATGACAAGCTAACCTAAGTTCAAAGAAGGATGAGTTTCAAAGAATGGATGAGCTATTGCTAGGTACATGGAAAATACACTTCTATATTTATTAAGGAAATACTTGATGGGAAATATCGATTCTTTCCTATGTGTTTAGTTTGTTTAGAGTCATAAGTAGAAAAAAAGGGAGTAAAAGTCAATATTTATCTACAGGAACACTGAAGCTGAACATAATATCCACTGCAAGATTATGAGCTTCCTGAACTCTTGGTAAAGGAAAAAGGATACGTCATTCACATAAAGTGGGCTGCTGGATATAAGGCTACAATGCCTTTTTAAATGATTTTTTTTAAATACACGACTGTTCCTTTGTGGTCCCCCAAAGCAGATATATACTGAAGTTTATCATTCAAAATTAGGTTAACCGGAGTAGCATAAGTGAGGTACATGTACTGCTTAGGTATTATATTTCTTTCAAATATAGATCCTCCTTTAATGTTTGTTCAACTCATTTCAAGTTTGAAGTTTTTAAGTAATTAAGTGTAAACAACAGTAAGTGAACTAGATCATGCATTTAACACCTGATTTTGAGGTTTTATCTGATCCCAGGGCCTTTATACTGGATACCAAGATGGTATTCTATTTGTTCTTTACCTGATTAATTCCTATTTATGGTTTGGTTCTGTTTTAATTTTACTTCCTCTAATTGCCTATCACTAGAACCACCACCCCCATTCTAAATTATATACATTTTATTATTATTCTTTTGTGGCACATAATCACATATTATCATTAATTCTTACTAATATTAATTATTGTTAGAAACAAAAGAGAGTAAATAAAATAATAAATGTTTGTAAATAGTAAGAACTTTAAATGTTAATTTACTGGTAACCCATTCAAAACCTCCTAAAGGAAAGCATTTACAGAATATAAGGTATACATTAAATCCTAGGTAACGCACCAGCCTGGCTGCAGCAATCACATCATGAATACTCCGGAGCATTAAATCTTCCACTTGAATCAGCCACTTTTCCACAGCACCTCGTGCTGCAGACGTGGAAATAAGTGCAATCAGCTCCACACGCTCACCTTCAGAACTATACATGGCCTTAATGTCCAAATTGGGAAGGAACTCCAATTTAGCAATGCCCTCAAAGCATTTTTTTAAATGAGGCTGAACTCTAAGTGGATCTTTGGTCTCTGACAAAATCTCTAACATTTCATCGTTAGATAAGAAGAAAAAACTAGAGAAAAACATGCAAATACAAAAGCTTTAGTTATAATTCATCACAAATCAGAAAGTGCTTTCAAGTATAGCACAACTGATTATCCATCATACCGAGGGAAGAAAAGTCGTTTCTTTTCAAGATATGCATTAAGCCCTTTCATAATTTTATCCAAAAGTTCATTGCAGGTCTGTAGTTTTTCCAATAAACCTGTTAAAGAAGTAGCAGCAAGAACCTAAAAGAGACATAATCATTCAGTTCAACACTTATATACTAGGTATAATTATAAGATGTAAACATTAATCTATGTTATATGTCAAAAGGTATATGAAAATTGTTATAAGATTTTTTTGTAATGGGAAATTATTAAAATTCAATAAACCACAACTATTCTAATCCAAAATGCTAGTTACAAATGAGAAGTTATGACTGTCATGCACTCTCTCTAAAAAAAAAGAAAATGTAATGGAAGAAATATCCTTAGGTGAGGATTAACAAAAGTTACATTTATAATTGTCAACTACAAACTTAACAATTTAGATGTATGTGTTGGCAAACTGCATCCCATGGGCTAAATCCAGCCTGCTACCACTTTTTCTTTTTTCAATTTTATAAAGTATAATTAACAAACAAAAATTGTACATATTTAAGGAGCACAACTTGATTTTTTTTATGTATGTATACATTGTGCTGCCAGGTTTTTTTATGGCCCACAAGTGAAGGATTATTTTTTACACCTTTTTGTTTCTTTGTTTTGTTAATCCTCACCTGAGGATATTTTTCCCATTAAATTTTCTTTCTTTTTTTTTTTTTTTTTTTTTAGAGAGAGAGTGGAAGAAACGGAAGGGGAAAGAGACACAGAAAGAGAGAGAGAGAAACCTCAGTGGGAGAAAGACACATCGACTGGTTGCCTCCTGCATTCATCTGGACTGGCCGGAATCCAACCTGCAATCCAGATTCATGTCCTTGACCAGGAATCAAACCTGCGATCCTTCAATGCATGGGCCAACACTCTAACAACTGAGCAACACCGAGCTGGGATGTTTTTACAGCTTTAAGGGGTTAAAAAAATTAAAATAATATTTCATGGCACACAACAATCTCAGGGTCTATAAACAATTTACTTAGCATAGGCACATCCATTCAGTTACAAATTGTCCAGCTGCTTTCTCACTACAATGACAGCAGAGTTGACTAGTTGGGGGGAAAAAGAGAAAAGAAAAACTACGTTTCACAAAGCCCAAAATATTTACCATCTGGTCTTTTGCAGAAAAAAAAAATCTGACTTCTGATCTGTAAATCATGTCTCACAAAGGATCTAAAGTCAACATATACGGCAAAATCCTTGTGACTCATAAATATCAGTATACTGTTTACTCTCAGTAAGTCCAGCACAGCTACTTTTTCATCCAGTATTGAAACAAATTCTTAAGTTGAATACTAGATTTTTATAAGTGGACTTTTATCTATGAACTTTGCATAATATGTATATGAAAAATGCATAGTATGTCTTTTAACATTAGACTCACACTAAGCAAGGTACTATACTCACACTAGGGGAGAGAGAACAAATGCAACCAACTAAGAAAACCTCAGATTATTTTTTCCCTTCACTCCCAAGCATATAGACATTGAGTGGAATCACCTGCACTATTCTCTCTCTCTCTCTCTCTCTCTCTCTCTCTCTCTCTCTCTCTCTCTCTCTCTCTCTCTCCATTTTATTTTACTATTTATTTTACAAGAGGATGGGATCAGTGAGTTAAATATACATGTGAAGTGAGTTACATGTACATGTGAAGCGGCTCTACCATCCAGTAAGTAGTTAATATCCAAAATATATAAAGAACACATAAAACTCAATGCCAAACAAATAATCCAATTTTAAAATGGGCAGAGGACCGAACACTTCTCCCAAGAAGACATACAAATGGCCAACAGATATATGAAAAGATGCTCAACCTCATTATCAATTAGAGAAATGGCAATGAAAGCTACAATGTCCTACCCTCTCACACCTGTTAGAATGGCTACTATCAACAAGACAAGTAATAAAAAGTGTTGGAGAGGTTGTGAAGAAAGATTCCCATTGCTGGTGGGAATGTAAACTAGTACAGCCATTATGGAAGAGTATGGAGGCTCCTCAAAAAATTAAAAATAGAGTTACCATAGGACCCAGCAACCCCACTTCTGGGTATCTACACGAAAATGTTGAAAACATTTCTTAGCAAAGGTATATGCACCCCTATAATCATTGCAGCATTATTCACGGTGGCCAAGACATGGAAACAACCAAAGTGTCCTTCGATAGAGGATGTGGTACATATATACAATGGAATACTACTTAGCCATAAGAAAAGATGAATACTGCCATTTGCAACAACATGGATGGAACTTGAGAATATCATGCTAAAGTGAAATAAGTTAGTCAAAAAAAGGTAAGAACCTTATGATTTCACTCATATGTGGGATATGAAACTGTAAGCAACAATGAATAAACAGGAAAAATAAATAAAAACTCATAGACACACACAACAGTACTGTGGTTACCAGAAGGAAAGGGTTTGGGGGTAGTAAAGGGTAAAGGGGGTCAAACATATGGTGACATCTGGAAGATGATTTGACATTGGGTGGTCTGCACACAGTGCAACATACAGATCGTGTATCATAGAAATATAAACTTGAAACCTATATAATCTTATTAAACAATGTCACCCCAATAAATCTGATGTAAAAGAATTACAAGTAGTATATCTTATGAATTGAAAATTAAAATTGCTTTAATGCTTTCTTATATTTTTTCTGAACTTTACAGTTTTTATACAATGAGCATGTTTGATTTTTTTAATCAGAAAAAGCCAAACGCTTTTTTTAATAGCCCAAAATAAAGGTTCCCCTTTATTTGCAAGAGAAAAAACAAATACTACACCTTTGGATCTTTTGCACAAAACTTCATAACATCTCTCCAATGTCTGTCTACTGTCTGAAATTGACGTCCTTCTTCTGCCATCTGTTGCATGATATCCTCAGAGCAAAAAATGGGCTCCAAGTATAGCCATTGAGCTTGTACTTTCAACCATTCATCAATCGTTTCTTGTATTCGAATCAAACGGTCCTCCCAGGCCTTAATGAAAAACATAGTATACTAAATTCCAGTTATTAAAGAAAAATAATAAGTTATAGCAATAAATGTGTATTTAAATTTTACTGTTATTTTTAAATCAATGCACAACAACCCAAGATCACTTATGGGTGTCTCACAGGGGTTTAGAAAAACACTAGGAGGTCTGAAGTTTTCCTAAATCATTAGAACTCACAATTGGAAATGACTGTAGTTATTTAGACCAATTTCCTAATCACTAGGTAAACCACCCACATCCAAAAGGCATCCAGGAATATACCCTGATCTACACCAATGGTTATCAACCTAGGGGCTATTTTGTCCCCCATCCCAAGGAACATTTGACAATGTCTGGAGACATTCTCATTTGTCACAATCGACGGGATGAGGGTGCTACTAATATCTAGTTAGTAGAATATTGTAGCTAAATGTCCTACAATGTACAGGACAACCCTCACAACAAAGAATTATTTAACCCAAAATGTCTTTAGTGCCAGGTTGAAAAACCCTGATCCACAGCAACACAATGGGAGGGAGGGGGGCGGGAGTCTCCTTACTCTCACAGGTCTCCAAGACTCAGTAAGATATTTCATTAGTTGAAGTCATTCAAATAATCTCTCTTTGGTTCTTAAATATTTGGCCTAAGGTCGAATATGTCAAGAGATTAGACCTCATTTTTTATTGTTTTTAAACTTCTAAAAGAGCTTTTAAATTTATCTTGTAAATTCTACCTTGTTAGACAAGAAATTTCTGCAGACATATCAGGAAAGTCTAGGTCAGCCTGATTCATGAGAAAATGTACAGCATTATGTTCTTTTGGAAGAACACAACTCTGTCTACTCTGAATATCAAGAGCCAAGGTCTTTCATAAAAAACACCATCTATACTTAAATTAAAACCAATCTACCTTGGTTTCTTTAAAATATATTTTTATTGATTTCAGAGAGGAAGGGAGAGGGAGAGAAAGACAGAAACATGAAGAAAGAGAATCATTGATCAGCCACCTCCTGCATATGAGCCCATAACCCGGGCATATGGCCTGACCAGGAATAGAACCCTAACCTCCTGGCCCACAGGTTGATGCTCAACCACTGAGCCATGCTGACCAGGCCCTGGTTTGAATTCCAGCTCTGTCATTTATTAGCTGGGCAAACCTCCTATGCTTTTATTTCCTTATTTATGAATACAGATATTAAAGGGGCCTATGTTAAAAGTCTGCTATGGAAATGAAATGGGCTGATAAATGTAAAGTGCCTAGAGCAGTATAGTTAAAAATCAATAAATACAAGGGGAAAAATCCATTTGTTGTTTTTATTTTCCCTGTTATATATAATCCCAGTAAGAATTTTGATACTACCTATAAAGGTGTTAGTTATTATAATTTGTTTACTTTCTGTATTTACCCACATCAACTATAAGGATCCTATATAATAAAAGGATAATACGCAAATCGACCAAACAGTGGAATGACCGGTCGCTATGACATGCACTGACCACCAGGCGCTCAACACAGGAGCTTCCCCCTGGTGGTCATTGCACCGGAGAGCTGCTCAGCCAGAAGCCGAGTTTACAGCTGGCAAGCGCAGCAGCGGTGACAGGAGCCTCTCCCACCTCTGAGGCAGCGCTAATGATGTCCAACTGACGGCTTAGGCCCATCCGTCAGACATCCCCTGAGGGCTCCCAGACTGCAAGAGGATGCAGGCCGGGCTGAGGGACCCCACCCCCCCACCCCAGTGCACGAATTTCGTGCACCAGGCCTCTAGTATTAAATAATCTTATAGTCTCAAATACAACTATTTTTTCTCAAGTGAAAAATAATTCATAGCCGAAACCGGTTTGGCTCAGTGGATAGAGCGTTGGCTTGCAGACTGAAAGGTCCCAGGTTCGATTCCGGTCAAGGGCATGTACCTGGGTTGCGGGCACATCCCCAGTGGTGGGTGTGCAGGAGGCAGCTGATCGATGTTTCTCTCTCATCGATGTTTCTAACTCTCTATCTCTCTCCCTTCCTCTCTGTAAAAAATCAATAAAATATATTTTAAAAAATAATAATAATAATTCATAAATTATTCTAACAGACCCTCAAGCTAGTTGTTCAAAAATAGAATTAAAGCATGGTATACAGAACTTCACTACAAGTTAAAAGAACATAGCATGGAACAGGGACTAGGCTGTTTAAAGTTAGAATTAATAATACCAACTGCTTTCCTTCCAAGTCTATTGTCATTGGAGAATATTTTTTTTATGGATTTCAGAGAGGAAGGGAGAGAGAGATAGAAACATCAATGATGATCATTGATTGGCTGCTGCCTGCACATCCCACACCTGGGATCAAACCCACAACCTGGGCATGCATCTTGACTGGGAATTGAACTTTGACCTCCTAGTTCATAGGTCAGTGTTCCACTACTGAGCCACACCAGCTGAGCAGGATTTGATTTTTTTTTAAATATATTTTATTGATTTTTTACAGAGAGGAAGGGAGAGAGATAGAGAGTTAGAAACATCGATGAGCGAGAAACATCGATCAGCTGCCTCCTGCACATCTCCTACTGGGGATGTGCCCGCAACCCAGGTACATGCCCTTGACCGGAATCGAACCTGGGACCTTTCAGTCCGCAGGCTGACGCTCTATCCACTGAGCCAAACCAGTTTCAGCAGGATTTGATTTTTTTAACAAAACATAATGTGTGCTTTTCAAAATCATTAGACTTGATGTCTCAGATCTGTTCTATATAGTTCCACATGAATTTTTAAATATCTGCTCCTGCATTTCTCCAAAGCTATCCAACAAACTGACTTATTTCCACAAGAGTATCTATACTAATAATAGGGTAATATGTTAATTAGACCAGACTTCTTCCAGACAAAGCCACAGTGGCAGGGGCCGAGGCAGAGGCAGTTAGGAGCAATCAGGCTGGCAGGGGAGAGCAGTTAGGGATGATCAGGCAGGCAGGCAGGTGAGTGGTTAGGAGCCAGCAGTCCCAGATTGCGAGAGGGATGTCCAGCAGTCAGACATCCCCCAAGGGGTCTTGGATTGAAGTGTGTGCAGGCCAGGCTGAGGGACCCCCCGGACCCCCCTCATGCCCAAATTTCATGCACCAGGCCTCTAGTATATGTAATAAGATTGCAATTTTTACAAATGACCAGGAGGTATCCTGTTTAACATACCTTGATCTCTTTTTCAAATGGTTTAATGAAAGGTGATCCTCTCATTGTCTGAGTTTTTATAATTTGATCATCAAGGAGAGCCTGAATCTCATCTACTGAAGAAAGAATACAGACTCCAGTTTCACGATATAGACTTACATGAAAAGCAATATCATCCCAAATTCCCATCATTGTATGCATAGCCTTCTCTAATGAAAATTCCTAAAATGGAGGAAAGAAGAAAGAATGCGATTGTGAAAAAAGAATCTTATTTACTGTATTGACTTTCCCTTGTAAATTCAGTAAGTATATGCCTTAAAATAATCTGTGGCTACACTGTAATTAAATTAGAAAAGTTTTTTAAACAATTTAAAAATTCCTAAAAAGAATGATGATATAGTTTTCAAAACGCATTTGCTATGAAAGCTTGTTGTCAGTACTGAAATAGACAATAGAATAGAATACCTCCTGGACTTTCCCTAAAGTAGCCTTTCTCCAGTCTATAATCTGAAGATGCTTTCTGGGTATTTCAAGAACCCCAGAGGACTATAGTTATTCTGCTAGAATACATACAACATATCACATGTCACATACACATCCACCCAATATTATTAATGGAAAGATTATATATCAAGATAGCATATCATCCATGCATATCAGAATGTGGCAGAATTAAGAAGAGGTCAAAAGAGCCATTTCTAGTTTGTATTCAGTAGAAGGAAGTAGGAAGTGTGTGGGGGGAGTGGGAGGGGAAGTGGTCCTCTATCACTTTCCCTCATCTCCATCTACTGCTAGCCAGTGCTATGCATTCAACCACAGCAAAGCCACAATTATTTGATTAATAAACTCATTAAATAAAGTATTTCAGTTTATCTTCATGTTCACCTTGCTTGCACCTGCACTTATCACTTCAAATTGTTCCAAGTATTGTGAAAGGTTTAATTTTAAAACTTTTCTCAGTGTAGTTCCAGAGTCTGGAGTCAAGTCATAGCCTACAATTTCTGACATCTGCTTCCAGTGACGTGCTCTCATTCCTGGATTGCATAGGATGGAGACAGTAGGGATATTTTCCTAATGGTAAAAATATAAAAATAATGTGTCATTTAAAATTATTTAATATATTTAATGAGTATAATCAAAATCCCAATTAAATTTGGAGGGGGAAGACAAACAAAATTATTCTAAAATTCATCTGCACAAATAAACATGTAGAAATAGCCAGGAAATTTATAACAGTGAAAAAGAAGAGGAGTAAATGTTCTATCAGATATTAAAGTATATGATAAAACCATGGTAATTAAAATTATTGCATTATTATAGAAGTACAAAGTTGCTATACATGTTATATGCAGAAATATATAGTATAAGATAACATAATATAAGCACACACACACACACAACATGAAAGGTGAAAAAATCCTGCACAAAAATGCTAAAATATAATGTTTGGAAATGAAAATTAGATATTCAACAAAAACACTAAGTTTTTCATTCACAGTACTGACTTCAGAACTTTTTTTTTCTATGAGTCTGTCTCTATTATGCTTGTTAGTTCATTTTGTTCATTAAATTCCACATATGAGTGAAATCATATGGTACTTGTCTTTCCTGACTGGCTTCTTTCACTCAGCATAATGTTCTCTAGGTCTATCCATTCTATTGCAAAGGGTAAACTTTTTCTTTTTTACTTTCTTTTTATGGCTGAGTGATATTTTATTGTGTAAATGTACCATCGCTCTTTTATCTACTCATCTACTGATGGACACTTGGGCTGTTTCCAAATCTTGGCTATTGTAAATAACACTGCAATGAACATAGGAATGCTTATAGTCTTTCGAATTAGTGTTTCAGGTTTTTTCAGATAAATTCTCAGAAGAGAAATCTGGGTCATAAGGCAGTTTCATTTTTAATTATTTTAGATACTCCATACTGTTTTTCCATAATGGCTGCACCAATTTGCATTTTCACAAACAGTACATGAGGGTTCTCTTTTCTCTACATTCCTCACCAACACTTGTTTATTGATTTACTGATGATAGCCATTCTGACAGGTGTGAGATAATACTTCATTGTGGTTTTAATTTTCATTTCTCTGATGATTAGTGACGTCGAGCATCTTTTCATATGTCTACGGGCCATCTGTATGTCCTCTTTGGAGAAGTGTCTATTCAGGTCCTTTGCCCATTTTTTAACTGGATTGTTTGGCTTTTTGGTGTTGAGTTTTATAAGTTCTTCATAAATTTTGAATATTAAGCCCTAATCAGATGTATCTGCAAATATGTTCTCCCATTCAGTGGGTTGTCTTTTTATTTTGCTGATAGTTTTCCATTGCTGTGCAAAAACTTTTTAATTTGATGTAGTCTCATTTATTTTTTATTTAGTTTCCCTTGCCTGAGGAGAGATAGATATAGATATAGATAGATAGATATATAAAACATTACTACAAGAAATGTCTGAGATTTTACTGCCTATGTTTTCTTCTAGGATTTTTATAGTTTCCAGTCTAGAACATTTTCTTTAAAACTAGAAACAAGATAAGCATACCAATTATGACTACTTCTACTCAACACTAGATTGAGGTCTCAGCCAATGAAGAAATTAATATAAATAAGTAAAATATATTAAGAATAGAAATTAAGAAAAAACTGACATTGTTCACAGATTATTGTCTATGTATAGTGGCTGGATTTTAATATAAAAATTAAATAGAACTTCTATATACCAGCTTCAGATAAAAAATATAATTAACAAAAATATCAATTTACAAATGCAACAACAACAAAATAACGTGCCTACAGATAAATCAAATGAAAGCTGTGCAAAGCTATTTTGGAGAAACTATATAACTTATAAGAGAAAAACTAAAATAGAGATAAATGACATGCATTGATGGATTCATTATTATATAAGTGACAAAGAGTTATTATCCAGCATTTATTATAAAAATTCCACAAATTAACAATAGAAAGAAACAATAACCAAACAATGACAGGAGAAGATTCTGAAGGCATACATAGAAACTTCACAGAAGAAGAAATATGAAATGTAAGTAGAATGTAAGTATTATGAGGGGAGAGATTTTTGTTCACATGACTGTAAGTAGGAAAATCAATAAATTAGGTAAGAAATAATTTCTACGAGTGAAAATGAAGGAACTGCACTTACACCCAAGAAAGTGGAGGAATCTTAGAAACATAACATCAAGTGAAAAAAATCAAGTCACAGAGACTACATGTGCACAATATATTTTTATGAACTGTTATATATAAATTGATTTTTTAAAAACGCAAGAGAATCACAGAATTTATACTGCACTTATCTGTAAAGAGTATTAAAGAAATAAAATAGGGAAGTAATACACAGAGAGAAGTAGAAGTATTGATTATCTAACTTTCAAGTAAAGGGAAGGGTTAATGGGTGTTCATTTTCTTGTTATACTTTATGTTTCACACTTTTTACATATATTATTCAAATATTAGGTAATAAAAATGTATTTTTTAAAAAGAATACTTATCTTTTCCTCTTCCCAATTCAATTCAAAGCAAGCCCATCAAAACCATACTTATATTCTGGTCACCTCCTTAGTAAAGCCTTATCTGTTCTTCAAATGGCAAAATTAATTGCTCCATGTTCTATTCTCTCACAGGATACTGCTATCCTCTACCTAAGAATTTCTTCATTATGTTTTGTATTACAACCAGTTGTCCATACTCTATTTCTCCTACCATGTTGGAGACCCCTGAGGGTCAAAAGTCAATATGTGTGACCCAGATGATGAAAATACTGAGCTAGAAGATTCTAGCTAATGTCAATATCCTAGACAATTAAGTAAAATATAAATAAATAAAAATCATTTCATTTGGAAAGGAAAAAGTACTAGTAAAACTATCTCTATTTTCAGATGATATAATCTTGTATACAGAAAATCCTAAGGAATTCATTTAAAAACTGTGAGAACTAATAAATGAGTTCAGCAAGGTTACAGGATACAATATCAATTTATAAAACTCTATTGTATTTCTATAAACTAGAAATAAACAATACAAAATTTTAAGTAAGGAGAAAACCGCATGTACAACAGCATCAAGAAGTATACAAGAGTTGAAACCGGTTTGGCTCAGTGGATAGGGCGTCGGCCTGCGGACTGAAAGGTCCCAGGATCGATTCTGGTCAAGGGCATGTACCTGGGTTGCAGGCACATCCCCAGTAGGAGATGTGCAGGAGGCAGCTAATCGATGTTTCTCTCTCATTGATGTTTCTGACTCTCTCTCTCTCTCCCTTTCTCTCTGTAAAAAATCAATAAAATATATTTTTAAAAAAACAAGTATACAAGAAGTACAAGACTTATACACTGATAATTACAAATATTTTTATAAGAAATTAAAGAAAACCTAAATAGGAGAAACTAAGATGGCGGCATAGATAAACACCTGAAATTGCTGCCTCCCAAACAACTTCAAAAAAACAACATAAAGACAAAACGGACATCATCCAGAACTACAGGAAGGCTGGCTGAGTGGAAATTCTACAACTAGAAGGAAAGAAAAGCACGCTGAGAGCCAGAGAAGCTGCGGAAGTAAAGTGCAGAGGTACGGAGGCTCGCGCTCACAGAAAGGGGCTGGCACCTGAGGAAGCGACTGTCTTTTTGAATCGGGAGGGAGTCACAAACTCCCGACTGCTCTGAACTCTGGTTCCGGGAAGTCTCTGGGGACCCAGGACACATACGGGGAGAAACTGGACTGTCTGGCAGCGGGCAGAACTCGGAACTTGAGGTCGGCTTTCCCTCAGAGGTGCTTGCAGCAATTACCAGGACACTGAGACGCGCGGCCCCTTAAGGCAGGGCTGAGAATCTGCCATAGCTGCTTGCTCCACCCTTTGATTCCCTGAGACCCTGCCCCACCCAGGCTGTGGCAGAGGCTTTTGCATATGAATGCCCTGGCCCTTTGCAACCTGAAAATTACCTAACTGCAGCTGGGCCAGACAGACCCAGAACTTCCAAGAGAAGGCCCAAGGCCCCACAGCGGCTTGCATTGCTTCACAGCTGGGCCTCATTAGGGTACCCCCAAACTCCAAAAAAGGAAGGGGAATCTGCAGTTCTCTTCATAGCTCCTGCTGTGTAAACTCAGGCAGAGGCTAAATTAGCACCTCCTTAGATCCAAGAGCCAGTGTACCCAGTTGTCAGAGGGGGACCATCCAGATTACAACTCCTCAGATCCATAAGGGACACACTCAGGGTGCAGACTCAGTGAGCACCAAAACCCCACTGAAGCAAGTCTTGTCCCAGAGGGGTGTCTTCAGCACAGAAGTTCTCCCACTGCAGACACAGCTGATTCTCACAGCCAATTGGCCTGGAGGTCAATTCCTCCCAGTGATCCTACAACAATCAAGGCATAACTACATTAAGACTGTGCAAAAAGCCCACAAGGGGGTACACCAAGAGTGTCCACCTCAGGTAACTGGGGAGGCTGAGCCACTGAGCCCTACAGGACACCTAGCACACAAAACCACTCTACCAACACAGGGAAGCATAAAAAATGCAGAGACAAAGAAACAGGTCACAAATGACAGAAATGGAGGAAAGCAAACGACTGGATATAGAGTTCAAGGCCACGTTTATAAGGTTTTTCAAGAATTTTATGGAAACCGCTGATAAATTTAGTGAGACCCTCGATAAATCTAGTGAGACTCTCAAGGATATGAAAAAGGACCAACTAGAAATTAAGCATACACTGACTGAAATAAAGAATAATATACAGAGATCCAACAGCAGACAAGAGAATCCCAAGAATCAAGTCAAAGATTTGAAATACGAAGAAACAAAAAAGACCCAACCAAAAAAGAAAAAAGAAAAAAGATTCCAAAAATATGAAGATAGTGTAAGGAGCCTCTGGGACAATTTCAAGCGTACCAACATCAGAATTATAGGGGTACCAGAAGAAGAGAGAGGGCAAGATATTGAAAACCTATTTGAAGAAATAATGACAGAAAACTTCCCCTACCTGGTCAAAGAAATAGACTTACAAGTCCAGGAAGCGCAGAGAACCCCAAACAAAAGGAACCCAAAGAGGACCACACCAAGACACATCATAATTAAAATGCCAAGAGCAAAAGACAAAGAGAGAATCTTAAAAGCAGCAAGAGAAAGACAGTCAGTTATTACCTACAAGGGAGTACCCATACGACTGTCAGCTGATTTCTCAACAGAAACCATGCAAGCCAGAAGAGAGTGGCAAGAAATATTCAAAGTGATGAATGCCAAGAACCTACAACCAAGATTACTTTATCCAGCAAAGCTATCATTCAGAATAGAAGGTCAGATAAAGAGCTTCACAGATAAGAAAACGCTAAAGGAGTTCATCACCACCAAACCAGCATTATATGAAATGCTGAAAGGTATTCTTTAAGAAGAGGAAGAAGGAAAAGGAACTCTTACCATTTGCCACAGCATGGATGGAACTGGAGAGCGGATAAATACCACATGATCTCACTCATTTGTGGAATATAATGAACAACATAAACTGATGAACAAGGACTGATCCAGAGATGGAGAGGCATTGATTGGGCTGCCGGGCCTTGGAGGGAAGGTAGGGGAGGGTGGGGGTAAGGGGGAAAGATCAACCAAAGGACTTATATGCAAGCATATAGGCCTAACCAATGGACACGGACAACGGGGGGCGGGGGGGGTGAGGGCATGAGCGGGGGGTTAGGGGGTAGAGGGTAACGTGGGGATAAGGGCACATATGTAATATCTTAATCAATAAAAAATATATATATAAAAAAAAGAAAACCTAAATAAATAGAAAGACATTCCATGTTCATACATTGTAAGAATTAATATTATTATGATGGCAATATTTTCCAAGTCAATCTATAAGTTCAATGCAATCCCTATCAAAATCCTGGCTTCCTTTTTTTTTTAATCCTCACTCGAGGATATGTTTTTGGTGTGTATGTTGTTTTTTAATTGACTTAAGAAAGAGGAAGAGAGAGAGAGAAGAAAAAAATATTGATGTGAGAGAGAAACATTGGTCAGTTGTCTTCTGTACATGCCCTGATCAAGGATCAAACTCACAACTTAGGTATGTATCCTGACCAGGGATCAAACCCACAAACTTATGGTGTATAGACAATGCTCCAACCAACTGAGCCACCCAGCCAGGACCTCAGCTACCTTTCATTAATGTTTAAAATGTATTTTAGCCCTAGCCAGTTTGGCTCAGTGGACCAAAGAGCGTTGGCCTGCAGACCAAAGTGCCCCAGGTTCATTTCCAGTCAAGGGCACATATCTTGGTTGCAGGCTCCTCCCTAGCGAAGGCCATGGTCAGGACTCATGCAGGAGGCAACCAATCAATGTGTTTCTATCACATAGATATTTCTCTCTGCTTTCCCTCTCTCTTCCACGCTCTCTAAAAATCAATGGGAAAATATCCTCAGGTGAGGATTTAAACTTTTTTTTTAATTAATTCATTCTTAATTGACTTCTGATGCCAAGTTGGTTGACTATAGGAGGAAAAAAGTGCGTGAAATAAGAGGTTACAGTTAGTGAGAGCTTAAAAAGAGTGTAGGAGCTGGGGAAAAAGTCCTGGAAATTATATTTGTCTTTTTTTTTTTTAAAGACAGGACCGAATACATTTTCCAGACTCTTGAGTTTAAGTCAAAGGATCATCTCAAAGGCAAGTGAAACAAACAGCAAGACATTGAGGTGGCTCAGAAAAGAAACTGTGGAAAGTTATGGAAAGATATTCGTGGGTTTGATTCCAGGTCAAGGGCACATATATTAATTGCAGGTTCATCCCTGCCCTGGTCAGGATACAGACGGGAGGCAATCAATGCGTCTCTCTCATGTAAAGAACTCTCTCTCTCTCTCTCTCTCTCTCTCTCTCTCTCTCTCTCTCTCTCTCTCTCTCTCCCTTCCTCCGTCCCTCCCTCTCTTGAAAAGCCAATGGAAAAAATATCCTCAGGTGACGATTACAACAAAACAAAAAATCATAAGATCATCTCAATAGATTCTGAAAAAGCATTTGACAAAATTAAACATCCACTTGTGATAAAAAATAAACTCAACAATGTGAGTATGGAGAGAACATACCCCAACATGGCTATATATGACAAACCCATAACTAACATTATACTCAATGGTGAAAACTGAAAGCTTTTCCCTTAAGATCAGTAACAAGATATGGATGCTCACTCTCACCACTTTTATTAAACACAGTACAGAGTTCCTAGCCACAGAAATCAGACAAGAAAAAAAAAAGGCATACAAATTGGAAAGGAAAAGCAAAACTGTCACTATTTTCAGATAACATGAAACTATATATAGAAAACCCTAAAGATTCCAACAACTATTAGAATAAATGAATTCACTAAAGTTGAAGGATACAAAATTAATATTCAGAAACCTGCACTTCTATACACTAATAACAAACTATTATAAAGAGAAATTCTTTTAAAAAACAATCCAATTTACAATTGCAAAAAAAGAATAAAATGCCTAGCAATAAATTTAACCAAGAAGGTAAAAGACCTGTATTCTGAAAACTATAAGACATTGATGCAAGAAACTGAAGATGACACAAATAAATGGAAGGATATACTCTGCTCATGGATTGAAAGGATATTTTTTAAATGTCCATATCACTCAAAGCAATCTACAGATTTAATGCAATCTCTATCAAAATACCAATGGCATTTTCCACAAAACTAGAACAAATTCTGAAATTTATATAAAACCACAAAAGACCCAAACTTGCCTAAGCTTTTTGTCCAGTATAGATGCAAGTAACTTATAACTAATAAAAAAAAAAAACTTCAAATGGTATAATGGCATATTGTTATTGTATATTATCAATACTACCAATCTTTTCCTAACATTCCTTTATTAAATTGCCTGTAAGTACTCAGCTCCTCAAATGTTCTTTGAACCAGACTTACCATCTTACTGGTTCTCTCATTAATTAATAAGTAGGACAGAATATTTGACATATTTATTTTTATCTTTGTATGACAGTCATGTTTTTGTTTTTTTGCAAATAATTTAATAAAGTTATTTTTTAAAAACTGGAGAACCGCCAGCCCCGGTTTGGCTCAGTGAATAGAGCGTTGGTCAAGGGCATGTACCTTGGTTGCGGGCACATCCCCAGTGGTGGGTGTGCAGAAGGCAGCTGATCGATGTTTCTCTCTCATCGATGTTTCTAACTCTCTATTCCTCTCCCTTCCTTTCTGTAAAAAATCAATAAAATATATTAAAAAAAAAAACCAACAACTGGAGAACCGTAGAATATCCAACTTTTAATTTTGATTATTAAGGACTTTGGTTGTTTATGCTAAGCCAGTGGTCGGCAAACTCATTAGTCAACAGAGCCAAATATCAACAGCACTTCTTCAAAATAGACTCGCCCAGGCCGAAAACCGACTTCTGTGCATGGGTCACGAAGTTTCAATTGCACTGTACGTGCGCACCCACACGTGGTATTTTGTGGAAGAGCCACACTCAAGGGGCCAAAGAGCTGCATGTGGCTCGCGACCACAGTTTGCTCAACACGGTGCTAAGTGAAATAAGCCAGTCAGAGGAAGATAAATATCATATGATTTCACTCATTTGTGGAATATAATGACCAATATAAAGTGATGAAAAAAAAAACACAAAATAGATCCAGAGACAGAGAAGCATCGATCAGACCGTCAAACCTCAGAGTGATGGTAGGAAAGGGAGGGGGTAAGGGGGCGAGACCAACCATAGGACTTGTATGCATGCAAGCCTAACCAATGAACACAGACACCAGGGGGGTTAGGGCATGAATGGGGGGGGGGGCAATGGCAGGATAAGGACACATATGTAATACCTTAATCAATAAAGAAAAAAAAAAGGACTTTGGTTTTAACCTTCCAGTATTATTACCATCACCTGTTTTTGCTTGCCATCATATTCCCCAGGATTCATCAGAACATGATAGAACAGTCACTCAATAAGTATTTGTTAAATATATAATTTTTAACACATATAAAGTAGAAAAAACATACTCTCAAAGTGGATAAATTTAGCTTCATTAAAAATTCATTATTTTCTCACCCATGAAGAAGCTGAGAGAAGTAGTGCCAACCTGTGTGGAGAGCACCTCCTTATGAGGCTGGAGAGAAAACAAAAAGACTAATTCTATTCAACTGCTCAACAAGTATGTAAGACCTCTATATACCATGAGAAAAGGCCTCCAAGACAAATTAATCAAAACAAAGGGGGAAATAATACCTATAGTGTGATATATTTTATGTAAAAAGATGAAAGGATAAAAAACATATATTCACATCATTATATGTGTAACAAAACTGTGGAAATATACAAAAGAAAGTAATAACACTGGTAACCTGAGTTACATGGGTGAAAAACTTTGGAAAGAAACTTTTCAGATATATATTTTCCTATTTTTTCAAACCATATAAATACATTAAACATTGAAAATAATTTTAAATAGTTACTTAAAAATTTTTTCATACAGCTCATGGTATCTCAGAGCGCTAGACACGGACAGAAACAATACTCAAAATCCCATCACAGAGTTGGCACTCAAGTATATTGACTGTAGAAACTTGGCACTACATTAGAACCACTGTCATTATTGCCTTGGGAAGGTAGATGCAATATTAACTATCATAAAACTATTATCCTCTCTTTATAAATGAGGTGACTAAGGTACAAGAAGCTAATATGCAGAATAAAGCTAGGTAGTGTGATATAAACCTAGGTAGCGTGACTCCAAAACTTTTCTAATTAAGTAATGTCACCCTGTGTTGCTGCCCTTTGTATAGGCTAACTGGTCTGTCCTATTAATTTTTTTTATCCTCTCTCTATATCATTGTAGCTAGTTGTTATAGTCTTTTATTTTTGTTAAGTATTGTTCCATGAAGGAATTCATTTTGATGATTTCATCAGGAAAGAATGAAGCATTGGATTCAGGTTCTGGATTCACCTTTGGTTTTGCTTCTAAATCTATTTCTCTTCATTAACACTTGATGATGTGAAGAGCTCTCTCCTCCAGGGCTTTTGAAAATATCATTAAGTGTGTTCATACCTTAAAAACTTTTATGTTCTCCATTACTGTAGAGCACATATTAATAGTAGGATTCTCTTTTGGTTCTTCTTCAACTCTCTCTTCTCCTAGAGATCGTCTTTTTGCTAACTTTCTTTTTTCTTGTAATTCCTTCTTCAGTTTCACTTGGAAAAATTTCAGTGTCTTAAAAATCTCTCGGGAAAATTCATCTACATCAGCTTCCATGCTTTCCCCATTAAGATCCAAAAACCCTCCATCCATCCACCTGAATGAAAAGAAAAAAACAGTATTAAACTCAGAGACGTTTGGTGTTTGAAGGAACCTTAGGGATTCATTAGGCTAGACCTCTCATTTTAAAAGAGAAACAGCCCTGGCTGGTTTGGCTCAGTGGATAGAGCGTTGGCCTGTGGACTGAAGGGTCCCATGTTCGATTCCGGTCACGGGCACCAAAAAATAAAAAGAATGCCTCCTTCTTAGGGGCCACTGCCTGCGGGGGAAAAAAATAAAAGAGAAACAAATGAGGGCAAGAGTGTTAACAGGTTTTCTTAGTCACACAGATAGAGCTGATGGTAGAGAGACAAGATTAAAACCATCAGTTCAGCTATCAGTTCAGCTATGCTGCATCGCTAAAATATGCACCAGACTGCAAATGGATAACTAATAGTATCAAAATAAAATGTAGATTTGAATCCATACTTCTAATTTTTGGTGTGAACATTCGTCAGATTAACTACCTGCATTTAAAAAAGAATCACATCTGGAAAACCTAAGTTATATTTTAGATATCATATGCATTAGTAAGCTTAGGTAGATACTTTAGTAATATTTGATGCTTCTCCTTTAGGATACTTGGTACTCTTTCAAATTAACAAATAAGTCTTACTTTAAACACTTAACTAACAAAACCAAAAAAAATCAATATGCTAGTATGTTCATTTTATGAATCCTTTTACATCATTTGCTTTATTTTTATGACATTTATATTTATGAAATTACCGTTTTTCTGTTCGTTGCCACTTCAAGACTAAATTAAAAAACTTCTGATAGGGCTCAATGTTAACTTTCAATTTATCCAATTCAGGATATTTTGTCACTTCCCACTTGAAAAGTTCTTCTTCTTTATTAATAAACTGAACTGCTTCTTCAGATTCCTGAATACGTTTTTGCAGTTGTCTTACATCGGTCACATACTGAAAACAAATAATTTTTATCTCAAAAAATATCCATGTAATGTTATATAGAAACTTTGTCAACTTTATAACATTACTATGATAGCAAAAAGTATGGTTATATCTTAGAAAACTAAGCCACAAAAAAGATCATATAAATAGTATCAGTTCTAGGCCCATGAGTCAGGCTCTTGCTTGTCATGGTAAGCACACATTTTTCTTAAGCTTATGTAAACATTCCTGCATTAATCTATGAACCAGCCATAACTATTGTCTTATATATTTATCAAACCTGTTGCATGCGGTCCAGTTCTGCAAATTCTGCAAACTCTTCCATGCGGCGTGATTCCTTTTCTAGTTCCAAAATCAGTTTCTCTCTCTTGGCTATTAACTCATTTTCTTTTTTATGTTTAGCAACTTCAATGATCTTTTTAAAAGACAATTAAATCATGTTAATTATTTTGTTACAAAGGAGTTATCAAATCAGAAATCTTAATGCTTTGTTTAGTCATAACTATTAAAGAAGCAAAAACAAAACACTGACTGATATTAAAATGCAAAGAATAAACCATACAAAAATTTTCCTAGATTTCCAAAGTGTCTGTAACAATTGTTATTTATTAATCAGATATAATTTCACTATTTATCGATTCTAGGATAATAATTAAAAAGCTACCATTTATTATCTACATTACCATAGGTATTATTATTCTCATTTCAGAGATGAAAAAACCTAGGCTTACAGAGGTTAAGAGGCAACCCCAATGTCATAAAACCATAAAAGTCAAAATCTAGATTAGAATTTTAGTTTACATGACTTTTCATTATTATAATACCATCTCACTTTCCAATTTAGAAGAAACTGGTTAACACTAAAACTTTTTCAAAATCTAAACTATATTCAGAATCCTGATTCTGCTACTTCTTATCCCTGTGATATTGAACAAGTTATTTAACTTCTCTGAGACTTATTTTTCTCATCTATGAAATGAGAAAAAAAGATTACCTGTGATTTTTGTGAGTATTAAATTATTTAATAAATGGAAAAAACTTAGTGTAGTACTTATTGTTATTATCAAGTTATATCATAGTTCTGACTTCTTTAACATTAGTCTCATTTCTTACTGTGAGTTAAGCCTAACAGCCTGTCCTAAGCCTGCAGGGCCATAAATGTTGCTAGTCCCAAACTCATATTGACACATGAAGTTACTTTTTAAAGGTAGACAGCAAGTATGTATGAAAACTGAATAAACACTATGCTTAAAATGTAAGAAAACAGCCCTAACCAGTTTGGCTCAGTGGATAGAGCACTGGCCTGCGGACTCAAGGGTCCCAGGTTCAATTCCAGTCAAGGGCATGTACCTTGGTTGCGGACACAACCCCAGTGGGGAGTGTGCAGGAGGCAGCTGGTTGATGTTTCTCTCTCATCAATGTTTCTAACTCTCTATCCTTCTCCCTTCCTCTCTGTAAAAAATCAATAAAGTATATTTTAAAAATGTCAGAAAATAAAATATACACTGAAAAATATATTTACCTCATCATTTTCATCAAAGATGGGATAAATTTTCCAAGGCCACAAAAGAACAGCTGAATTCAAAGCTAAATCTTCTTGAGGAAATATAAAAACATCTAAAAAGTAATTCATTCGGCGTTTGGATTCCTACAAAAAAGAAACTCCATATATAATACACCATATAGAAAATTTAAGGCAATATGAAAAAAAGAAGAACCAACAAATTCTAATACTCTTTCAAATTTCAATTTGACTCAGATTAATTGATATTTTATATCACCCAAATAAGATGGGTATTTCAGTAGCTGCAAGATTTATTTGACCTCATAACACATAATTGCAGACTTCTATACAGAAAATAAAGCTTTAAAAAAATTTTATTTGCAGATGATTTAATCTAAGGTATTCTTGTTCCTCCTTGTACATGACTAAAAAAGGTGACCAAATATACAGCAAGCCTTTTCTGTAATTTTGATTCTAAATAATTTTATATATTTTATTCTTATGTATTTGATTTTTAAATTTTTGGTGACAAAGATTGTAGCATTTATATTTTGTTACACAAAATAATGTTACCACCTTTTTTGCCTATAGTTAGTCTACAGATATTGTCCAGAAAGAATTTAGGAATAAATGGCAAAGGAAAAAAACACACCTTTAAAACCAATAGATTTACCTGAGTAGAGAAGTTGAATATTTTTACCCCCTATAGCTTTCATTGATCCATATGCAGTGCTGTAATTTTTAAAACTTGAAATATAGATTCAAAGGTAAATTGAAGGTTTTGGGTTTAATCTTATATAATAAAAGCCTAATATGTTAAGTGTCCAGTCATCTAGTCGTCTCTTCAACCAATCAAAGCGTAATATGCTAATGATATGCTAAGGATGCTCAATCACTCGCTATGACATGCACTGACCACCAGCAGGCAGACAGTGGACCAGTCAATCAGTTGCTATGACGTTCACTGACCACCAGGGGGCAGTCGACCTGTCAACCAGTCACTATGATGTGCACACTCCAACTGGTAGGTTAGCTTGCTGCTGGGGTCTGGCCGATCAAACTGAGTGAGATGGGCTGGACACGCTCTGGAGCCCTCCCACAGTCCCTCCTGGCTAGCTAACCTCCTGTATCCATCCCCAGCCCCAATTGTGCACTGGTTGGGTCCCTCGGCCTGGCCTGCACTCTCTTGCAATCTGGACTGAGGGATCATCCCCTCCCTCAAGTGCATGAATTTTGTGCACCAGGCCTCTAGTCCTATCTAATAAAAGATAAACATGGTAATTAGCCATACATCCGCTACCCTTCCCATTGGCTAATCAGGGATATATGCAAATTAACTGCCAGCCAAGATGGCGGCCAGCAGCCAGGCAGCTTGAAGCTAAAATGAGGCTTGCTTGCTTCAGTGAGGGAGAAAACCAACGTTCCCCGCCTGCCTTGCCGGCCTCTGAGCTTGCAAAGTTTGAAACATTGTTACAAATATAGAAGCTAAACAAAACCCCAGAAACCTGCTTTCAGCCCGCCGGGATCTCAGAGCTGGAGTTGATACAGTGTTTCGATTATAGAACCCAAACAAACCAGATACCTGCTTTCAGCAGGCGAGGCCTCAGAGCTAAAGCTGGCCCAGAATTTAAAAAAAAGAAAAAAAGGACAGGTTGGGAGCTTCAGTCACCTGCCAGCCTGAAAATGGCCCTCAGCCCCTCACCCAGGTTGGCCAAGCACCCCAGTGGGGACCCCCACCCTGAAGGTTGTGTGACCAGCTGCAAACAGCCATCATCCTCTCATCCAGGCTGGCCAGGCACCCCAGTGGGGACCCCCACCCTGATCCAGGACACCCTTCAGGGCAAACCAGCCGGCCCCCACCCATGCACCAGGCCTCTATCCTATATAGTAAAAGGGTAATATGCCACCCAGCACCGGGATCAGCGGAGCTGCAAGGCCTCCTGGCCCCTGGAGCGGCATGACAGGGGGCAGCGCCCAAACCCCCTGATCGCCCTGTGGCTCTGTGTGTGACAGGGGGTGGGGTCACAACCTCCCTATCCGCCCTGCTCTGTTCATGACAGGGGAAGGCGCCCCAACCCCTGATCAGCCCTGCTCTATGCCTGATAGGGGGGAGCTCCCCAACCCCCTGATCGCCCTACGGCTCTGTGTGTGACAGGGTGCAGCGCCCCAACCCCCTGATCGGCCCTACTCTGTGTGTGACAGGGTGCGGCACCCCAACCTGCCCCCCACGGGCCCTGCTCTGTGTGTGACGGGGTGCAGCACCCCAACCCCCTGATCCACCCTGCTCTGTGTGTGACAGGTGGCGGTGCCCCAACTCCCCTGATTTTTTTACAGAGAGGAAGGGAGAGGGATAGAGAGTTAGAAACATCGATCAGCTGCCTCCTGCACATCCCCTACTGGGTATGTGCCCGCAACCAAGGTACATGCCCTTGACGGGAATCGAACCTGGGACCCTTGAGTCCACAGGCTGACGCTCTATCCACTGAGCCAAACTAGTTAGGGCAAGAACTATAACATTATTAACAAAATATTGACTAAACAGAAAATAATAGAAACTATAATTCTATTTATAGAAAGATCAAAAGAAACAAGTTAACTATATTGATTAGGAATGCATATTTAGATATAGATAATAAAACTAAAGAAGAGCAAGGAAGTGATTAAAAGTCAGGAGCACCAGAAAAAAAAGAGATTGTGATGGGTTTCTAGGGTGTTAGCAAGGTTCTATCTCTTTCCCTGGGTGAATTACTGTATTTACAATATTTCAAATTGTACAATTTATGTTTTATGCAATTTTTTAAAAAAATACATTTTATTGATTTTTTACAGAGAGGAAGGGAGAGGAATAGAGAGTTAGAAACATTGATGAGAGAGAAACATCGATCAGCTGCCTCCTGCACACCCCCCACTGGGGATGTGCCCTCAACCAAGGTACATGCCCTTGACCGGAACTGAAGCCAGGACCTTTCAGTCCGCAGGCTGACGCTCTATCCACTGAACCAAACCGGTACGGCAGTTTTATGCAATTTTTGATATGTGTTATGTTTCACAATTTTAAGTAAAAAATTAGAGTGCAATATATATGACTAGGTATATAATCTTGTACTGGGTAAGGCATAAGCATACTACCAAATGTAGAAACTATAAAAGAAAAAATTTAAATCTATGCTGTTTAAGGATGTATATATAGTTCTAAAAACTAAAGTAAAAATATATGTGATTAGTGTAGAAACCAAGTGGGAACCTCTAGGAGAGAGAAGTAGCTATGATCAGAAAGCCATACACAGAAAAAAACCAAGATGGCGGCGTAGGGAGTAGACCTGTGCATGCTGCCTCCCACAACATCATTGAAACTACCAACTATAAGACAAACAACCACCACTCAGAACCATGGGGAAGTTGGCCCAGTGGAAGCTCTACAACTGGAAGGAAAGAAAGAAGCACAGTGAGACTGAGTAGGAGCTACAGAGGCGCCAAAATCAGAGGTACAGTCATGCACCAGGCGGGCTGCAACTGGATGCGCAGGTTTTTTTTCATTCGGAAGCGGTTACGAACCCTCGAATCTTCTGGGCTTGCTCGGGGCGGGTCTCTGAGGCCCCAGGCCCCAGGGGGAGAGGTGGCACAGCCCTGCAGCGGTCGGAGAGGGGGGGAGGCTCTGGCGCGCGGCTGCTCGCTGGCACTGGGGGATGCGAAGTCCCAGTGTCCCAGAGAGGCGAGGAGCCGCGGAGACGCCGCCATTGCTGTTTGCCCCGCCCTGGTGGCTTCCTGAGACCCCGCCCTACTCAATTTACATCCCCATCCAGGCTGTGCCAGCGGCACAAGAGGAAATGCCTTACAAACTCTCAAATCCACTGAGCTGGTTCGAGCGGGATCATGAGCCACCAGACCCTACGGGGAGAGGCGGCACAGCCTTGCAGCGGTCAGAAAGAGAGGGAGGCTCTATCACGTGGCTGCTCGCTGGCACTGGGGGACGCGAAGCCCCGGTGTCTCGGAGAGGCGAGGAGCCGCGGAGATGCCACCATTGCTATTTGCTCCGCCCTGGCGACTCCCTGAGACCCAGCCCTAATCATTTTACATCCCCATCCAAGCTGTGCCAGGTGCACAAAAAGACCCACCTGCGCTTTTGCAACCTAACCCAACAAATTGCAGACTTCAACTCCTCACACCCATGGGAGACGCGCTCAAGAAGCAGACCCAGGAGAACCAAGAAGGCGGCATAAGGAAGAGACCTGTGCGTGCTGCCTCCCACAACAACATCGAGGCTACCAACTGTGGGACAAACAGCTATCATACGGAACCATGGGAAAGCTGGCCCAGTGGAGGCTCTACAACTGGAAGGAAAGAAAGAAGAGCATTGAGACTGAGTAGGATGTGCAGAGACACCAAGTACAGAGCCCAACCCAACAAACTGCAGATTTCAACTCCTCGCATAGAAAGAAGAGCATTGAGACTGAGTAGGATGTGCAGAGGCACCAAGTACAGAGCCCAACCCAGCAGGCTGCAGATTTCGGCTCCTCGCATCCGGGAGGGATGCACTCGGTGGACGGAGTCGGTTCTGGGCAGGCCGGGGCCAAGCCCGGCTAGGCCGGTGATGTGGAACTGCTGTACCAGCAGGCGCACAAGCACACCCACCGGTTCGAGTCTCGCGTGCGACGCTGGGGGACGGCAGATGGGCAGTCTGTGCACTTAGTGGAGGGTGAAGTCCGAGCAGGCATACTGGACGTTCAGCCACAAGGAAAGCCTGGAGATTTTGTCTGGTGGGGAGCCGCCTGGCAGGGGACAGAGTGCCAAACTTTGTGTTTCCCTGTTGAGGCTGGGACGGCCCCGGTGAGGCCGAAACGGCCCCAGTGAGGCCGGGACGGCCCCGGTGAGGTCGGGATGCCACTGGAAAGGTCGAGACGGCCCCGATGAGGTCGAGACTGCCCCAGTGAGGCCGGGACGGCCCCAGTGAGGTTGAAAAGGCCCCAATGAGGTCGGGACGGCCCCGGTGAGGTTGAAACGGCCCCAGTGAGGTCGGGACGTCCCCGGTGAGGGTCGGACAAGCCCTGGTAGGTTGGGCACGGCCCCGGTGAGGTGAAAAGGCCGCCGGTGAGGTCGGGACGGCCCCGGTGGAGGTTGAAAAGGCCCCGGTGAGGTCAGGACGGCCCCGGTGAGGTCGGGACGTCCCCGGTGAGGTCGGGACAGCCCTGATAAGGTTGAAATAGCCCTGGTGAGGTTGGACGGCCCCGATGAGGGTTGAAACGCCCGGTGAGGTTGGGATGGCCCCGGTGAGGTCGGGATGGCCCTGGTTTGGCTGGGATGACCCCCATGAGGTCGGGACGGCCCCGGTGAGGTTGAAACGGCCCTCGTGAGGCTGAAACGGCCCTGGTGAGGTCGGGACAGCCCCGGTGAGGTTGGGACAGCCCTGGTGAGGCCGAAACGACCCTGGCGATGTACGGCACCGGCGAGGTCGGGATGGCCCCAGTGAGGTTGAAACGGCCCCGGTGTGGTTGGGACAGCCCCGGTGAGGTTGAAACGGCCCCGGTGAGGTCGGGACAGCCCTGGTTTGGCTGGGACGGCCCCAGTGAGGCCGAAACGGCCCCGGGGAGATGGAGACGGCCCCGGTTAGGTCAAGACGGCCCTGGTGAGGTTGGGACATCCCCGGTGAGGTTGAAACGGCCCTCGTGAGGCTGAAACGGCCCTGGTGAGGTCAGTGCAGCCCCGGTGAGGTTGGGACGGCCCCGGTGAGGCCGAAATGGCCCTGGCGATGTGTGGCACCGGCAGGGTCAAGATAGCCCCGGTGAGGTTGGGATGGCCCCGGTGAGGTTGAGACGGCCGCAGTGGGGTAGGGATAGCCCCAGTGAGGAAGGGATGGCCCCAGTGAGGTCGGGACGGCCCCGATGAGGTCGGGACAGCCCTGGTGAGGTCAAGACGGCCCTGGTGAGGACAAAACAGCCCCGGGGAGGCTGGGATGGCTCCAGTGAGGTTGGGACAGATAATGGGGACCAGTATAGACTGATGAACAGGGGTAGATGCAGAGGCAGAACAGCATTGAACAGACTGTCAAACTACAGTGGGAAGCCTGGGGAGGGCTGGGGGGGGGGGGGTTAAGAGATCAACCAAAGGACTTATATGCATGCATATAAGAATAAACAATGGACACAAGACACGAGGGGGTAGGGGCCGGGGGAATATCAAGGGGGGGTGGGGGGGAAGGAGACATATGTAATACTCTTTGTAATACTTCAAGCAATAAAAATTATTTTAAAAAAGAAAAAAAAGAAAGCCATACACAAAGTGCTTCTAGGTGCTGGTTTCTTGACCTGAGTGGTAGCAACATAGATGCTTACGTTATAACTATTTACTTAACTATTTGTTTATCATATTTCACAATGAAAAAAAGCTATTTTAAAATATGTAAATTAAATATTCTTACCTGGATTCTTAAAATCAAGTCCTGCATTCTTATGGTTCGGGCTTTTTCGACATAAGCTATCAGATCCATCATCTCTTCTGTTGTCTCAGGGATTTTTAACGCATGTTCTTTAATTGCTTCAAATTCACTGCAAATACTGAAATAATACTCTGCTTTACTATAGTTATGGTAATGAATGCTGTATTATACTCAATGAATGAGTTGTTATGATTACTATAAAATAGGAACTATGATATCCTAAAAATAATTGGTTAATTCACTAAGATATCTTAAAATATTTAAGCATAACTTACCTAGTATACCTCAGCATACACCTATAAAATTAAGGTAACATTTTCATATAACATAGAGTATATTTTGGATCAGGTCCTAAATCTAAATCCTGCCTCAGCTGTTACTAGCATTGTGAACTAAGGCAAATCTCTGAAGTTTAGTTTTATATCTATAAAATAAAGTTAATAACATTCATCTTACTAGATTGTTGTGATATAACAATGAATGTAAAAGGGCCTAGTACATAGTATACTCTCATCTAAATATACAAAAACCTAAGCTACCAGCAGACCGACCAACAGGCCAACTGGCTGGTAGCTATTATGGGAACTGACCACCAGGAGGCACACGCTCAACGCAGGAGCGGAAACCACAGGCATGGAAATATGGAACAGACTTATGAATCTCAGAGGGAAGAGGAGAGAGGGGAGGGCGGGAAGAGATTAACCAAATATCATATATGTAATACTAGAGGCCCAGTGCGTGCACTGGTGGGGTCCCGCAGCCTGGCCTGTGCCCTCTTGCAATCCAGGACCCCTCGGGGGATGTCAGAGAGCCAGTTTCCATCCAATCCCCGCAGGCCAGGCTGAGGGACTCCACCAGTGCATGAATCTGTGCACCGGGACTCTAGTTTACTAATAACAGTATTGTTAGTATAATTATTAGTTTTGTTATTATTAGTGCCTCTTGTGAAACATGGCAGTATAGCAGGTAAAAAGATCAAACCCCTGTATACATTTTTAAAAATCTATAATTCTCTTAGAATATCCTATATATGAAAGAATAGATATTTTATCATCATTATTCAACTAAAGAACTTCATAGAACTTTTCCCCTGTATTGCATAGAATTTTGCAATATCTGTATTGTCATGCCATTACCAGAAATATCAGAAAAACCTCATGCAAAAACCAAGTATAAAAGATTAAAAAATTTAGTTTCTTCAGGTATTTTATTTCTATTATATGGTAAATATATTTCATTCATTTAATAAATAATTGAGTATCTAAAATATGCTACACAAAGTTCTAAGCAATGGAGATATAACAGCAAACAGATCAAGTCATTTATCTCATAAAGCTTATGTTCAAGTTGAGAGACAAAAGCACATAAATACATAACACAAAGTTAAGTAGTAAAAAGTGCTATGAAGAAAAAGCAATATAAAGAATTATGGAGTGTACTTCTTTCTCAAGATTGCTGCAGCTACTTGGGGTCTTTTTTTTTGGTTTCATATAAATTTTTGGAGTGTTGGTTCTAGATCTGTGAAATATGCAGCTGGTATTTTAATATGGATTGCATTGAATCCATAGATTGCTTTGAGTAATATGGACATTTTAACGATGTTGAGTCTACCAATCCATGCACATAGTATATTATTCCACATATTTATATCTTCCTCTAAATCTTTTTTTCAATGTCCTGTAGTTTTCTGAGTACAGGTCTTTTACAAACTCTTCAGTTAAGTTTATTTCTAAGTTTCTTAATTTTTTTTGTTGCAATGGTAAATGGGATCGTTTAGTTTTTCTTTCTGAGAATTCATTACCTGTATCTATAATAATAAAAGCATAATATGCTAATTAGACCGGATGTCCTTCCGGACGACCTTCCAGATGAAGCCAAGGCTGCGTGGGAAGCCCAGGTCCCGGGTGCCAGAGGGAAGCCAGTGCTGGCAGCTGAGGGAAGGAAGGCCTACTCTTGCATTAATTTCATGCATCAGGCCTCTAGACTATAGATAGATAGATAGATAGATAGATAGATAGATCTATATATATATATATATGCCTAAGCAACCGAACAACTGAACAACCAGTTGACCTGTTGCTATGACATGCACTGACCACCAGGGGAAGATGCTCAATGCAGGAGCTGCCCCCTAGTGGTCAGTGTGCTTTCACAGCTGGAGTGCCGCTTAGCTGATCGACCCATCCTGGCGGCCCACCAGCCTGGTGGCAGCCACTCACTTCCTCAGTAATCCTGCAGGTCCAGTCTCTGGAGCACGGGCCAGGCAACGATGGATCAGAGCCGCTGGCACAATCCCAACAGCACTGCCAGCCTCCTGGAAGGAGGCTCCTGACAACCAACAACCATTGCGAACGTCAGCAGGATGGATCTGGATCCCTGGCTGGCAAGGGTGTCCTACCGCCCGCCCGGAGGACCAACCACATCCCAGCCCCCCAGCCCCTTTGGGACAGGTGCCAGATGCAGGGCTCACAGCTGGCAAGTGCCGCTGCAGTGGCACGAGCCCACGGCAGGGGCAGCGGCACTGAGATGAGTGAGAGTGGCAGGCAGGAGCAGCAGTCAGTACTGGACTGCAGGTTTGGCTTGATCCCCACAGGCCACCCCGAGGGACCCCACCTGTACAAAAATTCATGCACCAGGCCTCTAGTTAGGTAAAAATACCATTGATTTCTGGATATTAATTTTGTATTCTGCTACATTGCTGAATTCATTTCATTAAATCTAGTAGTTTTTTGGTAGTCTTTAGGATTTCTATGTACAATATCATGTCATCTTTGAATAATGACAGTTTTACTTCCTCATTTCCAAATTGGATGCCTTTTATTTCTTCTTCTTTTCTGATCGCTGTGGCCAGGACTTCCAGTACTATGTTTAATAAGAGTGGTGAAAGCGGATATCCCTGTCTTGTTCTTGATCTTAAGGGAAATGCTTTTACTTTTTATCCATTGAGTATGATGTTGGCTGTAGGTTTTCCATATATGACCTTTATTATGTTCAGGTATGACCCTCTATTCCCACTTTGCTGAGAGTTTTGTTTTCAATCTGAAATAGGTACTGGATTGTGTCAAATGCTTTTTCTGCAACTATTGATATGATCATGTGATTTTTATCCTTCATTTTTTAATGGGGTGTATCACATTTATTGATTTACAAATATTGTGTCAGCCTTGCATCCCCAGAATAAACCCCGCTTGGTCATGGTGTATAATCTTTTTGATGTATTGCTTGATCAGATTTGCTAATATTGTGTCAAGGATTTTAGCATCTACGCTCATCGGGGATATTGGCCTGTAATTTTCTTTCTTTGTAGTCTTAACTGGTTTTTGAATTAGGCTAATGCTGGCTTCATAAAGAGCTTGGAAGTGTTCCCTCCTCTTGGTTTTTTGGAATAGTTTGAGGAGGAAAGGTGTTAGTGCTTCTCCGAACCAAAGGTAAAACTTCCCTGTGAAGCTGTTTAAACCAGGGTTTTTGTTTGCTGGGAGTTTTTTTTTTTGTTACTGCTTCAATTTCATCAGTAGTTATCAGCCTATTCAGGTTTTTTAATTCTTCCTGACTGAATTTTGGAAGACTGTAAATTTCTAGGAATACATCCATTTTGTCCAGGTTGTCCAGCTTGTTGGAGTATAGCTGTTCATAGTATTTTTTTTACAATCCGTTTACTTCTGTGGGGCCCAATGTTATTTTACTTCTTTCATTTCTGATTTTGTTTATTTGGGTCCTCTCTCTATGTTCTTAATGAGTCTGGCTAAAGATAATCTTGTTTATCTTTTCAAAGAACCACCTCAAAGTTTGAGGGATCACAATACCAAATATCAAGTTGTAAAGCCACTGTAATCAAAACAGTCAGGTACTGGCAAAAGAACAGGCATATAGATCCATGGAACAGAACAGAGACCCAAGAAATTGACCCACACCATTGTGGTCAATTAATATTTGACAACAGAGGCAAGAGGATACAATGGAGTCAAGACAATCTCTTCAATAAATGGCGTTGGGAAAATTGAACAGGTACATGCAAAAAAAAAATGAAACTAGACTACCAACTTACAACATACACAAGAATAAACTCAAAGTGGATAAAAGACTTGAACGTAAGTCATGAAACCATAAAAATCTTGGAAGAAACCATAAGGAGCAAAATCTCAGATATCTCTCATAGCAATATGTTTGCCAATACATCTCCTAGGGCCGTGGTCGGCAAACTGCTGCTCGCAAGCCACATGCGGCTCTTTGGCCCCTTGAGTGTGGCTCTTCCACAAAATACCATGTGTGGGCGTGCATGTACAGTGCAACTGAAACTTCGTGGTCCATGCGCAGAAGTCAGTTTTCGGCCTGGGCGAGTCTATTTTGAAGAAGTACTGTTGATATTTGACTCTGTTGATTAATGAGTTTGTTGACCACTGTCCTAGGGCAAGGGAAACTAAGGGGAAAATAAACAAATGGGACTACATCAAAATAAAAAGCTTCTGCACAGCAAAAGAAACCATCAACAAAATGAAAAGGGAGTCCAATGCATGGGAGAATATATTTGCCAATGATGCATCTGATAAGGGATTAATTTCCAAGATAGATAAGGATCTCATACAAATTAACAAAAGGAAAACAATCCAATTTAAAAATGGGCAAGGTGGCAGGAAGGTAAATGCTGGTACTGCCTCCCACAGCCACATCAATATTACAACGAAATACAGAACAATCATCATTCAGAACCACCTGAAATCTGGCTGAATGGAAGTCCTACAACTAGAGAAGTAAAGAAGAAAGCACACTGAGGCTCGTAGGAGGGGGCGAGGCATGGAACAGGCTGGTCTGACACCCACGTGTGATATTTTTTTAATCTGGAGGGATATCACCAAGGTCTTCCATGAGAAGCAGGAGCTCCAAGCCCCAAAGCAAACCATAGCCCAGGATTCCAGTGCTGGGACTAGAAGTCCCTGTAACTTTGGGCTGTAAAAAAAACCAGTGGGGATTATAGCTGAGTGACATGGAGGCTGCCGGAGTCCCATGTGTTCCTCTTTTTTTTTTTTTTTAAATATATTTTATTGATTTTTTACAGAGAGGAAGAGAGAGAGATAGAGAGTTAGAAACATCGATGAGAGAGAAACATTGATCAGCTGCCTCCTGCACATCTCCTACTGGGGATGTGCCCGCAACCCAGGTACATGCCCTTGACCGGAATCGAACCTGGGACCTTTCAGTCCGCAAGCCGACGCTCTATCCACTGAGCCAAACCGGTTTCGGCATCATGTGTTCCTCTTAAAGGGCCTGCGCAGAACTTACATGGTCCCACTTCCTCTAAGCTCCAGTGTTGGGTGGCAGCTTTAGGGAATCCAGGGACATACAAGGAGGAACTGGACTGTCTGGCATCAGAGCAGGAACTCAGAGGCAGCTTTCTTCCAGACAGGGGTGCTCACAGGGGTCATTGTTCCTCTGCTGGGATTCCCCCTCATTGCAGAGCTGACTTGCAGCCATATCTGAGTTTCCATCAGTGTGGCCCACACTGTTCCCTACACCCTGGTGATTCACTGAGACCCCACCTCATCCAATTTGCAACCCCACCCAAGCTGTGTGCAGCGGCTTTTCCATGTGTATGACCTGTCCTGGCTCAAGTTTCAGACTTTGCTAAAATCTCTCAAACAAGCAGTAGCTGGAGTCAATGTGCCCCAAAACTATCAATAAAAGGCCCAAGACCCAGCACTAGCACCAACCTGCTTTGCTTCACAGCTGGGCCTTACCTGGCCCAAATACAAGTAGCAGCCATCTGCAGATCTCCCTGGAGTTCGTGACATGTGGCCCCAGGCAGTGGCTGACTTTGTACCTCCTGGGAGGCCCCAGAGCCAGTGCAACTGGTGGACAGCTTCAGACCATAGTAGATTACAACTCTACATATCCACAAGCTACACACTCAAGGAGCAGACTCAGTGAGCAACAAAACACCAAAGCCCCACTGAAGCAAGTCCTGCTCCATAGCAGGGTCTCCTGCACAGAAACTCTTCACTGTAGACTCAGCTTGCCCTCACAGCCAATTGGCCTGGAGGTCAATTCTTCCCAATGACACCAACAGCAATCAAGGCTCAACTACTACCAGACTATGCACATAACTCGCACAGGAGCACACCAAGAGTGCCCAGCTCTGGTGACTGAAGAGGCTGAGCCACTGGGCCCTACAGGACCAGGCCACTCTACCAATTCAAGGAGATGTAACAGCTCTACCTAATACATAGAAACAAGCACAGGGAAGCAGCAAAAATGTGGAGACAAAGAAACATGTTACAAATGAAAGAAATGGAAGCAAACAAAGTACTGAAGACAGAGTTCAAAACAGTAGTTAAAAGGATGATCAAGGATCTTAATGAGAGCTTCAAGGGACTTAGTGAGACTTTCAAGGATCTCAGTGAGAATGTCAAAGACACTAAATAAAGACCAGTCCAAAATTAAGCATACACTAACTGAAATAAAGAATAATTTATAAGATTTCAACAGTAGAGTAGAGCATTCTGAGAATCAAATCAATGATTTGGAATATGAGAAAGCAAAAATCACTCAATTAGAAGAGCGAAAAGCAAAACGAATCCAAAAATATGAAGATAGTGTAAGGAATCTCGGGACATCCCAAGCACACCAACATTCAAAGTATGGGCTGCTGGAGGCTAATTCCAGCAGATCATAAATGCAAGAAGTTCATCAAAAGGTTGATGGAACTTGAGGCTTCACAGGGCTGAATCATATTATTTGCTACTGGAATACCTGAAAGCATTTCCCCAAACCTTAAAATCTGCATATATTATTGCCTGCTGCCAGACAGCTGAGGGCAGTTCCCCAACCTAACCAAACCTTACCTCTGATATGTATATCTGCTTTGCTATAGGGCAAAAATTTGCTAATAAAAAGCTAGGGTCCAGAGATTCAGGGAGCTTAGTTACTGAAGCTAAGCCTTCCCTGGTCCCCCTAAAATGCCTTCCAAATTTATATGTCATGTCTAGTTTATTTAATTTACTCGCAGACCATTCTCCAGATTCCTGAACCCTAGTAGATGCTGAGAATGACCCCAGCAATGGGGGTGCCAGAAGGAGAAGAGAGAGAAAAACATTGAAAACCTATTTGAAGAAATAATGACAGAAAACTTCCCCTACCTGGTGAAAGAAATAGACTTACCAGTCCAGGAAGCATAGAGAATCCCGAACAAGAGGAACTCAAAGAGGACCATACCAAGACACATCATAATTAAAATGTCAAAGGTTAAAGACAAAGAGAGAATCTTAAAAGCAGCAAGAGAAAAGCAGTTAGTTACCTACAAGGGAGTGGCCATATCACTCTCATATGATTTCTCAAAAGAAACTTTGCAGACCAGAAGGGAGTGGCAAGAAATATTCAAAGTGATGAATAGCAAGGGCCTACAACCAAGATTACTCTACCCAGCACAGCTATCTGAATTGAAGGTCAGATAAAGAGCTTCACAGACAAGAAAAAGCTAAAGGAGTTCACCACAAAACCAGTATTACATGAATGTTGAAGGGTATTTTTTAAGAAAAGGAAGAAGGAAAAGAAGGAGGAAGGAAGGAAGGAAGGAAGGAAGGAAGGAAGGAAGGAAGGAAGGAAGGAAGGAAGGAAGGAAGGAAGGAAGGAAGGAGAAATAGAAATAGTAGTAGTAGTAGTAGTAGTAGTAGTAGTAGTAGAGGAGGAGGAAGAAAAGGAGGATGAGGAAGAGGAGGAGGAGGAGGAGAAACTAAATACATATCAAGTATTGAATCTAAAAATCAAAATAAAAGAACCAGAAGGCTATTAAACAAAATAAACTGATGAATAAAATAGAATCAGAGGCATGGAAACATGGTACAGACTGACGATTCTCAGCGGGAAGAGAGTGGGGGCGGGAAGAGATTAACTAAAGAACTTATATACATATATGCATTACCTATGGACATAATAGGGTGGTGAAGGCCAGAGCAGGGTGGGAACAGAATGGAGGGGGGAAATGGAGGGAAAATAGAAGGATACCTGTAATACTCTCAACAATAAAGATTTAAAAAAATAAAATACAATGTTTCTTTTCTATGCTAAACACACACACACACAAATGGACAAAGGACCTAAATAGACACTTCTCCAAAGTGGATATACAGAAGGCCAATAGACATATGAAAAAATGCTCAATGTGACTAATTATCAAAGAAATTCAAATTAAAATGACAATAAGGTATCACCACACATCTGTTAGAATGGCTATCATCAACAAATCAACAAATGACAAGTCCTGGTGAGGATGTGGAGAAAGGGAACCCCAGTGCACTTTTGGTGGGAATGTAGACTGGTACAGCCACTGTGGAAAACAGTATGGAGTTTCCTCAAAGAATTAAAAATGGAACTGCCTTTTGTCCCAGCAACCCCACTTCGGGAAATATATCCTAAGAATACCAAAACACCAATCAGAAAGAATATATGCACTCCTATTTCACAGCAGCATTATCTACATCAGCAAAGATCTGGAAACAGCCCAAGTGTCCATCAGTAGATGAATGAATAAAAATGCTGTGGTACATTTACACTATTGAATACTATGTAGTTGTAAAAAAAGAAGGATCTCTTACCCTTTGAGACAGCTTGGATGGATCTGGAGAGTATTATGCTAAGTGAAATAAGCCAGTCAAAGAAAGATAAGTATCACATGATCTCATATGTGGAATCTAATGAACAAAATAGAGCCAGAGACATAGAAGGATGGAACATACTGATGGATCTCAGAGGGAAGATGGGGGTGGGTGGATAGGTGGGGAGATATTAACTGGGGAATTTATATGCATATATGCACAGCTCATGGATACAGACAATAGTGTGGTGAATGCCTGGGAGGGGTGGGTGTGGGGTGTAGGGTGGTCAATGGGAAAAAGGGGGGGAATATTAGTAATACTTTTAACAATAAAGATAATTTTTTAAAAAGAGATTATGTAGTGTAGAGAAAGGACTACTATTTTATACAGTGGCCAGCGAAGGCCCCTTTCGGGAGGTGATATTCAGCATGAGAAAAGAAAAAAGTGAGTCATTCAAATAACAGAAGGAAAACTTCCAAGAAGAAAACACAGCAAGATAGAAAGCCTAAGGTAGCAATAAGCTTGGCATATTTTAGAAATGGCAAGCAGGCCAACATGAATACAAAGGCAAGTCAGAGAGGTAAGTAGAAGTCAACTAATGTAGGGCTTGATAGTCAATACTAAAATTTTAGGAGGTATGTGTTAATATGGTTAATGCAAAAAAAAGACAAATGATCATATTAGGGGTGCCTTCTTCTTTCTAGAGCAGACTCTGAGTGTTTGGGGGAGAGACACTGCAGCAAAAGAAATGGAGGCAAACAAAATAAGAGCATGGTAGCTCAAGCAAATGGTAAACCAAACTATGAAGTAAGCAAAATGCGCACGCGCGCGCGCGCACACACACACACAACACACACACACTCACATTCAGCTAGCAGGCCACAGTTTATTAATCCAATTATATAGCCACCTTGCAAAGTAGGTATTAATGTCTTATTATACAGATGAGAAAAATAAGCTAGGTGACACAACAAGTAAATACTGGGGTCAGGAATGATTCCAGATATTCCCAATATAATTGAAAGTCTACGGTCTTTTGATTTTTTGCAACCTGTGTCCAAACACTAATTTATTTATATTTCTTTTTTAAAAAAAATTCTGGGTTGTCTCAAAACTACCCTCAAACAATAGCAAACAAAAAGAAACCAGACCAGGCCTGGCTGGTGGGGCTCAGTTGGTTGGGTGGCGTCCTGAGCACAAGGAAATTGCTGGTTCAATTCTAGGTTAAGGGCACATACCCTGGGTTGAGGGCTCATCCCTGGTAGGGGACGTGCAGGAGGCAGCTCATAGATGTTGCATTCTCACATCAATGTCTCTCTCTTCTCTCTCTTCAGAGAGACTTAAGGAGATCCCTCTCTCTGAAAAATCAATAAACTATCTTAAAAAAGAAAGAAACCAGATCAGTGGTACTACAAAGGAACCTCCCTAGGAGGCAGTTATGGAGAAAAAGTTGTAAGTACTTATATTTTAATCTTTTGTTTTTAAACAAGTGTTATTACGAGCAAAATATTTCTTTTAGCCCAACACTTCTAAGTTTGGCAATAAGTTCCACTTACCATTCATTTTCGTTTCTATGTTTTGTAGCTATGTCATTTAATAATATATTTGCAAAGGCTCTTGCTTTATTTGTTAGGCCTGTCTTCAAATCTTCACAATCCAAACGAACCATAGGGAAATGAACCCACTGAGGTAAAAGCATTATTTCTGAGGCAAGGTTGAAAAATTTTTCTATAAACTTAAAAAAACACACACACACAAAAAAAATGATTAGCATTTTAAAATTCATCAGTGATTTTATATTACAGTATTGTGGTATAGTATTATGGTGGACTTCTTAATTATGTAATATAAATGTAAACTCATTTCTTTTTGCTAATTGATTAAATTTGTCCCCTTTGTTGCATAAATCTTTTTTCACCTGTCCTTTCACTAAGGAATTTGCCAATCTACCAGTAAATATCCAATATGGTACCACTTATAACATCCATATCTAAAAATTTCAGGCCCTGGCTCAGTTGGTTAGAGCACTGTTCCAATACACCAAGGTTGTGGGTTCACAATCCCAGTCAGGGCACATTCAAAAATCAACCAATGAAGGCATAGATAAGTGGAACAACAAATCGATGTTTCTTCTCTCAATATTCTCACATTCATTCTCTCATTCTCTCTCTTTCTCTCTCCCCCACTCCCATTCCTCTTTCTCTAAAATCAATAAATTTAAAAAATTTAAAAATAAAAATTTTTAAAGTGAAATTTCTCTCAGTAACTATTAAAAAAAAACTTTTGCCAAAGTCAACTCATCTCTCTGTTTAGAAATAAATCTATATCATGTGGCAATTTGTGTAGCTAACAAATACTTGCTTGTGCCATACCTGATGCCTCACTGAAGATTCTAATGCAGTCTTCAGGAAACAAAATATAAAGAATTTTTGGTTTTGATCAAAATAATCCAAAAAAGAAATACTGTGTTCTGCCATTACCAAAAATCCAACATAATGGAATTTATACAACTTCTTAATACCCAGACACTGGGATAATTTTTAAAAATTAAACAAAGTAGTACAAAGAAAACCTAACAAGTTATGTTGCATTTTGTGAAAGTGAAATATACCTACCAACTTTGGGCAACTTTGACTTAATTCCATATTCCATCTTTAATGTTGCCTCTCTACCTTCTTACCCCATCTCCATCCCCCACCAATTAAAGATATTTTCCCTGTACTTCTCTCTCTCTCAAGGCTACCCTATTTCTCTAGTCTCCATTCATTTTTGTTTCTATGGTTGAGCTTAAAATTTTCAGTGTTTAAGGGAGCTGAGAATAGTAATTAATTCAAAGACTACATTGAGCACCTCCCTGATTCTTGGTTGGAAACATAGCAAAGAGACTAGAAAGAGCTAATGGACACTGGAAAAGGGACAGATATTTTCTTATTCTCAAGTATCATCATCTAGTTTTTCTGGGATGTAATTAACTGATATGAAAAAGAAAATTGGCTGGATCAAAGAAAATGTGGGACACTGGAAACACAAATGTCCATTTACAGTAGAAAAGATGGCATATCAATATAATGAAGTGCTATGCTATAATAAACTATGACTACATGCAAAATATAGTATACAAACTACAATTACAGTATGTCTAGAATTGGCAAAGAAATGCAGGGATATATACTAAACCTAAAAGTAAATTTTAAATATATATTTTTATTCATTTCCTTCCTCTCTGAAGTCAATAAAAATAAATATATATATATATATGTATGTGTGTATATGTGTATATATATATATATATACATATATATATATTTGAAAGACATTAAATAAATCAGATTTATATTGGAATACTACTCAGCAATAAAAGGAAGAAGTTATTGATAGGCAGAACAACATAGATAAATCTCAAAAACCTTACATTAATATAAGAAACCAGACACAAGAGAGTATGTATGTATGATTTCATTAGAAAAGAAAAACCTATAATTACTGAAAGTATGTCAGTAGTTGCCTAAGGTCAGGTTTAGGGAGAACTGACTGGGATGGCATATAAGGAAACTTTCTGAGGTGGTGAAAACATTTTATATCTTGACTCTGGTGATAGTTGCACTGGTGTATAAATTTGTCAGAACTCATTTAACTATACAATTAAAATGGGTGCATTTTATTATATGTAAACCAACCTCAATGAAGTTGTTTTTTTAAAGTTAATAATTCTTGAAATTAATCAAGAATGGAAAAGGGAATGGATTGATGAATAAATATGTGATTAAGCTAACATAGTAAAATATTAGAATCTAGGTGGAACTCTTCATAAAATTTCTTCAACTTCTCTGTATGCTTAAATATTTCATAATAAAATGTTGAAAAATTAAAATGTCTATATTATACTTTATGAATAAAAACTAAGCAGTCAATAGAGAGAAGATGAAAAAACAAAAGCATACTTTTAACCAATAGAACAAGGTGCCTTCAAAAGGTAGAAATCTTTTCTCATTTAATTACTTTTTCCCCACTGCTTCTGGAATTATCATTCTGAAACTCTGATCCAAGTATATTACTTCGATGGCTAAAAACCTCCAAAACAAAGTACAAACTCCTAAGCAAATATACTTGAAGGTTTTCACCTATAGCTCCAACTTACATTTCCAACTTCATATTCTTTTTTTTTTTTCATTTATAAATGTACTAGAGGCCCAGTGCATGAATTCATGCACAGGTGGGGTCTGACCAGGCCAGCCCCAATAGGGGCAGATCAGGGCTGGGCCTGCCTGGCGAGGGGCTGCAGGGGGTTGGCCGGCTGGCCCCAACCCCGATTGGAGTGGGGGCCCAAATGGGGGTGGGGCTGGCTGAGGGGAGGGGCTGTGGGCCAATGGGGTGGGGAGGCCAATCAAGGGCCAGGCCAGCGGGGGGGGGGGGGGGGGGCGGGGGAGGTTGGCCAGCTGGTCCTGCCCCTGATCAGAGTGGGGGGCCGATCAGGGGTTTGTCCAGCCAGGGGGAGGGGCTACAGGAGGTTGGCCAGCCGGCCCCAACCCCTATTGGGGTTGATGGCAATTGGGGGTGAGGCCAGCCAAGGGGTGAGGCAACAGGGGGTAGGCTGCCCCCCCACCCTCAATTGGGGTAGGGGAGGCCGATTGGGGATGGGGCCAGCTGCGGGGAGGGGATGCAGGAGGTTGGACGGCTGGCCCCGCCCCCCCAACTGGGGTAAGGGGGCAATGGGGGCGTGGCAGGGGGGGTGGGCCAGCGGCCCCACCCTTGATTGGGCGGTTCGCAAGCTGCAATGGGTGTCATAGCAACCAGTTGTTCTGTCATTCCAGTCATTACCTTGTTCTGGTTGCTGGCTTTTTATATATATATTAGAGGCCCAGTGCACAAAAATTTGTGCACTCGAAGGGAGGGATGGGGTCCCTCGGCCGGCTTGTGCCCTCTCGCAGTCTGGGACCCCTCGGGAGATAACGACATGCTGGCTTAGGCCTGCTCCCGGGTGGCAGAGGGCAGGCCCAATCCCTAGGTGCAGCCCGTGGTCAGGCTCAGAGCAGGGCCGATTGGGGAGTTGGGGCGCTGCCCCCTGTCATGCACAGAGCAGGGCTGATTGGGTGGTTGCGATGTCACCCTCAGTCACGCTCAGGGTTGGGCTGATTGGGGGGTTGGGGCACCGCCCCCTGTCACACTCAAGAAAGGGTCAATGGGGAGGTTGCGGCGCCAACCCCTGTCACGCACAGAGCAGGGCCCATCAGGGGATTGGGGCGCTGCCCCTGTCACTCACAGAGCAGGGCCCATCAGGGTGTTGGGAAGCTCCCCACTTCATGCACAGAGCAGGGCTGATCAGGTGGTTGAGGAGCTCCCCCCTGTCACTCACAGAGTAGGGCCGATAGGGGAGTTGGGGCACCGCCCCCTGTCACACACAGAGCAGGGCGGATCAGGGGGTTGAGGCGCCGCCCTCTATCACCAACAGAGCAGGGCCGATCAGGGGGTTGGGCGCCGCCACTGTCACACTCAGGGTAGGGCCGATAGGGAGGTTATGGCTCTACCCCATCACACACAGAGCAGGGCCGGTCAGGGGTTTGGGGTGCCACACCCTGTCACACACAGAGCCCTATGGCTCTACCCCCTATCAGGCACAGAGCAGGGCTGATCAGGGGGTTGGGGCGCCTTCCGGTCACGAACAGGGCAGGGCAGATAGGGAGGTTGAGGCCCCGCCCCCTGTCACACACAGAGCCACAGGGCGATCAAGGGGTTTGGGCGCTGCCCCCTGTCACACTGATCCCGGTGCTGGGAGTCCTCTCGGCTCCGCTGATCCCGGTGCTAGGAGGCATATTACCCTTTTCCTATATAGGATAGAGGCCTGGTGCACGGGAGGGGGCTGGCTGGTTTGCCCTGAAGGGTGTCCTGGATCAGGGTAGGGGTCCCCACTGGAGTTCCTGGCCAGCCTGGGTGAGGGGATGATGGCTGTTTGCAGCTGATCACACACCCTTCAGGATGGGGGTCCCCACTGGGGTGCCTGGCCAGTCAGGGTGAGGGGCTGAGGGCTGTTTTCAGGCTGGCGGGTGACTGAAGCTCCCAACTGCTCCTTTTTTTCTTTTTTTATTCTGGGCCAGCTTTAGCTCTGGCTCCAGCTCTGAGGCCTCTGCTGCTGAAAGCAGGTATCTGGTTTGTTTGGGTTCTATAATCGAAACACTGTATCAACTCCAGCTCTGAGATCCCGGCGGGCTGAAAGCAGGTTTCTGGGGTTTTGTTTAGCTTCTATATTTGTAACTATGTTTCAAACTGCAAGCTCAGAGGCCGGCAAGGCAGGTGGGGAACGTTGGTTCCTCCATCACTGAAGCAAGCAAGCCTCATGTTAGTTTCAAGCTGCCTGGCTGCTGGCTGCCATCTTGGCTGGCAGTTAATCTGCATATCTTGCTGATTAGCCAATGGGAAGGGAAGAGGATGTACGCTTATTACCATATTTCTCTTTTATTAGATAGAAGATTTTTTTTTAAAATATATTTTATTGATTTTTTACAGAGAGGAAGGGAGAGAGATAGAGAGAAACATCGATCAGCTGCCTCCTGCACATCTCCCACTGGGGATGTGCCCGCAACCCAGGTACATGCCCTTGACCAGAATTGAACCTGGGACCTTTCAGTCCACAGGCCAACGCTCTATCCACTGAGCCAAACCGGTTTCAGCAGGATAGAAGATTTTTATTGTTGATAGTATTATAGATATCTCCCATTACTTCCCTTTTTCCCCCCTACTCACAGCCCTTACCCACACCCAAGGTCTTTATTACCCTATTGCCTGTGTCTATGGACTATGTATATAAGTTCTTTTGTTTATTTCTTCTCATTCCCCCTTACCCCACATTGAGCTATGTTAGTCTCTTCCATGCCTCCCTGCTTCAGCTAAATCCACCTATAAACATCTACTTCAAAACCTAGCTCACTTATCACTGCTTTTAAAAATCTTCACGAATTTCCCAAAGCAAAAGCAATCGTTTCTTCTTCTGTGCTTTCACACTTTATCCATATCTGTATTCCAGTACTTATCTCAATATTTCCATTAATATGTCTAGCTTCCAGGCCAAGTATAAGCTCCTGAGAACAATGTTAATGTATTATTTATTTTTACATCACCAAAATCTTGCTAGGTGTCTGAATGTGATGAAGAAATTTTTGTTGAATCAATGAATGAGTAAATGAATGACTAAAGAAATTATGAGATAAATCTATAAGTTTACTAAAATGATGTTTTGAATAAATTCTAATAACTTTAATTGAAGCATTTATTTTCTAGAACAAAAAGATCATAATTTTAAAAGGATACTCAAAAGGCATTAATCAAAAACAGAATTATCACTTACCTCTGTGTATTCATCAAAAGTGTGATCTTCTGCCTGAAAAGTCTCTATCAGCGCAACTGCAGTGCCATCAAGAAGCCAATTATATTTTTCAACTGAAAATTAATAATCTAATTTAAATATCAATATTAACCTTTTAAAAAGTGCTTTTTTATATGATCATAGAATGAAATAGCCTATTCAATTAATTATTATTAATTGAGTATTAACATACTAGTACATTAATAGAAATAGAATGGAATAAAATGTACTTAAGCAAACCAGGTTAAATACAGATGTTTCAAAATAAAGATAAAAGGGTATGTAATAATCTTAAAATAATTTAAGAGATAAAAATAAGCCAGTTAATAAAAGATTTTGCTTAAGATATCAAGTAAAATTACCAACCTGACTTCATACACACTTGAGAAGACTATAAACTTGAGCTGCTATTCTTATAGATTACTTTGCTTTTAACCTTAGCTTAGCTTTCTCCTTATTCCAACATCCCTTCTTTCTATCTTTTGGCTTTATCACCCTGATCCAGTTAGCATTCACTCTTTGGACCAGACAACAGTATTCAAATTTCTTAGTTTTAATCCTTGATGCTGCCAACAGCCATGTTCATGCTAACTTCTGGCTCTCCCTGCTCTTTCATGACAGCCCCAGACAACCAAATATCTAGCCAAATTCTAGTAAAAATAAAATGTCATTCTTTTATAATAAAAAGATATAATATCATATTTATCACATATACCATATGTCTCATAGTGTCGTCTTGCACCTTCTAAGTTACGATGTATTTCCACCTTTAGCACATCAAGTGCCCACTGTATCATGTGTTCTGGAAGTTCTGTGTCAAGATTTACAGGTGGTGAAGCTGCTGATAGCCAAGAGGGTACTGATTGGACATTCTAACATAAATAAAAATGACAGTTTATGAAATAACTGTGTAATTGGTCTACTAGTATATGTAGATCTTACATTTTTGAACATTCTTTTCAGATTTTAGTGGCCCAAGAAAAGATAACTTGATGCAAAATACAGTAATGATTTAAAGTGGTATAGTTTGTAATCTATATATATAAAAAGCAAGTGAAAGGACCCCCGTAACAACAGGAACAACCGCCCACTGCGGCCAGCAAACTAGCCCAATTGGGGGGTGGAGCCAGCCAGCCAACCTCCCACAGCCCTGTCCCCAGGCCAGCCCCACCCCCGATCGCCCCCCAGGGGGCGGAGCCAGTGGCCAACCTCCTGAAGGCCCTCCCCTTGGTCAGCCCCACCCCAATGGGCCTCCACCACCCCAATAGGCCCCCAATGGGCCCCCCCACCCCGATCAGGGGCAGGGCCAGCCGGCCAACCACCTGCAGCCCCTCCCCCTGGCCATCCCTAACCCCAGTGGGCCCCCACCACCCTGATTGGCTTATGGCCTCTTCCCCCCGCCAGCTCTACCCCTGATTGGCTCCCCCACTCTGATCAGAGGCAGGGCCTCTTGGGAGGTTGTCATAACTACAATAAGACTTCTATGAACAAATGTTATCTTCAACCAGAAGACTTTCTCAAAGACAAAGCACTTTATTTTAACATAAAATAACTTGGAGTATGGAAATAAAGAGTTGTAACATTTTATGTATATAAATACTTTATGGAGTTTCAACTCAATTTAAAATTTTGAAAAAGAGCCATATAAAGAAACCTGATAGATAAGGATGAAGTGATACCTGCAGAGCTTCAGCTATTCTCTCTACCAAACCAAAAACAACATCTTCCAAATCTTGAAAGGTAGGGTAAAATTCCATTTTCTCATCATCAATTGTCAATTCCATCTTAAATATCGGCAGCCCTCGTTCATCTTCTTGGTCAAAGAGTTTTACAAATCCTTCTACAGTTCTCTTTAAGAGATCCTTTATCTGCATGATTTTATAAATTACTATTAATTTCAAGAGTACAAGTTCAACCTTTAACTAAAATCAGTGTATAATCAAGTCATTCTATCAATCCATTTAGTCCTGAAAATTATCTTCATTCAGCACATATTTTCTTTTGTTGTTGTTGTTGCTGTTGTTGTTAATCCTCACCTAAGGACACTTTTTCCAATACTCTTCAGAGAGAGTGGAAGGGAGTGAGGCATGGGAGAAGAGAGAGAAACATCAATGTGAGAGACATCCACTGGTTGCCTTCCGCACGCACCCCAAACAGGTAGGGAAAGTAAACCTGCAATCCAAGTACATGCCCTTGACCAGGAATCCTACCCAAAACCCGTAGGTATGTGGGGAGACAGTAACCACTGAGCCATGCTAGCCAGGGCTGTATTTTTTAATCCTCACCTGAGGATATGTTTTTACTGATTTTAGAGAGAAAGGGGGGGGGGGAGAGAGAGAGAGAGAGAGAGAGAGAGAGAGAGAGAGAGAGACATCAATATGAGAAAGAAACATTACTCAGTTGCCTCCTATTAGCATCCGACCCAGGATCAAACCCACAACCTAGGTATGTACCCTGACCAGGAATTGAACCCACAACCATTTTGGTATATGGGGTGACACTCCAACCAACTGAGCCACCTGTCAGGGCAGCACAGTATGTTCTTAATAAATGTAGTCTAAAATAATAAATGGAAAAATATATGCAAACTTTCATACTTTTATAGAATATCAACAATCTTAAAATGGCAACTCAGAATCTTCCACACTCTAGTTATTTTGCCCCTGATATAGAAAACATTTCAGAAGACCAAACAACATGGTGAAGACTGAGGGTAAGGGAGCCCTGACCCTCATAGTGAGGGTGTCATGGGATGACATGTACATGGGGTGAGGGGCAGTGGTAAAGATACAGCTAGCTGCTATTGTCACAAGAGTCAAATGTTCAATATTATTAATTTTGTGAGCCTGTTACTAAACCTTTGGATGCTTGAAAATCATCACGGTGGGAATATTTATGCCATGGAAATTAGCAAACACTACAAAACAGGGTAGTTGTTATTGTTGTTTCTGGAGAGCCAAATTTCCAGCACACCATTTGGTTAGCGTGAAGCTACTGGAACTTAGAAATGTGCACAATACATGACCAAAGTATGAATAATCTCTCTCTATAAAAGCCAAGCAAACAGCACACCGAAACGACTGGAACGACCAGTCACTATGACATGCACTGCTGCTAGCCAACCGGCCTGATGGGGGGTGGGCGGTTCCTCCACCCCAGCTGGCCCCCCCCCCAACAGGCCCCACAATACCTTGATCAGAGGTGAGGCTGGCCGGCCAACCTCCTATGTTCCCTCCCCCGAGCTGGCTCAGCCCAATCGGCCCCCACGGGGCAGTCCAGCTGGACCCCACCCATGCACAAATTCATGCACTGGGCCTCTAGTGCAGGGGTGGGCAAACTTTTTGACTCAAGGGCCACAATGGGTTCTTAAACTGGACCGGAGGGCCGGAGCAAAAGCATGGATGGAGTGTTTGTGTGAACTAATATAAATTCAAAGTAAACATCATTACATAAAAGGGTACGGTCTTTTTTTTTTTAGTTGTATTCATTTCAAATGGGCTGGATCCGGCCCGTGGGCCATAGTTTGCCCACGGCTGCTCTAGTGTATTCTTATAATTAACCAACTATTGGAAATTTACCCAAACAGACAAATATAGATCTAAATGATCTTCAAAATGTTCCTCATCTCTTTACTTCTCATCAAATGATCATAGTTCTCTTAAGGGGATAAAGACAGAAAGAAAATCATATATATTAGTTATAGTAATATACTATTTATATATATATATAATTTTATTTTAGAGGTCCAGTGCACAAACTCATGCACAGGTGGGTCCCTCTGGGTGGCCTGCAGGGATCGGGCCTAAACCCGCATTTCAATGCCACCTGCAGCTCCTACCTGCTGCTCCCACTCATCCTGGCCCCAATGTATCTGCCACAGGCTCGTGCCCAATCAGTCCCGATCTGGAGAGGCTCATGCTGATGCAGCAGTGCTCACCAGCCATGAGCCCTGTGTCCGGTGCCCTACCGAGGGGAGTGGCTTGCGGGATCTGGCTGAAACCAGCTCTCCGACATCCCCGAGGGACTCCCGGATTGCGAGAGTGTGCAGGCCAGGCCAAGGGATCCCACTGGTGCACAACCAGGCCGGGGAGGGACCGCAGGAGGGCTCCAGGGCGTGTCCGGCTCATCTCGCTCAGTCCCGATAGGCCAGACCCCAGCAGCAAGCTAATGTACTGGTCGGAGCATCTGCTCCCTGGTGTCAGTGCACGTCATAGTGAGCGGTTGAGCAGCCTTAGCATATCATTAGCATATTACGCTTTGAGTGGTTGTTCTGTCATTCAGTCTATTTGCATGTTACCCTTTTATTATATAAGACTAGAGGCCCGGTGCACAAAAATTTGTGCACTCAGGGGGGTGGGGCGCTCTGTCAGCCCGGCCTGTGCCCTCTCGCAGTCTGGGACCCCTCGGGAGATAACGACCTGCTGGCTTAGGCCTGCTCCCGGGAGGCAGAGGGCAGGCCCAATCCCTAGGTGCAGCCACTAGTCGGGCTCAGAGCAGGGCCGATTGGGGAGTTGGGGCACCACCCCCGGTCATGCACAGAGCAGGGCGGATCGGGAGGTTGCGATGCCACCCTCAGTCACACTCACCATAGGGCCGATTGGGGAATTGGGGCACCGCCCCGTCACACTCAAGGCAGGGTCGAGGGGGAGGTTGCGGCGCCACCCCGTCACGCACAGAGCAGGGCCAATCAGTGGGTTGGGGAGCTCCCCCCTGTCACTAACAGAGCAGGGCCCATCAGGGGGGTTAGGGCTCCTTACCCTGTCATGCACAGAGCAGGGCCAATCAGGGGGTTGGGGAGCTCCTCCCTGTCACTCACAGAGCAGGGCCCATCAGGGGGGTTGGCGCTCTGTACCCTGTCACCCACAGAGCAGGGCCAATCAGGAGGTTGGGGCGCTGCCCCTTGTCACACACAGAGCAGGGCCAATCAGGGGGTTGGGGCGCTGCCCCATGTCACGCACAGAGCAGGGCTCATCAGGGGGGTTGGGGCTCCGTACCCTGTCACACACAGAGCAGGGCCCATCAGGGGGTTGGGGAGCTCCCCCCGTCACGCACAGAGCAGGGCGGATCAGGGGGTTGGGGCACCACCCTCTATCACCCACAGAGCAGGGTCGATCAGGGGGTTGGGGAGCCACCACTGTCACACTCAGGGCAGGGCCGATGGGGAGGTTATGCCTCTACCCCATCACATGTCACATACAGAGCAGGGCAGATAGGGAGGTTGTGGCCCCGCCCCCTGTCACACACAGCCGCAGGGCAATCAGGGGGTTTGGGTGCTGCCCCCTGTCACACTGATCCCGGTGCCGGGAGGCCTCTCAGGTCCGCTGATCCCAGTGCTGGGAGGACTCACGGCTCCACTGATCCTAGTGCTGGGAGGCATATTACCCTTTTACTATATAGGATAGAAGCCTGGTGCACGGGTGGGGACCGGCTGGTTTGCCCTGAAGGGTGTCCTGGATCAGGGTGGGGGTCCCCACTGGGTTTCCTGGCCAGCCTGGATGAGGGGTTGATGGCTGTTTGCAGCTGGTCACACACCCTTCAGGGTGGGGGTCCCCACTGGGGTGCCTGGCCAGCCTGGTTGAGGGACTGAGGGCTGTTTTCAGGCTGGCGGGTGACTGAAGCTCCCAACTGCTCCTTTTTTTCTTTTTTTCTTTTTTTATTCTGGGCCAGCTTTAGCTCTGGCTCCAGCTCTGAGGCCTCTGCTGCTGAAAGCAGGTATCTGGTTTGTTTGGGTTCTATAATCAAAACTCTGTATCAACTCCAGCTCTGAGATCCCGGCGGGCTGAAAGCAGGTTTCTGGGGTTTTGTTTAGCTTCTATATTTGTAACAATTTTTCAAACTGCAATCTCAGAGGCCACAAGGCATGCGGGGAACCTTGGTTTCCTCCGTCACTGAAGCAAGCAAGCCTCATGTTAGTTTGAAGCTGCCTGGCTGCCGGCCGCCATCTTGGCTGGCAGTTAATTTGCATATCTCGCTGTTTAGCCAATGGGAAGGGTAGCGGACGTACGCTAATTACGATGTTTCTCTTTTATTAGATAGGACTAGAGGCCTGGTGCACAAAAATTTGTGCGCTCGGGGGGGAGGGGCGGTCCCCTCAGCCCGGCCTGTGCCCTCTCGCAGTCTGGGACCCCTCGGGAGATAACAACCTGCTGGCTTAGGCCTGCTCCCGGGTGGCTGAGGGCAGGCCCAATCCCTAGGTGCAGCCTCTAGTCGGGCTCAGAGCAGGACCGATTGAGGAGTTGGGGCGCCGCCCCGTCATGCACAGTGCAGGGCAGGTTGGGAGGTTGTGATGCCACCCTCAGTCACGCTCAGCGTAGGGCCGATTGGGGGGTTGGGGCACCACCCCCAGTCACACTCAAGGCAGGGTCGATGGGCAGGTTGCGACGCCACCCCCTGTCACGCACAGAGCAGGGCCCATTAGGGGGGGTTGGGGCTCCGTACCCTGTCACACACAGAGCAGGGCCCATCAGGGTGTTGGGGAGCTCCCCCCTGTCACACACAGAGCAGGGCCGATCAGGTGGTTGAGGAGCTCCCCCCTGTCACTCACAGAGTAGGGCTGATAGGGTAGTTGGGGCACCGCCCCCTGTCACACACAGAGCACGACGGATCAGGGGGTTGGGGTGCCGCCCTCTATCACCCACAGAGCAGGGCCGATCAGGGGGTTGGGGCACCGCCACTGTCACACTCAGGGCAGGGCCGATGGGGAGGTTATGGCTCTACCCCATAACACACAGAGCAGGGCCGATCAGGCTGTTGGGGCACCGCCGTCTATCACCCACAGAGCAAGGCCGATAAGGGGGTTGGGGCACTGCCCTCTCACACTCAGGGCAGGGCCGATGGGGAGGTTATGTCTCTACCCCGTCACACACAGAGCAGGGCCGATCAGGTGGTTGAGGCACTGCCCCCTGTCACACACAGAGCTGCAGGGCCATCAGGGGGTTGGGGAGTTCCCCCTATCAGGCACAGAGCAGGGCTGATCAGGGGATGGGGCACCTTCCCCTGTCAGGAACAGAGCAGGGCCGATAGGGAGGTTGTGGCCCAGCCCCCTGTCATACACAGAGCCGCAGGGCAATCAGGGGGTTTGGGCGCTGCCCCCTGTAACGCTGATCCCAGTGCCGGGAGGCATATTACCCTTTTACTATATAGGATAGAGGCCTGGTGCCCGGGGGGGGCCGGCTGGTTTGCCCTGAAGGGTGTCCTGGATCAGGGTGAGAGTTCCCACTGGGGTGCCTGGCCAGCCTGGGTGAGGGGATAACGGCTGTTTGCAGCTGGTCACACACCCTTCAGGGTGGGGGTTTCCACTGGGGTGCCTGGCCAGTCTGGGTGAGGGGCTGAGGGCTATTTTCAGGCTGGCGGGTGACTGAAGCTCCAACTGCTCCTTTTTTTCTTTTCTTTTCTTTTTTTATTCTGGGCCAGCTTTAGCTTTGAGGCTTGGCTCCAGCTCTTAGGCCACAGCTGCAAAAAGCAGGTTTCTGGCCTTTGTTTACCTTCTGTATTTGAAACAATGTTGCGATCCTGCTGGCTGAAGCCCGGCGGACTAAAGCAGGTTTCTGGGGTTTTGTTTAGCTTCTATATTTGTAACATAGTTGCTTAGAGTTGCAGCTCAGAGGCCTGCAGCGGCAGGTGGGGAACATTGGAGTCCTCCGTCACTGAAGCAAGCAAGCCTCATGTTCGCTTTAAGCTGCCTGGCTGCCAGCCACCATCTTGTCTGGCAGTTAATTTGCATATTGCCCTGATTAGCCAATGGGAAGGGTAGCGGTCGTACGCTAATTACCATGTTTCTCTTTTATTAGATAGGATTATCCTTTTAAAGATACATTGCAAAATTCATAAAATCTTTGGAGATCTTTACCAGCCATAGGGGAAGGTTCTTTGTTTTAAAAAATTTTTTTTCATTGATTTTATAGATAAAGGTAAGGAGAGGGAGAGAGAGATATAAACATTGATAAGAAACATCAATATCAACTGGCTACCTCCTGCATGCCCCATACTGGGGATTGAGCCCACAACCCAGGTATGTGCCCTGACCAATAATCGAACTGCATCGATACTTAACCACTGAGCCACACCAGATGGGCCACAGGGAAAGTTTTTATTCAAAACTCTTTTTCTAGCCCAGCCAGCATAGTTCAGTGATTGAGTGTCAACCTATGAATTGACCCAGGTTGCAGGCTCGATCCCCAGTGTGGGGCGTGCAGGACGCAGCCAATGAATGATTCTCTCTTCTCATTGATGTTTCTATCTCTCCCTCCCTCTCCCTTCCTTTCTAAAATCAATAAAAAATAAGTAAAGACTATATAAAATCGCTGAACCGGTTTGGCTCAGTGGATAGAGCGTCGGCCTGCGGACTGAAGGGTCCCAGGTTCAATTCCGGTCAAGGGCATGTACCTTGTTTGTGGGCACATCCCCAGTGGGGGGCATGCAGGAGGCAGCTGATCGATCTCTCTCATCGATGTTTCTGGCTCTCTATCCCTCTCCCTTCTTCTCTGTAGAAAATCAATAAAATATTAAATAAATAAATAAATAAAATAAAATGATGCAGCCACTTTGGAAAAAGTCTGGCAGTTCTTAAAAAATTAAAACAAACAAACAAAAAAAACCCCTCTTTTTCTAGAATTGTTTTTCTGCAATAGTAAAAACTTGAAGAGCATAAAATTAATATTCTCTTTCTGTTTGTCATTTAAAGATGGTCAATAACATTTTGAACCAAGATTTTACAGTGAATGAAATGAGAATCCATCAACTTGGAATTACATAATTTTAAAAAAAAAATGTTTACTAGGATAGTCCTTTTGTTAATATACTTCAATAAAGCTTATAGTCTTTAAGCATGAGCCCAGTAATCATTCACAATATTGATACATACTTCTAGACTTTCCATTTTAGATTGTTTCAGAAATAAAGCATTTTTCTGCTTAATTTATTAAAATAAAATTATGTTGAAAGCAAAGATCAACAGTAATTAATATACAAATGCGAGAAGTCCTTCAGAAGCTGAATGGGGCTTTGAAATTCAGCAGGGCTGAATATCTGCATGTTACCTGCTGCTAACTGAGTGGCCCAAGGCAATCCCCTAACCTGATAATCTTTTACTGTTTACTAAACTTTACCTTTGATATGCCTGTTTGCATTCCTAAAGGGTAATGTGTATTCTAGTAAATGAAAAGGAGATGGATCCGGAGATTCAGCGAAGCTTAGTCACTAGAACTAAGTTTCCATCTGGCTTCCCCCATAATTTCTAAATTTATATATCTTGTCTTGTATATTAATTTGCATGTCAGCTCTTTCTCCAGGCTTTGAACCCAAGCTATGCAGGCTGTGGCTTCACAAAATTATAGTAAAAATATTTTTATAACTTACTTCAAAATAATTACTTAACACTTTGTCTAAATGTCTAAATAGAATTTTATTTAAAACTAGAGGCTCGGTGCACAAAATTCATGCACTCGAGGCGGGGGGGTGGGGGGGGCGGGAGCAGTGTCACTCAGCCCAGATTGCGAGAGGGTGCAGGCCAGGCCGAGGGACCCCACCGGTGCACAATTGGGGTTAGAGAGGGACACGGGAGGTTGGCCAGCGGGGCGGGATCACGGGAGGGCTCCAGGGCATGTCCAGCCCATCTTGATCAGTCCCAATTGGCCAGACCCCAGCAGCAAGCTAACCTATCGGTCAGAGCGTCTGCCCCCTGGTGGTCAGTGCATGTCATAGTGACTGGTCGACTGTCTCCCCAATGGTCAGTGCACATCATAGTGAGCAGCTGAGCGGCCTTAGCATATCATTAGCATATTACACTTTGATTGGTTGAATGGCTGACCAGAAGACTGGACACTTAGCATATTAGGCTTTCATTGTATAGGATACCAAACTAATTTTAATAACATTATCACTTAAAATACTTAAAACATATTTACCTGATTTGACATAAGTGTCGAAACACAGTTATAAAATGAATCCAACTTTTCAGGTTTAATGCCTTCGAGAGCTTCCTTCTTGGTAAAAAGATTTATAACCTTTGTATACCATGTGTTCATTATCTTCTCTTCTGCCTTCCTAGCTTGTATTGATAGATCATTTTTCAGTGATTCACAATCAATTGGGCCTTTAGCTCTATTTATGAGAAAAATAAACATGATTTTTAAAGCAAATGATAGATACTGGTCTTGATATGTAATTGTTAAAACAAATAAAAAAATTTAAAATTTTTTGAAATCTAAAGAAAAGTTCTGAAGATTTATCAATGAGTTTTAAAAATTATATAGTCAAAAATATAAAGACTCAAACACAGGAGACAGTCACATTTTAAATGTTAATTAATAAATATGGGTTTTACCTAATTCCTGTTAAGTCCAGCAAAAGTGTATTAGCAAATGTCTTGTAACCAAGGTCCAGTAACATCTTCATAATTGGATGAACAATGTGCAAATTAGATAATATTTGACTTCTTGCCTGCACATAGCTACAATGCCAAGGATTGGAATAATCTTGGCCTCTGGAAAGCAATACACCATGTTAAACAGGATTCAAACAATATACTCTAAGTTTTAGGAATAATGTTTATGATATGGAATTAATATTAAAGAAAGAAAACTGCGGATTAAGAAGAGGGAAATCCTAAGGGCATGGAAGCCTTAGGAAATATGCATGTAATAAAAATACTTTAAGATTTTGAAAGTACACTATCCTCAGAGAGATCAGAGGTAATTTAAATTTTTTAAATTAAATTATTGGAGTAACACTGATTAATAACATGGTTTCAAGTGTACAACTTTATAATACAACATCTGTATATTCCATTGTGTGCTCACCACCCTAAGTCTAGTCTCCTGTCACCAAATATTTGACACCCTCTATCCTCTTCATACTCCCCCTACCTCCTTCCCCTCTGCTAACCACTATACTGAGAACAAAGATCATTTGTGGGTAAGGAAGGCTGATGGGCCAGGCATGAGTACCCTACTAACTTCCACTGTGCTCTGGCTCAGTTACCTTCGGCCGAGATAAATCAACACAGTCCTTAGTAATGGGGAGAAGGGATGGAAAAATCTATTTGGCATACACCGAAGCTCACTTAAGGTCAAATTGAACTGTGCATCCATATGCACAGTTCCCCTAATTGTATAGACTAAAACTACATAAGTACAGTATAGAGGATACTTTGGGGGAGAAAGAAAAAACAGCAGTAGTACTATTTTTTTAGGTGTGTTCAAAATACCTTTGAGTTTCACAGCTGTAGACTTAAATAAAAGATGAGTTTATTTTCTTTTTCTTAAATATTTTTATTGATTTCAGAGAGGAAGGCAGGGAGAGAGAGAGAGAGAGAGAGAGAGAGAGAGAGAGAGAGAGAGAGAGATGGAAACATCAGTGATGAGAGAGAATCATTGATCGACTGCCTCATGCCCTTCACTGGGGATCAAGCCCACAACCCGGGCATGTGCCCTTTACTGGAATTGAACTCAGGACCTTTCAGTCCACAGGCCGACGCTCTATCCACTAAGCCAAACCAGCCAGGGCAAGATCAGTTTATTTTCAATCTATTATCAAAACCTAGGTGCAACACTGTTTTGAAAATAATTTACTCACACAGGGAATTCAGGTAAAGGACCTCCATCATCTTCAAGCCAGTTAACTGGAGGTTTCACAAGAACACTCTTCACTAAAATACATATATGTATTAATACTTCTTGAAAACCATTTAAAGATTATCAATAACATTTTGAACCAAGATTTTACAGAGAACGAAATGAGAATCCATCAACTTGGAATCTCATAATTTCAAAAAAAATGTTTACTAGGATAGTCCTTTTGTTAATATACTCCAATAAAGCTTATACTCTTTAAGCATGAGCCCAGTAATCATTCATAATATTGATACATACTTCTAGACTTTCCTCCCATTTTAGATTGTTTCAGAAATAAAGCATTTTTCTGCTTAGTTTATTTAAATAAAACTATAGTTATTTTCTATAACTCAGATCAAAGTTTCTAACTCTTGATATTGAATGGTACAGTTTATTATACATTAAATGAGTATAAGAAAAAATCCCTTTACTTGCAACAAAATCACACTTTTGATACTGCTTTGGCCTTACTTTGAAGGTAAATTCAAATATGGTACAGCTTTAGTAAGTTCTCAGTTATTCTCTTTCCGTCTACTGAAAAGTCACTGCCATGGCCTCTCAAGAAAATTTATTCCAATAAAAATTGCAAAGGTTAAATCCCTAATAAATCTCCCCAAATCTGTTAATTTTATCTTATAATCAAGTACATAGTGTAGCAAGAATTATAAAGACAAAGTGAAAATTTAAAAAGCTACTTAGCTAATAAGCATATAAAAAATTACTAAAAATGGCCTTAAATTGCAAATATTTTGACATTATAGGCTCAAAATAAACATTTAAATAAAAATAATATTTAAGAATACATATAGCTAAAAATATAACATGCATTATTCATATTTCTGCTGTTTATTGGGAGGAGCAGGGGAGCAACGGTGCTATATATTACTTACCCAAATACCTCTTCGTGCTTTTTTCAAAGTCACTTGACACTTCACTGATGAGACTTTGAAGGAGTTCCTCTCTTTTTTTCCCTTGCTTTAAAGACTCAGGTACCAGCATTAACATGTGATCCAGCCATTCTTGCTGAATAGGTACTATAGGACTACTTTCTACACATTGCTTCATATAAATATAGTTCAACTGAGAACGTAATAAGAAAAAAGTAAATGTTCTAAATGAAGTAGCATTTCAATGTAACTACTAAGCTCTGTGTTCTCAAGACAAAATTTTCCCTGAGAATAAAAATACTAGTATATTGTGAAATAACATACTTTCAGAATAAAAAGATTTTAACCCAAAGTACAATCTACAGATACCATTTTATATTCTTCTTTATTTATGATGAGTTCTCACCTAAATAATGTTCTTGGTATATTTCTCCTTTTCTCAAGGCAAAACAAAGACCTTTTATCTAACTTCCTTAACTCAACAAATATTCACAAATTCAACAAATATTTAGATATTGTTCCAAATGCTAAGGATACAGTAGTAAAAACAAAACATACAAAGCCCATGCTGTCTTGGAGATTATATTCTGGTACAAAGCAGTATAGTATAATTTCATAAATTCTCCCCTAGCAATGAGAAGTATAACAAAAATAGACACAAATAAATAGAAAGACAACACTAGATCTTGGTGAAGACATTTTAACATCATGAAAATTTCAGTTGGTGCCAAAATTAATTTAATGCAATCTTAATATAAATATCTACACATATTTTATGGAACTGGACAAGTTAAGCATAGAATTCATGTGGAACAATAAACATGTGAGAATAACCAAGAAATCCCGGAGAAAGAAAATCTACAAAAAAGGACTAGCCCTAGGAGACATTAAAATATACTACAAAATTTATTTAATTAGAACTGTGTAGTACAGGTGCATTAATAGATAAATCAGTGGTAAAAAATGAAAAGTCCAGAAATAGGTCCAGTTCCTAAGAAATTTTAGTATATGGTAAATGCGGCATCTCAAATCACTGGAGCAAAGATGAAGTTGTTTCTTTTTATTTTATTTTTTATTGATTTCAGAGAGGAAGGGAGAGAGAGACAGAAACATCAATAATGAGAATCACTGATTGGCTGCCTCCTTCATGCCCCTTACTGGGGATTGAGCCTGCAACCCTGGCAAATAAACCATGACCTGGTTCATAAACCACTAGTTCTGGGATAACTGGTTAGCCATGTGGAAAAAGAAAAATATAATCAATACCTTACACTATACAGAAGAATAAGTTCCAAATAGTTCAGGAATTTAAATTAAACAGTGGAACTATACAAAGACTAGGGGGAAAAGAATAAATTTTTCTGTAACTTGAGTGTATAGAAAAATGTCTTTGCTTCAAATTCCAGATACACAAGGGAAAAAATAATTGAAAAATTCTGACTACATAAAAATATTTGCATGGTAAAAAAAAAAAAAAGTCACAATATGAAGGTCAAAAGACAACTGACAATCTGGTATAAAATATTTGCAATATATATCTCAAATAAAGTATAAAAAATACTTAAATTTAGTAAATGGATGAACCTTGAGAACATTATGCTAAATGAAATAAGCTGGTGACAAAAAACCAGCATATTATTCCACTTATATGAGGTATCCAGAGTAGTCAAACTCAAATTCATAGAAACAGGAAATAGAATGGTAGTTGCCAGGGACTGAAGAGAGAGGCAAATGGGGAGTTGTTATTTAATAAGTTTCCGTTTTGAAAGATAAAGTTCTGGTAATGTGTTGCACAACAATATGCAAATACTTAACATCATTAAACTGTACACTTAAAATGTTTAAGATAATTTTTTTGTTAGCCCAGCCAGCATGACTCCGTGGCTGAGTGTCAACCTATGAACCAGGAGGGCACAGGTTCAGTTCCCAGTCAGGGCACTTGCCTGGGTTGTGGGCTCGATCCCCAGTTGGGGTGTGCAGGAAGCATCCAATCAATGATTCTCTCTCATCACTGATGTTTCTATCCCTCTCTCCCTTACTCTCTGAAATAAATAAAAATATTAAAAATAATAATTTTGTTAGTTGTATTTTATAATTTTTTTTTTAATTTAGGGGAAAATAAGACCAAAATCCAATAGAAAATTAGGGAGAAGATATAAACCATTTCACAAAAATATTATTAAAATGGCCCCTAAACTTATGAAAAAAATGTTAATCTCACTCATAATTAGACAAAGCAAATTTAAACCATCCTGAGATCCCATTTGTCAGCTAATTGAAAAAAAAAAATACAGGTCCCACATACTGTGGTAAGACTATAAAGAAGCAACACTCTCATAAACTGTGAATAGGAAGGCAAACTACCACAACTCATGTGGAATGAAACACTGTGATACCTAATAAAACCACATATTGACGCAGAAGTTCCACTTTTAGAAATTGAAAATACACCGTCAACAATATGGAAACACACATACACAAGGTTATTCACTGCAGCAAAATACTGGAAGCATTTAAGAGGTGTTGAATAAATTATTATATATTCCACACATTGGTAGTCTGTGCAGCAGTAAAAAAGAATGAGGAAGTTGAATCAACACCTTAAATGTACACAATGTTATGTATCAATTATATATTGATAAAGCTGGCAAAAAGAAAAGAATGAAAATCTGTATGAACTAATATGGAATGAGTTCTAGGATAAACAAAATGCAAAAGAATATTTATAATCTGATGCATTTTGTGCAAGATAAAAGAAAAAACATATATGTTCTTTTATAAAAAATTAATCACAGGAAAAATAAGCCAGAAATAATGACCTTGGTTATATAAATGGAGAGTATTGGAATGGGTAGAAAATTTGGGGAGAATGAGAACAGAGTAAAAGGGACAGAAGTATACATTTTACTATAGTTCTGACTTTTAAGCCATGCTATTGTTTCACATGCTCAAAATATAAGTAAAGAAAATCAGTAAGAATGGGGGGAAGAGAAACTCAAAATTTAAAACACATACACACAGAAAGAAATGAAGCTAACTGGATATCAACTTAATAATATGGTCATACTGGAAGAGGTATAGAACTAACCATGGTAACTTTTGAACACAGCATTTAGACTGTGTACCTTCAAGCTAAGTACAAAAAAATATATAGAAAAACACTAAACTATAGTGAATAGGTTTGTTTTCATGTGTTATGAGTTACTAATTTTACAACTGTTTATGTATATTTTAGGATTTAACAAAATCTATATATATAAAAGCCTAATATGCAAAGTGTCCCCTCAGGAATTCAACCAACCGGGAGTTCGACCAACTGGGAGATCGATCACTCGCTATGATGTGCACTGACCACTAGGGTGTGGCACAGAATGAAGGGAGGACCTGGCCAGCAGCCGGCAGCTGCTAGGGAACCTACCCGTACACAAATTTCATGCACTGAGCCTCTAGTAAATAAATAATTGTGTTTCTTAAAAGCCAGGTTTCTCAAAAGACTAGAATGAACCCTGTGATGTTGAATCAGAATAGGAGGCATTAGTATAAACTCATGGTTTTTAAGATAGATGGATCATAGAAGGATGGCTTCAGGGCAAGGGCAGGAGGAGCAGCTTTCTCTGCTGGCAGAAGACACTGTTCCTTTGCTGAGCCTCCCCGCTCAGCCATCAGTGACTGCTATACCTGAGTCTCCATCAACCTGGCTTACACCATTCTTCCTGCCCTGGTCAATTCCCTGAAACCCTGCCCCACTCAACTTGCGGACCCAACTAAGCTGCTTCCAATGGTGTTGCCATACAAATGGATCACACCCTGCAGACTTTCATAAAATCTCTCAAAGGTCCACAACCTGCAAACAAGCAGCACAACTGGCCCCCTACAGCCCACCCCACCTATCACCCCAGGCCCTCACAGCCCCATTGTCTGTGGTCATGGGCCATGCATATATGCATACAAGGTTCTTGCTTGTTTTATAATGTTGAGTCTTGAGAGGTCTTTATAAATCCTAGAGATAAATCCTTTGTTGGACATGCAATGTGTGAATATTTTTTCCCAGTATGTAGCTTTTTTATCCATCCTCTTAACATGGTCTTTCACTGAGCAATACTTTTTTTTTTTTTTTTTTTGCTAGTGCTTACTTTTTATTTTATTTTATTTTTTTATTGTTTTATTGCTTAAAGTATTACAAAGAGTATTACATATGTCTCCTTTTTTTTCCACCCTTGACAATCCCTTGGCCTGAGCAATAGTTCTTAATTTTGATGAAATATAATTTTGGGGAATTTTTATGGATGATGTTTTATGTGTCATGTCTAAGAACTCTGCCCAGCCTAGGTTTTCTTCTAAAATTTTTATAGTTTTACATTTCTCCCATTTTTAATTATAAAACTTTAAAAAACAGTTTTACAATTTACACTTAAATCTATGATCAATTTTTAGTAATTTTTTTTTACAAAGTGAGATGTTTAGGCTGAGGTTTGGGATCTTTCGTTGTTGTTTACTTATTTTTTTATGGATGTCTACTTGCTCCACCCTATTTATTAAAAAGACTGTCCTTCCTCCATAGAATTGATATTTGCACCTTGCTCAAAAATCAGTTGGTTGCACTTGTGGGGTTAAATGGGTCATCTATTGTGTTCCATTGATCCATTTGTCCAATTATTCAAAAATAAAAGATTTTTTAAAAGTCAACTGGAGGTCTAGTGATAGAAGTATTGGAAAAATATCTTTTTGATTTGGCAATTAATGGTCAATGGTGACATTAATGAAGTGGTGGAGTTTCTAGAAGCCAGATTGCCAAGAGCAGTGGGTTCAGGAGGGAATGAATGTTTTTATACCCAGGTACCTATTTTAGATTGTAAAACACTAAAAGGCAAAAACTGTGGAGGAAGAGTGAGGATGCTAAACACATAAACAGAAATATTTTATAATTCACCCAGCCTCATATTATATATTTATGAATGTTTAGGGGTTGTTTCATATTAGTTCTTATACCAAGTAAAGAGGAAATTCACAGCCAAAATCTCCAGAAAAGTTGGGAAGCAGAAGGAGAAGGAGGACAAGTATTTTTAAACAACAAACTCACAATAGCTAAAATGAGGGTCTTCCAAAGATCCTCGATCCACATGAAGGTATCTTTAGTCCTCTATCCTCAAGGGGAACACTAAAGGAATGGAAAATCTGTACCCCTCTCTGGGAACATGTTGTATAAATTCCTCTTTGGTATAACTAGCTCCATGAGTTTACATATCCTTTGTTGTTAAAGAAATTTCTCATGTTGTCATCTTTCCACCAATCATATCTTAGTCCCTTATTGTTACCCATAGTCTTTTTTTTAAATCTCTAGCACTTTATATCAGTACTAGAGGCCTGGTGCATGAATTTGTGCACATTGAAAGGAAATTAATTAAAAGAAATATTTTAATATCACTACTCGCCCTTTCTCTATAATAGAAGTGTCAACCAAATTCATGATCAACAATGACAGGATCTTGGGAAGATGGCGGCGGTATAGGCAGACGCGTCCCAGGTCGTGTCCCTGAGCAAATGGAGTGAGCAGCTGAAACTAGTAACATCCACCCCGAATTGGCGAAATTCCTCAGCTGGCGAGACGGTTTGCAGCCGGGAAGAGCAGAACTCCCCTGGAAAGGTAAAAAAAAACCAGGGATTTGGGCAGGAAAGTTTGCCACACCTCTGAGCCCAGAGAGTCGGAGGGAGACCGCGTGGCAGACAGCCGCGTCCCTTGGGACAGGCAGAGCCCCTGACGGGGGAAAAGAGAACTGCGGGATTCCTGGCGCCGCCGGGGGAATTGAGAGCTGGGTCTGTGATCACAGAGGACTGAGCCTAAAGGGGGCAGCCTGAAGAGCTGACCAGACCATGCAGTCCCGGTAAGAGAAGAAGCTTACAGAAACCAAGCCTTCCCCGTTTCCGCGGCCGGCGTTTGTTTGTTTGTTTTCACTGAACCCTGTTCATGGGACATTTCGGATACAGACACTCACCTGTGCTGAAGAGAGGGAGAGTGTGCGGAGGAGTAGAATCTGGGGAGAGACTGAGGAGAGAAGGGGGGCCGGGAGAGGCGGCAGCGAATTGAGTGCTGAGACACCCCTGAGCCCAGGACTGAGGCAGCCATTCTCTCCGGAGAGTGAGACTCCTCCCCCCAGCCCCCAGGCAAGGAGCACAGCCACACCCAGATTCCACCCTGTAGGAGATCAAGGATTAAAATAACCTGATCAGTCCCTGGGAGTTAACAGGGTCTGGCCTATAGAGGGATTTTCAATCCCAGCAACAACACAGCACTGGTAACTCTTATGCAGCCAGCTCTGGGCAGTGAACTTCCACTGGACAGAGAGGCCCTGTAGCCTCAGAGGCCAACCCCAGAACACTGCCACCCAGAGGCTGACCCACAAACTGACTCTTTGCTAAACACAAAATAAGGCAGTCTGGGAAACAAATGCGGCTTGCTTTAAAATAAGGACTGTGGTTTACAACACAGAGGAACAGTGTATCGCAGGGAAACTCAACACTCTCCTGAATACCTGGCAGGTCTAAGGCGAGCCACACTGAAGAATAGAAGAACCGAAGGACCTTCACTACTGCAATATTTTTTTTTTCTTTTTTCACCTTTTAACTAAGAAACCAATTTTTTTTTCTCTCTTTTTTTCTTTTTTTTCTTTTCTTCTTCTTTTTTTTCTTTTTTTTTTCTTCTTTTTTCCATCACCTGATTTTACCCTTTTAATTACTACCTTCTTATTTTTAACCAGTATTATTACTGCTACCATTTTACCATTTTTTTTTTTTAAAGTGCCATTTTATTTTCTCTTTATTTTATTTTGGGATTAGTGTTCTCCATTCTATTTTCATCGTTATATTATTGGTTGTTTCTAGTTTGCATTCATCTCCAGGGAGCTGTTGCTGGAATTTGTTGGGATTAATGGCTGTTCTATAGGAGTATTCTCCTCATATAAAAAAGTCTCTTCCCCTCTTCCACTTCATTCTCTCTTTTCGCTCTTTTTTTTTTTTTCTTTTCTTTTCTCGCTTTTATTTTCCCCCCTCCTTTTTCCCAATTTCATTTTTGCACTCCTTTTTTTGGTCCCTAATTTTCTTTTCTTTTTTCTCTTTTCTCTTTTTCTCTTCCTTCTTCCTTATCCCCTAATTCTCTTAATTCAGGTGGTCACCTTTATTTGGGGTTATTCATATCGTGAATATATTTGTGTATAGTGCCTGGTGCGTGGTGCCTTGTTGTGTTGTATTTTGTGCCTTTAAATCAACGCAGCAGATCCAAGCAACAGCAACCTCCTGAGCACCACACCCTCTGCTGAGGAACAGCAGCTGTACGTGAAACCTTGCTCCACCAGCCAGAAGAGCCACCACAGCTGTGAACAGCACCCACCAGAGGAGCTGCTGCCAACTGAAGAGCAGCTACTACCGCAACCGCCCGAAGAGCAACCACAGACCAAGGAGTCACTGCCACCAAGGGAGCAGCCACTGAACGACTCAACGTCTAGATATGTCAGCGAGATCAAACATGGGTAGACAAAGAAACCCCCAAAGGAAAGAGAAGGAGGACTCTCCAGAAAAGCAGCTAAGTAATACAGAGGCATGCAACATGACAGAAAAAGAATTCAGAATAAGGGTCCTAGAGTGCATAAACCGGATGGAGGAAAAAATCGACAACCTCTCCAAGAAGCTAGAAGAAACAGATGAAAAAATCAACAACTTAAGTAAGACCCAAGAAGAAATGAAGAGTGATATAGCTGCAATGAAAAACTCCATTGAAAGTATCAACAGTAGACTAGGAGAAGCGGAGGACCGAATTAGTGATTTAGAAGACAAGGAAGCAAAACACACCCAAAACGTACTGCAATTGGAGAAAAAAATGAAAAGACAGGAGGAGAGCCTAAGGGAGCTTTGGGACAACATGAAACGAAACAACATACGAATAATAGGGGTACCAGAACAACAGAAGGATGAACAAGGATTAGAAAACCTATTAGAAGAAATAATATCAGAAAACTTCCCTGAGGTGGGGAAGAAAAAAGTCACACAAGCCCAGAGAGTCCCAAACAAGGTGAACCCGAAAAGACCCACACCAAGACACATCATAATTACCATGGCAAATGTTCAGGACAAAGAGAGAATCTTACAGGCTGCAAGAGAGAGATGGAAAGTTACATACAAGGGATCTCCCATTAGATTGTCAAATGATTTCTCAACAGAAACACATCAGGCCAGAAAAGAATGGACGGAAATTTACAAAGTGATGCAAAGCAAAGGACTGAATCCAAGAATACTCTATCCAGCAAGGCTATCATTCAAACTTGAAGGGGAAATAAGAAGCTTCACAGACAAAAAAAGGCTAAGGGAGTTTATCACCACCAAGCCAGCAATGCAAGGAATGCTAAAGGGACTGGTATAAAAATAAGAAATTAAAAGCTCAGAAAGAAAACAGCCACACAAAAACAGAAATGCCTACAAACAAGTACCTTTCAATAATAACTTTAAACGTAAACGGACTAAATGCTCCAAACAAAAGACATCGAGTGGCTGAATGGATAAAAAAACATGACCCATACATCTGCTGTCTACAAGAAACCCACCTCATTAGAAGGGACTCACACAGACTGAAAGTGAAAGGATGGAAAAATATATTTCAGGCAAATGGAAAGGAAAAGAAAGCTGGGGTAGCAATACTTATATCGGACAAAATAGACCTCAAAGTGAAGGCCATAACAAGAGATAAGGAAGGCCACTTCATAATACTAAAGGGATCAATACAACAAGAAGATATAACCCTGGTAAACATATATGCACCCAATGCAGGAGCACCCAAATTCATAAAAAAACTCCTGGAGGATATCAAAGGAGAGATCGACAACAATACAATCATTGTAGGGGACTTTAATACACCACTGACAGCACTGGATAAGTCTTCTAGACAAATAATCAGCAAAGATACAGCAATCCTAAATGACTCACTAGATCAGATGGACTTAATAGACATCTTCAGAACACTTCACCCGAAAGCCAGGGAATATACATTCTACTCAAATGCTCATAGGACATATTCAAAAATAGACCATATATTGGGTCACAAGCAAAGTATCCCCAAATTCAAGAAGATTGAAATCATAAAAAGCGTCTTCGCAGACCACGATGGCATAATATTAGAAATAAACTACAATAAAAACAAGCCAAAATACTCAAACACCTGGAAGCTGAATAGCATGCTATTAAATATTGATTGGGTTACCAATGAAATCAAAGAAGAAATTCGAAACATCCTGGAAACTAATGACAATGAAAACACAACAATCCAAAACCTGTGGGACACAATGAAAGCAGTCCTGAGAGGGAAGTTTATAGCTCTACAGGCCTATCTCAAAAAACAAGAAAAAATGGTAGTAAATCATCTAACTCTACAACTCAAAGAATTAGAAAGAGAGCAACAAGAAAACCCCAGAGTGAGCAGAAGGAAGGAGATAATAAAGATTAGAGCAGAAATAAATGACATAGAGACCAAAAAAACAATACAGAAAATCAATGAAACCAAGAGCTGGTTCTTTGAAAGGATAAACAAGATTGACAAACCTCTAGCCAGACTCACCAAGAAGCAAAGAGAGAGGACCCAAATAAACAAAATCAGAAACGATAGAGGCGAAATAACAACAGACCCCACAGAAATACAAATGATTGTTAAAAATACTATGGACAGCTCTACTCCAACAAACTAGACAACCTGGAGGAAATGGACAAATTCCTAGAAAAATACAACATTCCAAAACTCAATCAGGAAAAATCTAAAAATCTCAACAGGCCAATAACTATGGAAGAAATTGAAGCAGTCATCAAAAAGCTTCCAGCAAACAAAAGCCCAGGACCAGACGGCTTCACAGGGGAGTTTTACCAAACATTCAAGGAAGAACTAAAACCTATCCTCCTCAGACTACTACAAAAAATTCAAGAGGAAGGAACACTTCCAAGCTCATTCTATGAAGCCAGCATCACCCTAATACCAAAACCAGGTAAAGACAACACAATGAAAGAGAATTACAGGCCAATATCCCTCATGAACATAGATGCCAAAATCCTCAACAAAATCTTAGCAAATCGGATCCAGCAGTACATCAGAAAGATCATACACCATGACCAAGTAGGATTTATCCCAGGGATGCAAGGATGGTACAATATCCGCAAATCAATAAACGTGATACATCACATAAACAAATTGAAAGAAAAAAACCACATGGTCATATCAATTGATGCAGAAAAAGCATTTGACAAAATTCAACACCCATTTTTGATAAAAACTCTCACCAAGGCAGGAGTAGAAGGATCATACCTCAACATAATAAAAGCCATATATGACAGGCCCACAGCCAACATCATACTCAATGGACAAAAACTAACACCATTTCCCCTAAGAACAGGAACAAGACAGGGATGCCCCCTCTCACCACTCCTGTTCAACATAGTACTGGAAGTGTTAGCCATTGCAATTCGGCAAGAAGAAGAAATAAAAGGCATCCAAATTGGAAAAGAGGAAGTAAAACTGTCCTTATTTGCAGACGACATGATATTATACATACAAAACCCTAGAGACTCCATCCAAAAGCTACTGGACTTAATACATGAATTTGGCAATGTAGCAGGATACAAAATTAACCCCAAGAAATCCGAGGCATTTCTATACACCAATAGTGAACTTTCAGAAAGAGAGATTATAAAAACAATCCCGTTTACCATCACACCAAAAAAATTAAGCTACCTAGGAATAAACTTAACTAAAGAGGTAAAAGACCTCTACTCAGAAAACTACAGGACGTTGAAAAATGATATAGAGGAAGACATAAACAGATGGAAGAACATACCGTGTTCATGGATTGGTAGAATCAACATCATTAAAATGTCCATACTACCCAAAGCAATCTATAAATTCAATGCACTTCCCATTAAAATACCAATGGCATACTTCAGAGATCTAGAACGAACTCTCCAAAAATTCATCTGGAATAAAAAAAGACCCCGAATAGCTGCAGCAATCCTGAAAAAGACCAAAGTAGGTGGGATCTCAATACCAGATATCAAGATGTATTACAAAGCCACTGTTCTCAAAACTGCCTGGTACTGGCACAAGAATAGGCATATAGATCAATGGAATAGAATAGAGAGCCCAGAAATCGGCCCGAACCAATATGCTCAATTAATATTTGACAAAGGAGGCAAGAACATACAATGGAGCCAAGATAGTCTCTTCAATAAATGGTGTTGGGAAAATTGGACAGATATATGCAAGAAAATGAAACTAGACCACCAACTTACACCATACACAAAAATAAACTCAAAATGGATAAAGGACTTAAATGTACGACAGGAAACCATAAAAATTCTAGAAGAATCCAAAGGCAACAAAATCTCAGACATATGCCGAAGCAATTTCTTCACTGATACAGCTCCTAGGGCACTTGAAACGAAAGAGAAAATGAACAAATGGGACTACATCAAAATAAAAAGCTTCTGCACAGCAAAAGAAACCATCAACAAAACAACGAGAAAACCCACTGTGTGGGAAAACATATTTGCCAATGTCATATCTGATAAGGGCCTAATCTCCAAAATTTATAGGGAACTCATACAACTTAACAAAAGGAAGATAAACAATCCAATCAAAAAATGGGCAAAGGACCTAAATAGACACCTTTCAAAAGAGGACATTCAGAAAGCCAAGAGACATATGAAAACATGCTCAAAGTCACTAATCATCCGAGAGATGCAAATCAAAACAACAATGAGGTACCATCTCACACCTGTCAGACTGGCTATCATCAACAAATCAACAAACGACAAGTGCTGGAGAGGATGTGGAGAAAAAGGAACACTTGTGCACTGCTGGTGGGAATGCAGACTGGTGCAGCCACTATGGAAGAGAGTATGGAGTTTCCTTAAAAAACTGAAAATGGAACTCCCATTTGACCCTGTGATCCCACTTCTAGGAATATATCCCAAGAAACCAGAAACACCAATCAGAAAGGATATATGCACCCCTATGTTCATAGCAGCACAATTCACCATAGCTAAGATCTGGAAACAGCCTAAGTGCCCATCAGTAGATGAATGGATTAGAAAACTGTGGTACATCTACACGATGGAATACTATGCTGCTCTAAAAAGGAAGGAACTCTTACCATTTGCAACGTCATGGATGGAACTGGAGAGCATTATGCTAAGTGAAATAAGCCAGTCAATGAAGGAAAAATACCACATGATCTCACTCATTCATGGATAATAGAGACCATTATAAACTTTTGAACAATAATAGATACAGAGGCAGAGCTGCCTCAAACAGATTGTCAAACTGCAGCAGGAAGGCTGGGGAGGGTTGCGGGGCAGGAGGTAGGGGGGTAAGAGATCAACTAAAGGACTTGTATGCATGCATATAAGCATAACCAGTGGACATAAGACATTGGGGGATAGGGGAGGCTAGGGGACTGTCTAGGGCGGGGGGATAAAATGGACACATATGTAATACCCTTTGTAATACTTTAAGCAATAAAAATTAAAAAAAAATATATATATATATATAAAAAAATAAACATATTAACTTAGGACTTAAAAAAAAAAAAAAAAAACAAAAAAAAAAACAATGACAGATGGAAACACTCGCGTGTAATTGGCGCCAGCGAGAGCTTTATATGTGTAGATAAACTAGCTTAATTAGACCTGCTTTCTGATTTAGCTAAACTTTTACCAGCCCAGTGAAGTACCCCAACTTCTCTTTCAAGTAATTGTCAGCAACACAGCAGTAAATATCAACACAAAGCAGATTATTATTGTAGATCACAGAGGGAGAACAAAGGGTGAAACATTTAACTGTAGCAGTGTTTGACTATATTCTGTGCAGTGAGAAAACCTGAAGTCATTTTCAAGTTCCACCATTTCTTACTTCTTTTCAGTCAGGTCAAGTTTCTAAACTTTCTAAATCTCCATTTTCCAGCTAATGACAAGAAAATAGGATTTAACTGAGTCTCCTATATACCTTCTGAGAGGATCAAATGAGATGAGGCACATGAAAACGCTTCACAGACATTTGGTTAAAGTGTAAAATGTTTGCACTTGGCTATAAAGCAAGTCGGTTCCTGGGCTGAAGAAACTCCAAGGAGGGTAGTCACTAGGGAGAGGAAGCGGGTATTGCTACGTGATGTCATCACCCGGCGCCCACAGCCACTGTTTCCAGGCTGGGCTGGGCTATGGGCCACACTTTGTGGCATGGCGTCTTGACAGCATTGGCTGCAATTTGGTGGGCTGTTGAATTGGGTGGTGGCGGGGTCTGTGTCCCACTTGGGGGAAGCCGAGTGTTGCTTTGTCGGCGCCAGGTCCATGGTGCCATTTCTTTGTAAATGGCTAGTGTGCATCATGGCAGCTCCTGCATTGAGCATCTGCCCCCTGGTGGTCAGTGCATGTCATAGGAACCAGTTGGATGGTTGGAGGGACACTTAGCATATTAGCCTTTTATATATATACAGATTAGATGCATTTCCTTTGTAACTGCCATTTTGAATTTTCTTTCAGTTTTTTGGAATAAGAATCATAACATTTAAAATAAATTCCCAAATAGCAAATGGCAACAATGTAACTCTTAAAACCCATATTGCCATCTATGACATGCTTACTCCTTTGGGCAAAGAAAAAATCTGCTTCTAAATTTCTTTTCAAGAATGGCACTTAGCAGGTGGTCTTAGAAAGAGCTACTTTGTAATAGTTTCTTTGAATATTTTCAAAACAATAAATATAAAAAATGAACTCACTCCTTTCTTTTTAATTTCACTGGTCATCTGTCAAAAGCAAACAAAAAGACAATTAAATCAAGTAGAAATTTTTAAGTGATTTAATTTTTTAAATACTAAAATATAGTTTAAAGTATATGTAATATTCTTTAAAATACTAATTATACTGAAATTGACAAAATAATTAAGAATTAAAACAGCATTAAAATAAACATTTTAAAGAGAAAACAAAAACTTACGATTGGAGGATCATCTGGCTCTGGTGATAAAGGTGTCCTTTTACTTAGTGTTTTGTCTAATTTTTTTTTGGCTCCCTCAATTCTGAAATATATAATTTAAAAATGTATGTTATCTCTAGAAGATAATAACATTAGGACATATTATTAAAATATTACAATTTGAACATTTTTTCAATTATACTTAAAGAAGAGAGACTCAAGAGTTCTTTATCTTACTGAATTTTCTATGAGAAATAAATCCCCAAAAGCCATTACCAATGAGATCTTAATTTTCTAATTATTCATGTGTAATGTAAAAGAATTAGAACTTATTGAAAATTTTTAAAGTTAATCCTGACGCATTGTGGGTCTTTATATGTATTATCTCTCTTCATTACTACCCTTCAGAGAAACTTTCCCTTACCCCTTATATAAAGTTACACTTCCTTCACTATCATCCCTTTTATCCTCACTTACTTTGATACATAGCACTTAGCACCATTTGACATATAATATGTTTTATCCATTTCTTATCCCCAGTGCCCAGTAGGTATCTGGCAGAGAGTAGGTGCTCAATAAATAGTATTTAATGTACAAACTTATCACCCATAAAATACTCCTTCATCTGTAAATAAAGTTATGTCATCATATAATCCATCTATCACCAAATATATATTGAATGCTTATATTATGCAAGACACTCTACTAGGTTTTATTAAAATACCAGAGGCCCGATGCACAAAATTTGTGCACGGGTAGGGTCCCTAGGCCTGGCTGGTGATCAGGGCCAATCTGTGGGGTGACCAGCAGGGCAATCACCTTGGCTGGCCTGGCACCACCCGCTCACTGGCCCCGCTCCCCACCGAATCCGGTTGCCTCCATCTGTGGGGCAACAAGCAAGGCGATCAGGGGGCCCCCGCTGGCACCCACTTTGGCTGACCTGGGGCCTGCAGGCTGGGGCAGTTCCTGCATTGAGCGTCTGCCCCCTGGTGGTCAGTGCGCATCATAGCAATCAGTCATTCCACCGGTCTTTTCGCCATTTGGTCGATTTACATATTAGGCTTTTAGTATATAGGATTACAGCAACAAATCTCAAGGGATTTAAACTGAAATGGTAAGTAGATAAAAACAGAGGGCAAGGAGAAACTAAGATGGCGGCATAGGGAAACACTGAAATTGCTGCCTCCTACAACAACTTCAAAACACAATAAAAAGACAAAACGGACATCATCCAGAACTTACAGGAAGGCTGGCGGAATGGAAATTCTACAACTAGAAGGAAAGAGAAAAGCACATTGAGGGTGAGGAGCTGCGGAAGTAAAGTGCAAAGGTACGGTGGCTCGAGAGTGCGCGGAAAGGGGCTGGTACCTGAGGACGCGGCTGTCTTTTTGAATCGGGAGGGAGTCACAAGCTCCCGACTGCTCTGAACTCCAGTTCCGGGAAGTCTCTGGGGACCCAGGACTCATACGGGGAGAAACTGGACTGTTTGGCAGCGGGCAGAACTCGGAACTCGAGGGCGGCTTTCCCTCAGAGGTGCTTGCAGCAATTAAATTATCAGGACACTGAGACGCGCACGGCCGCTTAGGGCAGGGCTGAGAATCCGCCATAGTTCCTTGCTCCGCCCTTTGATTCCCTGAGACCCCGGCCCCACCCAGGCTGTGGCAGAGGCTTTTGCATATGAATGCCCTGGCCCTTTGGAACCTGAAAATTACCTAACAAACTGCAGCTGGGCCACAGACCCATAACTTCCAAGAGAAGGCCCAAGGCCCCACAGCAGCTTGCATTGCTTCACAGCTGGGCCTCATCAGGGCACCTCCAAACTCCAAAAAAGGAAGGGGAATCTGCAGTTCTCTTCATAGCTCCTGCTGGGTAACCTCCAAGAGCCAGTGTACCCAGTGGTCAGAGGGGGACCATCCGGATTACAACTCCTCAGATCCATAAGGGACACACTCAGGGTGCAGACTCAGTGAGCACCAAAGCCCCACTGAAGCAAGTCTTGCCCCAAAAGGGTGTCTTCAGCAAAGAAGTTCTCCCACTGCAGACACAGCTGATTCTCACTGCCAATTGGCCTGGAGGTCAATTCCTCCCAGTGATACGAACAACAATCAAGGCACAACTACAACAAGACTGTGCACAAAGCCCACAGGGGGTGCACCAAGAGTGTCCACCTCAGGTAATGGGGGAGGCTGAGCCACTGGGCCCTACAGGACACCTAGCACACAAAACCACTCTACCAACACAGGGAAGCATAAAAAATGTGGAGACAAAGAAACAGGTCACAAATGACAGAAATGGAAGAAAGCAAATGACTGGATATAGAGTTCAAAACCACGTTTATAAGGTTTTTCAAGAATTTTATGGAAACCGCCGATAAATTTAGTGAGACCCTCAAGAAATCTAGTGAGACCCTCGAGGATATGAAAAAGGACCAACTAGAAATTAAGCATACACTGACTGAAATAAAGAATAATATACAGAGATCCAACAGCAGACAAGAGGATCCCAAGAATCAAGTCAAAGATTTGAAATACAAAGAAACAAAAAATACCCAACCGACAAAGCAAAAAGCAAAAAGAATCCAAAAATATGAAGATAGTGTAAGGAGCCTCTGGGACAACTTCAAGCATACCAACATCAGAATTATAGGGGTGCCAGAAGAAGTGAGAGGGCAAGATATTGAAAACCTATTTGAAGAAATAATGACAGAAAACTTCCCCTACCTGGTGAAAGAAATAGACTTACAAGTCCAGGCGCAGAGAACCCCAAACAAAAGGAACCCAAAGAGGACCACACCAAGACACATCATAATTAAAATGCCAAGAGCAAAAGACAAAGAGAGAATCTTAAAAGCAGCAAGAGAAAAAAAGTCAGTTACCTACAAGGGAGTACCCATACAACTGTCAGCTGATTTCTCAACAGAAACCATGCAGGCCAGAAGGGAGTGGCAAGAAATATTCAAAGTGATGAATAGCAAGAACCTACAACCAAGATTACTTTATCCAGCAAAGCTATCATTCAGAATAGAAGGTCAGATAAAGAGCTTCACAGATAAGAAAATGCTAAAGGAGTTCATCACCACCAAACCAGCATTATATGAAATGCTGAAAGGTATTCTTTAAGAAGAGGAAGAAGAAAAAGGAACTCTTACCATTTGCCACAGCATGGATGGAACTGGAGAGCGGATAAATACCACATGATCTCACTCATTTGTGGAATATAATGAACAACATAAACTGATGAACAAGGACTGATCCAGAGATGGAGAGGCATTGATTGGACTGCCGGGCCTTGGAGGGAAGGTAGGGGAGGGTGGGGGTAAGGTGGAAAGATCAACCAAAGGACTTATATGCAAGCATAAAGGCCTAACCCTTGGACACGGACAACGGGGGGGTGAGGGCATGAGCGGGGGGGAGGGGAGGGGTAGGAGTAACGTGGTGATAAGGACACATATGTAATATCTTAATCAATAAAAAATATATTTGCCAAAACCGGTTTGGCTCAGTGGATAGAGCGTCGGCTTGCGGACTGAGGGGTCCCGGGTTCGATTCCGGTCAGGGGCATGTACCTGGGTTGCGGGCGCATCCCCAGTAGGGGGCGTGCTGGAGGCAGCTGATCGATGTTTCTCTCTCATCGATGTTTCTGACTCTCTATCCCTCTCCCTTCCTCTCTGTAAAAAATCAATAAAATATGTTTAAAAATATATATATATATATTTTTTAAAAGACAATAAAAAAAATAAAAATAAACAGTTGACTCATGCATGCGCGATACATATAAAGCTCTCACTGGCACCAATCGCACGCGTGTGTTTCGATCTGTCATTGTTGATGGTGAATTTGGTTGTTTTTGTTGACATTCTGAAATGGAAAGAAAGCAGCAGCATCAACAGAATATGTCTGAAGACCAACTATTGGCACAACGTACCTCTGAAGCCAAAAAAAAGAAAGTGACAGTTTCCCATGATGCCAGCATTTCCGATGACTATTAATAAATCACAAGGACAAACTCTAGACAGAGTAGGAATATTCCTACCTGAACCCATTTTCAGACATGGTCAGCTATATGTTGCTTTCTCTCAAGTTTGAAGAGCGTGTGATGTTAAAGTTCTAAATACTTCATCACCAGGGAAATTAGTCAAGAACACTGAATGACTGAAGAGTTTTTACTCTTAATGTGGTATACAGGGAGATATTAGGATAAGTTTAATCAATTTATCAGTCATTGTTTTTATCAATGTTTTTATATCATGCTTTTGTTGTTTTTAAAAATAAAAATAAAAATAAATTTAAAAAAATTTTTAAAAATCAATCAATAAATAAATAAATAACAGAGTGCAAGGTATGGGATCCTGATGATTCAGAGGAGGGAAAAGTTCACTTACACCTGGCGATATCTGTAAAAGTTATAGGCTACATGAACAAGTTAGTATATGCAATGAGCTTCAAAGAAAGAGGATTTCAGGTAGAGATATGGTTTTCTTGGGTAGATGGGTCTAAAAACACAAAGACCTCAGAAATAGGAAGGCCAGGAAATGAACAAAGGAAAAAACAGGAATAGGAAATTGTCTAATTTTCCCAGAGTTTATGAGACCAGATGAAGATAAGTTTGGAGAAGTGGATTGGAATATCCAGCCAAAGACCTCAAATGGCAAGCTTTTTTACTCAATAGACAATGGAGAATCACTAAGAGTTTTTGAGCATAGGAACATTAGGAAGATAAATCTACCAATTTGGAAAGGCTAAATGCACTGCAAGAGATGGCCAAAGCAGAGAAAAAAGTTCCCAATACTAATTAGGGAACAGCAAGTAAAATATCAAGGAAATCTTATTTCCCCATTTTCACCAAAGATGATAAAACACTAATACCCAATGTTGGCAGTGGTGTGGGGAAGAGGATGCTCTTTAATTCATTGCTGACAGAAATGAAAATTCACACTTCCCAAGGTAATTTGGCAATATATGAAAAATGTATACCTTGTTTCTAGGAATTTATCTTAAAGATATAAAGGTGTGTGTAAGAAATCAGCTACTGGGCCCTAACCAGTTTGGCTCAATGGATAGAGCATTGGCCTGCGGACTCAAGGGTCCCAGGTTCGATTCCGGTCAAGGGCATGTACCTTGGTTGCGGGCACATACCCAGTAGGGAGTGTGCAGGAGACAGCTGATCGATGTTTCTCTCTCATCGATGTTTCTAACTCTCTATCCCTCTCCCTTCCTCTCTGTAAAAAATCAATAAAATATATTTAAAAAAAAAAAAAAGAAATCAGCTACTGGGATATTTATCACAGCACTGCAAAATGTCCAGAGAGGACTGGTTATATACTTTGTGGTGTAAAGATAACAATGGAAAATAGTCATTAAATATGATGTGGTAGAAGTATACTTACTGACATAAAAGAACTTCACAATGAAATGAAAATACAAAACTTATACAACAGTAGGTTAAACATGGGTGTATAAAGCTTTTTACGAAAATACTAGTGCCCCGGTGCATGGATTCATGCACATTGAAAGGAAATTAATTAGAAGGTGGCTGGCAGGGCAGGACTGGGCGAGATGGGCCAGACCAGGGGTGGGCAAACTTTTTGACTCGAGGGCCACAATGGGTTCTTAAACTGGACTGGAGGGCCGGAACAAAAGCATGGATGGAGTGTTTGTGTGAACTAATATAAATTCAAAGTAAACATCATTACATAAAAGGGTACGGTCTTTTTTTTTAGTTTTATTCATTTCAAACGGGCCGGATTCGGCCCGCGGGCCATAGTTTGCCTAAGGCTGGGCCAGACACACTCTGGAGTCAAACTCCCGCGGTTCCTCCCTGGCCTGCCACACCTGGGGTGGTGCTGTGGCTCAAAGGGCATCTGCGGAGTGAGCGGAGGGTCCCTCTGGCAGGTGGGGTCCCTCGGCCTTGGTTGCAGGGATTGGGCCAAAACCAGCTCTCCAACATCCCCTGAAGCGTCCCAGATTGCAAGAGGGCAGTTCTTGGGTGACGCACCCCGGAATTGGGCTCCCTCCTCTCTGGTTCCGCGGTGTGTCACCTGAGAACTGCCACTGCCAGGTCACTGCAACTCCTGCATTGAGCCTGCCCCCTGGTGGTCAGTGTGCGCCATACCTACCGGCCAATTGGACAGTCGGATGGCTGCTTAGCCTTTTATATAGAGAGAGAATACAAATCATTTCACTTGAATTCTAAACAAGAATTATTTACTAATATGCTACTTACACTAACTGATTAATTGTCTTCCTTTGCTCCTTGGATCTTCTGTACTTCAGAAGCTTACTTTGTGTTGGTGTATCAACACCTATGTTTTTAGGAGGATGGACAATGGGAGGTAACTTCAAGTTCAGAGCCTCCTTTTCTGCAGCAATGGCAGCTTTGTTTGGGTCTGACATCTTGGTCTCCTAAAAATACTCTATAATCTGAGGAGAAAAATCCATAAAGCCGTTATTGTAAAAACTAGCCTCAATATATTGATAACATACCTAATATATCAATACCCAAAATTCTAGGCCTTTTTAGATCTTCCTCCCAAGTATGGTATCAGTCTTCGTGGCAGTTAAGGCACTCTCCCCCCCTGAGAACACGCTGGTGCCTTTCCCTTCCCCCTCCTCGCCCAAGGCACATTACCATTAGCTCCCTCACTCCCCAGGTCCAAGGCCCTTTCTTTACCTCTATAACTTGTTTCCTAAGGCCATGTCTTCCAGGAATTACTTTTTCTACCTCTGTGATTTACCAAATAAATGTTTTCTTACCAACACACACACACACACACATACACACACACACATACACTAAAACAAAACAAGAATGGCAGCTGAAATAAATGGGCAGGGATTCCTGTTAGAGTCCCAACCATCCACTTGCTTTGAAAAAATGAAAAAAATCACTTCCAGGTTAGGGCTTCAGTTTCCTCAAGGATGAAATTACAGTTCTAAAAGTCTCAGTTCAGATTTTTCCTAAAGTGCAAATCACAACAACAAATCCAGTTGTTGAGGTATAATCTCTCTCCCCCAAACCAATTTAATATCATTAATATTTAAATATCAATGTTGTATCTTAGTTTTGCTGCCTTCCTAGAAAGTGATATTATGATAAAGCAAAATACATAGAATATCTAAAATGTCATGTAAATGCTAGACAATTAACTGTGATACCAACTGCATTTACCTCGGATTCCCACAGAATTTGGAGATTCCTGCCGTGAAAAAGAAAGTATTTCTGCAGGCATCTATTTGGTGATCTCTTGGCTTGAGAGAGGGGTGAAAAGCTGAAGACAAATAAGTACCTGTCTGTTTTTCACTACTTCTCAGCTGCGCAGATAAGAGGGAAACGTTCAGTGAGCTTCTCTCCTGGCGAAAGAAAAAGGAAAAACGAGGGGCGAAACTTCAGGAACCCACTGACTCCCCGACTCCCCGCCCAGGCAGGCTGTAACCTGCCTCAGATACAAAGTTGTCAGTCGCCATAGAAACTGCCCCTGTCGCAGTTGGAGAGATTGGCTAAAAGGTTGCCTGGAGAGGCAGTTGCTGAGCTGCGACAGATTAGGATTACCTGCCACAACAATAATTCATTACTTAAGTAAATGGAGGGTGGTTGAATTAGATTTTTTTTTTTTACCTGTCTTCCTTTGGAAGGGGTCCAGAGAATCAGAATCTTCAAATTGTGGAAAACGGCAAGACTGGAAAATTGGATCTGTTGGAAAATAGATGTAAACACTCATTTCAATTGAGGATCAAGTGTTCAAGTGTCCCCATCGTAACTTCTCTATAAATATTGCAACTAATCAGCAATATAATTTATCTTGTTTCTATATTTGGTATTTATTTATACAGCACGTTTTCTTCAGGAAATCATTGGCAAAAAAAAAAAAAAAAGGTTAAAGGTGTGTTAATTTTATGAGTATGCTTGGAAACAGAAATGTGAAATTTTGCTGTTTGAAGCTACACAATGGATATTCCATCTTAATAACAGCTTAAATACTATGTGCACAAATAAGCAGGGGAAAAAATAAGTCCTGGGGGTGTACTGATGGCATATTCATTCAACAAATACTAGTATTTGAGCATCTATGTGCCAGTCACCATAGTATAGGCTACACTGTTGTGTCTGGCACACAATAAATCCTCTATGGGGGTGACTGGATAAAGAAGATAAAGGGATTACCTAAAGAACATATATGCATACCCATTGGACACAGACAATAGTTTGGTGAAGGCCAAGGGAGGGGGAAGAGGGCTGGGTAGACAAAGGGTGGACAAAGAGTGGGGAAAAGGAGGACACCTGCAATTATGTCAACATTAAAATTTTTTAATAAAAAATAGCTTAATGCCGAAACCGGTTTGGCTCAGTGGATAGAGCGTCAGCCTGCGGACTGAAAGGTCCCAGGTTCGATTCCGGTCAGGGGCATGTACCTGGCTTGCGAGCATATATCCCCAGTAGGAGATGTGCAGGAGGCAGCTGATCGATGTTTCTCTCTCATCGATGTTTCTAACTCTCTGTCTCTCTCCCTTCCTCTCTGTAAAAAATCAATAAAGTATATTAAAAAAAAATAGCTTAAAATAAGTAAAAATGTCATCTGAGCAAATGAACAAATTAAGTATACTTGTAGCTTGTAAAAGCAATCTATCTTTCTGTAGAAAACAAAATATTTGTATGTGACAGTTCTTTGACATATCCCTACAAGGACTAAAGGGAGAACAGCAGTCTTTTATATCCTAGGTGCATCTTCTCCCAGTTATTTAATCAAACACTAATCTAACAGTGCTGTGAAAAGATTTTTGCAGATATAATTCAAGTCCCTAATAAATAAGGAGATTTGGGTGGGCCTGACTCAATCCGTGGAAGTCCTTTTAAAAAGACTTAGCTCTGGCCAGTGTTGCTAGCTCAGTGGTTAGAGTGTCGGCTTGCACACCAAGGGGCTACAGGTTCAATTTCCAGTCAAGCACAGGTACCTGGGTTACAGATTCCATCCCTACACCCCAGTCGGGGTGTATGTGGGAGGCAACCAATCGATGTGTCTCACATAGATATTTCTCTCTCTCTTTCCCTCCCCCTCTCCCTCCCTTCCACTCTTTCTAAAAATCAATGGAAAAAATATCCTTGGGTGAGGATTAAACCACACACACACACAGGCTTAGGCATGCAAGGAGTCTGACTCCAAACAGAAGCTAACTCTACAATTTCTCGCCCTCTCTGGATTTACCCTTCCAGATAGCCTGCACTACAGATCTTGGACTTGCCTAACTACTCTCTACAATTGCAAAAGCTAATTCCTTGTAATAAATTCATATATATATCCTATCTAATAAAAGAGAAACATGGTAATTAGCGTACGACCGGTACCCTTCCCATTGGCTAATCAGCGCAATATGCAAATTAACTGCCAGCCAAGATGGCGGCCAGCAGCCAGGCAGCTTAAACTGAACATGAGGCTTGCTTGCTTCAGTGACGGAGGACTGCAACGTTCCCGCCTGCCTTGCCAGCCTCTGAGCCTGCAGTTTATTAACATTGTAACATACAGAAGCTAAACAAAACCCCAGAAACCAGCTTTCAGCCGGCTGGAATTTCAGAGCTGGAGTTGATACAGAGTTTCAATTACAGAACCGAAACAAACCAGATACCTGCTTTCAGGAGCGGAGGCCTAAGAGCTGGAGCCTCAGAGCTAAAGCTGGCCCAGCATAAAAAAAAAAAAAAAGAAAAAAAGTAGCAGTTGGGAGCTTCAGTCCCAGCCTGAAAACAGCCCTCAGCCCCTCACCCAGGCTGGCCAGGCACCCCAGTGGGGACCCCCACCCTGAAGGGTGTGTGACCAGCTGCAAACAGCCATCATCCCCTCATCCAAGCTGGCCAGGCACCCCAGTGGGGACCCCCACCCTGATCCAGGACACCCTTCAGGGCAAACCAGCTGGCCCCCACCCATGCACCAGGCCTCTATTCTATATAGTAAAAGGGTAATATGCCTCCCAGCACCGGGATCAGTGTGACAGTGGCGGTGCCCCAACCCCCTGATCGGCCCTGCTCTGTGGGTGATAGAGGGTGGCACCCCAACCCCCCCCCCCATGAGCCCTGCTCTGTGTGTGGTGGGGTAGAGCCATAACCTCCCCATCGGCCCTGTCCTGAGTGTGACAGTGGCGGCGCCCCAAACCCCTGATCGGCCCTGCTCTGTGGGTGATAGAGGGTGGCGCCCCAACCCCCCCACCCCACGGGCCCTGCTCTGTGTGTGATGGGGTAGAGCCATAACCTCCCCATCGGCCCTGCCCTGAGTGTGACAGTGGCGGCGCCCCAAAACCCTGATCGGCCCTGCTCTGTGACAGGGGGCGGTACCCCAACTCCCCTATCGGCCCTACTCTGTGAGTGACAGGGGGGAGCTCCCCAACCCCCTGATTGACCCTGCTCTGTGCGTGACAGGCGGTGGCGCCGCAACCTCCCCATCGACCCTGCCTTGAGTGTGACAGGGGGCGGTGCCCCAACCCCCCAATCGGCCCTACCCTGAGCGTGACTGAGGGTGGCATCACAACCTCCCGATCCGCCCTGCTCTGTGCATGACAGGGGGCGACGCCCCAACTCCCCAATCGGCCCTTCTCTGAGCCCGACCAGGGGCTGCACCTAGGGATTAGGCCTGCCCTCTGCCACCCAGGAGCAGGCCTAAGCCAGCAGGTCGTTATCTCCCAAGGGGTCCCAGACTGCGAGAGGGCACAGGCCGGGCTGAGGTACACCCCCCTCCCCCCCTAGTGCACAAATTTTTGTGCACCAGGCCTCTAGTGTGTGTGTACATATACACACACACACACACACACACACACACACACATATATACACATATATATGCAAATATATATACATACATACATATGGATACACATAGAGGACATATGTAAATCTACTGGTTCTGCTTCCCTCATTAAATTCTAATACAGCCGAAACCGGTTTGGCTCAGTGGATAGAGCATCAGCCTGCGAACTAAAAGGTCCCAGGTTCGATTCTGGTCAAGGGCATGTACCTGGGTTGCGGGCACATCCCCAGTGGGGGATGTGCAGGAGGCGGCTGATCGATGTTTCTCTCTCATCGATGTTTCTGACTATCTCTCTCCCTTCCTCTCTGTAAAAAATCAGTAAAATATATTTTAAAAAAAATTCTAATACAATGCATACCTATTTTAACAGCATAATTTATGTAAGTATAATTTACATACTCTAAAATTCACCATTTTAAAGTATACAATTCAATTATTTTTAGGAAATTTATATAATTGTACAGTCATTACCAAGGTCCAGTTCTAAAATATTTCCATCTCTGCAAAAAATTCCCTTGGGTCCAGCTGGTGTGGCTCAGTGGTTGAGCATCAAGCCATGAACCAGGGGTCCACAGTTCTATTCCCTGCCAGGGCACATGTCTGGGCTGTGGGCTCAGTCCCCAGTAAGGAGCACCTGATCCATGATTCTCATCATTCATGTTTATATCTCCCTCTCCCTCTCCCTTCCTCTCTGAAATCAATAAAAATATATTTTTAAAAAAGTTCCTTTGGGCTCATATTCACTCAATCCCTACTTCCACTCCAGCTCCAAGCAACCATTGTTTTGCTTTTGGGCTATATAGACTTGCAATTTCTGAACATTTCATATAAATGGAATCATATGTTATGTAGATTTTTGTCTGTCTTCTTTCACTTAATGATAATTTGTTTGAGGCTCATGCATGAAGTTCATTCCTTTTTTATTGCTGAATAGTCTTCCATTATAAGAACATACCACATTTGTTTATCCATTCACCAGTTGACGGAGATCTAGAGTGCTTCAGTTTGGGGCTATTATGAATAATCCTGCTATAAACATTCATGTATAAATCTTTGGGTGAACATACATTTTCATTTCTCATCAATAAAAACCTAGAGTAAAATTCCTGGGTTGAATGGTAAGTCTGTGTTTAATCTTTTAAGACACTATCAAACTGTTTTTTCAAAGTGTCAAAAGATTTTACATTCCTACCAGCAAAGATTTTCTCCTATATTTTATTCTAATTTATGATCCAGTTAGAGTTAATTTCTGTATTCAAGTTCTTTTTTTTTTTTGCATACATATATAATTGTTCCAGTACTATTTGTTGAAAACATTGTTCTTTCCTTTACTGAACTGCCTTTGCATTGTTGTTGAAAAAAATAAATTGGCCATAATGTAAGGGTTTATTTCTGGACACTGATCTATATGTATATCTTTATACCAATACCACACTGTCCTGATTAATGCAGCAATGGCTATAGTTTTAAAAGTGGATAGTATTAGAGCTCCAACTTTGTTCTTTTATAAGAAGAATTAATTTGAGGGAATGGAGGTAGGAGGAGGTTATAGGGGGGATAAATGGTGATAGGAGACTTGACTTGGGGTAATGAACATACAATAGAGTGTACAGATGATGTGTTGTGGAATTGTGCATCTGAAACCTGTATAATTTTGCTAACCAGTGTCACCCTAATAAAGTTAATAAAAAGAAAAAAAGGAAGTATTTCTTACTATTCTAGGTCCTTTGCATTTCCATATAAATTTTTGTATTAGTTTATCAATGTCTGTAAAAGATGCAGCTGGAATTTTAATAAATCTTTCGCTTTGAAGGAAAGAAAAAAACATGTTAACTAACTAAAGATATTTAATTTGAGGCTTAAAAATACTTATTTAAAAGCTCTATTTCTGAGTCTAAGGGTTATAAATATTATTTACAAGAGCAGATTATTTATGAGAGCACTTATGGATATGACACCATATTGTGATTCTCTAATACTACACAAAAAGTTTCATCTACTTCTTTTTAAAAAAAAAAAAAATTTATTGATTTCAGAGAGGAAGGGAGAGGGATAGAGAGATAGAAACATCAATGTTGAGAATCACTGATCAGCTGCTTCTTGCACGCCCCCTACTGGGGAGGATCAACTCCGCAACCCCAGGCATGTGCCCCTGGCCAGAATTGAACCTGGGACCCCTTAGTCTACAGGCCGAAGCTCTATCCACTGAGCCAAACCAGCTAGGGCTCATCTACTTCTTAATAGAAAAATTAAAGATGCTATGTTTTATACTATGCATTGTTTATATCAAAATTAAAAAAGGGATTACAGGAAAAATAAGTGAGTTCATATGTTTGAGTTCTTAAATGAAGCTAAACTGCAATAGGTTTCACCTAAGTTCTTTGATTGAATTTCTTCAAACTAATTTTTTGATTATTGTTATATATTAACATTATACCTTATACTAAATGATATGGCTATTTCATATATTATATATACGATGCAATACAGTATAGTATTATCTATACTTATAATAGAGGAATATGCAAATTGTCTGGGACACTGTCACGGTAACAGTAACAACCAAACAGCAGGCTGCATGGGGCGACCAGACCAGCAGGGGGGGCAGTTGGGGGCGACCAGGCTGGTGCGGGGGGGGGGGAGTTGGGGGCGACCATGCTGGCAGGCGGGGCAGTCGGGGCAACCAGGCCAGCAGAGGGTGCAGTTGAGGGCAACCAGGCCAGCAGGGGGAGCAGTTAGGAGCAATCAGGCAGGCAGGCAGGTGAGCAGTTAGGAGCCAGTGGTCCCGGATTGTGAGAGGCAGTCGGACATCCCCCGAGGGATCCCAGATTGGAAAGGGTGCAGGCTGGGCTGAGGGGAACCCCCCTCCATGCATGATTTTGTGCACTGGGCCTCTAGTATAATATATAATGTCATCATTATAAATTATACAATTACCAGTTATAGTTAATATGAAATGTAGTAAAATATAAGAAATACCATAGTTGGTGGGAGTGTAAATTGGTGCAGCCGACGGAGGCATTGGTTTCTGGCGTCCATTCCTTCTGCACCTGGCCCAGCCTTTTGGCCCAGCGACTGTTGCCTCCTCTCCTGACCCCGCCGGGGCCTTTGGGCCTGGGCTGGGACGGGAAACCGGGGCTGGGTGGCGGTGAACGTGGCCCCTTTCCCAGAGGGGCCAAGGGCCAGCTCCCTTCTTGGGGCTGGCGACCAAACTCCTGCGGTCCCTCCCCTGGCCAGCCAAGCTCCCGTGGTCCTTCCCCTACCCCCGTGCACGGATTCGTGCACCGGGCCTCTGGTATATTCATACATATTTGTGTATGCATCTGAGTCGGGGTAGAAAGATTACTTTGTTCACTATAGGCATATTTTAATCTTTCTAAAAATAAACGAAAAGAAGCATGACGCCTCAAGGCATCTGTCTCAAAACCAAGATTAATACTGCTACAGGGATAAATTAGATCAGCCTGCTTGAAGGAAAGTTACATTTTCTAGTAGGGTGTTTCTCTTTAAATAAGGTGATTTAAGATAGAGTTCTGCAAAGTTGCACGAAGGAAAGTGCTGGGGACCAGAAAAATGCCATGTTCATAGTGCTACATGTGGGTGCTATACACGGGAGGACTAGGACTTATTTTCTCTCTTCCGTAGGTCGGCCAGTTGATGCAATGTATTGAGGTTTATCCCTATCGTGTACCCCTGGACAGCCTATAGGTCCTATACCGTCAGTCAGTATCCAGTCACCTGCCAAATGCTCGGGCGGGCAGGGGAGGGCAGGAACAGAAATTTCCAACGGCTGCAAAATTCAGCCTCCTCTTAGCACACAGCTCAGTTTCTCTTCCTCACGGTAAGCCGGGAGCGGGGGGAGGTATGGTTTATTACTAAACACCCAATAACCATTCTACTTGTAGCATAAGGTAGCATATACAAATAGACCATTTGTTCAGAAAGAAAGACTTCTCACTTGGTTCTTTGAATCTTCAAGGGCTCCCCCCGCCCCCCGCCCCCCCCGCGAATTAGTCACAGAATAACAATTATATTAAACACACAAAATCACTGTTTCTTGAAATACTTTCTGCCTTTGGCTTTCAGTGAAGCCACACTTAGCTCTCCTCACTCGCTGGCTCTTCTCAGTCTCCTGTCCTTTACTCGGCAAATGTCTGCGTGACCTTGAACAGGTAACATCATCTCTCCGGCCTCCCACCTGAAGGAGACGTTTTTAGCAAAGTCATCGCGCACTAAGTGAGAACTACTACATATTGTTCACTGTTATCAACTACCACAAAGCTCGGCTCCGCGCGTCGGCGCTGGCCCGGCCCGAGGCGACCCCGCCGCCGCACCTCTGAAGAGGGCGAGGCGCGTCGGGAAGGCCGTGGAGAAGGTTGAGCAACGCTGGCCACGCCCGGAGCCGGACCCCGACTTCCCGGGCGGAGCGGCCTCGCTCTCGCGCAGTTCAGCCCAGGACGACGCGAACGGAAAGCGGGCGGTAACGGCTCCGGCGAGGCACCGCCTTCTTCCGTGAGGGGAACGCGTGACACCGCCCAGCCACTTCCGGCGTGGCGCACCTTTCCTCCCATCCTCCAACTGCACTTTCGATAAAACCATGGAGTCTAATATTTCCCTTTGGCGCCTCTATCTGTTCTTCATTTCCCCCTCTTTATGATTCAACTGGAAGATAAAAATTAATCTCGGAGCTATTAGACACAGACGTGGCTACGGAAAGAAAGGGGCATGTGAGCGGCCCTGGCGAAAGTGCTTGGCAGGAGCACGTCCGCCCTCTCCTCACCGGCCGGAAGTTGCGGGACTGAATGGGCCCTCGAGCCGGCGGCGGCTTCAGCTCGGTGAGCACCTGAGGCTTAGCGGCCGCCTGTTGTGTCTGCCGCTGGGCCACCAGGTTCATGTGGAGGCTCCCAGGCGCCCGCGCCGCGCTTCGTGGGTTCCGCGCGGCCGTGGAGCGACACAGTCAGGCGGAGCCGGTGGTGGACCCGATGGAGCGCGCTGTTGTGCGCTGTGTGCCCTCCGAGCCGAAGCTCAGCCTGTCGTTCTCGTTGGCCGATGGCAGCCACAAGAACATGCAGCGCGACCAGAGCGAGCCGCTGGGTCGAGTCCTCAGCCGGATCGCCACCAACGCCCTTAAAGGCCACGCGAAAGCGGCCGCGGCCAAGAAGAGCCGGAAGAACCGGCCAAACGCGAGCGGCGGCGGAGCCTGTGCGGGGCCTGGGTCTGAGCAGGCGGCGGCCTGCGAGCCCGTGGTGAAGCTGTACTACCGGGAGGAGGCGGTGGCCGAAGATGTGCTCAACGTGGACGCCTGGCAGGACGGTGCGGTGCTGCAGATCGGCGATGTCAAGTACAAGGTGGAGCGCAACCCGCCCGCCTTCACCGAGCTGCAGTTGCCACGGTACATCATGGCCGGCTTCCCGGTGTGCCCCAAGCTCAGCCTCGAGTTTGGGGATCCCGCCGGCTCCCTCTTCCGCTGGTACAGGGAAGCCAAACCGGGATCGGCGGAGCCGGAGGGCGGGGGCCCCTCGTCATTGTCGCCCTCCTCGCCCAGTACTAGCTGGACGAGCACGGGCGTGGACGAGCGCGTCTACACCCCGTCCAATGCCGATATCGGGCTGCGTCTCAAGCTTCATTGCACCCCAGGCAATGGGCAGCGCTTCGGGCCCAGCCGGGAGTTGGAAAGTGTGTGTCCAGTGGAGGCTGGGCCCGGCACTTGCACCTTCGATCACCGGCATCTCTACACGAAGAAGGTGACGGACGACGCGCTCATCCGCACGGTCTCCTACAACATCCTCGCCGACACGTACGCCCAGACCGAGTTTTCGCGGACCGTCCTGTACCCGTACTGCGCCCCTTACGCCCTGGAGCTCGACTACCGTCAGAACCTTATCCAGAAGGAACTCACCGGCTACAACGCCGACCTCATCTGTTTGCAGGAGGTTGACCGCTGCGTGTTCACGGACAGCTTGGTGCCGGCCCTCGAGGCCTTTGGGCTGGAGGGCGTGTTTCGAATCAAGCAGCAGGAAGGCCTGGCTACCTTCTACCGAAAGTCCAAGTTCAGCCTCCTTAGCCAGCATGACATTTCTTTCCACGAGGCCCTGCAGTCCGACCCACTTCACAAAGAACTGCTGGAGAAATTAGTGTTGAACCCTTCGGCCCAGGAGAGGGTGTTCCAGAGGTCGTCTGTCCTTCAGGTAAAGCAGCTCCGCCAGCCTCTTTACACACTCATCCATGTTTAGGGTCCTGGAAAGGGAGTGTGGGTGGGGCTGCCTCTAATTGGGTAAAACCATCCAGATTTTACTGAAAGGTGTTTGCCCTTTTACCTTCAGCACGAAGGTTAACCGTCGTTCATTCATTGAGCAAGTACTTACTGAGCACTCCAGTGTGCCGGGCATGCTGCAGGTTGCCTTGAGCAAGGCAAACGGGGACTCTGTTCGTGCTTATAACCTAGTGGGAGAGACACGTGCGAACTACAAGGATAATGGGAATAGCTAATATTTTCTTACCACTTGCCAAGAACTGTTCCGACACGTTCTAAAGTACTTTAGTGTCCGACATCATGTTTTACAAAGTGCTCCATAAATACTAGCTATTATTTTAATTTTTGGTTCATAGTAATCCTGCTATTCCCATTATTTAGATATTAGCCTTCCTATTTTATAAATGGGAGAAATGGCCAAGTTGACTTATCCAAGTTCATTAGTCCCTTGGTAGCTGTCCTGGGCATCAGATGGACTGTCACTCATGTTCAAGTAACCCTTATAGTAGCCTCACACCGTTACACTGCCTGCCTCTTCACCTCACTTCATTCCTCCCGTAGAGTGAGAACCATACAATATTTTGAGAGAGAGTTCACATTACTTTTATTACAGTATATGCAGTGTTATAATTGTTGTTTTATTATTAGCTATTGTTAATCTCTTACTGTGCCTAATTTATAAATTAAACTTTATCATAGGTATGTATGTATAGGAAAACATAGTGTATATTATAGGGTTTGGTACTTTTTGTGGTCTCAGGCATCCACTGAGGATTTTAGAATATATTTCCCATGGATAAGTAGACACTACTGTATTCAAAAACTTTTAGCCCTGGCAGGGTAGCTCAGCTGATTAGAGTGTCATCCTGATGTGCTGAAGTTTTGGGTTCCATCCCCCGTCAGGGCACAAACAGGAATCAACCAATGAATAAATAATAAATAAGTGGAACAACAAATCAATGTGTTTCGTTTCCTCCCTACCCCTCCTTCTTCCTCCTCTCTCCTTAAAATCAATAAAAAAAAAACAACTTTTAACAAAAGTTAAATTTCAGTTATGATTATACTTCATCAGTATGGGAAGGATATAGAATAAAATGTTATTTCATCTTATAGTCTTAGATTTAAAAAACATTCAGGAGATTGGCAGATAGCAACTGAAGTCTTAACACTTTCTGTATGTTTTAGGTTTCTGTTCTTCAGTCTACAAAGGACTCTTCTAAAAAGATATGTGTTGCTAATACCCATCTCTACTGGCATCCCAAAGGTAGGTTTTATTGGTTTTCACAAGTGACTTAAACATGGTAACTTAAGGTCAGTAAAGCTGTTTTACACAAATATATATATATTTTCTTTAAGTTTTATTGAGATATAATTGACATACAACATTGTACAAGTTTAAGGTGTACAACATAATGACTTGATTTGCATACATTGCAAAAATGATTACCACAACAAACTTATATAAATACTAAAAAAATGTGGGGTTTTTTTTTTTCTTGTGATGAGAATTTTCAGGATTTATTCTCTTAGCAATTTTCAAATATCCATACAGCAGTGTTAACTATACTCATGTTGTACATTAAATCCTCGGTACTTATTTATCTTATAACTGAAAGTTTGTACCTTTTGACTACCTCTATCTAATCTTTTACACACACAAATACACATCTTGAATGTCACACAAATGCTGTAGTTTGTTTTGTTTTTGTTTGTTTTAACTTAAAGGCAATTTAAAAGGTACTTACATTAATGTTTTTTATATTCATAGGTGGGTACATTCGTCTCATTCAAATAGCAGTAGCCTTGGCTCACATTAGACATGTCTCATGTGATCTGTATCCTGGCATACCAGTTATATTTTGTGGGGACTTTAATAGTACCCCATCAACAGGAATGTATCATTTTGTCATCAATGGCAACATTCCAGAGGATCATGAAGACTGGGCTTCCTATGGGGAAGAGGAACGATGCAACATGTCTCTTACCCATTTCTTGAAACTGAAAAGTGCTTGTGGTGAACCTGCTTACACAAATTATGTTGGTGGCTTTCATGGATGTCTGGATTACATTTTCATTGACTTAAATGCTTTAGAGGTTGAACAGGTTATTCCACTACCTAGTCATGAAGAAGTTACCACCCACCAGGCCTTACCTAGTGTTTCTCATCCCTCGGATCACATAGCACTTGTATGTGATTTAAAATGGAAATAGATTTGTGTTTAATGGAATTTAAGTCTGCTTTAATAAGAGATATTTAATATGAATCAAAGTTTATGTGTAACCTTCAAAGAGGAAAACTAGACACCAGGTTCTTAGTTCTTACCCTACTAGTTATGTTTTAATGTCTTCATTACATGACTTCATAATCTTTGCATAATATAGTTTCTGAACTCTCCCCCCCCCCCCCCTTACACTTGGAGGAAAAACAAATATATTTATGACTGGCAGGGAACATTGAATTATTGTGTACATTTTATAAATACTTTTTTTTTTAGCCTCGCTATTAAGAATTTTGTAAAATACCATTTGAATGATGCTATAATTTTTCTATCATAACACATATTTCCAATTGAATCATGTTTATATAATTAGGGGGAAATACATACAAGTTAAGGTGAGAGGCCTAAGTTCTGATATGTGAGAGGAATAACATTAGGGCCTACCTCTACCTCAATTTGGTTAGCAATTTAATACAACTTGAGACTTTAACAAAAGATTAAAATATTGTTATTGCTTCTCATCTTTCATTTTTCAATTAACATAGTTTCATTCTCTTATTTTTAAGATTTTAGTTGTTAGTACAACTAAATATGGTACAAATGAACATATATCTTTTTTACTGCAGCTCATTTTAATTTTTAGGAGGCAAGCACAACTTAATATTCAAAGTGAATAGCAACAAAGTCAACTTTATCCCTTTGTCTTTAAGTACTCTTGCCCGTGAAAAGTGTTCATAAATTAACAGAAAGTGACCATGTGATATTAGAGAATACAGCACAATACATTATGAGAAACTGTTGACTGATGTGGGCTTTGAATTTTGGATGAACTATTGAGCATTTCTGTTAGAAGTATTTTTGAAATTAATGGTTTTACAAATATAAAAGGGAGTAGTGGGGCTTTTGAGGATCTTGGAAATAAACATCCTTTTATAGGCTTGAGCATTACAATTTGAGATGCAGGTAAACATTATATATATAATTTATATACTGTAAAAAAAAATTTAATATGAAGCCAAACTTTCTAAAATTAGAAATTACAGTTTTACTGAATGGTATCTGGCCTAGAGTGGTAACCAAGCTTTTCTAACTCAATTATCACCATACCTAATTTGTAATACTTTAGCTGTTGTTGTTTTTTTTTGATGTTTGGGAAAACTGAAATGTTATCTCATTTCTGCATTTAATTTCCAGCTTAGATATTAAAAGCCCATCCACTTCAAGAAGAGCTCTTTCCACAGTTGTGAGAGCTTTTGTTCCAAATTCTTTCATTTTTTTCATCTTAAACCCAACACTGTAAGAACTTTACTCTTGATAAAGTAGCCTATACTTTCATATTCTGCTCACTAGCCATTGTATTTTTAACTCTTAGTTTAGTAAGTTTGAGAATGAGAGGGTTTTACATGCACTTTAGATTGAACTTTGAAGTACTTAAAAGTACTTGAGGGGGGAAATTAAGTTAGCAGTTTCTTGGGATCTTTTTTAGAAAAAGATATAAATGAAAAATTGATGTTACCAAATTGTGCTTTCCTAAATAACATTTTTGAGAGCATTTTAACATCAGTTTACAAATACATAAATATTAAAGCCAGAAGCTGATCCTTTTGAAAAAACTTTTTTTTTTTCTTTTTAAAATTTGGTTTTGGTCTGCCTTCAAAGATGTTGACAAGTTCTTACAGTAACTTGAGAGAAAACAAAAAGCTTCTAAGTGAAAAGTTGAGAAACACTTTGAAAGAAAAAATTATAACATGATATACTCATGCCCAAGAGAAAAACATATAGGTCCTATATTAACAACATGGCTAGCTAAATTGAACTCTGGTCAGAAAAACTCTAAACACTTATAAAACATTCCACACCTGGAATCTTTAAATTTTTTATTTGCTGACTAAACAGTGTGATCAAATTGTATATAAGCATTTCAGAATAATTGAATATAAAATATTATAAAGTGCCACATACTCTGATTAATTCTTCAGTATACAGTTATGTTAGTATGATTGGGAGTCCAAAGGTAGGGAACACTAAGAAAATTGAATAAATATCACCAAAATTTCCTTATATTCCAGTTAGAATAAAGCATCATTCAGAAATGTTTGTGTTTAAAGCCATCTTTGTGACTGAATTTTTCAATTATATTTGGATTTTTAGTACATTTAATTTAATAAAATATGGAAAGTCTAACTCTATGGTGAACCACGTTTTAAGATGTCATTAGTTCTTGCTGTAGGAATTAACATTCTAAAGTTTTATATTGATTATAAATGACTAAGAATATATAGAACACATCCTGTTCTTGAACTTTGGCACAGTTGCTACTTTAGTATACACTGGTAATTCATAATTCATTAGCAAACATTCCTGGCTATAATACAATGTTCTTTAAAATTCTGAATACTAATATCTGTTGTTTCAAATTTCCAAGAATTTCACTGGGTGATGACTTTTCTGAGAGAATTAAGACCTGATTATCATCAGAATGTGGTGATTTCAGACTGGAAGTAGATCTGTGAGGAACATAATATAAGAGAGAGAGGGTCCAAAGAATACTACTATGGTAAGAGCTCCTGGTGGAAACTGACACCTTTAGCTCTCATATTCTCCAGCTATGAAATACAGGCAGAAGCTCCCTACAAACTAGTTTGAGACAAAACCAAAACACATACATATTGAAGGGTAAAAGTTTGCACTACTAGTTTATCACAAGACCCACATGGCAACTCAATAGGGAAAATCTTTCCTCTAAAAAATTAGAGTCAACACTGGTTTTTAAACATCCCAAAACATTTTGAAATATATATATATTATTGGTTTCAGAGAGGAAGGAAGAGGGAGAGATAGAAATATCATTGATGAGACAGAATTATTGATTGGCTGCCTCCTGTATGCCGCCTACTGGGGATCAAGTCTGAAACCGGGACCCTTCAGGACGCAGGCCAACTCTATCCACTGAGCCAAATCAGCTAGGGCCAAAAACATTTTGTTTAAAAATTTTTAATATTTTGCTCAATAGTACTAGAAGGAAATACTATCTAGATTTCGTTTGGGAGATGAAATAATTCAAGAGCTTTAACTGATTTGAGTAATATTCCAATGCATAAAGCCTCGCTTTATGTGAAAGTCCATGCTTTCATTTTATTGAAGGTATTAGAGCTGTTCTGGGGTGGTTTTTGAAGCACTAACTTTAGAATAACAATACATTCTGAGATGACAGTACCAAAGCATTTTCAAAAAATATATTTTTACTGATTTCAGAAAGGAAGGGAGAGGGAGAAAGAAATAGAAACATCAATGATGAGAATCATTGATCAGCTGACTTCTGCCCCTCCCCCAACCCCCTCCCACTGGGGATGGAGCCTGGGCCCCGACTGGGAATCTGACTGTGACCTGGTTCATAGGTCAACACTTAATCACTGAGCCACCACAGCCGGGCAAAAGCATTTCTTTTAATTGAAGTGAAATTCACATAAAACCAACCATTTTAATGTGATTCCATTGCATTTAGTATAATCATGCTGTGGTGTGGTGCAACCACCATCTCTAGTTCCAAAACAGTTTCATCACCTCTAAAGGGAACCCCTTGTCCATTAAGCAGTCACTTCCTACCCCTCCAGCCTTGGCAACTACTAATCTGATTTCTGCCTCACTGGATTTCCCTATTCTGGATATTTCATATAAATGGAATCATATAATATGTGACCTTTTGTGTCTGGTTTCTTTTAAGCACAATGTTTTTAAGGCTAATCCATGTTGTGTCAGTACTTTGTATGGCTGAATAATATTCCATTGTATGGTTATGCCACACTTTCTTTATCCAAATGGACATTTGGCTTGTTTCCACCTTTTGGCTATTTTGTGAATAATGCTACTGGGAACATTTGTGTATAAGTTTTGTCTGGGCATGTTTTAAATTCTTTCAGTTATGTAACTAAGAGTGGTTGCGGGGCCATATGGTAATTGCATTTAACTTTTTAAGAAGCTGCCAAAATGTTTTCCACAATGGCCACACAATTTTACATTCCCACCAGCAATGTATGAGTTTCAATTCCTTCATATCCTCACCAACTTATTTTACATTTTAAAAAATTTAGTTGTGGAAGTGGATGTGAGGTGGCATCTCTACCAATGCATTTTAAACTTGCTTAGTCCAATCAATTATGTTGTCGCAGTCATGAACTAGATTATTCACAATGGATTATACAACCTCCTATGTTTTTTCCAGAGAGCTCATCATCTTCAGCAATTCCTACTTTTATAAGCTTGTGTCAAGCTAGAAAGGTCAGTCTTGTTGCTTCTTTTAAAAAGATTTGGGAAGAGAAACATTACACACACACACACACACACACACACACACACACACACACAACCCCAAAGCCCTGGAGTGTAAAATAAATTAGAAAGAATTAGAAGTCTATGATAAAAACAAAAAAAAAAGTGGGTCTACAATAATTTCAGAGAATTTGCTTACTAATGTTGGCTTTTAAATGCTTTAGCCATGTTCCACTTTTACCCACCACTCTTAAAATCCCAGTTTAGCCGAAACCAGTTTGGCTCAGTAGATAGAGCGTCGGCCTGCGGACTGAAAGGTCCCAGGTTCAATTCCGGTCAAGGGCATGTACCTGGGTTGTGGGCACATCCCCAGTAGGAGATGTGCAGGAGGCAGCTGATCGATGTTTCTCTCTCATAGATGTTTCTAACTCTCTATCTCTCTCCCTTCCTCTCTGTAAAAAATCAATAAAATATATATTAAAAAAATCAAAAATAAAAAATCCCAGTTTAGGTACAGAGTAGCAGCAGATGACATGAATGCCTAAACGCTAATATCTGAGAAAACTGAGCTGTCTATGGCTGAATATACCTTACCAAGTTGTAACATGTAATCATAAAAAGAGACTAAACTTTGATTTTTAAAAACCTTACATTTTGAAAAAATATCTTAAACTCAAAACTTTGAAAAAAAATTGAACTAATGACTTTAAAAATTATAATATGCCCGGCTGGTGTGACTCAGTTGATTGAGCGTCAACCTATGAACCAGGAGGTCATGGTTTAATTCCTGATCAGCACACTTGCCCAGGTTACAGGCTCCATCCCCGGTAGGGGGCGTGCAGGAGGTAGCTGATCAATGATTCTTATTGATGTTCCTCTCTCTCCCTCCTCTAAAATCAATAAAAAATAATTTTTAAAAATTATAATATGTTCTATTTCAGGATTATCAGTATACAAGTCCTTTTTCTATTATGGTTTTTGCTTTAAATTCTATTTTTTTAAGTGTGTTTTTTATTGGTTTCAGAGAGGAAGGGAGAAGGAGAGAGAGAAACATCAATGATGAGAGAGAACCATTGATCAGCTGCCTACTGCATGCGCATAGCTCCACACTGGGGAATAAGCCCACAATCCGGGCATGTGCCATACCAGGAATCCAACCATGACCCCTGGGTTCATAGCTGGACACTCAACCATTGAGCCATGCCAACTGGGCTGCTTTAAATTCTTTTTTTTTTTTAATTAAATCTTTATTGTTCAGATTATTACATTTGTTCCTCTTTTTTTCCCCCACAACTCCCCTCCACCCAGTTCCCACCCCACCCTCCTCCCTCACTCCCCACCAACTGTCCTCATTCATAGATGTGCGATTTTTGTCCAGTCTCTTCCCGAATCCCCCACACCCCTTTCCCCCCAAGAATAGCAAGTCCACTCCCTTTCTATGCCCCTGATTCTATTATCACCAGTTCATTCTGTTCATCAGATTATGTATTCCCTTGATTTTTAGATTCACTTGTTGATAGATGTGTATTTGTTGTTCATAATTTGTATCTTTACCTTTTTCTTCTTCTTCCTCTTCTTAAAGGATACCTTCCAGCATTTCATATAATACTGGTTTGGTGATGATGAACTCCTTTAGCTTTTTCTTGTCTGTGAAGCTCTTTGTCTGACCTTCAATTCTGAATGATAGCTTTGCTGGATAAAGTAATCTTGGTTGTAGGTTGTTGGCATTCATCACTTTGAATATTTCTTGCCACTCCCTTCTGGCCTGCAAAGTTTCTGTTGAGAAATCAGCTGACAGTCATATGGGTACTCCCTTGTATGTAACTGAGTTTCTTTCTCTTGCTGCTTTTAAGAGTCTCTCTTTGTCTTTTGCTCTTGGCATTTTAATTATGATGTGTCTTGGTGTGGTCCTCTTTGGATTCCTTTTGTTTGGGGTTCTCTGCGCTTCCTGGACTTGTAAGTCTATTTCTTTCACCAGGTAGGGGAAGTTTTCTGTCATTATTTCTTCAAATAGGTTTTCAATATCTTGCTCTCTCTCTTCTTCTGGCACCCCTATAATTCGGATGTTGGTACGCTTGAAGCTGTCCCAGAGGCTCCTTACACTATCTTCGTACTTTTGGATTCTTTTTTCATTTTGCTTTTCCGGTTGGGTGTTTTTTGCTTCTTTGTATTTCAAATCTTTGACTTGATTCTTGCGATCCTCCGGTCTGCTGTTGGGAGTCTGTATAATATTCTTTATTTCAGTCAGTGTATGCTTAATTTCTAGTTGGTCCTTTATCACAACATCGAGGGTCTCACTAGATTTCTTGAGGATCTCACTACATTTATTGGCGGTCTCACCAGTCTTTTCGAGGGCCTTACTAAATTTATTGGCGGCTTCTCGACAGTTCTTGAAACACCTTAAAAATATGGTTTTGAACTCTATATTCAGCAGTTTGCTTTCCTCCATTTCTGTCATTTGTGTCCTGTTTCTTTGTCTCCGCATTTTTTTATGCTTTCTTGGTGCACCTCCTTGTGGTCTTTGTGCACAGTCTTCTTGTAGTTAAGCCTTGATTGTTGTAGGTAACACTGGGGGGTTTTGACCTCCAGGCCAATAGGCTGTGAGAATCAGCTGTGTCTTCAGTGGGAGAACTTCTGTCCTGATCTCTAGGGAGGTGCTAATCTAGCCTCTGCCTGAGGCTATCCAGGAAATGCCTCCGTGCAAGGCTTGGGCGGGGCAGGTCCCAGGGGATCAACATCGCGGGCGGAGCGAGCAGTTATGGCTGCTCTCAGTCCTGCCTTCAGAGGCTCTGCTTCTCAGTGTCCCAGCAATTGCTGCAAGTACCTCAGAGAGAAAGCTGCCCTCGAGTTCCAACTGATGCCAGACAGTCCCGCTTCTCCTGTTTGAGTCTGCGTCCCCAGAGACTTGCCCGGAGCTGGAGCTCAGAGCCTGAGACTCCCTCCCAATTGAAAAAGACAATCGCGCCCTCAGCCGCCAGCCCACTCCGCATGCACCTCCACACCTTAGTATTTTACTTCCGCACCGCACCTCCTCTGAGTCTTGGTATGCTTTTCTCTTTCCTTCTAGTTGTAGAATTTCCACTCAGCCAGCCTTCCTGTGATTCTGGGTGATGTCCATTCCTTCTTTTAGTTGTATTTTTGAAGTGGTTGTGCGAGGCAGCAATCTCTGGTGTTTACCTATGCTGCCATCTTGGTTTCTCTAAATTCTATTTAAATAGGACAAAAAGCTATCATAGCTGTTTTTATTTCTTGTTTGTCTTGTAAAAATTTGTTATATTGTGAATAGAATATTTTTTCCATTTTTTTGCATGCTAGTTATTTGCAATTCAGAACTTTTTTTATTTTTATAGCCAGTTATATTACCAGGTTCCCTGGGTAATTAGAATAGTTTGTGTGTGTGGGTTTTTTTTCAATTTTATTTATTGATTTCACTTGAGTCTTTAGCAATAAAGGAAAGAGAATTTATCTCTTTCTCAATATTTATACCAATTATTTTATTTTATTGCTATGCTGTTATTTGTTGAATTATAGATTCATGCTTTGGGCATGATTTTAATGGAAGTGGCTTTAGAATTATTTTTATTTTTTGCTAACTTGTCCTTTATCATTTAGATATTTTTTGAGGATTTTTTTATTTTAATTTTTTTAATATTTATGAATTTTCACAATTTTCTGGATGTGGTTTAATCATAATGAGTCTATTCGTGATGATCACGTAGTGATGTTTAATTTGATAGATTTCCCAATATTGAACCATCCTTGTACTTATATATTAAATTCTACTTGGTCAAAGCATGAAAAAACACAAAAACTATAATATGGAAAAAATATTTTGTTAAGTTAGCCATCTTCACAGTATATTGAATCATATTGAAGCCAGGTGTTAAAATTAACATTTTCTATATAAATGATAGTCTTTAAATTGCAGATCTTAAAAATACTAAATCTTTTTGTTCAGTTGGCTGCAACCCCTCAATATAACTAGTAATTAACAGATGGATTCATTCTGCTAACAAAATTCGTGTTCAGTCCTAGCCAGTTTTGCTTAGTGGATAGAGCATCAGCCTGCGGACCGAAGGGTCCTGGATTTGAATCCAGTCAAGGGCACGAACCTCAGTTGCAGGCTCCTCCCTGGCCCTGGTGGGGGCTCGTGCAGGAGGCAACCAATTGATGTGTTTCTCTCACATCAATATTTCTCTGTCTTTCCCTCTCTCTTCCACTCTCTAAAAATCAATGGAAAAATATCCTCAATTTTCAAACTGAATCATCTCTACCTTCTGTCCATTTTGCATTGATTGTATGTCAAAGGGTTTATATAATGCAATCCATTTTGCCCAGTACTCACTTTAATATCCTAGAATGTTACTGTATTAAAATATTCCTCGTTTTCATTTTTGCTGATTTCATCTCATTTTGTTCTATAATTGAAAATGGTTAAGTAGGGAATTGGATAGGCTTTATTTAGTTGGATTTCTTATATTGGATGAGCAATATACAGACTTTTCAAAGTATCGCCTATAATCTTTATTTCCCCCGTGGAATAATTTGAAGAAATGGTGTATCCATGGATACATTTACCAACAGCTAGCCCTTAGAAAATCTGAGTGAAGTATAGTGTTTTAAAGGATATAAATCCAAAGACTATTTCTGAAGCTGTAGAATGTTTAAGTATTGCAAATAACATTATTACATTACTGTTTATTACATGCCTAAAGAAATCTAGCTTTTTGCTACCTGGTTTGTGTCCTTTTTCTTCTAAATGAAAGAACCCCGTTATGCTTTGGCTTTTCAACCCAAAATTGATCTAATTTCCCTTTAAGGGCTTTGTGTCCCTGCATATCAACTGAATTGGCAAGGATTGGCCCCAAAAAGAAACCCATACGCATCAATTTATCTATTGATGGATATTTGGATTGCTTCTACTTTTTGGCTTCTATGAATAATGCTGTACATTTGTGTACAAGTTTTTGATTGGACATATGTTTTCATTTTTCTTGGGCTTATATTTAAAAGTAGAATTTCTGGACCATGTGGAAAATGTTTAACCTTTTAAGGAACTGCCACACTTATTATCCAAAGCAGCTGCGCCATTTTGCATTCCCGCCAGCAATGTATGAAGAAGGTTCCAGTTTTCCACATCACCATCACCTTACCTTTGGATTACAGCTATCCTTATATGAAGCAGCACTTCACTATGGTTTTAATTTGCATTTCCCTGATGGCTAATGATGTTCAGCATCTTTTTTATGTGCTTATTGGCCAGTTGTATATCTTTGGAGCTCATTTTAAAAACTGAATTGTGGACATGCAGATGGCCAATAGAGACATGAAAAAATGCCCAACATCATTAATCATCAGAGAGTTGCAAATTAAAACTCAATAAGATATTACCTCACACCTGCCAGAATGGCTACCATTAATAAATCAATAAACAAGTGCTGGTGAGGATGTGGAGAAAAGGGAACACTAGTACCCTGCTGGTGGGAATGCAGATTGGTGTAGCCACTATGGAAATCAGTATGGAATTCACTCAAAAAATTAAAAATGGACCTTCCATTTGACCCAGTGATCCCATTTCTAAAAGATATCGTAAGAAGCCAAAAACACCAATCAGAAAGAATACATGCGCCCCTATGTTCAAAGTATTATTTACAATAGCCAAGATCTGGAAACAACCCAAGTGCCCATCAGTAGATGAGTGGATAAAAAAGCTGTGGTACATTTACACAATGAAATACTATGCAGCTGTAAAAAAGGATGTCTTGCCCTTTGCGACAGCATGAATGGACCTGGAGAATATTATCCTGAGTAAAATAAGCCATCAGAGAAAGATAAATATCACATGATCTCACAAGTGGAATCTAATGAACATAATAAACTGACAGACAAAATAGGTCCAGAGGCATGGGACAGACTGACATATCTCAGAGGGGAGTGAAGGGAAGGGGGGGGGGGGGGAGATGAGAAGAAATTACAAAGAACTTATATACATATATTCATAACCAGTGGCCTGGGAGAAGGGGGGGAGGGTAATTAGGGGACATCTGTAATACTGTCAACAATAAAAAATAAAAATTGGGTTGTTGTTATTTTTATGTTTAGCAGCCTCCACCCCCTCCCCCCGCCCCCCACTTTTTAAATCATTATCCCTCATCTCTTTCAGGGCTATCTGGGAGGCAAACCTGGCTTAATACACATCCTTAATTAGAGTCACTCAACCCAGCCTAAAAAAAAGAACCACAGCCAGCAAAGTACTAGCCAGTTCCTGAGAGCCAGCTCCCTGCCTGCAGATGGCAGTGCTAAGCCCCATGATCCCAACTGAGTACGTAGATGACCAATATAATTTAAAGCAGTGATGGCGAGCCTATGACACGCGTGTCAGAGGTGACACGCGAACTCATTTTTTTTGGTTGATTTTTCTTTGTTAAATGGCATTTAAATATTTAAAATAAATATCAAAAATATATGTCTCTGTTTTAGTATGGTTGCAAATACCAAAAAATTTCTATATGTGACCCGGCACCAGAGTTAAGTTAGGGTTTTTCAAAATGCTGACACGCCGAGCTCAAAAGGTTCGCCATCACTGATTTAAAGCATACAATGAGAACAGTGCAGAAATCCCTGGCAAGCTCAGTAAGGCAGGGCCCTGACTCAACCGTTCTATGAAATACAAGACTGCCCAGCCGGCATGGCTGGAGCGTCCACCTATGAACCAGGAGGTCACGGTTTGATTCAGGGCACATTGCCCCACTTGCAGGTTTAATCCCCAGTGTGGGGCGTTCAGGAGGCAGCCGATCAATGATTCTCTCTCATCACTGATTAATTTGATTAATGTTTCTCTCCCTCCCCATTCCTCTCTGAAATAAATATATATATATATATATATATATATATATATATATATATATATATTGTAAATGGCCGTAGCTGGTTGGGCTCAGTGAATAGAGCATTGGCCTGCAGATTGAAGGATCCCAGGTCAAGGGCACATGCCTGGGTTGCAGGCTCAATCCCCAGTAGAGGGCATACAGGAGCCAGCCAATCAATGATTCTCTCTCATCATTGATGTTTCTCTCTCTCCCTCTCCATCCCTCTCTGAAATCAAAATACAAAGAACCTTGTAGGCATCTATTTGCTAGTACAGCTGCCTTAATTATTCTTTACCAGAGTCCAGATTGTTGCTTTTGCTATTGTTGATTTCTCACAATCTTTGTTACTAGAATATAACCACTTAAGCATTTTATAGTTTGTGAAAATAACTAAGGTAAAGGGATATTTGCCCAAAAGTAACCCAGCAAGAAACAAAAGCAGCCAAGTAACCTTCTGGTAGTGGTAACTTCCTTTAAGTTAGGCACCTGAATGACATGCCACAATGTATATGCTAAGATAAATGTATCAAGAATCCACTTTGGGGGGGGGGGCGGTTGGGGGGAATGGGGGGATAACCACACATTTGTAATAACCTTAAAAAAAAAAAAAAAAAGAATCCACTTGTGCTTAAATGACTCTCAGGAGTAAATTTTAGAACCAAGTTCTAAATCAATTTGATATTTATATTAATACAGCCTTTAAAGTAAAATATTTAGATGATCGTAATGAGATTAAGAATGTAAAGCTAGTATTTCATTCCTAACATTTTCCTAAAAATAACTAAGCAGATTATAAACAAATCCTGTATGGGAAGAGTTCTTGGTGTGCCAATACTATCCCAACACTAACTGCTGAACCTTGAAAAAGGTAAACTGCTGGTAGTAGACTATTTCTAATCACTTACTCAGAATTCAACCTTCTGAATAGGTAATCAGACTCTGGACCTGGTTAATTTTTCCCTATAACAGATCTTCAGATAATGTTCTTGCATATTTACCAATCATTTACTCTTTATTACTCAATATAAGTTTTCATATTAATTCTACCAGTTGGTAACTCATATTTACATTAAAGAAACATCTAACATGACACCAGAAAGCATAAGCACTTGTTTTCCAGTGATGTCAAAAGTGACTTTAAGCCCTAGCTGGTTTGGCTCAGTGAATAGAGCGTCAGCCTGTGAACTGAAAGGTCCTGGGTTCGATTCTGGTCAAGGGCACATGCCCGGGTTGCAGGCTTGATCCCCGGTAGGGGGCATGCAGGGGACAGCTGATCAATGATTCTCATCACTGATGTTTCTCTTTCTCTCTCTCTCTCTCTCTCTCCCCCCCTCCCTTCCTCTCTGAAATCAATAAAAATATATTTAAAGTAATAAAAAAAAATTAAAAATGTTAAGAAAAAAAAGTCACTTTCACCTCCATGACCAAGAACCAGAAATCCACATTTAAGAAAGTTTGTTCCGGGATTTCTGATTTCTGGTCCTGCATAGAAGAAGCTTGAAAGTTGCCATTCTGTCCTAACAAGAAGTAAAAACTCAACAAACTGAAACATCAACAATATTCTTAGATCCAAGAGAAATGTCACAGTGCAAAGCAGTGCCCACCCCTCCCCACCCCCCAAATTGTAGAGACAAACAGGTGAATAGAGTCACAACTTAAAGGAGCAGAAACCTCAGTGGGAACCAGTGGCAGGTAGGGAAACCTGAACTGTAATTAAGGAATTGCTGGAGGCACAGTGTGAACAATTGAAGGTTAAAACTCCAAGGGAACCCAGTCATCGGGAGGAAGGAGGGGGTCACACTTGTGAGTTTTACTTCCTGGATTTCTGCCAACTTCTTAGAGAATATTGGAGAAAAATTCCCTCATGCTTCCAGCAGGGGGAAGGAGAAAGGAATCATCCTATATAATAAAAGCCTAACATGCTAAGTGTCTGACCTTCGACCGGTCACTATGATGTGCACTGACCACCAGAGGGCAGATGCTCCAACTGGAAGGTTAGCTTGCTGCTGGGGTCTGGCCAATCAGGACCAGGTAAGTTGGGCCGGACATGCCCTGGAGCCCTCCTGTGGTCCCTCCCTGGCCAGCCAACCTCCCATGGTCCCTCCCTGGCTGGCCCTGATCAGGACTGGACAAGATGGCTCTGATTGGCCTGATGGGGACTGTGTGAGATGGGCCAGACATGCCCTGGAGCCCTCCCGTGTTCCCTCCCCAGCCCCAATTGTGCACTGGTGGGGTCCCTAGGCCTGGCCTGCGCCCTCTTGCAATCCAGGACCCCTTGGGGGATGTCGGAGAGCCAGTTTCTGCAGGCCAGGCCAAGGGACCCCACCAGTGCAGGAATCTGTGCACCAGGCCTCTAGTTTTAAATAATGCCAGAGCATCCTGTCCTAACAAGGTCTGCCCTAGTGAGAAACTAACCAGACCCTCATTTACAGGGGTTTTATCAGAGCCTAAATGACCAGCCAGCATAAGGAAATATTCAAAGCCCACTTTAGCCCTCCTGTCCCACCTAATGAAGAGGGAAAAAAAATTAACATGTAAAATTCAGTCCAGAGACTGAGACCTACTCATAGAACTATAGAATGCTTCCTCTACCTCCACACCTTACCATATCATTATGAAAGGCCTATTTATAGCAGTCCCCTTTACCTATTACTGTGGTCGGCAAACCGTGGCTCGCGAGCCACATACGGCTCTTTGGCCCCTTGAGTGTGACTCTTCCACAAAATACCATATGCGGGCACGCACGTACAGTGCGATTGAAACTTCATGGCCCATGCGCAGAAGTCGGTATTTTGTGGAAGAGCCACACTCAAGGGGCCAAAGAGCCACATGTGCCTCGCGAGCCGTGGTTTGCCGAGCCGCAGTTTGCCGACCACTGACCTAGTACATCATGTCCAATGATCAAGATTATAGGACATACTAAAAGGCAAAAAATGTTTGCTGAGAGGAAGCATCAGAACCAGGCTCAGATACGGCAGGGATGACAGAATTACCAGACCAGGATTTTAAAATAATTATAATGACATTAAGGGTTCTAATGGATAGACAATATACAAGAACAGATGGGCAATGTTAGCAGAGATGAAATTTCTAAGAAAGAATAAAAAAGAAATGCCAGAGGTAAACACTGTCAACAATAGAGAATGCCTTTGGTGGGCTTATTAACAGACTAGAAAAAGCTAAGGAAAGAATCTCTGAGTTTGAGGATATCTCAACAGAAACTTCCAAAACTAAAATGCAGAGAGAAAAAAACCAAAAAATAAATAAAAACCCCAAAACAGCAACAACAAAAAACCAGACTATCCAAGAATTGTTGGATAACTACAAAGGGTGTAACATATATGTAATAGGAATACAAGAGGAACAGAATATTTGAAATGACCGAGAATTTCAAGTAAATGTCATGCACATAAAATTTAAAAAAACACACACCAAGTAGAATGCCAAAAAACTTATAACCATGCATATCATTTTCAAACTACAGAAAAATCAAAGAAAAAAAATCCTTAATACAATAAACTTGTTTCGTGAACTCACAATTGTAAACCTACTTTTGCCCCACCCTGTATATGAACCCACTATAGAGACTTAACATACCTCTACTAGAATGGACTGATCAAGCAGGCAGAAATCAGTAGGGACATACAATAGTTTAAATCAACACCACCAACCATCAACTGGCTAAACCTGACATCTATAGACTACATCCATGGGATACATATTCTTCTCAAGCTCACATAGAACATCCATCAAAATAGATCACGTTCTGGGCCATAATCACACCTTCACAAATTTAAAAGAAATCACAGTGTACACTCTCAGGCCACAATGGAATCATACAAGAAACCAAAAACAGAAAGCTGGGAAAATCTCCAAGCACTTAAGAGATCAAACAACACACTTCTAAATAAGACACAAAGAAGGTTAGAGAAATTTGAAAATGTTTTGAAATAAAAACAACTTATCAGATTTTGTGGGATGCAGTGAAAGAAGTGCTTCGAAGGGAATGTATAGCATTGAATGTATATACAGGTTTCCTCCATTAACTGAGAGTTCCTACAAAACCCTTCACAAATGGCATAGTGAAGAGTATCCCCTGCTTTCTGAAAGTTCGGGCTCCACCGCTTTGCTTTACAAAAGACCTACATTAAAAGCAAAAAACCTCTTCGGATTTCTCTGGCTTAACAAAAACAAGTAATAATGTAGGTCTTCTGTTAAAATCTAAGTGGCATGACATCAACTTTTGGAAAGCAGGAGATACCTGTATTAGAATCAAAAAACATCAGCTAAGCTTTCACCTTAGGAAATGAGAAAATGAGGAGCAAACTAAATCCAACCTAAGCAAAGAAACAATAAACCAGGAGTAGAAATCAATGAAATTGAAAACAAAATCAAGAGAGAAAATCAACTAAACCAAAAGCTGTTTTTTTAAAAGACGAATAAAATTGATGAGCCTCCAGTCTAAGAGGACACACATCAGAAATGAAAGCTGGGACATCACTAGATGCCATGGACTTTAAAATAAAGTTTGATCTCAGTAAATGTTATGAAACTTTACCATGTGATATAATTCTGTACATATGATAAGAAAAACTGGAAGTCTCAGTGAATGAAACACTGATGATCTGGAAAATTAAGATAACATTTCACTTAAATTTTATTTTCAATCAAGAATATATAAGGGGAAACCCCACAGAAACAAATATGCTACAAAATATCAAGATACTACATCACAGAAAAGCAACTAAGTGGTTAGACAATAGACAGTGGGGGATATTATGGACTTTTATTTAAAAAAAGCTTATTGGACAGAGAGAAAACAGATAATGGTTCTATCAACTCTGATGCTGCTAGTCAGCCTTTAAAAGAACTACAATTCCTCTTTAGTTTCTCTATTAACATACTTATTTGCCTGAATACTTTTTAAATCTAGGAATATAATCAATTGTTCTATGTGTAATAGAGGTCACAGAGACCTCTTATTGATTGACCAATACTAAGTTTAACATTGTGTGAACAGTAAGCATTACATCTTTTTTGTTGTTAATCCTTACCTGAGGATATTTTTTCCATTGATTTTTAGAGAGATGAAGTCGGGAAAGGAGAGAGGAAAACATCAATGTAAGAGAGACACTGATTTGTTGCCTCCCACACTTGCCCCTAACAGGGCCGGTGAATCAAACCTGCAACCCTGGGCACATGCCCTTGAATGTAAATCACTGGAGTTCAAACCCTAGACCAGCCGTGGGCAGATCCGGCCTTTTCGGCTGTTCTATCCGGCCCGCGGAGCCGAAAGAGCGGAGGGTTCTCTTGCTCTCCCCTCCGCTCCTTCACCAGCAGCAGTGTTAACATGTATTAGTTCACACAAAAACTCCATCCATGCTTTTGTTCCGGCCCTCCGGTCCAGTTTAAGAACCCATTGTGGCTCTTGAGTCAAAGTTTGCCCACCCCGGCGCCTAGACTCTAACCATTGAACAACATCAGCCAGGCAAGCATTGAATCTTTTTTTTTTTTTAATATATTTTATTGATATTTTACAGAGAGGAAGTAAGAGGGAGAGTTAGAAATATCGATGAGAGAGAAACATTGATCAGCTGCCTCCTGCACACCCCCTATTGGGGATGTGCCCACAACCAAGGTACATGCCCTTGACCGGAATTGAACCTGGGACCCTTCAGTCCGCAGGCCGACGCTCTATCCACTGAGCCAAACCGGTCAGGGCAAGCACTGAATCTTGATAGTGTATTTTATAAAAATACTGCATATGGCCCTGGCTGGTTTTTCCCAGTGGGTAGAGCACCAGCCTTCGGACTGAAGGGTTCCGAGTTCAATTCTAGTCAAGGGCACATGCCCAGGTTGCAGGCTTGATACTCAGTAGGGGCTGTGCAGGAGCAGTCGACCAATGATTCTCTCTCATCACTGATGTTTCTCTCTCTGAAATCAATAAATATATATATTTTTTAAAAATACTGCATATGTCAACTAATTAGGACAGTGATAGTGATATTGCTTGCATTTACTGCAATAAACATAGGGAAAAGCATTTAGGTATTATCTCTTAATTTATTCATTTTTCCAAGTTTACTCCTATTTGGGGGAAAAAAAAATTTCTCAATTTGATTAAAAAAACTAAAAAAAAACTGACCCTGATTAGGGATGAAGTAAAATTTTGGGGGGTAAAAAACATACCAAGTTAATGCTTTCTTTAAAAAAAAAAAAAAAAAAAAGTGGGGGCGGGGGAAGGGAAGTCTTCCTATCTTTTTTTAAAACCCATTTCGTGAAAATTAAGCAATTTTAATTTCTTAATGCAGTCATTTCCAACAATGATAGTAGAACCCCCTTACAACACAATCAACATTGTATGTATTTTCTTTACTCCCTTTCTTTGACTCACTTGGCTTAATTTTAAAATTAATACAGTGGTAATTTAACTGTGATCCTACACTGAACCTACTAAAGTTTTTTTTTTTTTTAAATATATATATATATATTTTTTTTATATTTTTTATTGATTAAGATATTACATATGTGTCCTTGTCTCCACGTTACCCTCTACCCCCCACCCCCCCACCCCCGCTCATGCCCTCACCCCCCCGTTGTCCATGTCCATTGATTAGGCCTATATGCTTGCATATAAGTCCTTTGGTTGATCTTTCCCCCTTACCCCCACCCTCCCCTACCTTCCCTCCAAGTCCCGACAGTCCAATCAATGCCTCTCCGTCTCTGGATCAGTCCTTGTTCATCAGCTTATGTTGTTCCTTATATTCCACAAATGAGTGAGATCCTGTGGTATTTATCCGCTCTCCAGTTCCATCCATGCTGTGGCAAATGGTAAGAGTTCCTTTCTCTTCTTCCTCTTCTTAAAGAATACCTTTCAGCATTTCATATAATGCTGGTTTGGTGGTGATGAACTCCTTTAGCTTTTTCTTATCCGTGAAGCTCTTTATCTGACCTTCTATTCTGAATGATAGCTTTGCTGGATAAAGTAATCTTGGTTGCAGGTTCTTGCTATTCATCACTTTGAATATTTCTTGCCAGTCTCTTCTGGCCTGCATGGTTTCTGTTGAGAAATCAGCTGACAGTCGTATGGGTACTCCCTTGTAGGTAACTGACTGTCTTTCTCTTGCTGCTTTTAAGATTCTCTCTTTATCTTTTGCTCTTGGCATTTTAATGATGATGTGTCTTGGTGTGGTCCTCTTTGGATTCCTTTTGTTTGGGGTTCTCTGCGCTTCCTGGACTTGTAAGTCCATTTCTTTCACCAGGTAGGGGAAGTTTTCTGTCATTATTTCTTCAAAGAGGTTTTCAATATCTTGCCCTCTCTCTCCTTCTGGTACCCCTATAATTCTGATGTTGGTACGCTTGAAGTTGTCCCAGAGGTTCCTTACACTATCTTCATATTTTTGGAATCTCTTTTCTTTTTTCTTTTTCGGTTGGGTATTTTTTGTTTCTTTGTATTTCAAATCTTTGACTTGATTCTTGGGATCCTCTTGTCTGCTGCTGGATCTCTGTAAATTCTTCTTTATTTCAGTCAGTGTATGCTTAATTTCTAGTTGGTCCTTTTTCATGTCCTCCATGGTCTCCCTATACTTACTGAGGGATTCATTAAATTTATCGGCGGTTTCCATAAAATTCTTGAAAAACCTTATAACCGTGGCCTTAAACTCTATATCCAATCGTTTGCTTTCCTCCATTTCTGCCATTTGTGACCTGTTTCTTTGTCTCCGCATTTTGGCAGCTTCCCTGTGTTGATAGAGTGGCCCTGTGCGCCAGGTGTCCTGTAGGGCCCAGTAGCTCAGCCTCCCCAGTTACCTGGGGTGGACACTCTTGGTGCACTCTTGGTGCCTTGGTTGTTGTAGAATCACTGGGAGGAATTGACCTCCAGGCCAATTGGCTGTGAGAATCAGCTGTGTCTAAAGTGGGAGAACTTCTGTGCTGAAGACACCCTTCTGGGGCAAGACTTGCTTCAGTGGGGCTTTGGTGCTCACTGAGTCTGCTGCCTAAGTGCGTCCCTTATGGATCTGAGGAGTTGCAGTCTGGATGGACCCCCTCTGACCACTGGGTACAGTGGCTCCTGGATCTAAGGAGGTGCTAATTCAGCCTCTGCCTGAGGCCACACAGCAGGAGCCACGAAGAGGCTCAGCTGTGAAGCAATGCAAGCCGCTGCGGGGCCTTGGGCCTTCTCTTGGAAGTTCCAGGTCTGCCTGGTTCGGCTGCAGTTAGGTACATTCACATGCAAAAGCCTCTGCCGCAGCCTGGGTGGGGCGGGGTCTCAGGGAGTCAGAGGGCGGAGAAAGCAGCCATGGCCGATTCTCCGCCCGGAGTCGCGCGTCTCAGTGTTCCGGTAACGGCTGCAAGCACCTCTGAGGGAAAGCCGCCCTCAAGTTCGCTCGCTGCCGGACAGACCAGCCTCTCCCCGTATGAGTCCTGGGTCCCCAGAGACTTCCCGGAACCGGAGTTCAGAGCAGTCAGGAGCCTGTGACTCAAAAAGTCAGCCGCGTCCTCAGGTGCTACCCCCTTTCCTCGCGCGCGCGCGCCGCCGTACCTCTGCACTTCACCTCCGCAGCGCCTCTGGCTCTCAGCGTGCTTTTCTTTCCTTCTAGTTGTGGACTTTACACTCAGCCAGCCTTCCTGTTGTTCTGGATGATGTTTGCTCAGTCCTTTGCGGTAATTTTCAATTGTTGTGTGAGGCGATAATTTCCCGGTGTTTACCTATGCCGCCATCTTAGTTGCTCTCTCTGAACCTACTAAAGTTTAATCTCTTGAACCCCATAAAGCTACACATAGTATACTAGATCTTAGTTTTAACCAACAAGAAATCATACCTTGGAGCCAGAAACCAAGATGGCGGCATAGGTAAACAGCGGAGTTTGCTGCCTCGAACAACCACTTCAAAAATACAACTAAAAGACAGAACGGACATCATCCAGAACCACAGGAAGGCTGGCTGAGTGGAAGTTCTACAACTAGGAGGAAAGAGAAAAGCATGCCGAGACTCAAAGGAGGCCCAGTGCTTAAGTAAAATACTAAGGTGCGGAGTGAATGGGGAGAGGGCTGGCGGCTGAGGGCATGGTTGTTGTTTTCAATCAGGAGGGAGTCTCAGGCTCTAAGCTCCAGTTCAGGGCGAGTCTCTAGGGACCCAGACTCATACGGGAGAAGCGGGACTGTCTGGCATTGGTCAGAACCCCACGGCAGCTTTCTCTCTGTGGGGCTTGCAGCGATTACTGGGACACTGAGCAGAGCCTCTGAGGGCAAGACAGAGCAGCCATAATTGCTAACCCCGCCCTGTTGATCCCCTGGGACCCGCCCCGCCCAAGCCTTGCAGGGAGACTTTTGCTGGATAGCCTCAGGCAAAGGCTAGATTAGCACCTCCCTAGAGATCCAGGAGCCAGGAAGCCAGAGGTCAGAGTGGGACCATCCAGTCTGCAGCTCCGTGGAACCATAAAAGACACACTCAGGGGGCAGACTCAGTGAGCACCAAAGCCCCATCGAAGCAAGTCTAGCCCCAGAGGGGTGTCTCCAGCACAGAAGTTCTCCCACTGCAGACACAGCGGATTCTCACAGCCAATTGGCCTGGAGGTCAATTCCTCACAGTGATAACTACAACAATCAAGGCTTAATTACAACAAGACTGTGCACAAAGCCCACAAGGGGGTGCACCAAGAGTGTCTACCTCAGGTAATTGGGACACTTAGCACAGAAAGGCACTCTATCGACACAGTGAAGCATAAAAAATGCCGAGACAAAGAAACAGGACACAAACGACAGAATGGGAGGAAAGCAAACTGCTGGATATAGAGTTCAAAAACACACTTTTAAGATCTTTAAAGAACTGTCTAGAAGCCGCCAATAAATTTAATAAGGCCCTCGAAAAGACTGGTGAGACCGCCGATAAATGTAGTGAGATCCTCAAGAAATCTAATGAGACCCTCGATGTTGTGATAAAGGAACAACTAGAAATTAAGCATACACTGACTGAAATGAAAAACATTATACAGACTCCCAACAGCAGACCAGAGGATCGCAAGAATCAAGTCAAAGATTTGAAATACGAAGAAGCAAAAAACACCCAACCGGAAAAGCAAAATGAAAAAAGAATCCAAAAATACGAAGATAGTGTAAGGAGCCTCTGGGACAGCTTCAAGCGTACCAACATCCGAATTATAGGGGTGCCAGAAGAAGAGAGAGAGCAAGATATTGAAAACCTATTTGAAGAAATAATGACAGAAAACTTCCCCTACCTGGTGAAAGTAATAGACTTATAAGTCCAGGAAGCGCAGAGAACCCCAAACAAAAGGAATCCAAAGAGGACCACACCAAGACACATCATCATTAAAATGCCAAGAGCAAAAGATAAAGAGAGAATCCTAAAAGCAGTAAGAGAAAGAAACTCAGTTACCTACAAGGGAGTACCCATATGACTGTCAGCTGATTTCTCAACAGAAACTTTGCAGGCCAGAACGGAGCGGCAAGAAATATTCAAAGTGATGAATGCCAAGAACCTACAACCAAGACTACTTTATCCAGCAAAGCTATCATTCAGAATTGAAGGCCAGATAAAGAGCTTCACAGATAAGAAAAAGCTAAAGGAGTTCATCATCACCAAACCAGTATTATATGAAATGCTGGAAGGTATCCTTTAAGAAGAGGAAGAGGAAGAAAAAGGTAAAGATACAAATTATGAACAACAAATACACATCTATCAACAAGTGAATCTAACAAGTGAATAAATAATCTGATGAACAGTATGAACTGGTGACTGTAATAGAATCAGGGACATAGAAAGGGAATGGACTGACTATTCTTGGGGGTGGGGGGTGGGGGTGAGGGAAGAGATTGGACAATAATTGTGCACCTATGGATGAGGACAGTGGGTGGGGAATGAGGGCGGAGGGTGGGGTGGGAACTGGGTGGAGGGGAGTTATGGTGGGAAAAAAAGAGTAACTAATGTAATAATCTGAACAATAAAGATTTAATTTTAAAAAAAAAGAAATGATACCTTTTTTATTTGGAGAGAAGAAGAGAGAACTCATCTGGTGGGCTAGGAAAGTTGCACTTATATCAAAGTGACAGGTTAAACACACGCTTTATCCCAGTAACCTGTTTGACAATCAACTACTTAATTCCAATTTCTTTTCAGTTGAACCAGTACTTTTTGTTGTTGTTGTTAACTATTCAAAACTATACATTATTTTATAAGCATGTGCTTGGTTTTGAAAATAAAATTTCAATCCACAAATTTACCAAAATCTATGCAAGCCATTAACAATCATAAAAAACCAAGGTTTATAAAATACAAAGAAATTTAGACTATAGACAAAAACAAAGTTATTCATAAGGTTACCAAGTGGAGTCCCTAATAACTTAATAGATGTAGTTAATGAGGTATATACCTTAATTGTCTTAACAAAAACTTAGTCACATGTAATCTCTCTGCAGTTCCGAAATTCGTGAAGCAGAAAAGTGCTGTGAACTTTTTTCTCCTATGTAGAAAAGCAACATCACTGATAGTCTATGTATTCTGCCATGAAACAGCACTTACATTTTTTTAACTAACCTTAGCTGTAAAGCAAGCACATGCATACATGCTTTTTGGGCAGTTCATTTTATTATAGCTTTTTATTCTTGATCTGTTTTTAGAAATGTACAGTGTCAAAAATGGTATTTTATCAAATAAAACTAAATTTTAAAAGTTGCTTCCCCACTCTGTCATACACACGATAGCAACCCAACGTTTCATTTTAAACAATTAGTAAATTTCACTGGGATCTGTATTATTCTTCACAGTGTAAAGTATGTAAATCAACTTTACTAAATAAGAAAATCCATGTCAAACATCTTTAAAACTCAAAAAGAATACACACAAATATATATTTTATCATTTTATTAGGAATAATTCCAAATGGGTTATGAAGAAAACTTATTCATTTGAGTTTGATGAGTTTTCCAAAAACTTACTGAAGATATGTTCACCAATAAACAATAAAACATCAGCAGAACTATCATATACTGGGCAAAGAGTCAGGCTGATACCAAAAGCAACATGCAACATAAAAAAGATACAATATAAAGAAAGACAATCTGCTGGGTATTAAAAATCATCTCCATATGAACTCTTTGCTACCAGCATAGAACTAATTAGCTATTGAATCCAAACCACAGCAAGGTAAGCTTGGCTGATGGAAGCCAGGAGTCATAATCGGGGGAGAGAAGGGAGGAGTAGTAAGTTCCTCAGTGCAAGAGATCTCAATAGTGTTTTGGAGCATTTCCCTGGCTGGTACAAGCAGTATTAGAAAATCTTTTTGGCAAGGGAGGAAAATAAATACAAATGGAATGCTACATTTTATTTTTAAATCAGCAGACTGTCCCAGGAATGATAAAGGTATCAGTAAAGTAGCAAGGGGATAACTTTAAAACATTATTTTTTGTGGGCTCAAAAAACATTCAAAATGGATTTATTTAAAGGTGTCACAATAGCTAAGTTCAGGCATTTAGGCTTAAGGGAAGTAAAATTAAAAGAGGACACTTTTTCCCCCCAAGTTAAAGATAATTTCTTTAAAACCAAGCATATTGCTAAAGTGCAACATTTATACTTGGTAAACAATAATTGGCAACAAAATAAGTTTAAACGCTGTAATATTCTGCCCAAACCAGTCCCAGATACTGTTTAATAACCAAGATGCAAACTAATTTTGTTGTAACAAGCCTAGACAAATTCTATCCAACATGTCCTTGATTAGATATCCAGTTTCATTTAACGTTTTGAAAGCTCATTTGACAGCCAGTCAAGTCCCTCATACAGGCCAGTTCCTTGTGTAGCACAAGTGGCTTGAACATACCACTACAAAGAAAAAAACAAGAAAATACGTGATTAACATGAGACTAAGTATAACACAGAGTTTCAAATTCCTGAATCAGAAAATTATTTTCCCCCAATTGCTTAGGGGTATTATTTAGCCAGCAGTTTCCATAAACGTACAGAAAAAAAGAAAACATAAGCCCGGCAGTGTGGCTCAGTGGTTGAGTGTCAACCCATGAACCAGGAGTTCACAGTTCAATTCCCGGTCAGGGCACCTGCCCAGGTTGGTCAGGGCACATGCCCAGGTTGCAGGCTCTATCCCCAGTAAGTGGTGTGTAGGAGGCAACCAATCAATGATTCTCATCATTGATGTTCTATCCCTCTCTCTGAAATCAGTTTTTTTAAACAAAGCAAACAAAATACACAAAACCATAGGAATAAATGAGTAAATACATTAAAGTTTTACAACTCAAGTAATTACTTTTATATTTAATGATCTCAGTAACTGTATATATAGATTGGGAGTTCTCGCATAACTCTTGCTTCTCAAAAAACTCCTCTCACATTTAAAACTATTTCTACCCACACATTAAATTTAACCAATTATCTACTACTTAATCTAAAAAGAACATTCATGGGAAGATGAGTAACAAATAAACTACCCACCTATTCCTTATAACCCTCTTATTTCCCACTTTTTAAAAAAGTTCAGAATATAGGAGGCAAAATTTTTAGAGTATGGGCTTGTTGATATTTTTAGAGACATGCTTTTCAGATAATTTCATTATCTTTAGTCTTATGCATTCCAAAAAGTTCTACTTTTTAAAATTGGTAATGAATCTTTTCTCTAGTAACTCTATGTACTGCCATGAAAAGTTACAAATACAAAAAGACTTAGAAAGCAATTTAATTATTTATACGGGATAATTTATTTTTATTAATTTCTTTATTCACGTTTTATTTTGCCTTAAAGACCTTGTTTTAATATTGCAACACCACTGAAAGTATACAATGTTGCCAAGTATTATTTGAATATCAAACACCCCAGAAGGCTGGGAAAAGGCATAAATTCATATAGCATGGAAAACTGGTATCCTTTGCAATTTATTTTATTTAAATCAGCCTGGAACATCTCAGTCTTTACATTATTGCCACAGTACAATGTTTGCCTTGCTGACAAGCTAATAAAAAACTATTGTAAAGCACAAGCCACACTAATAGTTTGTGATATCATGTTTACATATAAAACTGCATGTTGTGTTTTGCCAATATTTAAATCACGGATATAAAATAAGCTGTTAGAGAGGGAATATTTCTTGTAATTTTAAATTAAAAACTTAGAGAGATAGAAACATCGATGAGAAAGGAACATCATGTATAGGCTGCCTCCTGCATGCTCCCTACTGCGGGTTGAGCCCACAATCTGGATATGTGCCTTGACCAGGAATTGAACCAGCAACCTTCTTGGTTCCTGGGTCAACACTCAACCTCTGAGACACACCGGCCAGGTGCCCCACAAGCTTTTGATATTACGGTACAAAACAATATTATCTAAAATATGGCTCCTAAAAACAAAATTACGAATTATTTGCCTGTTATTTAAAAGATATAAAATTTAAAATATCAATAATTTTTTAGTATTACAATTTACATAGAACAGTTTTCTACATATTTATCAATACTAAACATTTTGAGGATAAAGGTAACAAACATTAAATAAAATAAAGATATTTAAATCTTTGGATCCTTAACGAATATTTATTAAAAGCTAAAAAAAAAATGGAGAAGGTATCAGCATTCTTTAAAGTAAAACTGAACACATTTATAACAGTATGAAATAATGCCTGAAAGGGGTCATATTTGTGTAAGCAAGAGTAAACTATAGTAAAATAATGTGTTCATTATCTGCTCAAAGGGGACAACTAGCTAATAAATTTTTAAACTAAATATTAACTAAAACAATTATCCTAATAAGTCTAATAGTCAAGAAGTTAATATAAGCCAAATACTTACTGTTCTGTTACGAAGAGACTGAAGACCTAATTTATCTGTCATTTCACTGATGGCCATAGCATTTGGCAAATCCTGTTTATTTGCAAAAAGCAGCAACACTGCATCTTGCAACTCATCTTCCTGAAGCTGAAAATAAAAGCTAAGACATTAACAACTATAAAACTGGAATTCAATTATTGTAACAAATTAAATAAAACACTGTCTTCCTATATATATTATTTATTAAATATCAACCCAATTTCTCTACACAAAGTTAAGGTATTCCTACAACTTAAATCTCTTATCCTTCAGTTGTTGAGGGGTTTCTTCCAGTACTTATATATATTTTATTTGTAAGTATGCCTATGCTATTTTTTAAATATATTTTTTATTGTTGACAGTATTACAGGTATCTCCCATTTTCCCCTCCTATACCCCTTTCCACCCAGCCTCTACTGCCCTAGACCCATGGTCGGCAAACTGCGCTCGTGAGCCACAGTTTTTGGCCCCTTGAGTGTGGCTCTTCCTAATCCTTAGGAGTACCCTAATTAAGTTAATAACAATGTACCTACCTATATAGTTTAAGTTTAAAAAATTTGGCTCTCAAAAGAAATTTCAATTGTTGTACTGTTGATATTTGGCTCTGTTGATTAATGAGTTTGCCGACCACTGCCCTAGACAGTCACCCACACTATTGTCTGTGTCCAAGTGCTATGCATAGAAGTATTTAAGTTCTCTGGTTTATCTCTTATCCCCCCTCCTCCCACCCAGAGATATGTCAGTCTGTTCCATGCCTCCATCCTCTAGTCTTATTTTGTTGGTAAATTCATTTTGTTCATTACATTCCACAAATAAGTGAGATCATGTGGTATTTGTCTTTCTCTGACTGGCTTATTTCACTTAGCATAATAGTCTTCAGTTCCATCCATGCTGTCTCAAAGGGTAAGAGACCTTTCTTTTTTACAACTGCGTATTTCATTATGTAAATATAACAGATTTTTTGTTGTTAATCCTCACCCAAAGATATTTTCCCATTGAGTTTAGAGCAGGGGTCCTCAAACTTTTTAAACAGGGGGCCAGTTCACTGTCCCTCAGACTGTTGGAGGGCTGGACTATAGTTTAAAAAAAAACTATGAACAAATTCCTATGCACACAGCGGCGGCAAAAACACCCGGCGGGCCAGATAAATGTTTTCGTCGGGCCGCAGTTTGAGGACCCGTTTTAGAGAGTGGAATGGAAAGGGAGAGATATAGAGAGAGAAAAATTGAGATGAGAGAGAGACATCAATTGGTTACCTCCGAAACATGCCCCAACCTGGCTGGGGGATCGAGCCTGCAACCAAGGCATGTGCCCTTGACCTGAATCAAACCCGGAACACTTCAGTCCAGAGGCCGACCATCTATTTACTGAACCAAACTGGCTAGGGTGTAACACAGCTTTTTTTTTTTATCCATTCCTCTACTGATGGGCATTTGGGCTGTTTACAAATCTTAGCTATTGTAAATAATGCTGCTATGAACATAGAGGTGCATATATTCTTTCTGATTGGTGTTTCAGGGGTTTTAGGATATATTCCCAGAAGTGGGATCTTATCCTTCAGTTTTTAAATCCTGAGCAAATAATTATATGCCTTCAAGTAAAGCAAAACTTTTTCAAGCCAACCATGCTATACTCCATTAAGGTAAAACATTTATTCAGTCTTCATGATCATACATTGAGGGTAAGACTGGCAAGGACAAAAAACACATATGGCAATAAATATTTATGACAGGACCTTATGGTACTTAGTAGTAGAACTATTTAGATAATGATTCTTTTTGGACTTTTATCCTTTCTAGCCAGCTGAACTAGACAACAGTGGGACAACAATACAATGATTAGGATATTAACAATATCATAAAAAATGCAAGAATACCACCAAAAGTAGAAAGACCGTAAAAATGAGATTCTGATACATGATACAATATGAACCTTGAAAACTTATGCTCAGTGAAAAGTAAAAAATTTTAAAAATTAACAAAAGACCACATATTGCATGATTCCAATTGTATAAATGTCCAGAATAGGCATATGTATAAAGAGACAGAAAGAAGATTAGTGGATGTCAGAGCTAGGGGTGTAGGGTAGAGTGGGGAAAGGAATGGGGAATAAATAATAAATGTTCTACGATTTCTTTATGGGCCAATGAAAATGTTCTAAAATTAGACTGTGGTAACGGCTGTAACATTTTGTAAACTAATAACCACTAACTTGTGCATTTCAAATGAGTGAAGTTCATGGCATGTGACTTTTATCTCAAAACTATTTACAAAAAGAGAAGGGTTGATATGTAACTCATCAGACAAAAAAAGAAAAAAACCACCCCAGCAGTTATTTAGTTACACATACACTGACAAAATGGTTTTACAGATTGCAATAAATGAGAATGAAGATTTCATTTCAGTAAATGTTTTATGGCCATAATTTGAAACCATGGCAAGTTTCCTCAACAACCCCACCCCGCCCTGGCTTTTTAGCAAACAGACAAATGAAAACATTAACCCAATATATGGGCAGGCCAAGATGCCACTGTCAACCAAAATCCTACTACCTTCCCCGGGATTCTTTATCATGGTTACTATTACAAAACATTTCAAAGTATACATTGTAGGCACAATATAGAAAAAACTAAACTCAATGACCTTAGGAGCAAGGAATCTGAACCAGCATCCCACCCATAAAGTATCACAACTACAAATGTTATACCTATAAAATAAGAGAGTGACTAATGTAAACATCCTCAATCAGAGACATGCATCAAAAGCAGTCACGGAGCGTTCTAAAAACAAGCTGGGCTTTTTCTCCCAGCCTCCTAAGTAGTTTCTCTTCTGTGTGTGTGGGTTAAAAAAACAAAAAACAAAAAAAAACTCTATAGGAGATTTTTATATTATATGCATTCTTTCTTTTTCTTTATTGATTAAGGTACCACATATGTGTCCTTATCCCCCCATTTCCATCCCCCTCTTTCGCTCCCCCCACTCATGCCCTCACCCCCTGGTGTCTGTGTCCATATATGCATTCTTAAGAACCTGTGATGATAGTTCTTTCTGCCCTAAAAAGTCTTACTTGTGTAATCTAATCACAGTTAAAATGTGCCAAACACTGACATCACCACTGTCACTTAGGAAAAAATGCATCCTGGAAATGATAAATTAAAAAAATGTATTCTTACCATTTTTTGCAGCTCTTCAGCTCCTTCCTGAATTCTTTCACGATCATTGCTATCTACCACAAAAATAAGACCCTGAAAAAAAATTGTTTAAATAAATTATGACAGTTAAATTTAAAGGACACACTAAATATGAAACACAAGCATAAGCAGCAAAACCATATCAAGAGCCAAATGTTGAGAAGAAAATGTCCCATTATTTAAAAAATAATAGAAAAAGAACAGGGCTCTAAGTTCTAAAAACAAATTTGAGCACTATTTTTTACTTCAACATTTGAAATTTTATTTTAAATCAAAAGAAATGACACTCTTAACCAAATGAAATCTTTTCTCAGTTGCGCTAAAACTAAATTTTACCCCACTCCCTTCCCTGTGCCCTTGCATGTTTAAGTCCAGATAAATTTAAGTAACAAAATGACCACAAGTGGGGACAAAAGGAAAAGAATAAGCCAAAGATTCATAAATTTACTAACTGGATTTATTGAAAGTACACAGTGTTAAAAAAAAAAAAAAATAGAGGGAGAAGAGGCATGCTTCATCAGGAAAACTTAGCCTTGCTCTAGAATGTTGCCCACCAACTCAACCAGGGTAAGGAAATTTTAAGCAAAATATATCTAAAATTCATGGTTGACTTGATCAAGTAAGAAATATTTAATAAGAAGGAAGGTAGTAATCATTCTTAAAGATATTTACAAATATTAGAATTTTATACTACAAAAGAAATGGAATTGGGAAGTTCTTTGAATTAAGACTTTTCTAAAAACTTTCAAATGGGAAAATATAAAAAAGTTTTCAACTTGAGAGAGGGCAGATTAATTTTATAGCTTTATTAAAATCTATTCCTATTAATACAAAAGTGATTACTTTGAATGTTCTCCCCACAACCCTGATCACAGAATATTTATGATCATGTGTCACTTTTATCACAAACTGTCTTGTGTTATTACTTATGTAAGTAACTAGATTAAATCCACTGAGGACAAAGGTCTACATCACTTTGTATTTACTCCTAAGTATTACACTGAGTTTGCCAGGGTACTTAATAGTTATTTTAGGCTATGGATGTTAAATGACATAATATCATTTTGATCTAGCAACTTTCAAACCCATTTCCTTTATGTCTGTTAGAAACCATCCTTTTTATATACTTTTTTTTAAAAATTGATTTTAGAGAGGAAGAGAGAAGGAGAGAAACATAGATTGGCTGCTTCCTGTACACCCACTACTGGGGATTGAGCTTGAAACCCATGCATGTGCCCTGACAGGGAATTGAACACTGACCTCCTTTTCATAGGTTGAGGCTCAACAACTGAGCAACATTGGCCAGGTGTAAACAATCATTTTAAACATCCTAACCTTTAAAAAAAACTTTTGGTACTAGGAGAGCCAGTATGGCATAGTATAAAAATACCCAAATTCAGATCTCAGCACTACTTACTAGTTATCCCCTCTAGAAGAGTTAATACCTCTAAAATGATCTACTTTTTTTTCTGTTCTATCAACCCATTTTTATTGTTTTAAAATATAAGTAATGCTATCAGTCCCAAAATAGTATTATTGTGAGGGGAGAATTATTTTAGAAATAAATTATAAGTTATTCACTTCCTTGGACAGCCTAGAATCAAGAGTGTAGAAAAGGTAAAATTCTAAAGATAGGTCTGGCTATTACAGATTACTTAAATGGCTAAATATTTATTTAATTGTTTAGAACAAAATAATTGGAATTGTCTAGTGAGGGAAGAGGAATTTACAATAAACACTGTGTCCTGGATTGTTAACACAAGTTAAAATCATGGCATCAGTTTCTTTTAAATTTTATAGCTGAAAGAACTGGTCAGGAGTGCTGGCAAATCTCGCTGTAACAGCTTAGCTGTTATTAGCAGGTAACACATAAAGCTTTCTCCAGCAGGCATGAGGTCCCTAGGAAGAAGTACTTGGACTTTTGATTTAAGGTAATCCAAAGAGGTCAGGAATGGATCTAATCTCAAATTAAGACCTTGTAACTAATTTGCACATGCTGGGAGGCCCTTGAAACGGGCATGGCAGAGTATCTCTTTGATAAGCACACCCTGGGACACAGTGATGACAGCTCAGCCGTAGGCTGGCTTCCCATAGTCACAGAGGTGACTTCCCTGGTCACCAAAGCAGTACATGCATGTTGGAGTTACCTTCCCTTTTCTATAACTTGTACCAAATTATTCATTCATGTCTTTCATTTGTACCATTCCTTCAAATAAAGTAATTTGGTACCTACCCGCCCGCCCCCCCCCCCAATAAAAAAAGATCTCAAAGTAAACTACCAAGCATGCTAAACAAATCTAGGGATAAAACCAGGGCTACCCTTGGTTAAAAATTATAAGGCTTAAGATTAACAAAGTTTTACTTAGAACATAATAAGATTTATTTTTAAAGCATATGACTCATCAAAATATCTTTTCTAACCACAGCTATGCTAATGAACAGAAACATTCTAATTTTTTAAAGAAGAAAGGAGAGGGAAATAGAAACATCGATGATGAGGGAGAATTATTGATTGGCTGCCTCCTGCATGCCCCCTACTGGGGATGGAGCCGGAAACCCAGGCATATACTCTGACTGAGAAACCATGACCTCCTGGTTCATAGGTGGATGCTCAACCACTGAGCAACCCGGCTGGGCACATTCTAATTTTTAAATAAATAAATAAACAAGCTACTTACTTAACAGAATATACTACTTAAACCTGGTTGCTAGGGTATTCACTGCCACCAGGTGGCAATGTACCTCACTTGTATACAATGCTATAAGAGCTGGAGACCAAGAATAACTGCTATCTGCAAATCTTAAACATATGAAGTGCTTGTTAACATCGCACATTACCTCGGAAACACAACAGAGCTGGAAGCAGGTTAAATAGAAATGTAGCACAAGAACCAGCTCTCCAGTCTTAGGTAAGTCATTCCAAGCTTCAGTTTCCTTACATATAAGAGTAAGACTAGAGCAGTGGTTTTCAAGAGGGAGCAATTTAGGTTGTTGCAATTGGGTTGGGGGGAAGGAGGGTACTGCTATGGCACCTAGTGGGTAGAAGCCAGGAATGCTGCTAAACATCCTACCATGCAAAAGAGAGCTCTCCCTTCACCCAACAACAGAATTATTCCACCCGAAATGTCAACAGTGCTGCTGTTGAATTACTCTGTACTGGAGCCTTGTTCTGCAAAGTAAGATCTCAAACAGCAGCATCAGAACCACTACCTGGAACTTGCTAGAAACCTCAGGTGTGTTACTTAGCCAAGCCCTAGTGAATTGATCTGTATTTTAGCAAAGACCCAGATAATTAATAGGCACATTAAAGTTTGAGAAGCACTACTAATGCCTAGTTTATATTCCCAGAAATTCTGATTCAAGTGGTCTGGAGTTATGATCAGGACTTTAGGATTTTGAAAGTTACTCCAATGTGCAGCCAAATTAAGAACTTCTGCGCTAATGTCTCTTCCATGTGTTATTTACATATACTACACAGTAATATAAAACTATCTTACAAATCAGCAGGGCAGATTAACCTTAATATATTTTTGTAATGCCATTTTTTTTTTAGAATTTTTTTAAATTCTCACCTGAGGATTTATTTTTGATTTTGAGAGAGAGAGAGAGAGAGAGAGAGAGCGCGAACATCGATCGGTAGCTTTCTGTGCACACCCCAAATGGGAATTGAACCAGCAACCTTTTGGTGTAGGGAACATGCTCCAATCAACAGAGCCACCCGGGCAGGGTTGTAATGTATTTTAGTAAAGTAAACAATTAACTGGGGTAAATGAAGAACGATTGTCTTACATTCATTAAAAACTATAATGACAGAAAGTTATACAGATCTTACTTTCTAGACTAAGAATGAAACCAATAGAACTACTGCCGAAACAGCTAATTCAATCTTGAGAATAACCCACACACTTAAAAATATTACTATGACAGCTATGTAACTCTTCCACCCTCAGTAATGTAGCCTCAAAAGCTTGAGAGTTCACTGACGAATATGGTAGTGATAAGAAGAATGCCAACTCATATAGTAAATACCAACAGCCAGTTAAACAGTAAAAATTAACATACATGAAACCTATAAAGAAAAGTTATAAAAAATGTATAGCATTCCTTACCTGGGTGTTCTGGAAGTAATGCCTCCAGAGAGGCCTTATTTTATCTTGACCACCAACATCCCATACTGTGAAACAAATGTTCTTATATTCTACTGTTTCCACATTAAAACCTACAAAGAGAAAAACCAAAAAGACTGTTGTGCAAATGTCAGTAAGAAAATAAACCCCTTTACTGTGGAATTATCTCAGAATTGCTTTTTTAAAGTCCCACTAAATAATCAACAAACTTAAAAATCAAGGAGTTAGGATGAATGCATGTCATTGTACATCTGTTTAGACAGAATGTACACCAAAAGTGAACCCAAAGGTAAACTATGGACCTTGGGTGATTATGATGTGAAAATGTAGGTTCATCAACTGTAACAAATGTATCACTCCAGTGCAGTGGTTCTCAACCTTCTGGCCCTTTAAATACAGTTCCTCATGTTGTGACCCAGCCATAAAATTATTTTCATTGCTACTTCATAACTGTAATGTTGCTACTGTAATGAATCGTAATGTAAATATCTGATATGCAGGATGGTCTTACGCAACCCCTGTGAAAGGGTCGTCCCACCGCCAAAGGGGTCGCGACCCACAGGTTGAGAACCGCTGCTCTAGTGAGTGATGCTGACTATGGGGGAAGGGATAATTTGGGATACCTCCCAATTTTTCTGTGAAAATAAAACTGCTCTAAAAACAAAGTCTTTAAATATAAGGCAGTTTCAAAATTAAGCTCTATTCTATTTCACTTTATAATAATCACCTGTAAACTTTCTTACCAATGGTAGGAATTGTGGTGACTATCTCCCCTAACTTCAGTTTATACAGAATGGTCGTCTTGCCAGCAGCATCCAATCCAACTAGAAAAGACATCACAGGTTTTAAATCTAGACCAAAAGCACACACTAAGAAATTATTTTGCAACAAATATATAGTTTGAAAGCTAAAGTTGACTGGTCAAGGCACAAATGAGTTAGAAATAAAATCACCTCATTTCTGATTTCACTTTGTCTTTCTAGACCTAAAGAGATAGCATGTAGTAGTGAAAAGAAAATAGTATCTGGCTGATTCAGGCAGTAATTTCTAGATTTGCTTTGCCATAAACTAGTCAAGTGCCTTTAAACAGGTCACTTTAGGAAACTAAAGCCAGAGAAATTAGCTATAAAATAAGGACACTGGATCAGATAATTTATGATCTCCTCCAACTCATCTGTATTATTTCTATGACCTATTACCATTTTAAAAAACACAAATTAGAATTGAATCAGAACACAAAAGAACAAGTGAATAAAGAACTTTAAGATTAGTAAACTCAATACTATGTCCTAATCTCTTTAAATGACTTCCAAAGGAAGATAAGGCCAATTTTACTCCTACTTACGTTCATTTCAACGTCAAATGTGCAGAAATGAGAATAAAAGACTGGTTAATATGAATTGTAAAAATGACCCTATCATATTCATCTCCAACATATGTCTAAATTCTTAAAATGCTTCCTTGAGGCATAGACAAGTGTGGAAGAATGTGGTTTCTGAAAAAAATTCCTATTAAAACAAGAAGTCATACCACTTTATTACAGTGATAGTGAAGAACAAATTAAATGCTTATTTTAAGTATGAATCTCTCAAAACCTGAATATTCTACATTGTTTGCTAAAGTCTTCATAAATGGAAGGAAGGTCAGTATCTAATAATCTCATTGAATGGACCATTGCTGTAAGGATATCACATTCCCGTGCAAGTAAGTTTAATTTTGATCAGTTACTTCAAAAACAGAGCTAAAGGCTATAGGCAACTCATACTCCTACCCTTTCTGCTTTGTTCCCTATAAAGCAGGGGTGGAGAACGTCCGTCCGTATAAGGCCCTCAAAGTCATTTGGTCTGGCCCTGCCAAGGCATTAGGGATGAGTTAACTTAGTAGAAGTTGATAATTTTGTATGGCCCGTGAATAATGTTATAAATATCTAAATGGCCGTTGGCAGAAAAAAGGGTAGCTTTAAGATTTTTTGGAAACTCTGACATCTTAAATCTTCTTATTCCTATGTCCTCTAATAAAACTTTGGTCTCTACTTCTTCATACTGGGGTTCAGGTTTATTCTTTCCAAAATACTAACACTTACTAGACAGCGTGAGCAGCCCACTCTCAGCCCTCACTCATGGACATAAGAAAAATCAATTGCTACCAGGAAGTGTTTTGTTTTTTTGTGTATGGAACATTACCAAAAAATAGGAAAAACAAAACAAAACAAAAAAACAAACAAAACAACACAGATCTTCAGCAACAATACAGAAAATGGGAATAACATATAATCTTTTCATTGTTGGAAAAAAGCTGTCTCTTGAGAGCATAAATGCCACTCGTGATTCTGATCAAATTTTAAAATAAAGCAAAAGTCCCCTTTAACTAAGTCCAAATACGATTAGGTACAAGTCAGAAGAATTGAAATTGAGATGGTGATTAGGAAAAATACTTGAGTTACAGTTTGAGAACTATGACACATGCCACTCCTCATTGGGGTCCAAATGAACCTCATACTGCCATTTAAAAACAATGTCAATTCAAAAATATTGACAAGGAATGGGAGAAAACAGAATTACTTTACGTTACAGTAATCTAATTTTTATTTTAATAAAAACTTTATACCTGCCTGTATGCATAATTACTATTCTACTTTCATATTGTTAATTTTTTTTGGTAACACAATAAACACGTGTTACTTTCATTAAAAAAAGAACAGCCTTAGCCAGTTTGGCTCAGTGGATAGAGTGGACTGAAGGGTCTTAGGTTCAATTTCGGTTGAGGGAATGTATCTTGGTTGTGGGCTCCATCCCCAGTAGGAGGCATGCAGGAGGTAGCTGATTCATGTTTCTCTCTCACTGAGGTTTCTCTCTATCCCTCTCCTTTCCTCTCTGTAAAAATCAATAAAATATGTATATATTTAAAAAGGAGTTTACAAAATAGTGCAACCATTAGGTTTTTTAAGCAACCACGTTATTTTTAAAATAAAAACTATTAAGACAATATTTAAATGACTTGCAGCCACATAGAAGTTTCTAAAATCATGAAGATATCATTTGAGTTGAACCCAAAATGATAGTGCTATATATATATATATATATATATATATATATATATATATGCAAACCAAAAGTTTCTTAAAAAGATATTTCTATTATACAATTTAAGATGCACACATTAATGTTTACCATCATTTAAAACTCATTATACAGGTCTTTACTCAAAAACATGTTGGTCTAACAATATTGTGCTATTTTAATAATTTCTTGAGTTTGTACTTTCTTAATGTTCCAATGTTTGGTAATGAGACTTCTCCACAAAATGAAAATTATAACCAATTTTTAACTAGCCAAGATAAGACTCTAATCTGTACAGTCCAGTTATGTCCTCCCTCCCTCTCACCCCCATAAACAACTCACTGTATTGAAAGATACACTGGAATTACTTGTTCTCCTTACTGGACTCACACTTTGACCAAAGTGTTAGCAGCAAAATTAACCCCCAAAATCTTTGTCAATCATTAAAAAGTTTGTCTACCAAACTGTGGCAGCAAGAAATATTTATATTTTAAATTAAGCTAGATTTCAATGATCTCAACTTAGAGAAAAAAACAAATGCAGAAAGAAAAAAACGGGGAAGAAAAAAAGTAAAATTTCAGATACTTTTATTTCCTTTATCTTTCAAATTTTCTTACAAAGAAGATTGAAATACAACTTCATAATAACTTAACATTGAGTCTTTACTGTGTTCCATCCATATCTCTAGATGGTTGCATCCATTTTTATAATTTAAAAATTAAAAATTGTGGGGACAATAACCCTCCATTTTTCAGATGAAGCATCTGAGGTTCAGTAATGTCCCCAGAATCACAGGAATAATGGAGAACAGATAATTCAACCCCTGGGTCTTGTGGAGAAATTAAACCCCTCATACTAGTGGGAATGTAAAATGGCATAGCTGCTTTGGAAAACAGTTTGGCAGTTCCTCAGAATGTTGAACATAGTTAACAGGACCCAACAATTCCACTCCTAGGTATTTATTTACCCAAGAGAATAAAAAACATATGCCCCCAACAAAAACTCACAAATGTTCATAACAGTATTATTTTTAATAGCTAAAGTGAAAACAACCCCATTTCCATCAAACAACCCAATCTGAACAAACTGTAGTATTATGTATACAGCAGAATTATTGTTCAGTCATAAAAAGGAATGAAGTACTGATACATGCTATAATATGGATAAACCTAGAAAACATGATGCTAAGTGAAAGAAGCTAGACACTAAAGGTCACATATTGGCCCTAGTTGGTTTGGCTCAGTGGATAGAGCGTCGGCCTGTGGACTAAAGAGTAAAGAGTCCCAGGTTCAATTCCAGTCAGGGGCACATGCCAGGGTTGTGCTCCATCCCCAGTGGGGGGTCTGCAGGAGGCAGCTGATCAATGATTCTGGTTGCTGTTTCTAACTATCTCTCTCTCTCCCTTTCTCTCTGAATATTTAAAAAAAAAAAAAAGGTCACATATTGTATGACTCCATTATACAAAATATTCTAAGTAGACAAACCCATAGAAACAAAGTAAAGTAGATGAGTGGTTGCAAGAGGAATTGGGGGATGGGGCAATGACAGACTTTTGGGGGTATAGGGTTTCTTTCTGGGCTGATAGAAACGTTCTAGAATTAATAAAGTAGTGATCGTTACACAACTTTGTGAATATACTAAAAACCACTGAACTGTACATTTTAAAGGGATGAATTACATGTTTTGTGAATTACATCTCAATTTTTAAATTAAAAATAAAACAAAACAAACAAAAACAACTAGACTGATGCCAGAGCTCTCAAATAGTATTTGTACACTGCCATTCTGCCTTTATATTCTTCTGGTGGACACAATCTACCTTAATATTTCATCTAATTACTCAGAAGTTTGACCATCAGGGGATCCTTCCTCCTAAACCTATCCGGTCCCCACCCCCCAAAAAATAGTCAAAATATAAGGGAAAGGCAGAACTTAACTGGTATTAGCAATCTTTTAGAAAGGAACGTTTTTCAAATTTTCAACTGTCAAGAACTTGCAAGTTCAGAGAATAGAATTAGTAATTCCTCTATGAACACATTGGTCGTTTTCAGACATAAACAAAATGTGGGGGGGGGGGGGCCGTTTACTTATTACGTATTATCAGATCAAAATATGTTGATCCTACATAAAATAGCATAATGCAGGGCTACAGGAGAGATAAAAGTTGGAAACTCTGAATTTAAGCTCATATTAGTTGCAGGAGCAATTTCTCCTTCGAGGGGAAAAACTATGATTGACGAATTTCTGTCAATCTATAGTTTAAATTACTTTAAATCTGATACTGTTTTTAACTAGTTTACTGCAAGCTGTAACTTCAACCAAACACCTTTTTAAATTACTTGAACTTTTGGGAGAGTGGATATAGGAATAAAACTTAAAATTCTCCACAGTAATGTGGCAAACCAGACTTAATAGCTGAGTATTAATTCTAATACTTCAATAAAGGCAGACATCTTGAGTGTCTACTATTTATGCTGTCACTCAGAAAGCTGAACAAAAATTTCTAGGAATTATCAAACTTTCTAATCACCTATTTTTCTATCCATCATATGGTTATACTTCATTTGATGAGTTACCTAAAAGTTGTCCTTGTGACTGAAGTATTTTTAATCAAGGAACCTAATTATCCTGAAAATATAATGCAAAGCAATAGCAAACCTGAGTAATAAATGAATAATTCCAAATCATGACTTCTACGCCCTGCACAAATGCACAAAGTTAAATACTTTTCCTCTTCCATTTTCTTTCCATCATTTTTGAGGAGGGAAAGAAATGCTCCCCTAATATAGTAAACATAGTAAAGTACTTATAGCATAATTCTACTGCTCTTTCCCCTCTTAACCTGTAGCCATCACAAAGATTAATGAAATGAAAAACAGCAATTTACTTCCAACAATCTTCAGTAAAAGGACCAAACATACATTTCCAGGAACACAAGGTCGTAATAGTTCATCTCTTTAAGGAACAGGCTGAAAATTAATTTATCACAGTCCAAAGTTCTCTCATTAACTTCGGATACTTTTTTAGACTGCCATTTTTCAATGACTTTTAAAGCCTAAATAACATGCTTGCCCTCCTAAATTTTGTCTTCAAAAATGAAATCCGAGAAACACTTTGAAAGAGAAAATATTTTAATTTTCCTTTGTGAATGTTTCATTAACAATTGTCCCATGAATTGTGAAGAAGTCAGAAGCTTAACAGAGAAGTTAAAAAAAAGAACCAAATGTGTTTACCCTTCATCTTAATACACCTTGAAATATTACTGAACCTTGCTTTGGAAAACTTTCAAGGGTACAACTTGAAAATAAAACCTTTACCCCTTCCACTCTCTAGAAAACAGGTAATGAACCAGGTTTCAGTTTTAAAGTTAGAGGGGCACCTTTTAGCATTCCCGGGGTCCACGGAGCTTAGCTACAGTGAAGACTCCCTACAGCGCTACCCGGAAGGGGCTGCTTACTTCCCTCCAATGACAAGTCCCTTCTCCCTCCGCTGAGCGAAAAATGACCCTGAAAAGCAGGTTTCCAAAAGCCTATTTCCCGAAAGAATTAAAAAGAACACCTTTGTCATTATTAAGAAGACTACCCTAAAATTAAGCGTCATAAAGTTCAGTTACTTGAAAACTTGTTATCGGCTTAAGAAAATTACTTTCTAAAAGTTCCTCCCGACCCCCATTAAACCTAGGGCTAATAAAACTACCAATAAAAATCAGTTTGAAAACCAAAGAGAGTGAATCAAACACCTTTAGTTTTTGAGAGTGGCTAAAAGGAACATATTCATGAAAAACTCCGTTTGCAGGGCTACTAACGAGGACAAGGAAAAATACGAAGCGAAACCCAGCGCGAAGCCAAGTTGAGCGAAGCGAGCAGAGGACTCCGGCCGCTCCTGAACCCTCGGGCGCTCCCGGGCCCCCGCGCCCAGCCGGCCACTTCCGCCCACGGCCAGCCCCGGGCTCGGCGACCGCTCGCTCACATACCACTGGCGTGTGCAAGGCGCAGGGTGCAGGGTGTGCACCGGCGGAAAGGGGGGCGGGGAGGGCTGGAGTCGCTCTGCCTCCTCCCGACCGCTGCCCACACCCGGGGAAGCGGGGAGCCAGATCGCACTCTGGGGGGGCCCCGCGAGATCCCAGGTCGCTTCTCCGCCCTACCTTGTTGGCCTTCAGTGAGATCAAGGAGAGGAAGCCAAACGCAGGAGGAGGGAGCCTTGCCCACGCCGCTACAGGGCCTCCCGGACAGGTCTGGGACCACCACCCACCCTTCACCCCATTGTTCCCCCTTAAGAATTCCGCCCGATCCCCAACCGCCGCCCCTCCCCCACCGCGGCAAAATGAGGCAAAACCGGGCCCCGCCGCCGCCGCCACCGCAGGGACCGCCACCCACTGGGCTCGGACTCCGCTCTCGATCGCTCACTCACCCATCAAAATACGCATCTGCTTCTTGCCGAAGAGGCGGGAGAAGAGGGAGGAGATGGTGAGGCCCATGGCGGTAGTTGCACTCGCGATGGGCAGGAGCAAAGGGGTTCGGAGCTTCCCCCGGCCTTCTCTTTTCACGCTCCCGGCAAGCTGAGCAAGAAGGAGAGGAGCTAACGAAGAAAGAGGGCGGCAGGGACGGCTCGCTAGCCGGCGCGCCGGACGACGCTCCGGGGCCGGAATCAGCGGGGCGCGGACCTGCTCGACGACTGCTGCGGCGGCTCCGGCTCTAGTGTTAAGGCTTCGGCTGTGCCACGTCACTCGGCAGCCGCGGCGACTCCGGCAGCGGCCCGGCCCCTCCAACGCGGACAGAATCGCGTCACCGCCGGCCCATCCCCCTGCGCTTCCGGTACTGCCCGAGCCACTGCGCCTGCGCCCGCACCGGAGGGGCCAGCTTTGCTGACGTGCATCTCCAGCCGCCGCCACCTCCGGGACGTGGCTGCAGGAAGCGGGCGAGGCCGGTTAGCACAGGCGTACTGGGGGACAAAGTCCCACAATGCCTCGCTTTGTCACTTCCAATCAGACTTTAGCGAGACCCTTCCGCCTGATAAGTGCATCCCGGAGGTTGTCATCCTTGCTTCCGGAAAGGTGGGCTGTGCCTTGCGGGTTGGGAGGCAGTTAACTTCGTTCTCTATGCCTTTTGGGCGTCGTCCTCCAATGCTACGCGTGTTGGGGATTCCCCGGTCCCACCAACGAACACGTTGCACGCGCTGGACCGGATCATTCCCTAGTGGAGGACGAGCCGGCGGAGAACCGGTGGCAACCGCTGAGGAAGCCAGGTTTGCCTCTTCGACCCCCCAGGCGAGGTCATACTGAAGATCCCTAATCCTAGGTCAAGACAAGAGAACTCCTATTTTCAACAACTGTTCAGCTCTTAAGAGAAGCCAATGAGTAAGGCTTACTTTTCTGTCTCCCAGAAGCATGTAAGATTGATTTCTTAAGTTGAGGAAGTGGGAAGCCTTCTCAATTTAAATATATTTATGATCTTAATGTTTTCCTGAATCAAAATAAGGCATACGTCTTGTGGGGGAGGGGGGGGGGAGAGTATGAAAAAACAAGTTCCCGGTAATCTTCGCCACTTCCCACAGAGACCCCAATTGCTGGAGCAGTTTAGGATGCTCACCCGCTCTGAAGATCTGTTTCAATTTCAACTCCCTTGGAAAGACTTCCTTGACTGACTAGATAAATCACTCCCACTCAAAGAATCATAACCGCTCTTCCTAGTTAAGACCTGACTTTTAATGTTAACTATTGACAACCCTCCTTTCGCCCACTTGTCTGAAATCTTTAAGAAGGGGTATCTGAAATACTCTGAAAAATAAAGATAAGCCCTAACCGATTTGGCTCAGTGGATAGAGCGTTGGCCTTCGGACTAAAGGGTCCCAGGTTCGATTCCAGTCAAGGGCATGTACCTTGGTTGCGGGCACATCGCCAGTAGGGAGTGTGCAGGAGGCGGCTCATCGGTGTTTCTCTCTCATCGATGATTCTAACTCTCTATCCCTCTCCCTTCCTCTCTGTAAAAAATCAATAAAATATAATTTAAAAAAAAGACAAAATTTTTAAAAGGAAGTTTAAATAACCGTCAGTTATGAGAATGCAAATCAAAACCACAGTGATATACCAATTTGATACTAAGATGGCTAAAATAAAAAGATAGTGTTAAGAATGTAGATAAATCAACCCTCATACACTGCTGATGGAAACATAAAATGGTAAAAGAACTTTAGAAATAGTCTGGCAGTTTCTCAAAAAATTAAGCATAGACTTTCCATTTGACTCAGCAATTCCACTCGTAGGTATATAGTCAAGAGAAATGAAAACATATGTCCATACAAATACTCATAGCATTATTCATAACTAGAAGTCTGGTGCATGAATTCATGAACGGGTGGGGGGTCCCTCTGCCTGGCCAGCAATCTGACCGGCTGTGGGGAGGGACCTTGGGAGGTTGGGCGACTGGCCCAATTGGGGAGGGGGGGAGGGGGGAGGCGTGGGAGATGGGAGGTTGGCTGTGGGAGTGCACTGACCACCAGGGGGTAGCTCCTGCATTAAGCATCTGCCCCCTGGTGGTCAGTGCACATCCTGGCTACCATCCCGACGTAAAGGTCGCTTAGGCTTTTATATATATAGATAGCCCAAAGTGGAAATGACTCAAATGTCCATCAGCTAGTGAGTAAACAAAATGTAGTACAGTCATACAATGAATATTATTCAACAACAAAAAGGAATAAAGCACTGACATATACTACAAACTAGATAAGCCTTGAGAAGTTTATACTAAGTGGGGGGAAAATCTAGTCACAAAGGACCACATAGCCTATGATTCCATTTGTATGAAGGGTTCAGAACAGTCAATCTATGGAGACAGCAAATTTGTGGTTGCTTAGGGGTAGGAAGGATGGGAGGCTTGGGGATTACAGCTAAAAGGGTGGAGGGTTTCTTTTGGAGGTGATAAAAGTGTTCTGGAATTGATGATGGTGATGGTTACATGGCTCTATGAATTACTGGAACTAGTGAATTATAAACTTTGAATGAGGAATTGTATGGCTAAGTTGTTGCCAAAAAACAAAATAATTTAAGAAACAAAAAAGGCAGGACTCTAGTCTGTTTTTTCTGTGTGTGTTTTTTAATCCCCACCCAAGGACATGATGTGTATGTGTGTTTAATTGATTTGAGAAAGAGGAAGAGGGAGAGAGAGAAACATCAATGGGAGAAATGTCCCTCAGAAACATCCATGGGTTGCCTCCTTGATAAGCACCCTGACCAGAGATGAATCCACAACCTAGGTATGCGCCCTGAATGAGTATTGAACCTGCAACCTTTTTGATGAACCACAACAGCCAACTGAATCACCCAGCCAAGGCTAGTCCGTTTTTATATTTCATGGTATTCCCTGGATTTGGCACACCATGACACTCATATATGGCTAAATGATAGAGGGATGGTGAATAAACTATAGTATATCCATACTATGGAATACTATCAAGAGTTAGAATGATGTAGAACTATAAATTCTAATGAAAAGATCTCCAAGATACAATTAGTGGAAAAAGCCAAATAATGACAGTATTGTAAAGTAATATAAAAGTGTAGATTTCCCCGGGTGTATGTGTAAATGCTCAAGAACCTTGAAGTAGAATCTGTAATAGTGATAGTTAGCGGTTACCTGTTTAACCTGTATGGAGAGAGGAGGGAGCCTTCCCAGAGAGTGAAGGAACCTGGTTTGGGAGTGGTAGTCAAAAGAGAGTTTTATCTGTACTTTAAAAATCCACTGTATTAAGCCCTGCCAGCATGGCCCAGTGGTTGACCTATGATACAGGAAGTCAAGGTTTGATTCCCGGTCGGGGCATATGCCCGGGTTGCGGGCTCGATCCCCAGTGTGGGGCCTGCAGGAGGCAGTTGGTCAATAATTCTCTCATCATTGATGTTTCTATCTCTCTCCCTTCCTCTCTGAAATCAATAAAGATTAAAAAATAAAAGTGGGTATTTTTTAAAAACCTCTATAAAAATTACATGCAATGAAGTTCACCTATTTTAAATATACAATTTAATAAACTTTAACAAATGTATATAGTAGTGTAGCCAACACCAGAATCATGATATCAATCATATCTATTGCCCCCAAAAGTTCCTTCATACTCCTTTATAAGTCATCCTCACAGCCCCTAGCCCACCATTGATCTGCTAACACTATAGCTTTGCCCTTTCCAAAATTTCATATAAATGAAATCATATGGTATGTAGTCTTTTGTGTGTGGCTTCTTTCTCCTAGCATAATGATTTTGAGATTAATCTAAGTTATATCATGCATCAATAGTTTTTTCTTTTTTATTGCTGAGTAGTATTCCATTGTGTGGAGTTACCAAATTTTTCTATTCATTCACCAGTTGATGAGCATTGGATTGTTTAAAGTTTTGGGCTTTTGTGAATAAAACTTTTTGGACATTTTGGTACAGTGTTTGTGTATCAAATTTATTTCTACAAGATGAATTTATCAATGCACTACATACATAATGTAAAAAGTAATCTTCAAATTTGATGAACGAGTTAATCAGTGTTTGACATATATTATTCCAGATTTTCCTCTCTGAAATACATCCTATATAATAAAAGCCTAATATGCTAAGTGTCCAGTCAGCTGTTCAACCAATCAAAGCATAATATGCTAATGATATGCTAAGGCCGCTCAATCACTCGCTATGATGTGCACTGACCACCAGGGGCAGACAGTCGACCAGTAGACCAGTAGCTATGACATGCACTGACCATAGGGATAGGGAGGTTAGCTTGCTGCTGGGGTCTGGCCAATCAGGACTGAGCGAGACGGGCCAGACACTCCCTGGAGCCCTCCCACAGTCCCTCCTCAGCTGGCCAACCTCCCGCATCCCTCCCCGGCCCCAATCATGCACCGGTGGGGGGTCTCGGCCTGGCCTGTGCCCTTCTGCAATCTGGGACACCTCGGGGGATGTCAGAGAGCCAGTTTTGGCCTGATCCCGTAGGTCAGGTTGAGGGACCCCACTGGCGCACGAATTCGTGCACTGGGCCTCTAGTCTTTATATAAATGTTAGTGGTATTTTACAGTGTGAAGTAACTCCTTTTTCGATTTAATAATATACTGTGGACATTTAAAAATATCAATACTTTAGATTTAACTCATTCTTTTTAAGGGCTGCATTCCATTATGCCTGTAAGGTAACTTATTTAACTTATCTATGAAATTGTGAAACACGTATACTCTTTGATTCAAAAATTCCACTTCCAGGAATTTGTCATAATGAAAATTTCCCTCAAGTTTGCTATGTGTTACTTGTAAGAAGTTCATTACAGAATTGTTTGTAATGAAGAAAACTGGAAGCATCAATCTTTTTTAAAAAGAAATATTTAAATCTCCCTTTGTTTCCTTCACTGATCCCTAGCCCAGATAGTCCAATTTTGCTTTTGCTTTGCTACATTTTATAAATTCACAATGATAAATTAGGAGAGAAATTAAACCCATTGCCAGGATAAAGATTTAATCTTTTTTCCTAATAGTGCCATCCTAGGTGTTCTGTAGTTGCTTGTTCCAACTGGTGCATTGCGCAGAATGGGGTTGAATAAGAAAAACCTGCAAAGTTCAAAAAGAGTACGCTGTTTTGTATTGTTGACAGACTGTTGAGTAAAGCTCCATTTGGTAGGACTACCCTTCAGAAACTCATTTCTCAGTAGTGACCCTGGGCAGTCCAGAGCAAAAACTTCTTTATTCAGGTGCATAAGGTAAAGCTATTTGGACTCTACAATGAGTTTATCCTGCCTTTTTAAAAACTTTCCAAAAATTAAATGTAATTATACAACATTTAAAGAACACCACCAAGAAAATGCAAAGGGAAAGCAATCTGTTTTCTGCAGTCATACTTTTAAACTGTTTAAGCAACTTAACAGAAATGTTTATTAATTTCTGGGGTGAAGCAAAATACTATTTTAATTTTGTAATAACTTAAAGTCTTGCAATTACCTGAGAGACCCACACATTTCCCTAGTTAATCTTTTTTTTTTTTTTTTTTAACTTAAATGCAATTAAAGACTGTCTCCCTTGAGAAGAACCTTCCTTTGTACTGGAGATACATGTGAAGAGTTGCTTAACAGCTGAGTAAGTTAAAATTGCATTTTGGAACCTTGCTAGATTTAAAAATAAATATGTAGTCTTTAGCCTTTATGTTTTCAGTTTTATATAGAAGTCCTTAAAATAATTTTTTCAGTTTTATATAGAATTCTTTAAAACAATTTCAAACTGACTCTACTTTTCTCAAGACAAATGAAAATGAATCTCCGTCTTCTAAATTTTAATTTGTTTTCTCTTAAGTAAAATAGATGGAAAAAACTCTAATCTCCCACCTCTAGCCTCCAAATCCTAAACCAAAAATAAAAAGAAGATAAAATAATTTTTCAGATTTCCATTTAAAAGGTGCTACTTATCAAGTGGCTAATGTAAGTTATAAGACAGGATGTTAATGGCCAACTAAAATGTCTCTATGGTAAAGTAAAGATAGGGAAAGTCGGGGTCAGAGAGGTTAAGTAACCTGCCCAAGGTCTCAGATAATAAGCAGAACTGAGACGAGAACCCATGTCTTCTGATGTCAATACCCTTAACCATTATACTTAATAATGCTTTCTTATTTTTTAAAAATAAGAAAATTGAGCCCCAGCCCTAACCGGTTTGGCTCAGTGGATGGAGCGTCGGCCTTCGGACTGAAGGGTCCCAGGTTGATTCCAGTCAAGGGCATGTACCTTGGTTGCGGGGAGTGTGCAGGAGGCAGCTGATCGATGTTTCTCTCTCATCGATGTTTCTAACTCTCTATCCCTCTCCCTTCCTCTCTGTAAAAAATCAATAAAATATATTTTTAAAAAAAGAAAATTGAGCCACAGAAGGAGGAAAATGCTATTGTTTATTAATCACTTATCATACACCAAGTCCTATACTTCATTTAATCTTAACAAATTTGAGGAAAATGTTAAGGCATGTCCTTATAAATAACACACTACACTAGGGATTATGTTTTCATCATCCAAATTTTTAAATCTTTGTTGAAAGTGTAACAGATGTTCCCTCTCTCCCCCCATTAACCCGTCCCCCCCACACACCAAGCCTCTACCACACTATTGTTGTGTCCATGGGTTATGCATATATGTATATATAAGTTCTTTGGTTAATCTCTTCCCACTGCCCCTCCACCCCCTGATCTCTGAGATTTGTCAGCCTGTTCCATGCCTCTTGATCTATTTTATACATCAGTTTATTTTGTTAATTAGATTCCACATACTCTCCAGGTCCGTCCATGCTGTCTCAAAGGGTAAGAGATCCTTCTTTTTACATCTGCATAGTATTCCGTTGTGTAAATGTATCACATCTTTTATATATTTATGTTCCAGTCCTTTAAATTTAATAATGTAATATTTTTGTTGATTGTTTATGCCCCATTCAAACTAGACCTTGGGCAGCTTCTTAAGGAAACTGTGTAACTTCCTTTGACATTTTCAAAGCACTTGAGAGTATGTGCTCTATAATAGTGCTAATATTTAATAGCAACAATAAATGTTATTGAGCACTTACTATTTGCCAAGCATTGTACTTATATCCCATTTAATCCTCTAAACAATTTAATCCATGTCATTTCCTTTGTTCTCTGCAAGAATTACTCAGCTGTTTCTAGTCCACTTGTTGTATAATAGTGTAATTCTTGCCCCTATTCCCCACCCCACCCCAACCTCTGTAAACTCCATTTTTATCTCATTATCTGACAACTCATCACTGATCTTGTTTAAAGTTCACGTTCTCTGGACATTGTTATTTACCTGCAATAGTGAAAGAGTATCTGTGCTTCTATGAAGAGTCTTATCCACCCATTTTCTCTTTCGGGAGGGGAGTGGTATGTGAATTCCCTGAGTCTTTGGTTTTGCCCAATCTGTTAACTTCTCAGCCACTCAAGCCTCTGCCATGAGGTTAAGACCTGCCCCTAGTTTCAGTGCCTTTTACTAGTTATCTTAAAAGTTTTATTTATTCCATTTGATATTGTGGGAAAGTCTGTATAACTGGATCTATGCCCTTGTCTTTCCTAGGAGTAAGTGCTGTATTTGCTTTTTAATAATTTGGGTAAACACTGCTAACGTGGAAGAGTATAAAGTCTGCCTGACTTGACTAAGTCAACATTCACCTACTTCCCTAATTTAAAATATTCCCCGTTTTGTTTCATAAAGGTGGCATAAAGTTTATACATGTCTTAACCTGTTTTAATTTCTGGCAGGAAACTTTTTAACAATAAGGAATATAACTCCTTGACTAGTTTCCTTCAAAGGATTCATAGCAATCACATTCCTAACTTCCAGAAGAACTGGTATTGTTTTTTTCTGAATCCTTTAAAGCAGAATGATTTTATAATGGGAATATATCTTGAGGCCACTAATTCTACTAAGATTTGTATTTACCATCTAACATTTATAATAGTTTCATGGCTAGAGAAATCATTAGATAGGTTAAAGCTAAAAGGCCACTTTGTACCATAGCAATGTTAATGAAATAAGGTTATTTTACAAACTCTTCCTCTCCTTGCCCAAATCTCCATCTGCATACATATCTGAAATGTCTTACAGTAATTGAAATGTTTGACATATTTTCAATGCTACAAAACATAGAAATGAGGATTTATGAACAAAAGTGGGTTTTTTCCTCCAAAAATTAGATTTACTGACTCATATAATCCTGTCTTCATGGCAAATGATTTATAATGTTAGTGAGTAATCACCTAACATTAAATTTATATATCAATATGGTTCTTAAACTTTAACATGTATCAGAATTACATGGAGGGCTTGTTAAAATCAGATTGCTGGGCTTTTTGCTTCTAGTCAAGATCAAGTTATATTGATCAGATTTACCTTCTCACATAAAATGAAAACAAAACAAACCAAATAAAATATAAGAAACAATGATTTTTTTAAGGCAGTGAACACCAGGCAGTGCAGGGCAATGATTCCTAAAGACAGAAAACAAATGCATTGAGCCCTTAGCCCGAGATTGCCTGTTTACTGCCCTGAGAATGTTTCTAGGCCACAGCATAGAAAGAGGGAGCAAGAGGGGGAGCTTGGTAAACTCTGAGAGGACGGTCTGGGGAAACCAAACTTTAGGAGAGAATTACAAAGAGGAGAATAGCATAGAAAGAAAAAGCCCCTGAACAGAAAGAAATCTGCAGAGGGTTCCCCTAAAATATTCAGCAGAGTACTGGTTAGTACATGCATATGAGGAAACTACCCAAAGCACAGAACCATAAGAAAGGATCAAATGGAACAGTGCCCAGGCTTGGTTCGAAACAATGCCTGTTCCCACCAGCAAGACTGCAAAAAACTAAAATTCATGGGGCAGTGGGTAGAGTACTCAAGAAGGTCTTGCCTCAGTAGTAAAGAATAATTAATTCTAGTCTGAGCACTGTTTCGGGCCTGACAAAATTAACTGCAGTCTAGAACAAAGCTCAAGAAGATGTATAAGAATACAAAAATATCCAACACCCAACAAGGTAAAAGTCTGGCATCTAACCTAAGATAAGACATGCAAAGAGGCAGGAACACATGGCCCATAATAATGAGATAATCAATCGAAACCAACTCAGAACCGACACAGATATTATCTCAAGCAGAAATGTCTGAAATGAAAAATAACAGATGGAATTAATGGCAGACTAGACAATACAGAAGGAAAGATAAGTGAACTTAAAGGCATAGCAATAGAAACTCTCCAAAATTAAATAAAAAGAGTAAATAAGAAATATGAAGAGCATCAATGAGCTGTAGGACCTCAAACAGCCTAATAAATGAGTAACTGAAAGAAGGGACGGAGGAAGAACAGAAAAAATACCTGAAAAAATAATGGCCAAAAAATTCCCAACTTTAATGACAACTATAAAACTTGATCCACGAAGATCAAGAAACCCAGTTAGTTAAAAGCCTAAGAAACATGAGCAAAACTATGCCAAAGCATATTATTATCAAACCAGAGGCCCGGTGCAGAAAAATTTGTGCACTCGGGGGGTAGGAGGGGATCCCTCAGCCTGGCCTGTGCCCTCTCGCAGTCTGGGACCCCTCGGGAGATAACGACCTGCTGGCTTAGGCCTGCTCCCGGGTGGCAGAGGGCAGGCCCAATCCCTAGGTGCAGCCCCTGGTCGGGCTCAGAGCAGGGCCGATTGGGGAGTTGGGGCGCCACCCCCTGTCATGCACAGAGCAGGGCGGATCAGGAGGTTGCGATGCCACCCTCAGTCATGCTCAGGGTACGGCTGATTGGGGGGTTGGGGCACTGCCCTCTGTCACACTCAAGGCAGGGTCGATGGGGAGATTGCGGCGCCACCTCCTGTCACGCACAGAGCAGGGCCCATCAGGGGGTTGGGGCGCTGCCCCCTGTCACGCACAGAGCAGGGCCCATCAGGGGGGTTGGGGCTCCGTACCCTGTCACGCACAGAGCAGGGTTGATCAGGGGGTTGAGGAGCTCCCCCCTGTCACTCACAGAGTAGGGCCGATAGGGGAGTTGGGGCACCGCCCCCTGTCACACACAGAGCAGGGCGGATCAGGGGGTTGGGGCCCCGCACCCTGTCACACTCAGGGTAGGGCCGATGGGGAGGTTATGGCTCTACCCCGTCACACACAGAGCAGGGCCCGTGGCGGGGGTGGGTGGGATTGGGGCGCCGCACCCTGTCACACACAGACCAGGGCCGATCAGGAGGTTGGGGAGCTCCCCCCTATCAGGCACAGAGCAGGGCTGATCAGGGGGTTGGGGTGCCTTCCCCTGTCACAAACAGAGCAGGGCCGATAGGGAGGTTGTGGCCCTGCCCCCTGTCACACACAGAGCCGGAGGGCGATCAGGGGGTTTGGGCGCTGCCCCGTCACGCTGATCTCAGTGCCGGGAGGCCTCGCGGCTCCGCTGATCCCAGTGCTGGGAGGCATATTACCCTTTTACTATATAGGATAGAGGCCTGGTGCACGGGTGGGGGCCAGCTGGTTTTCCCTGAAGGGTGTCCTGGATCAGGGTGAGGATCCCCACTGGGGTGCCTGGTCAGCCTGGATGAGGGGATGATGCTGTTTGCAGCTGGTCACACCCTTCAGGGTGGGGGTCCCCACTGTGGTGCCTGGCCAGTCTGGATGAGGGGCTGAGGGCTGTTTTCAGGCTGGCAGGTGACTGAAGCTCCCAACTACTCCTTTTTTTCTTTTTCTTTTTTATCCTGGGCCAGCTTTTGCTCTGAGGCTTGGCTCCAGCTCTTAGGCCTTAACTGCTGAAAGCAGGTATCTGGTTTGTTTGGGTTTTATAATCGAAACACTGTTTCAACTCCAGCTCTGAGATCCCGGCTGGCTGAAAGCAGGTTTCTGGGGTTTTGTTTAGCTTCTATATTTGTAACAATGTTTCAAACTGCAAGCTCAGAGGCTGGCAGCAGCAGGCGGGGAACGTTGGAGTCCTCTGTCACTGAAGCAAGCAAGCCTCATGTTCGCTTCAAGCTGCCTGGCTGCCGGCCGCCATCTTGGCTGGCAGTTAATTTGCATATCTCGCTGATTAGCCAATGGGACAGGTAGTGGAGGTACGGCTAATTACCATGTTTCTCTTTTATTAGATGGATGACTCAAAATTAGTGATAAAGAGAAAATCTTAAAAGAGCCAGAGAAAAATACGACTTATTAACTACCTAGGAACCAGGATAACATGACATACTTCTATCTGGAAATATACAAGTAAAAAGACAATGGAGCAACATTTTAAAATACTGAAAAAGGAGGGACAGCCTAGAAATCTATACCCAGCAAAAATATATTTGAAAAAGAACGCAAAATATATTTTCAGACCACAAAAGTTGAAAGAATACATTGACAGCAAATCTGAACTACAAAATATGTTAAAAGGAAGTTCTTCAGCTCTAAGGAAAACTATACCATATTGGTCTATGCAGAGAAATATAAAACACTAAAAAGGTTCAATGTAAGAGTTTATATGCAAGAATTTTTCTTACTATTTAAAACTTTAAAAAATTGACTAAACAAAATGTATTATGGAATTTATAACATGTAAAATTCATGAACAATAATATAAAGGCTGGAAAGAAACAGAAGTACACTATTGTACATTCTTATTCTATACATTAAATGGCATACTATCACTAGAGGTAAACCGGTAAGTTAAAAATGTATACTGTACTACAAACCTAAAATAATAAAGTGTTATAGCTAGTAATCTCACAAAGGAGATATGACATCATAAAAATATTTTATTGATTCAAAATAAGTCAGATAAAAAGGAAAAGGGAAATAAACAGACGATAGGACAAATAGAAAACATAGCAAGATAATAGATTCAAATCTAACCATATCAATCATATTCATTGTAAATTAAAAGGTAAATTTTGTCTGATTGGATAAGAAAGCAAGAACTATATGCTATCTATAAGAAAAGTTTTTAAATATATAAAGACACAAATAGGTTAAGAGTAAAGCAATGAAAAAGCTGTACCATGCTAACACTAGTCAAAAGAAAGCTGGAGTTCTATTAATATCACACAAAGTAGATTTCAGAGCAAAGTATATATAAATCTACAATTATAATCAAGAGATTTTACTAACCTTTAGTTAGAGCAAGTAGGCAGAAAATAAGCAAGGTCAGCCCTAGCCATTGGTTCAGTGGATAGTGTGTCAGCCTGCAGATTGAAGGATCCCGGGTTTGATTCCAGTCAAGGGCACAATGCCTGGGTTGCGGGCTCAACCCCCAGTAGGGGGCATGCAGGAGGCAGCCAATCAATAATTCTCTCTCATCATTGATGTTTCTATCTCTCTCTCCCTCTCCATTCCTCTCTGAAATAAAAATATATTAAAGAAAAAAAAAGAAAATCAGCAAGGACATAAGCAATACTGTCAACAAACTTGACCTAACCATTATAAAACATTCCACTCAACACCAGCAAAATATATATTATTCACAAGTGTACCCAGAACATTTACCAAGATAAACCATACTCTGGGCCATAAAACAAATCTTCATAAATTTACAAGGATTCAAATCATAACAAGTATGTTCTCAAGCCACCGTGTAATAAAATTAGAAATCAATAACAAAATAATTTTGGCGCCTGGCTGGTGTGGCTCAGTGGTTGAGCATTGACCTATGAACTAAGAGGTCACGGTTCAATTCCTGGTCAGGGCACATGCCTGGGGTTGTGGGCCTGATCCCCAGTGGGTGGTATGCAGGAGGCATTCTATCTCATCACTGATGTTTCTATCTCTCTTTCCCTCTCCCGTCCTCTTTGAAATCAATAAAAATAAAAATTATTTAAAAATTTTTTTAAAAAATTAAAAGATGTACAACTGTTTGGATAAGTAAATAACATTTCTAAATAACCCATGGATCAAGGAAATCCAAAATGAAATAAGGTATTCTGAACTGAATGAAAAGAAATATAAAACATCAGAATTTAAGGCATGCCACTAAAACAAAACTTAGTGGGAAATATTACAATATACAAGATCAGTATATAAATATCAACTATATACTAGTATTTTGAACTGAATATTTGAATGAAAAATTGAAAGCTGAAGTTTTGAAAAATGGTATCATTTACAGCATCAAAAATATGATAGGCTTAGGGATAAATTTGACAGATGTGAAAGATTTGTATTCTGAAAACTATAAAATATTGCTGAAACTAAAGAAGACTTAAAATAAATGGAGAGACATACTTTGTTCATGCATCAGAGAACAACATTAAGATGTCACCCCAATTTATCTATAGGTTTAATACAATCACAATCAAAAGCCACGCAGGAATTTGTGCAGAAATTCATAAACTTCTTCAAAAGACACATGAAACTGAAAAAATTCACAAGTGGGAAAAATCTTTGCCAACTATATATCTGAAAAGGAACTTGATACATAGAAAATTCTCTAAATTCAACCTTTAGGAATTAACTCAATTTTTGAAATGAGCAAAAAATATTAACACTTTATCAAAGAACATAAACAAGTGACTAATAAGCTCATGCAAAGATGTTCAACATCACAGGTCATTAGAAAAATGCAAATTAAAATCTCAATGAGATAGCATTATAAGCCTATTAGAATAGCTAAAATTGAAAAGGCTGACCATACCAAGTGTTGGCTAAGATGTACAGAAACTGGAACTTTCTCATACTCAGCTGGTGGAAACAAATTAGTACAAACACTTTGAAAAAATAGTTTGGCAGTTTTTTTAAAAGTTAAACATTTACCTACCATATGATCTAGCCATCCCACTCATATCACTCTAGGGATTTATCCAAGATAAGAGGATATATATGGTCCATACAAAGACTTGTACAAAAGTATTCACAGTAGCTTTATTTGTAACAGCCAAAAACTAGAAACAATCCAAATATCTATCAACAGGTGAGTTGAATATATATATATATATATATATATATATATATATATATATATATATATATATATATGCCTAATATGCTAAGTGTCCGACCGTTCGGTCAACCACTCGACCAGTCACTGTTATGCTCACTGACCACCTGGGGGCAGATGCTCCAACTGGTAGGTTAGCTTGCTGCTGGGGTCTGGCTGATTGGGACTGGGAGAGATGGGCCAGACATGCCCTGGAGCCAACCTCCCATGGTCCCTCCCTGGCCTCTAAAATATTTCTTCTGGGGAGAACCAAGATGGCGGCATAGATTAACGCCGGAGTTTGCTGCTTTGTTTTTTTTTTTTTTTTTAATTTTTTTTTTAATTAAATCTTTATTGTTCAGATTATTACATTTGTTCCTCTTTTTTTTCCCCCCATAACTCCCCTCCTCCCAGTTCCCGCCCCACCCTCCGCCCTCACTCCCCACCCACTGTCCTCATCCATAGGTGCACGATTTTTGTCCAGTCTCTTCCCGCATCTCCCACACCCCTTTCCCCCCCGGGAATAGTCAGTCCATTCCCTTTCTATGTCCCTGATTCTATTATAATCACCAGTTCATTCTGTTCATCAGATTATTTATTCACTTGATTCTTAGATTCACTTGTTGATAGATGCATATTTGTTGTTCATAATTTGTATCTTTACCTTTTTCTTCCTCTTCCTCTTCTTAAAGGATACCTTTCAGCATTTCATATAATCCTGGTTTGGTGGTGATGAACTCCTTTAGCTTTTCCTTATCTGTGAAGCTCTTTATCTGACCTTCAATTCTGAATGATAGCTTTGCTGGATAAAGTAATCTGGGTTGTAGGTTCTTGGTATTCATCACTTTGAATATTTCTTGCCACTCCCTTCTGGCCTGCAAAGTTTCTGTTGAGAAATCAGCTGACAGTCGTATGGGTATTCCCTTGTAGGTAACTGAGTTTCTTTCTCTTGCTGTTTTTAAGATTCTCTCTTTATCTTTTGCTCTTGGCATTTTAATTATGATGTGTCTTGGTGTGGTCCTCTTTGGATTCCTTTTGTTTGGGGTTCTCCGCGCTTCTTGGACCTGTAAGTCCATTTCTTTCACCAGGTGGGGGAAGTTTTCTGTCATTATTTCTTCAAATAGGTTTTCAATATCTTGCTCTCTCTCATCTTCTGGCACCCCTATAATTCTGATGTTGGTACGCTTGAAGCTGTCCCAGAGGCTCCTTACACTATCCTCGCATTTTTGGATTCTTTTTTCATTTTGCTTTTCCGGTTGGGTGTTTTTTGCTTCCTCGCATTTCAAATCATTGACTTGATCCTTGCGCTCCTCTGGTCTGCTGTTGGGAGTCTGTATAATATTCGTTATTTCAGTCCGTGTATGCTTAATTTCTAGTTGGTTCTTTATCATAACATCGAGGGTCTCATTAGATTTCTTGAGGATCTCACTACATTTATCGGCGGCTTCTAAACAGTTCTTGAGAGACCTTAAAAGTTTGGTTCTGAACTCTATATCTTCCATTGACAATTTTGTCCTGTTTTTTTGTCTCCGCATTTTGTTATGCTTCCTTGGTGCACCCCCTAGTGGTCTTTGTTCGCAGTCTTATAGTTAAATCTTGATTGTTGTAGCTAATTCCAGGGAGGGTTTGACCTCCAGGCCAAGTGGCTATGAGAATCAGCTGTGTCAGCAGTGAGAGAACTTCTGTCCTCTAGGGAGGTGCTAATCTAGCCTTTGCCTGAGGCTATCCGGCAAATGCCTCCGTGCAGGGTTTGGGCAGGGCGGGTCGCACAGGATCAACAGGGTGGGCCGGAGAGAGCAGTTATGGCGGCTCTCAGTCCTGTCCCCAGGGGCTCTGCCTCTCTGAGTCCCAGCACCCACTGCAAAGCTCAGAGAGAAAGCTGCACTCGCTCTGACCGAAGCCAGACAGTCCCGCTTCTCCCGTTTGAGTCTGGGTCCCTAAAGACTCGCCCGGATCTGGAGCTCAGAGTCTGCGACTCCCTCCCGATTGAAAACGCCAACCGCGCCCTCCGCCGCCAGCCCGCTCCGCGCACTCCGCACCTCAGAATTTGACTTCAGCACTGCGCCTCCTCTGAGTGTCCGTATGCGTTTCTCTTTCCTCCTAGTTGTAGGACTTCCACTCAGCCAGCGTTCCTGTGGTTCTGGGTGATGTCCCTTCCGCCATCTTGGTTCTCCGGAGTTTGCTGCTTTGAACAACTACTTCAAAAGTGAAACCAAAAAACGGAAGGGACATCACCCAGAAGCACAGGAACGCGGGCTGAGTGGAAGTCCTACAACTAGGAGGAAAGAGAAACGCATACGGACACTCAGAGGAGGCGCAGTGCTGAAGTCAAATTCTGAGGTGCGGAGTGCGCGGAGCGGGCTGGCGGTGGAGGGCGCGGTTGGCGTTTTCAATCGGGAGGGAGTCGCAGACTCTGAGCTCCAGATCCGGGCGAGTCTTTAGGGACCCAGACTCAAACGGGAGAAGCGGGACTGTCTGGCTTCGGTCAGAGCGAGTGCAGCTTTCTCTCTGAGCTTTGCAGCGGGTGCTGGGACTCAGAGAGGCAGAGCCCCTGGGGACAGGACTGAGAGCCACCATAACTGCTCTCTCCAGCCCACCCCGTTGATCCTGTGCGACCCGCCCCGCCCAAGCCCTGCACTGAGGCATTTGCCGGATAGCCTCAGGCAAAGGCTAGATTAGCACCTCCCTAGAGGACAGAAGTTCTCTCACTGCTGACACAGCTGATTCTCATAGCCACTTGGCCTGGAGGTCAAACCCTCCCTGGAATTAGCTACAACAATCAAGATTTAACTATAAGACTGCAAACAAAGACCACTAGGGGGTGCACCAAGGAAGCATAACAAAATGCGGAGACAAAGAAACAGGACAAAATTCTCAATGGAAGATATAGAGTTCAGAACCACACTTTTAAGGTCTCTCAAGAACTGTTTAGAAGCCGCCGATAAACTTAATGAGATCTACAAGAAAACTAATGAGACCCTCGATGTTATATTGGGGAACCAACTAGAAATTAAGCATACACGGACTGAAATAACGAATATTATACAGACTCCCGACAGCAGACCAGAGGAGCGCAAGAATCAAGTCAATGATTTGAAATGCGAGGAAGCAAAAAACACCCAACCGGAAAAGCAAAATGAAAAAAGAATCCAAAAATGCGAGGATAGTGTAAGGAGCCTCTGGGACAGCTTCAAGCGTACCAACATCAGAATTATAGGGCTGCCAGAAGATGAGAGAGAGCAAGATATTGAAAACCTATTTGAAGAAATAATGACAGAAAACTTCCCCCACCTGGTGAAAGAAATGGACTTACAGGTCCAAGAAGCGCGGAGAACCCCAAACAAAAGGAATCCAAAGAGGACCACACCAAGACACATCATCATTAAAATGCCAAGAGCAAAAGATAAAGAGAGAATCTTAAAAACAGCAAGAGAAAGAAACTCAGTTACCTACAAGGGAATACCCATACGACTGTCAGCTGATTTCTCAACAGAAACTTTGCAGGCCAGAAGGGAGTGGCAAGAAATATTCAAAGTGATGAATACCAAGAACCTACAACCAAGATTACTTCATCCAGCAAAGCTATCATTCAGAATTGAAGGTCAGATAAAGAGCTTCACAGGTAAGGAAAAGCTAAAGGAGTTCATCACCACCAAACCAGTATTATATGAAATGCTGAAAGGTATCCTTTAAGAAGAGGAAGAGGAAGAAAAAGGTAAAGATACAAATTATGAACAACAAATATGCATCTATCAACAAGTGAATCTAAGAATCAAGTGAATAAATAATCTGATGAACAGAATGAACTGGTGACTGTAATAGAATCAGGGACATAGAAAGGGAATGGACTGACTATTCCTCGGGGGGAAAGAGGTGTGGGAGATGCGGGAAGAGACTGGACAAAAATCGTGCACCTATGGATGAGGATAGTGGGTGGGGAGTGAGGGCGGAGGGTGGGGCGGGAACTGGGAGGAGGGGAGTTATGGGGGGGAAAAAAAGAGGAACAAATGTAATAATCTGAACAATAAAGATTTAATTTAAAAAAAAAAGGAAAAAAAAATATTTCTTCTAATCAATTTCCTTTCAATGTGCATGAACTCGTGCACCAGGCCTCTAGTAGCCATATAATAGCAATAAAAAGAATGAATTATTGATACATGCAACATGAATGAATCTCAAAATCATTATGCTGAGTGAAAACAGACTGCTCTCTGCATTGAGAGCAGCTCTCCTGCCACAGCCCTTCATTCCCTGAAAATGTACTCTGTATCAAATTCATCTCCACCCTCTCCCCCGTCAGGAGCACTTCTCAGCTGCTGAGCCAACCACTCTGCAGCAGTGCTGAAATGATCTGAGACACTAATAGATGAGAACCACAGGAGTTTGGCAGCCTCATATCTCCTGACCTCACTTTCCCCACGTATCCCTAGCCATAACTTCCAAACCAGCAGCATTACAAAGGACCTTGACACAGCAGCCAAGTTCACTAGGACTGCAGCTGCCACAGTAGGAGTGGCAGGCTCTGAGGCTGGGGCTGGAACTGTGTTTGGGAGCCTCATCATTGGTTCTGCCAGGAACTTTTCTCTGGAGCAACAGCTTTTCTCCTACACCATTCTGGGCTTTGTCATCTTCTAGCCCAGTGGTGGCGAACCTACGACACGTGTGTCAGAAGTGACATGCGAACTCATTTTTTTTATTTTTCTTTGTTAAATGGCATTTAAATATATAAAATAAATATCAAAAATATAAGTCTTTGTTTTACTATGGTTGCAAATATCAAAAAATTTCTATATGTGTCGCGGCACCAGAGTTAAGTTAGGGTTTTTCAAAATGCTGACACGCCGAGCTCAAAAGGTTTGCCATCACTGTTCTAGACTCTAGAGGACGTAAATGGGGCCGTTTTTCCTGACGGTAGTCTTTTCCATCCTCTTTGCCATGTTAAGAAGCCCTCTGCACCTCCCATAGTTCTTTATCCCAAGTTTCATATGCCCTGTATGTTCCTTTTCCTATCATCCCATTGGCTGCATAGGAAAAGCAGATGGCTCTGGGTTTGACAGAAGGAAAAAATGAAATATTGTATTATCAAGAAGGGGGAGGAAGCCATAGCTGGTTTGGCTTAGTGGATAGAGCATTTGCCTGTGGACCAAAGGGTCCTGAGTTTGATTCTGCTCAAGGGCATTTAACTTGATTGCAGGCTCCTCCCCAGCCCGGGCCCTGGTCAGGGCACATGCAGGAGGCAACCAATCAATGTTTCTCTCTCACATCAATGTTTCTGTCTTTCCCTCTTTCTTCCACTCTCCCTAAAAAAATAAAAATAAAAAAAAAATCAATGGAAAAATATTCTCAAGTGAGGATTAACCAAACAAAACAAAGTGGGAGGAAGAGTCGGACCAAAAAAGAAGTACTGTATGATTCCATTTATGTGAAACTCTAGAAATGACAAACTAATCTTGAGTAACAGAACACAGATCAGTGGTTTTGGAGGGAATTTTTGAGGGGTGACAAATATGTTCTTATCTTGACTGTGGTGATGGTTTTATGGGTGTATTCAAAAGTTAAAACATCAAATTGTGCACTTGAAGTATGTTCAGTTTATTGTATGCCAATTATACTTCAATAAAACTAGTTTTTAAAAACACAAATTTCTGGGTTCTACCACCAGAGCCTCTAGCTAAAAAATAATTACCCAGCCCTAACCAGTTTGGCTCAGTGGATAGAGCGTCAGCCTGTGGACTCAAGGGTCCCAGGTTCGATTCCGGTCAAGGGCATGTACCTTGGTTGCGAGCACATCCCCAGAAGGGAGTGTGCAGGAGGCAGCTGATCGATGTTTCTCTCCCATCAATGTTTCTAACTCTCTATCCCTCTCTGTAAAAAATCAATAAAATATATTAAAAAAAATATTTACTCATTACATTAGATCAAAACCAATCATTTCAATAGCTTCCTAATGAAGTCTAAAATTAAACTCACTTAATAGTAAGTATGACAACTCTGGAATATAAAGTTATTATTTTTCAAAAAGTATCTCAATCAATCTGAAGCAATTTATATTACAATGTATCCAGACTGGTGGACAACATGAGACAGGAAATAAGATAAAAGATTCACAAAGTTTAGCTTTTTAGTGGCTAAGCTGAAATGGTATTATGACCCAAAAAAATGAGAAGGCAATAAAACAGAAGAACCAAGCCTAGTGATGACGCTAGTAAAATGGAATGAAACCTATGATTACTAGACAACACTAACCTTAATTTGGAGAAAGTCATTCAAGTAATGGGTAGCAGAGAAATGTTGCTATTCAAAGAAAAGAAATAGCACTGGAAAATGGGATACATCAGAATTCTACTGCCATCTTTTCTCCGCCTCAATATTTGTGTATCCCTTAAGAAGCCCGTGATAGGCTACGTTATCACTGCAAAATAAATGTCATAAACCTATTTCATTAACCAATCATCAAGTTAAAACTTGCTTTTCTAAAATTGGTTAAATTTTAGGAATCATGCCCAGCCAGTGTGGCTCAGTGGTTGAACGTCCACCTATGAACCAGGAGGTCACGGTTCGATTCCTGGTTAGGGCACATACCCAGGCTATAGGCTTGATTGATCCCCAGTGTGGGCGTGCAGGAGGCAGCCGATCAATGATTCTCTCTCATCACTGATGTTTCTTTATCTCTCTCCCTCTCCCTTCCTCTCTGCAATCAATAAAAAATTTTTTTTAAGAAAATTTTAGGAATCATGATTCTGTATCTTGTATCAAATAGCTTTAGCTATTTCAAACAAACAGGAAAGTGTAATTAGAAAATTTTTCTAAATGTTGTTTTATTAACAAATGCTAATTTCTATTCGTATACTAAATACCACAATTCAACCAAGTTGTAAATGGCATATAAAATATTATATCTTAGATATCTGAAGCATTATCAAATTACTCAATATTTAGTCATTATTGAGTTAATATATTGTTATTTAAGTAACAGTTATCTATACTTAGAGAAGCTTTCTGTCTTCCTCAACTATCTGTTTTTAGAGGACTAATATCTGCAAGTTAGTAAAATTTTGGTGTATAAAAACGAATTGGTATGAGCAAGAGAAAACAAAAGGGCAATATTTTAATGGCATCTCTTCTAAATATACTAAAACATTTTATAGTATTCTTTGAAGGATATTACCCAGTAACTTTAAAAAGGAGTGATATCCAATATATTTTTTTATTTTTAAATATGTTTTTATTGATTTTTAGAGAGAGAGGAAGGGAGAAGGATAGAGACATAGAAACTTTGAAGAAAGAGGAGCATCATCATTTGGCTATCTCCTGCAAAACCCCCACTGGGGATTGAGCTCGCAACCTGGGCATGTGCCCCAACTGGGAATTAAACTGGCAGCCTCCTGGTTCCTGGGTCAACACTCAGCTGCTGAGCCACATCGGCCATGCCAATATATTTTATTATTAATAAATAAATTAAAATCCAAAGAACAGTATCATGTACTTGCAACTTTTAGAAAGGAAGAAATAAAAGTAATTTGAGATTTAAAGTTAGAAAAGAAAAGGTGGCAAACAAAGGACAATCTAACAATACCTAGATTATTAAGCTAAAAGTTTTTCATCAGGACATTTCATAATCAATACATTGATAAGAAGACTATGAGATCACTTAGTTGATCTGTCTGTTATTAAACTGTTCATAGTGAAGTGAACAAAAAGAAGGTTTTCATCTGAATTTAAACAAGTACTTTAGAAAGTAAAAGGAATCACATAATACACATTTCATTTACAGTGCAATTTTTCAAGCATTCCAACCTTAATCAGAAATAACACAAGATATTCAAGTGTTTTAAAATCAAAGGCCTTTAATTCAGTTTTCAGTAATGACCATAAATGCCTTCACAAAACATCTTTATCACTGAAAACAGAAGGCACTAGGCATTACTTAACACCCTGAAGCAGTGATTTCTTCTGATGCTGGTGGAGATAAACATTAAATGGCAGATTTTAGATCTTAACAGTGTCTCCTAAAAAAAAAAAAAAAACGGGGGGGGGGGGGGGACAACTCTGAAAACCACACAAAAAATGAAATTACCAGTCAGTCTTTCTCAGGTTCCCAATGCAATTTTAAATTGTTTTTTACAAGTAATTTGAAATTAATAGATAAACCAGGTTAAGTATCAACATTTTCAGCATTTGTTTGGTTTTAGTTAAATACAGTAAATATAAAGATAATTATTATGCTAACTGGCAGCCTTTGATACTCTTTAGCTATGCAAATTAAACTTGAAATGATACATCTGTAGTATAATTTAAAAGATCCTTGATATGACACTAACAACTTTCAAATTCTAGTCACAAACTGCATATAAATTGTGAAATTATTAAAATACACTTTTTGAAAAATAAGATGACCATTTATACCTAAATAAGGTTTCCCAGAAAGATATGAAATTTAAAAGTAGTTGCCTTTTCCATAAGGATAACTGTTGTTTCACAAAATAACTCACATGATCTGAGGCAAATGATTTCAAATGCCATATTCTCTCTATGACTTTGAGGTATGCTTCAAGAGACTGTATAAGACCACAGTTACAAACACAAAGAGCCTTTCTTGGATGGGGAGTGCACTTAATAGTTACAGTAACAGAAAAGGATAGCTCTGAAGCCATTTCTTCTACAAACACAGTTTGGATACTTAGAAGGTAATTCAAGATGCAGCTATTTACATATGTGCTATGTCATGTGTGCCTTAAAATAGTGGCTTTTGCAGAACACTCCTATTCAAACACAAACCAAACAAATTTGGTAGAGTAAACCAAACCATGATCTTCTATTTTTGGCAAGGTAGTATAAACAAAACAGAACAGAAACAAACAACAACAAAATAGCTATAACAGTGATTCAGGCAAAAGTTCCCATGTGAGACACAGTAGAGAAAGTGTTCTGAGAAATATAAATTCAAGGGGGAAAAACCCTAACAAACAAATAATGCTGAAAAATCAATCTTACAGTCACTCAATTAACTACCACATAAAAGGTTTTTGAATGCCTTTAAAATAATAGCTCAGTTTAAAAAACAGCTGATTATGAGGTTTATTATTAGAATGTCTTTGAAAAACACCCAAGCTAATTAACTTAAACAGAAACCAATTAGCAAAGGATAAGAGGAAATTAACTCTTCCATAATTAATATTAGATGCCTTCCTGCCTTTGGAGAAACTAATAAAATTAAATTGGAAAACATACAGAAAGTAATGAAACGATACCTACATGACAATGGGGGGTGGGGGGAAGAGGAAGGATACCATGCCACTACTAAACATGATGGGAGACAAGAAACATGTTTTTAAGCAATTAGTATGCAAAAGTATGTCTTATATAATTACATATCATAATTAAGTTAAGAAAAAGCTTCAAGACTAGCAGCCGGGTTTTGTGAAACATGTAGGACAACGGAAGGCACTACAAAAGCATTAGTTACTTCTAACTACAGTCAGACAGTTCAGTCCTTTCCTTCTTAAGAAGGTAACCAGTGTGAATGTTATTTTTATATCCCCCTGAGTTTTAACATGATTGGGCAAAACAGCACCAATTTAAAAAAAATATCTGCAATGCCAGCACTGCAGTTTAGAATCACTTATACCGATGGTCCCACAGGTCTCTCATAAGAGCACTTTAGAACATGATTAAAAATATAGAAATGCCTTTCGGTGTTTCAGTATTAAAGTGGAACCACCACAGATATCCATTTTTTAAAATAATGCACTAAAAAAGTCAGTATAGTCTTTCTACCCTGTAGCTAGCATACGGCTATTTTCCACTCCAGGAGATCTCCTTTGTGCGTCCAGTTGAAATGTCAGTAATGCTTCATGATGCACACACAGTCCTTTCTGGCTGGAAAATCCTGGCAAATATCATGTCATGCTCGTTCTGAGCAGGATGCTTTGTAGGTCCTCTGGCAATGCTAAGATAATTGCATCTATGTGTCCCCGTAACTTTTCCATAGTTTCAGGTTTCACAGGTAAATGCTCTCGATCAGCCTGCAACTATACAAGAAACATTTGGAAGCATTTAAGTTATCCTCTGAGTCTGTATTAATACATTATATTTTCTAAATAAACATTTTAATGGTCTAATGATTTGTACACTCCAATCAGAATTTACAGAAACTGTAAAAAAAGCAAAGAACGTGCCATTTAAACAGTATATTGTTTGAGCTTAATGAAAAACTCCCATGTAAATTGATAATAGTTAATGCATATCATGTGGTATTAAATATAAGTGACAATGATTTTGTAGAGCACATTAGACTCCATGTAAATACTTTTAAAATATAGGTGACAGTCCATGATGTGTCACAGATGTAACCTTTTCATTTTTTGTTTTAAATTTATTTTATTTATTTACTTTAGAGAAACAGCCATTTGTTGTTCCACGTATTTATGCTTTCTTGGTTGACTCTTTTCATTTTTTTCCCCATATGTTTTTATTGGTTTCAGAGAGAGGAAGGGAGAGAGAGAGAAACATCAAAGATGAGAGAGAACCATTTCAGGCAGAAGGGTATCATTATGATCTGCTTGAGAGACAAAGTATTTTCAGTCAGGTCTACTATCAATCTCAAGTCCTCTCATTTAAAAAGATTACGTCTGTGCTCTGGTCTGGCAGCTCAGTTGGTTAGAGCATCATCCTGATACATAAAGGTTGCAGGTTTGATTTCCGATCAGGGCACATTCAAGAATCAACCAATCGCATGGCTGGTGTGGCTCAGTGGCTGAGTGTCTAGTCATAAACCAGGATGTCACAGTTCGATTCTGGGTCAGGGCACATGCCCAGGTTGTGGGCTCGATTCCCAGTAGGGGGTGTGCAGGAGGCAACCAATGGATGATTCTCTCTCATCATTGATGTTTCTATCTCTCCCCCTTCCTTCCTCTTTCTGAAATCAATCCTATACAATAAATAGGCAATATGCAAATTGACCCTCACACCATAACACCAGCACAAGATGGCGGTGTGCACAGTGGGGACAGGGCAGCGAGGGCAGGGGTGGTGGCTGCTCTGCACGGCTTCCACTAGGGTTCCTGCAGCCCTGCGGGGGCGCAGGGGTCCCAGCGTCCACTTCGCGCGGCTTCTGCCAGGGTTTCCGCGGCCCCACATGCACACAACAGGGGTGGGGCCCGACAGCCACTGTGCAGGGCCTGGAGGCGGGGCATCAGGGCGGCACTCCAGGACTCAGGGCCATCCCGCAGCACGCCGGCCACGTGGGGCGGGACTCTGGGACTCAGGGCGGTCCCATGGCGTGGGGGGGTGGGTCCCAGGTCTCGCGCAATGGGTCACTAGTAAAAACACATGGGGGGAAAATTTAAAAGAATCAACCAATGAAAGCATAAATAAGTGGGACAACAAGTCTATGTTTCTCTAAAGTAAATAAATAAATTAATTAAAAATTAAAAATAAATAAAAAGGTTACATCTGTGATACATCATAGACTGTCACCTCAAATGTGAAGAAAATATCTTCACAGACCTTTGGCTGTTTTGGCTACATACCAGCTTACTTTTTAGCTTCAATACAAGGTCTACTGTTTCTACTTCTGTGTGTTTCTGGGTCCAGAGAAGTAAGTCCTAGAACAAACAAATCCCAAATCAGTTAAGTGCTCAAAATCATTTTCAAACTGCTCTATTTCAAAAGATAAAACTCCTGAGAAGGACAAAAACAAAAAGGAGAACAGGGTATTTAACCAAGATACAGCATGACAGCACAAAAATAATTCTGTACATGATATTCTTACAATGTTAATTAGATAATTTTCAACATTAGCCAGAACAATTATTGAATATTTGTCAGTAAAAGAAAATGTAAGAACCTTCTCTCTAAGGTAGCCCTTTTAGATCAATCACGAAAAAACAAAATTGCAATTCAAAGTACAATCAGTACTACCTACCCCCACTAAGTAGTGAGTATTTTAATTTATAAGGAACATTGGCTAACAAATGAAGATAACTGTGAACATGAATATAATACTGGATGTAAACTTTGCATCTTCAAATAAACTCTTACTGGACTTATTTGTGGTTGTCTTCATCGTACTCCTTCTCTTAAAATCACAATCACTGTGAGTTTATGATTAGAAAGTTAACACTGAGGCCAGCCCACCTCAAACTAAATACAAATGAAAATGAGACTATCCTTTGTATTCACTTAACTTAAAATAGTCTGGTAACATATTATAGAATATAAAAACGTCAGTCCAAATACAGGGAAAAATTATTAATAGTAACTCCAAGAGGTTAATAAGGCATGCTGGAAAAAAATCTGAGTTAGACTATTTGAATCTGAATTCTGACTCCATCCAGTGGTATGCTGGAAAATATTTAACAACCAGAAAAAGTCTCTGGTTTGTAGCATTTGCCAATTTCTGTGGTGTAATACTCCCACTGTAGCCGATTTTAAACTACTAACCTAAGATCACTGAATGCAGAGCAGGGAAGAGATGTATAGTCAGCTCTTATGAGCCAAAGCAAGTGGGCCCTGGCTCCCTGCTAGCTCCCCTACTTAGCAGTAATGTGATCTGAAGCAAGTCACTTAACTTACAATCCTCAGGTGTCCCATAATGCAGATTATAACACACCTACTTTAATGAACTGTTGTGAAAATTAAAAGAGATTTTCCACATAGAGCACCTTACACAGTCCTTGGCATATAGCACATGATCTAGAAGTGTTAGCTATTACTAGTTTTATCCTTCCAGCCTCTAAGGATAACTTTTATCTTTTTCCCCCAATAAATGTTAATATAACACAAACATGCAGTTCTCTAACCTCTTTACAAAGAGCTTCTAGATGGAGTGCCTCCAATTTCTGGGTCATTTCCTTCCGCCGGGTCTTGAACCAACCATCAAAATTTGGGGATTTTAGAAAATGCCTATAAAAATCAATTTTAAAACAGCAAAGTTTGATTATGACTTACTTTCTCTCCTCAATACCTTTCCTACCTATAGCTGGAAGAACCATGTGAAACAATGCAATTTTGAATAAAATAATATAAGTTCAAGTCCAGCTTTTTGTTTTTTCTTCTCAAAAACAAAGCTGTATAGATGGGTAAAAAAGAAAGAAAGCTAACCGGTAAAGTCCAATCCAATCGCCTTTTATTCTAGAGGTCAACTGAGGTCCTGTTTTCTCAAGTGTTTTCATAAATTCTTCTGGAAGGAATTGTCTTAATTGGGGTGGACTCTATAAAAAAAGAACATACTATATTTAAAAATTAGAAATGCATGTGTTCAAAGAAATTAATTACAGTGAGAGAACTCAAATAGGAATTTAATTTAATATATTTATACCTTCCATGGAGAAATACTTTTCTGCAAAGGCATTAAGCTTGCCACATATCTTTCCTAAAACCAAGAAAAAAAATGTCAATCAAGTTAGTTTTTCCAGAGAGTCTTCAAAAACGTTTATTAAATAAATCAACTTAAAAGAAATGAGTTCCCAAGTTTTTCATCATATAGTCTTTCAATAGCTATCAACAACACCATCATCCCCCATAGTGGTAAAGTTCAGAATGAATTAAGAAGTCAGGCTTTCAATAAAAATGTATTTTAGATAATCCAAGAAACTACACTTTTTTAAAAAACATTTTTTTATTGATAGATTTAGAGAGAGGAAGAGGAAGAGAAAAGAGAGGGAAAGGGAAACATTGATTTGTTGTTCCACTTATTTATGCATTTACTGGTTGCTTCTTATATGTGCCCTGACTGGGGATCGAACCCACACTCTTGGTATATTGGGATGATGGTCTAATAAACTCAGCTACCCTACTTGCCCAGGTCAGGACTACACATTTTTTAATGATAATAATTAATCTTATTCAATAACTATGTTCTGGAAAATACACTCAACATTTTAAATGTATAATCTCTTTCCATCCTTGCAACCCTCCTATGTGGCAGGTATTATTGGGAATATACGGCTTCAAAAGACCTGCTCAAGTGGAATTAACCACATTTTACAAATAAAATAATTGAGGGTAAAAAAAAGAAAGTGATTTCCCAAAGTTACACAGTTATAACAAGAATAGATAATCCAGGTCTTTTGTAAAGGGCTCAATTTTTTAAAGATTTTTTTATTGATTTTAGAGAGAGAGGAACGGAGAGGAATAGAGAGAGAAAAAGCGATGAGAGAGAAAAATCAATTGGCTGCCTCCTGCATGCCCCCTGCCAGGGATCAAGGCTGTAACCTGGGCATGTGCCCTGAATCAGTGACCTCTTGGTTCACAGGTTGATGCTCAACCACTGAACAACACTGGCTGGGGTAAAGGTCTCTTTGTTTTTTATTATTAAATATATTGGGGTGACATTGGTCAACATGAACATATAGGTTTCAGGTGTGAGTTTCTATGTTACAAGATATGTATATTACACTGTGTACCCACCACCCAAGTCAAATTTTCTCATCACGATATATTAGGACCTCCTTCTCCTCCCACCCCCTTCCCTCTGGCAACCACCATGCTGCTGTTTATGTTCACAAGTTTCAGTTTTATATCCCATATATGAGTGAAATCACATGGTTCTTACCTTTTTCTTTCCTTTTTAATTGTTGATAGTATTACAGGTATTTCCCATTCCTCCCACCCCCTTTGTCCCATTCCTCCCAGGTTCTTAGCTTTTTCTGACTTATTTCATTTAGCATAATGTTCTCAAGGTCCATCCATGTTGTTGCAAATGGCACTCACTATTTCATCCCTTCTTATGGCTGAGTAGTATTCCATTGTGTATATGTACCAAATCTTTTTTATCCAGCCCTCTATCGCAGGGCACTTTGGTTGTTTTCATGTCTTGGCCACCGTGAATAATGCTGGAATGAATATAAGGGTGCATATATCTTTGAAAATACATGATATTGAGGTTTTTGGGAGGGAAACCCAAGAGAGGGATTGCTGGGTCATATGGTAGTTCTATTCTCAATTTTTTGAGGAATCGCCAGACGGCTTTCTATAGTGTTTGTGCCAGTCTACATTCCCACCAGCAGTGAATGAGGGTTCCCTTTTTCCCACAACCTCTCCAATACTTGTTATTGCTTGTCTTGTTGATACTGGCCCCTCTAATAGCTGGGAGGTGGTATCTCATTGCAGTTTTTTTTTTTATATATATATTTTATTGATTTTTTACAGAGAGGAAGGGAGAGAGATAGAGAGTTAGAGAAACATCGATCAGCCGCCTCCTGCACATCTCCCACTGGGGATGTGCCCGCAACCCAGGTACATGCCCTTGACCGGAATCGAACCCGGGACCCCTCAGTCCGCAGGCCGACGCTCTATCCACTGAGCCAAACCGGTTTCGGCTGCAGTTTTGATTTGCATTTCCCTAATTACCAGTGAGGTTGAACAGCTTTTCATATATCTATTGGCTGCTCATACGTCGTCTTGGGATAGGTGTGTTTTCAGGTCCTCTGCCTAGTTTCTGATTGAGTTGTTTGATGTTGAGTTTTATGAGTTCTTTATATATTTTGGAAATTACTAGTAAACCTTTGTCGGAGCTATTGTTTACAAATATCATCTCCCATCTGGTTAACTGCTTCTTTGTTTTGTTGTCAGTTTCTTTTGCTTTTTCAGAAGTTTTTTAGTTTGATATAGTTCCATTCATTTATTTTGCCTTTACTTCCCTTGCCTTTGGGGTCAAATTCATAAAATATTCTCTATGACCAAGGTCCATAAATTTGGTACTTATATTTTCTTTTATGTAACTTATTGTTTTGGGTCTTATATTTAGTTATTTGATCCATTTTAAATTAATTTTTGTACATGGGGACAAACTTTAATCCAGTTTCATTCGTTTGCATGTGGCTTTCCAGTTGTCCCAGCACCATTTAATGAAGAGCCTATCTTTACTCCACTGTGTGTTTTTGGCTCCTTTGTAAAAAATTATCTGTCCATATACCTGTGGTTTTATAGCTGGACTTTCTATTCTGTTCCATTGATCTGTGTGTCTATTTCTCTGCCAATACCATGCTGTTTTGATTATTGTAGCTCTGTAGTATAATCTGAGGTCAGGTAGCATGATACCTCTAGCTTCGTTCTTTTTTCTCAGGATTGCTTTGGCTATTCAGGGTCTTTTGTGGTTTCATACAAATCTGATGATCTCTTGTTTTATTTCTTTAAAAATTGACATTGGGATTTTGATGGGGATTGCATTAAATCTGTATATAGCTTTGGGTAATATGGCCATTTTAACTATGATGATTCTTCCAATCCATGAACACGAAATATTTTTCCATTTTGTTGTGTCTTTTTCATCCTCTTAATAAGGCTTTGTAATTTTCAGTATATAGGTCTTTCACATTCTTTGTTAAGTTTATTCCTAAGTATTTTATTCTTTTGGTTGCAACTGCAAAAGGAGTTGTTTTTTTCATTTCTTTTTCTGATGTTTTGTTGTTAGTATACAGAAAGGCAATGGATTTTTGCACATTGATTTTGTAGCCTACAACTTGACTATTTATTGTTTTGAATAGTTTTCTGGTGGAGTCTTTAGGGTTTTCTATATACAGAATCGTGTTGTCTGCAAAGAGTGACAGTTTGACTTCTTCCTTCCCTATTGGAATGCCTTTTATTTTTCTCTCTTGCCTTACTGCTCTGGCTATGATTTCCAGCACTATGTTGAATAAGAGTGGTAAAAGTGGACATCCTTGTCTTATTCCTGTTCTTAGAGGAAAAGCATTGAGTATGATATTAACTGAGGGTTTATAATACATGGCCTTTATCATGTTGAGGTACTTTCCTTCTATTACCATTTTGAGTATTTTAATCATAAATGGATGTTGTATCTCATCAAATGCTTTTTCTGCATCTACTGATAAGATCATATGATCTTTATTCTTCCTTTTGTTAATGTGGTGTATTACATTGATAGATTTGCATTATGCTGAACCATCCTTGTGCCCCTGGAATGAACCCCACTTGATGATGATATATTATTTTTTGGATGTACTGTTGTATTCGATTTGCTAGTATTTTGTTTAGGATTGTTGCATCTGTGTTCATCAGAGATATTGGTCTGTATTTTTCTTTTTTTGTGTTATCTTTGTCAGGTTTTGGTACCAGGGTCATAGTGGTCTCACAAAATGTGTTAGGAAATATTGCTTCTTCCATTTTTTAGAAGAGTTTTAAAAGGATAGCTTTTAAATCTTCTTTGAACGTTTGGTAGAATTCACTGGTGAAGCCATCTGGTTGTGGACTTTTATTTTTGGGGAGGTTTTTGATGGTTGTTTCATTTCCTCACTAATGATTGGTCTATTTAGACTTTCCAATTCTTCATGATTTAATCTAGGAAGATTAAATGATAATTCTAGGAACATATCCATTTTTCTTAGGTTATTGAATTTGGTGGCATATACTCTTCTACAATATTCTAGTATGATCCTTTGTACTAGTATATCTATGATGTCTGTAGTGACTTCTCTCTCTCATTTTGTTTATATTGATCTTTTTCTTTTTTTCCTTAGTGAGTCTAGCCAGGGGACTGTCAATTTTATTAATCTTTTCAAAGAACCAGCTCTTTATTTTACTAATTTTTTGTATAATCTTTGTTCTTTATTTCATTCAATTCTGTTCTAATTTTTTTTTAAATATATTTTATTGATTTTTTACAGAGAGGAAGGGAGAGAGATAGTTAGAAACATCGATGGGAGAGAAACATCGATCAGCTGCCTCCTGCACATCTCCTACTGGGGATGTGCCTGCAGCCCAGGTACATGCCCTTGACCGGAATCGAACCTGGGACCCCTCAGTCCGCAGGCCGACGCTCTATCCACTGAGCCAAACCGGTTTCGGCTCTGTTCTAATTTTTATTATTTCTTCTGCTGACTTTGGGTTGCTTTGTTCTTCTTTTTCTAGTTCTTTAAGATGTAATGTTAGGTTGTTTAAGATTTCTCGTTTCTTGAGAAACGCCTATAACAATATAAACTTCCCTCTTATTACTGCTTTCGCTTTATCCCAGAAGTTTTGATATGTTGTAATGTCATTCTCATTTGTCTCTATATATCTTTTGATCTCTTTTCTTTCTTCTTTGACACAATCATTTTTTAGTAGTATTTTATTTAATCTGCACGACTTTGTAGGTTTCTTTACTTCCTTTTTGAAGTTTATTTCTAATTTCAAGACATCATGGTCAAAGAATATGCTTGATATAATTTCAATCTCCTTAAATTTGTTGATGCTAGTTTTGTGACCCAACATATGGTCTATCCTTAAGAATGGTCCATGTACACTGGAGAAGAATGTAGAGTCTGATATTCTGGGATGAAAGGTTCTGTAAATGTCAATATGTCCATTTGGTCTAGTGTTTTATTTAAGGCTGATATTTCTTTATTGATTTTCTGTTTGGCTGATCTGTTTAGAGCTTTCAGTGGAAAGTTAAGATCCCCAACTATGACTGTGTTTTGATCTGTTTCTTCCTTTAGTTCTGTGAGGAGTTGTTTTAAATATTTTGGTGCTCCCTGGTTGGGGGCATATATTATGTTTTCTTGATGTAGAGTCTCCTTTATCATTATAAAGTGTCCATCTTTGTCTCTCGTTATCTTGAAATCTATTTTGTCAGATATAAGTAGCTTTTCTGTGGATGTTATTTACTTGGAGAATCATTTCCACCTAAAGGGCTCTATTTTTTTAAAAAAATAATCTTTATTGTTGAGATTATTACAGATGTCCCCCTTTCCCCCCTCCATAGCTCCCTTCCACCAAGGGCTCTATTTTTAATCACTAAACACATGAGCAGACAAAGCACAAACCTTAAGATAAGGTTTTGGTGGATGGAAAAATCATTTATATCCCCTTCAACAAATCATTAAATTAACACATTGTATGCGGGAAACGTATTTATACGTTTTACGTATTTATACGTTCTACCAGTGTAGTAGAGTGCGGGACACGTATTAATATGTTTTTTATAGACTAGCGGTAGAATGCGGGTAACGTATAAATACGTAAACTAAAGTTATCGTAATTTTACTGAACGTTGCCATTTGCGCAAAAAATTAGCAAAAATGGCCCGCGCCACCTGTTAGCGCGCGATAAAAACTACCTACAAACAATGTGTTAAGCAAATGTATTTATTAACTTACTAATGGAATGATGAAGCTTTGTGTCAGCTCCAAGAAATAACGTCGCAGAATAACACTCTGAGCCTCAGAAGGACGTTTCTGTTGTACACCCTTAAAAGAGAAAACAATAAGAACCTACAGTTTGGTATCAGAGAATATAAAATAATGGATAAAATATACATATATATGGTATCTATATATATAAAAGCCCAGCAACTGGAACGATGAATGACCAAAACAATCGGTGGCTACAATGCACACTGTGGCAGCCAACTGGCCTGATCTGGACTCTGATCACCCCTCTCCTGGCTGGCCTGGCCCCCAACACCCCAACTGGGGGCAGGGCCTGCCGGCCAACTGCCTGCAACCCCTCTCCCTGGCTGGCCCTGCCCCCAATCAGCCCCCCTTACCCCCATCGAGGGCAGGGCTGGCTAGCCAACTAACTGCAGCTCCCCCACCCCCCTCCAGCCCAGCCCAATGGGACCCCATTGGGGCAGGCTGGCTGGACCCCAACCATGCATGAATTCGTGCATTGGGCCTCTAGTGTGTGTGTGTATGTGTGTGTGTGTGTGTGTGTGTGTGTGTGTGTGTGTGTGTGTGTGTATATATATATTAAACCCTATAACTTCATCTTGAAGTAATTTAATCTGAAATTCATTATACAATATACTGTGAAAAAAATCCTTAGAATAAAACATAAACTATTCACCCCAAACTTAAAAATATCAGTTCACAACAAAGACTGTATTTATTTCCTAATTGCTGTATCAATACTATTTACATTTTCAAAAAAAGGCTAGCTATAGTGCATTAGATGCTAAGCTACCTCATGGCACAATCCACTTTTTCACTATAACTTCCAAGTATCTGGCACTAGGTTGTAGCTGCACCTCCCTATTTTAAGCCCATTAATTGCTGCTACTTTAGTCTCCTGATTTTTAGGAAGCATTGGTTCAAAAGAGAGAGCTCATTTTACATTATTATACATAAAGCACACAGTGCCTAGTTATATATTGCATAACTGAATAAGGAAATTTAGTAATATGGGCAAATAATTACCTTCTGTAATTGCTTTATGATCTCTTCATCTCTATTTAGATATGGCTTATAAGAAGTATAAACTCCTAAGAAGTAAAGAAAACAAGGTAAGCAGTAAGTTTTTATTTTTTAACAAGTGCCCAATATGCATATATTTTTAAATTAATAAAAGTTAATACCAGGTTTAGAATCCAGAGTCTTTAGGTTCTTCAATTTTTTCACTTTAACCTGCTTAGGAATTTCACCTGAAAGATACATTACAAAGATTCTTAGAATTATTCAAATTTCACATCACAAAACTGGAATTTTATAAGATTAATAATCTGCTGATTACTCTTAGTCAGGGATATTGTAGCTAATATATTCTTCCTAACATCAATTAATATTCAAAAGTTTGCCCTCGCTGGTTTGGCTCAGTGGCTAGACCATTGGCCCATGGACTGCAGGGTCATGGGTTCAATTCTAGTCAAGAGCACATACTTCAGTTATAGGCTCGACCCCTGGCACCTGTTGGGGCATGTGCAAAAGGCAACCAACTGATGTGTCTCTCTCACATAAATATTTCTCTCTTTGTCTCTCCCCCTCCCTTCTACTCTCTTTAAAAAAAAATCAATGGAAAAAATATCCTCAGGTAAGAATTAATAACAACAAAATATATATATTCAAGAGTTTATTACTGGTACTTTAAAACTGGCTAAAAACAATACTGGATTATTACAGCATTACAGAAACAATTTGTGTAAATTACATATAATAGGTACTTGATCTTTCATTAATATCTATCATTACTTAAAATGTTCCCTTTTTGTCATTCAACTTGTAATTGTAAATATTTGTATGAAGTACATAATATTGAAAATTCACTTTATTTTTTGCACTGATTGTACCTTTATTATTTATGTGCCAAATACACATAAAATATCCTTTAAGAGTAAATGGAATTAAAATAACTCCTAAATTAGAATGCAAAAGTATTTAAAGGTTCCCCCACCTCCCACCCCAACACACACACCTCTGCTTTTGCATTGCAGGAACTTACACTGCCACCAGGTGGTGATAGCGTATGCCACAACCCCAGGTCTGATTCACAGGTGAACAGGACTCCTGAGCAGGGCTGCTGTGAACTAACTACTCCTGCAGCATATGCAGAGGGGTTCTAGTCTTGAGGTCTAGAGAAGCTACAATCTAAAGCACCTTTTAACTGGCAAAAAAATACCTCAAGATAAACACTTAAAAGTGTCATATGCATATGAAATATAACAGGCTTTCTTTCTCTTTTCCTTTCCCTAGCCTTTCCTTCCGCCCCCCCCCCGCCCCAACCCCTCGACTTAGTCCTAGGTCTTTTAAATTGGCAACTTCACCTGCCTGAAGAGATTTCTCAGATCAGCAAGAATATTAGCTGGCAAGATATCATAACAAAATGAAAAATTCAGGAATGTCCAGTGAGGAATGTCAGAGGTACCATTAAGTTATCTAAAGTTATAAAACTTCCAACCTCAGAATTCATGTATTCACTTAAAAACACCCTTAAAACAGCTTCCCTGGCTCCTTCCACCATCTTGGAGCTGGTGGAGACCTGCTGGGAACCGGACTTCTAAAACAACAAGTATGTCTGGAAGGCTGTGGTCCAAGGCCATTACTGCTGGATATAAGCAGGCTCTCTGGAACCAGAGAGAGCATACTGTTTTCTTAAAATTAAAGGTTTTATGCTCAAAATGAAACTGAATTCTATCTAGGCAAGAGATATGTTTTTACATGTACAAAACCAAGAACAACACAGTGACTCCTGGTGGCAAACTGAGTAATCTGGGGAAAGGTAACTCGGGCTTATGGAAATAGTGGCATGGTTCGTGCCTAATTTGGAAGCAATCTTCTTGCTAAGGCCACTGGACACAGAATCTATGTAATGCTGTACTCCTTGAGGATTTAAATCTATTGAGAAGAAACAAGTAAAAGTGGATTTGTTATCTTATTAAAAAAAAAAAAGCCACCATGAGCAAGGTATATATATCTTATTTTTTAAGGAAAGCACACCTTTTGATTACTTCTTTAATCAATACCAGCATCACAGAAATGTATAATACTTAGTCAAGTGTTGGAAATCCCTTTTTAATTGGGTTATTTACAAAAAGTAGCTTGTTTTTGAGGTTTCATTTAGCTATAATTCATTCCATGTTTATAACACTAAGTATATTTTTTGGTAGGAGGAATGATGGGTTATACCTGCATATTTTAGTGAGAAGTTATGCTCTTCTCCAAAGGCCCTTATTCAGGTTGCCTCAAAGAAGACTGCCATCAACATAATTAAAAAGTAACCAAAAAGTAAAAACAAAGGGGAAGAAATAAATCTGCACAGCCACATTATATACTAAAAAGCAGAACACCAAGTTTATACTTTACCTGCTGGCTTAAGGTCTCCTATTCGAATAATGTGTGGCCAGTGCTGAAGTGTTTTTGCAAAAAAGGGGTTGGTTACTCCTAATATGACTGAGGGCCTACATAAAAACAAAACAAAAATGAGGTGAGAGAAAGATGAATGTTCCATCAGTGAAGAATAGTTTACAATTTCTTTTGAGTGAACCATAAATAGATTATGTTTTCCTTCATTCAATGTATTCCATATAAACTATATACCAGACACCATGTTTAGCACTAAGCATATAAAGATGAAAAGACATAGTCCTTCTAAAGCACACAGTTAAAAGGGATACATACTGAATTATGATGCCAGAAATGAAAAAAAAAAACAGTGAAAGTGGTATAAAATGTACAATAATTACAAAGGAGACACTATGTCTACCATGGGATCAAAGAGATGACATTTGCACAAAGATATGAAAGATGAATAAGAGTTCTTTGCCAAATAGGTAAAAGTGGTAAAGGTGATGCAGGAGAATGAATAGTATGTGCAAAGCAATGAAGTGAGATCATGATCTGTTTGTGGAACTACAAATAGTTCAGCATTTCTAGAGCACAAAGTACAAATAAAAGTAGTTGGGCAGATGCTGGCCAGATCATTAAGTACCAAGTTAATATGCTAAGAAGTTTAGATGTTATCTTGTAGGCAAATGAAAGCTTCTAGAAAACTGAGTAGAGCAATGCCACATGAATGAAAATGTACTTATTAGAAAGGCTACTCTACGGAAAATTTAGAAGATATCCTATAAGGAGGGGAGGAGGTTTGAGAAAAAGCAACAGCTCATATGAAAAGAGACAGGAGGACTGGGAAGAGAGCTTTGGAAAGACTAGGACAATGATGGCGAACCTTTTGAGCTGGGCGTGTCAGCATTTTGAAAAACCCTAACTTAACTCTGGTACTGTGTCACATATAGAAATTTTTTGATATTTGCAACCATAGAAAAACAAAGATTTATATTTTTGATATCTATTTTATATATTTAAATGCCATTTAACACAGAAAAATCAACCAAAAAAAATGAGTTCGCGTGTCACCTCTGATACGCGTGTCATAGGTTCGCCATCACTGGATTAGGGTGTTGAATTGACAGAATTTGGTAAACTTGATGTGCACCCTATTAAGAAGAAATTTACGACAATTTAGATTTTGATAACTAAGCAAAGAGTAACAGCATTCATGAAAATACTAAGAGGCTTGGGGTTGGGGGGGGGGGGGGGGGAGAGAAAACAAAAAGAATTAAGTTTGAACATGTTTTGTTTTAGGTGACATTAGATGTCCAAGTAGCAAATGTGGTTAAAAAAAATAAATAAATTTGGATATATAGGTCTGGACCTTATAAAGATTTTGACTAGGAAGATAAACTTCAGTCACCAGTATATAGGTGTTAACAGAAGTCATGAGTACAGATAAGATTGTACAGAAAGAATTATCAGTATGAAATCAGAATCAAGAACTCAACACTGAAGAATATCAACATCTAAGGGGTTGGCAGAGAAAGAAAAGTCTGCACAGGAAAGTGAGATGCACCACCAGCCAGCCAGGTAAGAGTGGTATCAAGGATTAAAATATTTTCAAGGTCAACAGCTTAAATGTTATAAGAAAGGGAAAATGGGGCAATATAGTACCCACTGGGTCAAGCAGTGAGAAGGGCCTTACTGACTTGGGCAAGAACAACTTCAGTTGAGATGGAGAAATCAACATGCAATGAACTGAGAAGCAGCCAGGAAACCAAGAAAAGGAGATAGTAAATAGAGGTTTTAATTGTTATTCTAGAAACTTAGCTATGAAAAGAAGATGAGTAATAGAGCAGGAGCTAAAAGGGAAAGCATAAGATAATTTTTCCCCTTTTACAGACTAGGAAGAACTTTCATGTTTATATGCAAATTCAATGAAGAGGAAAAAGAAAAAGGAAATTATAGACCAAGAAGAGATAACTGATACTACAACAGGTCCTGAAGTATGAAAAGAAAATAGAACTGACAGTACAGTTGGGATGGCTATTAATGACAATATAGCTCCCACTAATAAAATGAATCATTCAAAGAAAATAAGATGCTGACTCTAGAAACGTGAACCAGCAGCTCCTTAAACCTTACTTTACAAAAAATCTGCCAATAAGTTCAAAATTTAAATTATTACCAAAAATGATTCTGCAGTTTATAAAGGTAGTAATTGGTTAATAAAAGTTGATTGGTTTACTTACGGGGCTTGGGTACGAGTAGTGTATTCTTTGAATTCACTATCATGAATAGTGAAATAAGGTCGGAAATCACTGAAGTACTTCAATGGAGAAATACAGCTGTGGCGCGAGGACATGTAAAACAAAGGACACAGAAATTAAAGGCCCTGCGCAATAAGCATAAAACATCCACATCCACAGTATACCCCTAATGGGATAATGTATCTATTTCAATAAACGGCAAACTCATTTCAGGAAACTAGAAATCAAATGGAAATACATAATGTGAAAGGGCATATTGAAAGAACATTGGACTTGGACAGAAAATAAGGTGAAATTCTGATTCTGTCAGATGCCTTTTACTGACACTGACAATTCACATGCCTAATATTTTTCAGGTGTCAACTTTGTGTATGTCAGGGATTTTTCAACCTTTTTCATCTCATGCACACATAAACTAATTACTAAAATTCCACGGCATACCAAAAAATATATTTTTGCTGCTCTGACAAAAATAAAAAGGTACATATTTTTTTCAAGTTATAAGAGAAAGCTTACTTAGAAAGTTACAGAGGTAACAGAAGCGAGCCAGCTGGGCTGCAATAGGCTCAGAAAACAAGTTACAGAGGCAAAAGAAGGGACCTTGAAGGTTAGGAGAGGGAAAGGCAAAGGTAACGCACCTGGGGGGAAGGGGAGAGGAATGGGTGGGCGTGCTCCTGAAAGGAAGAGCACTGATGTAATTTTGATTCATTCACACCGAAAGGCTATAGGTGTGTTGGCTGTTGTCATTTTTTAATTTGACAATCTAAGGGTAAAGTGGTCAGTGCCCCTGACTAAACAGTCAGGTACTGCCTGTTTTGGCACACGGGTTGGAAATCACTGGTGTAAGTAAATGAATGTGCTTGTTGCTCAGAAAAACAAGAACATGGTTCCAGCCTTCATGAAGCCTGATTAATTTTCTCATCCATAAATTGGTGCTATAATGAGCACTAACTTCTTTGTGTGGATCAATGCAATGAGTGTACAAGCAAATAACAGATGGGAAAGTGCTGCAACGATCACCATTATGAACGAATGTACTCACTTAACAAGTGCCAATACAGTCTCCGAAGACTCTGAAGGTGATGGTGCCATGACCACAAGGGGCTCCCCCAACAGCACGAGTTCCCAAAGCATCTGACTATGAAAGAAAACTGGGAAGAAACACCTGAAAGGTGTTTACATAGTAGGAACATTGTTATTTATCCAACTTGTTAAGTTCCCATGTAATCATTCTAAACACTTCACATGGAGTCCTGGCTGGTGTGGCTCGGTTGGTTGGTGTGTCCCTGCACCGAAAGGTTGCCAATTTGATTGGGTTAGGGGCTAGATTGAGCACATGCTTGGGTTGCAGGTTAGATCCCCAGTAGTGGGCATGCAGGAGGCAGCCGATCAATATTAGGCTCTCACATCAATGTTTCACTTTCTCTACCCTCTCCCTTTCTCTCTCTCTCAAAATAAAATCAATCAAATCTTTAAAAAAAAGGCCCGATTTTTATAGTTTTTCCTTTTCCAGAATATTATATAAATGGAATCATTCAGTAAGTAGCTCTTTTTTTAAAAAAAAAATATATTTTATTGATTTTTTACAGAGAGGAAGGGAGAGAGATAGAGAGTCAGAAACATCGATGAGAGAGAAACATCGATCAGCTGCCTCCTGCACACCCCCTACTGGGAATCGAACCTGGGACCCTTCAGTCCGCAGGCCGACGCTCTATCCACTGAGCCAAACCGGTTTCGGCAGTAAGTAGCTCTTTATACTAAATCTAGCCCATTTCAGTAAATATAATGCTTCTGAAAGTCATCCATAATCTATCAATAGTTCATTCTTAATCGCTGGGTAGTATTCCATGCACATATCTCATTTTGTTTATCCATTTACCAGTTGATGGACATTTGCATTATTTCCAGTGTTAGGGTGGTATGTAAAGCTGCTATAAACACGTGCATATAGGTCTTTGTGTAGGTATGTTTTCATTTTTATTGCATAAATTCCTAAAAGTAGGGTTACTGGGCTGTGCCAGGTCCAGTACATAAAACAAATCTAGCGTATAAAACTAATAATCTTTGAAGCAGTATGCCATGCAAGTCACACACACACACACAAAACCCATATACACATAAAAAAAAAGCAAACCAAAACTCACTGTCTTTCACATGACTTCTGATTATATGTATTAATATTTAGTAATTGCTCATTTATAACAATGGTTTCTCAAGCTAAGCTCCACATGAGAACCACCAGGAGCTGGAACTTGGGCACCATTTCAAAAATTCTTACTTAGCTGCTCTGTGTAAAGTACATTGGTACTTTTTCCTTCTTTCTTTTTTAAGTGCTAGATTATCTGCACTTAATTTTTAGTTTTTCATTTTAAAAAGTTTCAAACATACAAAGAAATAAAGATAATAATGTAAGAACTCCCTTATATATATCATCTAGTGTTAACAATATTTTGCTATTTTTGCTTCATTTACTTTTTCTTATTGAAGTACTTTAAAATAAAACACAAACCTCAGGACATTTCACCTCAAAATATTTAGAAGTGCATCTCTAAAAAAATAAGTGCATTTAAAAAAATTTAATCCTCACTGTGGGATATGTTTTGAGTTTAGAGAGAGGGAAGGAGGGGGGGGGGAAAGAAAGTGAGAGAGAAACATTGATCGGTTGCCTCCTGTACATGCCCCAAATGGGGATCAAACCCCGCAACCTAGATATGCGCTCTGACCAGGAATCCAACCCACAACCTTTTGGTGTAAGGATGATGCTCCAACCAACTGAGCCACACAGGCCAGGGAATGAGTGCATTTTTTTTTTATATCATTACAATACCAAAGCTTGTAACATGCAGTCAAGGTGAAGCATAATGATTATTTTCCAGTATTTTTCTACATTTCATATACAAACATTCATTTTCTAAAGAAATTTAACATCAAAAAGCAAAAGCAGTTAAAATTTTTTACTCTATACCTGAAAAGATCCACTTCATGAACAGTAGATAGAACAACAGATATGTGTGTGTCTGCCTAAGAGATAGAAAAGAAAGAGATGTCATTAAAATGTACAGAAATTGATTTTTTAAATATACCTATTTATCTTATGATCAAAAAACATACTGCCCTGTCTATCTTTTAAGATTCTCTTCCTCTAGGGAAAGCTACAAAAAATGGGTCTGACCCATCTCCCCTAAACAGCAGAAGATCAAGGAAACATTACATGGTTAAAGCATTAATTTAATAGCCAGATGAATTCACGACTGTATGAAATACTACCATAATACTATATGATATATATAACAGACAAAATTAGCTTTCCTACTGCTCTACATTTTTATTCAATTCAAAGAACAATGGAAGTGCTAATATACTAGTTAAAATGTCTCAGATGAAAAAATTCAACTCCACCCTAGAACAGATGTAGCTTTGAGGAAAATGAAAGGCAATCATAACTACAGAATCCTTTTGCTTGAGTTTGCTAAAACCAGAAGTCTGCTGACCACTCTATAAGAGGCTTTTTAGAATTAAATCTTGCTGAAAAAAATATTTACTTTCCCCTTGTCCTCAAATTACAGTATAAATTCTGAGTTCTCAACAGTATCTACCAGAGAAAGAACAAGAAAAATATCTGAGAAATATTAGGAAGTTTACTATCAATTCATTAACATATTATTTAATAGGATATTTCAGTACTATTCAGAATTGTATCATAAACCCAAGACTGCATTTGCTAGTTTAAAATGCCAGTTAAAGAGACTCTCTGTGCTGGTTTATTCTACCACAGTACCACACTACCTGCACTATTTGAGTTGTCCCAGGTTTGTCATGACATGTGGGAATCCGTACCTTAAAGAGAAAGAAGAAATTAACTTTGGTAACAAAAGAATGTCCTTTATATAATTTGCCAGTCCCACCACAGAGGGATCAGAAATGCTCTATCCTGCTGCTAAAAAGGGTACACTTAGCACTACCTAAAAAGCCATAAAAACAAAGTATTTATGTCAGATTAAAAAACTGAGGTCATATTTATTTTCAGTCACAGCAAAAGGTAAATGCACCAAGGTCTCCATATTCCCTTACACACAGAAATCACTAAACCAATGAGAAGCAAATGTGCTGAAAAACAGAAAAGGGACATCAACTTCATACCGCTTCCAGTTTATTGTTCCAATCTTTGCTTCATTAATATACACACACCCAAACACACCCTTCCAAGCTTGCCAAACTATGGGATAAATCCCACAGGAAACCATGAAAACTCTCAACCCAGGACTACAAGTACTACTTTTGATGATTTCCCAGGGAAAAAAACAAAACACAGAAAAGAACACATTTAAGAGAGCATTGCCAAAAATAAATCCAACAAGAAAATTAAATGCAAAAGCACTTAGAGCCCACTCATACAAAGCCTGAGAGCAAAATGCGAATTTATTTTAGAAAATGAAGGAAAGAAAATTTAATGGAGAACAATACCCTAGGATGGACATGTTTGGTCTGACATTACATATTAAGAAGATCATTTAAGACTAAAAAACAATGGCTTTCCTAATTTCTTTTAATTTTTAGTAATTCATACTTGATCCAAGTATGTTGCAATACCACCCATCTCTGGAGAGCCATAAAGTAGAATTCTTGGTGGCATTTACATGCACATGTATTATACAAAAACTAGAGGCTCGGTGCATGAATTAGTGCACTGGTAGGGTCCCTCAGCCTGGCCTGTGCCTTCTCACAATCCAGGACCCCTCAGGGGACTGTCAGACTGCTAGTTTCGGCCCAGTCCCCGCAGGTAAGGCTGAGGGACCCCACCAGTGCACGAATCCATGCACTGGGCCTCTAGTATGCATATACAAGATCTTTGGTTAATCTCTTCCTGCCTTCCCCCCCCTCCTTCCCTCTGAGATTCATCAGTCTGCTCCATGTTTCCATGCCTGTGCATTGAGCGTCTGCCCTCTGGTGGTCAGTGTGCGTCATAGCTACCGGTCAAATGGTCACTTAGGCCTTTATATATATAGATATATATATAGATGACCCCCCCTCATGCAAACTTTACAGGAAGGTGGGACTGGTGCCCCTGGAGTTGTGTGACTAATGGTTTTGTGCAGCAGGATGAACTGGTATATCTGTAACTCCTCACATAAAATAAAATAATAAAATAAAAAAACAAGTGAAGGCAATAACAAGATTGGATGTTATTAGAAAGTTAAAATGCAAAACTTGTGTATAACGCTTACAGATTTTTTAAAAAGGAGACAAATGAAATATAAGTTATTACCTTCATTACCACCCCCATAATAGGCAGGTATAATGTTTTCCCTGGCACTGGGGCAGGCCATCGATCAACATCATTACAAGCTGTAAAAACATAATAAAATTCTTCCTTAGTATAAATGGAAATATTAAAATATGAAAAATAGCATATTAGATTTTAGAACTCTACTTTCTATAGGGCAGGACAAATATACTGGGAAGGTTGGAAAAGAGGTTAAAAAAAATAAAAGCAATGAAAATATCTTACATTTCACCAGAAATACACCTCTGCTAGGATAAAATTGGTTAATATATTTTTTAAAGCAACCAAATAATAGGTTTAAAGGAGTTTTTCTATTCATTTATTACTACTAAAATTAGCTACAAAAGCACACCACTTGGCAGAGGCCTTCTCTCTGTATCAAGCGACATAAGGATTTCTGTTTAACCGTACTAAGTATCAGAAATGTCAACTCAATATTTGTTTATTATTGTCCTATGGTGCAAATGGAGATAATAAATGATACAGTTTTTCGTGTTTCTAGGTAAAGATGCCAGAAGAGTAGTTTTACATCTCTCTCCCACCATAAAATTCTTAACTAAATTTTTAAAAGGTCAACTTCATTATTATCAGACCGTTTCCAGTAAAATTTTTAAAACTCCTTCATAAAGCTACTTAAGTCACACAATGTTTAACTTACCTGCTTCCAAATAAGGTTTGCTCTTTTCAAAATACTCTGGTGCTATCTGTTTGAGTACAGTGTGAAAAAAATGAATATAAGGTAGTTTGCTGATCAAAACCAAGGACTGGAGGGAAAAAAGAAACAAGGTGTTGTTGTTTTTTTTAATTTTCTAATGATTATAATTTAAGTTTGTCATTTCTTATATCAGCAATTACTAACAATCTAAATTCATCAAAAAGTGTGGATTTTGAAATAAAAAGGTTTTTACAGTATATGGTTAAAAGGAAACATAAAACTATAATCACAGAATACAAGAAGTTTTAACCTTAATACTACACTTTAAGAACATAAAAAGCATACTGACAGATTTTCCTTCTTTCCAGGAAAAAGAATTTCCTGTAAACAGACTAACATCATGGATAATTTCTAAAGGCTAGCTATTACTATCATTATCAAAACAATATCAGGAATTAGCTAGATAAATTATTCCTAATAAGGAAAGAGCAAATTGTGATGCTTTTTCAAACTAAGACCTGTAACTGTTATTATTTTATTTTTTATTGAATTCATTGGGATGACATTGGTTAATCAAATTAAGTGAGTTTCAGGGATACAATTCCATAAACACATCATCTGTATATTGTATTGTGTGCTCACCACCCCAAGTTTCCTTCCATTACCACTTATTCACCCTTATCCTCTCCTATCTCCCAATATTTTAGAGTTCAATGGTCATAGCCACATACTTAGAAATTGTGGCTTTACAGTTTAATCACTAGATACAGATCATGTTGATCTTATTTTTTAAATCTATTTTTCTTTAAATTTATTTTTTACTTTTCAGTCCAGCATCAATTACTGGTCAGGGCATACTCCGGTTACAAAAGGTAAAGGTGTGTTTCATTAGTTGGGACTGACTTGAAATCAACTAATTTTTTTTTTTCTAAAGAAAGTAAAAGATTGTACATTTACAGTAAAAACTATGCCTAGATGTTGCTAAAGTATATTTACTGACTCTTCAAAAAAGTACTAGTTGTAACTGTATTATAATCTGTTTATTCTTTCCCTTATTCTAAAACGTAAAAATTAAGTAGATTCTGCCCTGACTGGGTGGCTCAATTGGCTGGGGGTCATCCCGTGCACCTGGAGGTTGCCAGTCACGGGCACATGCCCAGGTTACAGCGTGATCCCCCATAGAGGGGCTTACAGGAGGCAGCTGATCAATATTGTGCTCTCACATCGATGTTTCTCTCTCTCCCTTTCCCTTCCTATCTCTAAAAAAATCAAAAACCTATTTTTAAAAACTAAGCAGATTCTTCTGGCTTTTGACAGTTTCATAAAAAACTGTAAGTTATTGTCATGAATATACTACAGAGGCAGCAGAAAGGTAAAATTTAGTAGCAGATAAAAATCTAGGAACAGATGTTTATAACCTAAAAAAACACAAAGATAAAATATAAATTCTAGTAAGTTTAAAAATAAAATATCAAAGACTTTAAAGACTATTCATTCTGATAGTTTCTCTTTCTAACCATATTATAAAAATATTTTTTCTATTATAGTGTATCTGAAAATTACCTTTTGAAAATAGCCTCTTTTTAGAGTTTTGTCTCGAACTTGTCGGAAATACACATATCCATAAAAATAAGCAGGATCCTTCTATGAAAGAAGTGACAAATGAAAAATATAATTATGTGTAGCCATCCTTTATTATTAACATTAAGTTCCTTTATAAACCCAAATGGAGTCATGAAGTATACACAAAGAGGTAGTTATGCTTTTCCACCAACACAAACAATAATCATGACAGTAATAGCCAGGTAAAAACCTAACTTGCCCAAAGATGAAATAATCATTAATAAAGTCATATTTCCCCCTGTAACTTACTCTGTTTATGTTCTTTATTCATAGCTGTACTAGTTAAAGGGAGTTATGAACAATTAAATTGTTTTTCCCCAATGCTTTATATAATTTTTTAAATCCTGCCTATACTTTTGCATTAGGGGACAGTCTTAGTAAAATGAAGTGTCCTAATGTAAAATTTCGAGAGAGAAACATAAGGAGTTAAATGCCAACTTGAATCTTATGTAGCCAGTAATGTTTTTACCCAATAATAATGAAATATTGGAATATTTATCAACATACAATTTGAAAGGTAATTACATTCCAAAAAACTTAAGTTTTAACATCCTAATGGAATAAATTTTGGCCTGGTTCCTCATTTGATATTTTTAAACAAATGCTTATCAACCGACCACCTGCTCTGAACAAGGCAATGTGTTAGAGAAGATAGAAAGATGCATCAGAAACAGTTCCTAAAGGAGATCACAATCCAAGAGGAATAAGAAAAGTACAAAAATGACCATAATCGAATAGGAGGGCAGGTACAAAGCACTAAGTGTTACAAAGAGGTTAAGGGGGAAGAGATTATCTCTGTCTACGTAGATCAGTAAAGATTTCATGGAGACATCTAGTTTTGAATTGGGCAATGAAGGATGGATATGTTTAAACAAAGACAAAGACATTCCAGGTTTAGGAGTTTCAGCAAAAAAGACACAGAAAAATACAAGCTATCCCAGAAAAAAAGCAAGATAAAAGTAGTTTATTTAGGCTAAAATATGGCACATGTATAGGAAGGGTAAAAAGTTGGAAACTGGAAAGGTAAAGGCCTTATTTTGGAAGGCCCAGAAAGTGAGCACAAGGAAACAGTACTATCATTAGCTCTTTGTTCATTAAACAATGCGTAGTCATTTTAGATTTTACTTATTTTTAGATAATACATATGTACATTTTAGCTGGGAACACTGTGCAAGATATATTGCGTTGGAATATCTTTGGGCAAGTTTCATATCCTCAATAACACTTAATTCCCACATCTGCAAAAGGAATGCTCTCAGAACACTACAGAGGTTAATGAGATAATACATGCTTATTGATACAGTGAACCTAGAACATAAAAAGGTCTAATAAATGTAGTGATTATTATCATCAAATGAAAGAATATGTTAATAGTGGAAGCAAAAGGTCATGGAAAGGAACAGATGGCTATAAGAGACATTTCTTTGGCTAACTGGGAGAGGGTTCCTGTCATTAGTGAAACCAGTTAGGTATACTGTAAATGCTGATTGTAAGCAAACTAAAGTTCATATTGGATGTGCTGATAGCACATATAGATGGAAATGTTCCTCACACAGTTAGAAATGTAAGTGTGGGTACAAAACAGAAATGTATGCTCTGGAATAATCGGAATTATTAAAATTATTTTTAATAAGTAATAATTTAAAAATAAAGCTCATTAAAAAAATCAAAAAGAGAATTCTAATTCTATCATAAAGAAGGTAGGGATTAATTACCACAGGGAATCTTCGACTCTGGGTGATATTTACTGGTATAATACTACCCTATCTCCACATCTAAACAAGGAGTTATTTCCCAGCCGGTGTTGCTCAGTGGTTGAATGTCAACCTTTAAACCAGGAGGTCACAGTTCGATTCCTGGTTAGGGCACATGTCTGGGTTGTGGGCTCAATCCCCAGTGTGGAGTGTGCAGGAGGTAGCCAATCAATGATTCTCTCTCATCTCTGATGTATCTCCTTCTCTCTCTCTCTCTCCCCCTTCCTAAAATCAGTAAGAATAAAACTTTAAAAAAAAAATTTAAACAAGGAGTTATTGCCCAGGCAGGGTGGCTCAGTTGGTTGGAGTGTCATCCCACGCACCAAAACGGATGCAGGTTTGATTCCTGGTCAGCACATATACCTACATTGTGGGTGCAATCAATCCCTAGTTGGGGCCAATATGGGAAGCAACTGATCGACGTTTCTCTCTCACATCAGTTTCTCTCTCTTTCCTTCCTCTCTCTAAAATTAATGAACATATCCTCGAGTGAGGATTAAATATAATAAAATAAACAAGGAGTTATTAACAAATGAAAGAAAATTACTTCAGCATTCTAATCAATTTCTCTAACTCCCAATGGGCATTACATCTCAAGAACAGTAACTTTATAAAGTCTCCTTCACTCACATATTGAATCTATATGAATCAGATTTAGGAAATTCAGCAGTGTGACATAGTAACAGAACAAAAGCAAAATGTTTCTGAATGCTATAAGAAGTAACTGAGTTTTAAAGTTTCCTCTCACATAGACATTCTTTTATTACTACTTTTCCAACCTTTAAGTAAACTGGTAAATCTTTGTCAAATTGATCCAGGAAACAATGCAGTGACACCCTCCTCCCAGAAGACTGTCGAAATCTAAAACAGAACTGGGTATCTCCAAGACAACCTAATGAAAACAAAAATGAAATAAATTTAGGATAGCACAGTATAACACTTACTTATCCAGTTTCATTAAATGTTAGAGTGGCAAAGGTCCTAGCATCATTTAAATCTATTCCATCATGTTTTAGAGAAGAAAAAAGAGATCCTGACAGTTCAAGTGACTTCCTCAACACTATCTTTACTGGTTAGAGGCAAAGCCATTAGTAAAACATGCATCCTAAGTCCTGCATTATTTTTCCTGCATTATTTTTCCATTTTCCCCATGTAATTAAAATTACTTAAAATTGTTTGCATGTAATGCAGACTCACAAGTATAATAATGAGCAAAAGAAGCCAAATACAAAATAATACATAGTTCAAATCCATTTATATAATTGTTAAAAAAAAAAAAAAAAAAAAAAAGGCAGGCAAGCCTGTCCAGCGTGACTCAGTGGTTGAGCGTCGACCCATGAACCAGGAGGTCATGGTTTGATTCCCGGTCAGTGTACATGCCCAGGCTCAATCCTCAGTGTGGAGCGTGCAGGAGGCAGCCAATCAATGATTCTCTCTCATCATTGATGTTTCTCTCTCTCTCCCCCTCTCCCTTCCTCTCTGAAATCAATAAAAGAATATATTTTTAAGAAGCAGGCAAAAGTACAGACTTTAGAAATGCTTGGTTGGGTGATAAAACTATAAACAAGCAAGAAACTTATTACTGTAAGAATCAGGGTAGTGGTTACATTTGAAAGGGGTGGGAAACAGTGTTTGGAGGAGACATATGGGGCTTTTGAAGTACTGTATTTCTTGACCTTGTATGTGTTTTATATTTCACAATGAGAATTTTTTAAAAAAAGGCATAATATAGCTGAGTCAGGAAGAGCTCAAGTAATAAACTTACTATTTTAACTAAAAATAACTTTTTAACCTTTAATCATTTTAGGAAACCTCTTAAAACATGTAAACTTTACAACTAAACTGTCAGGCAATAATTACAAAAAACTGAATATCCTAAAAAGACAGATGAAAGTAACTTGTCACTCAAATTTTTCCCAGTTACCATATTTAAAATAGGATTATATTAAATATAAAATGTGCTCAAGATTTTATTATTACTTATTATGTACAGAAGTACTTTAGCACATGAAGTTCTTAACAAAGGAAACAGAAACTTGGAAATATGTTTTTCTTTTTAAAGAAAATACACTTTATTGTAATTCCTTATGAAGTTAAAAACAGAGGCAGACCCCTCTAAATAAAGGGTTGTAAAACAAAGGGCCATTCCATTAAAAATCAAATAATCTCAAACACTGAAAATTTAACATAACAAATAGGATCCTCAGGTGGCATTCCCGCTTCTAACATGCAGTCCTCCTACAGTCACAGTTATAGGGATTATATTTAGCTTCTGAATTCTCAGGTGGAGAAAGATAAGCCATGTGATTTTTTGAGTAGCAAAAACTGATCATTGCTCTTAACTTTCTGGTTGATCTTCTTGCCAATGTATAAATTTGCTATTCCTGATCTTTGGGGTTGGGGGGAGCACCTTGTTTATTTGCATTATTTCCATACTTATTCTTACAGGAGCTGGATGGCGGGGACAACACAGGGCACAGGTATTGAAATTTCAAGAGTGGAGAACATTGACATAAAGATGATTTCAGACATAAAAAGGAGACGATCCCCTGAACCTCAACCCTAATGTTACAATCAGAAGAATGATATTGAAACTTGGTATTATGAAAATCAGAGGTTACAAGACACTGATCTCCCAGAAACATTACTTCAAGGGCCATAAGTAGATCATTATCAATTGCAGTTGACTTGACACTGGCCAGGAACAAAGAGGGGCTACATTATACATAAATTGGTGTTCTCCAGAGCAAGTCCAAATCAAAGAAAAAAGGAAGTACAGCCCTCCTAACACCAGAAAAACCTTCATCTGGCCAGAGCACCAATATGTTTTTTAAAAAGCAACTCAGTGCCCTGGCCAGTGTGGCTCAGTTGGTTGGAGTGTCATCCCATACAACAAAAGGTTGTGGGTTCAATTCCCAGGAAAGGCAAATGCCTAGGTTGCAGGCACATTGATAAGTACACACTAATTTCTCTGAGACCATTATAAGATAGAACAGGAAAATGCAATGGATTTTAAGAAAGAGATATGATAGCATCTGGAAAATGTAAGAAATGCTAAGCTTTGTGGAAGGTAAGTAATGAATCTCCCATAGCCTTAAATTCCTACCCACCCGGTCCCATTCCCAAATCATGCTGTGAGAACTTTCCAGTGACCAGCTGCACCCAAAAGCTACACAGAATTGGTCAGGAGGCAAGTTTACCAGGTCAAAAAGGCTTTCATAGTGCCCTTGTGAACTGAGGTAAATGGTTCCTATTTTATTTTCAGAGATCTGTCCATTCACATATGAAAGGTTACTAAAGAAATATCAACCACTGCCCTAGCCAGTTTGGCTCAGTGGATAGAGCATCAGCCTGCAGAATGAAGGGTCTTGGGTTCTATTCCAGTTGAGCGCACATACTTTGGTTGCAGGATCAATCCCTAGCCCTGGTTGGGGGCCTGTGAGGAAGCAACCAATCGATGTGTCTCTTTCACACTAATGTTTCTCTTTCTCTCTCTTCATCTTTCTCCTCCTCCCTTCTACTCTCTCCAAAAATCAATGGGAAAATATCCTCAAGTGGGGATTAACTAACTAACTAAATAAATAAATAAATATCAACTCCTGCCAGACCAGTGTGGTTCAGTGGTTGAGCGTCAACCCATGAACCAAGAGGTAACTGGTTTGATTCCAGTTGCAGGCTTGATCCCCAGTAGGGGCATGCAGGAAGCAGCTGATTGATGATGTATTTCTCTCATTGATGTTTCTATCTCTCTATCCCTCTTCCTTCCTTCCTCTCTAAAAATCAATAAAAACATATTTTAAAAAAAGAAGAAGAAATATCAACTCCTTGTCTAGCTTTGTTGAGAACCTTTGTTCTCCATCCTGACCTACCATTATCGTAGGAAAAGGGGCATTACAGATTGGCAACCAGGTTTTTTCACTTTTGCATTGCAGAAAATGATACCTTAGAAAGGGTAGAGCAATTCTGATACCCTACAACCTCACCAAAAATAAATTTATGGCCCTAGCCAGTTTGGCTCAAAGGATAGAGCATTAGTGTGAAGATTGAAGGGACCCAAGTTTGATTCCAGTCAAGGGCACATGCCTGGGTTGCAGGCTCCATCCCCAGTAGGGGGTATGCAGGAGGCAGCCAGTCAATGATTCTCTCTCATCACTGATGTTTCTCTCTCTCCCTCTGCCTTTCTCTCTGAAATAAAAAATGTATGTATATATTTTTAATTAAAAAAAATTTATCCCTGGCCAGCGTGGGTCAGTGTTGAGCATCAACCTGTGAACTAGGTCACAGTTTGATTCCCTGATGGGGCACGTGCCCAGGTTGTGGGCTCGACCCCCAGTGGGAAACATGCGGGAGGCAGCTGATCGATGATTCTCTCTCATCATTGACGTTTCTCTCTCTCTCTCTCCCTCCCTCTGTCTTACTTTCTAAAATCAATAAAAATTAAAACAAGAATCTATTTTGTCAGTATGACCTGTTTAGTTTGTCTATATAACAAGAAACTGCAGTTCTACATAAGCAACCTAATGATTACATGTAAAAGATGGTTAATGAGTGTGATCATGAGGAAAAAGTTATAATCCGAGGAAAAAGAAGCCTCAATCAATGAAATCTAGTCACAGGTCTGTCAATAATTAGACTTCTAGAAGTCACTTAACCTAAGGTTCTCAACTTCCTTAACAAAAGTAAGAAGTATCAGAAGATAATCACTTAAAGTCACTTTCAGCAGTTATATTCAATGATTTAAAATAAAAGTTGCCCTGGCCGGTTTGGCTCAGTGGATTGAGCATCAGCCTGCGGACTGAGGGTCTCGGGTTCAATTCCAGTCAAGGGCACATGCTGGGGTTGCATACTTGATCCCCAGGGCATGTACCTCAGTTGCAGGCTTGATCCCGAGCCCCAGTGGGTATGCATATGGGAGGCAACCAGTTGATGTGTCTCTCTCACATCTATGTTTCTTTTTCTCTGTCTTTCCCCTCCCTTCCTCTCTCTCTAAAAATCAATGGAAAAAAATATCCTCTGGTGAGGATTAACAATAATAAAAAAGAGCTAGCCCTATCCTTGGCATTCAGTTCTTTATAGCCACTCTTCCTGTGATTAAAGTGGTTAAGTTGGAATTGCTGAGAAGTGAAACTTTGGACCAGGGCTTCTCAAAGTGTAGTCCATAGACTGATGCCAGTATACAAATCTTGCTACTGATCCATGATGAAATGAATACCCAAACTGAGAATAAGTATTTAGGAACTCTTATAGAAATTTGATATTGTCATGACAAATCTGGACTTCATTTTTCGAAAAATTTCTTTAAACTGTATTTTATAAAAACATTGGTCCACTAGATTGGAAATTTTTAAAAAACCCAACTGGCTGCCCTAGCTGGTTTGGCTCAGTGGACAGAGTGTCAGGCCATGAACTGAAGGGTCATGGGTTTAATTCCAGTCAAGGTCACATACCTCAGTTGCAGGCCAGTTGGGGCGCGTGCGGGAGGCAACCAATCCAAATTCTCTTTCATACCGATGTTTCTCTCTCTGTGTCTCTACCCTTCCCTTTCACTCTCTCTCTAAAAAAGACACACACAAAAACACCCTGAGACAGAACCAAGATGGCGGTATAGGTAAACACCAATACTCACTGCCTCTAACAACAACATCAAAATTACAACTAAGATACAGAACAACCTATCATTCAGAACCTCCTGAAATCTGGCTGAATGGAAGTCCTAAAACTACACAAGTAAAGAAGAAAGCACACTGCGACGGCAGGAGGGGCAGAGGTGCAGAACAGGCTGGTTCGGCACCCACGTATCATTTTTTTAATTGGGAGGTATATCGTGGCTGTGGGGGCCTCCCGTGAGAAGAGATCCCAGCCCTATATCAGACCCACAGCCCAGGGTTCCAGAGCTGGGGAGAGAAGTCCCCGTACCTTCCGGCTGTAAAAACCAGCGGGGATTGTGGCTGAGTAACACAGAGGCTGCTGGAAACCCAGGCAGTTCCTCTTAAAATGCTGGCACACCAACTTACACAGACTCACTTCCTCTGAGGTCCAGTTCTGGGGCAGCAGTTTGGGGGGATCCAGGGATATATGGGAGGACTGGATTGTCTGGCATCAGAGCAAGAACTCGGGGGTGGCTTTCTCCCAGACAGAGGTGCTCACAGGGGTCATTGCTCATATGCTGAGACCTTCCTCGTCGCAGACTTGACTGGCAGCCATATCTGAGTTTCCATCAAGCTGGCTCAAATTGTTTATTTCTCCCTGGTGATTCCCTGAGACCCCCACCCCATCCAATCTGCACCCCACCCAAGTTTTGCAGCCATTATTCCATATGTATGGTCTGTCCTGGCTCAGGCTTCAAACTTTCCTAAAATATCTCAAACAAGCAGCAGCAGAAGTCAGGGTGCCCCATACCTCTCAAAAAAAGACCCAAGATAAGGCACTAGCGCCAGCCTGCCTTGCTTCACTCTCCTGGGCACTTCCAAGGCCATACAAGTAGCAGCAATCTGTAGATAGCTCTGTAGCTCCTGCTGGATGACCCCAGGCAGTGGCTGACTTTGTACCTCCCAGGAGGCCCCAAGCCACTGCACCCGGTGGACAGCTTCCGACCATACAAGATTACAATTCTACACATCCATAAGCAACACACTCAAGGAGCAGACTCAGTGAGCACCAAAGCCCCATTGAAGCAAGTCCTGCTCCATAGGGTGTCTCCTGCACAGCAGCTCTTCCATTGTAGTCAAAGCTGGTCCTCAGAGCCAATTGGCCTGGGGGTCAATTCCTCCCAGTGACACCAACAGCAATCAAGGTTCAACTACAACAAGACTGTGCAGACAGATGACACAGGGGTGCACCTAGAATGCCCAGCTCAGGTAACTGGGAAGGCTGAGTCACTGGGCCCTACAGGACACCTACTACACAAAGCACTCTACTCATTCCAGGAACTGTAACAGCACTACCTAATACATAGAAACAAATACAGGGAAGCAGCCAAAATGCAGAGACAAAGAAACATGTCACAAGTGAAAGAACAGAAGAAATCTCCAGAAAAAGAACTAAACGAAATGGAAACAAGCAGATACTAAATACAGAGTTCAAAACAATGGTTATAAGGTTTCTCAATGATCTTAATGAGAGCTTCAAGGGACTTAGTAAGAATTTTAAGGATCTTAGTGAGAACATCAAAGATGTGAAAAAGGACTAGTCAGAAATTAAGCATATACTAACTGAAATAAAGAATAATTTACAGGAATTCAACAGTAGAGAATCAAATCGGCGATTTGGAATATGAGAAAGCAAAAAACACCCAATTAGAAGAGTAAAAAGAAAAAAGTATCCAAAAATATGAAGACAGTGTAAGGAGCCTCTGGGACAACTTCAAGTGTACCAACATCCCTATTATAAGGGTGCCAGAGGAGAAGAGTGACAGCAAGAATTGAAAACCTATTTGAAGAAATAATGACAAAAAACGTCCCCTACCTAGTGAAAGAAATAGACTTAGAAGTCCAGGAAGCACAGAGAGTCCCAAACAAGAGGAACCCAAAGAGGCCCACACAAAAACACATCATAATTAAAGTGCCAAGGGTTAAAAACAAAGAAAGAATCTTAAAAGCAGCAAGAGAAAAGCTGTTAGTTACCTCCAAGGGAGCACCCATATCACTGTCAGTTGATTTCTCAACAGAAACTTTGCAGGCCAGAAGGGAATGGCAAGAAATATTCAAAGTGATGAGTAGCAAGGACCTACAACCAAGATTACATTACCCATCAAAGTTCTCATTTTAGAATTGAGAGTCAGATGAAGAGCTTCACAGACAAGAAAATGCTGAAGGAGTTCATCACTACCAAACCAGTATTACATGAAATGTTGAAGGGTATTCTTTAGGAAAAGGATGATGATAAAGAAGAAGAGGAGGAGGAGGAGGTGAAGGAGAAGATAAAAAATATGAACAATAAAATGACAATGAATACATATCTATCAACAATTGAATCTAAAAATCAAAATAAACAAAAAAGGAATCTAATAAGCAAAGTAAACTGATGAATAAAATAGAACCAGAGACATGGAAACATGAAACAGACCAATGAATCTCAGAAGAAAAAGGGGAGGGTGCAGGAAGAGATTAACCAAAGGTGTTATATGCACACTAGAGGTCCAGTGCACGGCATTCATGCACTGAGGGAGGGGGCTCGCTCAGTCTGGCCTGCACCCTCTTGCAGTCTGGGACCCCTCACTGGACATCCCCCGAGGGGTCCTTAGCGCTGCCGTGGAGACGGGAGAGGCTCCTGCCACCACCATTGCGCTTGCCAGTGTGAGCCCCACTTCTGGCTGAGCAGTGCTCCCCCTGTGGGAGGGCACTGACCACCAGGGGGCAGCTCCTGCATTGAGCTCCTGCACCCTGGTGGTCAGTGCGCATCATAGCAACCGGTTGTTCCGCTGTTTGGTCGATTTGCATATTGGGGTTTTATTATATAGGATATGCATTACCTATAGACATAGACAATAAGGGTGGTAAAGGCCTGAGGCTGGGCAGGAACCGGGTGGAGGGGGGCAATCAGAGAAAAAAAGGGGGACATCTGTAATTCTCTCAACAATAAATATTTTTTTAAAAAAGAAAATCCAACTGGCCTTTTAACACAGATAGTGTGAGAAGCATTGCTTTCAGCACTAGGAACTGTAAAGCACATGACAATGTCCCTGCTATTTATAGAGAAAAAAATCTGCTGAGACAACAAATATTGTCTGCACATTTAATCCATCCAGAGCAAGGATTAATCCTTCCCTTGAATTCATAATTATTTGAAACTTTCTCTACTAATGCTTACTTTTCTCTCTGGACATGTTTAAAATATAGTGGTATAGTCCTTGGCTACCCATTACAGCTTAAGCCTTAGGAACACTTGCATCTAGACAATGTTAATGACAAACAATAAGGAGGAAAAATAAAATCTGACAAATATTTATCAAAGAGTAGGCATACTTCAAATGTAGGCTCCTAAAGATAAAAACCATTCAAATGGAACAAGAAATCAAAACCTAAAAACAAACCAATTTCTAAAGACACGAAATCTAGGGTGTGTGTGTGTGGGTACGGGGTGGAGGAAGTGGAGAATTGGCAAATCATTCTATTGGGAATTCCCAAAGCATTCTTTTTTACCTAATCAGCATACCAAAGTCTAAATGTTTTACTTTTTAAAGTGTGCACCCTGGAGCCCTGACCAGGTGGCTCAGTTGGTTGGATGTATTCCCATACACCAAAAAGTTGAGGCTTTGATTTCCAATCAGGGCACATAACCTAGATTGCGGGTTCTATCCCTGGTCGGGGTGCATTCGGGAGACAACCAATCAATATTTCTTTCTCTCTCTCCCTCTCCCTTCTCTAAAACCTATAAAAACAAAAGTGTGCATCACAGAAACGAACCCTAGACTTTCCTAAAGACTGCTCTACTGTGCCTAGATTTCCTTTCGTAACAATAAAAGCTATTTTGGGAAAAATTAAATCCATTTCAAAGTTGGCACAGTAATCCCAACTTCCATTTAATAAAACACTTAAGTGAAATAAACTTTTTGGATAATCACAACTGTGAACAGTGATCTTAAATACACACAAAACTCACAATCTTTTGGTGTCTAGAATAATATTCATCTGGTAAGAGGGCAAGGTGTCTGTTTTTAAGATCTTTTGTTAATTTTACTTCTAAGTGCCAATCACACTTTGAATAAAATAAACCACACTTCATTTGATGTAGATTTTATTAAAGAGGCATTACAAAACATTGGTAGATCACTCAAATGCCTGAAATACTGATCAAATTCTGATTTACACTCAGTTTAATTTCCAGTAAGAAAATGATGTATGGAAAGAATAATTACAAAATTAGAAATGAAAAAGCTACCTGAACACCATATAATAACTTGATGCTCATGTGGAGATATGAAAAAGAAAGAAAGCCATGAAAACCAACTATTAACTGAAAGAGAAGAATGTGGAGTAGAATCTGCTGGAACTCCAAACACATAACCACCTCATCCTGCAATCCATACATCTCAGCTTACCGAGTCCAGGAAGTCCAATCCAACATTTACTACATTAAAAACTGCATGTGTGGACTTTGTAGGCAAAACTTAATAAAATATTCCAATAATTCCAAGTCAGAACAAATGCCCTACAGGGATCTCTCAAAGACATCTTTTAATTTTATTTTTTATAAAATAGCACTTCTCTTTTACCTATGTCATGAAAGCTCAGTTCCAAGCGGTTTGGCTCAGTAGATAGAGCGTCAGCCTGCGGACTGAAGGACCCTGGGTTTGATTCCGGTCAAGGGCACGTACATTGGTTGCGGGTACATCCCCAGTAGGGGGTGTGCAGGAGGCAGCTGATCGATGTTTCTAGCTCTCTATCCTTCTACCTTCCTCTCTGTAAAACATCAATAAAATATATTAAAAAAAAAAAAAAAAGCTCAGTTCCAATATATAGAAAAAACTCTGGAAGCATTCATAAGAAAAGGAAAAAAATTTAAATGTCAAATCTCCCAAATCAGATTAATTAAACTAAATTAGTAGAATATTAGAAATAACCTCAAAAGGAAAGGGAACTGGAGTGTCTTTGCTTCAAAAGGTTCTAACTGTGTGTGGTCTAAGAAGTTGAAAGCTCTGGTCATTATACCACGCCTGAAAAGCTGTTTTAAAAGTGAAACACGAGAGGTAACCTGAAAGATTTCAACAATTAGGGAGAGTTTGAGAGACCAGCAAAATCAAGTTAAAATAATAGCAAACACCTATATGGTGTTTTCTACACACCAGACACTATTCCAAGTACTTTCCATATATTAACTCACATAAATTATTGGGTGAAAATAATTGATGGTCATGCTTTATAACCAGATTCACCTGTTGTGTTTTTGTGTGTGTGTTTTTTAACTTAGTGCTTTTACAGAGTTCTTGGCAAGCTCTCAAACCCTAAACTAAAAGTAAACTACTTATTATAAATCCCCAAACAAAACAAACAAACAAACAAAAAAATCCCCAAACATACCAATGTTGCTGATTTTCAATCTCTTCACTATTTCAACAGTTTATTTTTCCTGGATGTTTTACCTCATTATAGTTATTTTAAATGTTGAACCAACTATAATCAATAAGACATGACTAAACATCATAAAGCTAGGAATCTAAATCACTGACCTGTTAGGCTGAAACAGTTGGCGTTCTAATATGCGGTTTCAATCAATTTTCACATATTAAAATAAAATCAGTATTCTTAGTAAAAATTCAACAGAAACACCACATGAAAAATAGTTACCTGAATTTGAATCTGGAAAAGACAAATAGCAAATATTGGTTTTCTGAAAAAGAAAACAAAAGCTATATATGTTGACATACACACACACACACCAATAAAAATAAACAAATACAACAGTAAACTATACAGAGCAATATTTTTACTTACTTCTTTATCAGTAAGTTTGGAATGTTGAGGATAAATTACCTAGGAGAAGAAGAGTTAAATTTTATACATAAATATATTGAGTGTATATTATAAACATTAGTAGGTACTTTTAAAATACTATATGGCTATCGTCAAATAGTTTCAAGAAATAGTTCACAAACTTTAACAATGAAATATGTGAGAAGTTGGGAGAATTGAGAATTTATATTAGACCAAAAAAAAATCTTTTTGACTCAAAGTTATCTCTAAAAAATTGGTGAAATATTGAGTTATCAAGAATAATTTACTAATTGAATTACCAATAACTCAAAGCTTAATGAGTCTTTTCTTTGGAAGCCTAAAATCTAAAGAGAAATTGATCTATCAGCTGGTATATACTTCAAGCAAGAATAATTTTCAATTGATTCCAAGAAGTAGCATAAATTACTAACTTCTTATTAAAAGAAAAATGAAAAAATAATTATCTGCAGTTTAAGAAATTTCAAAGGCCATCTCCCACCATAAAATCTATCCCACTTCTAATTTCTTTAAATAATTATTGCATTTTTCTAGATAGGTCAGTTTAGTGTCTGCAGTAATCAAAGCCACCTTCTGAGGGAAAATCCTGCCCCATAGCCCCAGCAAAGGAAGGAAGACTAGGCCAAAACAGCTACTGTGAAATAAACACTAGTAAACACCAGATGCAAAGGCACCCATTCTACAAGCCAATCATCTGCCTGTATCTGGCTGAGTGTGAAACTTCTGCCCACAAGAGTATCAGTGCTCCAGTGGACCAATCCAGATTCTCTTGGGAATGTGAAGAAGAGATGAGCAGGTTAGCTAGAGGCTGACAACAAAAAGGAGAGAAAACAATACAAAGAGTAGCTAAATTATGTTAATGTTGGGTTGCTAATGTGGGGATCCATGACTTCCACTTCTGGAAAATCCATGCATTCTTCCAGTCCCCAAGCTGCTGAGAGCCTGAAAATCTTCCCTTTCTAGAAATAACATATAGTAATATATTATAAACCATATTAAAGTAGATTCACATATTTATTTCATTTATTTAGTTCTTACTATCATAGACAAGGCCAGTAGTGGTATCCCCATTTTACATATAAGAAAACTAAAGTTAAAAAAAAGATGGGGAGAATTAATACTTAATGAGCATCTTCTGGAGTTTTTCATTTTCACAACCCTGTCAATTCTCCCCATCTTTACCAAAGAGGGAACAAGTTTACAGTAGCTAAATAATTCTCCCAAAACTTATTTATGTAGTAAGTTCCAGAGCTAGGACTTGAATTTAAGTTTGATTCCAAAGTATACCAGCCACCATTCCTCATTGCACTTACAGTAGTGATCATTAACATGCAATCACAGCCCTCAATCCAGGTCTATGGGGAGGGTCTATAGAGCTAGTAGGTTACATGAAAACCATCCACCATTCCTGAAACACAGAACGACACCAAAGCATACTCTCTCTACTTACCCTGCTTTGTATCCCATGTACTGACCAACCTCATTTAATCTCTGTCTCCACAATTCATGAAGGCAAGAACTGGTCTTTTTTGTTCACCACTCTATCTTGACACCCACAACAATCTCTGCTACACAGTAGACACTAAAATATACTGTATGTCTCCCATCAGTGGATATACCTTCAAATTAAGTCCATTCAACAACTAAGTATTTTATATGTAATCCGTTATGTGTAGATACATTTCCCTTGAGATTATTTTACTTTGTTCCCTTTAAAGCAGAAATGGGATGCTTAAAACCTATTTAGCCATATTTTATAAAAATCTCATTGCATTTAAGTTACCCTGGAGTTTGCTGGTCTAAAACACATTGGTAAGCTTAGTGATCTGTAATAGCTTAATCTTAGCCTCTAAAATAAGTTTTATGTAAGTGCCCTTCAGATTTTTATTTCCTGCGATTAAAATATCCACTCAAAAGTAAATACAGTTTCTTTTTCCTTTCTTTTACATAATCACAGTGATTCTTTTGGACTTTGGTTTCCTATGGTTTAAATATCAGCATGACAATATAGAAAAAGATATCGGTATGTTTTACCTATATAAGAGTACCTTAAATATATACAACATGTGTATATATGTCTGTGTATGCGTATATTATAAGAAGTTCATATAGCTATATATATTTAAGTAAGCTAGAAGGATATAAAAACTACATAACCTATCAAAAACTGGTTGTACCTTTTAAAAACTGGTTGTACTAGACTGTCAAACAGAATTCCAGAAATTCATTTCAATGTACTTTTAGGGCTATCCAGTATTTTATTTTGGAGCAGATATAATATTCAGAAAGTAACAGTGTATTATTATATGCTATAGAATTCTAAATGTCCACTCTGTACTTAATAGAAAAGTTCATACTTGATTTTAAAAACCTTAATTAAACTCCCTATCTAAAAAAAAAAAGTAACCATTGTCAAGTAGCTTGAACTGCACAAATGTCAGTTACTAGAATTATTTTCTATGTATATACTTTATTTCGTGGTGGTGGGGGGGGAGTTTAAATATAAGTTTGGGCAATTACTGTTAGTTTAGTCAGTTAGCTCCTGACACCTATAAGGAAATTAATCGATTATCATTTGGCCCCAGTATCTGGAGTTTTCTTTCTCGCTTGAAGTTTGCTTTCTCCACAGCTCAAGCCCAAGTCACTTGCATTCCTGGGAGGGACCAAAGGGGGACACAGAGCGTCAGCTAATGTCATCCTTGTTTTGTTACCTATGATACGACATCCCATGTTATAACAAATAAGAGAGAGGTGGCCAGGTAATAAGAAAAATGTTTTATTTCATAGAATTATTAAGGCCTAAAAATGGCATAGTATATATTTTACATTATAATAAAATAGGAAAACATATGCCCCAGAAAAATATGTATATGTACTGAAAAACAGTATTACAAAATGTTTTAAATGGGGCTATTCTCTTTAAAGATATGTCTATTTGCCACTTGCCCTGGATACCCTAACATTTCCACCTCAGTAGGGGAGTAATCGTGGTCACAGGAAAAGGAAAAATTAGGAAGATGAGTTAATTTACTGCTAGTATTACTTGGACATGGGGAAAATTCATGCCTGCATGCACCCTAGTTGTTTGTGAATGGGTATCTATTACCACGTGGCTGAGTATCTGTCTCCATTGCACAACCCCACCAAGCATCCCAAGCTTGGAAGAGACTACATTTCCCCAGAAACACCTGCCTTGATCTCTAACATTAACTCCTGCCCTGGCTGGTGTGGCTCAGTTGGTTGGAGTGTTGTACTGTACTGAAATCTTGTGGGTTCGATTCCCAGTTAGGGCACATCCCTAGGTTGTGGGTTCAATTCCCAGTCGGGGTGTGTTTTTTTTTTTGGGGGGGGGGGTGGAGAGAGAGAGAGAAAGAGAGAGAGAAAGAAACATGGATGTGAGAGACACATCTATTGGTTGCCTGCTGCACATGCTCCAACCAGGGCCAGGGGTCGAACTTACAACCCAGGTACGTGCTCTTGACTGGGAATTGAACCCGAGACCCTTTGGTGCACAGGTCGATGCTCTAACCACTTAGCAACACTGGCCAAGACAGGAATAAATCTTTATGACCATGCATTAGACAATGGTTTCTTAGATATGATATAAAAATCACAAGCAATCAAAGAAAACATAAATATACTAGACTTCATCAAAATTTAATACTTTTGTATTTCAAAATACACTACCCAGAAAGTGAAGACATCTCACAGAATGAGAGAAAATATCTGTACATCATATATCTGATAAGGGTCTAATATACAGAATATCTAAAGAATACATTTTGCCCAGCCAGCGTGACTCAGTGATTGAGCATCGACCTATGAACCAGGAGGTCATGGGCACATGCCTGGATTACAGGCTCCATTCCCAGTAGGGGGCATGCAGGAAGCAGCCAATCAATGATTCCCTCTCATCATTGATGTTTCTATCTCTCTCCCTCTCCCTTCCTCTCTGAAATCAATAAAAATATATTTTTTTAAAAAATATACAAATGGCCAATAAATACATGAAGAGACAGTCAGCATCATTAGTCATAAGGGAAATGCAAATAAACTTATAAAATACCACCTAATACTCACTAGAATGGCTGTAATCGAAAGGACAGACAATAACAAGTGCTGACAGAATATGGACAAATTAGAACCTTCATATACTATTGATGAAAATGTGAAAATGCAGCCATAGTGGATAACAATTTAGTAAACATAGTTACCATATGACCCAGCAATTTCACTCTTAGGTATATATCCAAGAGAAGTGAAAACATGTTCATACAAAAACTTGTGAATGAATGTTCAAAACAGCATTATTCATAATGGACAAAAAAGTAGAAATAATCCTTATTTCCATTGAATGATAAACAAAATGTGATATAGTACAACCATACTCACTATTAAATGGTCTACCCTCCCTGCTAGATTGATATAAAATTCAACCGTAGAAAGGAATGAAGTACTAAATACATATAATATAAATGAACCCTGAAAACCTTATACTAAATGAAAAAAGCCAGACACAAAACGCACAATATCCATTCTTATGAAATGTACAGAATAACAGAATCTGAAACAGAAAGTCAATTAGTGGTTGCCAGGGGCTGAAGGGGAAAAGGGAATGAGTCATAACTGAAAGAAGGGAAATTTCTGGGGCAGCGATAACATCCAGGGTATTTTTAATACCATGGTATTGACATGGTATGTACATTTTATAAAAATTCATTAAACTACAGACGTAGGATTAGTGTACTTTTTTCTATGTATGTTATACTTAAATGAAAATATTTATTTACTTATTTTTAAAGTAGAAAAAAATGACTTGACATCACAGTTTTAGGACAGGCTGGGCCTCAGTCTAAGATTCCAGCTCTCTCAAGATCGAAGGTAAATTATGCCACAGGAAAAGCTTGATCAATTTGAATATGAAATGGATAGTGAAGCATTTCTCTCAAAAAAGAATAGCCCTGACCGGTTTGGCTCAGTGGATAGAGTGTCAGCCTGCAGACTGAAAGGTCCCAGGTTCGATTCCAGTCAAGGGCATGTACCTTGGTTGTGGGCACATCCCCAGTAGGAGGTGTGCAGGAGGCAGCTGATCGATGTTTCTCTCTCATCAATGTTTCTAACTCTCTATTCTCCCTTCCTCTATGTAAAAAATCAATAAAATATATTTTTTAAAAAGAATAAAGTTTATATATAATTATCCACGTTTTACATCAGGCATCTTAGTAAATACAAAAATACAAAGTACTTGTGATAGTACTGGACAAGAGAATGCCCCAGATTATCTCTCGATTGGGATTATACAATTTCATAACAGAATTAGAGATTAGTAACACCAAAGAAGCCTTTGTAAAATCTGGGAGCCTAAGAAGCTCAAGAGGACACTAAAGCTTTAATTCTCAAATCACAGAACTATGAAGTGCTACTAGTTCACAAGGGAATTTAAAGAATATTATGAGTACCTTGAATATCCTACCAAAGCACTCACTGTTAAATAGCCTACCTTCCCTGCTCACTTGCCACCTGATGATGAGGGAATGATCAAGGCTTTATCTCTAGAACATACCAGTGCCCAATAAATACCTGCTCAACAGATGGTTCAATGAGACAGTACAGCAACATACAATTAAACATAACATCCATTTCAATTAAAAGAGTAAACTTGCTGATGATCAAATACTGGGCTACAGATCACTCAGTTAAAGAGTGAAAGAAACAACCCTTCACATAATTGTCTTTATCCTTCTCAGAAAAATAAACAGAAACTGCTAAGATAAAGAAAATTGGTGACTACTCCAGGCTCCACCCTGCTTAGAGGATAAGGGGGAACAGGCAATGACTCAAAAAAGCAGAAGTTGCCCCGCTGGCATGACTCAGTTGTTGAACAGCAACCTATGAGCCAAGAAGTCACCAATTCTTGTCAGGGAACATACCTGGATTGTGGGCTTGATCCCCAGTGTGGGGCGTGCAGGAGGCAGCCAATCAATGATTCTCTCTCATCACTGATGTTTCTCTCTCTCTCCCTCTCCCTTCCTTTCTGAAATCAATACAAAAGTATTTTTTTTAAAAAAGGAAACTACTAAATATCCAAATTAAGGAAAATGGTTTAATAAATTATGGTCCATAAAATTATATTTATGAAGACTCTTCAATGATCTGGCAAATTGTTTATGAGAACGTTTAACAATAAAAGCAGACTTTTACAGCCCATGCTTTGAAAGTGTCTCCTTCCTGCCTTCTGCAGCAGTGAGCTTAAGTAGCCACTACTGTTACTGAGACCCTGTCTCCTGATTATAGCTCATTGAACAAAACAGAGAACTTAACCCATTCTGAGCCAATCGGATATTCCACTACTTGCGTTACACTTCAGTTTGATTCCAGAATAAGAGTAGAGTGGCTAAAATCAGTACCAGGGTAACCCAAAGTCAAGTAGAACCTGGGAGCTGAAACTGAGACACTTGCAGAGGAAACCACCCTCAGCAGGGAAAATGGAACAAGACATGCAAAGAAAAGCAGAGACAAAAGACCACACAGCTCCAGAAACAAAGGCAAAAAAGCCTGGGGCTTTCCAAATTCCATAAGGTTCATTCCTGTTTCCTGTAACTGTGTCCCAAGAGACTCCTCACAATCAATCTTTTTGCTTAAATTTATTCTGCAGGGTTTCTGTTACTAACAAATTAATCCTTGACAGATACAAAATTATGTAAAGGGGGAAAAAAGCATTAACAAAAATGCCAAATACTGATAGCAGTTGTTTCTTAATATGAGTGATGTTTTCTAGTGTTTATAACTTTCTTTCTTGCCAAGTTTTCAACAATGAGCATATTATTACTCAATGGGGGGAGGGGAACTTGAGTAAATAAGGCAATTCTGTAGTATTGAGATAATTAAGGCTTTCCTAGATAATCAGGTAATTTCAGATCTAGAAGTAACAGAGACTATTTTAAATGCAGAGACTTTCAAACCTATTCCACAAGACACTTGGATTCTCTGATGATGTTTCAGGGCCACTTCAGAGGGAAAAAAAGAAGCTAAGTACACCTCCTGCAGTCTGTACCTTTTGCCGGCTCTTCTAGCTCCAAAGACACCCTGCCCCCAACTGTCTCCTTCACTCAGACAGGGACCCCCCTCCCCCCCCCAAACCTGACATTTTGTGCAACAAGGTCTTCAGCTGACTGTATCAGAGTGATAATCTGCCCCCAACCACCCAGGTCTTCAGTTGACTGTATCAGAGTGATAATCTGCCCCAAACCAGGCCTGAGTACCTTCCTCTAGTGTTTGGAAGGAGAGTGAAATTCACTCTCCATTGAAGTGGCGGAAAGGGGCAACTTCACTACCATAAATATCACAGAAGTAGAGGAAGTCAGTTTGCAGGGAGCATAAATCATGAACAAAATCCATAAAACAAGAGCATAAATAAGATGTGTGCTTGGTTTTGGGCTCTAGCCATTTTCTGAGGCCCCACTAGGTTTGTGTGTTGGATATCTTAAAACACCTTTGTAGCCTTACAGCAAGTTCCCCTTTCCTGCTTGAGCTGTAGCTTAGTTTCTGCTGCTTATAACCAAATATACACACACAGGCAACATTTCAACCAGATTAGCCAGGTCTTTATTTACACAGGGGAAAATAGTCCCCTACTTAAAAAAAAAGAAAGAAAAAAGTACTGATTCTAGTAACTCAACTTCATCTTACAAGTAAGAAAACTGAAGTCCAAAGGCTTCATTTTCACAAAGCAAAAAGTGAGGGGTTCTCCCCATCAAAAATGAAAAGGGAACTCTCGCCCAGCCAGTGTGGCTCAGTGGTTGAGCAAAGACCTATGAACCAGGAGGTCACAATTCCATTCCCAGTGGAGAGTCGTGCAAGAGGCAGCTGATCAATGATTTTCTCACTGACGTTTCTATCTCTCTCTCTTACTTCCTCTCCAAAATCAATAAAAATATAGTTTAGAAAAGAAAAAGGGACTCTAAATGCTTACATAGGCCTTACTGGGTCCCAAATGCTATTTCAAATGTTTTCAAACATTAACTTACCTAATTCTCACAATGCCACGATAAATGTACTGTTACCTTGTTACAGAGGAGCAGCACCAGGCTCAGACAAGCAAAGTAGTGTACCCAAAGTCACACAGATTAAAACCAGCTCTAGAATCTAGAGTTCCTGATCAATATTCTATAGTCACTTCAGTAGGGATTTAAACTTAAATAAGTGGCACTGTTCATGCATTTGTTTAAAATCTGCAAATGGTATTTTCTGTCTTGGCAGAACAGATTCTTAAGTCTCTGAGGCCTAAGATTCAATGACTGTGTTTTTTTATAGCACAGGTAGGTAATCTAGGATATTACTGTCCAAGCTTAATTTTTACCTATTCTTCAACTAATTTTCCTTTTGAGTCCCCATGGTTGTGCTTTATAGAAGTAGAGACGGGCTACTATATGTCACTTCTCCAACACAATTCTACACTCACCTTTTTAAAAAATACGTATTTTTATTTGTTTCAAAGAGGAAGTAAGAGGGAGAGATGTAGAAACATCATTAATGAGAGAAAATCATTAACTGCCTGCCTCCTGAACACCTCTACTGGAGATTGAGCCTACAACCTGGGCATGAGCCTGACCTGGAATTGAACCATGACCTCCTGGTTCATAGATCTGAGCCACACCAGCCAGGCTACACACACCTTGTCATCCCATTATAGCCACTCCTTCTGTCCATTTTTGGCCTGGGTAGGGCCATAATACAAAGGTAAAATACTGTGTGTTTTTCAACTATTTTGTTATATTAGTTTCTAATCTGTGTTCCTTTTTCTTTAAAAGTGGCAAAATGCAATGTCCTATGTTTCGTAGGAAAACAAAACAAAATTGTTGTGTTGCATCTCACTTAATGTGTTTATCTGTCTTTGGATCCTTCATTAGGGAATCTTCCCCACTCTCATCCTACACCTTCTAAAATCAATGGTTCTTAATCTAGAGACAATGGACTATAAGGTCCATTGATAACCCCCAGAAAGTACAAGAAACAAATACATAATTTTGCATTAGTAAGCATTTTCCTAATGGAGAGAGTTCATGAAGTTCATCATATATTTTTTTAAAGTTTCAGAATGCAAAAAACATTATGAATAACTGACCTAAAGAAAACTCTGCAATAGCACATACTATGGAAAATGAAATTCAAAATAAGACCTTTAATGATCCACATTTTTGTAGTACCTCAATTATGCTAAGTATTCTTTATTTGGTCAGAAAAACATATTCATGTTAAAAAGAATGTCCCAAATGATGAAAGTCCCAAAAGATCTCCTATAGCTATATAAAAATGCGATAAACTGCGACAACCCAAACCATTGTTTTCTGGTTAAATTATAGTTTGCTATACATATAATTTCAGGTTAATGTGTCAATATAGTCAATAGATGGTTTATAAATCTCTTCTTCAAATTCTTTGGGAACCAGTTGTTTCTATCTCAGTAAGATAAAGAATTGTTCCTGTACTCACTCGTTCTATCAGCAAGTATTTATTGAACACCGGATGTGCCAGGCACCACATTTGGCCCTATCTGCTACTGTGATTAATTCCTGGTTCTTCCCTAAATCGTAGTCTCAATCCACAAATATAGTTTAGAGCATATAGTTCATATTTGTATGCCCAGCAACCAGCATAATGCCTAGATTTTTGTGGAAACCGTGTATGGAACTACATAATGATAAAACACAGAGAAGACAGGCTGAATACAAAAGCAGTATCTTCGAATTAAGAAAAACCTCCCTGGCCAATTTTCCTAGCCAACTCATGTCACTGAAGTAAAAATGAGATGGTGCACTAAAATGGCATCACTACCAAAAAAATAAAATCTCAAACCTACAACCTTCTGATAACGTTTTTCTTGGACACATAAAGACAAGCAATCTCTTATGCTACATAAAGTACCCTAAACAATGTCAAGAACAGATTACGATTCAAAGGCCTTTCAATAAGGTGCCATACAGAGAGGAAATTTGACAGATTCACAAGCAAAAGATATTCCCTATGTTCTTCATATTAGCTTTCAGGCCAACTGCTTCAGAAGCAACACCAAGAAATAAGAGAAGTGAGGAACAAAAGGAGGAAAATGAGAAAATGCATGCTATGCCTTTCGGCTCAGGCTTACTAAAATGCTCTAAGAGTTACTATTGTGAATGACCAAAACAATCTCTTGGTCTGAAAAAAAGTATGTTGTAAGAAGCTTGGCTATTATATTTCACCATATGTCAAGGGCATTGTTTGCTTCTTGAAGAAGTCCCAAATCCTGCCCTGCAGCCTCCTCCAGGTGCCGCTAACCATTTCAGTTATTCTGGTGACACCGGGTTAACAAAACAAAAACACAAACAAAAAACAGCAAGTGTTTAGGAGGGGCCTTGGGAGAACTTTTCACCCCCAGCCGCAGCCCAGGATGCTCCCAGGGGAACTGCCAACAGACCGCAGCCCGCCCCGAAGGGCGGAGGGGCGGCCCGCCACGCCCAGATGCGCGGCGGCCCGGGTCCAGGCCGGCACAGGCCACACACTCTGCAAAGGCCGCCCGGGCGCGAACCCGGACAGGGCGGAGGGACAGCGCTGCGGCCGGGCCTCACCTCCACGGCCTGGCCCAGCTCCAGGTCGAAGCCCACCACGCACACGCAGTGCAGCCAGGCCGAGAAGCCGTCCCAGCGCAGCAGGCCGCGGCCATCGTCCTCCTCATCGTCCAGCGGCGCGGCTGCCGCCGCCGCCGCCTCAGCCTCAGCCGGCGCCTCGCGCTCCTCGGCCGCCGCCCCCGCCTCCTCCAACGGCCCGCGGGAGCTGGGCCCCGAGCTCTCCGGGCCCCGCAGAGCCATCCACCGGCCCCTGGCTGTTCGCGCCGCCTCCACCGCGGAGCGAGCCGCAGAGCGCGCTCGGTTCTGCGCAGGCGCAGCCGCCGCAGCTGCAGCCGCGGGGGACGGGCTCCGCCGGGGCGAGACCGGAACCCACGTGACCCTGGGAGCCCCGCTCCGCGCGGTCCCGCCCCTGCACCACGCGGACGTGGGGACGTCACGCCGGCGCTTGACTTGGATTATGAATCAGGCGCCGGGCGCCTTGTCTTAAAGCTCTTCGAGGCTGAACGGTGACTTATGAGTCCTGGCACCCTCCTTCGCAGTCCAGCGACTAAGGAATGAATTATGCGTGGAATGATCCCGGTCCATAATTATAAGGTATTATTAAATTAAATTAAAACAATGGTAATGGTAACAAACATTGAACACTTATTCTGTGCCAGTTGATGTGCCAAGCAAGTACTTTACAAAGGTCACCTCACTGAGTCTTCGCATCATGGCTAGTACGTAAGACCTCATTATTTATTACTTTACAGATAAGGAAATGGGTTCTGAGAGGTTGCATGACTAGCTTAACAGTTGACTCAAAACAGTCTGCTGATGTAGGAGTTCTGAGTCCTCACTCAGCTTTTTCTCTCTACTAAGGCCCCTCCCACCTATCTTGGCTTGGATCCCTGTGAGTCACTCAATACGCACAACAACATCTCCAGACTTTTCTGGACTGGCAGGCAGGTCGGCCTCTACAGCAACCTGTGCATCGCTCTTAGCAAGGGCCGAGTTTCAGGCAGCGTTGTATTCTCAGGGACTAGTACTGGGCTGGGCACCCAGGAAGCTCTTGACTTGCTCAGTTGAATTATTACTGATTGTTGGTCCAGCATGATATTACTGACTAGGATTTATTCAGCTTCTACTATGCTAAGTATAAACTGCACAGTGAAAGTAAATAGGAAACACACAATAATACCCCAATTTTAAAAAATGCATAATAAACTGGATATTAACTCACAATAAATGTAATTTTTAAAAACAGCACCGCGTTCGTGCCTTTGCACACATTATTCTATCTAATCGTCCCAACAGCCAAAAAAGGCAAAACCTATTATTATTATTATTCCCATTGTACCGATAGGGACCCTGAGGCTTCATGAGATGACCGTGATTTCACAGGCAGTAGGTGGCAGAACAAAAATTTTAAACCCAGGTCTCTGACAGCCAGAGCTCCTAAGCATTTTGCCGCACTGTCCAGTCAAATCTACCCTATTTAGCAAACATTGTTCTGTTCACATCCTTAGGATCTTTATTTGAAGTAACTGTTAGCATCCCTGTTTTCAAGAATAGAGTCAGGTACTAGTATCCTCAGCCATCAATGGTAATGTTTGCTATAGACTTTCTTTAGGACATAAGATGAACTAGTGCAGTTTATTCTTAGCATACTAGATGCTGAATAAAATAGGAATAAGTATTTCCAGCCTGCTTACTTCACCGATTGTCGGGAAGGGCCAAACTATCCCAATGCACACATTTTTCTGTATGCTACCTCATTATTAACGGTTAATGAACTTTAAACACCAGCTGTTCCACAACAGAGCTGGTTGTTTGACATGTGGATACAGATTGCTATTCCCCAAAATGCTGCTTTATAATTTTGGATTAAGAATAATCTTATCAAAATATAATGTCCTGCAAACAACATATTAAGAGGAACATAGTTCTAGCCAGTTTGAATCAGTGGATAAAGCATCGTCCTGTTTTCATTCAGTTAGAACAAACAAACAAATGCTACTAAAACAAAATTCACAACCATCAGGGAAAACAGAAAAGTTCCTCTGGATTTTTTGCTTTCCAACTTCAAAACTGGTATTTGCCCTTAGCATCAATTTAACATAATTTCTGTGGTTAATGCTTGTATGGGGTCTAAGAGAAAAAGCAGTAATTTTTGTTTTGTTTTGTTTTACTTCTTAAGGTTTCATTATTAGAACCTTTGAATGTGAAAGAAGCTTGGATCAGGTCATCTTTCCAAACCTCCCATCCTATTCATGAATGGTCTGAAGTTCAGTCAGCCAGCCACCGTCCTAACACCCCTTAGTAAGGTATAGTCACTACCTTACACAGCTGCTATTTTCTGGATGTTCATAAGGGCTAGAAAATTCTTCCTTTTATGGGGACAAGATCAGCTACTTTGTAATGTACACCCACTGGCCTAAGTTGTGTTTGCTGAGATTTCACAGAGGAGTCCAACTCTTCTATATGATAGCCCTGCGAATATTTGAAAATGGTTATCCCACATCCTCATGCCTTCTAGTTTCCAGGGGAAACTACTTCAGTTTCTCCACTGTTCCTCAAAGGATATAGTTTCTAGGCCATTCATCATCCTGTTGCCCAACTTGGGCATACTCCAGCTTGTCCACATCACTCTTAAAATGCAGTGCCCAGGAGGAAACACCATCTTCCAGGTGTGATCTGACCACTGCAGAGTGTACTCTGGGACTATTACCTTACTTGTCCCAGCCACCAGCCTTCTATTAATGCTGGTTCAGATCACATTTGCTTGTTCTGGCAGCCAGGTCACATCACTGGCTCAGGTTGCATTTACTGTCAACTAAAGCCCTGGATCTTTTTTCATTTGAGGAGCGCTTAAGTCAGGGTAGGCTGCTTTAGCCAAGAGCATGACTGGATTCATGGCTCTGCTGCTCTTCTAATATTACCAACAACATTGAGCACAGGATTAAAAACATGCCAAACTTCCCTATTCATTTCTAACCAAACTCCTGGCATTTCAGCAATTTTTGTAGTTTAAAAAAAGAAGAAGAAGAAAGAAAGAAAGTAAAAGAGTGTGAGCCTTAGATAATGCTGTGAATTGCCACGCCAAATCTCTGGACTAAATTTTACCAAAAGGACTGAAGGGAGTCCAAATACCTGATATACCCACCTACTTGGGTAGCCAGAGGACTTCCCTTTTGCTCTAAAGCTAAATGCTACTGCAGCTGCTGGACCATAACCACACCTGTAATGGAGAGAAAATACACAGAGAAATGTGCAGAGGCTCAAGTACCAATGTGTTATCAACAGACAACTAAATTTACTGCCACGTGCCTCAAAGACAAAATGCTCAAATGCAGATTTTAAAGGGAGGATCCAGGCAAAGAAGACAATAAAATACACTGTTTGGTCTTCCTTAATAGTGCTTGTGAGAGCTTAAAAATAAAGAAGGTAAAGAGCATATATATATATACTATATTTTAATGGTTTTAGGGAGAAAGGGAGAGGAAGAGAGAGATAGACACATCAATGATGAGAGAGATCATTGATTAGCTGCCTCCTGCACACCCTCCACTGGGGACTGAGCTGGCAACCCAGGCATGTGCCATAACTGGGAATCGAACCGTGACCTCCTGGTTCAAATGTTGACACTCAACCACTGAGCCATACTGGCCGGGCAAGAGCTTTGTTTTTTTAAAATATTTATTTATTTAATATATTTTATTGATTTTTCACAGAAAGGAAGGGAGAGGAATAGAGAGTTAGAAACATCAATGAGAGAGAAACATTGATCAGCTGCCTCCTGCACACCCCTTACTGGGGATGTGCCCGCAACCAAGGTACATGCCCTTGACCGGAATCAAACCCGGGACCCTTCAGTCCACAGGCCAGCGCTCTATCCACTGAGCCAAATCAGTTAGGGCTGTTTTTTTATATTTACATTCCTAATATCTATATAGTACCTGGCACATGGAAGACACTCAGTAAATAGTTAATGAATGAATCAATACACTAAAATAAAATCTCTAATTGCTGTTCTCTATTTGATAGAATTTTTCTTTCATGGTCAGTTGTATGAACACATGAAAAGTTAACAGAAATGTTTCTTAAATGTACTTTACTCTTAGCTTATGAAAAGTAAAGATAGCAACGCCTCAATTATTTGAAGGTTACTTTTCCAACTATCTGACTCTGGGAGTGCCAGGGAGCAGTTTTAATAGGCCTACTAGCAGTTGAAATGCAAAACAGAAAAGGTAACCAGTGAAATTTATGCTCTTTAATCAGAGAGATGTGAGGCCTTTGCTCAGAAGTTATTTTGTCTGAATTTACACATAATTCCAACAGATATGCTTGCCAGGTTTCCCAGACTAACCAGCAAATAAGAAGAGTAAAGAGGCTGCTTGAATATGAGCATGAAAAGAGCAGAAAACAGAAGGCTATAGGTTAATAGAATGGAAGGAAAGAAAAAAAGGAGTCAGAAAATAAAAGCATTCGGAAGGGTACACAGTAAACTATTAACAGTGGTTGCCCCATGGGGAATTGAAATGCTGGGAAATAAAAGTGCTGGTGAATAGAAATAGGGAACTTTGCTTTTTATTTTACACAATTCTATATTGTATTATTATTTAGAAAGAGCATATATTGCTTTTGTAACTAAACATTAAGAGATAAGAAGGGTGCTCTGGCTGGGTGACTCAGTTGACAAAAGCATACACTGAAAAGGTTTCAGGTTCAATTTCTGGTCAGGGTACATACCTTGGTTACAGTTTCAAACCCCAGTCAGGGGGTATACGGGAGCCAACTAATTGAAGTTTCTCTCTCACAACAAGGTTTCTCTCTCTCTCTCCCTCTCTCTCTCCCTCTCTCTCTCTCTCTCTCTCTACCCCCTCTCCCCTCTCCCCTCTCCTCTTCCTCTTTCTTTAAAATAAATAAAAACATGTCCTTGGGTGAGGATTTAAAAAAAGAGATAACAAGGGTGTAATAGAGTTGCATAGCTTGTGAAAAATTGGAAACCACTTAAGTATCCAACAATAGAGGATTGACTGAAAAATATCATGTATCCATTCAATAGACTGTTATGCAATCACTAAAAATGTCATAGAAGACCATTTTATAGCAGAAAAAATGTTTAAAGTATATAATTCAAGTAGAAAAAGGTAGGTCATAAAATAAAATATAATAAATAATTCTGTTTTTAGAAATTACTTGCAAAATAAAAAACACGGGAGTTGATAAAAAATATCTTGACAAAAGAGACATTTTTTGTTTGGAACCAAACATTTATTTTATCCTTAATATCTATGTAACTAGCTGGACACCTGGGTAATTGGGAGCCGGGGCTCCGCCGCCATCACCACCATGAATGATCAGCAGCTGGACTGTGCCTTGGACTTAATGAGGCTCCTGCCTCTACAGCAAATCGAGATTGACCTGATTGACCTGGTCCCAGTCTAAGTGAAGATCTTTCTTCTGTTAACCAGACACTGAAAATCGTCCAAGAAGGTGGTGGGAAAGGATTACCTTTTGTGTGACTACAACAGAGATGGGGACTCCTATAGGTCACCATCTATAGGAGATGGAAGATGGGGCATGCGTTCTGCTCAGGTGAGAAAGCTGGAGGTGGAAGCCCACAATGCCTTTGACCAGTATCAAGATCTGTATTTCGAAGGCGGCATCTCATCTGTCTGTCTGTGGGATCTGGATCATGGCTTTGCCGGGGTGATCCTCGTAAGAAGGCTGGAGATGGATCAAAGAAGATCAGAGGCCGCTGGGATTCCATCCACGTGGTGGAAGTGCAGGAGAAACCAATGGCTGCACCACCCATCAGAAGCTGGCCTCCTCAGGAATGCTGTGGCTGCAAACCAACAAATCCGGCTCTGGCACCATGAACCTCGGAGGCAGCCTTACAGATGAAGAAAGATGAAACTGAGTCACTGCTCGCCACACATAGCCAATATCGGGCGCTTGTAGAGGATATGGGAAACAAAATCCGAAGTATGCTGAATGAGATCTGCTTTGGAAAAACAAAGGACATCATCAGTGGGCTGAGGTCTGTGCAGACTTTTACAGACAAATCAAAACAAGAAGCTCTTAAGAATGATTTGGATGCTTTGAAGAGAAAGCAGCAATTGTAAAACCTCTGCTTCACCCTAACCGGACATGCTATGCACTCCTTCGATTCCTTTCTTACACAACTCTGCTCCCTTCCCTTGTCCCCCCCCCCCCCCCACTCCTCTCCACCACACACAGATCACACAGTAATTTGTGTCACCGACCTGTATGGGGCTATCAAACCCTGAGAACAAAGCTGATAAACACCTGTCTCTGTCTCCAAGGCCTGCTTTCCTCACCACGTTTTGCTATCAAAACTCAGTATTTTATAAAAAACAAAAACCAAAAAACCTCAATGTTTCCGCCTGAACAGTGTAGCTCAGTGGTTGAGTGTGGACCCAGGAACGAAGAGGCCACTGGTTCAATTCCTGGTCAGGGCTGCGGGCTCAGCCCACTGTGGGGGCGGGGAGTGGGCGCTGGCGGCAGCCAATCGATGTTTTTCTTGCTCAGATATTTCTCTCTCTCTAACCTCTCCCTTCCTCTCTCTCAAAAAATAAAAAGAAAGAAATTTTTTTAAAAAAAAACACACACACACTTGCTACACCACTGTGATTAAACATTACACGTATGCTTCCTGATAATACTGATCTTACTTCTTTAAAAAAAACACACAAAATCTTGATGTTTCCATATCGACTGTATGTATTCTGTTTGCCCAGCCCCATGTCCCCACCACCACCCATTTATAGGCCTAAAATACACTGTCTGCCTCCCCTTCCCTTCCACCTTTTAGTTACATTGGTATAAAAAAAAGTAAAACAAAAAAATTACGAAATAACTGGTGTGTGAAAGATAAAAGAAAAACTAGAAATCTGATTCCACATGTATTTGGGAGTTGCTTGGAGTTGGGGGTGGGAGGACAGGGGACAGCTCTGGGAGAAAGGAGAGGTGACCCTCAGCATTGTCGCACACCAACTATCCCCTGTCCCACCAAGAGGATGTTGTGGGGTGTGCAGGGTGGGGCCTTCAGACCGATCTGCTCTTCTGGCTAGGTGCTTTTCTGTCAATTTTTGTGGAATGTAAAGGAGTTTTTTGTTTTATTCTGTTTTTGTTTTTTTCTGTAAAGCTTTAAAATAAAGCTTCCATGCTTTAAAAAAAAAACAACAAAAAAAAGAAATAAAAAGAAACTGGGATACAGTTAAAAAATATATGTAAATATATATATATAAAAATAAAACAAAACAGCTGAAACTCAAGAGAAAGAAATTAAAATGTTTTCACTAATATCTTTGTGGCAGAAACTGCAGTGTCACTGTTATGGTTAATTTTATGTGTCACCTTGACTGGGCAATGGAGTACCTAGATATTTGGTTAATTATTATTCTGGGTGAGCCTATGAGAGTGTTTTTAGGTGAGATTAACATTTGTATTGGTAGACTTGAGTAAAGGAGATTGCCCTCCCCAGTGTGGGTAGGCCTCATGCAATCCATGGAAGCCTGAATAGAACTAAAAGGCTGAGTAAGGGAAAATAAGCTCTCTGCTTAGTGTCTTTGCGTTGGGACATTGGTCTTCTGCCATTGGACTCAGACTCAAACTCAGGTTTCCTGGTTCTCAGACCTTTGGACTTGGACAGGAACTATATACACCATTGGTTCTTCTGTCTCCAGCTTGCTGCTTGTAGACCATGGGACTTCTCAGCCTATACATCTTATTTATTTTAAAACAATTTTTTATTTATTGATTTCAGAGAGAGAGAGAGAGAGAGAGAGAGAAACATCAATTTGTTGTTCCACCCATTTATGCATTCGCTGTTTGATTCTTGTATGTGCCCTGACCAGGGATCAAACTTGTAACTTTAGTGTGCTGGGACAACGCTCTAATAGAGCTACCTGGCTAGGGCCTATACATCTTTTTAGAAACTACATAAATAATCATCAATAGAATGTTACTGGAAATAGGGGCAGTAAAAGCCATTCTGGTGAACTCTCCATGTTATTGGACAGTGGATAAAAAGGTGATCCTTGTTAAAAAGTGACCAGAGAACTTGGCTGAACTATATTTTAGTGTTTTGTAGAAAGTAAACTTGAAAACTATAAAATTGGTTAGTTAGCTCAGGTGATTTCTACACAAAGTGTTGCAGGAGCAGTTGGATTCTTCCTGACTGTTTATAGTAAAACACAGGAAGAGAGAAATGAATTGAAGAAGGAATTGTTAAGTGAAAGTGAACCAGAACTTAAAGATTTGTAATAGTCTCACTCTGTTCATACTGCAAGAAATAAGAAAGGTTGTTCTGAAGAGAACATTAAGGGTGTGACCTAACAGGTTGATAAGGAGGTTAGTATGGGTGTGAACCATAGACCTTATCATCCACCCCAGCAGAAAATGAAAGAAGGCTGTCAGACTTCTTAGATCCTACAGGACTGGACTATAGAACTACACAGCTGAAAATGTGTGCTATTCTTTAAGAAGAAGGAAAAATGACCACAACAGTGATTTATAGAGATCATCAGGGCTGCCTCCTCAGTTTCAAGGAGGGGAAGGGTGTGTGTGTGTATGCGTGTGTGTGTGTGTGTGTGTGTGTGTGTGTGTCTGCACGTGCACATGTGCCCACGCGCATGTGTGCTCTGTGTGTGTTTTGTAGCTGTTCATTCAGATTCAACCATCCAGACAGTAGCCACCTTCATACAGCCTTGGGGGCTGGGGGGCTGGACGACAGGCTTTGGGAGTACAACCCCACCTGGCAGAGCTGTAGAAGCAAGTCCACTCCCTGCCTCCCCCAGTAGGTCTGGAAAACAGAGCATTGAACCAAAAAGGATTTTTCTGAAGCCTCAAGATCTAATGTTATTCATCTTACCAGGTTTTGGAACTACTTGTGCAATCTGACAGCTTTTTCTTCCTTCCAATTTCTCCATTTTGGAATGAGAATGTCTATCCTTTGCCTGTCCCACCATTGTATTTTGGAAACACATAATTTATCTGGTTTCATAGAAGCACAGCTGGAGAGGAATTTTGCCTCAGGATGAATCATACCTCCCTGTAGCACCCATATCTGATTTAGATATTTAGATGAGATTTGAACTTTAGACCTTTGAGTTAAAGTTAAGTTTTTTGAACTATTAGGATTGAATGAATGTATTTTGCATGCAAGAAGGACAGGAATTTGGGGGGCCAGGGATAGAATTTGTAGACTGATTTTATATGTCACCTGCAAATTTGTATGTTGAAGCTCTAACACCTAATGTGATGGTATGTGGAGCTATAATATAATTAGGTTTAAATGAGGTCATGAGGGTGGGCCCCATGATGTGATGAGTTTCTTTATAAGAGAAACACTCTCTCTCTCTCTCTGCCATGTAAGGACATAGCCAGAAGAGGGCCATTTGCAAGCCAAGGAAGAGTGCACTCACCAGGGAACCAAATCAGCCAGCATCTTGATCTTGGGCTTCCTAGTCTCAAGAACTGTGAGAAATAAGTATCTATTGTGTAAACCACCCAGTTTTTGGTATTTTGTTATAGCAGCTCAAACTGACCAGTCACCCAATATCCATTTAACTCCCTTTTCCTACCATTACAACATGGTTTAATTTGGGGTGGTACTGAGGTAAACTAAAACACTGTATTTCTCAGCCTCCACAGAAGAAATATGTGACCATATGATGAATAAGATATACTAGTATGTAGAAGTGTTGGTTATACTCTTTAAAACACACACAGAAAGCCCAGCTGGTGTGTCTCAGTGGTTGATTGTCGACCTATGAACTAGGAGGTCACGGTTAAATTCCAGTCAGGGCACATGCCCAGGTTGCAGGCTTGCTCCCCAGTAGGGGGAGTGCAAGAGGAAGCTGATTAAGGATTCTCTCCCATCATTTGTTTCTCTCTTTTCCCTTCCTCTCTGAAATCAATAAAAATATATTTTTTAAAAACATACAGAAAAAAATAAATACAGCAAGCAGTTCTTATCCTTTTGTACTTATCTGCTTCCTTCTAATAAAAACCTGAACATAAAGGCCAAAATTAAAGCAGCCATTTGGGGCCAGAAAAAAAATATCAGGAGACTTAGCATTCATAAAGCACCAAACCAATGCTAGCAACAACCTGCCTCTGGACTTCTTAAATATTAACCCTTATCTGTTTAAGCCACTGTAGTTAGATCTGTCATTTGCAGCCAAATGTAAATCATAACTGACATGAGTTTGCTTTTTCATTAAGATGTTTCCCATATTCGAAGCTATATCATAAAGCTCAAATGGTAGTAGACATTAGAAATGAATTTGTGTTTAAAGTTGATTTCTTAGTTAATCTTCCTATATAATAAAAGGCTAATATGCAAATTATCCCTTCAACTGGGAGTTCAATCAGGGGGTGGGACCAGCTGGCCAACAGCCTGAGGCCCCTCCCCCCAACCAGCCCCACGCTCAGTCGCCCCCCCCCATTGGGGTGGGCCCACCAGACCCCACCCATGCACAAATCCATGCACCGGGCCTCTAGTTTGTATATAAACAGACTTAAGATAGTTTTGTTTTGCATAACTAGGACCTCTTTTTAATTTTGTTGTAGATTCCCACTGTTCTTTCTTGCCCATTATCCATTGTACCTTTTTCTGCTTCATAGTCCTAAGTTTTCCAACAGGGAGCCACCCTACCATCTTTCTAAGTCAAAGAGGTTCAGGAGGAGATACGGTACATGCTACCTGTGGACACCAATCTGGGCACATAACCCAGTCCTAGCGAATCAGTGTATACTATATTCCTAGAATAATGACAAGTGTAGGCACATCCCCACACACGACCCAATCAAACAATAAAACTCAACTCTGGAAGTCATTAGAACTGTTCTGAAAAAGACACTGTCCTAACACCAATATTAGAGGAAAGAATATAAGCTTGGAGCTGTTAGTGAGTAGCCGTAAGTGAAGAGCTGGCCTCAGATTTAAGTCAACGGAGAAAAAACAAGCAAAAGAAATGGAAAGAGTTAAGACTAAGTGCTAATGACGTCATTCAGCTGTGGATTCAGCCAAGCCTGAACTTTTCAGATACGTGAGTCAAATAGATTTTCCATTTTGGATGAACAAGTTTGAGCTAGCTCTTTTGACATTTGCAACTATAGAAGTCTTAACTACTAATGCTAAATAGTCCTGATTCGTTACATTAGCCTTTTACCATGCCAAGTGTTCATAGGAAATCTTCCTTGAAAGTTATTTACCAAAAAGCAGTATAATAGAATACTAACATAATGCTTCTGGGTTTTTATGTTATAAAATAAACCATAAATCGTTTTATAAATTAGGGGGGAATATCATTACTGTAATATAATTATTATCACCTAGCTAAAGGATATTTATCTCACCAAAAAGCGAAACAATTATTGGAAAATAATCTGCAAAGCAAAACAAAAAATATTTCAACACATTCTCCATTCCTTCAAATATTTATTTAACTTGTAGCAGTTGCAGTGTTAAATTGTGAGGAATGGCAGACTGAATATGAAATGTTTTTAGGACCTTACAATTTAGCACAGCAGACAAAACATGAATGCTCATAACAGTTATATACCATTTTCTAAGAATTAGAAAATAATAAGAGAAATTTCTAGGGAAAGTATGAAAATTTCTGTAATATTATTAGAACTGGTAAAGAGATTAGAAACCCAACAATTCTTTGAACACATAGTTGAGGAAATTGTAACTCAGAGAGCCAGTGACTTAGTTCCCATAGCAAGTTAGTGGCAATGTCCCACTGGAAGCCAGAGCTCCTTAGACACAGTCCAACATTCTTTCTTACTACCCCACCCTACCTCTGCTAGGAGAAGAGCAAAATACCAAGAAGTTTTTCAAACTATAATTTTTCTTCCCCACAGCCTAACTTGGAGACTCTCAGAGACCACACTAAAATAAGCTTGATTCTCTCCTTATCATTTAGAGGCACAACAGCAAGGCTCTGCATCATTTTGAGAGTTTGCCTGCAAATTTCTGTCATGGTTTTCCTCTCACTGACTTTTGTTTTTATTAGTCTAACCTTGAAAGTGCAGCAACACTGCCTGAGAAAAATCCAAAACATCTTGTTTTAAACATGTTTGTTCGCTTCTGTATTCTGGGCAAACTGATGGAGTCTGATAGCCCAAATTAAGAGTTACCTAACTAAGTTAAACTTAATCCAGGAAGTCTTCCTTGGTTGATATCCCATCTGGGCAGTGCCAGCCTGCACACAAGAGTAAGCCACTGCAAATTCTATTTTAAGAGTTTTGGCTAAGGAAAGTAAAGGGGATATATTGATTCCAAACTAGGACTGCTGTCTAGTTTACGAAGAAGACTAATTCTTTTTAGAAATACTTGCCATATTTTTTTCAGTGTTGCCAAGATGGCAGCCACCTATGAATAATTTGAGAAAGTGGATTAAGAATTTGGTTTCAAAGAAGGACAAAGTCAGAGGACTTATATTCCCTGATTACAGCCTTTACTACAAAGCAACAATTATCAAAACAGCGAGACAGTGCCACACAGATATATCGACCAATGGGATAGAATAGAGAGCCTAGAAATAAATCATTGTAATAAATCATTGAATGGTTTTCAACAAGGGTGCCAACACCATTCAATGGGGAATGGATAGTTTTTTCCAAAAAATGGTGCTGGAAAAACTGGAAACCCACATGAAAAGAGTGAAGTTGGATCCTTACCTTACACCATGTATAAAAATAACTCAAAATGGATCAAAGACCTAAACCTATAAAGTTGCCAGAAGAAAACAAAAAATAAGCTTCATGACATCAGATTTGGCCGTGATTTTTTGGATATGACATCAAAATCACAGGCAACAAAAGAAAAAATAGGTAAAGTGGACGTTATCAAAATTGAAACTGTGCATTAAAGGACACCATCATCAGTGTGAAAAAGCAACCTACAGAATGGGGGAAAATACTTTAAAATTACTTATCTGAAAAAGAATTAATATCCAGAATATACAAAGAACTCCTACGACGCTCAACAAAAAACAAACAACTCAATTCAAAATTGGACAAAGGACTTGAATAGACATTTCTCCAAAGAAGATACAGATGGCCAATGAGCCCATGAAAAGATGATCTATATCACTAATCATTTAGGAAATGCAAATCAAACCCGCAGTGAGAAACCACTTCACACTCATTAGGCTATCTATTACCAAAACAAACATACAAAACCAGAAAATAACAAGTGTTAGTGAGGATGTAGAGAAATTGGAACTCTTGTCATTTCTAGTGGGAATGTAAAATGATACAGTCACTGTGGAAAACAGTATAGAAGTTTCTCAAAAAAGTAAAGATAGAATTGCCACATAACTCAGCAATCTCACTTCTCGATATATACTCAAAATAATTGAAAGCAGGGAATCAAACAAATAATTATACATCAGTGTTATAACAGCACTATTCACAATAGCCAAAAGGTGGGAACAACACAAATGTCCAGGGGAATGGATAAACAAAATGTGGTATGTACATACAATGAAATATTATTCAGCCTTAAAAAGGAATAAAATTCTGATGCATATTATAACATGGATGAACCTTGAAGACATCCTAAGTAAAATAAACGACACAAAAAGTCAAATATTGTATGATTCCACTTAATATTAAGTGCATAGAGTAGTCAGACTCATATAGACAGAAAGTTGAATGGTGGTTGCCAGAGGCTGGGAGGAAGGAATGGGAAGTTTGCTTGTTTGCTTTTACTGGTCATTTTTCACCAATTTCAAATTTTTTATTCTCTGCTTTTATTTTCATCATAAATATACTGATCTTGTAATACTTGCAACACATTTTCTACATTTGCACTTATGATGATGTAGGATTAGAGGTGCTACATTTAGCACATACATTTTTTTTGGTCTCATCAATTCTTTTTTATTATTATTAAAGTATATGTGAGAGGATAGTTAGAAGCTAGGAAAATTCCTGGGGTGGTGGAATAGGAAACTGAGATAAGAAAATTAAACAAGGACCAACAGTTTGGGCAGTTCGTAGCCAGCTTGCAGTAAGACCTTACCTTCCCCAACCTAGGACACTTGAGAGCAAATAGTTAATACCTCTCCTCCTATTCAGAGAATACATAGCTTAAATCACTCTGGAACAGCCAAGGCAGGAGGTGGGAAGGCAGAAGGAAAAAATGGGAGTTTATCTCACTCACTGAACAAAGAAGTCAGCCTCCTTGGGACTTGCCAAACAAGATGACCAGGTGTGTATGTATACAAACATTCCAAGAGAAGCCACAATAAAGTAAAAGGGTGACTTTGAAACCTAATCTGCTACCCAAGATTCCAGCAGAGGAACCTTGAAAACTATAGGACAAAGGGAATAACACCCCTTGAACCTGCACTGGGCATGAACTCAGATTAGCTGAGTGGCCCACTTGTGCTATATGCCAAGTTTATTAATAAATTAACTTGTCTTGCTTCCTTAATAAATTCACTTGCTTTGTTTCAATGCTGCTGTATGGTGTCACTTGTTTGAAATCTTTCTTAGGAGACAACAAGAACCAAGGAGGAGACAGGTCTCTACTTCCAACTCAGGGGGCTGTCCAATAACATCTTTTCTGGTGCTGATAACAGTATAGTTGGTATACAATATTATATTCATTTCAGGTGTACAACATAGTGATTTGACATTTATATACTTACGATGTGATCACCACAATAAGTCCAATAGCCATCTGTCACCATGCAAAGTTATTACAGTATTATTGACTGTGTTATACACTATACCCACCATGGCTTATTTATTTTGTAACTGGAAGTTTGTGCTTCTTATTTCCCTTCACCCTTTTCACTCATTCTCCCTCCTCCGCCCCTCAACCATCAGTTTATTCTCTTTATGAATCTGTTTCTATTTTGTTTTGTTTGTTTAGATTCCATATGTAAGTGAAATCACATGATATTTGTCTTTGTCTAATTTACTTTACTAAGCCTAATACCCTCTAGATCCATCTGTGTTGTTGCAAATAACAAGATTTCATTCCTTTTTATCACTAATACTAGAGGCCTGGTGCACAAAATTTGTGCACTGGGGGGGGGGGGGTGGAGTCCCTCAGCCCGGCCTGTGCCCTCTCACAGTCTGGGACCCCTCAGGGGATAACCAACTGCTGGCTTAGGCCTACTCCCCGGGGGATTGGGCCAAAGCTGGCAGTCAGACATCCCTCTGGCAGCCCGGGAGCCCCCGGCGGATGTCCACTTGCCAGTGGGGAGCAGGCCTAAGCTGCAGTCAGACATCCTTAGCACTGCTGAGGAGGCAGGAAAGGCTCCCACCACCACCACTGTACTGGCAGCCATCAGCCTGGCTTGTGGCTGAGCAGAGCCCCCCCCCACCCCCGTGGGAGCGCACTGACCACCAGGGAGCAGCTCCTGAATTGAGCATCTGCTCCCTGGTGGTCAGTGTGTGTCATAGTGACCAGTCATTCCCAGTCGTTCTGCTGTTAGGGTCAATTTGCATATTACCCTTTTATTATATAGGAGTGCCTGGCTAGCCTGGGTGAGGGGCTGATGGCTGTTTGCAGGCTGGCCACAGCCCCTTTAGAGTAGGGAGTCCTGCTGGGGTGCCTGGCCAGCCTGGTGAGGGGCTGATGGCTGTTTGCAGGTTGGCCATGGCCCCCAGCCACCCAAGCTCCCAGTGGAGGCTGGCTGGAAGCAGGTATCTGGGATTTATTTGTCTTCTATAATTGAAACTTTGCTGCCATGAGTGGAGGCCACAGCCAGCTCAGGGCAGGCGGGAAGATTGGCTTCCTCCATCTCCCAGGCAACCAAGCCTCCTTCTTGCTCCAGCTCCGTGGCTGCCGGCCGCCATCTTGGTTGGGTTAATTTGCATATAGTCGCTCTGATTGGCTGGTGGTCATGGCTTAGGGTGTAGCAAAGGTATGGTCAGTTAGCATCTTTGTCTTTTATTAGTGTAGATTCCATTGTACATATACACTCACTGCTTGTTTATCTATCGACGCACATCTAGATTGCTTCCATATCTTTGCCATTATAAATAATGCTGCAATCAACCTAGAGGGGTGCATATATTTTTTCAAATTAGTGTTTTCATTTTCTTTGAACAAATACCCAGAAATGGAATTGCTAAATTGTAGGGTAGTTCTATTTTTAATTTTTTGAGGAACCTTCATACTGTTTTTCATAGTGGCTGCACCCATTTATAGTCCTACCAACAGTGCCCTGGCTGGTTTGGCTTAGTGGATAGACCGTCAGCCCTCGGACTAAAGGGTCCCAGGTTTGATTCTAGGCACATACTTTGGTTGCAGGCTTGATCCCCAACACTGGTCACAGTGCACATGGGAGGCAACCAATCAATGTGTCTCTCTCACATCGGTGTTTCTGTCTCTCCCCCTCCCTTTCACTCTCTCTTAAAAAAAAAAAAAAGAAAAAGAAAAACTATCTTCAGATGAGAATTAACAAAAAGCAAAACAAACCAATCCTACCAACAGTACACTGAGAGCTCCCTTTTCTCCACAACCTCGCCAACACTTGTTATTTGTTGACTTGTTGATAATTGTTATACTAATAGGTGTGAGGTGATATCTCACTATCATTTTGATTTGCATTTCCCTGATGATTAGTGATGTTGATTGGTGGATGTTAAGCATCTTTCATGTGTCTGTTGGCCACCTGTTGTCTTTTTTGTAGAAATGTCTATTCAGGTCCTCTGCCCATTTTTAAATCACATTGTGTGTGTGTGAATGTACGTGTGTGTGTGTGTGTGTGTGTGTGTGTGTGTGTGTGTGTGTGTTGGGTTATATGAGTTTCTTGTATATTTTGAGTATTAACTTTTATGAGACATATTATTTGCAAATATCTTCTCCCATTCACTAGGTTGTCTTTTAGTTTTGCTGATGGTTTCCTTTACTGTGCAAAGCTTTTTAGTTTACTATAGTCTTATTTGTTTATTTTTGCTTTTGTTTCCCTTGTTCAATGGGACATACCTAAAAAGATACTGCTAAGAGCAATGTCAAAGAATTTACTGCCTATGTTTTCTTCTAGGACTTATATGTGAGAGTCACATCAATTGATTGGCTCCCACACATGCCCTGACTGGGGCTCAGTTCGAACCTGCCACCCACGTACGTGCCCTAGACGGGTAACTGAATCAGAGATCCTTGGTGGGTGGGCCAACGCTCTAACCACTAAGTCACAAAGGTTATGCTGGCCTCAGAATGAATTTGGAAGCATTCCTTCTGTTTTAATTTTTGGAATAGTTTGAGAGAGAAGTTATTGTTTAATGGGTATTAAGTTTCAGTTTGGGATGATGAAGAAGTTCTAGAGATGGATAACAGTGATAGTTTGTACAACAGTGTGAATGGACTTAATGCCACTGAATTGTATACTTAAAAATGATTAAGATGGTAAATTTTATTTTACATGTATTTTACCACAAAACATTTTTTGGCTTCAGGCCCATAGGTACACTGAAAATCATTTTCAAGAGCCAGGCTTACTGATTTATAAGATTTTTTTCAAACGCTAATATATACTTTGGGCTTTTCATTCATAAATACTCATTGACAACTTGCTGAGGCTACAAAAATGAGCAAAACATAGTAGAGCATCTAGTTTTTGGTGGAAACAGGTAAAAAGAAAGTAAACAAGCAAATAATAAATAATGATAAATTATGGAAAGCATGAAGAAGTAAACATTATGATAAGATGAAGATTAGTGGGTGTGGTAAAAACCTACTTTAGATGGATCTGATAGATGGTGTATTAGTCTTCTAGGGCTGAGTAATATAATAAAGATAAACATTTGGTTTTTGTCCCAGGTTCCTAGAATATAGCCACTAAAAGCTTTGGAATCTCTGGAGAGATGCTGAGTGTCTTTTGAATGCTAATGAGATAACTGGTTGCTGGGAGCCCCTAGATAATTTCTAGATGGGGGTTGGTTGCCAGAAAGACCTACCCATGTTTAGAGGGTTGGAACTTTCAGCCGTACTTCCTGGTATCAAGGGGAGAAAAGAGGCTGGAAATTGAGCTGATCACCAATGGCCAATGATTTAATCAATCATGCCTATGTAATGAAACATTCATAAAAACCCCTAAATGATGGGGCTTGGAAAGCTTCTGGATTGGTGGACATATGGAGATGCTGGGAGGGTGACATGCCTGGAAGAGGCCATGGGAGTTCCTCAACTTTTCCCCAATACCTTGACCTATGCCACTCTTTCATTTGGCTGTTTCTCTGCTATATCTATTATAATAAACTAGTAATTGTAAGTAAAGTGTTTTCCTGCGTCCTGTGAACTGTTCAAGCAAATTATCAAACCTGAGAAGGGAGTTGTAGGAACTCTTGTGTTATAGGTGTGTGGTCAGAGTACAGTTGGCAACCTGGGACTTGCGACTGGCATTTGTAGTGGGGACAGCCTTGTGGGACTGAACCCTTTAACTTGTGGGATCCGGCGCTAACTCCAGGTAGATAGTGCCAGAATTGAACTGAATTGTTCAACAGCCAGTCGGTATCTGGAGAGTTGGAGAATTGGTTGTTAGCAGGAAATGTCCACACTTCAGTGATAGAGGTATTGTGAGTAAAAATAGTTCAGAGGTTGCCACCACAAAATAAGCAACAGAAATTTATTTTCTCACAGTTCTGGAGGTCAGAAGTCCAAGATCAAGGTGCCATCAGGGGTGGTTTCGGGTGAGGCCCCCCTTCCTAGCTTGTAGACATCTGGCTTTTTGCTGTGTATTCACATACCCTTTCCTTTTTTTTGTTAGATCCCTGTAAAGTAGAAAAGGGGATAGAGAGATCTGGCGTTTCTTCCTCTTCTTATAAGGATAACTTTTATGACCTCATTTAACCTCCCTAAAGGCCCTGTCTCCAAATATAGTCACATTAGGGTTATGGTTTCAACTACAAATTTGTGGTCAGGGGTACATATTTAATTCTATAGCAGGTGGGTGATCAGAGAAAGCTTTTCAGAGGAGGTGACATTTCCACTGAGATCTAAAAGCTATAGGATCTTGTTATGGGATAAGCCAGTGGAAGATCACTATACAAAGAAGAAATATGTACAGAGGTATAATGTACATTTGCTATACTGGGAATATTGAGTTATGGTGCAGAAGAAAAGAAAAAAACATAAGTGAGATAAATGAAACTCATAAGATGTAGAGATAAGTATAGACAAGTAGTAGTGAGTAGAACACATGTATGTTAAATATAAATACGCCGAAACTGGTTTGGCTCAGTGGATAGAGCGTCGGCCTGCGGACCGAAGGGTCCCGGGTTCGATTCCAGTCAAGGGCATGTACCTTGGTTGCGGGCATATCCCCAGTGGGAGATGTGCAGGAGGCAGCTGATCGATGTTTCTCTCTCATCGATGTTTCTAACTCTCTATCTCTCTCCCTTCCTCTCTGTAAAAAAAAAATCAGTAAAATATATTTAATAAATAAATAAATACATAAATAAATAGAAAGGAATTAAAGGACCAAGACTAATATTCGAGAGGCACTAAATATTCATGACAAATTAAATACATATGAGGATACACTAAATATATGTGATCACTTAATATTTATGAGGTCTTAATCCAGTCACTCATTGGTAATAACTATTCTGGTCCATGTGTCCTCTGCCCCAAACACATAAACTCATAGCTCAAATAAAGCCCATAGCTGTACAGCAAGTTAATTGGCAAGCTACAAATATTAGCCAGGTATATATTTGTCTCTATGTCTTTCTGATAGAACAAATGTATGTTACTGGTCCAAGCCATCTTCTGTCTGTGGGCCCCCTTTCTTAACCCTCAGCTCTGTTCCATCGACAGAGAAGACTATAGACAAACAGCATAGAACCCAGGATTTAAGTAGTGTGATCCTTCCACCTCTCTTATACCCTCACCTAATAATATACCTGTCTCATTCCCTTTGCTTTGTGCTGTGGGGATTTTTTGTTGTTGTTTTGTTTTTTGTTTTTTTGGTTTGTTTGTCTTATTTTGGTTAATCCTCACCCGAGAATATATTTCGATTGATTTTTAGAGACAGTGGAAGGGAGGAGGGCGGGGGACGGGGAGACCGAGAGAAACATCGATGTGAGAGAGAGACATTGATTGGTTGCCTTCCCCATGTGCCCTGACCAGGACCAGGATCAAGCCTGCAACGAGGTACGTGCCCTTGGCTGGAATCAAACCCGGACCCTTCAGCCCACGGGCTGACACGCTATCCACTGAGCCAGAATGGCTAGGGCTGTTTTAAGTTAACTTAATAAGCAGTTTAAGCATTTTAATTTGATGTGAGCCCTTCTGTTTTGTGACCTTTGGGATAGCCTGCCTGATAGTATAATTGATGTTTACAAGGTAATTTCCCATACAACAGAAGGCCTTAACATGGGAAAATCTCAATGTGTTCTAGAACTGCACTGCCCAACAGGGTAGCCATTTGACACAGGTGGCTATTTAAATTTAAATTAATTAAAATTAAAAAATCATTTCCTCAGTTGCACTGGTCATATGTCAGGTGCTCAATAGCTATGTGTGCTTGGTAGACACCATCAGACAACTGGACAGTGTAGAAGAACATTTCCATTATCATGGAAAGTTCTGTTGGACCGTGATATTTTAGAAACTTAGAGGCGGCCAATATGGCTGGAGGTTGACTCTGAGGAAAGTGGCAAGAGATGAATTTGGAGGGAAGGTGTCAACATCACAAAGGGACTTCCTCTTTTTTCTCCTTATCACTTTCTAACTCATTCACCCTCCATTTTATTCATAAAGTCTTCCCTGACTGACCCTGCCCCGACTATACTCCTTAGTCCCTCTCAACCAAAACATTTAGTTTGTTTATTTTTTTTCCATTAGATTCCACATATAAGTGAAATCATATGGTATTTGTCTTTCTCTGACTGGCTTATTTCACTTAGCATGAAACTCTCCAGGTCTATCCAGGCTGTCACAAAAGGTAAGATGTCCTTTTTTACAGCTGAGCAGTATTCCATTGTGTAAATGTACCACAGCTTTTTTATCCACTCACCTACTGATGGGCACTTAGGCTGCTTCCAAATCCTGGCTATTGTAAATAATGCTGCAATGAACATAAGGGTGCATACCATATGATTTCACTTATATGTGGAATCTAATGAACAAAATAAACAAAATATTAACAGACTCATAGATACAGAGAACAGACTAACAGCTGTCAAAGGGGAGGGGGTTTGGTGCTGTGTGAAAAAGGTGAAGGGATTAAGCAAAACAAAAACAAAAAAACTCATAGACACAGACAACAGTATGATGATTACCAAAGGGGGTCAGGGGGAGGTAGAAGAAGGTAAAGGGGGATAAATGGTGATGGAAGGAGGCTTGACTTTGGGTGGTGAACACACTATATAATATTCAGATGATATATCCTAGAATTGTACACTTGAAGCCTATATAATTTTATTAACCAATGTCACTCCAATAAATTCAATAAAAATTTTAAAAAAGAAAACAAAAGGGGTAAAGAAATAAACATTTAGAGTAGGTGCCATATAATTCAGAGTGGCCCTTTTGATGTGAGCCCTTCTGTTTTGTGACCTTTGGGATAGCCTGCCTGATAGTATAATTGATGTTTACAAGGTAATTTCCCATACAACAGAAGGCCTTAACATGGGAAAATCTCAATGTGTTCTAGAACTGCACTGCCCAACAGGGTAACCATTTGACACAGGTGGCTATTTAAATTTAAATTAATTAAAATTAAAAAATCATTTCCTCAGTTGCACTGGCTCACATCAAATTAAAATGCTTAAACTGCTTATTAAGTTAACTTAAAACAGCCCTAGCCATTCTGGCTCAGTGGATAGCATGTCAGCCCATGGGCTGAAGGGTCTGGGTTCGATTTCAGCCAAGGGCACATATATATACATATACATATACATATACATAATCAGGGACTCTTTTGGTTGCAAGTGACAGAAAACTCAACTCAAGTGAATTTTTTTTTAAATCCTCACTTGAGAATATGTTTTCACTGGTATTTTTTTTAGAGAGAGAGGAAGGGAGATCAAATTCGCAACCTAGCTATGTGCCCTGACTGTAAATCGAACCCACAACCTTTTGGTGTATGGGATGCCGCTCCAACTAACTGAGACACCTGGTCAGGGCTCAAGTGAATTTATTAAACAATAAAAGGAAATTTCGTGTTTGGTGTAATTTAAAATTTTAGGGTGAATCTTCTTTTATTGAGGCTCTGTTCAAAGCCTTCAATAATGTCATCAGGATTTGGTTGCTTTTCATTTCTAGGTTCTACCTTTCACTGAATTGGCTCTATTCTCAAGCTCTAGCTATGTGATTTCTCCTCTCACCCCAAACAAGATTACAACTTTACATTCTTTCAAGTTCAAAGCCAATGAAAAAATAGAATTTCTTCCTGGAAATTTTCAAGTAATTCTTGGAATTCAGCCTTTTGATCTTGAATTGGTCATACCCATTCCAGGACCAACACTGTGGTGAGCAGGATTCTGGATGCTGGCTGGTCAGATCTGGGTCACATGCTGCAACCCTAGAACTGGAGTCCTATCTGAATCAAGTGGACTCAGAATGGAGGAAGGAGAGTTCCTAAAGGAAAACTGAGATAGGGTTTATCAGAAGGAACACTGGTAGGTAAAAACAATCTATGACTACCATATAATTTAAGTGACCTTATGAACTGCTCCGTAACATGCAGATATTTCATCTATCTTTATTTTTCTAAATAAAGTTAAATTTGGTACTGGCTTCACCTGACGGGCTAACATTAAAGACCAATTTTCAGGTATTCCTCCCCACCTTGAAGCATAAATAAAGTATGGAATCCAGCCCTAGCTGGTTTGGCTCAGTAGATAGAGCATTGGCCCTCAACTGACAGGCCCCAGGTTCCATGCCGGTCAAGAGCACATACCTCAGTTGTAGGTTCCCCTGCCCTGGTTGGGGTGCATGTAGGAGGCAACCAATGGGTGTGTCTTGCTCACATCAATGTTTCTCTCTGTCTCTTCTTCTCCCTTCTACTCTCTCTAAAAATCAATGGGATCAGGTGAGGATTAACCAAATAAATAAATAAATAAATAAATAAATAAATAAATAAATAAAGGAATCCAGGGAAAATGAACCAAGAGCTTTGGCCTTGGTTCATCATGATAGCTTGTAGGTATTCACTGCCCTCTTTTTCCATTTGAACATGAGCAGATCGACTGAGGGCATCTATTCTCTCTAAACTACTGGGATTTTTACTGCAGATCTCAAGACTAAATGGCTTAATGTTGAGAGACCAGGCATCTATACTGATCTTCTTCAGTAGTGGTTTTGCTTCTCCCAGGACAGAACATATGGGATCAAAGCTCATGTCTCTATTAGTTTTATACTTATATACTCTTTTATAAAAATTGCTACAGTTTTACATGGGTAGGATTTTTCTTCCGAGTTAAAATATGTTTCATAATGTATTCTTTCCTATGCCTTACTTTGCTGAGCATAGAAAATACAATAAATATTTGATAGATACAAAAAAATACACAGTTTCTATCTGGAAAAATTTACAACTGGCCAAGGGTACAACCAAGGAGAGGCCCAGGTATAACCACAAATCAAGAAAGAGTAAGAGAACAGAAATGAGAAAAGGAAGCACCATAGGGGCTCTAAAAGCACAAGAAGATACGATGTTACTAAGAGTTCTGAAAAGAATACATAAATATTGGCTTACTAAAGAATGCCCTAGAATCTTTTTTAAAAATATGTTTTTATTGATTTTTAAGGAAGAAGAAAGAGGGAGAGAGGGAGAGAAACATGGATGTGAGAGAGAAACATCAATCAGCTTCCTCCTGCACACCCTCTACTGGGGATGGAGCCCAGAGCCTGAGCATGTGCCCTTTCCGGAAATCAAATTGATGACCTTTTGGTGTATGGGATGGTGCTCAACCTACTGAGAGACACTGGCCAGGGCATGCCCTTGAGTCTTAAACCTTTTTGAGAAAGATAAGGATAATTTCATTTTTGATTTTCTAATTTTTTTATAAACAGGATTTTAAAATCTAAAACAACACTGTTGGGATGGATGAAGAAGTCTGGAATACATTTTATTCTCTCTTGATACCCTCTTTATTCAGATTCAGATTTAAACTGTGGAATTCAATTTAATAATAGTTTTATATTCAAATGGGGCTGCCATTCTTGCACTCATTCTGCTCGACTTTCATGTCAGTGATAGGAGCCCTTGATGTAGTCTGTAGCAATACAAAAGTAGACCAGCAAACTGCAGGCACAAAGAACCTGTTTCAGTATTTGTTCCTACCCCCCTACTCCCAGGCCTTAAAGAGTGGTATAATAAAGTCATGTTTAGCTATGTAATATCACAAGTTGATGGATATTATACCTGCTATTTCCCCCTCCATCTTCCCAGGTGCTTTTCAAATAGCATTGACTATGAAACTTCCTGGTCTGATACAAGATTTTGGTGATGAGGAACACACTGACTTAAAGAAAGCATCAGACATAAGAAAAGCATTCTCTTTTATTACATAAGAATACTAAGAAGCAGAGAAATAAGCATTAAATTATTTGATAGAAGCATTTACATTTCATTTGTTTATTAGTGACTAATAACTAATAAAAAATGAAGTTCTAGAATACTATGTGCATATTTTTGAAAAAGAGGTACCAAACACACTTATGTGAGATCTCTTACAAAAAATAGCACTTAGAATAGGGTCATACTAAATTACTGTATTTCAAATAACCCACTGCAGGCTGGTTGAGGGAGTGAGGTCAAAGCTGGAAAGAGAATTCAGTCCTGAGAAAGGGGAGCTAGGAAAGTCAGAAACTGCATTTGTTTCTGCAGCCAGGAGTTCTCTGATGGTTTGTTGATGGTTGGTGTGTATCCAGATTATTGTTGAAAAAGTGGTTTGCAGTGCTCTGCCTCTAAAGCAGTGGTTCTCAACCTTCTGGCCCTTTAAGTACAGTTCCTCATGTTGTGACCCAACCATAAAATTATTTTCGTTGCTACTTCATAACTGTAATGTTGCTACTGTTATGAATCGTCATGTAAATATCTGATATGCAGGATGGTCTTAGGTGACCCCTGTGAAAGGGTCATTCGACCGCCAAAAGGGGTCGCAACCCACAGGTTGAGAACCGCTGCTCTAAAGAGTCCGATTTGGTAGATAGAAGATGGAGGCCAAGAAATCTGCCTAGTTATTCAGCTGCGGGTGATCTGAGGATTGAACCCTGAGGAACACTGCACATTCAGAGCAGTCACTGCTTCATATTTTCTGTATAGAAGGTAGAGTGTGGAAAGTTCTCTAATGGGGAGGATTGCTAAGGGGAACTGTCCAGAAAGTTTGTTTAGAAAGTGCACACCCTGTATCTTATTTGAAGTGATGTGTGGCTCCTGAAGGACACTGGTGCAGCCATTGGTTAAAGGATGCATAAGAGTAGTGCTTCTTAAACTTTAATGTTCACACAAATCACAAAGGAGCTTGTTAAAATGCAGATTTTAATTCAGTGGAGCTGAGGGGGGCAGGGGGTCCTGAGAGTTCTGTATTTCTAACAAGATCCCGGCGGATACCGATACTGCTGGTCCCAGGAATAGCAAGATTTTAATTGAAAGTGGAGTTATGTAATGGAATGAGCTATGTCAGAAATTGCATGCGAAGTGAAAAACCAAAACATGAAACATAGCCAAAGTCTGAAGAAAACTTAATCCAAAGGTTAAACAAATTAGAGTCATGAAAGGGAATATAGCTGACAACTCAGACTTGCTAAGGGTGAATCCCCAAGGCTCTGGCTCTTAGCCTTTTATTTTCCCCCCACATGGAGCACGTTTGATGTCAGCATGAAAAGAGGGGATCATAGATGAGGTCACGGGCTGGGTCCTGAAAAAAGTCCAGCAAAATTTCTTAAAGAAACATTGTTTTCTCTGATTAACAAACCTACCTCCCACAAGCTAGAAAATGCAACTTTGCAATACAGGGTAACTGATTATCACCACAGAAGTTCCAAAAACCGAGGAGAACCAAGATGGCGGCATAGGTTCACGCCGGAGTTTGCTGCCTTGAACAACTACTTCAAAAGTGAAACTAAAAAACGGAAGGGACATCACCCAGAACCACTGGAACGCTGGCTGAGTGGAAGTCCTACAACTAGGAGGAAAGAGAAACGCATACGGACACTCAGAGGAGGCGCAGTGCTGAAGTCAAATTCTGAGGTGCGGAGTGCGCGAGCGGGCTGGCGGCGGAGGGCGTGGTTGGCGTTTTCAATCGGGAGGGAGTCAGACTCTGAGCTCCAGATACGGGCGAGTCTCTAGGGACCCAGACTCAAACGGGAGAAGCAGGACTGTCTGGCTTCGGTCAGAGCGAGTGCAGCTTTCTCTCTGAGCTTTGCAGCGGGTGCTGGGACTCAGAGAGGCAGAGCCCCTGGGGACAGGACTGAGAGCCGCCATAACTGCTCTCTCCGGCCCACCCTGTTGATCCTGTGCGACCCGCCCCGCCCAAGCCCTGCACAGAGGCATTTGCCGGATAGCCTCAGGCAAAGGCTAGATTAGCACCTCCCTAGAGGACAGAAGTTCTCTCACTGCAGACACAGCTGATTCTCATAGCCACTTGGCCTAGAGGTCAAACCCTCCCTGGTATTAGCTACAGCAATCAAGGTTTAACTATAAGACTGCGCACAAAGACCACTAGGGGGTGCACCAAGGAAGCATAACAAAATGCGGAGACAAAGAAACAGGACAAAATTGTCAATGGAAGATATAGAGTTCAGAACCACACTTTTAAGGTCTCTCAAGAACTGTTTAGAAGCCGCCGATAAACTTAATGAGATCTACAAGAAAACTAATGAGACCCTCGATCTTATATTGGGGAACCAACTAGAAATTAAGCACACACGGACTGAAATAACGAATATTATACAGACTCCCGACAGCAGACCAGAGGAGCGCAAGAATGAAGTCAATGATTTGAAATGCGAGGAAGCAAAAAACACCCAACCGGAAAAGCAAAATGAAAAAAGAATCCAAAAATGCGAGGATAGTGTAAGGAGCCTCTGGGACAGCTTCAAGCGTACCAACATCAGAATTATAGGGCTGCCAGAAGATGAGAGAGAGCAAGATATTGAAAACCTATTTGAAGAAATAATGACAGAAAACTTCCCCCACCTGGTGAAAGAAATGGACTTACAGGTCCAAGAAGCGCGGAGAACCCCAAACAAAAGGAATCCAAAGAGGACCACACCAAGACACATCATCATTAAAATGCCAAGAGCAAAAGATAAAGAGAGAATCTTAAAAACAGCAAGAGAAAGAAACTCAGTTACCTACAAGGGAATACCCATACGACTGTCAGCTGATTTCTCAACAGAAACTTTGCAGGCCAGAAGGGAGTGGCAAGAAATATTCAAAGTGATGAATACCAAGAACCTACAACCAAGATTACTTCATCCAGCAAAGCTATCATTCAGAATTGAAGGTCAGATAAAGAGCTTCACAGATAAGGAAAAGCTAAAGGAGTTCATCACCACCAAACCAGGATTATATGAAATGCTGAAAGGTATCCTTTAAGAAGAGGAAGAGGAAGAAAAAGGTAAAGATACAAATTATGAACAACAAATATGCATCTATCAACAAGTGAATCTAAGAATCAAGTGAATAAATAATCTGATGAACAGAATGAACTGGTGATTATAATAGAATCAGGGACATAGAAAGGGAATGGACTGACTATTCTTGGGGGGGAAAGGGGTGTGGGAGATGCGGGAAGAGACTGGACAAAAATCGTGCACCTATGGATGAGGACAGTGGGTGGGGAGTGAGGGCGGAGGGTGGGGCGGGAACTGGGAGGAGGGGAGTTATGGGGGGGAAAAAAGAGGAACAAATGTAATAATCTGAACAATAAAGATTTAATTAAAAAAAAAAAAGAAGTTCCAAAAACCAAGATCTTATCTTCCTCTGCTGGAATTCTGGATGGTCTCTTACTAAACAAACTCAGACTTCTGAGGGTTGAGTTTAATTTCCTTCACATTCTGACCCCTCCGTACATTTACAACTCTATCTCTTATCAATATTCACTTACTTTTAGGGCAGGTCAGACCTGTCTACAGGGTATTCCCTACTGTAGGCCTTTCTACTCTAGTCCGTTCTTTGCTGGAATGCCCTTTTTAAAATATACTCTTCAAAGACTAATTTAAACATAATAACAATGATGATGAAACACAAATCTATATTTATATAGTTCATACTATTTGGTAGGCCAAAAATTTTATCAGAATGAATCCTCACTCCAACTCTGAACAATATGATTATTATGATTGGCCATTCGTTCATTCAGAAAATATTTATTGTGTGCCTAATGTGTACTCTAGGCACTGAAAAACTAAACAGACAAGTTTCTTCCTTCAACAGGCTTACATTCCAGTTTTAAGAGAAAAATAATAAATAAACATACAATATGTTAGTGACAAGTGTTGGAAAAAATGCAACACAGTATGGGGATACTGATAGAGATCATTGTTGGAGCAAATACCTGAATGGAGAAAGCTGTAACTCTTGAGAATAGCTGGATGCAGAGAAAAAAGCAAAAGGCATACCTGACCTGTTTTGGCAAGGGGAGAGTGACTGAAGAAGAGGATGATTGGAGTTGAGGTTAGAGAAGTGGAGGAGGTGCGGCTAAATCATATAGGAGGTCTTTGTAATTTAGTCTAAAAATTTTGCCTTTTCTCCTAAGTTAAATATAAAGCCATGGTCCTTTTTTATTTCCATCGCCATTTATCCCCCTATACCAGCCGTGGGCAAACTACGGCCCGCGGGCCATTTGAAATGAATAAAACTAAAAAAAAAAAAGACCGTACCCTTTGATGTAATGATGTTTACTTTGAATTTATATTAGTTCACACGAACACTCCATCCATGCTTTTGTTCCGGCCCTCCGGTCCAGTTTAAGAACCCATTGTGGCCCTCGACTCAAAAAGTTTGCCCACCCCTGCCCTATACCCTCTTCCACCTCCATCCACTCCCCCACCCCCACAATCACCACACTGTTGTCTGTGTCCATGAGTTCTTTCTATTTTTTTAATTTTTTACTCAATCCCTCCACCACACCACCACTCCTGCCCCAGAGCTATCAGCCTGCTCTCTATCTATGAGTCTATCTTTACTTTGCTTATTAGTTCAGTTTGTTCATTAGATTCTACATATGAGTTAGCCATGGTCCTTTTAAAAGACTCATGGATTATTGCCTTGAAAATTGATCACAGGGGAACAAGGACAGAATCAGGGACACCTGGTAATAGGCTATTGCAAAGGTATTGAGAGGAGCTAAAGACTTAGTTAGTTTTTGGCCTCTACAATGGGCAGGATGGAGTTGCTAATTGCTGCTATCTTATAGATAAAGAATTTGAGGTTTAAAGAAATTAAGTAATTCCTCCAAAGTCAACCGTTCAGTTGTCTGTTACAGGTTTATCTGGAAAGACTGAGTGATAGTTCTCCTTTTTCCCATCTCCTCCAGAAAATAGCTTTTGCTAAGGTAAAGACAGCACTGAGGCTGGGGATTTCCATGCGTCTTCCTCTCTTGGAGCATCCAACAGAGGACATGACTCAGGTTGGGGTGGCTGCAGGATGCCTGGGGGACAGGTCTAAGCACTGAGACCCTGGAAACAACTCTAAGAGTCCTGGGCTGCTTTGCTCCAGAGAATGGAGAAGACTACTGGAGAGGGCTGTCTTTGGCCAAAGGAGGAGGATCAACAGTATAACCCCAATCCAGTTTCCCATTATCACTCCTAGCCTAGAGATCTTGTAAAGTTCACTTCAATGAGGAAAAGAATCCTAGAGCTACCTCTTGTCCACCTTGATGAGTGAGGGCTCTGAGCCATGTTTTACTTGAATGAATGAATGAATGAATGAATGAATGAATGAATGAATGAATGAAGAAAAATGACAGGGATGTGCACCATTGCATTGGTAATTAAAGGAAAACATTGGGGATGACCTAAACGACAACATGGGAATGGTTGATTAAATATGGTATTTATATGCATCTGTTTAGAAAGCTGGAACAGATCTGTACATACAGAAGTAGAAAGGTCCGCACACGTTGCAAACTGAAAAGATCAGTTTACAGAACAGTATGTAGAGCATGATTCTGTGTCAGTCAAACCATGTGCACACATACATATGCACAAATATATGTATGAAGGGACGTTTGGAAGCAAGTTCACAGGATGTTAATAATACTTATCCATGGCCAGTGAGGTTTATGTAACTTATTTCCTGCTTTTCTGCATTAACTGAATTTTTAAAAATGAGCATGTCTCAATTATGTAAACAGAAAAAAAGTCTTCTTCTTAGAAAAAACATCTGCCTAGAATTTTACAACTTTACTTTTATGCTGTAAAATTGTTTTATCTAAAGCTAAATTTAAAATATTCTTCAGATATTTTGCACCTTAGAAATTTTTATTGAGCCTCCATTTTTATCAATTAAATGTTGAAAAAGTTAAGTACATTATGTGGTGCCTGTGCTAACCATTAAACAGTCTGGGAAAAACACTCAGCACCATTTACTCATTTTTAACATTCCTTGGACTTTCTTGCTAACAAAAATTAAGTGGTTCTTTATTAAAACCACAATTATTTCCACAAATAAGAAGACATGAATTCCATTGATGCTACTTTTTTTCCTGAGGCAGAAATAGTTTTGAAACAACCAAAGGAAAAGGTACTGTTCAATGTCTGGGACTTTATTCGTTTATCACAATGATTCTTCTTCCCAACTTGATTATAAAACTATATGATCTGCAGGTTACTTTTTTTTAATCCTTGAAATGCTAATTCTATAGACACTACTTATTTATGTATATAATATTTCTAAATATGTAGTTCTAGATAAGTAGATCAGTTCAAATTGGTTGAATTCCAAGTCTTAGAGTGTTGAGTTCTAGCTATACTTAGGTGTTAGAAATGAAAATCACCATATTAGCTGAAAAACAATTTCAAAGAATTAGATGACTATTGACAATGAAATCAAGAAGTGTTCCATGCCTGCAAAATACTCAATAAGGAAATCAAGATCTCTGCCACACCTGTTCAATAAAGGAAGAGGCTTTATTTTCTATTCACAAAAAGCAGGAAGAGGAAAAAGGGGGAGAGGAGGAAGTAGAAGATCATGAAACTGATACAAATATACTGGAAAATAAACAAAAGCAAAATTTAATTTGAAAAAAATGTAGAATAGTAATACAGAAATAGAGTGTACTAGATGAGATATATTAGCGGCAATAAAACAAGTTGATCTAAAAAGGAAACATTTGGGGGTGGGTGAATAATTTTTAGGCTTTGCCCTATCTTTACACCTTTATATCTACTTAGTCATCAGGTTCTGCCAGTGGGTGAATCCTCAGCAAAACTGGAGGATATTAAAAAATGGTCTTCAAGTTACTCTCACTACCTGTACCAGGTTCTAATTCATTCCTCTAATCCTATCCCAAGTTCTTACTATAAATTTTGTTTCTCAATGAATTTGCTATCAGTGAAAGATAAATCTAAAACTCTAAATCGTGTTTAGATTTAATTCCACCCATGGAATTGTTTATATTTTAATAAGGGATGTTTGCATGAAAAAGCCTTCAAAACGTAACTGTCCAACTTTAGCTTGACTTTGCTCCCTCTTGGGTTTCATGCCAGGCCAGGGTTTCTAGTTGCCCACTGCTCATGTTTATCTGAACGTCCCACAGATCACTCAAACTCACCCCCTCAAAACTTGCTCCTCTTCCCGGAACCCACATCTTCCCTTTCCCTTATCCCTCACATTTAAAAAATTATACCTCCTAAAAGCCTTCTGAATCCATTCCCCCTTCTCTATTCACCCTACTAAGTCCTTAGGCCTTAGTCTGGTCACTAAACATCTGGACTTGCAGTAGCTTCTAAATTGTCTTTCTGCCTCCAATCCATCTTCCATTTGGTCATCATTCTAAAATATACAATTGATCATGTCAGCTGCCTGCTTAAAATTTCTTCAGTGGCTCCTCATTTTTAAAAAAAATATATTTTATTGATTTTTTACAGAGAGGAAGGGAGAGGGATAGAGAGTTTGAAACATCGATGAGAGAGAAACATCTATCAACTGCCTCCTGCACAACCCCCCAGTGAGGATGTGCCCGCAACCAAGGTACATGCCCTTGACTGGAATCGAATCTGGGACGCTTCAGTCCATAGGCCGACGCTCTATCCACTGAGCCAAATCGGTCAGGGCCTCCTCATTGCTGTCAGGATAAAAAAACAATTACAGCCCTAGCTGATTTGGCTCAATGGATAGAGCCTCAGCCTGTGGACTGATGAAGGGTCCCTGGTTCAATTCCAGCCAAGGGCACATGCCTGGGTTACAGGCTCAATCCCCAGTAGGGGGCGTGCAGGAGGCAGCCAATCAATGATTCTCATCATTGATGTTTCTGTCTCTCTCTCCCTCTCCCTTCCTCTCTAAAATCAATAAAATATATTTAAAAAAACAAAACAAAACAAAACAAAAAACAAATACATGCACATGGCATATAAGGTGCTTTGTGAGCTGGTTTCTGTCTACTCTTCTAATCTCTCTCTACCTCATTCTTTAAACATACTGTATCTAGTCATGCTGAACTAATTGCTGTTTTTCAAACAAGTCATGCTCTCTTATTTCTGGCCTTGTGTACAAGCTGTTCCTTCAGCCTGAAATGACGCCCCTTTCTCTACCTTACATCCACCTGCACTCTCCTACTCATCTTGAAGACTTAGTTCATGTCCCTTTTTTTCTGACCAATTTAGTCAATAGTTTCATATAAACATTTATTCTATATAATTTATAGTATAGTGTTTTACTTATTGCTGCATAATAAATTATTCTAAAATGTAGTGGCTTACAACAAAAATAAACATTAACTTCTCATAGTTTTTATGTGTCAGGATTATGGAACCACTTGTCTGGGAAGCTCTGGCAAGGGGTTTCTCATGAGGTACAGTCAAATGTCCGCTGGGGCTGCAGTCATCTGACGGCTTGAATGGGGTTGGAAGACCCACTTCCGATGGCTCACTCACGTGGTTGGCAAACTGGTGCTGGATGGGCCTTTCCACAGAGCTACTTAAGAGTCTTCAAGAGATGACTGACCTCCCCCAAAACAAGCAATCCAAGAGATTGAAGCGGAAGTTACAAATCCTTTACTACTCTTGGAAGTCACCTCCTCTAACCTCCACCATACTCTGTTGTTCACATAGATTAGCCATGATTCATTTCGGGAGAAGACTAAGTAAGGACATGAATACAAAATGTGAGGGTCATTGGAAGCCATCCTGAGATTGACGGTGACATGCAGAGTAACAAAAATATATCTTACTAGCTTACTTTTAATGTTGACATAAGTCCTCCCAGCCCGTTTCCTAGAAATAGCAACCTCTTCTTCTTTGTATTTCCGATGTAGCTCTTATGTTCTCAGGAACAGTTTCTCCTGTCCTATCCCAATTGTCTGGATCTGCTACAGCCCTGCTGTTTCTCCCTATCAGGATACAGCTTCACTGGTCACCACTGTCTTGCACAGATGACTGTCACCATTGCTTCTACCATTGACTTTGAGAAATGTGTGATATTTCTTCAAGAATGTGAATGTGTGATATTTCTCCAAGCTCAAGAGCACAACTGAGTCCACACTGTGATTGTTAGCAAGTTGTTTCAGATGGCCCGGGCAATACCAGAAAATAAATGTAATGGAAAGGGTAAGTTACACTGTTATGAGCAGTGCCTACCTACTCTGAGAGATCTACAATCTAAACTTACCCTCAGAATGGCTCAGAAAAGGTCCTCTGGAAATTCTACTACAATCAGATGATGTTCTCTTGTCCTATGTCCTACAAAAGACAAAGTGCAACACAATCTATCATCAGTGCAGTTCATAAGGTCTGGGATTTCAGTTTTTAAATAACACCACAGGTGGAACTCAACAATCCATACCATGGCATGCTGGGCCAAGCACTCTCCACGTCTAGTACACAGCCTCTCCTCCAGCACTGGTGGAAGAGAATAAGCCTGTGCACTCTCCCGGCATTCCTTTCCATCCAGTTCCATGACCCTCACAAACAAGTGCCGAAAGAATAGTGTTAGATATCTAGTAATGCATAAGCCTAGGACAGTCTAAATCCACACTTAGGGAAAAACATTTCCATATAGAAATCATAGGGGCAGAAAACTACCGAAGGACATCTTATTAACAGCTTGAAGCAGCTACACTTGCTTTAACTTAATTATTTCAAGTCTTTCCCAAGAACTACACATGAGTGATTGTTTTATATTTACATATTCCAAGAGACCACTTCAAGGTGTTTCCCAGGACTAAGGAAGAGTTAATACCAAAGGGAAACTGGATTCTTTGCTTTTAGGTGGTAGAGTTTCCAGCTGCTTGACTCAAGGTTAAAAAATAAAATCGGGGCTTCAGCCAGCCTGATTATATCACCTGCTGTAATTACTTCTTGGAAAGCATGTCTCCTCTTCATTAGAGAGCCTGGAGGTCAGACAGTAAAAATGGGAACTGAAGGAGGTATTAAAGGAGTCAATGATTCTTAGAGATAGAAAATGTAATGTCAAACACATGTCATGTGGAAAGAGTGGGCTGCAGTAAAATGACAAGAGATTTTTTGAGTCAGGCAAGTGTAGGTCCACTATGTAGTGGGTGCTTTTCCTGTGGTGAGTGAGGTAGCTCAGACTTAACTTCTCTGAGCCTTGCCTTCTTCACCTGTAAAATGATGGTAACAAACTCTACCTCACAGGGTTGAGGGTTAAATGAGAAAATACATAATCAACCTCTAGCAAGCAGGTAGGCAGGTTGTGTTCCAGGTACAGCACTGGGTACTGGGAACAGATTGGTGAACAGATAAAAATGAGTCACTGTTTCACTGAGATTCCAGTCCAGAGGGAAGGCAGGCATTAAACAAAGAACTACCTAATTACAGTGGTAATGAATGCGATAAAGAAGCAGCCTAGGGTATCACAAAAGGAGACCTGACCTAATTTAAGGTGGTAGGAAATGTGGCCTTGAGGTAGTGACACCAAAGGTGGGGAGCCTGGATTAGGGGAGAGCATGTCAGGTTTCAGTTGGAACATTCTAGGCTCCTGGACGGTGCTCAATAAATGGAACGAACCTGCTATTTATTATTATTATTTATTCAATAAATATTTATTGAGTATCTACCATGTGTACTATTACTAGGCATACTGAGGACACAATAAATATGTGAACTTGAGCAAATAGCTTAACTTTTTGAGCGTCGGTATGTTCGTATGTAAAATAGGAATATTAATAGTACCTACCTCTTCACTACTTTTTTGAGGATTCAATGAGATGATGTACGTAAAGTGTTTAACAATGTTTCACCTAGGGAGAAGATAAAATGTGCTAGTAATATTATTGTTGTTCCTTAGTCAGGACTGGCAATATAATTTTCAGGGCCCAGTGCAAAGTTAAAATGAAGGGCCTCATGTTAAGAAACTATTAAGTGTAGGGCCCTGTGTGATTGCCAACACTCATGAAGATAGCCCTATCACTAATTATGTCATATGCATGTATTTATATAGCTTACCAGTCCAAAAAGATTGAATTTTTCTGGGAGGCAAATTCCAAAACTCAATCTATTGAATTTAGTTTGTAAAAATAAAATATAAACATATTCAATATACCAATAGGTGATTGGTGCTTATATATTTATCAAAAATTTAATTATGAAAAATTTTTAAATAACAAAATTATAAGAATTTTATAGTGAACACAGGTATATATACCATTTAGATTCTATAATTAATATTTTTAAATTGTTGACAGTATTATAGATGTGTCCCATTTCCCCTCTCTTAGTCCCTCCTCACCCAGCCCCTGTCCCATCCCAGGCCTACACTATTGTCTGTGTCCATGGGCTCTGCATATATCTATATGTTATTTGTTAATCTCTTTGTGTCTCTCCACTTCTCTCACCTCTAAAATCTGTCAGCCTGTTCCATGCATCCATGCCTCTGGACCTATTTGTTATATTATCTTTATTATATATCTATCCACTTATTCAGTCCTCAAATCATCCATTAATCTATCTTGTTTTGGGGCATTTCAGAGTAAATTTCAGACATCAATATCACTACCTAAGGTCCAATTTGTTTGTTTTTTCTTTAGATGTAAAATTGACATAGAATAATGCACAAATCTTAAGAGTAAATTTGCTGAGTTTTGACAAATATGTCTCTGTAACCCAAACTTTCAAAGCATTACCATCACCCTAAAATGTTCCTTCATACTTCTTCACAATCAATCTCCATCACAACTTCTCCCAAAGACAACAACTATTCTGATTTCTTTTTTCTTTTTGTGTTTAAATTTTTCAAAAGGAGCCTTTATAAGTGCTTAGCTTCAGTGTTTTCTTACATGGGTATATAGACTATCCCTCAGACTCTAAATGAGGAAAGATAAGTCTAGGATACTCTGGTGCAATCAACAAATACTTATTGAGTCAAAGAGTGAAACTGGGAAAATCATTTTATTGTTTTTTAAAAATAATTTCAATGTGTACTCCAGAAAAATGTAAATAATATGAAAAAATACAAGAGGAAATTAAAAATCATCCATCATGGAGAAATAAACATTTTAAATTTTTGATGAAATTTCTCCCAGATGTCTATTTATATATACATATAGTGACCTATGTATAAAATTTGATAAAAATAGCAAACACATGTATAATCTGTTTCTATCACTTAACAATATGAAATAGATGTTTTCCTCATGAATAAGTGTAGAATGGAATCATCATTTTTAAAAATTCTTTATTAGTTAAGGTATTACAAATGTGTCCTCATCCCCCCAATTAAACCCCCATCCTCCCCCCGCCCCCCTCCCCCCCACTCATGCTCTCATCCCCCTGTTGTCCATGTCCATTGGTTTGGCTTATATGCATGCATACAAGTCCTTTGGTTGATCTCTTCCCCTTGCCCCTTCCCTCCCCTACTTTCCCTCTGGGGATTAATAGTCTGATCGCTGTTGCTCTGTCTTTGGATCTGTCCCTGTTCATCAGTCTATGTTGTTCTCTATATGGAATCATCATTTTAATGGCCACACTAGATGGGCATACCATTCTTTAATGAACCAGTTACCTAACCATGAACATTTAAGATTGTTTGCAAATTTTCAATATTATCTGCAATACTGAGATGAACTTCTTTGTACATACATCTTTCTCTGAAATGTATAATTACTTCCTTAGGATAAATTGTTAGGGTTAAGTTTACTGGATTACAACCTCAGTACATTTTACATGCTGCTTTATGACACCAAGATGCCCTCCAAAGAGGAGGCACCAATTTATATCCTTAAGTTTAAAATTTTTAAGAATGAAAATAAATGTTTTCTTCATCTTTTTTTTTTCCTTTAAGATAAAAAAGGGAGAAACACACGAAGGGCTAATATGCCTAGATTTAAACCAGCAAGTATAAATGTATATAGATGTGCCCCTAAAAGCAAATCAATCCAGTTGGACTCCATTCCATAAACAATTATTAAGCACCTACTATATGCAAAAATAAGGCTAGCTGCTGAGAACAGAAAGATGAGAAGCTATGGACTCAATAGTCAGAATATTCACACTCTTATAGGACAATTTCCTTGGCTACAGTGATTTATCTTTACCTAAGCCTACATAATGAGGATTTACTCTTAAAGGGGCACTGACTCCTACATTAAATTTGGTATTACTCAAAAGATATAAATGAAAAATCTTTCTTCCATCCTTATTCCCCAATCCATACCCCCACCTATTGTTTCCCTCTCCAGAGATTATCACTGTTTCTGATTTCTTGTATATTTTCCAAGAAAATACTCTGCATATACATAGACAGGCATGTGCTTAAGCATGCGAAAACATTAATTGCCCACTCATTGCTTATTCATTCAAGCTGTTTTAAAAATACAATAGTATTATACTTACAAATGATTACCTTGGAGATTGTTACATTATCCATTCATATAGAGTTGCTTCTTTATTTTTAACTTGGAGATTGTTCCATAACCCACTCTTAGGGAGCTGCTTCATTCTTTTTTTAATCATCTACACAATTTTCCATTGCATGAATATGTTTAACCAGTACTCTATTGATTGACCCCTAGGTTGGTCCCACTGTTTTGTAAATACAATCCTGCAATGAATACCCCTTTAATTTAATTTTTAAATATATTTTTATTGATTTCAGAGAGGAAGGGAGAGGGAGAGAGAGATAGAAACTTCAATAATAGAGAATCATTGATCGGCTGCCTTCTGCATGCCCTCCACTGGGGATCGAGCCTGCAACCCAGGCATGTGCTCTTGACCGGAATCGAACCTGGGACCCTTCAGTCCACAGGCCGATGATCTATCCATTGAGCCAAACCAGCTAGGGCATGAATACCCTTTTAGATAGTAAAATCATTTTGAAATAAGAAGTCTTTGTGAAGGTAGTAATGGTTGGCTTCTAATCAAATTAGTAAGTACTTCATAGAGACATTTCCTGGGTTATAGATGAATATTAAAAGTACAAAGCATTCAATATATATGCTGTGTCTGAAATATGTTCCTCCAAACAAAAGAAAACCATAAAAGCCAACAGGAAATTTCCACCCACTTAGACTCCTTAGGAGGAGTAAATAGATAGGCCTTATCCAGTGTTCTCCAGGTCCACAGTAGAGCTTTGTCACATTAATAGTGAAAAGTTTTTTGTATAGTCCATGCCTTGGCACTAAGAACTTCCCCTAGAGAGTTTGGATCTACCAATATAGACATACAAATAATTCATTTGTCACACAAATAATTCATCAAAAGGCCTTTGGACATGCAAGCGGAGGAGCATGTTTCCTTTTGCCCTTCCCATTGACTTTTTTTTTTTAAAAAAACAACTTCATTTTGGAATAATTACACTTAGAAAAAAGTTTCAAGAATAGTACAGCGAACTCCCACACACTCCTTATTGAAATTCACTGATTTTTTTAACATTTGTCGATCTCTCTCTCTCTCTCTCTTTTTCCCCCTGAATTATTTGAGAGTAGGTAGCAAACGAATGCTCCTTTACTCCTTGATATTTCAGGTGTGTTTCCCCAAAACAAGGATATCCCATTGGTTGGGGGGAGGGAGGAGAGACTGACCTGGCTGCTTCCAACTGACCCTTTAGAGAATCGTGGACTTTGTAAGAGTTAGAAGGAACCTAAAGGTGTCTAGTTCAATCTTTCTTTTACACACAGGGAAACCCAGAATTAGCAAATGAGTCAGCCACGGTCACATTGCCAGTATCCGGGAGAAGATCTTTTCTTCTGGCTCTTCACACTCTACAAGGCATTAGGGAACATCTGGTCCAAACTGTTCAATAAATTTTATAAATGAGGAACTATGGTTCAGAGAAAGTTTATGATTTGTCTAAGGTTATATAGGAAGTTACCTGCCTGGATTCCTTTGGCAGCTATACCTCTTTGCTAAGAGGCTTAAGGAGAAGACTAATTTTCCTAAATGCATACTCAGTGAATAAGCTAAGTGAATATCTAATATTTTTGTCTGCCCAGCAGCCCTTCCCCCTCCTTCTGGCAAGAGCTTTGGGAAACCATCCCTCTTCTATTGGATACAGAGTTAGTGAGACTGTCCTTCAAAGGACCTTGCCCTTTTGGCCATGAAATGGGCATGCAACCCAACCTAGGTCAATGGTCTCTGGGGTATTGAATTTTGAGGAGAGGGTCTCAAGGATTGAAATCCTGATTCTTCTTAAAGGTGGTGCCTGAAGAGGCTGTTATTGGCTTTTTTACTCAGCCACTCTGCTTCCCATCCCACCTGAGACTTGCTTCTTTCATTCTCCCAGGTACCCCAATGTGCTTCCAACAATTTCCACAGGCATACATTGGCCAGGCCCAGATTCTGTTGCTTGCTAGACCAGGACCCTAAATAATAACAGCAGACTAGGAAAAAAATTGCAGAAACATTTGTCCAAGCAAAACTGTGACTTGGGTTGCATAGAAAAGAGTTGGGCCTGAGTATACCCTTCCTCCAAGCTTAGTGTGGAAATGCTTTTCAGGCTCCTCACTCTGCTGTGGAGTGTACTTTCACACTCTACTTTCACACTCCAAGAAGTGACTGTTCCTGGAAAAACAGAGCAACCTTTCTGTTAACTGTAGCTCTTAGAAACGTCTCCAGCATGGGGACACCACTTAGTCAGCGGTTATTTTAAATCCATTTCCCCCAAACTGCCCCATCTGGACTGTTGAGAGTGTTGAAACACAATCTGACTTGAGCACAAAGGCACAGGGCGGGCTCCCTGCCTGATTGACTCCAGGGCCTGTTGCCAGCAGGAAGTGAAGACACCGCTCATTGTCTTTCCTGACCTCCTGAGAAGACTTTTGGAAGGAAGTCACACACATGCAAGAATGGCATTCAGACAGTGTAGTCTGAATCTGCATCCAGGAAAAAAATCTTCATAAAAGCATAATCATCTGCAGAGGTTCCCAAGCTCATGCTGAAAACAGCTTTTCCTCTTAAAAAAATTATTTTAGTATTATTTAAAATAATCTAACCATATATGATCTATATTATTTATAATTTAATATTTTAAAAATATGATTACACAGCAGCTTAGCTTCTCATTAGCCACTCATGAACCAGATCTTTGCATAGCCAAAAATTCGATTATTTAACAAATTTTTGTGCCTACTATGTGTCAGACTGTATTAAGTTCTGGAGAAATAATAGGAAGGAAAATCAGACAGGGTACTTATTCTTACAATGCTTACAGTGCAGAGGGAAAACAAACATTAATGAAGATGTTATCCTCATACCCTATTATAAATTATTACTAGTGCTATGAATAAGAATAGTAAATTACTTTCCTCAAAACAAACAGTTTCCATAATTCTAATGAATTTCTTAAAAGGACTATGGAGCAGTCCTTCCTCTATTTCATTAGCCTATACATGGTCTGTAAATATACATATCTCCACAGCCCTGGTAATAAAGAAGACAACAAAAACTATAGATCTAGTGCCCCTTTTAGAACAAAGTGTAGGGATTCTGCCTTTATTTTCTCATGGCATTAATTATGAATGTGTTCAAAGGCAAATAGAAAAGGAAAATCACTCAGACAAAATGTCCTAATAAATAAAAGACCACCATTTGAAAGGCAAATACAAATGGGGAGATGTATTTATTTTCTATTGTTGCTGTAATAAAATACCACAAATTTAGTGGTGTGAAACAACACAAATGTATTACCTTAAAGTTTTATAGTCAGAAGTTCGACAGTGTCTCACTAAGCTAAAATCAAGGTATTGGCAGAACTGAATTCCTTGCTGGAGACTCTAGGAGAATAATACTTTCCTTGCCTTTTTCCAAGGCTTCCTTCATTCCTTGGTTCTTTGCCCCCTCCTTCTATCTTTAAAGTCAGCAACATATTGAGTCCTCATATCCCATTTCTCTGCCCTGACTTCTGCCTCCCTCTTCCACTTTTAAGGACTCCTGCAATTAAAAGTAGCTTCACCCAGATAATCCAGGATTATCTCCCCAGCTCAAATTCTGTATCTTTAATCATACCTGCAGAGTCTCCTTTGCTTAACATTCATAGGTGCTGGGGATTAGAACATGGGTATCTATGATGTATCTTATTCTGCCTACCACAGAAGACATGGAAATATTCTTGTTTAGAGTGAAGAAAAGCAGAGATACTTCATTCTGTGGGGATAAAGCAATAGGTACAAGGTGGTAGCATTTTTCTCCATAGCACCAAACTGCTTACAGTGGTAATCTCCAGGCAGTGGAACTATGGGGTGATTTTTCTTTATGTTTTTCCATTTTCCAGGTTTATACATTAAAAATAAAATAATTAAAAAAGAAACATTGTGGCCTAGCCCGCGTGGCTCAGTGGTTGAGCGTCGAGTTGTGAACCAGTTGGAGGTGGGGAAGGGGAGGGGGGGGAAATAGGGGGATAGCTGTAATACTCTCAACAATAAAGATTTTAAAAATCCACAACTTTGAATCAAGGAGGGATATATATATGCTCATTTTTATTTTATTTCCATTTTCCTATACATTTGAAAATGTTTATAATAAAAAGTTATAAAGTGCATAATTTTATATTATTCTCATTGTTTTCAAGCATAACTTCAGCATCTAACTAGAGGGGATGGATAAGTTACAAAATCAAGGCAAGTTTTTGTGCTGGTGGTGTGGTTAAGTGGTTAGAGTGTTGGTCCACAAACCGAAGGGTCTCAGGTTTGATTCCAGGTAAAGGGCATATACCTGGGTTGCAGGTTCAATCTCTGGCCCTGGTTGGGGCAAGTGTGAGAGGCAGCAGATCCATGTGTCTCTCTCACATCGATGTTTCTCCTCCCCCCGCCCCCCCACTCTCTCTAAAAATCAATGGAAAAAGTATCCTCGGGTGAAGATTAACAAAAAATAAAATAAAATAAAAGAAAAGAAAAGAAAAGAAAAGAAAAGAAAAGAAAAGAAAAGAAAAGAAAAGAAAAGAAAATGCCTTCCCAGAATTTTTTTTTTAAAAAAATCAAGGCAACTATCTTTGTCACTGATACCAAGTCATATAATTAGATCCCAGGAAATGGAGAGATGAACCCATCTGGTTTTACTTAAAAAGTCTCAAAGATCTCTGAGAAATTCTCCAAAGTATAGCCATTTGGTGAGATGCTGTTGACCATTATCAATGACAGTGTTGTACCATAGTAGCAACAATGCCTTTCTCTAAAACAAAAGCTCTAATGAAACTTAATACAAGGAAACAAATAATTATATTCAAAAGCACTGATTCTATATGTCATAGTTTTCCCAGAACAAAGAATATACTTAAAATATATTTTAAAAATCACTAAATGAATAAAACCACCATATAAACAGTCTCTGATATTGTAATTGGTTATTTAACCAAGTTATGTAAAAATAAACCCAGATATACCAATAAAAATTCAGAAAGAAAATGCCTCAGGTGGCTTTCTGACCCATCCTTGTTTTATTAAACATTTGTTGCATTCCAATTAACATTCTTAAACTGATTATTAAAAGCAAGAGAACACTTTCAGTAATCGAAAGGGATCTTATAAGAGTGACAAAAATAAACAATTTCTTTCTTTCTTCTCCTTCCCTTCCAGTGCTGGCTTTTTGCTATTGATATAAACTATTTGTCACTTTTAGGAATAAGGTTGCTACTGTTCATTTTTCCATTTCTAATAAATAATATGACTTTTTTTTTTTTTTTAAAGAGCAGTTCTCATATGGATTAGAAAAACATCTGGAAGGATATAGCTCACAAACTGATAACAGTGATTAGCTCTGGACTGAGGATTTGTGATGAAGCGAGAGAGGACTTTTACTTTTCTTACTTTGCTTATTTGAATATATGCAACGAATATGCATTAGTTTAATCAATTACCCCCAAAAAATTCAGTAAATTTTTTTTTAAAGAAAACAAACACCTGCATGTACTTTAGATCTAGCGTGATGATTTAGGATCCATCACTTAATCTCTTTGGGTCTCAGTTTCCCTACTTATAAAATGGGATTAATATCACTCAGAGATGTCATGAGAAGAATGCCTTAGCACATGGCAAATACACATCCAATGAAGGTTCCTTCTCCGAGCCTCCGGTTCTTTGCCTGCAAAATGAGGGAACTAGATTAGTTGTCTGTCATCCTTTTGAGAATGAATATTCTGATACCCTCTTTTTATGTTCACAGAAAAAGATTGCTAATTGAAAAATAAATGTCTTTACTTGTCTTCAGGTAATTATTTTCCTTTTATTTCCTGTAGAACCAGGAAACCAAAAACAGATGAGCAGTAACTCTGGAATGTTTGGGCCACCCCACCCTGGGCACCTGGGAAATGACAGGGTATTTCCACTCATTAGAATCTCCCTGATGAGGAGAGCCTTCCTTACTGGGAAAAGGATCAAACTTAGTTTTAGTAAGCCAGTGTGTGCCATTAAAAATATTATATACTCTCAATTTTAATCTTTGACTATTCAAGGCCTCCTTTTTAATTAGTTTGCCTACCTATGTTTGCAATCCAGATACTCTGCGTAAGCAGTTATGCAAGTGTTCCATAATTCATTACATCAAATGTCATTGTTTAAAGTCCAATTAGATCATTATCACTTAAGGAAGGGCTGCATTTTCAATGAGTTTAAAGATTTGTCTCCTACACAACTGAAATGCTAATAATTGTCCGTCTTTCATGGTATCAGGGAAATAATTTCACAATAATTCTCTTTGCTTTCCTAAGATTGAAAAGTAGCATGGTTCATAGCAGTAGTAATTTTTATTTGCCTATTTAAAAAAGATAAAAATAGAAAAGGGAGAGAAAGCTACAACATTGAGGAATACTACCATTCCAAATTTCTCGAAACATGGTATGTTTTTTATTTAATTAAAATCTTGTATGGATATAGAATCATAAAGAGGAACACCCACATGGCTTAGAATTCTAAATATCTCTTGTATGAGATTTCTTAATTTAAGCCTTTTCTGTGCTTGCCGAATACCAGTGGGTGAAGAACGCCTTCAATGTCGTTTTTGGCATTTCCAGCTCCCTGCATAACTTGGTAGGATTCTTTACCCTTCCAGGTTATAGCAATCCCAAATTTTCTTTCTTCTTTCTTTCTTTCTTTCTTTCTTTCTTTCTTTCTTTCTTTCTTTCTTTCTTTCTTTCTTTCTTTCTTTCTCTCTCTCTCTCTCTCTCTCTCTCTCTCTCTCTCTCTCTCTCTTTCTTTCTTTCTTCCTTTTCTTTTCTTTTCTTTCCTTTCCTTTCTTCCTTTCTTCCTTTCTTCCTTTCTTCCTTTCTTTCTTTCTTTCTTTTTTTGGTTGAAGTCCAACTTGCAGCAGAAAGATTTTCTAGCCCCCCACCAAGGCTTCCCCAAATCCTATATCCAAGGGCTCCAAACCCCAGTGCCCTTGGGGTCACAGCAGGAGTCCTGGTCTGGGTAGTACATAGGCACTGAGTGTGGTAGAACTGTAGCCAAGAAAGGAAATGCTTAACCACATGGGTATACTCCAGCCGTGGGCAAACTACGGCCCGCGGGCTGGATCCGTCCCGTTCGGCTGTTCTATCCGGCCCACGGAGCCGAAAGAGCGGAGGGTTCTCTTGCTCTCCCCTCCGCTCCTTCACCAGCAGCAGTGTTAACATGTATTAGTTCACACAAACACTCCATCCATGCTTTTGTTCCGGCCCTCCGGTCCAGTTTAAGAACCCATTGTGGCCCTCGAGTCAAAAAGTTTGCCCACCCCTGGTACTCTCTTGACAGGTCATGTCTTTCTTCTGGGTCCCGATCAATATAAAAAAGCCAGAGGGTCTTGGTGGGTGGGTCTGATGAGGGAATCTCAGAAACAATGAATTGAGACGGTGGAGGGAACCAATGACCACAGCCTGGGTAACTCGTGAGGAGTTTCCAGTTTCTGTGTCTAATTGCAGCATGGACAGATGTGTTGGAGGCTGAATATTCTAGCAGAGAAGAGTCACCCTTTGCTGAAGCCATGCTGTTCCCAGGACCCTGGGGGTACTTCCAAAGGCAGCCAGACTACCCACCCATCTTAAGTTTTCTTGCAGAAAAAAATGCCTATTCTGTTTGTTTAATTTTAAGAGGTATTATAGTAGAACTGATTATAAAGAGACACTTTTGTTTCCATATTTATGAACAAGTTTCTATATATACAAATTAGGGATAATACAACTTGCTCCTACTGTATGTGGAAGGCTGGGAGAATTCTTACTATCCTATGTAATACAAGCCCAATATGCAAATTGTCCCCTTGACTGGGAGTTCGACCACTCACTATAATGTGTGCTGACCTCCATGGGGTGGCAAGGAACATGGAGGCATAGGTGATGCAGCATTGGCCCCAATGGGCCCCAATGAGAGTGGGGTCGCAGCAGGATGGTGGAGCAGGTGAGCGGGTGGAGCCAGGCCAAGGCAGGTGCCAGTGAGGCCTGGCGCTGAGGGAGGTGGGCGGGGGCCAGACTGCCCTGCAGATCACCCCGCAGACGGCGACCAGTGTCCATTACAGAGAAAGGGCAAATAGCAATATTAAAATATTTCTTCTAATTATTTTCCTTTCAATGTGCACGAATCCATGCACTGGGCCACTAGGTTAATAATAATAATAATAATAATAATAATAATAAAAACTAACATTCATCGAATACCTACTATTTTTTTGGCATCATGGTAGGCACTTTGTCTTTCATGATCTTATATAACCCTAATAAGACTCTGTGAGGTGTTATCTACTTTTTTCAAATGAGAAATATGAGACTTAGAAAAGCTAAATAATTGACCATTTACAGTGCTGGTAAATGGTGATGTAATAGTTGATTCTGAAACTTTGATTTTCACTATTCTACTTTGACCTTTTAGGAGAAAGATGGAAATGTTCTGAAATCCATTGGGTTGCCTCCAAGCCCTTCAGCAATTGAAACCACACTTTTGTGCACCTCTCCTTGACCCCCATACCTCATGCTACAGTAACACAGACTACTTGTAATAATTCTAAAGTCCTGTCATCTCAAGTTTCTGGGTTTTGTTTATGTTTTCTTGGCCTAAAATTTAGTTATCCCACTACTACCAGTCTAGCTGGCCTACTCCTACTAACTTTTCAAGTCTCTATTTAACCTATTCTATCATGCTCCCATTACTCTTTTTTAAAATGCTTTTTTAATTTTTCAATTATAGTTGACATACAGTATTATATTAGTTTCAAGTGTACACCCCAGTGATTAGACATTATATAACTAAGTAATCATCCACTATATCTCGTACCCATCTGACACCATAGTTATTAGAGTGTTATTGACTATATTCTCTATGATGTACTTTGTAGCCCCATGACTATTCTGTAACAACCAATTTGGAGTTCTTAATCCTTTCACCTTTTTCACCCAAACCTCCTCCCATCTGGCAATTGTCAAAATGTTCTCTGTATCAGTGAGTCTGTTTTTGTCTACACCTTCATTTATTTTGATTTTAAGATTCAATTGTTGATTGATATGTATTTATTGCCATGTTACTGTTCATATATATATATATATATATATATATATATATATATATAATCCTCACCCAAGGATATTTTTTTCATTGATTTTTAGAGAGAGGGAAAGACAGAGAGAAATATTGATGTGAGAGAAACCCTTCGATTGATTGCCTCCTGCACGAGCTCCTACCAGGGCCCAGGCCGGGGAGGAGCTTTCAACCAAGGTACATGCCCATGACTGGAATCGAACCTGTGACCCTTCAGTCTGTAGGCCAACACTCTATCCACTGAGCCAAACTGGCTAAGGCTTATTGTTCATATTTTCTATCTTTTCTTTTCTTCTTCTTCTTCTTAAAGAAGACCCTTTAACATTTCATGTAATACTGGTTTGGTGGTGATGAACTTTTGCTTTTCCTTGTCTGGGTAGCTCTTTATAGATCCTTTTATTCTAAATGATAGCTCTGCTGGGTAGGGTAATCTTGGTCGTAGGTCCTTGCTTTTCATCTCTTTGAATATTTCTTGCCTGCAAAGTTTCTGTTGAGCAATCAGCTGACAGCCCTATGGGAGCTCTCTCTTGCTGCTTTTAAGATTCTCTCTTTGGCTTTAACCTTTGGCATTTTAATTGTGATGTGTCTTGGTGTGGGCCTCTTTTGGGTTCATTTTGGTTGGGGCTCTCTTCACTTTCTGGTCTTGTATATCTATTTCCTTCACCAGGTTAGAGAAGTTTTCTGTCATTATATTTTCAAATAGGTTTTCAATTTCTTGCCCTCTCTTTACCTTCTAGCACCCACATGATGTGAATGTTGGTATGCTTGAAATTATCCCAGAGGCTCCTTACACTATCTTCATTTTTTTAAGATTGTTTTTGCTATTCTGATTGGATGTTTTTTGCTTCCTCATATTCTAAATTGCTGATTTGATTGTCAGTTTCATCTACTCTACTGTTGATACTCTATAAAATATTCACTTCAGTTAATGCATCCTTCATTCCTGACTGGTTCTTTTTATGGTTTCCATGCCCTGTTTTATTCTGTTGAAGTTTTCGTTAGGTGCATTGAGCATCCTCATAACCAGTGTTTTGAACTCTGCATCTAGCAGATTTCTTATCTCCATTTTGTTTAGTTCTCTTTTTCTGGAGTTTTGTTCTGTTCTTTCATTTGGGATATGTTTGTCTCCTCCTTTTGGCAGCCTCCCTGTGTTTGTTTATATGTATTAGGTGGAACTGCTGCAACTCCCAGGCTTGGTAGAATGTCCTAATGTAGTAGGTCGAGCGGCACAGCCTCCCAGATCACCCAAGCTGGGCACTCCTGTTGTAGTTGATCCTGGATTGCCGTTGGCACATCAGTGGGAGGGATATACCCTCATTGGCTGCAAGGACTGGCTGCAACCACCTACTACTGTGCAATATCAGCTGGGCAGGGGCCCACCCACATAGCAGGACTTACTTCATCGCACCTCTCATGCTCGCTGAGTCTGCCCCTTGAGTGAGTTACTGGTTGGGTGGTGCTTCAACATGGTCTAACCAGTGGTTCTCAACCTGTGGGTCGCGAACAATGAAAATACATCCTGCATATCACATATTTACATTATGATTCATAACAGTAGCAAAATTAGTTATGAAGTAGCAACGAAAATAATTTTATGGTTGGGGGTCACCACAACATGGGGAACTGTATTAAAGGGTCATGGCATTAGGAAGGTTGAGAACCACTGGCACCTGTCCCCCAGGTGTGTTGGCTCTGGTGGTCTCCCAGAAGGTGCAGGCCAAGGTCAGTCACCACTTGTGTCCTGCCTGAGACCCACTGGCTTAAGCTACAAAGCAATCTTGAGATGGCTGCTGTTTGTGCTGGGTTTAGGGGTGCCCAGGAGAGGCCAAGCTGTGAAGGTTGGCTAGTGCCAGGCCTGGGCCACTTAGCAAGAAGTACAGATCATGCCGAGTCCAGATGCTGCTTGTTTTAGAGATTTTTTTGTTAGGTTGGTTGTGTGTGTGTGTTGTTGTTGTTGTTGTTGTTTTAGAGATTTTAGGAAAGTCTGAAGCATTAGCCAAGAAAGGCCAATCTTCTGGAAAAGCCACTGGAAACCAAGCTTGGGTGGGCACACGAGTTTGGTGGGGCAGGGTCTCAGGGAATCACCAGGGTAGGGTGATCCATGATAATCAGGTTGATGGAGACTCAGATATTTCTCCCAACTGCCATTTCTGGGCTGGGAGGGCTAATTAAAATAATAATGGCCGCTGTCAGTACTTTTGTCTGGGGGAAAGGTGCCCCCATCTCTCACCCTGATGTCAGGTAATTCAGTTCCTCCCAATACATCTCTGGTGCCTTTCCAGCTGCTATCATAGAGCTGGAGCTCAGAGGGAGTGAGTCAGAGTAAGTCTGTGCACAGGCCTTTTGAGAGGAACTGCTTGGGACTCCAGCAGACCTCCATTTCACTCAGCTTCAATCCCTGCTGGATTTTATAGCCAGAAGTTATGAAGACTTCTCTTCTTGGCACTGGAACCATGGGCTTGGGGGCCTTGCTCGCAGGGGGGACCTCTGCAGCTGAAATATCCCTCCCAATTTGTATCTGCCACATGTGGGTGTGGGACCAGCCTGTTCCTTGTCTCTGTCCCTCCTACTAGTCTTGATGTGACTTCTTCTTTAAATCTCCTTTGTATAACTTCTATTCATGTAGGTTTCAGGTGGCTCTGAATGATGGTTGTTGTGTAGTTTAGTTGTAATTTTGATGTGGTTTGAGAGGATGAGTACTGTATTTACCTAGGCCACCATCTTGACCGGAAGTCCCATTACTCTTGATATACTCATTATGGCAATGATCTTTTTGTGTCATCATCTAAATTGTGAACAACTCAAGGGAGTCTTTTTTTTTTTTTTTCACTGTTGTATTTCCAGGGCTTTTCAAAGTATCTGTTTCCCAGTAGGCATTCAATTAAATATTTATAGAATGAATGAATGAAAGAATGCATAAATGACTTCTAAATTGATCTGGAGTACTCTTTAGAAATGTGTGTAGGAACCTGTATTACTTACTTTATTGCACATAAGCCTAAAAGTTATCTGTAATGAAAACATTTCATCCTCTTATTTTATTCTTTCATTTATTTTTATTTTTTAAAAATTATCTTTATTGTTGAAAGTATTACAGATGTTCCCTTTGTTTGTTTGTGTGTTGTTTTTTCCCATTGACCCCCTCCACCCTGTACCTGCTCCTCCCAGGCCTTCACCACTCTATTGTCTGTGTTCATGGGTTATGCATATATGCATATAAGTTCCTTGGTTAATCACTCCTTTCACACCCCCTTAACCCCCTCCTTCCCTCTGAAATTTGTCAGTCGGTTCCATGTTATCCTCTTATTTTAAAACTTTTCAACATATCCTTATTTTTCTCTAGAATAAAGTATGTTGAACACAGTTCAATACATATTTGCTGGATTAATGATGTCTTTAAAAAAAAATACAAGTTCTTTACAATCTAGTGCATATTATTTTCTCCAGACACACTTTGTGCCACTCCTACTTTATCCTGTAATAATGAGTAACAGTATATAATTTTCATTTAAGTATTAAATATTAAGAGCTGGGCATATTGGTCCACTGTTTCAAATAGCCTTATTCCTTTTCTTGATAGTCCCTCATTCTTGGAATTTATGAAGCCATTCATCAAATAGCATATTTATTGTGGTTTTCCACTCTCCTTCCTTCCCCTAGAAGGCTGCCCCTCACCCCTTTTTTGTGCTTGCCTCGTTTTTTAGCCCTGGTCATATCAAAGTAGTTATCTCTGTGTTTGCCACCCACCTCTATCCCCACCCTATTCGATAATGTCCATACATGCCCTCAGAGGGCAGGAGTTGAGGTTTTGTTCCCCTATGTGTCCCCAGGGCCCAGCACACAGTTTAGGACAGGGCCAAACCCTTTCTGTAGGTACTGAAACGAAGACTAGTTACTCTTTACTGAGTAACATGGATCGTCACCTTGAATTCTCATAATAATAGGTGAGTTATGAATTATCTCCCCATTTTATAGATGAGAAAACCAGGCTCGAAAACGTTTGGAAAGTTGCTCAAGTGGCGGAGTCTGTTGTCAGTGGAACAGGGTAAAGCCACCACCGATTCTAAATGAGTAAGGTTCCTTCCCACCATCTTTTCTTGAAAATTTTAAGGCTTTGCAATGTTTCCTTCTTGAGATCAAGCATCTACCTCAGCGGTTCTCAACCTGTGGGTCCCGACCCCTTTGGGGGTCAAACGACCCTTTCACAGGGGCCGCCTAAGACCATCGGAAAACACATATATAATTACACATTGTTTTTGTGATTAGTCACTATGCTTTCATTATGTTCAATTTGTAGCAATGAAACTGGGGGTCACCACAACATGAGGAACTGTATTAAAGGGTCGCGGCATTAGGAAGGTTGAGAGCCACTGCTCTACCTTAACATTATGAGTGCGGGAAATAACCCCCCTCCCTTTTTTTTTTCCCATATTGGAAATTGGTCGACCTCTCTCTGGAAGCAACATGGTCTTAAACTTGTTTAAATGACACTTTTTGGGGCAGACTCTGCCTTGGAGTCCTGGGGAACACGATAGATAGGCCCAATGAGAAAAAGGGTCGTTGGAAGCGGAATTCCGGCTCAGGAAGTTTTTCTCTGGGCAGGACACGCAGAAGCCTTCAGCCGGGGAGGCTGACCCTCTGCCTGCGCCACGCGCGGGCCAGGACTGCGGACACGGGTGCCTCACGCCCAGGGCTGCGGTCCCCGGGGACCCCACTGCCCGCAGATGAGGCGGCTGTTACTAACTCTCCTCTGGCCGGGCCTGGGCTCTCTGCTCCTGAGTGTTCTCTACGAGGACGACAGCGAATAAAAGTGGGCGAAAGTTGGTGCCTTCTCAACCCAGACGGTCAAGTAGGAAGTTGGCACGTTTTGCTTATTGAAACCTTCCACGGGTCAAATTCTTTCTTGCCCTTAACCAACATGGTCGCAGAGGGAAGTCCCAGCCCTTGAAACTTCCGGCCCTTAACTAAGATGGCGCCCGGAGGGGAGATGGAAAGTCGGCTTGCCCTCTTCGCTGCCCGTGACCGGCATGGCGCCCACGGCGTCGGTCACGTGACGCCCGGACTACGGCGCGGCGGAGGGGCAGGAGGGCCCTTGAAGGGTGCGCGCTCCCGCGGCGGTGCACCGGGTAGGTTTCAGTCAGAGTCACTATGGCGGCCGGCGCTGGCAAGGTAAGCTGAGGTGGCGGCGGGGCCAGGGCAGCGGGACCTGTCGTGGCGTCCGGGCTTCAGATCCCCGCAGCCCGTCCGCGGGAGGGGAGGCCGGCGAGTTGGGGGCAGCCGTGGGGGCTGGCGGGGGCCGGCTGAGGCGGGCGGGCGCTGAGGCGGGCGGGCACCGGCGCTTGACGGCCGTTTGTTGTGGTGTTTCCCTCCCAGGTCGGAAAGTTTCCTGCCTCGCCGGGCGCAGCCTGAGCGTGTCCCACCCGCCCCGAGCGGTGGAGGCGGCGGCGGACTCAGCCCGGGGCCTCCAGGCCTCTCCCCCGGCCGCGGGGCCAGCCTCCCTCCCCCACCTCCTCGTCCGCCGGGAGCCGCGGCTGCCGTCCCTGGGATGCGACCCTCGCGGGGGCGGCCCTGAGAAGAGGCGGCCAGGGTGCTGCCCCGGAGCCCGGAGCCCAGGCGTCCAGGGACCGTCTTCCTGCGGGCGGAGACCCCCGAGCCTTCCCCGGGGTCGTGCCTAGCGCGGTCCGCATCCCCGCCCTGGTCGCGGGGACGCCCGCCAGGTGCCCGGGAGTCCCCGCTCGGCTGCCGCCCGCGCCTCCGCGAGTCCCCGTTCCTCGTGCCCAGGACCCCGGCCACCGCCGCCTCGGCTGGTGCGGTCCGGGGACCCCGTGTCATCTCCCGGCGGCCTCCGCGCATCTGGGGCAAATGCGGACCGTCCCGCCGGCGGTCTGACCCTCGCGGACCCCTCCCGCCCTCCCACTGCCGAGGCCCTCCGGGACGGGTGGTGGCTGCCCGGAGGAGCGCGGCTGCACGTCTCCTCGCCCCGAAAGGACCTCGCCGGTCGCACCGACCCGACCCTTCCTTCATGCTGCAGTGCTGCAACATTTCCGCCACCGAGGGGGGAAAGCGGCCGCGATCCCAAACACCACGCCAGCATCGGCGTGTGACTCATCTGCTTGGATACCTCCAGCCCCAAACTGTCTTCCAGGAGTTTTCTTGGCCGCAGCTGTCCGATGTTTGAGCCTTGTCTTCCCGAGGGAGAAGATGGATTGAAAGCTGCCAGTTGGGGACTTTTTGTCATCAGGGCGCTGCTGGGTTTCCAAGGCGGTGATGGGGCTGGCGCTGGCTTGTCTTCTCACTCAAGTGCAGAGTTGTTGATGGTCACTGGTTATGCTCAGACCATGCGCAGCTTGTTTTAATATAGAATTTTGGGGAGGATAGGGGTATCGGCTTGTGAAGGGCAGCCCGGATCCGGTGGAACTCCTTTGTCCTGTGGTAGGAGAGACACCCCAGTCCTGTCCTCGATGCCGTCAGCCTTGGCCATCTTCACTTGCCGCCCGAACTCGCACCCGTTTCAGGAGCGTCATGTCTACCTGGACGAGCCCATTAAAATCGGCCGCTCCGTGGCCCGCTGTCGACCCGCGCAGAATAATGCTACTTTTGATTGCAAAGTGCTGTCAAGGAACCACGCTCTGGTCTGGTTTGATCACAAGACGGGCAAGGTAATGTCACAACATTGTTTAACAATCCTTACTTTTTGTTTCCCTTGCTCTTTCTGTATAATGCATGCGGGATCCCGGGGTTTGCACCCAGAGGAGACTTTCAGCAAGGCCACGGAATCAACTTTGTGTGTGTCTGGTTCTAGTGGAAATTTAATTGGGGTGGTTGAATGGAAAACAGAGAAGGTATTGTAATTAAATGCCTTGGGAGGGCGATGGCATCTTGATAATGTGGTCATTCCCAGTGAAATCCCAAACCCTAGTTCGGTTCGGAAAACCAGATAGTGAAACTTGTCATTTTGTTTTCAGTCTTTTTAGAAAGGTGAATTTGCAGTTGAGAGCTTGATTAAGCAAGCAACAGTTCCCAAAGCAATGAAGGGAATCCGTGTCCATTATTACACTGGGGCTCAATTGTCTGGGTGGTGAGATGTAGTTAATGTAGCTTTTAGTTGAGTTCAGATCAGGGCCTGTCTAGTAAAGGCAGTCGGTGTAAAGTTAGATTTTGAAAGATTTGCTATGTATACTCACGAGAAATTTGCAGTTATCAAAGCCAGTTTAATTAGGCATGAACTACTAACTACATACAGAGTTGGATGAACCTATACCTATTGTTTTTGGAAGTCACTTTTTGATGTTGCCTGCAGCACTTATTGAAAATATTTTGTGCATACTTACAGAGGTGATATTTCAAAATCAGTGTTAGGAAATTATTTTTTTGAAATTATATTCAATTCTATCAAATATTGCATTACCTAGATGCAATAGGATGAACTTAGTGCTCTTTAAGTGTGACCATTTTATCATTTTTATGTTAGCACCCTAATACTATATATGTGAGTGCTTATATTTTAAGAATGCGAGGAGAAAAATAAAGACCCTTTCAATTTTTAAAACTGTGTGTGAAGAATGTATTAAACCTTAGATTTTAGTTCAGCAACAGAATCAGTTCCAACTTAGAGGAAGTTATGTAAGACTAATAATAATATCTCAGGTTTCACCTCTTGACTTTTGCTCCCTCTTTTTGAGTTAAATGATTAAGTCTTTTTAAAAAGAAGAATGTAAATCTTCAAGGATAGTATTTTGAAATAAAAGAAACCTGAGCCTCAAAAAGAAGAAAGTAATACTGTGTTGCTATTGAATTAAGGAATTACTATATAAATCATTTTTCAGAGAAAGGAGGAGAATATTGCCCAAGTGCTGTGTGCTTGCATAATACCTTTATCCTAATTTTTGTGTAGGATGAGAACTGAAAAAGTATGTTAATTTTTCTGTATGACACCAGGTACTCATTTACCTGTGGAACACACATATTTTTCATCCCTGGAAACTAAAGTTTGGGTGGCTGAAAGATTTCACAGATTACTCATGATCATTTAAAGTGAATATTCATAGAACTCATCCTTCCATCAATCAGAGTCAAACATCAGTTAATTGCTAGGGCCTTAACTCAATCAGCTTTGACATTTTTGTCTTTTTATGTCCCTGGGCAACAGTTATAGCCCAATTTAAACAGATTACAGGTGTGCTTAAAATACATACTCTAAAAATGCACATTCTTTACTTTGACCCAATATTCTAAGGAGACTCAGATTTTTTTGTTTTACTTATTTGAAAACCAGTGATTGCATGAACAGTGCTTTTCCTGGCTAGGTTATTTTGAGATGACTAAGAATAGGTCAGTAGTGAGTGTTTATTGTGTAAATTTCGATGACACATTAAAATTTTAAATGGAATTTGTTATTAGAAAAGCTTATCCTTAAAGGATACACAACTGATTTCTGCCGTTTTTCCTTTTTATTGCTGCTTTATTAACCAACACTCAGAATATTACTTTAGGTGTAGATATAATTATTGACTATTGTACCACCTAGTCTAGTTAAAACAAATAACCTGTCAGATTTTGCCATGTGATTAAATTATTTTAGGAATTAACTATTTAAATTTAAATTTCAGCAGACTGGTTTTTATTGAGCATCTGTTATATGCCAGATATTATGAGGTACACAGTTCTAAAGAAAATTCACAGTTTGACCAAATATCATTTATTGTTTTCTCTGTGAAATTTCTAGTTTGAGGATTTCTGCTATAATAGTCTCATATCAAAAGTCCCTGAGCCATTCCCAGCAAACTTTTTTGTACAATACAAGAATCCCTCCTCAGGCAACTTTTTTCCCCCCCAAACATATCTAAGTCTCAGTTTTCTCTTCTGGGGATAATAGTGGTACTTACTTCTGTTTTGAGGATTGGGATAATCATGTAAATCACTTAGCACTCTTTTCCTGGGCATTTAAGGGCTATGTACTTAGGGAGGAGGGTGTTTGAGGGTCGGGGAGAGGAACCATCTAGGTAGCTGTTTGCAATTTGTTGTAGTGCTGTGGAGTCTTGGGAAGGTAATGAGAATTTTTTTCCTTTCATGTGATGGCATATGTAGAGGTAATTTTTTAAAAAATTATTGATTGATTTTAGAGAGAGAAGCATCCATTTGTTGTTCCATTTATTTATACATTCATTGATTGCTTCTTGTATGTGCCCTGACCTGCAACTTCGGTGTATCAGGAAGATGCTTTAACCAACTGAACTACTGGCCAGGGCTGTAGAGGTTGAAAATGAAACATACCAAGTTGAGAACTCTGTCCAAACTGGCATTTTTACCTGGGAGGTGTAAAGTTGGGGTAATAAGCCCTTTGGTTTATTTATTTTATTTTTTGTTAATCCTCACCCGAGGATATTTTTTTCCGGTGATTTTTAGAAAGAGTGGAAAGGAGGGATGGAAGGAAGAGAGGAGAGAGAGAGAGAGAAAAACATCAATGTGAGAGACATCGATTGGTTGCCTCCCACACGCACCCTGACGGGTTGGGGATCCAGCTTGCAACCCAGGTACGTGCCCTTGACTGGGAATCAAATCCATGACCCTTCTGTGCATGGGCCGATGCTGTAACCACTGAGAAACAGAGGCCAGGACTCTTTTTAGTTTATTATTATTTTTTAATATATTTTTATTGATTTCAGAGAGGAAGGGAGAGGGAGGGAATGAGAGAGATAAATATCAGTGATGAGAGAGAATTATTGATCGGCTGCCTCCTGCATGCCTCCTGCACGCCCCCTACTGGGGATTGAGCTCACAACCCGGGCATGTGCCCTTGCCTGGAATCAAACCCGGGACCTCTCAGTCTGCAGGCTGATCCTCTATCCACTGAGCCAAACCAGCTAGGGCTTTTTGGTTTATTTTTAATTGGGTTGTGTTCTGCATGGGCCATTATGAGAGGCTCCTTAAAATCTGGAGGAAATACTAAACATTTGAAACTTTCTGATTATTCAAGTAATACATGTTCATTATAGAAAATTTGCAAAATGTGGGCACATGAAAATGTAGGTCACACTGTTTAATGCTAAGTTCATGGAATGTGTTATGATACCTAAAACCTGCATGTTGAAGGGTGACAAGTTTGCCACAAAGTAGACTTTAACAAGCTCTCTCAAATCATCTACTGAGGGATGTAGCAGTTGGTTATTGCCCTTCTTAGATGCTGGCTCAATGGATCATCTTTTTGGAGGTCAAGCTTTTCAAGTTAGATGGTAGATAATAGAATGGTTAGTGATCCTTCTGTTGACTCAAGGTACCACTGAAAAACAAATCTATCCATATGGTGGTTACATAGAAAGGATAGTGAGTGTAGCACCTCTTTTCTGATTTGGATGGCCTTATTTGATTTGAGGCTTTGTGGAAAGGAGATAGTCCAGTGGTCCAAACAGTATGCAGTCTATTTCCAGTCTCTCTGAGTAGTACTAGTTGTTTTCTTCCAGTTGCCATTTTTTTACTTAAATTCAACAGGTACTATTGAGCACCTGTTCTAACTTGATATGTTTTAGTGGAGGGATGGTGAGGAGGAAGGAAATGGCAAGAACTGATAAGAATTGTTATTTCTTCTTTCTAGAAGCTTATGTTTTAGAGAGGGTGATTATACACCTTGGGAACAGTTGACTGACATAAGATAATATTATATAAATTAAAATGGGAAGAGCGTGATAGTGTTTGAATTGACTTTAAAAAAAGGGATGACCCGACCGGTGTGGCTCAGTGGTTGACTATTGACATATGAACCAGGAGGTCACAGTTCAATTCTCAGTCAGGGCACATGCTGGGTTGCAGGCTTGATCCCCAGTGTGGAACATGCATGAGGCAGCTGATCAGTGATTCTCTCTCATCATTGATGTTTCTATCTCTCTCTCCCTCCCTTTCCTCTCTGAAGTCAATAAAATTATATTTTTTAAAGCAAGGGATGGGTAGATACAGGTTACAAAAAAGTGCTTTCTGGTTGTTCTTGTGTGTTTTGAGAGGATGAGAGTGAAATAAAACAGACAAAAGCAGATCATTTTTTAAAAAATATATTTCTTTATTGATTTAAGAGAGGAAGGGAGAAGGAGGAAGAGATAGAAACATCAATGATGAGAGAGTCATTGATCGGCTGCCTTCTGCACGGCCCCCACTGGGGACCAAGCCCGCAGCCCAGGCATGTGCCCTTGGCTGGAATCGAACCCGGTACCTTTCAGTCCACAGGCCAGTGCTCTATCCACTGCGCCAAAATGGCCAGGGCAAAAGCAGATCATTTTTAATGACTTTGGCATCTTCCAAATACTGCAGAAATGAATTTTGTTGGATTGTAGAGTTCTTTTGGAGAGCTGCTATGGTGAACACCCATTCTTTGTGATGGTTTTATGTTTGTGCCTTGTTTTTGTAATTAGGAGTTAGGCCTTGGAGGAGAGGGTTTCTGTCTTATATGTCTGTTTCCTTTTATTTTGTATAAAGTAGATATTGGAGCCCAGTAGATAGTGTGGTGCCAGGTTGTAGAGTGCCTTGATTACCAAACTAAGGACATGGAAAGCCAGGGAGAGTTCTGTGCAGAATAATGACATACCAAAAGTCCCATTTAAGAGCGATACAATAATATATAGAGAGGTCTGGAGCAAGGAAAAATGAGTAACAAGTTAACTAACACTGTGTACTATGTACCATGCCTGTTCTAAATGCTTTAAATGTTAATTTATTTAATTCTTAAATAGCTGTTCAAGATAGCTGTTTATTTTCCCCATATTAACCTATGAGGAAATTAAAACACAGGAAGGTTAGGTTAGGTTTACTTGCCCAAGTTCACATAGTTATTAAATGGAAGAGCTAGGATTTGAACTAAGGTATTCTGACTCTTGATTCTAAGGTCTAGAACTTAAGCTCTTAACTACTCAGCTATTCTGAGGCTTTGTAACAGTTTAGATATAATGTCATTTTGTAAGGATATAGACCAGATTCACAATAGGAATGAAAATAATTAAATGCCAGAAAATGAGAAAAGACAAGTGTAATAACTTATCCATTAGTACTTTAGCAAAGAGAGAGATTTTAGGGAAAGTTTCATGGATGAGATAGTTTCAGTCAAGGAAAGAATTTTGGGTGGGAAGAATTGCTCAAGCAAAGATATAGATATGGTATGTTCCAAGACACTGCAAGGAAATCATTGCAAAGGGAATCTCCACAATTTTACAGCAAGATAGTTTCTTCCTTCTTCCTCCCTTTATCTAAACATGACAGCAATGATTCTGGCCTTAGTTTTTGGGACAGTGGCATATAATACATTCATTGATTTTGTTTATTTGTTTGTGTGTTAACACATACCTAATTTATTCTTTTGTTAATCCTCACCTGAGAATATTTTTTTTCCCATTGATTTTTAGAGAGGGTGGAAGGGAGGGGGAAGAAAAGGAGAGGGATGGAAGGAGAGAGAGAGAGAGTGCAGACAGACAGACATTGATGTGAGAGAGACATGTTGATTGGTTGGTTGCCTGCTACATGTGCCCTGACCTGGGCTGAGGATTGAATCTGCACCCCAGGTACATGCCCTTGGCCAGGAAGCAAACCCACGCCCCTTTGGTGCTCTGGCCGACGCTCTAACCACTGAACCACTGGCCAGGGTGATACCTAATTTTTTTTTGACAGAATTTAAAAGATCATTAAGAGGGGTTGCTTTTTCTGAGAAAGTCACATATTTAACACATGTTATATTTAAGGCACATTAATTATAAACATGTTTAGAAGGCATGTTTTATATCCAAAGCACATACTCATTTCCTTCTTTTCATAGTAGTAAAAAATCAATGAAATATTTTATCTATTATTTCAAGTTCTAAAAAATTTGGACAGTAATACACTTAAAACATGTTTTCCTACTTAGTTATTTGACTTTATTCCTTAGATTAAATTTATTCTTTACCTTCCTAGGCTCCTATTTGGTTTTCTCAAGTGGTATTTATGTTAGACTTAGTATTTATTCTCTTTGATAAATAGAGAGGAGGGTGTCTGTCATTTAGAGTTTTAAGTGAAAAGATTGTGAGATTGTTTCTTAATGTCATATGTCAGTTACTTGAATCAAGAAAAATGGTGGTATTTGTTAGCTGTGGAAATGTTCTAAAGACTCTTTCCTGCCCAAGCTTCTGTCACTGCCACTACAGGTAAATTAACAGTTTATACACTGCTCAAAAATCTTGGCTGTTGGGGGCTTCCAGTCAAGATGGTGGTTTAGGTAAATGCTGTACTCACATCCTCCCACAACCACGTCAGAATTACAATTGAACTACAGAACAACCATTATTCAGAACCACCTGAAATCTAGCTGAACAGAAGTCCTACAACTCAGGATATATAGAAGAAGTCACATTGAGACTTCTCCTAGGAGGAGCAGAATCAGGAACAGGTTGGTCCCACACCCACATGTGGCAGATAAAAATCAGGAAGGATATCTTGGCTGTAGAGGTCCACCTGAGAGCGAGGGGTCCCAGCCCCACACTAGGCTTCCCAGCACAGGAAGAGAAATTCCCACAACTTCTGGTTGTAAAAACCAGTGGGAATTGTGGCTGAGTGAGATGGAGGGCTCTCTGAGTCCTAGATGATCCTCTTAAAAGGAGGAACTCACTTCTTCTGAGCTTTAGCACTGGGGCAGCTACTTGAAAGGCACCAGACACATCCCAGAAGAACTGAATTATTTGGCATCAAAGCAAGGGCTGGAGGGGCAAACAGAAGTGCTGGCAGAGGCCATTGATTCTTTGCTAAGCCCTTTCTCCGCAGAGCCGGCAGGCATCATGTCTGAGTTTCCAAACCTGGGTATTACTGTTTGCCCCCACCCTGGTGATTGCCTGAGACCCTGCCCCACCCAACTTGTGGGCCCTCCCAAGCTGTTTCCAGTGGCTTTTTCATACAAATGCCTCAGACTTTCTTAAAATCTCTCCAAAAAGTAGCATCTGGCCTCAGTGCCCCATACCTCTCCTTAAGTGACCCCAGGTCTGGCATTAGCAGCATCTGGCCTTAGTTTGAAACTTGGCCTCTCCTGGGCATCTCCAAGCCCAGCACAAGTAGCAGCCATCTATAGATCTCTTTATAGATGATGCTGGGAGGACCCTGGGCAGAACACAGGCAGCAGATGACCTTGGCCTGCATCTTCCAGGAGGCCCCAGAGCTTCAGACCACGTCAAAGCACCACCCAACCACCTCCACAAGTGACACTCAAGGGGTGGACTCAGCAGGGACCACTGAAATAAGCTCCACTGAAATAAGTTTTGCTCTTTGGGGTGGACCCTTGCACAGCTTATCCTCCACGGTGGTCATAGCCAGCTCTTGCAACTAATCAGCTAGGATAAATCACTTCCATTGATGTGCCAACAGCAATCAACTTCAACAGGAGGGTATACACAGCCCACAGGGTGTATACATCTGGAGTGCCCAGCTTGGGTGATTGGAGAGGCTATGCCACTGGACCCTACAGGACACCTGTTACATTAGGACACTCTACACCAAGCCTGGGAAATGTAGCAGCTCTACCTAATACGTAGAAACAAACACAGGAAGGCTGTCAAAATGAAGAGACAAAGAAACATGTCCCAAATGAAAGAACAGAACAAAACTCCAGAGAAAAGAACTAAACAAAACAGAGACAAGGAATCTGCCAAATGCAGAGTTCAAAACACTAGTTATGACAATGCTTAATGCACTTAGTGAAAACTTCAACGGCATAAAAAAAGGACATGGAAACCAGAAGAAGAATCAGTCAGAAATGAAGGATAGAGCCCAGGTTGGTGTTGCTTAGTGGTTAGACTGTTGGCCTACACATCGAAGGGTCACAGGTTCAATTCCCAGTCGGGAATGTACCCGGGTTGCAGATTCTACCCCAGCTCTGGTCGGGCTGCTTGCAGGATGCAACCAATCGATGGGCCTCTTATATTGATGTTTCTCTCCTCCTCTCTCTCTCTCTCTCTCTCTTTCCCTCTCCCTCTCCCTTCCCTTCCATTTCTCTAAAAATCAATAGAAAAAATATCCTCCTGTGAAGATTAACAAAAAAACAAAGAAATGAAGGATACACTAACTGAAATGAAGAATAATTTCAGGGAGTCAACAGTATAGTTGATGAAGCCAATAATCAAATCAGCAATTTGGAATATAAGAAAGCAACAAACACCCAATCAGAACACCAAAAAAGGGAAAAAGAATCCAAAAATAATTAGGATAGTGCAAGGAGCCTCTGGGACAACTTCAGGTGTACCAACATTCACATCATGGGGGTGCTAGAAGGAGAAGAGAGAGAGCAAGAAATTGAAAGTTTATTTGAAAATAATACCAACAGAAAACTTACCTAACCTGGTGAAGGAAATGGACTTTTAAGTCCAGGAAGTTCAGAGAGTCCCAAACAAGATGATCCCAAAAGAGGCCCACACCAAGATACATCATAATTAAAATGCCAAGGGTTAAAAACAATCTTAAAAGCAGCAAGAGAAAAGTAGTTAGTTACCTACAAGGGAGTGCCCATATGACTGCCAGCTGATTTCTCAACAGAAACTGCAGGCCAGAAGGGAGTGGCAAGAAATATTCAAAGTGATGAAAAGCAAGGACCTACAACCAAGATTATCTACCTACCAAAGCTATCGTTTCGAACTGTAGGTCAGATAAAGAGCTTCACAGACAGGAAAAGGCTAACGAAGTTCATCACCATGAAACCAGTAGTACATGAAATGTTAAGAAACATTTTAAGAAAAAGAAGAAAAAAAAAAGATTTAAAAAATGAACAATAAAATGGCAATAAATACATATCTATCAACAATTAAATCTAAAAAGCAAGATAAGTAAAGAAGCAAAACAGAAACAGACTCATAAGAACAATTAAGAAGTACTAATAGTCATGGAGATACAAAGTACAGCATAGGGAATATAATCAATAATATTCTAATAACTATGTATGGTGTCAGATGGGTACAAGATATTTTGGGATGATCACTTAATAAGTTATATAATGTCTAATCATTGGGGTGTACACCTGAAACTAATATAATACTTTATGTCAACTTTAATTGAAAAAAAAAAAGATTAAAAAAATTTTGGTTAAGCTGGGCTGGTGTTGCTCAGTTAGTTGAGTGTTGTCCTGTGCACTGAAGGGTTGCTGGTTCAATTCCCATTTAGGGCACTTACCTGGGTTGTGGATTTAATACCTGGTTGGGGCACGAATGGAAGGCAACCAGACAATGTTTCTCTCTCACATCAATGTGTTTTGTTTTCTCTTTCAGCATGTCCTCAGGTGAGGATTAATTAAAAAAGATTTTTGGTTGGTGCTCCATTAATTTTTGGCACAATACTACAAACTCTATCAAAATCTGACTCTCATTTCCTCTTTTTCAGCTCCATTTTCTATTATTCTTTTTTTTTTCTTTTGCCCCAAACTCTGTGCAGTAGCTATGTAACAGTGCTGGCTGTTTCTAGAATACGTGCCTTTTTTGCTGTTTTGTCTTGTTTCCCAGAAGGATCGTTCCCTTCATTCCTTAAGGCCCAGTTCCAATGTGAAAGCTTCCCTGACCCCCACTAACTGAAGATTTGATTGGGTCTTTCTCTATACTCCCATAGAACTTTGTATATAATTTCATTATGGGATACAGACAACAAAGTAACTATGATGCAAATATGTACTGTTGCCCTGCCAGATGTGAGCTCTTGAGAACAAGAGAATAGGTACTGCATAAATGTTTGAATGAGTGAAACGTGAACAATGGATCAGTTGGTATTTCTGCAAAACCTGAGGAGGGTCAAAGGGCAGAAGGTCATTCAAGTTAGTTCTTAATTTGGGATCATGAACTTAATTACTAATAAGTAGTATTTATATAAATCATGACTTATTGAGAACTTGTCATGTGCAAGACAGTTTGCTAAGTGTTTTTAGATCATAGATAATCTGAAGTTGGTGATATTAATTTTGAACTATTGCAAATGTTTCTATTTTCATGCAAAATAATACTTTTATTTTAAGGATTTTATAATATTCAGAGTGCTTTCTTATTTTACTTGATCTGTATAACACTCTTAGGTAGGTAGAGCAGCTACAGACTGGCTCCCTTTTATCCAAAAGAGTTTGATGTTTAGGGGTTATTTGTACAAAATCACCTCTTAGGAACTATGGGAGTTGTAACCAGAATCTAGATTTTTTTCTAAAATAAAAGCCAACTGCTAAGACATTTATTCTGAACTACCTCATTATGGACTGAATAATTACTGTAATGAAAATCTGTCTTTTGCTCTCTTGAAAGTTAATCTAAGCTATTATTTTTGGAGTACATAACTAAAATACTTGTTATATGACATACGACTGGGAGAACCTGAGTTAATTATTTCTCTCGAGTTAACTAGCGTTTTTTAAACATTATCTCTACTATTTCTACTAATAAATATATTTTTTCTTAGATTTGCATTCAGGCAACTGATTTGGATTTGGGTGTTCATACAAATGAATGAGACAGCTTTGGAAAAACTTGTTTGCTATGTACTTTTTTAACCCTTTTAAGAGAATAGCTGACAAATATAAATTTAAAAAGTAAAGTTTATGTAGCTACTTGAACACATGGAAGCTTGGTGATTAGTACTGTGTCCTTTGTCAAATATACAGTTTGGGTTAGATTTTCATTTACAGACATATGAAACTTTGTTTCTTTTTTATTTATATTAATGTTTTATCAATAATTTCAGACTTGTAGTTTTACCTACATTTATAACTACTAACTTGTTCTAGTTGAGCTAAACAGAAATGATTTTCCAATATAGACATTCAAGCTGTTATTTTTTTTCTTATTTTTAACTTTTATGTACTAATAACAGGAATACATTTCCATAAAAATTCAAGCAATAGGGAAATATAATGAGTGCAGATATGTCCTCCTTCACATAGGCAACTCCCATCCTCTTCCTTTCCTCCAGAAGTAAAAGTTGTTATTAGATTGTGATTTTCAGAACTTTTTGTGTATTTAACTACTTAGGGATGTAGGTAAAGAAACATAGTTTTTTGTTGTTACTTTTTTCCATAAGTGATTAGATCATAATTTAAAGTGTACTTTTTAGCTGATGATATTAAGTGAATTCTGGTAAGCTATTCTGAAATGTGTTAATATGCTCTAAGTTCTGACCAGCATCCAAATTGTTGTAAGATTAATAGTTATCATTTATTGAGCACTTACTAGGTGGTGTGCTAAGAGGTATCTCAATTAATCCTCACAGCAAACTTTTGAAGTAAGTAGTATTATCTTCAGCTTATAGATGAGATACAGATAGTGGTGGAGTCAGGATTTGAACCATCTGATTGCAAAATGCACACTCCTGACCTCTAAATTGTGTGCTATCCCAACTCTCTTAGTCATTAATCTCATCACCATAGATCAAAAGAAAAAAATGCATTGAAATAAAATACTGTCTTTTAATGCTTAGATATTTTGGTAGTAAATCAGTATAGTTTTAGTTGAAGATCAGTTCCTCAAAAAGTATCATTTAACATTTTACAAGTTGAATAAAAACACCTGTTTGCATGTGAATATGGGTAGGGCAAAAGTAGGTTTACAGTTCGTATGGAAAATAACACAAAAATTAATAAATAATAATATAAGAATAAACATTTGCATACTCACAACTATAAACTTACTTTTGCCCCACCCAGTATATTAGAATATCACTGTTCAGATAATATAATATACTAAAAAAGGCACTTTTTTCTTTTGTTGGGTAATTTCTAAGTTTATTATTTATGGAGTTTGTGTTTTAAATGGAATATAATATATATATTTTTCCACATAAGTAAATCTAATTTAGAAAAAGTTACTACATTAGTTTTTTTAACTGTTAAACTGTAGAAATACTAACTATATTATTAGATGCTAGTTACAAGATTCCTTCTGTTTTCAAAAATTCAGGTTTAGGAGATAAAATCGTATTGTATACTACAAATATAGGTATGGTAGTTATGCTTCTAGAATAAACAAAATTTGTAGTTCTGAACAATTCTATTCCTAGCTATAATAAACCAAAGAGAAATCAAAACATATGTCTACACGAAAGCTTGTATGAATGTTCATAGCAGTTTTATTCATAATAGTAAAAAAAAAGTAGGAAGAACCCAAATGTCCATCAACTGATGAATAGATAAATAAAATGTGATATACCATATAATGGAAATGGAATATTATCCTAATAAAGAGGTAATATGCAAATTGACCATCACTCCAACACAAAAGATGGCCGCCCCCATGTGGTCAAAGATGGCCGGCAGGGGAGGGCAGTTGGGAGGGACCAGGCCAGCAGGGAAGGGCAGTTGGGGCCAACCAGACCTGCAGGGGAGGGCAGTTGGGGGGACCAGACCTGCAGGGGAGGGGAGTTGGGGAGGACCAGGCCTGCAGGGGAGAGCAGTTAGGGGTGACCAGGCATGCAGGGGAGGACAATTGGGGGTGACTAGGCCTGAAGGGGAGGACAGTTGGGGGGATCCAGGCCTGCAGGGGAGGGCAGTTAGGGGGGAACCCAGGCCTGCAGGGGAGGGCAGTTGGGGGGGACCAGGCCTGCAGGGGAGGGCAGTTGGGGGGACCAGGCCTGCAGGGGAGGGCAGTTAGGGGCAATTGGGCTAGCAGAGGAGCAGTTAGGCATCGATCAGGCTGGCAGGGGAACGGTTAGGGGGTGATCAGGCTGGCAGGCAGAAGTGGTTAGGCGCAATTAGGCAGGCAGGCGAGCGGTTGGGAACCAGCAGTCCTGGATTGTGAGAGAGATCCCAGATTGGAGAGGGTGCAGGCTGGACTGAGGGACAACCCCCCCCCCCCCACACACACACACATGAATTCCATGCACCAGGCCTCTAGTTGAACAATGAAAAGGAATGAAGTAATGCTACATGCTACAACATAGATGAACCTTGAAAATACTAGGATAAGTGAAAGAAGCCAGACATAAGGCCACATGTGGTATAGTTTTGTTTCTATGAAATGTGTGGGATAGGCAAATCAATAGAGTCAGAAAGTAGATTAGTTGTTGCCAAGGACTGGGAGTAAAGGAGTAATGGTTAATTTTATATATCAACTTGGCTAGGCCCTGGTGTTCCATTTTTGGCCAAATACCAGTCTAGTTGTTGCTGTGAAGGTATTTTTAAATGTGATTAACATTTAAATCAGTAGATTTGAGCAAGGCAGGTTACCCTCCAGAATGTGGTGGGTCTCATCCAATTAGTTGAAGGCCTTAAGAGAAAAGACTGAGGTTCCCCTGAAGAAGGAATTCTGTCTTTAGAGAGTCATCATACTCAAGACTACAACAACTCTTCTCTGTGTTTCTAGCCTGCTGGCTTGTCCTGAAGATTTCAAATTTGACAGTCCCCACAGTCACTTCAGCCAGTACTTTAAAATATCTTTCTGTCTCTGTGTCTCTCTGTCTTTTTCATCTGTTTCTCTGGAGAGTCCTGGCTGATACAGGGAATGACTGCTAAATGGGTATGGATTTCTTTTTGGGATGATGAAAATGTTATAAAATTGATTGTGGTGATGGTTGCACAATTCTGAATTGTACACTTTTAATTGGTGAATTGTGTGGTAGGTGAGTTATATCTCAAACAAGTTCTTATAAAAAATGAAATGTTAGATGGAGTAATAAGTTAGTGAAAGCAGATTAGAGTGTAGAAGGTAGAAGAGTGTAGAGCGAGTGTTCAAATGTGGGTAGGATTAACAGCAATTTTTTAAAAATATATATTTTTATTGATTTCAGAGAGTAAGGGAAAAGGAGAGAGAAATAGAAACATCAATGATGAGAGAGAATCATTTATGGGCTGCCTCCTGCATGCCCCCAGTGGGGAAATTGAGCCTGTAACCCAGGCATGTGCCCCTGACCGAATCAAACCTGGAACCCTTCAGTCTGCAGGCCGACACTCTATCCACTGAGCCAAACCAGCTAGGACAGCCATGGGCAAACTACGGCCCGCAGGCCGGATCCGGCCCGTTTGAAATGAATAAAACTATTGAAAAAAAAGACCGTACCCTTTTATGTAATGATGTTTACTTTGAATTTATATTAGTTCACACAAACACTCCATCCATGCTTTTGTTCCGGCCCTCCGGTCCAGTTTAAGAACCCATTGTGGCCCTCGAGTCAAAAAGTTTGCCCACCCCTGGGCTAGGACAACAGAGCAGCTTTTGAAGTACCTTTAGCTTAATTATTATCACTAATATCCTATTATGAATTGTCTTACTCTTGATTAGACTTTTGTTTTAACATATTTAGTAGATGGAGAGTGAGCTTCCAATTTTGAAATATTTGTTAACAGGCACAATTTGGGTATTATTGAGAAATTGTAGTGCCAAAGTCTTAATGTGGGAGTTGAGAAATGGTTGGAAAAATACAGTTTAAAAGTCTCAGTCTGAACCTGAGAAGCTTAAGACATTAATTTTACTCACTATGAATCTTTTGTGTATGCAGTCACATAAAGTGCAATAAAATATTATTAGAACGAATGATGTTGTCTTGACCAGAAGAAAATGTTCATTTAAGTTATAGTTGAACTTAAACTGGGACCATTATGAATTCTTAATCTTTAACAAGTATCTGTCTCATGCTTGCAGTGCAGTGTAATGTCCAGTAGGTATATAGCACTGAAAAATATAATTACAATACAAATAAGTCCAACAATAGAACAATCTGTGAATCATTGTTTCCAAGGAGCTAAGGGAGTAATGTATTCCTTTTCCCAGGATTGGGGGCAGAAAATGTGGAAGGAATGAAGAGGGCTTCACAGAGAAAGTTGTTTTTTAAGCTGCTGTTTGAAGAGTGAGTAGGGCTTTGCTAACTGGATAAAAAAAGAGCAAGGCATTCCAGCCCAAGGGAACAGTATGTGCTTAAGACATAAAAGCCTAAAAGAGAATGATGTATTTTGGGAAATACAGACCCAGATGTTAACAGAATTGGGAAGGGGAAAACAGAGCTGCTATCAAACCTTTGGGGGTAGTTGAACATCATTGACAGAAGGCATAGGGGAGGCAGTATGGCTAAAAGCTTAAAGGTTCTGGAGTTAGACTACCTGAGTTGAAATCCTGGCTTCACTGCTTACCAGATGTGTGACCTTGGGGAGTCTCTGTTACTCAGTTTTCCTCCTTTGTAAAAGGAGGCTAATACCTCAGGATTGTTGTAGAGATTTAATGATAATTCATGTTTAGCAGTTAGCAGAATGCCTGGCACAGAATAAGTACTCAATAACTTGTGGTTATTATAATTTTTCTTTATTTTTTTGTTGTTGGTGTACTTACATAGTAAAGCCTGTGTGCTTATTTTTCATCAGTGTGCTTTTTCATTGTTAAAAAACTTTTCTTCTTTGGCTCTGGTAGGATGGCTGAGTTTGTTCGAGTGTTGTCCGTACATCAAAAGGTTGTGGATTTGATTTCCAGTTCGGGCACATGCCTAGGTTGCGGGTTTGATGTATTGATGTTTCTCTCTCACGTTGATATTTCCCTCTCTGTGTGTCCCCCTTCCACCCCCTCTTTCTCTAAAAATCAATAAAAAACATATCTTTGGGTGAGGATTAAAAAAAAAGGTTATCTTCTTTGAATATCTCTGTCTTTGGAGTTATCTAAACTAAGATAATTCTTTAATACCTTGAATCTTTTTGAAATGTGTTAGAGAAATAGTGTGATATAATGAAAAATAAATACTTGGTCATTGTCCCAGGTTCCTGGCACACAACTCCTAAAATTCTTGGAATCTCCAGAGTGATAAGAATATTTTTTATGTGATAATAAGATGGCTGGTAGCTGGGGATCCCTAGATAGCTTCTGGATGGGGCTGGTCTTCTGAAAGACCTGGCGATTAGAGGGTTGGAACTTTCATCCCCACTTACCAATCTCCAGGAAGAGCAGTGGTGGCAGGTTGAAAATTAAGCTCTGTGAAAACTCTTGAACATTGAAATTCAGGGAGCTTTGGGTTTGGTGAACACATTGAGGTGCTGGGAGGGTGGCTCACCCAGACATGGAAACTCTGAGCCCCTTCCCCCATATCTTGCCCTTGCATCTCTTCCATTTGGCTGTTCCTAAATTGTTTCCTTTATAACAAACAGGTAATAGTAAAGCACTTTCCTGAGATCCTGGAGTCATTTTAGTGAATTATCAAACTAAATTTATAGTTGATTGTTTGGAAGTATCAGTGACAACCCAGGACTTTTGGAGAGGCATCTGAAGTAGGGGGAATCTTGTGGGACTGAGCACTTAACTTGTTGGATCTGACATTAACTCCAGGTAGTGTCAGAACCGAATTGAATTGAGTTATAGGACATTCGGTTTTATACTGGACAGTTGAAGTGGTGTTGCAAAAGTCACCACACATTGGATGTCAGAAGTGTTGTGTGTAAAAACAGTTCAAATAGCCCTGGCTGGTTTAGCTCAGTGGATGGAGTGTTGGCCTGCGGACTGAAGGGTCCCAGGTTCGATTCCAGTCAAGGGCACATGCCTGGCTTGTGAGCTCAATCCCCAATAGGGGGCATGCAGGAGGCAGCTGATCAGTGATTCTCTCTCATCATTGATATTTCTCTCTCTCTCTCTCTCCTCTCTAAAATAAATAAAAAGAAATAAAAAGTATTTTTTAAAAATCAGTTCAAATAGTCTTATAATTAATATCTGTTATCCATTTTTTATTTTAAATTTTTTTTGTTTTTTATGTTACATGCAATAATCATTACTATTTCAAGAAAAACAATTTTAAATATAATAATGTTACATGCAGTAAACACTAATATTTCAAGAAAAGATTTTAAATATAAATATAATAATATTACCAAAGTGTACTAACATAGTAATAACACAAAAGTTGTAGGAAATATTAAAAATTTGCAAATAACAGGATTACTTCTATTATATTCTAAAATTCTAGAGGCCCAGTGCATGAATTCATGCACCAGTGGGGTCCCTAGGCCTGGCCTGTGGGATGGGGTCAAAACCGGCTCTCTGACATCCCCTGAGGGGTCCTGCATTGCGAGAGGGCGCAGGCCAAGCCGAGGGATTCCACTGGTGTACGATTGGGGCCAGGGAGGGATGCGGGAGGTCGACCAGCCGGAGAGGGACTGTGGGAGGGCTCCAGGGCATGTCCGGCCCATCTTGCTCAGTCCTGATCGGCCAGACCCCAGCAGCAAGCTCACCTACTGGTTGGAGCGTCTGCTCCCTGGTGGTGAGTGCACATCATAGCAAGCGGTTGAGTGGCTTTAGCATATCATTACATATTACACTTTGGTTGAATGGAAGACTTGACAACTGGACACTTAGCATATTCGGCTTTTATTATATAGGACTAGAGGCCTGGTGCACAAAAATTTGTGCACTTGGGGGGAAGGGAGGGCCCCTCAGCCCGGCCTGTGCCCTCTCCCAGTCTGGGACCCCTCAGGGGATGACCACCTGCTGGCTTAGACCTGCTCCCCGGGGGATTGGGCCTAAGATGGCAATCAGACATCCCTCTGGCAGCCCGGGAGCCCTCGGGGGATGTCCACTTGCCAGTGGGGAGCAGGCCTAAACTGCAGTCGGACATCCTTAGTGCTGCTGAGGAGGCAGGAGAGGCTCCCACCACCACTGCTGTACTGGCAGCCATCAGCCTGGCTTGTGGCTGAGCAGAGCTCCTCCCATGTGAGAGCTCCCTGACCAGAGGGCAGCTCCTGCATTGAGCATCTGCCCCCTGGTGGTCAGTGTGTGTCATAGTGACCAGTCATTCCCAGTCGTTCTGCTGTTAGGGTCAGTTTGCATATTACCCTTTTACTATATAGGATAGAGCCCTGGTGCATGGGTGGAGGCCCGCTGGTTTGCCCTGAAGGGTGTCCCGGATCAGGGTGGGGGTCCTGCTTGGGTGCCTGGCCAGCCTGGGTGAGGGGATGATGGTTGTTTTCAGCTGGTCACACCCCCTTCAGGGTGGAGGTTCCCGCTGGGGTGCCTGGCCAGCCTGGATGAGGGGCTGAGGGCCATTATCAGGCTGGTCTGTGACTGAAGCTCCCAGCCTCTCCTTTTTTTTCTTTTTCTTTTTTTTTATTCTGGGATTTATTTACTTTCTATAGCTGTCCCTGGAGCTGAGAGCCAGCTCCAGCTCTGAGGCCGTGGCTGCCTGAAAGCAGGTATCTGGGGTTTGTTTGGCTTCTATAATTGAAACATTGTTGCTGTCCTGCTCACTCCAGCTCTGAGGCCACGGCTGGCTGAAAGCAGGTATCTGGGCTTGTTTAGCTTCTATAATTGAAACTCTGTTGCCATCACTGGCGCTCTAAGCTCTGTCGCCCCGGCTGGCTGAAAGCAGGTATCTGGGGTTTGTTTAGCTTCAATAATTGAAACATTGTTGCTTCCGGAGCTCAGAGCTGGACCGCGGCAGGCGGGGAACCTTGGCTTCCTCCATCACTGGAGCAAGCAAGCCTCATGTTTGCTTCAGCTACATGGCTGCCGGCCGCCATCTTTGTTGGCAGTCAATTTGCATATACTGCCGATTAGCCAATGGGAAGCATAGCAGAGGTATGGTCAATTACCATGTTTGTCTATTATTAGATAGGATTTTTCTCTGGCTCTATTTTTGTTCATCAGTTTATGTTGTTCATTATATTCCACAAATGAGTGAGATCATGTGGTATTTATCTTTCTCTGACTGGCTTATTTCACTTAGCATAGTGCTTTCCAGGTCCTTCCATGCTGTTGCAGATGGTAAGAGTTCCTTCTTTTATACAGCAGTATAATATTCCATTGTATATATGTACCACCATTTTTTAATCCACTCATCTGCTGATGGGCACTTAAGCTGTTTCCAAATCTTAGCTGTTGTTATCCATTACTACAAAGTTTGTATAGTTTCCTTGTTAAAAGCAATAAAAATCAGTAGCATACCTGGCTTGCATTACTTGAAGATTTAGCATGAAAGGAGTTGAATAAGTTTTATGACAAGAATCTAGTCAGTCAATCAGGAAGTATGTAAAAGAGCTAATATTAGGCAACACAGGCATAATGAAGGTGTTAAGATGTTATTTCAGTCTTCAAAGAGCGAAAGCTAACCCCCATAAACGATTAGGGAAGAATTATGTTCTTAATGGAATTAAGAGCTCTATTTGATTAAGATTAGGGAAGGCTTGTTTGTTTGGGAAGGGGGACTTAAATTGGACCTTGAAAATTTGGGGTAGAAAATAATAGGAATCCTTGGTGTAAGGAAGTCTGCATAAAAAGGCATAAGCCCAGAGGATAGTCAGGAAGCAATTGTATGTTAAGGAGCCGTATTACTACATTGATCAAGTAGTTTAGATTACTAGTAAATGATAGAGGTAAACCTGAGTAAGGCTTCATTTCAGGAAAGTTGTACAAGGGTTAATGTACAAGGGTTGATGGGGCAATAAGCCAGAAACCTTTGGGAACCAAGGCACAAATCTGGGAGTAAGAAACCTGGATTTGCAACTTTGGGGAAAGGCATTCCTCCCCTTAATCCATTCAGATAACCCTGTTTAATAGCTAAACTTGTATGTTCTAATAGTAGATTATGAAACACCCATCTGCTTTAATATGCTGACTTCATAATAGGGTGATTGGAAAATGATGAAGATTGGATTCATAGGTATAGGTAGTAGACAAGATTCGAAGGTTTCAAACTATGGTTTCTTATTTTCAAGATTGTTTCTTGACATATTGAAAGATTATGCCTGTGTGCATCATCTTAAAGTATATATATATATTTAATATATTTTTAAAGTGTATTTCAGAGAGGAAGGGAGAGGGAGAGAGAGGTTGAAACACCAAAGATGAGAGAGAATCATTGATCAGCTACCTCCCGCATGCACCCACTGGGAATTGAGCCGCTTTTGCCCTGACTGGGAATCGACCTATGACCTCCTGGTTCATAGGTCAATGTTCAACCACTGAGCCATGCTGGCTGGGCAAGGTATATTTTTTGTCAGTCATTTTTAATTATGGAATAAACTCATTTAAATACTATAATTTTGAATGAAGAATGAAAGTTACAAGGATAATGATGAATAAAATATTTCATGGGAATGTTCAAGTCAGAGACAGGTATTTGGTACATCAGAATTTCAGTTAAAATATATTTTAAAACACAAGACTTATGTAGCAGTCCTAGTTTTGCCATTTTATTTATTTATTTTTAGGGAGATACTCTTTTTATTTATTTTTATTTTTTGGGGGGGGAGATACTCTTTTTAAAAAATATTATATATATTTTATTGATTTCAGAGAGAGATAGATAAACATCGACCTGTTGCGTCTAGTCTTGCCATTTCAAATTGACACTCTAAGCTGAGGTTTTCGTTCATAATTGTTACTTGTGTGCAGGTAGAGTTGTCAGATAAGCATCAATAAAGTTTATTGGCATTATACTTGGATTTAATAGTTCTCCCCTACCCCTTGCCAGTGACCTGATTTAAGAATTGTATCAAAAATTTATCTTTGTTTTAGCTGCAGCTTTTTTGTTTTATTTATTTTTAAAATCCTCACCTGAGGACACCTTCATTGATTTTTTAGAGAGGGGGAAGAGAGAGAGGAAAGAGAAAGGAGAGAGGGGGAGAGAAAGAGCGAGAGTGAGAGAAAGAGAGAGAGAGAGAGAGAGACATCGATTTGTTTTTTCACTTACTTATGAATTCATTGATTGTTATATATGCCCTGACCAGGGATTGAATCTACAACTTTGGCGTATCAGGATGACCATCTAATCAACTGAGCTACCCGTCCAGGGCCTCAGTATTATTTTGTATTAGTTTCACTTGTACAACATAGTGGTTACACATTTATGTAATTTACGGAGGGATTCCCCCCTCACCCCCCAATAATTGTAGTACCCACTTGGCACCATACTTATGACTTATGTAATATTCTGAGAGTAATAGTTAATAATGTTATTCATCTCACCTAACCTGTCAACTTACTTTTGCTTTTGAATTTTGAGTTTCTGGTTGTTTGAGTTAGACTGAATACATCTTAGTTACGTATGACCCTAAGCAGTGCAAGCACACAGAATAAAAATCTATATGATGTTTATGTGTGTTTTAAATGGTTATTTTTATTATATTTTTCATTTTCTGTTGCTGTCACATGCAAGTTTTGCATTAATCTGTGGTTTTTATCTGTTGGCCATTTTAAGTATGGCTATTTTTGGGTAAATTCTGGATTTTGTTATTCTAAATCAGAATTAAGTGAAGGTTTAATGTTTCTTCATGAAATTTTATTGATTGTCATGATCCTCACCAATTTATTCCTCCTTTTTTTTAAAATTTTTAAAAATATATATATATTTTATTGATTTTTTACAGAGAGGAAGGGAGAGGGATAGAGAGTTAGGAACATTGATGAGACAGAAACGTCAAGCAGCTGCCTCCTACACACCCCCCAGTGGGGATGTGCCTGCAACCAAGGTACATGCCCTTGACCGGAATCAAACCTGGGACCCTTCAGTCCACAGGCCAGTGCTCTAGCCACTGAGCCAAACCAGTTAGGGCTACTCCTTCTCTTAATATTTTGAAATTAGATCTTGTTTATCACAAAACTTAATCCTTGATTATATATTATTCTGGCGCTAATTAGCCTGTAAGCTTCTTAAAGGTCACTCTAATAGCCTATGCTGCCATGTAGCTCTATAATAAAGGTACAGTGCCCAGTATTTAGTAGGTAGTTAAAAATTTATTGCCAACACACTACCGTTCTCTAAAGAAATTATAGGAGTACTAACTTAAAAAAACCTGTCTTTGTCCTAGCTGGTTTGACTCAGTGAATAGAGTGTTGGCTGCGGACTGAAGGGTCCCAGGTTCGATTCTGATCAGGGGCACATGTCCGGGTTGTGGGGTATGCAGGAAGCAGCTGATCAATGATTCTCTCTCATCATTTTTGTTTCTGTCTCGCTTTCCTTCTCCTTTCCTCTCTGAAATCAGTAAAAATATATTTTTAAAAACACACACAAAAACCTGTCTTTTTTTGAAAAAGCCTCTTAGAAGATAATGTAGAATATGTAAAAGTGCAGAAAATTCTCACTTGTGAAGGGGTCGAGAAGCTATAAAATTCACAATTTTTGTTAAAACTGACATTAAATCACTCAATTCTGAGAATCCCAATTTGGCACACAACACCTCCTGATGGATAATGCAATGAAAAGGTACAAGTGGATGTCTAATAGCTTCCATACACAATTTCAGGAATCCCACATTTTTTCCCACCATATTTGGTGCCCCATCTGTCTTGACTGACACAATTTTAGAGATATCAATGTTTAGGTCACTGAATGTTTTTATAACAACCTTACGTATTTTGTTTCCTGATACACTTATTGGCACTGATTCTAACTTTATCAACTCTTCTCTCATTGTGAGACCATCAGAATATCTAGCAATAATGGCCAACCGAGCATTTGATGTGACATCAGTAGTTTCATCAAGAGAAATCAAAAAATATTTACAACTATTTAAGTCTTTTTTAAATTGATGTTGCACGTTTTTGTTAAGATCTATTCTGTCTCTGACAGTATTTCTACTCAGTGGTAACTCAGAAATTCTTTTAATAATAGCATCTTTATTTTTCATATCGTGAAATAGAGCTGGTGCACATCTTAGAAATGTTTCCTTAATAAATTCTTCGTCACTGAGAGCTTTTCCATGCTGAGCTATGGAGTGAGCAATACAGTAACTTGCTGATGTTAAATTTGTAGAGCATCTTACAAATTTAATGATGGAATTTGATTGACTTTTATAGAGGTGTAGCTGCCTAGAAATGTATTCCTTCCTTTCATCGATACTTTTTTCAAGAGCTGACAATGGTTAGTTTCAAAATGTCTCTTTACATTCCACATTCTGCTTACTACCGTTTCTTTTTCTTTTCTTTTTTTTTTTTTTTTTTTTACTACCGTTTCTTTACACAGTATGCACAATGATCTGTTGTTTCTGTCGACAATCCCATACATCTCAGTCCATATGTCTTGAAAGGGTCGGCTACTGCTACTTCCACTTCCTTTATCGTTCAATCTTGCTTTTTTATTTTTTTGATTCTCCATCACAAGGCTGCAAAAATAAATAAATATAAATCATGGCATTTTTATAAAAGGTTGATAGGTTTCTTACCTATTAACTTTTTGCAATGTTGTTGCACTGACTCCTGGTGCAAAACAATTCAAAGATAGTATGTATAACCAACAAATATATGGTGCTGTAATCAATTATCCGACATGCAGAATGTCTCGTCGAGCACTGTTGCACTGTATATCTTTTTCTTCTAACCCTCCCACTCCTGTCTACTAATGAACATGGTGATCAAGTGCGTCTGTTTGCCGAATGCACCCGAATGCACGGGAAGCTTACCCGAGGCACATGTTGACAATAACAAGGCCGTTTCCAGAATTGGACATTTTGTCACTGGAGTAAAAATAAAATGTCATGAGTAAAGATTAATCTCTTTATAGTGCAATTCTTAACCTTTTTATATTAATGTCAATATTGGAACAATGTATCTTGGATGTTTTCACTATGTATCTTTGCTACGCAACACCAATGTACATGTTTACATCCAGTTTTAGAATTGCATTATTGATCATGAATAACGTAATATTACTCGAGTGATGCCCAACTCTGGCCGTTGCGAGAGACAAATATTTGAATTCTGCAATTTTTTGTGTCTGTCAATGCGCGTCACCCAAAATGAGTTTGCGTGTCACCTCTGACACACTGTCATAGGTTCGCCATCACTGCTCTATCCACTGAACTAAACCGGCTAAGGCAGGTAGTTTGTATCTTTTTAAGAAATGTGTCTATTTCATTAAGTCAGATTTTTTAGCATAAAATTAATCATAACACTACCTTGTTATCCTTTTACTATCTATAGAATCTGTAGTACTGTCACATCCTCATTTCTAGTATTGGTAATTTGTATCTTTTTTTCCTTTGTCACTTTGACTAGTTGTTTAAAGAATTATCTTTAATAGATTTTTCTCTATTTTTTGTTTTTCATGGATTTCTATTCTTTATTCTTCTTACTGCTTACTTTGGGTGTAATTTCCTCTTCCGTTTTCTAGTTCCATAAGTTGAAAACTTCAGATCGTGGAGTTAAGACATCTCTTCTAATAAAAGCATTTTATGCTGTGATATAATTATTTTGATAAACAATTTGACATTGTTATAATGTTAAATTTGTGTGTACCAGCAGTTCTTCACTTAGGTATATAGTCTAGAAAAACTTTTTTTTATCTGCATTAGGAGACATGTTCAAGCTTGTTTAATAGTAGCATTTTTTATGGTAGTAAAAAAAAAATGGAAATAATCCAGATATATGTCCATTGACAGGAATATGTAAACACTTCTGTTAATATACACCATGAAATACTGTACAGGAATGAACACAAATTAACAACAGCTGTATTTATTTGTTAGATGAATCTCCGAAATGTTAAATGAAAAAAACAAGTTGTAAAGAAATACTTAAACTATGATGCCAGTTAATAAAAATTTAAAAAGCACAAAATTATTCATAAATCTGTTTTACTACATATACAGTAATAAAATGGTAAACATATTTCCTTATGAGAGAGGCAGAGAGTGAATATAAAAATACCTAAATTTGGCATAATATGTGCTGGAAAGTGTTAAATACTTTACAAATACATACTTATTTAATTCACATAGTTATATGTGAAGCAGGCATATATTTATTATCATTTATAAATAAAGAAACTTATAAGGATTCAGAAAACATTAACTTTTCCAAATCACACTGCTAATAGATGGTAAACCTTCTAAAAAAACCCAGGCATTCTGACTCCAGAGTCTGCACTCTTAACCATTAAGCCATACTGCTTGCCCAGATGGAAGGAGTAGGGGGCTTCTGAATCTGGGTGTTAGTTAGGTACATGGATGTTTGTTTTATTATTCTTTAGTTCTTATTTTTGTTTTTATTTTTATATCTATGAGCTATTTAGTTAAAAATTTTAAAAGAAAATAACAATGGTCAATCCATCTGAAATGGAATATAAGAAACAATTCTTTAAACTATATCCCAAATGGAAGTTTAGGAAGTCAACACCATTAATTTTTTCTAACATATTTTCTATATATTAGTATATTATGAAATATTTAAAAACTGAGATAGATGATATGTTATTAATATCTTGACCTGGGTGGTAGTTACACCCTGTGTTCACTTAGGGCAATTCACCAACTTGTACACTTTTGATTTGTTCACTTCTTTGTAGTATTCTACACTTCAGTAAATTCTTTACAATAAAAATATCAAATAAGTTTTTTTAAATTCCAGAGATTTTTTTATTGCACCTGCATTGTGTCTTTGTTGGGATGGTTGTAAGGGAATTATAAGATGAGTTATAAAGTAAGGGGCTAACTTTGATGTTCTTTTTCATTGGAAAATCTATAAAAAGAATGAGGAAATATATTGTCAGGTAACAAAACATTACAACAAACAAGGAACAGCACACTATATATAATAATCCACCTTTGTGCAAAGGGGAGGAAAGTAGGAAACTATATTTGTTATTTATGCATAAAGAAGTCTGGAAAGATACATAAGGAATTAGTAACTGTGGTTCCATGGGAGTGAGATAAGGTGGAAGCTGGGTTGATATGACATAAAGATGGCAGAAAAGCTTTTCGGTATATAGAAAGTCCCCAAATCACAATGGATTAACTTAGGATTTTTCAACTTTACGATGGTACAAAATGATATGCATTCAGTAGAAACTGTACTTCAAATTTTAAGTTTTGATCTTTTCTGGGGCTAGTAATATACAGTACAATATTCTCTTGTGATGCTGGGCAGTGGCAGCAAACTGCAGCTCCCAGTCAGGCAGGCAGTCACAAGGGTAAACCAATAATCGACAGTGTGTTCATTGTGTTAAAGGATTTTGCCCAACTGTGGGTTAATGTAAATGTTCTGAGCACATTTAAGGTAGGCTAAGCTAAGCTAAGCTAAGATGTTGAGTAGTTGTATTAAATGCATTTTGATTTACAATGTTTTCAGCTTATGGTGATGGGTTTATTGGGATGTAACCCGATTGTAAGTGAAGGAGCATCTGTGTATCCTATATAATAAAGAGGTAATATGCAAATTAACCCCAATGCTCTCACAAGATGGCGGCCTATAACCAGGCCGGCATGGGGGTTAGTGAGGATGACCAAACGACTGAACAAGTACGCTGCGTGGGGTGACCAGGTCGGCAGGGGGTTAATGAGGGACAACCAAACGACTGATCAGCAGGCTGCGTTGTGCGACCAGGTCGGCAGGGGGGGTAGTAAGGGGCGATCAGGCCGGCGGGGGGGAGGGGGGTAGTTAGGGGCGACCAGGCAGGCAGGCAGGTGAGTGATTAGGAGCCAGCGGTCCAGGATTGTGAGAGGGATGTCTGACTGCCGGTTTAGGCCCTAAACTGGCAGTTGGACATCCCCCGAGGGGTCCTGGATTGGAGAGGGTGCAGGCTGGACTGAGAGGACCCTCCTCCTGTGCACAAATTTCGTGCACCAGGCCTCTAGTCCTACCTAATAAAAGAGAAACATGGTAATTAGCTGTATGTCCGCTACCCTTCCCATTGGCTAATCAAGGCGATATGCAAATTAACTGCCAGCCAAGATGGCGGCCGGCAGCCAGGCAGCTTGAAGCGAACATGAGGCTTGCTTGCTTCAGTGACGGAGAACTCCAACGTTCCCCGCCTGCCTTTGCCGGCCTCTGAGCTTGCAGTTTGAAACATTGTTACAAATATAGAAGCTAAACAAAACCCCAGAAACCTGCTTTAAGCCAGCTGGGATCGCAGAGCTGGAGTTGAAACAGTGTTTCGATTATAGAACCCAAAACAAACCAGATACCTGCTTTCAGGAGCGGAGGCCTAAGAGCTGGAGCCAAGCCTCAGAGCTAAAGCTGGCCCAGAATAAAAAAAAAAGAAGGGAAAAAATGAGTGGTTGGGAGCTTCAGTCACCCGCCAGCCTGTAAACAGCCCTCAGCCCCTCATCCAGACTGACCAGGCACCCCAGTGGGGACCCCCACCCTGAAGGGTGTGTGACCAGCTGCAAACAGCCATCATCCCCTCATCCAGGCTGGCCAGGCACCCCAGTGGGGACCCCCACCCTGATCCAGGACACCCTTCAGGGCATACCAGCCGGCCCCCACCCATGCACCAGGCCTCTATCCTATATAGTAAAAGGGTAATATGCCTCCCAGCACCGGGATCAGCGGAGCCGCGAGGCCTCCCGGCACTGGGATCAGCGTGACAGGGGGCAGTGCCCAAACCCCCTGATCGCCCTGCGGCTCTGTGTGTGACAGGAGGCGGGGCCACAACCTCTCTATTCCCCCTGCTCTGTTAGTGACAGGGGAAGGCGCCCCAACCCCCTGATCGCCCTGCGGCTCTGTGTGTGACAGGGTGCGGCGCCCCAACCCCCTGATCCGCCCTGCTCTGTGTGTGACAGGGGGCAGCGCCCCAAGACCCCCCCCCCCCACGGGCCCTGCCCTGAGTGTGACAGGGTGCGGCGTCCCAACCCCCTGATCCACCCTGCTCTGTGTGTGACAGGGGGCGGTGCCCCAACTCCCCTATCGGCCCTACTCTGTGAGTGACGGGGGAGCTCCTCAACCCCCTGATCGGCCCTGCTCTGTGCATGACAGGGGGGAGCTCCCCAACCCCCTGATGGGCCCTGATCTGTGCGTGACAGGGGGGAGCTCCCCAACCCCCTGACCGACCCTGCTCTGTGCGTGACAGGGTACGGAGCCCCAACCCCCCTGATGGGCCCTGCTCTGTTAGTGACAGGGGGCAGCGCCCCAACCCTCTGATTGGCCCTGCTCTGTGTGTGACAGGGGTGGCGCTACTCTGTGAGTGACAGGGGGGAGCTCCCCAACCCCCTGATGGGCCCTGCTCTGTGCGTGACAGGGGGCAGCGCCCCAATCCCCTGATGGGCCCTGCTCTGTGCGTAACGGGGTGGCGGCGCAACCTCCCCATCGACCCTGCCTTGAGTGTGACAGGGGGCGGTGCCCCAACCCCTCAATCGGCCCTACCCTGAGTGTGACTGAGGGTGGCATCGCAACCTCCCGATCCACCCTGCTCTGTGCATGACAGGGGGCGGTGCCCCAACTCCCCAATCAGCCCTGCTCTGAGCCCGACCAGGGGCTGCACCTAGGCATTGGGCCTGCCCTCTGCCACCCAGGAGCAGGCCTAAGCCAGCAGGTCGTTATCTCCCGAGGGGTCCCAGACTGCGAGAGGGCACAGGCCGGGCTGAGGGACCCTCCTCCCCTCTGAGTGCACAAATTTTTGTGCACTGGGCCTCTAGTATAATATATTTATAGTGGAATATGCCTGGGTGTTATATTATAGAGGAGGAGCATCTAATTCAATCTCTCAGTTTATGCTAATTATACTGTGGTAATAAACAACCTTAAGACCTCAGAGTTTTGTAACAACAAATACTTATTTCTTGTTCATGTTACATGTTTAGATAGATGGCAGCACCATCCATAGTTGTTCTCCTTTCTGGAATTCAGCCAAAAGGAGCAGTTCCTATCAGGGACATGTTCTAGTGGTAGAAGGAAAAGTGCTATGCAGAGTCATGGAATTACAGTTAAAGCTTCTGCTCAGAAATGGCACAAGTCACTTCCACTCACATTTCATTGGCTAAAGCAAGTCACAACCCAGGTCTGTGCCTTGACCTGGAATCAAACTGTGACCACTCAACCACTTTGGCCTGGCAAGTGTTGTTCTTATGAGAGATAAAGGCTATATCATTTATACAATACTTAATATCTTTTGTAAATAACTGTGACATTGAGTTATGAGGTTTAGTCATGGTGGTTTAAAAAATATATCACTTTCATTTACTTTATTTTGTCTATTCATCTGCTTTGTCAAAGACTGATTTCTACATCAATTATATTTTCAAATAAAACACTAGTATATATTAGTTCATAAGGTCAAACATTAGGATATTTAAAAAAGTGACATAGAGGCTATGAGAGATAACTCAGAGTGGGCTGGAGTGGGGTTGTGGCTGTTCCACCCAGAGGGTCACAATTGGTGGAGGAGCTGGAAGCTCTGTGGAAGCATAGGCTGGCCAAGCTGCAGGTAAAGCATGGGGATCCTGGCAATGCAGCACAACAGGGAGCAAAGTGCCAAGAAGCAGAAATGAGAAACAGGATCTTAGCCCAAGTTCTGGATCAGTCAGCTGGGGCCGGTTTAGTAATTTAGCACTTCTAAAGCCCTAAAAAACTAAAGGAGTAGAGAATTACTTTATACAGATGGCAAGATATGGACAACTAAGCGGGAAGATAGCAGAACAAGGTTTAATAGAAATCCTTGAAAAAGTAAGCCAACAAACAGAAAAGAAAGTGACAGTTAAATTCAATAGAAGAAAAATAATGGACTCTGATGAAGATGATGATTATTGAATTTAAGATGCTTAGACATTGGAAATTAATGGAACAGTTCCAGGACAGATAATACTTGGCAGTTAAGATCTGATTGAATGTTTACTTTGCTTATTGTTTATATACCTTTAGAAAAATAAACTTGCTGTGTAAAATAGAAATGAAAAGGTAAAGAAAATAAAATCGTGACATAAATTACATAGCATTTGCTTATTGAGCATCTCTTTATTAAGCATCTGCTATGTGGCATATTTGCTAGCTGAGAGGGATTCAAGAGTGAAAAAATACGATCTCTGTTTTTAGGGATTCTGCATAAATGGACATGTCTACAGAAAATTACAATGAAGTGAAATAATGTCTAAGAGAGGTACTATAAAGTACGGTAGAAATGTTGAGGATGGAATGATCAGTTGATAAGATGATGAAGGAAGGAATAGATAGAATGGCATCTCTGGGTAACTGAAACTAGTCTTAAAAGAAGAGTAGGATTTTAGCATGCAAATGAGAGGAAAGTACATTTTAGGCAGCACTAACAAATAGCATGAGTAATAGCATGAAGGAATAAAAATAGGTGTCTTGTTTGAGAACTTTTGAGTGATTTTTGTGTGACATATGAGGGAAGGGACAGAAGATGAGGAAGAAAGGTAAATTTAGGATCAAGTTTTGAAGGATTTTAATGTCATGCTGCTTTCTTCTTTAAAACAGTGGTGAGGAGTTCCAAAAAATTTTAAAGTAATAGAATCACATGTTTAGATCTTTGCTTTTAGAGCAGCAAAGTGTGTGTGTGTGTGTGTGTGTGTGTGTGTGTGTGTACATATATTAATTTCAGAGTGGCAGGGAGAGGGAGAGAGAGATAGAAACGTCAATAATGAGAGAGAATTATTGATCGGCTGCCTCCTGCAGGCCCCACACTGGGGATTGAGCCTGCAACCCGGGCATATGCCCTGACTGGGAATCAAACCGTGACCTCCTGGTTCATAGTTTGACACTCAACCATGCTGGATGGACTAGAGCAGCAATCTTGGTGATAATGTGTAAGACATTGGAATTGTGCCTAGAGACAAGGAGACCCAGTAGAATGATATAGAAGAAAGACCAGTTAGAAATAAATTTCTGGATGGGGAGAGACAGATTTTAGACTCATCACCAGTGTAGTGAAGGCTGTAGGAAATACAGGGAAGTTTGTACATCTCTAGAGGCTAAGGAAGAACCCTGGGGATGATCAATATTTGAACAGCTGGCACGGAGAAAGAAAACAAGGTTGGAAAACTGGCCAGAGAAATAAGAGGACCAGGAAAGATTGGATTTGTGAAGTAAAGGGCAGGGGAGAGTTTTTGAAAAGGTACTTATTAGTAGCATTCAAGGGCTGAGAATAGTCCTTGGGTTTGACAGGTAAGTCTCATCAGTGGCTTGAGTGCTTTTCAGTGGAGTGGTGGGTATGGAAGCTCACTGTCACTGGGTTAAGAAGCTGTGAGTGCCTTGGCTGGTTGCTCAGTGGTTAGAGCATCGAAGGGTAGAGGATTCGATTCCTTGTCAAGGGCACATACCTGGGGTGTGAGTTGCATAGGAGGTAACCAGTCTCTCACATCTATGTTTTTTTTCTCTCCTCCCTCCTCCCCTCTCTGAAAAGCAGTGGAAAAAAAATATCCTCAGGCTGTGAGTGCCCTGGTTGGTGTGGTTCAGTTGGTTCAGAGTTGTCCTGTGCACAGAAAGGTTGCCAGTTCGATTCCTGGTCAGGGCACATGCTCAGGTTGTGGGTTCAATTCCTGGTAGGGGGCATGCAGGAAGCAGCCAATCCATTTTTTGCTCACATTGATGTTTCTCTCTCCCCTTCCTCTTTCTCTAAAACTCAATAAAATACCTTAAAAAAAAATAGAAGACTGTGTGACAGCTCTGAAAGTATTTGACTGAATTGGATGCAGAGGTGTAACTAAGGGCATTTTATTCCATATAAAAGATATGTGTATGTAGACTTCATTGATGATAATTTGTTGTTTTTTTTCTCCAGTTTTAATTGTTACTTTTAAGGAGTCTACTGGTTCCCCACATTGTGGGATGGGGTGGGGTGGGGGAGAAGTGGAATGAGAAAAGCCATATAGGTTAGGCACTCCCTATCCATATTAATTTCTCAATAGACTTAAATGTAAATTGAAATCTTATTGTGTTAAATATAATTTGTGGAAATGGGATGTGAGTCACAGATTTCAAAAAGATATAGGAACGTTAACACTTTGAAATTCTGCAAAAATTAGAAATTCAGTAGTCACTGATATATTCCCTAGTACTTTTTTGATGTCCTGAGTTTTTAAGTTGTGTGTGTGTGTGTGTGTGTGTGTGTGTGTGTGTGTGTGTGTCTAAAGAATATGAATGAGAGTCTCTCTGAGAACTGCTTAATCTGGGAATGATATTCAATGAAAGGGTTAATGTTTTAGTATCCATCCTGATAAACAACTAACAATTCAAAAATGGTTATGGGAACTTACAAACTAATGTTAAAAAAAAAAAAGTGAAACATCATGGTAAAATTTGAATATTTTTGCAGTGAGAGATCCATTTTGTGGATTATCAAATTCTCTTGCTTAAGTTTTTGTTACATGGTCATTTATTTTCTATTTATAAACTTTATAATAGTTTTTCAGTTTTGCATTCTTCTTTTTGTGGTAGATGCTGAATATGTGACTATTAAAATGTACTTTTGACATTAAGTAAAAAGGAAGATAGCAAACAATTTCCAATTAAACATGTAGGACTAATAATTCCTCTGAATTTATACTATATAAAATGAGATCATGTATGTATTTAAAAATTCACTCTAAATTTAATAGAAAAACATAGTTAAGTTACTTTGGAGCAAAGAGGTCAAATAAAATATTTTCTATTTCAGAGACTTATATCCATGAATGTAAAGATAAAAAAGATATACTGAGATATAGATTTAAATACATTTTATGAGTTCTGGGATAGAAAAACTTACTTTGAGCAAGAGTTAGGGGAAGAAGGAGATTTTAGAATGGCTTTTTATGAGATTGGCCACTGTGTATAGCAGCAGTCTTACTTTAAAAAAAGAGTAACATTTTATTTTGCATGTGTTACAGTTCTGAACCTTACTACTCTTTTACTTGCACAATGTTTTCTATTGTAAAGCATGTATGTCAAAACCCAGAATCTGCGTTGTCACTTCCTTATTATAATTCCGGCTCTGCTCAGATAACATGCCTGAAAAATTGTAAATTTCTCGGGGTTTTGAAAAACAGTTTGAGAACGTAAGAAAAGTTAAGGTATGCTTAATTTTCTAAGTTATAAATATGTAAAAATTTATTTCAGTATTAATATAATTTTCAAAAAACTATCAAATGAACTCCTATATCAACAGAAAACTCCAAAAATTGATTATTTTTGGAATGGCATTTAAATTTGCTCAGATTAAGTACTTAAAATTTGTAATTTTAGTGAGTAACGGAGATCTCTTATACTTGAATTTATGTCCTTTACTAAACTTTGACCCATATAAAGACATCTATATTTATTAATGGAAAGCAAAAATTTAATCTCAAATTTTGCTTGATATTTTTAATTCAAATAAAGTCCTTAATAGAGGTAAATAAAAAATGGTTTTCAAATGTGACAAGTATAACAGGATGTTTTAATGGGCTATCATTTTAGTGTGGCCAAAGGAAATTGTTTGACCTTGAACTACAGCTTTAATTGTATGTCCATTGCCTGCAGGTATCTTGTTTTAAAAGAAAAGTGAGTTAAAATGAACTAACTAGTGACATCTGCCATTATTCTAACAATAGAATACTGTATTTTAAAGAATAAAATTTTGTATTAATTTTTGATTAAATATTTAAACACAATGTTGTTAGTGATATTTTAATATAAATACCTTTTTTTTGGTATTGACTTATTTGTGTGACAGATATAGAAACTTTATATAAATATATTTTAATGCTTTAAAATAAAATGTGTCTCTTTTTAATTTTCCATGTAAACTTAGAAGTAAATTTGCTGAATCAATCATTGTTAGAAATTGTCCTTATCTTTTTTTAGGACATTTATCACTGTATTGTAGTTTTTTCTTGCCTGTTATACTAAGTGAATTCTTATAAGGTGGGACTTTGTCTTACTTCTATGCTCATTGTTCTAAGTTCAGTTAGAATTGAATAGATTTTAACAGGTTTTATATTTTCTTAGATTTCATAGATATTTATTTTGTCTATGATATTTTACTTAAATCATATCATTTAAAAAATATTTATTGTTGAGAGTATTACAGATGTAATACTCTCCTGATTGCCCTGCTCCATATGGTTCCCGCCCCACCCCAGGCCTTCAACACTCAATTATTTGTATCCATACGTAATACATATATGCATATAAATTCTTTGATTAATCTCTTCATAACCACACTTCCCTCTGAGATTTGTCAGTTTGTTCCACATTTCCATGCCTCTGGTTCTGTTATTCATTGGTTTATTTTGTTCATTAGATTCCTTGTTTGTTTATTTTGATTTTTAGATTTAGTTGTTGATAGAAATGTATTTATTACCATTTTATTGTTCACATTTTCTCCTCCTCTTTCTCTTCCTCCTCCTCCTTCTCCTTCTTAAACATTTCATGTAATATTGGTTTCGTGGTGATGAACTTCTTTTGCCTTTTCTTGTCTGTGAAGCTCTTTATCTGACCTTCAATTTGAAACGATAGCTTTGGTAGGTAGATAATCTTGGTTGTAGGCCTGTGCTATTCATCACTTTGAATATTTCTTGCCACTCCCTTCTGGCCTGCAAAGTTTCTGTTGAAAATCAATGGGCAGTCATATGGCTGCTCCCTTGTAGGTAGCCAACTGCTTTTCTCTTGCTTTTAAGATTCTCTCTTTGTTTTTAACCCTTGGGATTTTAATTATGATGTATCTTGGTGTGGACCTTATTGGGTTCCTCTTGTTTGGGATTCCCTGTGCTTCCTGGACTTGTAAGTCTATTTCTTTGCACCAGGTAGGGGAACATTTCTGTCATTATTTCTTCAAATAGGTTTTCAGTATCTTGCTCTATTCTTCTGGCACCCCCATAATGTGAATGTTGGTACACTTGAAGTTGACCCGGAGGCTCCTTGAACTGCCTTTATTTATTTATTTTTATTCCTTTCCGTTTTTGCTTTTCTGATTGGGTGTTTTTTTCTTTGCTTCCTCATATTCCAAGTCATTGATTTGATTCTCGAAATCTACTTTACTGTTGAAACCCTGTAAATTTATCTTTATTTCAGTTAGTGTATGCTTAATTTCTCTCTGGTCCTTTTTTATGTCGTTGAAATGCTCACTAAGATCCTTGAAATACTCACTAAGTCCCTTGAAATTCTTAATTAAGTCCCTTGAAGCTCTCATTAAGATCCTTGAACAACCTTATAAAGATTGTTTGGAATTTTGTATATAGTAGTTTGCTTGCTTCCATTTCATTTAGTTCTTTTTCTGGAGATTTCCTCTGTTATTTCATTTGTGACATGTTTATCTCTGCATTTTGTCTGCTTCCCTGTTTGTTTTTATGTATTAGAGCTGCTATGTCTCCTGGAATTAGTACAGTGGCCTTGTGTAGTTAGGTGTCTTGTAGGGCCCAGTGGCTCCACCTCCCCAAGCGCCTGAGCTGTTCACTCTAGGTTCACTCTAATTGGCAGTGAGGATCAGCAGGGACTTCAGTCAAAGAGCTGCTCTGCAGGAGACACCCTATGGAGCAGGACTTGCATCAATGGGGCTTTGGTGCTTAGAGTTGGCCCTTTGAGTGTGACGCTCGTGGATGTGTAGAGTTGTAATCTGGCATGATCGGAAGCTGTCCACCAGTGCACTGGCTAATGGGGGCCCCCTGAAGGTGCAAAGTCAGTCACTGCTTGTTCCCTGCCTGTGGCCACCCGCCAGGAGCTACAGAGCAATATGCAGATGGCTGTTAACTTGTGTTGAGCTTGGAAGTTCTCAGGAGAGGCCAAACTGTGAAGCAAGGCAGGCTGCTTCTAGTGCCAGGCCTGGGGCCTCTTATTGAGAGGTATGGGGCATGTTGACGCCAGCTGCTACTTGTTTGAGAGATTTTAGGAAAGTTTGAAGCCTGGGCCAGGATGGCATCCATATGGAAAAGCTGCTGCAAACAGCATGGGTGGGGCTGCAAATTGGATGGAGCGGGGGTCTCAGGGAATCATCAGGGCAGAGCAAACAATGTGAACCAAGTTGATGGAGACTCAGATATGGTGCCTGCTAGTCAGGTCTGTGATGGAGGAGGTCTTGGCATAGGAACAATGACCCCCGTGAGCACCCCTGTCTGGGAGAAAACTGCCCCTCAGTTCTTGCTCTGATGCCAGACAATCCACTTCCTCCCCATATGTCCCTAGATCCCCAAAGCCACTGCCCCAGCACTGGAGCTTAGGGAGAATGAACCCAAGTAAGTCTGTGCACTAGACCTTTAAGAGGAACTGCCTGGGTCTTTAGCAGCCTCCCTGTCACTCAGCCACAATCCCCACTGATTTTTACAGTTACAGGGGCTTCTTTTCACAGCACTGAAACCCTGACTGAGGGGTCTGGTGTGGGGCTGGGACCCCTTGCTCCTTAATAGGATGCCTCCGCAGCCTACATATCCCTTCTGACACATGGGTGTTGGATCAACCTGTTCTGCCTCTGCCCCTCCTACTAGTCTCAATATGCTTTCTTCTTTAATTCTCTAGTTGTAGGACTTCCATTCAGCCAGATTATGGACATTTCTGAATGATGATTGTTTTATATTTTAGTTATACTTTTGATGTGGTTGTGGGAGGCAGTGAGTACCTTGTTCACCTACTCCACCATCTTAAATCATATCTTTAGAGGATTTTATCTTCTACTAGAGGCCCGGTGCACAAAAATTTGTGCACTCGGGAGGGTCCCTCAGCCTGGCCTATGCCCTCTTGCAATCTGGGACCCCTCGGAGGATGTCCACCTGCTGGCTTAGGCCCCCTCCCTGGGGGGATCGGGCCCAAGCTGGCAGTCAGACATTCCTCTGGCAGCCCGGAGCCCTCAGGGGATGTCCACTTACCAGCAGGGAGCAGACCTAAGCTGCAGTCGGACATCCTTAGTGCTGCTGAGGAGGCGGGGGAGGCTCCCGCCACCACCGCTGTGCTGGCAGCCATCAGCCTGGCTTGTGGCTGAGCAGAGCTCCCCCTGTGGGAGTGTACTGACCACCAGGGGACAGCTCCTGCATTGAGCATCTGACCCCTGGTGGTCAGTGTGTGTCATAGTGACCAGTCATTCCCAGTTGTTCTGCTGTTAGGGTCAATTTGCATATTACCTTTTATTATATAGGATAGAGGCCTGGTGCACAGGTGGGGGCCGGCTGGTTTGCCCTGAAGGGTGTCCCGGATCAGGGTGGGGGTCCCCACTGGGGTCCCTGGCCAGCCTGGGTGAGGAGCTGATGGCTTTTTGCAGGCTGGTCAAGCCCCCTCCCCCCCCTAGTGGGGACCCTCACCCCATGGAGGTTTGGCCAGCCTGGGTGAGGGGCTGATGGCTGTTTTCAGGCTGGCCACACCCCCTTTAGGGTGGGGGGTCCTGCTGGGGTGCCTGGCCAGTCTGGGTGAGGGGTTGAGGGCCGTTTTAAGGCTGGCCAAGCCCCCCGGTGATGGAAGCTCTCAGCCTCTCCTTTTTTTCTTTTTTTTTGGTTCTGGGATTTATTTACCTTCTATAATTGAAACTTTGTAGCCTTGAGTGGAGCTCAGAGCCGGCCAGGGTGGGCGTGAAGCTTGGCTTTCTCCATTGCCAGGGGCAACCCAAGCCTCCTGCTTGCTCCAGCTCCGTGGCCACGGCCAGCTGAGAGCAGGTATCTGGGGTTTATTTATCTTCTATAATTGAAACTTTGTTGCCTTGAGTGGAGCTCAGATCTGGCCGCGGCAGACGGGAAGCTTGGCTTCCTCCATTACTGGGGCAGCCAAGCCTCCTGCTTGCTCCAGCTCCGTGGCTGCTGGCCGCCATCTTGGTTGGGTTAATTTGCATATAGTCGCTCTGATTGGCTGGTGGGAATGGCTTAAGGCGTAGCGAAGGTACAGTCAATTTGCATGTTTGTCTTTTATTAGTGTAGATACTTTGTTTCTTTAACTTTTTAAAAATTCTTTATTAGTTAAGGTATTACAAATGTGTCCTCATACCCCCCCATCCTCTTCCCCACCCCCCCTGCCCCACACTCATGCTCTCGTCCCCCTGTTGTCCATGTCCATTGGTTTGGCTTATATGCATGCATACAAGTCCTTTGGTTGATCTCTTCCCCTTGCCCCCTCCATCCTCTGCTTTCCCTCTGGGGATTAATAGTCTGATCACTGTTTCTCTGTCTTTGGATCTGTCCCTGTTCATCAGTCTATGTTGTTCTCTATATTCCACAAATGAGTGAAATCATGAGGTATTTATCTTTGACTGGCTTATTTCACTTAGCATAATGCTCTCCAGTTCCATCCATGCTGTTGCAAAAGGCAAGAGTTCCTTCTTTTTTACCGCAGCATAGAATTCCATTGTGTAGATGTACCACAGTTTTTTAATCCACTCATCTGCTGATGGGCACTTAGGCTGTTTCCAAATCTTAGCTATGGTGAATTGTGCTGCTATGAACATAGGGGTGCATATATCCTTTCTGATTGGTGTTTCTGGCTTCTTGGGATATATTCCTAGAGGTGGGATCACTGGGTCAAATGGGAGTTCCATTTTTAGTTTTTTGAGGAAGCTCCATACTGTTCTCCACAGTGGCTGCACCAGTCTGCATTCCCACCAGCAGTGCAGAAGGGTTCCTTTTTCTCCACATCTTCTCCAACATTTGTTGTTTGTTGATGATAGCCTTTCTGACAGGTGTGAGATGATACCGCATTGTTGTTTTGATTTGCATCTCTCGTATAATTAGTGACTTTGAGCATGTTTTCATATGTCTTTCGGTGTTTCTTTAACTTGACATTGATGAATTCTAAGTGTATATAATTATTTTTACCATTTAAATCATTAACTCTTTAGAAGTTTATGGACTCACTTATAGTTTCTATTATACTAACTATGTAAAAATAAGGGAAATTTATCTAATACTAGAGGCCCGATGCACGAAATTCATGCAAGAGTAGGCCTTCCTTCCCCCGACTGTTGGCACCGATTTCCCTTTGGCACCTGGGACCTGGGCTTCCCTCCGGCTGCCAGCAGGCACCCGGGACCTAGGCTTCCCTCGCAGCCCTGACTTTGTCCAGAAGGTCATCTGGTTTAATTAGCATATTATGCTTTTATCATTTATGGAATATGTTTAAATATTTAAGAACACAAGCAAGGGCTGCTCTGTCTGTGGAGTAGCTTGTGCTCTGTCTCACTGCTTCACTAATAAACTCTATTTCACTTGAAAAAAAAAACATAAGCGAGTTATGTAGGCTTATTTGCCTCCGGTCAGTGTGATATTAGAGGGAAATTCTTTTCTTCCCTGAAACTAGTTTCTCTGGGTTTCCACCTATTAACATTCCACTTCTAGGTGTGTAGAATTTTCTCATCTAAATGCTAATTCCTAAAACATATGTACAGTATTCTGTAGATTTCAAAGTGCTGTTGATTTACTTAGCCATTATTGTTGACCATTTCCTGTGTGCCAAGCACTGTTCTTTATTAAACAAAACAAAGTCCCTGCCCCCAATGGAGCTGACATTGAACCATCTTTCATCATCCCCTCAGCCTATTTAGGACAAATGGGAGTGCTTCTCATTTATTGACAGGGAATTCAACATTGTTCAGGTCATCAAATTTGCTGTGCAAAAGCAATACTATCATATGTCCTTAACATATTCTGGTTATTTCAAAGTCATTAAGGAACCTCTTAGATGAGTCATTGAATGATTTTGTTTTGGTAGTTATTCTTTTTGTTTTCTTCCTGCTTGGAAACTCACTTTTCCATCTCCTAAGTATGAATTTTAATAGAACTTTTCAAACTTTTGTTTGCATCACACTGTACTTGCCTAGTTTTTAATTTTTTGACAGTTTTGACATCTCCATCCTTGTTTTCATGTCTATGGTTTCCATAAACACTTTTCTAAGCACTTTATTTCAGAATTCATGTCCTTATCCTGAATTTCTTAACCATCTTTTTAGTTTATTTTTAACTTTTTTAAGTGTGCACTTCAGTGGCTTTTAATATATTCACAGAATTGTGCAGTTATTACCTCTACTCAGTTCCAGAACATTTTTATTGCCTCAGAAAAAAACTCTGTACTCATTAGCTATCACTCCCCATTTTCCCCTCTCCTAGCTCCTGGCAACCACAAATGAGCCTACTTTCTGTCTCTATAGATGTCTTGATATTTCATATAAGTGGAATCATATAACATGCTACTATATGTTATATGATTTTGTGTCTGCCTTCTTTCATCTAGCATAGTGTTTTCAAGGCTTATCCATGTTGTAGCATGTATTGATATTTCATACCTTTATTGCCAAATAATATGCCATTATAGGGATATACCACATTTCACTTATTCATTCATCAGTTGATAGTCATTTGGGTTGTTTCTACTCTTTGGCTATTATGAATAACTAGTGGCCTGGTGCACAAAATTCGTGCACATTAAAAAGGAATTAGAGGAAATATTTTAATATTGCTACTTGCCCTTTCTCTATAATAGAAGTGTCAGAGATGAAAGAAAATTAGTAAAATGTATGTTAAAATCTCCCTCCTGTCAGAGTCTGCGGTGTACCATGGGACCCAGATTCAAGTACCCGTCCACCCGCATGTGCCTCAAAATCAAGCGAGATCCAGACCAGGCCTGGCGGGGTGTGCAGCTTCAGGTCCCCCAGCCCCGGTGCTGATGTGGGGGGCGCAGCCTTAGATCCCCCATCAAGCAGTGCTGGGTTGGGGGCGCGGCCTTAGATCCCCTGACCCCGGTGCTGATGCAGGGAGCATGGCCTCAGGTCTCCCAGCCCAGGTGACAACCATTTGCATATTAGCTCTTTATTATATAGGATGTTACTGAGAACATACATGTACAAGTTTTTATGCATATGTTTTTAGTTCACTGGGTCATATGGTAGCTCCATACCTAACATTTTGAGGAACTGCCAAACTGTTTTCCAAAGTGGTTGGCCTATTATATGTGCCCCACCAGCAGTGTATAATAAAGGTTCAATTTCTTCACTTCCTGGTCAATACTTTTTCCTGTCTTTTTTTATTGTAGCCATCTAGTGAGTATAAAGTGGTATTTCTTCCCCCCTCCCCTTTTTTTTTTTTGTAGTTCCCTAACAACTAGTAATATTGAGGATCTTTTCCTGTACTTATTGGCCTTTTGTATATATTTTTTGTGAAATGTTCACATCTTCTCCCCATTTTAAAAATTAATTTATCTTTTTATCATTAAGTTATATATTCAGGGTACAATTCCCTTATCAGATAAATGATTTGCAATTTTTTTTCCATTCAGTAGATTGTCTTGATGGTGCTTTATTATTATTATTATTATTATTGTAAAATATACACAACAAATTTACCATTTTAAGTGTACAATTCAGTGACGTGTTTAAATATGTTCACAATATTATGCAACCATCACCTTCATCCATATCCTGAACTTTTCCGTCATCCGAAATAGAAAGCTCTGCATGGATGAGAATGCTCTGCCTGGATCAGAACTCTCTACCTGAGAAAGATGGCTTCTGTAGTATGGAGGAATAACTTAGTATAGGGTTCCTAGTGGCTGCCCTCTCAGCTCTCTCCCAGAGCCACCAACCCCAGACTCTCCTCACATAGTTGTAGTCCACTCTGCCCTTCCTCTGCTAAAGCCCAAGAAGCCTGAAAAATAAAGCCTGAAATGAGGTATTCAACCACCAAAATTTCCCCAGCAAAGATGAACAATTCAGCAGGAAAAGCCCTGGTAAAATCTTCTGGGTTGAGAAAATCCCAACAGAAGGCCAGAGAAATTTACAAGATGTACTTTATGCAGCTATGTTCTGGCCTTGTCATAGAAAAGAAGGCCTGTTACTTTAGGAAAGAAACTGTCAAAAGGCATTCACCAGAAACAGTTGGAAATCACAAAGAGCCACATCTGCTATTCACTACCTTTCGGAAGCACCTGGAACACCTTGAACAATTTGTGGAGGCCTTCCCCTTTGATATGCCTGTGGTCCAGAAAGATACTAGAACATTTGATGGCTCAAGTATCCTAGAATGTTCTTTTTCCCTGAACACATATAGCGATTAATCCTTTACTTTTGGTTTTGTGGATGGAGGTTTTGAGATCTATGTTGAAGATTAGAGGGAAAAACAAGAGAAATACAAAGTATTATTCTTTACTATGTCTTGCAGTTACCTGTAAGTGAAGCAGGTGATTGTGTTGATTGTCACAAATTAATGGTAAGCCTCAGTCTTACAAAAGACAAAGATTTCTTGCTGCATGCCAACAACAAGGAGCACTCTGTGAAGCTACAGAAATGTGAAAATTCGTTGCCAGTCCAGATCTTTTTTCTTCCTACTGAGCTCCAGCCCTCCACATGTGTTTCATTTGAATGTAAGAGCAATCCTGGAGTGTTTATAGGAGTAAAGGATAACCATGTTGCTCTAATTAAATTAAATGACCAAACTGAGCATTCAAGAAGAGAGAATATAAAATTTAAGCTGTCTTGAATGTAATGTGTTTGAAAGTTGTGAATCCTGGGTTGAGTAGCCCAAATAGCTACCATGGGAGAGATTGTCAAAGAGAGAGAGAGATGAAATAGAATTGCTTGCCCTTTAAACAATAACTCCCTTTCTTGTTCTTTCCCAGACCATAGTAACCACTATTTCTACTTGTTAGTTCTGTAAGTTTGCCTCTTCTAGGTGCCTCATATAAGTGTAATAAGATAATAGATGTCCCGATGGTGTCTTTTATAGCACAAAAGTTTAATTTTGATTAAGCTTAATTTATATTTTAAATAATTTTTAATAATCTTAAATTTGTAAATTTATATTGTCACTGTGCTTTTGGTGTTGTATTTAAGAAGCCATTGCCTAATCCAAGGTCATGAAGATTCACATGAACCATTTTTGAATACTCTCTTACTTGGTCCTCCCATCCATATTTAAAACATCAATATAATTATTAAGATTTTTATGGGGAGGGTTTATTAAATGTCCTCTTTTTACGTTTTTAGATCAAAATAGTGGGTTTCAAACTGTAGAATCTCCTGGGATGCTTATTAAAGCACAGGTTCCTCAGATGAGTTTTGTACATTTGTAGTAAACTTCTAGTAGACCAGCATCATGTAGTTGAAAAAGTGTGGAATTAAAATAGTCCAGCATGGCCTGGCCAGCGTGGCTCAGTGTTTGAGCATCAACTATGAACCAGGAGGTCATGGTTCGATTCCTAGTCAGGGTACATGCCTGGGTGCGGCTCTATCCCCAGTGTGGAGCATGTAGGAGGCAGCCAATCAAGGATTCTCTCTCATCATTGATGTTTCTATCTCTCTCTCCATCTCCCTCTCTGAAATTAATAAAAATATATTTTTTAAAAAAAGGCCAGCATGGTGATTTAAGAGCATGGCTCCTATAGCCTGACTACTTGGGTGTAAATCGTGATGATGTCCCTTTCTAGTTGTACAGTTATGGGCAAGTCACTTATTCTCTCTGGGCATTCATTTTCTCTCATAGGGTTGTTGTAAGGATTAAACAAGGTGAAGCACATAGAGGAGTTTGGCAATAATGAGCACCACATAAGTGTTAGACATTGTTATACCCTTTAACTCAGTAATGCCGTTTCCGGGGACTTAATCTAAGAATAATATCAGAGATATTGCCTAAAGATGTATAGCAGTTTCATCATAGAGATTAATTCCCCAAAATCTACCATATATAATCAGTAGACCTATTATTAAATAAATTAATTAAATTTATGAAGCGTCATTTGGCATTTAGTCATATTTTCAACAAATATTTAATGCCATGGAACATAACAATGTAAGTGAAAAAAAATTAAATATGCAACTATATATAAAGTATGTCTTTAAACTTCTTTAAAAATACTGGGCAAGTGAGTGGAATGGTGGTCTTACAATGCATATAAGTATGTTAAACTGTTGAGAGTGGTTGTCCTTGGAAGCTGGGAGGAGTAATTTTAATTTCTTCTGTACTTTATTGTACTCTCTTGACTTCAACAGTAAGTATTTTATACTAAAAAAACGTTACTTTTTAGAAAGACTAAATGGGGGAAAGCTCAATGTGAAATAGGAAAGCATAATGTGAATAAGAAACCCGAGTCTGAGAAATAAGCCAGTCAGAGAAAGACCAATATCACATGATCTCACTTATATGTGGAATCTAATGAATAAAATAAACTAATGAACAAAATAGGTCCTGAGACATTAATGCATGGAAAAGACTGACAGATCTCAGGGGGACGGGGAGAGATTAACCAATGAACATATATGCATAGCCCATGGACACAGATAATAATGTGGTGAAGCCCTGGGGTGGGGCTGGGGCTGGGTAGAAGGGGCCAAAGGCAGGGAGAAATTGTAATACTGTCAATAATTAAAAAAAAACAACAACTCTGAGTACTAATCCAGTACTAGTACTGCTATTAAATAGTTTTGAACCTTGAATGAATTCTGTCTCTTCCTTAGGGGACACAGTTTCCTCATCTGCAAAATGAAAAGTTGGACCAGAATGAAAAGGCAATGTAGTTGAGTGTTGAAAAACTGGGAGGCCAGCCCTAGCTGGTTTAACTTAATGGATAGAGGGTTGGCCCACGGACTGATACTGGCTGTCTAGTTTTACTTATTTGTCATGTGTTTTTATACTGGCAGCTTCTTTTTTTTTTTTTTTTTAAAGGGAAGGAAACCATTTCTTTAATTTTTTTTTTTAATTTTTATTTCAGAGAGGAAGGGAGAGGGAGAGAGAAATAGAAACATCAATGATGAGAGAGAATCATTGATTCGTTGCCTTCTGCACACCCCCTACTGGGGATTGAGCCCACAACCTCGGGCATGTGCCCTTGACTGGAATTGAACCCGGGACCCTTTGGTCTGCAGGCTGACACTCTATCCACTGAGCCAAGCCAGCTAGGGCCTGGCAGCTTCTTTGGGGCCCTAAGCTATTTCATCAATAAGGGTATTTTGTAGACCTTTTTAGCATTAAAAATCTTATACTTAATTTTCTACAGTTTTTTCTGATTCTTTTAGTTCTGAAGCTAATGGGTACAGCTTAATCTATCTGTAATTAAGTTGCATAGGCTCTTAGGTCATACTTATTTTTCTTCAACTGATGTTTTGATTTTAAATTTAATAAATGTCATAAAGCCCAAAGGAATGTTATTCCTCAGTTGCCTAGCCCATTCTAGGAAAAGTTAATATTATAAGGGGAACTCAGCTAGAAGTTGGTAGAGCATGATCAAATGCTTTAAGAGATAAATCTGAGTATGTTAAAGTCACTTTCAGAGTCAACAACCATGTTGGAATTCATTTTCGGAACCCCGAGAAACAAAGACTATAGAAGAAATAGATGACTTTCATAATATACTAGAGGCCTGGTGCATGAAAATTCATGCACATGGCGGGTCCCTCAGCCCAACCTGCACCCTCTCACAGTATGGGACCCTAGGGGGATGCCCACCTGCTGGCTTAGGCCTGCTCCCCGAGAACAGATGTTCTAAAAGAAATAATCATATGCTTGGGTAAGGATTTTTTTTAAAAGGTAATGGTCACATGAAAATTCACTGCAGGGGGGGCTGAGGGGACTGGGGGACTATGGTGGCGGGCATGCGGCAGGGCTAAGGGGACTGGGGGACTCCAACGGCAGGCGCTCTGCCACCTGCCACCCCCCTGGCGGGGCTGAAGGGACTGGGTGCCGCCATCTTGTGGCTGTGGGCACCACCATCTTATCAAGGCCTGATGGTCGATTAGCATATTACCGCTTTATCATATAAGGTAATTTTCCTTCACTGACTAAATGAGATAATTAAATCTTCAGTGGTTAAGGGACTTGGCTAGCTATTCTATTGTTTTGGAAATGTTTATGAGCAAGTCACTCTGTGGTACCTCAATTTATAGTGGCAGTTATAATGAAGATGATGATTTTTTTTTTCCTCTGAAGGGTAAAATTGAAAGTTATATATTCATACATTTATTTTTAGATTTTTAGAAGTTCTCCTCTTTTCTATATAGTGTAGCTGCAGTAGGCTGCCCACTACGGGGATCATTATTTCTGTGTTAGAGAGTTAATTAATAGATTAACATTGCCAGGAAATAAAATGAAGTTAGATGGCCACAGTTGACAGATAGATTTGTTACTCATAACTAATATTAGAGGACATTTTCCTCTAATCATAATAACTTTTGTTTATAAAACATACCTAGCTAACCCCCATAACAGAAGAGAGGTGGTGTGTTTTCTGGCTTGATGGGCAAAATAACCCTGAGAAAACTTTGTGCCTCACAGACAAGAAGAGAGAGCTCTGTTTGTTTAGGGATTAGATTTTATTTTAGGATGAGTTGTTTGTGTAAGTATAGATATGAGAGAGTTCCTATCCTACATGTCCTGTATGTCAGATATCTTATTCTATTTTCCCAGAGATTTAATTCAATGCTTCCCAATTCCCCAAGTGTATACTTTTCGTATCTTCTCCTAATTGGGTAATGTTAATTACAGATGGCCCCCATCTCCCCTCCCCCCCAATCTGTCCACATCCACCCAGCCCCAAGAGGGACAATATATCTTATTGTATTCAGTGGTTGATGGACATTTAGATTACTTCCAACTTTTGGTTATTATGAACAATGCTGCTAGGAACATTTGTGTACAGTTCTTGTGTTTTCATTTCACTTGGGTAGATACCTAGGAGTAGAATTGCTTGGAACCCATTAAATTTCATATCACTACTTAGCCACAAAAATATTTCTTTTAAAGAATGGATGATAGCAATATATTTGTTAAGAAACACATTCGGTTGATTGGAGTATCATCCCACACACCAAAAGGTTGCGGGTTCAATTCACGGTCAGGGCACATACTAGATTGTGGGTTTGATCTCCTGTTGGGGTACATGCGGGTTCAGTGTTTCTTACATTGATGTTTCTCTCTCTCTCTCTGACTCTGTCTCTCTCTCTCAAATCAATAAACATATCCTCAGGTGAGGATTAAAAACAATTTAAAAAGCCCAGCCAGTGTGGTTCAGTGGTTAATCATTGACCTATGAACCAGAAGGTCATGGTTCAATTCCCAGTCTTGCAGGTTTGATCTCCAGTGTGAAACATGCAGGAGGCAGCTGATCAATAATTCTCTCTCATCATTGATGTTTTTATCTCTCTTTCCTTCTCTCTTCTTCTCTGAAACCAATAATATGTATTTAGATATATATAAAGAAAAACACAAATGATAGAAAAGAATTAAAGGGTAATGACTGGAGCAGGCAAATAAAAAGTTCTAAGACAGGCAGTGTGACTATATAATAATGGAAACAACTTCAGGATTTATTGGTAGATGAGTAACTACTATAGCCTACTCCCAAGTGAAGGCAAATCAAATCAATGGGTATCTAAATAAACATTGAAAACTTTTGTTCCAAAAGAAATGGAAATGGGACATCATTTGCATTCATTATGACAGAAAAATTAAGATATATAACACATAAAATGTCCTTTCCAAAATAAAAGAAGGCCATCAAGATTATTGTAGATAAACATATGGCCAAAGAAACAAGCAGTTTGTTCAAGATGAATATATGTAATAAATATACATTAATCCTTGCTAGTAACCATAGAAATAAATTTTTACAAATTGGTTGTTACATTAATTAACAAAATCAAACTGTCTAATGCTAGAAAGGTTGTTTGTGATAGTGATGCTAGCTTTATATGTTAGTCTAGTCTTTGTGCAAAGCAGCGTGGCAAAGCCTGTCCAGATACTTGAAGTAATAAAATTCTGAGGTAACTTTCATTTTAGCTTCCTTGAATGTAATTAAAATATTTTAATAGTAAATTAATAAGAAGAAATAAACCAAAAGGTAAGAAAGCAGCCACACAGTTTTCCTGTATGCTGAAATTGAATGTGGTAGTGCTTTCTTCCCCACTCTGTCTGACTCGCCCAAACTCTAGAAGCACTAACCCAGCACAGCTTTTTTTCTGTCTGGTCTAGAGAGCTGCATGTGTGCTCTGCTGTGCTCTGAATCCTGCTTTTCCAGCTTTGGCTAATGACACACACTTTGGGAGTTCCCCCTATCCTACTCCAAGAAAATGCTGTTACCTTTCCCATGTCATGTCTTTTCTTTGTTTCACTGATTTTGCTTTAGGTGCTCATCTGAAAATATGCTTCCTGTAGATTTTTTTTTTTAAAGTTCTTTGTGGCATTTTTTTGTATGGGTGGGACCAAACACTTGGGAGTCACTCCAGGTTAGTACAGCCATCCAAGAGTGAGTGATTTTTTTTAGATAGCCTGCCAAAAAGTGTAGATAAAGTAAAGCTAAAATCTAGAAACAAAAATCGAAAAAAAAAAGAAGAAACGGAAATTGACCCTTGCTCTGTTATTTCTCCCTTTATCTTTCAAGTTATTTTTTTCTTCCAACATCAAAAATTCTTTCCATTTCTGATAAATTTTTATTGTATTGGTAATACTTTCCCCTAATTACTAGCATTATAGGTTGCTACATCATCCATGCTTACTTTTCATTGTTATATAAGGCTTGTAAGATTTTATATAGTTAATTGAGTTTTGTGAAGTCAGGCGTGAGATAATGTGTAACAATCAAGAAGTCAGGAACGATAAAAAGTAAACATTTTTCTCTTCAGTTTATTATGATTAACAACAATTTTTGGTTTAATAAATACATTACCAATTTTCTTTGTGTAGAGTAACCATAGATACTCCTCGACTAAAACGGTAGATAATGTACAATTATGTTTAATCCCTTTAGTATTTTCCACTCAGATTGGCGTCACTACTTAAGAACCTTAGGAAGTGACCTAGCTGGTTTGGTTTAGAGCAGTGGTCGGCAAACTGCGGCTCGGCAAACTGTGGCTCGTGAGCCACATGCGGTTCTTTGGCCCCTTGAGTGTGGCTCTTCCACAGAATACCGACTTCTGTGCATGGGCCACGAAGTTTCAATCGCACTCTATGTACGTGCCCACACGTGGTATTTTGTGGAAGAGCCACGCTCAGGGGGCCAAAGAGCCACATGTGGCTTGCGAGCCGCAGTTTGCCAACCACGGGTTTAGTGGATAGAGCAGTCAAGCGCAGGTACCTCAGTTGCAGGCTTGATCCTTGGCCCTGGTCCGGGGTTAGTACGGGAGGCAACCAATCCATGTGTCTTTCACATCGATGTTTCTTTCTGTCTCTCCCCCTTCATTCCACTCTCTCTAAAAATTGATGGAAAAATACCTTCAGGTGAGTATTAACAAAATAAATAAATAAATAAGGCTCCATGGCCTTATTTTTTTTTTTTTTTTTTAAAGAACCTCAGGAGGAAATGGCCCTGATTTTTAAAATATTAATACAACAGAATTGGAAAATCCAGACTGTTATGTGATTTGACGCTTCCTGATCTCTGATCTCTGACAGCTTATTCAGGTCACTACAGCTTTTTTAAAAAAAATTAATGGTTGAAGTATTAGCTTTTGGCTCTTTCCCTGGCCTTTTGGATATATCTTTTCCTGATTTTTCTTCTACCTTTCTGACTGTCCTATCTAAAAGTACTTCAAGCATTTTTCTCCACTAATTTCTCCTTAAATGTTAGTATTCCTAAAGTTCAGTCATTATTTTCCTTGTAAATGTTATTTTTGGAAGGCAGCTATACTCACCACTATACCACCAATGCCAACATTTTTTTGAATCATCTTATATATTACCAGAGGCCCGCTGCACGAAATTCATGCACTGGCAAGGGAGTCTCCTCAGCCCACCTGTGCCCTCTCACAGTCTGGGACTTCTCGCTCCTTACCGCCCGCCTGCTCACTGCTCCTTACCACTCAGCTCACTGCTCCTTAGCGCTGCCATGGAGGTAGGAGAGGCTCCTGCCATCACTGCTGCGCTCGCCAGCTATGAGCCCGACTTCTGGCTGAGCGGTGCTCCCCTGTGGAAGTGCACTGACCACCAGGGGGCAGCTCCTGCATTGAGCGTCTGCCCCCTGGTGGTCAGTGCACATCATAACGACCAGTCATTCTGGTTGTTCTGCTGTAATGGTTGCTTAGGCTTTTATTATCCTATATAATAAAAGGCTAATAGGCAAATTGACTAAGAGGCAGAATGACTGGTCAATAGGACGCACACCGACCACCAAGGGGCAGATGCTCAATGCAGGAGCTGCCCCCGGTGGTCAGTGCACTCCCACAGGGGGAGCACCGCTCAGCCAGAAGCTGGGCTTACAGTTGGTGAGCCCAGCAGCGGTGGCGGGAGCCTCCCCACTCCCGGATTGTGAGAGGGCACAGGCTGGGCTGAGGGACCCCCCTGAGTGCATGAATTTCATGCACCGGGCTTCTAGTAGATAATAATTTTAATAACCCCTCAAATCCTGATGCCCTTCAGATGTTTTGAGCCCTCGGTTTGAGTTTTCTACCCAATTGCCTGCTTACATTTACTTACTTGGATGTCCTATAGAGATTCCAAAAGCAATATACCTCAAACTGAAACAAATCATTCACTACCCCCACCCATTAATATTTCCAAATACAGGTAATGGCATTATCATGTACACAGTAGCCCCCTCTAGAAGCTCCTGTCTTCAACACTGAGCACATCAGATCTTTCACTAAATCCCTTTCACTACTTTTAACGCTGTCCTAGTTCAGGACTTTATTATTTCTTTATTTCAGTAGCCTCATAACTGTTATCCCTGCCTTTTAATAACCCCTCAAGCCATTCACTTCCTCAGTGAAATGTCAGTTTGATCTTAGTACTTCCCTGCCTAAAAACCCTATAGTGGCAAGGCCTGTGTTATCTATATGATAATAGTTGTTCTGCTTGATTTATCTTAAAAGGCTTAGTGACTGTTTACCTCTCCAGCCTCACCCTCACCTCCTATCATTCTCAGTTTTGAACTTCACATGCCCCCCTCCTGTTGTTTCTTGCCTCTGTTTGCTCATGCTGTCTCAATTTCCTCCTCACTCATCCCTACTCACTCTTACTCTTCATGACTCAGCATGGGACAGCTCCTCCAGGAAACCTTTTCTGATTCCCCAGGGATAGGCTAAGGGCCCCTCCTCATTACTGGGTCATTTTTTGTTAGTATATGAAACAATGTGATTTTTCTCTTATTTAAAAAAAATTATCTGAACTACCTTCCCTTTTAGCTACTGCTCATTTCTTCTTTATCTGGTTAAAATTTTTTTATTGAGGTATAATTGATATATAACATTAGTTTTAGGTATACAACATAATGATTTGATATCTATATATATATAAGCCTAATATGTAAAGTGTCCCCTCAGGAGTTCGACTGGGAGACCAGGAGTTCGATCGCTCGCTATGATATGTACTGACCACCAGGGGGCTACATGGAATGAAGGAAGGCCCTGGCTGGCAGCCGGCAGCCAGGGAAGGGAGGCCCCGTCTGGCAGCTGGCATCTGGGGAAGGGAGGCCCTGGCTGGCAGCTGGGGAAGGAAGGCCCTGGCCAGCAGCTTGAAGGCCCCAATCAGCCCTGCTTGCTGGCCAGGTCTAGGGACCCTACTCATGCACAAATTTTGTGCACCAGGCCTCTAGTTTATATATATTGCAAAATGATCACCATAGAAAGTCAAGTTAATATGCATTGCTATACATCCTATATAATAAAAGCCTAATGTGCTAAGTGTCTAGTCGGCCTGTCGGCCGTTCAACCAATCAAAGCATAATATGCTAATGATACGCTAAGGCCACTCAACCTCTTGCTATGGCATGCACTGACCACCAGGGAGCAGACGCTCCGACCAGTAGGTGAGCTTGCTGCTGGGGTCTGGCTGATTGGGACTGAGATAGGCTGGACATGCCCTGGAGCCCTCCCATGGTCCCTACCCTGCTTGTCAACCTCCTGTGTCCCTCCCTAGCCCCGATCATGCACCTGTGGGGGTCCCTGGGCCTGGCCTGCTCCCTCTCGCAATCTGGGACCCCTCCAGGGATGTTGGAGAGCTGGTTTCGGCCTGATCCTGCAGGCCAGGCTGAGGGATCCCACTGGTGCACAGATTTGTGCACTGGGCCTCTAGTAGTTATAGAATTTCCTTGTGATGAGAACTTTTAAGATCTACTCTCTTAGCAACTTTTCAGTATGCAGTACAGTGTTATTAACTACTAGAGGCCGGTGCACGAACCGTGCATGGGTAGGGTCCCTAGGCCTGGCTGGCAATTAGGGCCGGCTGGGACCTTCCTTCATTCTGTGCCGCCCCGTGGTGGTCAGTGCACGTCATAGTGAGCAGTAGAACTCCTGGTCGGTCTAACTCCCAAGGGGACAATTTGCATATTAACCTTTTATTATATAGGATAGTTGCTGGATTGTACATTATTACACCCCATGACTTATTTGTTTTGTAACTGTAAACTTGTGCTTTTTGACTCCCTTCACCCATTTCACCCACTCCCACCCCCTGCTCTGGAAACCACCAGTCTGTTCTCTGTGCCTTTGAGCTTGGGAGTTTTTTGTTTACTTTTAAGATTCCACATATAAGTGAAATCAGATGGTATTTATCTTTCTTTGTCCATCTTATTTCACTTAGCATAATGCCCTCAAAGTCCATGTTGACACAAGTAGCAAGATTGCATTCTTTTTAATAGCTGAATAATATCTATACCACATTTTCTTTATTCATTCATTCATTAATAGACATTTAGGTTGTTTCCATATCTTGGCTATAGTAAATAATGTTCCAAGGACATGGGTTGCATACATATTTCTGAGTTAGTTTTTTCTTTGAATAAATACCCAAAGTGGAATTTCTGGATCATATGGTAGTTCTATTTTAAACTTTTTAGGAACCTCTATACCATTTTTCTGTTTTTCTAAATATATTTTTATTGATTTCAGAGAGGAAGAGAGAGGGAGAGAGAGAGAGAAACATCAATGATGAGAGAGAATCATTGATTGGCTGCCTCTTGCATGCCCCCTTCTGGGGATCGAGTCCGGCCATGTGCCCTTGACGAGAATCGAACCTGGGACCCTTCAGTCCTACAGGCTGACGCTCCATCCATTGAGCCAAACTGGCTATACTGTTTTTCATAGTGACTGCACCAGTTTACTTTCCCACCAACAATGCCCAAAGTTTCTCTTTTCTCCACATCCTCACCAACACCTATCTCTTTTCTTTTTTATAGTAGCCATGCTAAATAGGTGTGAGGTGATATCTCATCCTTGTTTTGATTTGCATTTTCCTGATGATTAGTGATGTTGAGCATCTTTTCATGTACCTGCTAACCATTTTCTTTGGAAAAATGGCTATTCAGATTCTCTGCTCTTATTTATTTATTTATTTATTTTTTATTTATTTTTGAGAGAGGGAGGGAGGGTGAGCGAGAGAAACATCAGTTTTGTTTCTCCACCCATCTGTGCATTCATTGGTTGATTCCTGTCAGTGCTCTGACAGGAAGCGGAGGTGGGGGGGGGCGGGGGGGGGGTTTCGTAAATCACACCAGAAAACTTGGCATATGGGGATGACACTCTCAGCTGCCCTGCCAGGGCTCCTCTGCTCATTTTTAAATCTCATTGTTCTTTTTTTCCCTATTGAGTTGTGTGAGTTCCCTATGTTTTGGATATTAACCCCTTAGATAAATGATTTGCAAATATTTTCTCCCATTCAGAAGGTTGCCTTTTCATTTTCTTGATGGTTTCCTTTGCTCTGCATGCTCATTTCTTTGATTCCTTTTAGAGCAAAACTCCTGTATTTTTTGTTTTGTTTTTTTCTTCTTCTTTTCATCTTCCACTCTCTTCCTCTAAATGACCATAATATGGTATTGAAGATTTGGTAGGCTTATTGAACACATTTTTTTAGCTTTCTTAATTTTAAAGTTTAACTCTTAAGATTTTTAAAAAATATATATTTTTATTAATTTCAGAGAGGAAGGGAGACGGAGAGAGTGATAGAAACATCAATGATGAGAAGAATCATTATGCTGACTCCTGCACACACCCTATTGGGGATCAAGCTCGCAACCCCAGGCATGTGCCCTGACCAGGAATTGAACCGTGATCTCCTGGTTTATAGGTCAATGCTTAATCACTAAGCCACACAGACCAGGCATAAGATTTGTTTTTGTGTAGATAGGCTGTGAGCTGTTTGTATACATTCGTTCAGATTTTTGTTTTCTAATGGTATATTAGAATATATCCTTTTTAAAAAAGGGATATATTTAATTTCAGTGCTGATAATTCTGCCTCATTATTTTTGACTAGAGGCCCAGTGCACAAAAATCTGTGCACTCGGGGGGAAGAGGGGGTCTCTCAGCCCGGCCTGTGCCCTCTAGCAGTCTGGGACCCCTCGGGAGATAACGACCTGCTGGCTTAGGCTTGCTCCCGGGTGGCAGAGGGCAGGTCCAATCCCTAGGTGCAGCCCCTGGTCGGGCTCAGAGCAGGGCTGATTGGGGGGTTGGGGCACCACCCCCTGTCACGCACAGAGCAGGGTCGATGGGGAGGTTGCGGCGCGACCCCCTGTCACGCACAGAGCAGGGCCAATCCGGGGGTTGGGGCACTGCCCCCTGTCACACACAGAGCAGGGCCCATCATGGGGGTTGGGGCTCCGTACCCTGTCATGCACAGAGCAGGGCCCATCAGGGGGTTGGTGAGCTCCCTCCTGTCACGCACAGAGTAGGTCCAATAGGGGAGTTGGGGCACCGTCCCCTGTCACACACAGAGCAGGGCGGATCAGTGGGTTGGGGCGCCGCCCTCTATCACCCACAGAGCAGGGCCAATCAGGGGATTGGGGCGCCGCCACTGTCACACTCAGGGCAGGGCCGATGGGGAGGTTATGTCTCTACCCCATCACACACAGAGCAGGGCCCGTGGGGGGGCAGGGGGGGGGTTCGGCCACCGCCCTCTATCACCCACAGAGCAGGGCGGATCAGGGGGTTGGGGCGCCGCCACTGTCACACTCAGGGCAGGGCTGATGGGGAGGTTATGGCTCTACCCCATCACACACAGAGCAGGGCCCGGAGGGGGGGGCGGGGGGGGTTGTGGCCCCGCCCCCTGTCACACACAGAGCAGGGCTGATCAGGGGGTTTGGGCGCTGTCCCCTGTCACGCTGATCCCGGTGCCGGGAGGCCTGTTACCCTTTTACTATATAGGGTAGAGGCCTGGAGCACGGGTGGGGGCCAGCTCATTTGCCCTGAAGGGTGTCCTGGATCAGGGTGGGGGGTCCCCACTGGGGTGCCTGGCCAGCCTGGATGAGGGGATGATGGCTGTTTGCAGCTGGTCACACACCCTTCAGGGTGGGGGTCCCCACTGGGGTTCCTGGCCAGTCTGGGTGAGGGGATGATGGCTGTTTGCAGCTGGTCACACACCCTTCAGGGTGGGGGTCCCCACTGGGGTGCCTGGCAAGTCTGGGTGAGGGGCTGAGGGCTGTTTTCAGGCTGGGGTTGACTGAACTCCCAAACGCTCCTTTTTTCCCTTTTTTTTTTTTATTCTGGGCCAGCTTTAGCTTTGAGGCTTGGCTCCAGCTCTTAGGCCTCCGCTCCTGAAAGTAGGTTTCTGGCCTTTGCATACAATGTTGCGAATCTGCTGGCTGAAGTCCAGCGGTATTTGTTACAATGTTTGAAACTGCAGGCTCAGAGGCCTGCAGCGGCAGGCGGGGAACGTTGGTTTCCTCCGTCACTGAGGCAAGCAAGCTTCATGTTAGTTTCAAGCTGCCTGGCTGCCGGCAGCCATCTTGGCTGACAGTTAATTTGCATATCTCGCTGATTAGCCAATGAAAATGGTAGCGGTCGTACGCCAATTACCATGTTTCTCTTTTATTAGTGTAGATGATTGTGATATTGTGGTTATGATGTCTGATATTTCATCAGGTAAGCATAGTTCAGTTTGGGTGGGCATTAGCTCTTTCCAGTTCTTCTTTTAATTTTGCTTCAGTGAACATGCTCATACATTTGCCTTTGTACATGTGTGTGAGTATTTCAGTGTTTCTGTAGGTTAGATTCTGGATGTTGAATTACTATTTCAAGAATATAAGCATTCTGCCCTAGCCAGTTTGGCTTAGTGGATAGAGCATCGGTCTGTGGACTGAAGTGTCCTGGGTTTGATTTCTGTCAGTGGCATATACTCGGGTCGCTGGCTGGATACCCAGTAGAGGGCATGCATGAGGCTGCCAATCAATAAAATGAAATTATGAAATCTGCTAAATATCACTTAGTTTAATTCATACTATTCATTGAGCTGTAAATTGCTCATCTATGTAATATATTCTAAGTGTATTTACATATACCTGAGTATAGTCATTTCCTTTTTTATAAAATATATTTTATTGATTTTTTTACTTATAGGAAGGGAGAGGGTTAGAGAGTTAGAAACACTGATGGGAGAGAAACATCTATCAGCTGCCTCCTGCACATCTCCTACTGAGGATGTGCCCACAACCAAGGGACATGCCCTTGACCGGAATCGAACCTGGGACCCTTCAGTCCGCAGGCCAATGCTCTATCCACCAAGCCAAACCTGTAGGGCGTAATTTCCTTTTGATTTAAATTTTATTAGGGAATTCCCTAATCACATTGTAATATGTATTTCATATTTTTCATAAAAGATTTTCAGTAGTGTGCGACAAAGGCTTAGCTGCTTACCTTCTTGCACAGGTTGTGGTTACTTACAGTAATATTTATGTGTAACAGGCCAATGGCATACTATTTTTAATACCTGTATGTGTTAGAGTTCAGCTGTTACTGATCTATTTATATCTCTATCAGCTGTTTACTGTTTAAGTAATTAATTGGCAAAGAACTTTATTTTTAAGAATCTTGAACAATAGAGGAAAGTCTTAAATCAGTTCTCTGACTGAAGAAAGTCAAAGTGACTTTATATGTATGTATAGTCTGTGAATTTAAAAACAATAGCTGCCATTTGTTTAGCAGTTATTATGTACAATACTGTGCTAAATTCTTAACATGCTTAACATAATTTAACCTTTATCACGAACACTCTGAGGTAGGTACTAGTATTATCCTCAATTTATACATAGGGATTTATAAATATCTCTTTACTAAAGGGATGCTCAGAGAGGTTAAAAAACATGCTCAAGGTCACATAGTAAATTGGAAATGATTGATGTTTCTCTCTTATCATTGATGTTTCTATCTCTCTCTTTCTCTCTCTCCCTCTCCCTTTCTCTCTGAAATCAATAAAAATAATATTTTATAAAAAAGAAATGGAAAGGGAAAGGCAGTAGGGAATTGAGAGATTGTTCTGAGTCAGAATTCATAGGAATTGGTGACATATTAGGTGAGATGCTCTAGTCTAGAGGGTCGTGGAAACTACTTGTATTACTGGTAGTATTTGTTGTTACTGTTGTTTTGCATTTGCTGTAAGTGGCTTCTTATAATCACATGTTCTTTCTATTATTGGAATGTGGCTGATTGCTGAATTCCTGTCTAGAGGTGCTCAAGAAATGGTGGGTAAACAATGGGTCTGGGTTGTAAATGTTACATTCATGAATTATTTATTTAAAACACTTAAATGCTTATTAACAGGCATTTTGTTAATAAGGTCTAGGAATATCATTGATCCTGATCTTCAAGGAATTTGCCATAGTCATCAGGAGTCCAATAGGCCTTGTTGGCTATTATTACGTTCTGTATAATCTTTTGGTTTATGGTTTAAATCCTAACCCTGTCTGTGTGGGATACTGTTTATATCTTAGTGTTCAGAAGTTCGCGTGAGGTAATGTATGTAAAGTGCCTGGCATAAGCAAATGCTTCTTTCCTTTCATCTTCCATGGGCACAGAAATTAGGAAACTCAAATTTATTGGGATTGTGTGTCAAGTAGGTGGAAGCAGACAGTGAATGCATTTTTAAAAGAAATTTTAAAAGTACCTTTTCTGATGATTTGGTAGCATAAGGCCTGATGGCTGGTTTTATTTTTTTCTCCATTGTTACTATTGATAGGCCACTTGACTTGTGTGTCATCCTCGATTTACTCATCTATTAAATGAACAAAATTCTATTTTACAGGGTGGTTGGGATGCATTAGAGATAGTGGAAAAGAAATTGCCAGACAAGCATAAGTAGTATAGCAGAATGGTTGAGATAAAAAAGATTAAAATGTACATTTCTCCCCATTACTAACTTTGGGATCTCCTTTGGCAACTTAGCCTCTTTTAGTCCTCATTTCTTTATTTGTAGTATAGGGATAATAAATCATCTACCTCATAAAATTTTTGTAAAGATTATTTGAAAGTGTACATGCAGAGTCGCTTATCCAAGCACATACTAAGCACTCAAAAATGTGTGATTATTGTAAATGCTCTGGTATCCTCTTGACACTGTTGAGCAATGAACTCTTCTTAATTGACTTTGCTTTGCTGTTAAATTTTCTGTGTGGCTGGATTCTGAATATACTTAATATTTCCTTTCATGGTAGTGAAATAAACCAATGATCTTTTTAAAAGAAAACTTCACTTTGGCCCTCAAAGTTTTCTAGGGAAAAATGTTTAAGGCCTTGTGTTTAAGCCATAAATGGAGGTAGAATTTGAAATGTTATAAATAAGGATTGAAATATTCCATTTAATCAAACATATAGGGTCTTTATAATAATTAAATGAGATTGAAGTATATGAAAATGGATTTGTAATTTCAAAACACTTTCTAACTTCATAGGATCGTTTGTACAGCATTATACAAGAAGGAAACTAGCCCTGGTCATTGTGGCTCAGTTGGTTGGGCATGGTCCCATGCACCAAAAGGTTGCAGGTTCGATTCCTAGTCAGGGCACATGTCTGGGTTGTAGGCTTGATAGGGGAGATGCAGGAGGCAGCCGATCAATGTTATGCTTTCATATTGATGTTTCTCTCCCTCTCCTTTTCTCTCTCTCTCTAAAAAATCAACTAGCCAGTTTATATTTTTCTACCTATCCCCCACCCTATGAATGTGATACTTTCTACTATTAAATTTAAGTTCAAAATTAAAGAAAAGAATTGCTGACTCATAACTGGGGACATTACCTATCCATCCTGAGAAGTAGTGGATGTTATGAGGGGTAGTGAGAGTAAACTGTGTTTGAACATCTTTTTTATTTTTTTAAATTTATCTTTATTGTTGAAAGTATTACAGATGTTCCCCCTCCCCCCATTGACCCCCTCCACTCTGCAAACCCCCATCCCTGCTTGTCTCCTCCCTCCCGCTTGAACTTCTTAATCCTGTGGTGGCAGAAAAATGGGAGCTTCTGCACTATACTGAACCCTTTAAGGGGTTTGTTTGCATTTTTATTATTTCTACTTACGCACTTATGGTCCTGAGTTAGTGACTTTGTTTCCTTTTCTCTTAAAGTAAAATTATGATTTCTAAAGAACTCACCTATGGATTTGTGAATTGTCAAAGCCTTTAGGAGATAACTCTCTCGAAGACTTATTATCACTAACAATAGAGAGATATGAGTAAAGACCAAGGTGTTTTAGACAGATGTACTATTTGCATCTTTTAACATTTCCATTGAATTTGTTTGCCAAATTGTTTTATGTGTGGGCAATTTTTTCTCCTTATATAAGATCTAGATTCCTATGTTTTGCCAGTCTTTAATAGAAAACATTTTTAAAGTTTCTCCCTCTCCTCTAACTCTTAGGGACTATACAAATCAATATCAACTGTCCTTAGATCAAGCCCGTTGTGTTCTTTATTAAACAATATGTAAGCCTATAGTGACCTTGTTCTATATTTCCCACAAATGTGATCACAATGATTTCCTTTTGTGGCAAACAAAGCTATTTTTCTATGGGTGAGGTTTTTTTTAACTATCAGAGATAAAGAGTGGTAGTGCAGTTATTTTGTTGTTTCAGCTGATCTCAGGATGGTTTAAGCTAACATTTTGTGATTAAAATAGTGACCTATAAAATATAGTCAGTATTGTGTATTTAAAATATCATAGTATTCCCTTGTTCTACATAATATGCTGTAATATATGGCATTTTAATAAATACATACTTATTTTAAATATTGGAGTTCAATTTTTGAGAGGTTATTAGAGACCACTTGGGGTTAAAAAGATTGAGTTTGGAATCAGTATCTATTCTTTATTTTTTTTAATATATTTTATTGATTTTTTTTTTTATTTTACAGAGAGGAAGGGAGATAGAGAGTTAGAAACATCGATGAGAGAGAAACATCAATGAGCCGCCTCCTGCACATCTCCTCCTGGGGATGTGCCTGCAACCCAGGTACCTGCCCTTGGCCGAAATCGAACCTGGGACCTTTCAGTCTGCAGGCCGATGCTCTATCTATCCACTGAGCCAAACCGGTTTCGGCAGTATCTATTCTTTAATACCAGTACCTAAGTAGGAGGCTCAAAGAAAAAGTTGAATGCATCTTGCTGTGATTAACACACCCATTACAGGAAAAAAATAATTAGAATTTGCTTGCCAATGCATCAGTTTTGAAATGTGGCAAATAGGTTAATCTCCTATAAATTAGAATTTGGTGTAGGCTTTCAATAGAAACACTCTCAGAACTGTAATTTTCAGATGATATATTTATTTTGTATTTTGCTGAGCTTCAGAAATCTAGTTTACTTTGTCCTAAAGCCTAGTGAAGGATTGTCACAATTTGATTACATATTTTAAAAGGATGTAATCACTCTAGCTGTGTTTTGTAATGTTCTGGTTAAATTATTTTTAATTTTGCCTTCCTACCTTCTCTACTTCTGTCCTTCATATTCTTATTTCTGTTCTATGTAGAGAGAGAGAAATACTTTTTCTCCTCTTTCTCTGGTGGGCTAACTCCACAAGAAAAAAAAAATTACTTTACAATGAATGTGTCTGGAATGTCACTTGGAGATGGAAAAATCCTTGCAAGTTTATAACATTTGCAAGACCTCTGGTTATGTGTTGACAAGTTCCTTCTAGTTACATGTGAAATTTTATTTTGGCAAGAACATTTTATCACTTTTCTGTGTTTTTTTCCGATAGCATATGAATAAAATCTTATATTTTCCTTTTCAGTAACACAACTTAAAAATTCCAGTCTCTGAAACTAGTGGTGTTTTGCTAGTCAGGAAGTTAGAAAGTTTATGTAAACAAATAAATCCTATCTAATAATAGACATGCATGGTAATTGACCATACCTTCACTACACCTCCCATTGGCTAATCAGCATGACATGCAGATTAACTGCCAACAAAGATGGTGGCTAATTTGCATACTGCAGGCAGGGCGGGACAGCGCGAACCGCCAGCGCACCACCATCCAGGCAAGGCCGGCTGCCTGGGACCCCATCAGCGGGTCCCGGGCGGCAAGGCACGCCCGCCCAGAAGCCCCAGCAGCTGGCTTGCCTTGCTGCCCCGGGACCCCATCGGGCCTGCCCCAGAAGGCCCAGAAGCTACCTGATATGGTAGTAACTCTATCAGTAAGCACTCTGAAAGTCAGTGGCATAAATGCACCAATTAAAAGACAGATTATGAGGGTGAATCAAAAACAAAACCCACTTTAAATATAAAGACACATATAGATTAAAAGTAAATGAATTAAGCTGCAGCCTGTTTTGCTCAGTGGATAGAGCATTAGCCCGTGGGCTGAAGGCCAGTACATTATTACAAATCAGTGGTGAACGCAGGCTTCTTCATCTTGTGCCTGATCTTAGGAAGAAAGCTTTCAGTTTTCTACCATTGTTATACTACCTGTGGGTTTTTCATAAATGGTCTTTATCATGTTGAGGAAGTTTCCGTCTAATCCTAACTTTTTGATAGTTTTGATCATGAAAGGGTATTGGACTTTGTCAGGCCTTTTTTGCATAAACAGGGATGATCGATGATCGTGTGTGTGTTTGTGTGTGTGTGTGTGTGTGTGTCCTTTTTTCTATTAATGTGGTTTGTGTCTTTTTTTTCTCTTAATGTGGTTTGTGTCCTTTTTTCTCTTAATGTGGTATATTGGTTGGCTTTATTATACTGAACCACTGGGGATAAAAATCCCACTTTTTTAGCCAGTCACTTAATTTTTAGCTTGGGTGAGTTCCAAGTTAGGCTAAACAGAGATAAGAGCCTGTGTCAGTCCATCAGATAGCCCCCAGATAGGTTAGAACATATAGACGCAGTAATTTGAGATTTAGGTCTGTTTTGCTCCCTCCGGACCCAGGTATCAGGATCCCACACTGGGAAAGCAGGCTCATGTCTTCAAGACTTCTATTGTACTAGGAAAGGGGATGGGACTAGGGTAAGTATTGCCACAAAGATTTCTTACCATTTTTAAGTTGCCTTTTCTTGATTCAGTATTCACTGACTTCTGTAAAATTTTTTTTTCTAGAGTTCTAACAAAGTTGATTCTGACATTGTTTACTTGTTTTCAAAGTTTCTGAAGGGAGTGGGGAGTTTAGAACTACCTACTCCACCATTTTACTGATGTCACTTTCTTAATTTCTTTTTGATTTTTAAAAATTTCCTCCTTTTTACCGTTTATTTCTATAAATGCTTTATTTGTTATATTTAGGCACTCATGTCCTTTCTAATTTTGTATTCATTTCTGAAGTGATTTTGCTTTGTTACTATTTCTTTTTGGAGTTCTTTCACCTTTTCTGGAGTTTTATAATTGTGATTTATGTTTTTCTTTCATGCCTTGAATTGTTTTTTTAAATGCCTTTTAGCTTGTTTTAAAATAGTATGTTATAATTTGATGTGTGCCCGAGGTCTGTCTTTCATTATCTGTAGGGATGTTACTCTGCTCTTCAGTCTCTTTTTTCTTAAAATAATTGTATGGGATGGGACCTTGACATTTTTCTGTTGCTTATTTTTATGTGAAGTTTTGTTTTTCTGAACTTTTAGAAGGGGTCATGATTTAGGATAACTTTTCTAATGGCACAGAGCTCCCTCTTCTGGTATTTTTATTTTTTTGTAAAATGTTAAAAAATATGGTGATTTCTTGCCCCTTCTCTACTTTTACTGGACCTCTTCTTCCCTTATCTCTGTTGTCCCTGTTTTGCTCAATTTTGTGTCCACACCTAGCAGCTTTTCCTCAGTGTGGAGTCCTGTTGTGGAAGGCAGCTTTGGTTGGGGGGTTGATTTTAAGAATTTATATGATTCATACTGCTCCAGCCTTTTCCAGAACTTACCCGACACTCACTTGTGATTGGATTGGGATAAACCTTTTTAATTTTCAAGGTTCTCGTCTCAGATTGGCCATCATACTATCCAGTAAATACCTACTGACTATTTGATGTTCTCCTTAAGTCCCTCAAATGCCCAATTGCTTCCCTATGCATCCTCCTGCACAGATACTGACTTCATGCAGGTCCTATGGCTGCTGATGGTTTGCCCCACTCCTATTTTTTTTTTAATATATTTTTTATTGATTAAGATATTACATATGTGTCCTTGTCCCCACGTTACCCTCTACCCCCCCCCCCCCCCGCTCATGCCCTCACCGCCCCCGTTGTCCATGTCCATTGATTAGGCCTATATGCTTGCATATAAGTCCTTTGGTTGATCTTTCCCCCTTACCCCCACCCTCCCCTACCTTCCCTCCAAGTCCCGACAGTCCAATCAATGCCTCTCTGTCTCTGGATCAGTCCTTGTTCATCAGTTTATGTTGTTCATTATATTCCACAAATGAGTGAGATCCTGTGGTATTTATCCGCTCTCCAGTTCCATCCATGCTGTGGCAAATGGTAAGAGTTCCTTTTTCTTCTTCCTCTTCTTAAAGAATACCTTTCAGCATTTCATATAATGCTGGTTTGGTGGTGATGAACTCCTTTAGCTTTTTCTTATCCGTGAAGCTCTTTATCTGACCTTCTATTCTGAATGATAGCTTTGCTGGATAAAGTAATCTTGGTTGCAGGTTCTTGTTATTCATCACTTTGAATATTTCTTGCCACTCTCTTCTGGCCTGCATGGTTTCTGTTGAGAAACCAGCTGACAGTCGTATGGGTACTCCCTTGTAGGTAACTGACTGTCTTTCTCTTGCTGCTTTTAAGATTCTCTCTTTATCTTTTGCTCTTGGCATTTTAATTATGATGTGTCTTGGTGTGGTCCTCTTTGGATTCCTTTTGTTTGGGGTTCTCTGCGCTTCCTGGACTTGTAAGTCCATTTCTTTCACCAGGTAGGGGAAGTTTTCTGTCATTATTTCTTCAAAAAGGTTTTCAATATCTTGCCCTCTCTCTCCTTCTGGTACCCCTATAATTCTGATGTTGGTACGCTTGAAGTTGTCCCAGAGGTTCCTTACACTATCTTCATATTTTTGGAATCTCTTTTCTTTTTTCTTTTTCGGTTGGGTATTTTTTGTTTCTTTGTATTTCAAATCTTTGACTTGATTCTTGGGATCCTCTTGTCTGCTGCTGGATCTCTGTAAATTATTCTTTATTTCAGTCAGTGTATGCTTAATTTCTAGTTGGTCCTTTTTCATGTCCTCCATGGTCTCACTATACTTATTGAGGGATTCATTAAATTTATCGGCGGTTTCCATAAAATTCTTGAAAAACCTTATAAACGTGGCCTTGAACTCTATATCCAATCGTTTGCTTTCCTCCATTTCTGCCATTTGTGACCTGTTTCTTTGTCTCCGCATTTTGGCAGCTTCCCTGTGTTGATAGAGTGGCCCTGCGCGCCAGGTGTCCTGTAGGGCACAGTAGCTCAGCCTCCCCAGTTACCTGGGGTGGACACTCTTGGTGCACTCTTGGTGCCTTGGTTGTTGTAGGATCACTGGGAGGAATTGACCTCCAGGCCAATTGGCTGTGAGAATCAGCTGTGTCTAAAGTGGGAGAACTTCTGTGCTGAAGACACCCTTCTGGGGCAAGACTTGCTTCAGTGGGGCTTTGGTGCTCACTGAGTCTGCTCCCTGAGTGTGTCCCTTATGGATCTGAGGAGTTGCAATCTGGATGGTCCCCCTCTGACCACTGGGCACAGTGGCTCCTGGATCTAAGGAGGTGCTAATTCAGCCTCTGCCTGAGGCCACACAGCAGGAGCCACGAAGAGGCTCAGCTGTGAAGCAATGCAAGCCGCTGCGGGGCCTTGGGCCTTCTCTTGGAAGTTCCGGGTCTGCCTGGCTCGGCTGCATTTAGGTGCATTCACATGTAAAAGCCTCTGCCGCAGCCTGGGTGGGGCAGGGTCTCAGGGAATCAAAGGGCGGATCAAGGAGCTATGGCTGATTCTCCGCCCGGAGTTGCGGGTCTCAGTGACCCGCTAATTGCTGCAAGCACCTCTGAGGGAAAGCCGCCTTCAAGTTCGCCCGCTGCCGGACAGACCAGCTTCTCCCCGTATGAGTCCTGGGTCCCCAGAGAATTCCCGGAACCGGAGTTCAGAGCAGTCGGGAGCTTGTGATTCAAAAAGACAGCCGAGTCCTCAGGTGCCGCCCCCTTTACTCGCGCGCGCACGAGCCGCCGTACCTCTGCACTTCACCTCTGCAGCTCCTCTGGCTCTCAGCGTGCTTTTCTTTCCTTCTAGTTGTAGAATTTACACTCAGCCAGCCTTCCTGTTGTTCTGGATGATGTTTGCTCTGTCCTTTGCGGTAATTTTCAATTGTTGTGTGAGGCGGCAATTTCCCGGTGTTTACCTATGCCGCCATCTTAGTTTCTCCTTAAAAAAATCTGCCCCACTCCTATTTTGAGGTCCCTAACCTAATTTTAAATAGCTTCTGTTCAATGTAGACTGAATAATGGCAGATTGTTTCATAGGTGGTGCAGAAATATTTTTTATATCAATCTTTCAAAGCAGCCAAAAGCAGAAAGTTAAATCATATCAACAAAAATATTTCTTCAGGGAAGTAAAACAAATGATCTCCACAAACGCAGAGACTCAGGGGCATATGTGTAGGTTAGTGTGGCTGGGAGGTATGAGGAAATAGAATGGTGGAAGTGAATGAGTTTGGAGAAGGAACCAGGAACCAGATTTCGTAGGGCTTTTCAGGTTATAATGGTAAGAACTTTGGACTTTATTCTGAGGTGTGTGGAAGCCATTAGACTGAAAGCAAGGAAAGAATGAGCAACTAATGTAAACTATGTTCAAGCTAAGTGGGTGCTGCTTTGAGCAGTAATATAGCTATGTCAGCATAAAACAACCTGGGTTAATACTGATTTTTTTATTTGCAATTTTATGGTTTTAGATTTATATAAGCGTTACATACATGAGGAGTACACACACACTTTTTTTTTACCAAAGTTTGCTAAATAGTACTGAATCTCATTTCAGTACTATTTAGCTGATATTCTTATTTATCTTCTGTTCTCTTTAATGTTTAAAATGAAATACTAGTTGCATCCCATTAAATTAACTTAGTAACATTAATGGATCAGAACTTGAAGTTTGAAAACCATTATAATTCTAGTATAATCCCTTTACTTGGGTTACCATAGCACACATTACTGGAAATGACCAAACTAGAATCCAGATATCATCACATTTCCCAAGAGTATATTTATTTAAAAACAAAAAAACAAACTCCCTTATACAGTGTAACATTAAGTTAGTTCTAGTATAGAAAAAATGTTGAGGATAAATGTTCTTACTTGAGTGTGTTGTCTGTGCTATTCTCCCTGGTATGAAATGTTAAGGACTCTAAGTTTCAAATGGATTTGTAAAATATTAATACAGTTTTCTTTACTATGGTCTGTAATTAAATATACAAACTGCTAGCTAAAGTAACAGTTGGTTTGGTCTCTTTTGAATTATAAACAGAGCCTGGACAGTGTCACTAAGTGGTTAGCATCAATCTGTGAACCGAGAGGTTACTGGTTCGATTCCCTTTCAGGGTACATGCCCGGGTAGCGGGCTCGATTCCTAGTTAGGCATGTGCAGGAAGCAGCCTATTGATGATTCTCTCTCATTGATGTTTCTATCTCTTCATCTCCCTCCCTCACTGAAATAATTTAAAAAATATATATATATATATTTAAAAAGGAATTATAAACAGAGTAAATCATATTACAGGCAGCCTGATGGCCTTTATATTGTCACCTAAGAATTAATGAAAAGAATTGTCATTTTCATATTTTCTGCAAATTGCTTATTCTTTTGTTGTGTTTCACTTTGGAAGAGAGCCTGTGGGAGGAGTGAAGCACAAATGAAACATAAAGGCCAGTTGAAGTAATGGGAACGATAGTTCTTTCAGTTCTCTTATTTGAATCCTTGCTTCTGTGTTCCATAGCTCTGTGACCTTTGGAAAAATAGTTGCCTGGGCCTCACTTTTCTCATGTATAAAAGGTAGTAATATCTATATCACAGCTTTAATGTTAAGGTTAATGAGAGCCTGGTGGTGTAATACACATTTTAATAAACATTAGGTTTTTGTTTTTTTTCCCTTTCTTTCTTAGGAAGGAATTCAGTGAAAATATGTTGCTAGAATATTCAGGGCTGGAGAGTGTAGAAAATTTCAAAAAGAAAGGTACATCTTTTCTTATTGGTTATTCTCTTTCTGGTAAGTCTATTATGTGTGGTCCCAGTTGTTCCTAATCTATTTTGGGATAAGTAAGTGAAAAACAGGTGGGCTTCCTGTGCTTCCTCCTATCCCTTCCCTTTTAAAGATGGAATATTATGTAATCTAAGTGATGAAAGGCAGCTTTAGGAGACCAGGAAGTAGTATCTTCATAGTTGATTCCATTATTTTAGTTTCTAGTGTCTCCAGTCTGCTTAACAAAAAATTTTACTGAGGATATATTGGTCCTGATATCAAGTATGCTAGCTAACTGATAGCTACTTGTATTAGTTATAAGTGTTACCAAAAACCATTTGTCCTGCCTGTGGAATGAACAACACTTTCTTTGACTTAACCCAGACAACCTAGAAAAATTACAAAGTCAGAGTGAGATGGAAAGATAGAATTTTATCTAGCTGGCTTTAAAAACAAAACAAAACAGGTTTATCAAGATGTAATTTATTTACCATAAAATTCATCCTCTTAAAGTGTACAATTTAGAGGTTTTTAATATATTCACAGTTATACAACCATCACCACTAATTTTAGAACATTTTAATCACTCCAAAAAGAAACCTTATACCCATTAGTAGTCATTCTCACCCTACCTCACCCCATGGTCTGGCACCTCAGCCCCTTGGGGATTACTAATGTAATTTTGTTTGTATGGATTTGCTTATTCTGGGTATTTTATATAAACACTAGAGGCCCGATGCACAAAAATCATGCAAGAGTAGGTCTTCCTTCCCCCGGCTGCCGGCACCGGCTTTTCTCTGGCACCCAGGACCTGGGCTTCCCTTGCAGAGGGAGGCCCCACCCACCCGCTGCAGCCTGCTGGTTGATGGCCTGGGCCTCCCTCTTTGGGGCCATCATGGAGCCCCCCAATTGATTGCCCCACCAGCCAGTGGTCTGGGCCTCCCTCTGTGGGGTGATCATGGGGCGATGGCCAGGCCCCCAACCAATCGCATCACACCCGCCTTGGCTGGCCTGGCGCCAGTGGGTGTCATAGTGTGGTCTGGGATGGTCATCTGGATGGTCATCCTGCTGTTTGGCCGTTCAGTCGATTTGCATAGTATGCTTTTATTATATAGGATAATAACATAATATATGGTCTTTTACTTAATATAATGTCTTAAAGCAGGGGTCCTCAAACTTTTTAAAAGGGGGGCCAGTTCACTGTCCCTCAGACAGTTGGAGGGCCGGACTATAGTTTAAAAAAAAAACTATGAACAAATTCCTATGCACACTGCACATATCTTATTTTGAAGTAAAAAAACAAAACGGGAACAAATGCAATATTTGTATTTGCATGTGGCCCGTGGGCCGTAGTTTGAGGACCCCTGGTCTTAAAGGTTCATCCATGTTGTGGCATGAATCAATACTTCATTCCTTTTTATTGCCAAGTAATATAACATCAGATGGATAGACCATTATTTTGTTTACCCATTCATTAGTTGGACATTTGGGTTGTTTCTACTTTTTGGCTATTATGAATAAACGCTGCTATGAACGTTGTGTATGAGTTTTTGTGAGGACATATGTTTTCAGTTTTCTTAAATATATACCTTGGAGTGGAATTTTTGGCTCATATGCTAACTTTATGTTTAACATTTTGAGGACCATATATCCTTTTTTCCAAAATGATTGTACTATTTTGTTTAGCTCGATTTTAAATCACTGATTTTAGTGTTCTAATTTTATATATATCAAAGGAGAACCTTGGCTGAAACAAGTGATTTGAATTGATAGTGGGGGGAAAATTCACCTGCACTAGTTTGCAAAGTTGGAAGTACTTTTTAAAATGTAGATTTAGAATTATTACTATTAATCTTTGACTTTTCAATTTTATTTTTGCAGTTTTATCTCCAAGACACTAAAAGTAGTAATGGTACCTTTATAAATAGCCAGAGATTGAGTCGAGGCTCTGAAGAAAGTCCACCATGTGAAATTCTTTCTGGTGACATTATCCAGTTTGGAGTAGATGTGACAGAGAACACACGGAAAGGTACGGGTATGGATCGATTTTTCCTATTATTTGTCTTTTTAACTTTATTTTTATTCTATCATTAAATGTTACAAAGTATGTTGTGCTTGTAGAAGCAATTTAAATACAGCATTATATGCAGTAAAGTTAAAAGTCTCATATCTCCTATTTTATAAAATTTTAAAATCTGAAATGTTAATAATTAATCTATATTCTTCATCACAGTATGACTATATAGGTCATGACTGTGTCATTTAGGAAACAGTATGCAGTGACTCTATACCCAATCAGTAGGAGCTTAAACCATAAAGATAGTTATTGTTAATAAGAAGTCTGGAGACAGGTAGGTCCAGACTTTGTTCTCTAGACTCAGTGATGTTATCAGGAATCCAGGTTCTTACTGTCCTCACATGCTATTATCCTTAACATGTTGGCTTCTTTGCTTATGCTCTTTGCCTCATAGTCAAAGTGTGCCAGCTGCAGCCCCAGGCATTATTTACCTCACACCAATGTTCTAGATAAAAAGGAGGAGGTGGGGCAAATGCTTTCCTGTGTGGCTCTGTTTTCATGTTGAAAGAATAGTTTTTTATAGAATCCTCCCAGCAGATTTCTCCCTTTTGTCTCAATGGCCACATGGCTATGTTACATACTTAGCTACAAAGAAGCCGAGGAAGTTACTTACCTGGCAGAGGTAAGAAGGAGATCCATAATTGATCAATTATAATTTATCCCTTCCAGTTGTGCATGCATTGTTGCCTCAAACAAAATTAGAGCTCTGAAAGCAGCTAATAATACCTGTCACCGTTATAAAATTTCATGTCTCAGTGTTTGAAACTAGAAGTTCTCTGAATAAATGTAGATTGTCTATATGTTTAGAATTCTGAAGCTTTCTGGCTGTAGCTAGTAACTCTCTACATATGACCATGAAATTATATAGCTGAATCATAAAACTAAATGAATAGGAACCAAAAGAGTGCAGTTCCACTGTCTTAGTTTAATATGGGTAGTGGACCCAATTGGCAAATTTCTTCTTTCATTTCTCTGAACATACTCTGATCTGGTGGTACCCTGAGTCATCAGTCTCTGACATTTTACTCAGTGTATACGGGGATTGGTGGTGGTGGTGGTGATGCTGGTGTGCATGTGCATGTATATTATATTTTTACTTACTTTCACTGGTGTTGCAATTGCAATATTAGTTTTACTGGGTTTTGTTGGTCTCCTCAGGAAATTGAGTTTTGATATTTGAATTTGTGTAGGGCCACAGTTTTAGAAATTTCCATTTGTAATTGTAAAATAGAAAAGTTTATATTTTGATGCAAAATATTTAGTACTCCTTAATTAAAGAATTCAACTTATGTATGGCCATAATGAGAACAGCTACAGTGGACACTCTAATGTCTGCTATTGCCAAATCACACCTCTTCTGCTACCAAGTCATTCAGCAAACATTTAACTGAGCCCCATGTGTGAGTAACCCACAGAACACATATAATTGGATTAAACTGTCCTCTCCAAGGAATGTCTATCTCCTTAGCTTTCATTTCCCAAAGAGAATTAATACGTGTTTATTGATAAAAGAATAAGATAATCAAATATATTTAGGATTTAACCCAAGGTAATGGGGACTTGCAGAGCTTTTCTTTTTTTTTTAAATTAAATTTATTGGGGTGACATTGGTAGACAAGATCATATAGGTTTCTATGTTATAAGATCTATATATTGTACCACGTGCTCACTACCCAAAGTCAAATCTTCTCCTGTCACCATATATAGGACCCTTTCTCCCTCCACCCCCAGAGCTTCTAATATGCTAACATATATGCAGACCTCCAAGGGGGTGACTGTTACAGAATGCTCTTTCCCAATTCCTTTCTACTCTTCTTCCTTATCTAGCTGTAAGGGATACTCTTTTTTTTTTTTTTTTTTTTAATCTTTACTGTTGAAAGTATTACAGATATCTGCTATTTTTCCTCCCCATTGACCCCCTCCTCCCCTCATTTGCCTTTGCCACACTACTGTCTGTGTCCATGGGCTAAGCATATACTATCTAATAAAGAGGGAATATGCTAATTGACTGTCCCATCCTCAAAGATGATGGCGCCCACAGCCAATAAGGAGGAAAATGCTTATTGACTGCCACACCCTCAAAGATGGCCACGCCCAGTCCCCTAAGCCCTGGAGTTCCCCAGTCCCCTCAGCCCCCCAACCACCCAGGGCCAGCCCGAGGTGCAGGCAAGCTTCGGACGGCATTTGCACAGCCATCCAGGGCCGCCCAAGGCTTGCGCTGCCGGCAGTGGCAGCAGTAGAGGTGTGATGGGAGCGTCACCTTCCCTGATCACCGGGTTCCTCCCGCCCCTCAGGGCTCCCAGACTGTGAGAGGGGGCAGGCTGGGCTGAGGGAACCCCCTCCAGTGCATGAATTTTCATGTACCGGGCCTCTAGTATGCATATAAGTTCCTTGGTTAGTTTCCCCCCTACCCCCTCCTACTTTCCCTCTGAAATTCATCAGTTTGTTTATGGTTCTATGTCTCTGGATCTATTTTGTTCATCAGTTTATTTTGTTCATTAGATTCCACATATGAGTGAGATCATATGATACTTGGCTTTCTCTGACTGACTTATTTCACTTAGCATAATACTCTCCAGATTCATCCATGCTGTTGCAAATGGTAAGAGTTCCTTGCCGTGTAATATTCCACTGTGTAAATGTACCACAGTTTTTTTCTCCACTCATCTGCTGATGGGCACTTGGGCTCTTTCCAGATCTTGACTGTTATAGATAATGCTGTTATGAACATAGGGGTGCATATATTCTTTCTAATTGGTGTTTCAGGTTTCTTAGGATCTATTACTAGAAGTGGGATTACTGGTTCAAATGAGAGTAATATTTTAAAAAATATATATTTTTATTGATTTCAGAGAGGAAGGAAGAGGGGTAGAGAGAGGTAGAAGCATCAATGACAGGAGAGAATCATTGACTGCCTCCTGCACCCCCTACTGGGGATCGAGCCTGTAACCCGGGCATGTGTCCTTGACTGGAATTGAACCCAGGACCCTTCAATTAGCAGACTGACACTCTATCCATTGAGCCAAACTGGCTAGGGCTGGCAGTTCCATTTTTAATTTTTTGAGGGAACTCTATACTGTTTTCCACAGTGGCTGCACCAGACTGCATTCCCACCAGCAATGTACTAGGGTTCCCTTTTCTCCACATTCTCGCCAACACTTGTCATTTGTTGATTTGTTGATGATAGCTCTTCTGACAGGTGTGGGGTGATACCTCATCATTTTAATTTTCATCTCTCAGATGATTAATGACTTTGAGCATTTTTTCATATGTCTCTTGGCCTTCTGTATGTATACTTTGGAGAAGTGTCTAGGTCGTTTGCCCATTTTTTAAATTGGATTGTTTGTCTTTTTATTAAGTTGTGTGAATTCCTTATGTATTTTGGAAATTAACTCCTTATCAGATTTGTCATTGGCAAAAATGTTCTCCCGCACAGTAGGATCTCTTTTCACTTTGTTGATGGTTTGTTTTGCTGTGCAGAAACTTTTGATTTTTATGTAGTTCCATTTGTTTATTTTCTTCTTAGTTTCCTTTGCCTTAGGAGATTTGTCAATAAGCATATTGCTGTGAGAGATGTCTGAGGTTTTGCTGCCTATGGTTCCTTCTAAGATTTTTATGGTTTCACTAGAGGCTCAGTGCACGAACTCATGCATGGGTAGGGTCTGGCCGGCCCACCCCAATCAGGGCCTATTGGGCTGGGCCGGCCTGGGGGAGGGGGTCACAGGTCGAACTCCTGGGTGAGCTCCTGGTTAAGGGGACAATTTGCATATTAGCCTTTTATTATATAGGATGACTTACATTTAGGTCTTTTATTCATTTTGAGCTTATTCTTGTCTATGGTGTAAGTTGGTGGTCTAGTTTAATTTTTTTGCATGTACCTGTCCAGTTTTCCCAACACCACTTATTAAAGAGACTGCCTTTACAGCATTGTATGCTCTTGCCTCCTTTGTCAAATATTAATTGAGCATAATGGCTTGGGTCAATTTCTGGGGTCTCTGTTCTGTTCCACTGATCTATATGCCTGTTCTTGTGCCAGTACTAGGCTGTTTTGAGGACAGTGGCTTTGTAGTATAACTTGATATCTGGTATTGTGATTCCTCCAACTTCGTTCTTCTTTCTCAAGATTGCTGTGGTTATCCAGTCTTTTGGTTCCATATACATTTTTGGAGTGTTTGTTCTATATCTGTGAAATATGCCATTGGTATTTTAATAGAGATTGCATTGAATCTATAGATTGCGTTGGGTAGCATGGACATTTTAATGATATTGATTCTATCAATCCATGAACATGGGATTTTCTTCCACTTGTTTATATCTTCTATATCTTTTTTCAATGTCCTGTAGTTTCCCGAGTACAGGTCTTTTACCTTCTTGGTTAAGTTTATTTCTAAGTATGTTAATTTTTTGTTGTGGTAAATGGGATTTTTTTTAGTTTCTCTTTCTGAGAGTTTATTATTGGTGTATAAAAAAGCCATCGATTTCTGAGTGTTAAGTTTGTATCCTGCTACATTGCCAAATTTATTTGTTAAATCTAGTAGTTTTTTGGTGGAGTCTTTAGGGTTTTCTGTGTACAATATCTTGCCATCTGTGAATAATGACAGTTTTACTTCCTCCTTTCCAATCTGGATGCCTTTTATTTTTTTCTTCTTGTCTGATCTCTGAGGCTAGTACTTCCTGTATTATATTGAATAATAGTGGTGAAATCAGACATCCCTATCTTGTTCCTGTTCTTAGGGGAAATGGTTTTAGTTTTTGCCCATTGAGTATGATGGCCAGTGTGGTTCAGTTGGGTGGAACCACCGCTTGGTGTACAGGTTCAATTCCCAGTTGGGGCACATACCCAGGTTGCGGGTTCAATCCCTGTGTAGAGGCAACCGATAGATGTTTCTCTCTCACATTAACGTCCTCTCTCTGTCTGTCTCTGTCTCTCTCTCTTCTCCCCTTTCCTCTCTTCCCGCTCTCAAATAAAAAAACCCTCCAGTATATATGAAATTTACATAATACCTATGTGTAAAAGGAAACTTTAAAAAAGAATATATAATATATAGAAGTGTGTGTGTATATACTAGTAAAGTCAGGATTTTGTTAGGTGATATGAGCCTGATGTCGTTGAACATATCAGTTTATATAACTGTTTCTTCTCTGTCCAGCTCTTTAAAACAAGCTGATTTTGTTTTTTGGCTTTTTATATAGTGTTGCCCCAGGGAGGAAGCTCACTGATTAGTACTGTACTAACAACCTGCCTTATAGATAAAAAATAATCATTGTAAACAAATAGGGTGACATTGTAATGGATTTTTTATTTTTGAAGGAAGGAATGGAGAAAGCCAACCTATCAGATCCTCCTGGAATGGGAGCCTTAGCAAACTAGCTACTGGCCACCACTTTGTTCCCAAACCCATAGACTGCTCAGACAGGTCATGGATTTTTTGGGTCACACAACATTGCAGTCCTCTGTTGAAAAGTTTGGGACTGGTTAGTTCTATAAAGTTCACATAGAACTTCTATCAACTCATCAGCTCAGGTCCACTTCACCAGTATCTGTTCCTGAGTAAGTCCCTATGAAAAAAGAGCCTATTAAGAGCAAGGTCAATGGTATCTTCCTTTTGCTTTATGCTCCCACAGCACTCAATTATTTTTACTCCCCACAATAAACCATGCCTTTTCTGGCCTTCAAGCCATTGCACACACATGTGTTTTCCTTCACCTAGAAACGTTTCTAGGCTGCACAAGGTGCCCTTCCATGTCCCCATTACACACTGCTCCTCCCCTTTATGTGTTTGCCTCCCTCACTAAACTGTGAGCTGTGCAAGAGCAGTCATTGTATCTGTCTTCATTATAGAAACTCACCGAACCTGGCACCAATATTGTTGATAAATTTTAAAACGTCCCATGAATCTTCATCCACCATTTTACAAACTTTTTTTTATCATCTTAACTAAGATTTTTTACAACCTTCCTCCTAATATGAGGATTGGGAATTGGCAACATTCTTGTTACCCACTGCCCTTTTTGTTCTGCTGTGACTTAGTTACTTCTCCTTACCCTGCCTTAAGCTTGAATTTCCTCATATTATGAAATGGGACTCAAGGGTTTTGGTAGTGTTCAGTGTTCACACTGTGACACAGTGTTCAGTGTGAACATTGAAAGGATGTTATAAAGTGCTCAGTGCAGGGCAGGGTACTTTTATTATCACTAAAACCCTTGCCAGTCATTTGTATCTTTTTTTTTTTTTTTTTTTTTTTTTTTTTTTTTTTTTTTACATCAAGTTTGCCCTTCTTTCTCAGTAGCCTTTACCTTTCTGTCCTTTGGAACCATCATTGGCCATTCAAAGATACTCTCACCAACTAGACTACTCCTTGACTTTTGGCTATGCTGGCTTGCTTGTTCCTGGCACTTGGTAACTTTCACCATAAGCTTTACTTGCTTCTACTTTCTAGCTCCTAGGGAAAATCACAAAGCTGATTCATCACAGACCACACAGATTTGCCAGGCTGACTGAGAGAATCTTCTCATGTCATGGCAGTGTACCCAGGATGTACACCAGAATTACCTGCAGAGCTTTGTAAAACTACAGATGCTCGGATCTCACCCATTCAGCCCTAAGAAGAATTTCTGGGTGTGGGACTTGGACATATCTAATTTTTAAAAAGCCTCAAGTTGTTCTTTTGGACAATGAGGTTTAAGAACTCTGCTCAGTTAAATTTCTGGCAAATGTTTTATATGCTTTCCCTTATCTTCAAGCCCCAAATTTCACTTCTTGCTTTGTCTGCTGTGAATCTGTTCATACTGGCCCTATACTTGTATTTCCAGCTGCTTGTGGTTGTTTCCTTTCGAATGTCCACTGTCACCTTACTCTGTACAAAGCGTAATTTAGTCTTCGAATGAGAGTATTCTACTGACGTCCCAATTTCTTCTATTCCATCGTTCTCCCAAACACTCTAGCTCAGCTTCTTGGTATCTTATCTCCAGCAGTTATGTCATCTACACCATTTGCCCTCCTTTCCCTGCTATTTCTTGTTTTTCCTGTTGCCAATCTAGAGTGTTAATAGAAGCTTTCCACTTCTGGCTACCATTCTTCTGTTACAGATTTATTTATGTCATTCTGCTTTTAGAAGCCTTAGTGACTGTGCCAATTGCAGAATAGTCTGAAATGCTTAATTGTGCACTTGAAGCCCTCAAAAATATGACTCAGTTTAGTCTTTTGGTTTTATTTTCCTTATATATGTTAAGCTATTAACTAGATTGTTTAGAGATAAGAGGGTATATGGAAAAGATTCTTTTGAATCCTAGCACTGCCACTTGCCAAAGGTGTGATCTCCAGCAAGTTATTTTAGTCTCTTTGACTTTAGTATGTAAAGTCAAGTGTAAAATGGGACATAAAAATAACTATTTGCATGGTTTGTCATAAGTAGTCAACATGTATAGTGTGCTTAGCATGAGGCCTGCCACCTAGAGGGCCTTGAAATATATTCTTTATCTCATTTTTTCAATCTTCTCTCCCTAGATTTGTGCTCTCTCATACCCTTCTCTTTTTCTGTTTCTTTGCTTATGCCATTTTCTCTACCTTTGCTTTCCTTGCCCTTGTCCATTCCAAATTCCCACAGTGTTTTATATTTATTGTAGTATTTGTGAAAGTTTCTCCCTTTGTTATGTTAAGTATTTCTAGTTCTCTCTCTGTAAATGAAATTGAAATCCTAGCCATAATCATCTTGTTTTCCCTCATTCTCAGCATACTGCTTTGTAGCCAGCAGTTTCTCAGTGAATATTAAACAAACAGGTAAAGCCAGAGAATCACCACTCCTCATTGGTGAATAAAAAATATGCCAAAGAGCAATATCATTTCACAGTATGCTAGAGAAAGTGGAAAATGAATCCACCTACCTAGAGAAAGGATTCCTCCCACCAAATAAATATGTAGAAACAAAATTCCTGGGAGAGATGGTAGCTGATTCTGAGTCTACCATCTCTCTATGATTTCATGTTTGAGCCTGGAATATTTATCATACTAGAATGCAATGAAGCTATCTAAGATTGCTGGGTTTCCGTCAAAGAACTCGGGAATTAATGTGGAGTTCCAATTGATCAAAGATGGGACACTTTGATCATCAAATAATAATAATAATAGCAGTAGATTGAAATGTACCAAATTTGTTTGAATCCATGAATGCACCAGGATTCTAAAAGAAAAAGATTTGATTACCTTTAGAAGAACTTAGGAAGCCTATTTATCAACCTGCAAACAAAAAATGAGAAAGATTAGCCTGGCCAGCAGGTGTGGTTCAGTGGTTGAGAGTCAACTTATGAACCAGGAGGTCTTGGTTCGATTACCAGTCAAGGCACATGCCTGGGTTGCGGGCTCAATCCTAGCAGGAGGCAACCAATCAATGATTCTTATCATTGATGTTTTTCTCTTTCTCCCTCTCCCTTCCTCTCCAAAATAAATAAAAATATATTAAAAGAAAAAAAGAGAAAGATTAAAGTATTTATGCTACCTTTCCTATAGGAATTACACCTGCAGTAAAGTTTTTACAACTGAACTCAGCTCACAAATGAAGATAGAATGATACAATATCAATTTAAAAATATTTTTGCCTTCCCAGTGTGGCTCAGTGGTTGACCATCAACCCATGAACCTGGAGGTCATGGGTTCGATTCCCAGTCATGGCACATGCTGGGGTTGTGGGCTTGATCCCCAGTATGAGGTATGCAGGAGGCAGCCAATCAGTGATTTTTTCTTGTCATTGATGTTTCTATCTCCCCCTCCCTTCCTCTCTCTGAAACCAATAAAAACATATTTAAAAAAATTTTTTTTTAGAATTAAAAGAGTTTTCTATTCAGCTAACTTTCCCTGCCTCTTTTCTAACTTGGAAAAAAAAAATAATAAAAGGTCTTTGAATTGAAAACATTATGAAGCAAAAACTTTAGGAGTGAAAGTTCAGTAACTCTTTTATTTTAGATTTCAGTCAAAAGGAAATAAGTCCCCAGCTTGGGAAATTATTATTATTATTGAAACTATATATTTAATACAACAGCATCATCTTTTTGTTTTGTTTTATTAATCCTCACCTGTGGATATTTTTCCATTGATTTTTAGAGAGTGGAGGGAAGGGAGAGACAGAGAGAAAGAAACATTGATGTGAGAGAGAGACATTTATTGGTTGCCTCCTGCCCAGGCTAGGAATTGAACCTCCAACCAAAGAACATGCCCTTGACTGGAATTAAACCTGGGACCCTTCAGTCCACAGACTGGTTCTCTATCCATTGAGTCAAATGGGCTAGGGCAGCTTGGGGAAATATTAACACCTCTAAGGGAAATTTTAACACCTCTCATTGAACTCTTGGTTTTTTAAAGGTTTTTTTGGGCTTTTATGATCTTACTCATTGTACTTCTTATTATTGCCAGTCATTTCAAGAGATCCTTCAAACTACTCAGTGTAGGTTGTATCAACCTTACTACGCAATGCAAAAATGGTGATAGAACTAGACTGCAACATACTTCAGAAGTTTTAGTTTCTCAGTCTAGGGCCTTAAACAGTTTTTCAACTTATCAAAGTGAACATGGGTCCTTTAAGCGGTGTTCATGTGAAGAGGCAATAGAAAAGGCTGGCTGCATACCATAAAGTAAATATATTAACTCAAAAGCAAAATAAATAATCTCTGAGATAACAGAGAAAAAAACCCATATAAGTGGTAGTCAGCTTTTGTAGTCTTAATTCTGGGTTTTCATCTCCTAACTACAGCAGGTAATTGCAGATTTTTCTTCCACAAACACCTTGCTTCCCCGATTCAGACACACCTGTTTTTCATGTTTTAACATTTCTGAAATTTGGGGGAAGCTTATAAGGGTAAATATATATTTAATATGGCAGTGTACCTATGGAATTCTTACCCTGCCAAAGAACCTTTTTTTTTTTTTTTTTAATTTGAGCAAGCTGGATTTATTACTCATTATAGAAAAAAAGAGAACAAATAATTTGAGTAACCAAGGGTGTCACACTAAGAAGTGTTAGAAAAGATCTAATATAGGATTAGGGCTTTGGTTGGATGATTTGGGGAGGATCCAAGAAAGCAGGAGTTTGAAAGGGGAGTGGGCCTAGCTGGGGTGGCTCAATAATTGAGCATCGACCTATAAATTAGGAGGTCACGGTTTGATTCCCTATCAGGGCACATGCTCGTCTTGCGGGCTCGATCCCCAGTGCAAGAGGCATCTGACTAGTGATTCGCTCTCATCATTGATGTTTCTATCCTTCTCCCCTTCTTTCTTCCTCTCTTTGAAATAAATAAAAATATATTTTTTTAAAAAAAGAAAGGGGGGGAGGATTCTATGATTGGACATTTCAGTAAATTGTATCTTTAGAGAAGGCAAAGTAGAGCTAAGGCTTAAGGCTATAATTGGTAAAGAAGTAGCAGGAACTCATATTAACCAGGAGAGAGGAGTATTTGCTATTTTGCACAGTGATCTTGTTTTTGTCAGTGCTTAGATGAAGTTATGAAGTGGTCTTGTTTTGCTTCATAGTCTCAGAATGATCTTGTCTGATATTAGTAAGATTACTTATGTCCCCCAGGAGAATAACATGGCCTAGCAGCTATAAATATTAGAGCAGTTCCTAGATGCCAGGGCTGGGGGTTTTTGTGTGTTTTTTTTGTTGTTGTTGTTTTTTGTTTTTTACTTCTCATCATTGTACCTAGTACATGGTATTCATGCATTAGTTACTTTTTGAAGTTACTTTCAGATGTCAAGTAAATAAAGAGTTTTTACTGTGTTCTGAAGAACGCTTTTCATGGCCAGGTAGAGGAGAAAGAAGATGGCTGTGCAGGGTGAGAAGTCACACAATCTGTTGTCTGCAAGCTGGAGAACCAGGAAAGCCCATGGCTCAATTCAGCCTTAGTCCAAAGGCCCGGGAACCAGGAGAGCAAGTGGTAATGATAGAAGTCCCAGAGTCTAAAAGCCTGTGAACCAGGTGCTCTGATGTACAAGTGCAGTAAGTGATGGATGCCCCAGCTCAAGAAGAGAGAGAGAATTTTTGAGAAACTTTTACTTTTTAAAAAAATTTTTTTATTGATTTCAGAGAGGAAGGGAGAGAGAGATAGAAACATCAATGATGAGAGAAAATCATTGATCAGCTACCTTCTGCATGCCCCCTACTGAGGATGTGCCCTGCAACCTGGTCATGTGCCCTGACGGGGAATTGAACCATGACCTCCTGGTTCATAGGTTGACACTCAACCACTGAGCCACACTGACCAGGCCTGAGAAACGTTTAAATTGTGTGTTTTTCAATCAGTTTTATCTTTGAATCTTTTAAATACAGTAATAATGCTTCCGGGTGAATTTGGAGAGCATAGTTTGTTTTAAAAGTACTTAATAAAATACTGTACAGCAGCATTTTCCAAAGTACAAGGTGGGCAAAAGTGGATTTACAGTTGTTCATATGGAAAATAATACAATAATTAATCAATAAAAATACAAGAATAAACTGTGTTTCACATACTCATTACTTTTGCCCCACCCCATATTTTCTTCAAAATATGATATATGTCATATATATATATATATGTGTGTGTGTGTGTGTGTGTGTGTGTGTGTATGATTAAGTGATTATGGTTATACCAGTGTGTGTGTGTGTGTGTGTGTATATATATATATGGTATAACCATAATCACATAGTTCCTTTATGTGTTCCTAAAAAGGGAGCAGGGATGCGCTCAGTGGTTACATAGGTTTTGAAAATGCATCATGATGTACATTAAGCTCTGAGAAAGGCTGTGATTTAAAAGATTAAAAACTCTTTCAACTTCTTTTAACCAAATATTTTCTAAGCTCCTCTAACCCCACCAACTAGCACTCCATTTTGAGAAATGCTGCTATATAGAGTTGATTAATACAAGTTTTAGAGCAAAACATTTTCATCAGATTGCTTTTGCATATTATTAAGGAGGTAACTGACATTTCTCTGCATCTAGTTGTCACAAGAACCTTTTCAAAGGCAGTGTTGGCTACAATGTTAGTGTAGTCAGACCGTGGTCTTTAACTGCCTTCAATGGTGCGGCAACCTATATTGCCCAGTAAGTGTTAACCCTTGGTTCATCTCACAGTTTGTACACCACCAGTCCAGTTGCTGGACTTCCGGGTGACATATCTGAACAATATAGTTTGTCATCTTAGCACTGTAACTCACTACACCTACTTTTTTAATAAACAATTTTCTTATTAATTTAAATATATTGGTAAAGTGTCAGTCTTGCTGGATCTTCTTGTATTGTGCTCCCGTATTTATTGTAGCCTGTTTGTAGTAAATTTCTGAAGGAGCCCTAGAGCTGGAATAAATTCATCCCTTCCCTATCTTTAGCCAGGGAAAGGTGGGAATTAGGTGTTTCTTGCAAATAGAGATGAACCCTGCCATTCTCAAAGTGAGAGGCAGGCAACTTTACCCCTGAGTAATGGAAGCTGTAAAATATTAACCAGACATGTTCTTTGATGTATTCAATAAACATTTACTAAATGCCTGCTTTATACCAGAAGCAACCAGTCCTTGTTGCCCTCAAAGAGTTGAATCTAATTGTTGAGACAGCAGTTGTGTAAATGATAAATATTAAAAATGCAGTATGCTTGGTGTTATAATAAATAGATTTAGGAGGCTTTGGGGACCCAACTTAGATTCTGAGCTTTGGTGAAGGAACTAGAAAAGTCTGAGTCTGGAGGATAAGTAGCATTTGGTCATGCAGGTCAGGGGATAAAGGACATCACTGATAGGACAACTTGTGAAAAGGCGTAGGGTTGCCCTAACCGATTTGGCTCAGTGGACAGAGCGTCAGCCTGTGGACTCAAGGATCCCGGCTTCGATTCCGGTCAAGGGCATGTACCTTGGTTGCGGGCACATACCCAGTAGAGAGTGTGCAGGAGGCAGCTGATCGATGTTTCTCTCTCATTGATGTTTCTAACTCTCTATCCCTCTCCCTTCCTCTCTGTAAAAAATCAATAAAATATATATTTTTTAAAAAGGCATGGGGTTGTGAAAAGTAAGGTGCTTGGAGATGCAAGTAGATTTGTTCTCATCTAGGGTATTTATGGTAGCAGGGTGGAGGAAGAGGCCAGAAGGAAAGAAGAAAAGGAAGGAAGGAAGGAAGGAAGGAAGGAAGGAAGGAAGGAAGGGAGGGAGGGAGGGAGGGAGGGAGGGAAGGAGGGAGGGAGGGAGGGGAAGGAGCTCAGTAGTTCATGGCCATAATTGCTATGTTAGGCAGAGAATTTAAAAGACTATCCATAGATGGTTCTTAATATGTGCTAGAACTTTTCATATAATAAATAAGTTAATGAAAATTAATATTGAGTAAAGTTGCTAAATTACTTAAATTTAATGTGTATTTCCAGATGTCAGAGTAATCATTACTTCATGTTTATAATACCTTATTGATGATTTGTAGGACTTATCACTTAATAAGTTACCCTCCTATAAGTACATTAGCTCTATTCTTTAAAAATCAGTTTTATTGAGATATAGTTTATTTACATCAGTTTTTTATTGTATATACAATTCAGTGAGTTTTGACAATGTATTGAGTCACATAACCACTACTCCTCTAAACATGATATAGTATATTTTCATCACCCTGCATTCACTTTTAATCAGAGTTTGGTAAACTAAATAAATTAACTCTTTGAACCCGGGAAGAGGTACTATCTGAAGAATAGAGAAATAAAAAAAACTGTCAACTTTTAAACCAGCCCCCAAATTTTACTTTCTATGAAACCCACACACAAAGAGAAGCTTCCTTGCCCTGGCCAGTGTGTTCAGTGGTTAGAACTTCGGCTCATGCACCAAAGGGTTGTGGGTTTGATCCTGATCCCTGGTCCCGGTCAGTACGCGTGTGGAAGGCAACCAGTTGATGTGTCTTTCTCACGTGAATCTCCCCCCCCCCCACTCTCTCTACACCCACTCCTCTAAAACCTTCTTCCCTCCCTTCCACACTCTTTAAAAATTAATGGGGAAAAAATCCTTGGGCAAGGATTAATAACAACAAAAAAAGAAGAGAGAGAAGCTCTCTGTACAGTGCTACTTTGGGGGCTTTTGTCTCTTGAAATCTTCAGAAGGAAAAGGAAGAAGAAGTTGCCTATAGCCCTGGCTGGTGTGGCTTAGTTGGTTAGAGCACTGAAGTGTAACAGGTTTGATTCCTGATTAGGGCACATACCCAGGTTGCAGGTTCAATCCCCAGTTGGGACACATAGGGGAGGTAACCAATCAATATTTCTCTCACATCAGTGTTCCTCTCTTTCTCTCCCCCACCCCCATTTTCTCTCTCCCTCTCCTTCTAAAATCAATGAAAATCATATCCTCAAGAGAAATTAAAAACAAAAAATTTCTTGAAAAGCAAAAGGGGAGTTGTCTACATAATGACTGGTGTAAAGCTATATAAAGATGTTTGGGGGAAGAAACAACCACAAGAAAATAAAACGAAAATTATAAATACTGAACTGGAAACATCATACTTGAAGTCTAGCGAATAGCTCTGGTACTTCATAGCAGAGAGTTGTAGCAGCAGTTTCATTTGTCTGAGGACTTAGTTTTCTCACTCATGGTGAAATGAATGGCACATTTCAAGCTGTATTATACTGAACTGTAGAGTTTTATGAGGTGTGGATAGGAGTAATAGGTTGGGGACAGGAGAATTAGGAATAAGGGCTAAATTTTAACCTGGGGAATAGTTGGACTTAGGTTCGATGCTGGCAAATAGGGAAGACAGTGCATTCCTCCCTCCCCACCCCTTAATTGTACTTCCATATATTAAGTTTACCTTTTATTGACTTGTTATAGCATAGGAGGTTAGGAGACTTTTCTAAACAGAATTCTACCTGTATTTGTGATTTGTTATGGATAGGTACAAGTTTCTCTAGGAGAATGAATATTGTCATTAAACCATCAGGTTTATTTTTTCCCCAAAAAGTTATTACATATAAGAATAAAATATATATTTACATATAAGAGGTATGAAGATTCATATTTCTAAACAATTATTTTATCCATCTTATTTGTTTGTTTTAACCAGTTACCCATGGGTGTATTGTTTCCACAATAAAACTTTTTCTACCAGATGGCATGGAAGCCCGACTCCGCTCAGAGTGAGTATAATTCAGTGCTATAAAATTTTGTTTTAATTACCTTGGTTAATAATATTATAGATGATGGTGTACCATTAATACTTTAGGATTATTCTAACAATGTTAGAAAATTCATATATTACTTTTGGACTAATGCACTTCACTTTGTTTTTAATATTAGTTGTAATTCTAAGTAGGCAATAATGGAAGCACAGGTTACATTTATGCTTCCAAATTTAATTATGCAGTTTATATTTTGATGAATAAATTAGTTGTTTTCTAAAATACTTAGGATATATAAGTTATTGGTGAGTGATAGCTACATTCATTTTGACCTGCATATAATGTAGGGCTTCTTAGACTATGATTGCCTCCGAGGTTAGTGCCGGTGTCACAATCTTATAGAACCTTAAGGATGTTGATATAGTTAGTAGTACATTTTGGTGGGCTTTTTTGGAGAGATTTTTCAGTGCTGTAATTTTTTTTTTAAATTGATATCAGAGAGGAAGGAAGAGGGAAAGTGAGATAGAAACACCAATGATGAGAGAGAATCAGCTGCCTTCTGTACACCCCACACTGGGGATCGAGCCCACAACCTGGGCATGCTCTCTGACTGGAAATCGAACCTTGACCTCCTGTTCATAGGTTGATGCTCAACCACTGAGCCACACCAACAGGACTTTTTTAGAGATCATTTAGAGAAGGACAAATCTAAAAGAAAAATAATTAGTCAACATCTAAATGTTAATATGAAACATAAGTACATTTTGACTTGTACTTTTCACAGATTATCATTATGAGGTGTTGGAGGAAGCTAAATAATCTAAAATTCAGCATTTTTTATTTTGGGGGAAAACCTTGAATATGCTAGAAGTTTGTTTCTATATCTAATATAATATTTTCTGCTTTTCAAAAGCAGAGAAAAAGATCTAAGGGTGGGAGGTTGAGAGAACCAACGTGTAAGGCAAAGTATAGAGTAGTCAGTAGGAAAGAGATATGGAAAAAGAAAGCAGAATGCATAACCCATGGGCACAGACCATAGGGTGGTGGAGGCCTGGGGTGAGGGGCGGGCGTAGGTTATAAGGGATCAATGGGAGAAAAAAAAGGACATATATAATACTTTCAACAATAAAGATTTTTTAAAAAGAGGGTATGCCAATCTTATAAAAAGAAAAAGAAAAAGAAAGCAGAGAGAAAACTTCCTATTACTGTGATAGTCTGTTCATTCATTAGAATGATATATTACTCTTCAGTTAGAAGCTACCAAGTTTTTTTTTTTTTTAGCTTCAAGGATAACTGAAGCAAAGCAGAAATTTTAAAACTTTATAAATTTAGCCCTGCCAGTGTGGCTCAGTTGATTAGAGCAATGTACTGTGTACCAGAGGATGGTGGGTTCATCAGGTCACATGCCCAGATTGCAGGTTCCATCCTCATTTGGGACGTGGGCAGGGAGGTGCCAGTTGATGTTGTTTTTCTCTCATATCATTGTCCTTATCTCCCTCCCTCCTTTCCTTCCTCGCTCCCTCCCTCTCCCCCCTTCTTCAATAAAAAAATAAAATTAAATAATTTTTAAATGACACTATAAGTTTAATAATAAAATTAAAGACATTATAAATTTAAGACATTAATGTTTCCTATTTTTAATGATAGTTTAATTATTAAAAATAAAATTAACTTTGGGAACTTGATTGTGACTCAGCTTTTATGAGTTAAGATTTTAAAAAGAAGAGTAACTGTTAATCAACTAATGAAGTATGGCTTCTTAAAGACCTTGATGTTTGTATTTGATAATGAGATTTTCCTCTCCTTTAGTCAAAAGTTTTGAGCAATTACATAAAGGGTCATCTGTGTTCTAGGTTTCACCCAGTAGGACATGTGAATTTTTTCAAAATTTATTTCAGAGAATTGTGTCACTATCCCTCTTGTTTCCCCAAAACTTTTCATCTTTGCCCAATTTCCTTCTCATTGTTTGATTTTATTTATGTGGTTAAATATTAGCATCACTTAAAATTTACTGTCAATTTCATTGTAAATAATCTGGCTTACTTTATGGATGAGATGAATTTTGAACAGGCATGTCTCTAGAGCTGGAGGAAGGTCAGAATCGTCTTTAAAGGAGGATGGTCCAGTTCAAGGCCTGTTCTGTGACTTGATCAGGCCTTCCTTTTCTCATTTGAAAATGAACATAGCCCTGGCCTGTGTGGCTCAGTTGGTTGGAGCGTGGTCCAGTACACCAAAAGATGGGTTCGATTCTGGATCAGGGCACATACCCAGATTGGGGATTCAATCTCCAGTTGGGGCTCATGTGTGTGGGAAGCAACTGATCAATGGTTTTCTCTAATATTGATGTTTTTCTCTCTTCCTCCCTTCCTCTAAGATTGATTAGGAAAAAAAAAGAAAATGGAGATAATAACCTATTTAGCAGGAATTTTATGAGGAGGATTAAACAAGGTTGCGTACTTAAAAGAGAGTAATACCTGGTATATAATAAGCACATGTTGTTTCTTTTATTGTAATTTAATATTTTTAACAATCAAGATGCTTTTAAGTATGCAAAAATACTTAGAGTTGAAGGGACATTGTATACATAGCATTGAATGCTTTTAAAGTCTTCAGTAGTTCTGAAAAAGTTTATTCTTTTTCCTCCTTGATTTTTATTATATTGTACAAATAATTTTTATTGATTTATTTGAGAGAGGGAGGGAAGGAGGGAAGAAGAGAGAGAGAGAGAAATTTGTTGTTCCACTTATTTATACATTCATTGATTCTTTTATGTGCTCTGACCAGATATCAAACCCAAACACTTGGGGTATCTCATGAAGACGCTCAGACCAACCGAGCTGCCTGGACAGGGCTTTACAAATAATTTTTAAATGATAAGAAACAAACCCCACCACCCTAACACTAAATAACAATTTTCCTTTTCTACCTTTCTTGTTGCATATGAACTTTTTCCATAATTCAAATAGAATATATCCATATCCAAGATAGTTTTGGTACAGTACAAATATATATCACTTATAAAATGTTTTGATTTTTAGCTTTTTAAGATTTTCACGAGAACAAATAATTTGTACTTGAGTCACTAAGAAAACTGGAGTTGTACATAATTTTTTAGATCTTCATTAGGCACCAGCTTTGTTAGGGTCTTCTGATAGGTTCTGGGGATAGAGAGATGAATTGGTCACAGTCCTGGGGAACACAGATGGGAATCAAACAAGGAGAGTAAAGGATTATAAGGTCTCAGTGAGAGTCTGTACAGGACGTCTATCAAAGGTGCTCAGAAGGGAGAGAGGTGCTGGTACTTAACGTTCCTTTTCGTTCAGCACTTTAGAATATTCATGATTAATTGAAACAGTTTTTTAGGATGTTTGCACTTACTACAATGGGATCAGAATTGTCATTTCTATTTTTAAGTCCTGAAAGATCAGTTTCTCAGGGGCTTACATATGATTAACCAATTGAATCTAGGGGTTTTACCCAGTCAGCCTTCAAGCTGACTCACCAGAGTGACCTCTAGGATATGGTGCCATTAGAAACTGGTAGGGGACATGGATGGCATCCTTGCTCTTTGCTCCCTCTGCTCAACTCCAGCCCACATACATCATCTTACAGGACATTGTAAGATAGGAACCCTGGCTTTCTTATGCTGCAGTGTTCTGATGGGAGTGGTAGTAGTGATCAAGTGCTATAGTGCCCTAGGTACTGTTTTAAACTCTTTATTTATACTAGCACATTCAGTATTCACAATAACCCATGGGGTTGGTTTTATGATTATTCCCTTTGTATGGATGAGAAAGCTGAAACCCAAGATTACACAGCTGGTAAGTAGAACAGGACCCAGTCAGTGTAACTTCTGAGCCTGCCTGCTTAACTGTCATACTTCACTGCCTCTCTGTCAGTAGTAACTTTATAAGGCCAAAAGACAATTAGTACCAGTTAATACTATCTGTTTACTGTTTATCTTTAAGAGGATATACTGAGTTTAGTTTCATACCTACATCTAAGCTTTCAGTTGTTAGTCGTGTGAGGCGGCTGGGTGGAGAAGACTAGGACTACTCTTTTGATTAGCTAAAGTTGTTCTGTACTCAAACAGGCTTCCAAAGTATAGCTTTCTTTTCAATAGAACTATGTTTTTTAAGAATTTCTGTATAGGAATATTTAATTTTAAAAGAACTTAATTTACATGTTCCAAAATGGATAATTTGGAGTGCTTCTTTTTCATATAGAAATTGGAAATGGATAATTTAAGGAGTGCTTCTTTTTCATATAGAAGTTCTTATGACCAAGGAATTCACCATAGCTCTTATTAAGTAGAGGATTCTTAAAGAGTATTTAATACATTGTGGATTTTGAATTTGTGTTTAGAAATATATTTTGTATGAAAGGTTTGTATATTATCTTATTTTCTATGAAGGATTAAAAATAATTCACGTTCTTTTAATCATGTAAAGGCAATTATATGTCAACTTTAGGGTTTAAGATATTCTGGTTCTGTCATACTCTGTTTCCTCTGTTGTCCGGAAATTAGATAAAAATTCTAATTTTTACTTTTCAGTGTCATCCATGCTCCATTACCAAGTCCTGTTGACAAAGTAAGTTGCCAATGATTGTTTTTTTACAAACTAACTCAGCTCTATTGCTTTGAAAAATGTTTCTGTTTGTTTTTAATATGCTTTACTTAGAAACTTATTTCTCTTTTGTAACAAAGCCTATAGAATGCATATAGATATATGGTTGCTGTAGTCTTCTGATCTTCAATATCTGGAGAATTTAGACTGGATGTTTCTTAGGAAAAAGCCTTTGTTATCTCAAGTAAATGGCTATGTAGACTAGAAGTACTTGTTTTGTGCCTAGCCAAAAGTAAAAAGTGTTTGTTACTACTCTTTATTTTGGAATACAGTTCTGTCTCGAAGTATTTATTAAAGCTTTCTGCACAGAGACTTCACTCTACATATATCTACACATAGAAATAACACAGAAATATGGGCTTATAGAAATTCCTCTTTTATTGTCCTTGGAGATTGATCAGTTTTAGCCTGATTTGGTCAGAAATTTTGCAATAATTACTTGTTAGAAAATATTTTTTCTTTTGTTCAGAAATAATGGTGTATTAAACTGTAGATATCATTGCTAAATAGTGAAGGAAAAACCCCCCAAGCATCTTTTGTATCTTTTGACATTAATGTATAGTGAGTTTTCTTAGTGCAGGAACTAAACTATTGGGGAAAACATTTTACAGTTTTTTCTTCCATTTGGATAAAGAATGAAAGCCTGTTTGAAGCAAAAGTGCTCTGTTAGATTCCTTTTTTAGTAGTAAAAGTGGTTAGTCACCAACTTCAGGAATACCAAGAATTATTTCAGAAGTAAATGATGGCATTGCTGATTTAGGACTAACTTTAAAAAATAATGCCGCCTTTCTGTCTTCTTGCTAGCATATTAATAAATATGAGCCTAATCAAGAATGACTCTACTAGTGATCATGAATAACTTGGTAATGGTGTGATCATGAATAAATTAAGATATGAGGCTTGGTAGTGTTGAGAGTGTGGGTAAATGTCTCAGCAACCTATTAGTGCCCGTCTTTTGTTTGTTGTTGTTTGGAATAATGCCATGGTTTTATATTCCACACTTGGAAGAAACCCATTATGGCAGGTATTTGTTCTTATACTCTTGAGTTCTAAGCATTTGACTGTTACTTGTAATGTTTAAACACCATAATTTCCCATCTTTTTCTTCTTAAAACCGACCTGTAGTTTAAAGGGGGGGAAAAGACAAAACTATTTTCGTTGCCTATGGCCATTGGATTCAGTGTTACATTTCATGTCTTTCTTCTCCCTGTACCCTCACATACAAATACCATTTTGAAGATGGCTACTTCTAAATGAATTGTGACTTATTGACATATTAAAGAACTATTTAAATATAAATTTGAAAGGGGAGGGAAATGTAGATAGATCTATTGATTTAGGTGGTATTATTTCTGTATTAAGAAAAGGCTCTGTAGCTATAAGTTTGTGATTTGGTTTATAAGGAATATTTTCATGAGAAAGACTTGTTCTATCATCCTTCTTATAAATCTCAAACTGGCCAGCATGATAAATACTACTTATAAATTCTAGACATAGGGCAGAAATATTTTGAAAACTAAAGGAACTGGTTAATTTGAAAAAAATTATTTTGCATTATTTCGTGAATGGGCATTTTTGGGACTTGGTTTGGCTTTAAAGTCTTTTATAAATATTTTGTATGACTGTTGATACTGTCATTTTGTTTCTAGGTTGCTGCTAACACTCCAAGTATGTACTCTCAGGAACTATTCCAGCTTTCTCAGTATCTACAGGTAAAAATAAAGCTTAAGAATTCTTAGTCTTTAAAAGTAAAATTAAACAACTTAGGTTTGATTTTGTTAGTTCACAAATATAGGCTAAAGAAATATTGGTTACATATAAATACTAAATAAATACCTTTTCATAGTAAAAAAAAAAAGGATTACAAATAGGTCTTAAGAAGAAAGGATAAAAAAAGAGGCTTGTTAAGTCTAGAGAAGATAAGGTTCTGTTTGCAAGAGAAGTTTTTTCTTCAGATATGAGGATGTGTCAGAAAAAGTTCTTTACCTATAGATGACTTTTAAATAAAAGTAAACCTGGAGAGATGGTTGCTTAATATGATATTAAGAGCAAATAATTATATAGTACTTATTACATGCCACACTTCACCTAATTAATTCACTTAATCCTCACAGCAATCCTATAAGGTATGTATTTTATTCCCATTTTTATGGATGGAGTAACTGAGGGACATTACACACCTAGTATGTGTTAGAGTTGGAATTTGAATGCACATAGTCAAATCTCAGAGTCTCTGCTCTTAACGACTGTGCTGTGCTGCTGGCTCTATGAAAAAGTTTCTTCATAGGGCAGATACTTGCAAAGGAAGTTAATACCATACTTAAAGAGCCATACAAATCTCTAAAAAGGAAACAAATATTAGTTTCTTCCTGGTTTTCGTAGATTTGGGCTGGGTTATGATTCTTCTTATTCTGGTGAGGGAGCATGGTTAAGGAAAACCCTGGATCCAGAATTTAGAGATTGAGGTTTTTATCTTGGTTCAGCTACTCAAGGAGTTCTGTGACCTTGGGTGAGTCATTATGTTGCAAGTCTTCAGTTGCCTTTTGTTTAAAACAATAGAACTAAACCAGTGATGCTGGGTCCCTACATTCTTTTATAGGAATCAGTTAGAACAGTCCTACCTCAGTTAAGAATGTACACATCTTTGAAAATAAAATTATCAATGTATTAATCAGATCTTATCTTCCACTGGGGATCATGTAATGGTGCATAGAAAAGCAGCTTTACACACTTGGAGTTTAGTCGAGTATTTAAGAGCGTAGACTCTAGCCAGAATTCCCTGGACTTGATATGTGGCTTTACCTCCTGACCTGTTGGAAAAGTTGTTTAATTCTTTTGTGCCCCATTTTCCTCACCTGTGATATGGGTATAGTAATAGCACTTACCTTGCAGGATTGTGAAGAGTAAATGAATTAATATATCTAAAGCACTTAAAACAGTGCCTGGCACATGGAATATATTCCATAAATGTTAGTAGTTGTTTACCATACAGTAAGAAAGCACAATAATTGACCTAGATCGCTCATATAGAGAGATGGAAGTAAACTTTGAGATTAATTTAGTCCAAACGTCATTTTTCATATGAGAAATCTGGGGCTCCTATAGGTAAAATGATTTCCCAAGGCTATACACTTTTGTTATTAGTCATCGTGGATGGTGAATCCAATCACTCAAGTACTCTAACTTTCTTACCAGTTTTTTAAATACTCATAGTAGGAGTAATCTTTCAATGGTCTTTTATTAATTTGCTGAGAGAAAATTATACTGCACTGACTTTTCTGTATACATATTTTTGAATTGGTAAAGTTCTAATGTAAGTTGTAAACCTTTTGAATAAAAACTAGAATAGATGCAATTCATCCCTTAGAACCAAAAGCCTATTCCTGAAAGTATTAGATTTATGTTAGGACTTGGTTCGTGGAGTTATGAAGTTTTAAGTCAGATTGAGTAAAAAAAAAAAAAGTGTGATTACACCATCTAGTGCAGTGGTTCTCAACCTTCCTAATGCCACGACCCTTTAATACAGTTCCTCATGTGGTGACCCCCAATTTCATTGTTACAAATTGAACATAATTAAAGCATAGTGATTAATCACAAAAACAATATGTGATTATATATGTGTTTTCCGATGGTCTTAGGTGACCCCTGTGAAAGGGTCGTTCGACCCCCAAAGGGTCGCGACCCACAGGTTGAGAACCGCTGATGTAGTGGAAGTAGTGGTTGTTTGGTGGTTTTGTTTTTAAGTAAAATTTGCAGCTCGAGTGTACTTCCTGAATATTAGGAATGTTTTAGAAGTTTAAAATAAACTTGGCAACTAGTCTCTTATAAGTGTTAGCTGTGTTTTAATGTGGGTTCTGGGCAGGATGGCTTTTATTAGATTCTTTAATCTATACTCTTAGAGTTATATTAAAAACCAGTACTCTAATTCCAATTAGACCAGATTTTTCCTAAACATTATTTATCAAGGATGTGGAGAGCAATAAGTGCATGCTTTAAACCTCAAGTATTGTATTTGAAGCATATGCTTCTTTGTTGAGGTGGCTCAGAGGTATTAGGGTGGTAAGTGTTCTTCTTTAGGTAATAACAGAAATAGAAGAAATGAAGTTTAAAGATATGCCAAAGCCACAACTGTGTGAACATTTCCACCTTGACTTCCATGAAGGAGACCCTCTTAATAGCTATCAAATATTAACAAGTGACCTAGAGATAAGGCTTTACTTGCCAATGTCTTTCTCTGTAAAAACGTTTCTTTGCAGCTGCCAAGTAGTTATATAACTCCTTGACTCCTTAATACTTAATTCAACAAGTACTTGGATTCTTAACTTATTTTTGGCATATTTAATTGCTAAGTCGTATACAGTCACAGAGATAATCAAGACACCTGCAAATGCTGTAGGCTTTGGGAGTGAAGTAATTTCTATTATGTGTTTTTTTAAATAATGTATATATATTTATATGTGTATATATATATAACATTTTAAACAGGAAAAATTAAAAGATACTTTTGTTTTAGCTGTCATACCCATGCAGCTAACCCATTAAGATGTATTTGCTCCCAGCCTTTGTGGCTCAGTTGGTTGAGTGTAGTCCCACGCACCAAGAATTTGCTGGTTCAGTTCCCCATCAGGGTGTATGCCCAGGTTGCAGGCTTGATGCCCAGTAGGGGGCGTGCAGGAGGCAACCAAGCGCTGTTTCTCATTGATGTTTCTATCTCCTTTTCCTTTCCTCTCTCTCAAAATCCATACAAGCATTTTTTTTTTAAAAAAAGAAGTATTTGACAAGATTGTTTTTTTTTTTTTTTTATTGCTTAAAGTATTACAAAGGGTATTACATATGTGTCCATTTTATCCCCCCGCCCTAGACAGTCCCCTAGTCTCCCCTATCCCCCAATGTCTTATGTCCACTGGTTATGCTTATATGCATGCATACAAGTCCTTTAGTTGATCTCTTACCCCCCTACCTCCTGCCCCGCAACCCTCCCCGGCCTTCCTGCTGCAGTTTGACAATCTGTTTGAGGCAGCTCTGCCTCTGTATCTATTATTGTTCAAAAGTTTATAATGGTCTCTATTATCCATGAATGAGTGAGATCATGTGGTATTTTTCCTTCATTGACTGGCTTATTTCACTTAGCATAATGCTCTCCAGTTCCATCCATGACGTTGCAAATGGTAAGAGTTCCTTCCTTTTTAGAGCAGCATAGTATTCCATCGTGTAGATGTACCACAGTTTTCTAATCCATTCATCTACTGATGGGCACTTAGGCTGTTTCCAGATCTTAGCTATGGTGAATTGTGCTGCTATGAACATAGGGGTGCATATATCCTTTCTGATTGGTGTTTCTGGTTTATTGGGATATATTCCTAGAAGTGGGATCACAGGGTCAAATGGGAGTTCCATTTTCAGTTTTTTAAGGAAACTCCATACTGTCTTCCATAGTGGCTGCACCAGTCTGCATTCCCACCAGCAGTGCACAAGTGTTCCTTTTTCTCCACATCCTCTCCAGCACTTGTCGTTTGTTGATTTGTTGATGATAGCCAGTCTGACAGGTGTGAGATGGTACCTCATTGTTGTTTTGATTTGCATCTCTCGGATGATTAGTGACTTTGAGCATGTTTTCATATGTCTCTTGGCTTTCTGAATGTCCTCTTTTGAAAGGTGTCTATTTAGGTCCTTTGCCCATTTTTTGATTGGATTGTTTATCTTCCTTTTGTTAAGTTGTATGAGTTCCCTATAAATTTTGGAGATTAGGCCCTTATCGGATATGACATTGGCAAATATGTTTTCCCACACAGTGGGTTTTCTCGTTGTTTTGTTGATGGTTTCTTTTGCTGTGCAGAAGCTTTTTATTTTGATGTAGTCCCATTTGTTCATTTTCTCTTTAGTTTCAAGTGCCCTAGGAGCTGTATCAGTGAAGAAATTGCTTCGGCATATGACAAGATTGTTTTGACTTAGTTTGCCATAAGTTTGATTAGCTTATGATATTGAGAAGATTGAATTGATTGATTTAAAAAGATATTTTTGTTGATTTTTAGAAAGAGAGAGGAATATCAATGGGAGAGGGAAACATTGATCGGCTGCCTCCTGCACACCCCCTATTGGGGATCAAGCCCTGACCTAGTATTGAACTGGCAACCTTTTGGTGCCCTGGATGATGACCAACCAACTGAGCCACACTGGCCAGAGCGGATTGATTGATATTTATAAAATTTGAGGTTAAAACATTTGTTGGAACCCTAATTGGTTTGGCTCAGTGGATAGAGCGTCGGCCTGCGGACTCAAGGGTCCCAGGTTCGATTCCGGTCAAGGGCATGTACTTTAGTTGTGGGCACATCCCCAGTAGGGGGTGTGCAGGAGGCAGCTGATCGATGTTTCTCCCTCATCAATGTTTCTAACTCTCTATCCCTCTCCCTTCCTCTCTGTAAAAAATCAATAAAATATATTAAAAAAAAAATTTGTTGGATTCTTCTACTGTGGGTTTTTGTTTCTGTGTGTGTATTTTTTAACTCTTGTGAATTATGAGTTAAAAAAAAACCAAGGTGACTTGTGTTCTGTTAAAACAGAAGTTGCTGTTAGAGCACACCTAACGGTAGTACTTGCAGCCAAACAAATGAGGCTAAAATGATGTGACCTGTATATGTATATTTTACAAAGTAGATTTATCATGTTTGAAAGTAAGATACAAAGTGGAATGTAATATGAGAGTATTTTCAGAATGTGCTAAAAATTAATTACTCTTCAAAGGAATCAAGGTGAGTTTATTAGAATCTCTTGTGCTTTGTAATATTAGGAGGCCTTACATCGGGAACAGATGTTGGAACAGAAGCTAGCCACGCTTCAGCGGCTACTAGCCATCACCCAAGAGGCTTCCGATACCAGTTGGCAGGTATTCCAGTTGCCTTTATTTACAAGAAGCATTTAAGTTTAATGTCCCTTAGATGTTGATAAAACTAAAATTTTGTAGCAAGCAAAAACAAAGTTTTTTTTCTAATGAACAAATAATGAAAACTTAGCATTTTACACTGGATATTGGTCAGTTTTATGATTTTCTTTTTTGGGCAGTGGCAGTCTTTTTGATATGTTATTTTTTAAATTGCTCTTGGATTTTATTTGTATTTGATTTTTCTTCAACAGGCTTTAATAGATGAAGATAGACTCTTATCACGGTTAGAAGTTATGGGAAACCAATTACAGGCATGCTCCAAAGTAAGTATTAATCTCAAGTACATAAAGAAAAATACGTACTTTTTATGTAGCTTCAATTTTTTGTCATTTTAAGTACATGCTAAAAACAATTATACATTTTCACTGTTCTTTTAAATCCTTTGTCATTATGGGAAATTTCAAACATACATGTATGTAGAAAGAATTGTATAGTGAATACCCATGTACAACTCTTTATCTTTTTTCACAGTTGATATTTGTTGAAGAATCTGGGTCATTTGTCCTCTATGATTCCTCTCATTCTGGATTGTTATTTAAACATTCTTCTAGCCCAGCCAGTGTGACTCAGTGGTTGAGCGTCGACCTGTGAACCAGAAAGTCACAGGTTCGATTCCGATGAGGGCACATGCCGGGTTGCAGGCTCGATCCCCAGTGTTTCTCTCTTTCTCTCTGAAATTAATAAAAATATATTAAAACAAACAAAAACATTCTAACTCCCCATCCCATACCATAAATTGGTAGTTTGATCTAGAGATTTGATTTGACTTAGCTTCGGTTTTTTTTTATGTGTGTGTGTTTTTATTTTGCCAATTCACTTCATGAGTGGTATTGTGTACTTTTACCAAGAGGTATCATATGTCTAGTTGTCTTTCTTTTGGGGATATTAGCAGTCATTGATGATCCTTGCCTACATCTATTGTTTTATTCAGGGTTGTAAAAATAGTGATGTAATTTTATCATCCCTTCATTTACTTGGTTCGCCTGAAGTACACTTTCTTTAGGAAAAAGCAGGGTAAATGGGTTTCTCCCTTTATTACTAGATTTCAAAATAACGAATTGGTTCCTTCTTATCCACCAAAGAATGATCATGAACTGTTTTCTCCCCTTAGATTTAATACATTTGGTGTATTTCGTCCTATAGTGTTTGTTTTTCTTATTGATGCACAATTACCCCATCATTGATCCATGAGAAGTTCATGTTGGCACCTGAGTCCTTTTGATAGAACCCTAGCAGACTCTGTCTGATAGCTTCCTGCTTTCATATCAGACAAGACATTCCAGGCTCATCAGACAAGACATTCCAGGCTCATCAGACAAGACATTCCAGGCTCATCTTGTACATTTCCTGCCTCAGACTTCAGATCAGCTTTTCCCTGTGGTGGTCTTACTCCTTTTGGTTTAACCATTGTTTTAAAATGCATGGGCCCTTTGAAGGTGATAGATTATTTTTGTCCACAAATGTAAATATTGTGGCTTACAGAGAATATGAAAAATAGCAGAGATAATTCATTTTGTATAGTTGAGAGAAATTCTTAATTGTCTTTGATTTTTTTTTCTGTTGGAAGTATGAATATATTTGTGAAGGATAATTTACTAATGAAACCTTTTATTGATTGATTGATTTTATTGATTTTAGAGAGAAAGGAAGGGAGAGAGAGAGAGAGAGAGACATTGATTTGTTGTTCCACTTATTTATGCATTCATTGGTTGATTCTTGTATGTGACTTGACTGGAGATCAAAGCTGCAGTCTTGGCGAATCAGAACAACACTCTTAACAAATGAGTTACCTGGCTAGAGCACTAATGCACCTTTTAAATACAACCTCATTTAATTACAGAGCCAACACCATCTGTGTTTGAAGGTATAGTAAACCCTTGATTTTTTGGACCTTGATTTAATGAATTTCAGATTTAATGGACAGAATTTCTGGTCCATAGGTGAAAATTAACATCCTGTTAATTTTAAAATGTTTTTAACCAAGATTTGCTTATAATTAAATTAATGGGTGTGTTTTATTTTGTTATTAATTCACTATGATTTTTAACAAATTTTAGCAAATAGGCCGTCCGTTGGAGAAAACACTGTAATAATTTCACCGACATAAATAAGTATTACATATCTGCAATTCTGGCCTACATATTTAAACCCAAAAGTCACCACTTGTAAATAATTTTAGCATGTGATCACTTTGCCTTGCTTGCGATAATTGGTTCTGTTTTCTTGGGGCCTGACTTTCTGCAGCAGTTTCTTTGTCCTTTTTTTTGTTTGTTTTTGATTGATTTCAGAGAGAGGAAGGGAGAGGGAGACAGGGATAGAAACATTAGTGATGAGAGAGAATCATTGATTGGTTGCCTCCTGCACTCCTCGCCCCCTACTGGGGATTGATTCTGTAACCCATGCATGTGCCCTGATAAGGAATCAAACCATGACCTCCTGGTTCATGGGTTGATGATTAACCACTGAGCCACACTGGCTGGGCTTTGCAGCAGCTTTAACTCCTACTGGCTAGGCCACACCCCAGCCATGTGTATTTGTTTACTCATGGTGATTGGTGAATGCACATGTTTATTAGACCTATTTATTATAAATTTAAAATTACATAACGCATAAAAAACTTTTCTGTGAAATTAAACTTTTCATACATACTTAATTTTAATTACACAAACATGTCTACATAAATAAAACATGTAAACTAATTTGTTAATTTTTAAAAAATATTTTTAATTGATTTCAGAGAGGAAGGGAAGAGGGAAAGAGAGCTGTAGAAACATCATTGATGAGAGAGAATCATTGATTGGCTGCCTACTGCACCCCCATACTGGGGATCGAGCCCGCAACCCAGACATGCACCCTGACTGGGAATCGAACCATGACCTAGTTCCTAGGTTGATGCTCAACCACTGAGCCACGCCAGTTGGGCAAATTTGTCAAATTTTTAACATAATGTATTCAGGAAACCTTTATTATATTACAGACTTTAGACTTTAACAACACCCCCTCACCCAAATTAGTTTGTTATATCAAGGTTTTACTGTATCTTCATATAGAATTCAAAGAGCATCATAATTTGTTATTTTTTCAAATGGTAAATACTTTCAAAAAATAACTTGGCTATAATTATAAATATCTTTTAATCCTAGAATCAAACAGAAGATAGTTTACGGAAAGAACTCATAGCATTACAAGAGGATAAACACAACTATGAGATGACAGCCAAAGAGTCTCTGAGGCGGGTTCTGCAGGAGAAAATTGAAGTGGTTAGAAAACTTTCAGAAGTTGAGGTATTTCAATTTAATAAATATTAAATAGTAAAATATGATTTTTAAATTTTAGCATAAAATGGCTAATATTTCAGGAAACTTGGATAGTGTTATTTAGCTAGCAAATATTTCCTGTCCATCAGGTGGGAGGGAGCAGCGAGCTGTTCTCATTGTCAGGAATTTTCAACATAACCAATAAAACTATGTGAGTTCTGCTTATGGTCCCTAGTTAGTGATTGAGGAAATAAAAGCCTGACCAGGGCATCTTACTATTTGCACTCTGCTCAGGATTCATCTTGCACACAATGGACCAGGATATGTGCCAGGGAATTATCTCCTGTCACCTTAGTTTGCTTTTCTTCCAGTTGAGGGTAATCAGTATAAAGCAGAGAATTTACACCAAATGTTTTTACTTTACCCATCCTCCAGAGAGGAAAACTAGCTGTCTTAACTTTAAAGATTCAAAGAAGAAATTATCTCTAAGGTCCTTCTTAAGTCTTTTAAACAAATGTGATATTCATTGCTTTAAAATGATCTTATTGATAACACAGGTCATTCCTTTGAACCAATGTAAAATTACCACAGAAGTTACCTGTTACTGGATTTGGTTAAAATGCCCATTGTAAACTAAATAGTATGCATACCTCCATATAGGGATAGTTTCTATAATAGCTCTATCCCATAGTGACTGATTCACTGTCCTGTCATTAACTTGACATGCAAGGAAAGAAAGTTGCTAGCTGTTTTATAACTTTCTTATTAAATTGATTGCTGCATATTATTGAACTTGCTTTTAGGAATTGAGAGGCTTAAAATTTTTTCAAGACTAAATAAACGTCCTACTCAGTGGTCTTTTAAAAGTGTAATTATATAAAGGTAGCATTCTCTCCTCCCTGTCCCTGTTTTGTTGTGTGTGTTTTTAATTCTTAGTTGTATTTTCTGTTTTAACATGCATCTGGAGTAAATTGAAATACTTGTTATTTACATGAAGTCCAGGGCAGATGTTGATTTAGAACAGCCCACAGAGTTACACTTTTTATAAATGGACTTTAGAATGTGGATTAATCCTAAATCAATTGCCTGTAAACTTGAATTGCAGCGAAGTCTGAGTAATACTGAAGATGAATGTACCCACCTGAAGGAAATGAATGAACGGACTCAGGAAGAATTAAGAGAATTAGCCAATAAATATAATGGAGCAGTTAATGAGATTAAAGATTTATCTGATAAACTGAAGGTATGTGTTTACTCAACCTGAAAGTATATTAAGTTAATTGGCCCTAACACACTGGATAGCTTACAAATTTAGGTATTGCGGAACAGTTGCTGATGTAAAATTTGGTAATTGTTGAAATTTATAGTAAAAATAAGGTGCTTATATTTAGCCCAAACCCCATTGCCATAGATAATTGAAAGTCTATAAAAGTTGACATAGTTTCTCTTAATGGAAATAAATAGTCAGTACTTCACAATAGACAGCAAAACCCAAGGTACTCAGACTTTCAAAAAATTTTTGAATCTGCTTATCTTTATTTTTTTTTTCATTTTTGCCAACATTATTTAAAAAAAAAAAACCACACATTTCCCATTAATGGTTTTAGTCAAGAATGAGAGTACAATAACATAGAAAACCTAGATTTATTTGTTAAGCTATTTATTACAAAGACAAAACAATTATCATGTGGAGTACTTTGAGGACTTCATCCCAATTTCATGTGTTCTGCTACAGAAACTGAATGAAGAGGCTACAAATGAAAGGATATAACATAACCTAAGAAGCTATAATAGAACAGACTGGTGAAACATGGTGAAAGGAGCAAAGCTAGTCAGAAGAAAGACTTGTGTTAGTATGTGTGGCTGGGATGTTTCCAAAAAGGCTCCCTAGAGATGCCTGAATGAATTAATCTGGGTCCCAATAGTAAAAAGATTCTTACCCCTGTGGAGAACGAGCAGAGGCCAGATTCATCTGAGATCTTTGTCTTTCTTTTTAAGGGCAAGGGTGTCCTTAGGCCCTAAAGGGGTCTATCTTAGATTCAGCCTCTTTTCCATCCCGTCTACCAACACCTAAGTGCCCGTGCATTTTCACCCCATACCCCTGCTAGATTACGGAAGATACATACACTGAAGGCAGGAATTATAGGCCTACTCAAAAGGTACCTAAACACAGAAAGTTTGGGGATAAAAGATAAACTACAAATACCCTCTTGGTTAAGTAAATTCACCTTGGTTTATATAGGTCATAGTTTCTTCTGCTGGTGACAACTTGTTGTCTCATACAGTCTGTCTCAAGAAAGAACTGGTTCAGGAAGTTTTGGAGAAGGAAAAATATTTTCATCAACACCCACTCCACAGAGGAAAAGGCACCAGGTTCTCTCCTACAGTTATGAGCAGAATCCCAAAGCAACATAAAATCATTTTCAGTGATCAACCACTGCATCCTCAAACTGTCCAGCAACTGTGGGTGTAGTATCTACCTCCATCCCATCTTCATAATCTCTTATTGAATCTTCTGTCTGGACTCCAGCCATGTTATACTGGCTGCTCACAGACTGAGAAAGCATTCCTTCGAATCTCTCCAGTGTAGCCTGGCCTTCGGCCATCAAGTGGAATAATCTTTCTTCATAGGTGTAAAATGTAGGCATGTCCCCCTGCCCTTGTTCATGTGCTTCCACATCATATTCTTCTCCATCATAATCATCTGAATCTTCATCCTCAGGACCTGGATGCAAAGCCTGGCATTCACACATTGCAGTGAACATTGCCTCCAATGCTGATTTATCACTAGGCGCAAATCTAAATTCAGCAATAGGTTCAACATCATCATCACTGCCTTCCTCTTCTTCATCAGTAACAGATTCTTTTGATTCTTCTTCAAATTTGGCATTCACCAAATTTCCTGTAGTTTAACATATAAATGCTCTCATGGATAGGCATTTAGGTTCCTAGACACTGCATGCCAACTAATGGTGGGGTATTCCAGTGAGAATTCCAATCCAGAGCCATCTAACCAAGACAGGCAGCTCTCAGTGATGTAAAGAGTGCCAGTGCCCAGGCCCTTCCCATTCAGCACCGCCTCGGTATCGGGCTGCTGCTGCCAGAGCCCCTCAGCCGACCCGGGTGGCGGGAGACTTTTGAGGAAGCTCATTGCGATAGTGAGGACCGAGATGCAGACCAAGAGGGAGCTGAAGCACAGCAAGACCCAGCTCACCGCATCCCACTCTGGAAGTGATCTGAATCTGTTTATCTTTAGGCAGTCCCAAAGGCAGGGCCCAGCTGTTAGTGTTGAATAAGCCCAGAGAGAACCTTGGAGTGATCTGCTTGCACCCTGTAGCTTCCCAGGGAGCCTTTGACTCTGCTTCCACTTCAGCTCTCTGTAGCTATAGGGACATATGGGATAAGGACAGACCAGACCATAGGTAACGGCAAGGTGGTCCTTTAAAATGTTATAACTGAGTTTGTGAAGACCCATCTGTATGTAATTCAAACCATGGATTGAGTGGCTAGAAGAGATAACATTTGTTAGAGAAGGCGAGAGCATACCTCTTGTTGGTCTTGTTAAAAGGAGGTTGTTTTGAAAAGTGCTTGTAACCATCATTACTGTAGTTAAACATAATTTTGTTTAAAATTTCAGAATAAGTTTTATTTTAGAACTTATAAACTAATTGCAACAATAGTAATTTCATGGGAAAACCTTATTATTTCCCCCTTTAAAGATCTGTTTTTCATTTTGACCACTTTATTTCTGTATATTGAGCCTACTTGCTTGCTACAAGTTTTTTTCTCCTATGTGATATGAAGGCATGACCCCAATGCAGATCACTTTTGACATCATTTTGCTGTTTACAAATATGTTCTATAATATTGAATATTCTCCTTAGAAGTTTTGTAAATAAAAGCAGTTCTGCTTTAGGTTTCTTAAAACAAGGTCAGGTTTTATTAAATAACTGAACTGTCTATTTCTTTCTCAACAGATAGCAGAGGGAAAACAAGAGGAAATCCAACAGAAAGGACAAGCTGAGAAAAAAGAATTACAACATAAAATAGATGAAATGGAAGAAAAAGAACAGGAGCTCCAGGCAAAAATAGAAGCTTTGCAAGCTGATAATGACTTCACCAATGAAAGGCTAACAGCTTTACAAGGTAAATTAGCTCACCCAGAAATAGATTTAATTTGATTTTTTTTCTTTTTATCTGTGAAATATCTTTTTCTTGGACTTTTATTTACAGTACGGTTAGAACATCTTCAGGAGAAAACTCTTAAAGAATACAGCAGCTTAGGTAGGTGTCATCAAACTTCTTAATTAAAGCTGAATTTTATCATTAAACTTTTGATGTTTACTATCTCACACTGGTTACTTATTTTCTTTAAGAGTGATATTTTACATATCCGGTATAAAGTATCTACACTCTTTCATAAAATTTCCTTTAAAAATATGCTTGATTGCCACCAGTGGGCACCATTGTTTAATCCTTTGAGATGAATGAAATTTTTGCATCTGAGATATTCCACTTAGAGATACTTAAATGAGAAAAATACATGACCAGCAGGATCCTTTTTATTTTTTTTTTATTTTTTTTTTTGAGGTTCATTGGAAGACTACTAAACAGTTAGTCTTTTCTCTGAGTTGATAGAGGATGGCAAGTTGGACACTTCTTATAAAAATAAGTGTGAAGTGTTAGTAGGAATACAAAATGCCATGGTTACACGAGAGACCAGTTTTAAAGTAATCCTTTCTTTGATCAGGCAATGATACACTGTCTTAATCCTAGGGATACAAGTTGATGACTTCTTACCTAAAATAAATGGAAGCACAGGAAAAGGTAGTGTAAAACACTTAAATATTTTTCTTTCATGATATCCTTTTATTTAATCAGGATAGAGAGGTCAGGTTTTTATGGTTTTAATTGTTTGGAATGAAAGCATGCTGTTCATAGACCATTCAATTCCTTTGTTTTGTAATTCTTAATGTTGTAATCTATGGTTGGGTATCCTTTGTTACATGGAAATTCTGATTATTCGAATAATAAGAAAATAATATGACTTTCCCCCCCACTATATTTTTCAAAGAACTATACTATTATTTTCTTTTATCAAGTACTGCTTCCTGGGGATAATTGCTCCCCCCCCCCTCTTTTTTTAAATATATTTTTATTGATTTCAGAGAGCAAGAGAGAGGGAGGGAGGGAGAGAGAAACATCAATGATGAGAGAGAATCATCGATCGGCTGCCTCCTGCATGCCCCCTACTGGGGATTAAGCCCGCAACTTGGGCATGTGCCCTGACAGGAATCTAACCATGACCTCTTGGTTCCGTAGGTTGATGCTCATTTTTTATATTTGTGCCTCAGCCAAGAGTTTACTTAACAGCCTATTGAGCCCTTGAACATGTCATAGAAATTGCTTTTTTTATCCATTTATTTCATAGATCAGAGAAAGCAGGGCCAGTAATTCTGCCATCTGAAAAATCCTTTATTAGTTCATGATACTATGATCCTTTTTGTGGATAGTTTGGGTAATCTCTTGCCAAAAATCTATAGCCACTATTGGTTTTCTTCCTATAACATGGAGTAGTTTTACCCAGGCTTCTAAATTCCTTCACTCATCAATATACCAACATACTCACTCCTCCCTTCCCCATCTATCCAACTTTAACTGAGTACCAAATAAGTGCCAGATTCTGCATTAGATGGTTGGAGTATAGAATGAATAAACCTGTTTTCTGTGTTTGCAAATCTGTGTGCCTCTCAGCTCAGTTTTTATACAGATGTTAGTAGAAGATATCAAGGTTGATACCCAGAACTTCTTAAGTATTTTTTTCTTGTATAAGGGGATATCTTTCTAGTTCTTAGGCAGCAACTAAACTCTGATAAAGTTAGAAGGCACTTTTTTTTTGTTTATTTTGCTTTTATTTGTTTTTTAATCAAGTACTGGCAAAATAGGCTCAGGTAATCGTGTTTATGTAAGCTGCAAAGTCAAGACCTAATATTGAATATGTAATGAATTTTGAAACTAAATTTTTAAAAAGTTTCACTAATCATTGTTATTTGACTGGTCTTTGTATAAAATATATTGACATTTTAAAATTCCAATTTGATTGAGTTTCAACTTGAGAACTTTAAAGGTGTAGTTTTATTCATTGTACTTTTTTCTGTCTCTTAAGTATATTAAGCAAACAAATGTAAAATGACTTAAGTGGTCTAAAAGCTTGTCATCCTTAAATGATTTTGTTTTCTGTTATTATTTTGCCTTTTTATTATCTTTCTGGCATGTACATTTTTTCAAATTCATCACCCTTTTGATTTAGCATGCATTTATTTAATATATTAGTGTTCACTCAAGCTGAGAACATTCCATTTCTTCAGTTAAGAGATTCCTTGAATATATACTGAACCATCTTTATACTATTTAGAGTTGTCAAATTACTGCTTAAATTTTTTTGCCAGTTCCAAATGATGTATATGAGAATACTTGTAGATAACTCCTTGATTTAAGACTGAATAAGAGATTTGGGATACTTTAAGGTATTCCTTGCTATTACTATTTTTCCCTGCTGGTGTGTTTGTTTTTGAATGGTGATAAGTTGAGTAGAGTGAGAGTGACTAATGGAATATCTTTAAAGAAACGGAGTAGTAAATATCTGGATATGCACAAAAACTTCATTATACCAGATTTAGTTACAGAGTGGATTTTGGAATAAGATGGATCTGTTCTGAATTATTTGTGATAAAATAACAAACCAGTTATCAAGTATTCCAATGTTACCAAAGTCCATAGCCATAATGGGCTATCAGACATGATTTTAACTAAAATTACTCTATAAATAATAGAAAGACAGCTAAATATAGAAGTAAGAGAATATTTCAAAAATGCCTAGAGATGTTAAGATTAAAACTTCTATAAACTCCATTTTTGAAATTAAATCTAACATAGCTACTAGAAGTACAGGTTTGAACTATAAATTTTAAATATATTTTCTAATAAGCATAATTTGAATATATTTTAGAGGGTCTAGAAAAGCACTGTCTAATACATTTTTTTTTTCTTATAGCCACTTTCAGGGACCTTAATAACTTCAATGTCTGTAAGACTCATAACATGGCTTTACTATTGCCAGCTTTCTCTAAATTTCTGAGAAAAACGAGAGCCACATACATAATTTAAAATTTTTAAAAATTTTAAAAAATTAAAAATTTCACTACATTGAAAATATAAAAAGAAACAGGAAAAAATTTAATAATATTGTTAAATAACTCACTATATCAAAAATGTTGTTTTAACATGTAGTCAATATTAAAAGATTATAAATTAAGTATTTCACATTCTTTTTTCTTTAATAAGTTTTTGAAATCAGTCTATATTTGTTTTACACTTAAAGCACATCTCATTTTTTAAGGGCTCAGTAGCCACAAGTAACTAATGGCTACTATATTGGACAACACAGGTATAATCAATAATCAATAAAAATCCATAGGAAATTCATATGTATAAATAAAATGCATTTTAAGTATCGTGGATCTCTATTATGTTTCTATATCTGTCTTTTTCTTTATATCCCTACAACCCTATTTAGTGTCATAGACACACCACACTCCTTTTGGATTATCACTAACATCTTTTATAGTTTTGGCAAACTGAGTTCCCAAGGGCCAGAATTCAAATAATAGGGTATTAAAAGTGTCATGATACAATCCTTTATATATATTATCTGAAAGACATTTCTCTAATGTATCTCAGGAGATGGCTTTGTGGAAGTCATATGTATATTTATCTTTTCATATTAACCTTGTATTTTATCTAAACTGGTATAGTAAATATTTTCATGTAGAATCCTGATATTAAAATCAGAGTAGATGAAAGGGTGATTTTTGGCTTGGTGACTAATGGTGGGATGTCCTGCATTAATTAATGTCATCTAAAGTCCTGTGATGTTAGTTTGAAATTTGGTTTCAAGTAAGTTTTATGAAGTCCTTTAGTTTGGTTTCAAATGAGTTTTCATATTTAACAGTGATATTTGTATAGTTTGAGTTCTAAAAAATGTTATAGTTCAGATAGGATTTATGTAAAACAGCTTTTTTTTTATCTTGGTAATTGCTATTGAATTGAGCGATCCTGTTTTGGATTTTTTGGCTCCAATTGGCAAATGCTATTTATTAGACATTTTTTAAATTTCAGATTTCTGTTGCAGTTAGTCTTTTTCTTTTTGGGGACTATATTGTATCTGTGTTCTGGATATGTAAGGCATTGGTCTCTAAAACATTTTCACAATCTTTCTTCCTATGTTTTTGTCTTATACTGAGGGTGCTTATAGACTCTGCACACATGTAACTAGATAAAAGAAAGTGAAGAAGGTTGTCAGTAAGGATGTCAAGGGGGCTAACGAGTGATCAGGGTAGGAGATTTCTGTCCCTCAAGCAAAGTTGAGATGAAGGGTGAGGAAGAAGAAGGAGAAGAGAAAAAAGGATTTTACAGAATGGTACTAACTCATTTCCTCTTTTGACAGGTTGTAGTGCTTTCACACCTTCCAGATAGTCATCATGTTGGAGTATATTTTTAACACTTGAACTTCTCAAAGATAAAAATATGTAATTGAAAGATGTTATCCAGATCTAGAAATTAACTATTTGAATCAAAGTAAAGACTATTGTAATACAAGAACTAAAACTTTTATTAAACTACTGTGTTAGATTTTGATTCTCTGCACCCATTAAAAACCAAAAACCAAATTCTGTTTGACCTGAGGAAAACCATTTACCAAGCTCTTATTTTCAAATATGCAGGCATTCATTTTAATCATTTGGACAGAAATAAATAATGTAGTGCTTTGATAGTACGTGAAGTACAGATTAAAAGGCTCAAAAGGTAAGATTGGCCCTGGTCTGGTGGCTCACATGGTTGGAGTGTTGTCCCATACACCAAAAAAGTTGTAGTTTGATTCCCAGTCAGGGCATATTACTAAGTTTTGGGTTAAATCCCCAGTTGGGAGGCACCTGATTGGTGTATCACTCTCTCTCTCTCTCTCTCTCTCTCTCTCTCTCTCTCTCTCTCTCTCTCTCTCTCTCTCTCTTATTTTCTCTCTCTCTCTCTCTTTCTCCCTCTCCCTCTCCCTCTTCTCTTCACCTCTAAAAATCAATGAAAAACATATCCTCGCATGAGGATTAAAAAGAAAATTATGTTTTAAAAAAGGAAGACTGAAATGAAAGTTTAAAAATTAAAATATTACATCATTTTCTTTAAAATTGTAAAGGTATTCTTAAAATATCTTTTCCTCTTAACTCAGATGAATAGTTTCAAAGAGGGACTGTTAGAGAACAGTTATTTGAAAATGTATTTAGTAAGAACAAATGCAAATTTTGAAATTAAGATTATTTATTAAGCTCTCGTAGAGAAAAGTATGTTTTTAAAGTGTTACAAAGTTTTTAAAGCAATATTTTTCTATGGTTTTCTTGAACACTTTGGATAGAAACTGCACCTTTAAAAGCTAACCATTCAGGGCATAAAATAATGATTATATAACTACAATTTTTAGCCATTTCACTTTAACTCCAAAAATGTCTGCTGTTAGTATTAAAATATATTAAACTTTTATTAATGGCATTCAGAATTACCCATGTTGAAACAATTCAGTTTTTCTACCTTTGCTGTTGATTTTCAAAAACAGCAGCAAACTATATCCTTAAAGGTGTTTCTTTCTTTATTAGAGCACTTGCTTTCAAAGAGTGGCGGGGACTGCACTTTTATTCATCAATTCATAGAATGCCAGCGTGAGTACAGAGTATTTTTCACATCGATTTTAATGAAGTGAGGGGCTGAAATTGAAAAATGAGAGGGAGAATGAAGATCTCAACATGTTTGTTATTGTGGTGGTGCGCAAAGGACCATCTTCAGACAGCAGTGAACCCCTTCACACTGTTTATGTTTCTCTCTTTTGAGAAAAATATTTCTGTTGCAATATGAACATTTCATATGGCCCACAAAAACAAAGAGAAAGTTTCAAACTTGTTAATTAAAAATCATTGTTGAGCGGGAAAGAAAATAGAATGTCTACACCTAAGCTTAAGAGAGAGGAATATTAACCTGTTTTATTAGGGCTTAAGTCACAGATTTGGATTTTGAGGTTCTTAAATAAATTTCTTAAATGATGCATAAAAACAATGGTTTACTTTAGGCACTCAGGTATGAAAATGACCTTAGGGTAGCAGGAGCTTTCTAGGGAAGGAGTGGCAACAGATTGTCCTATAGTCTGACATGAACTACCTCCCCTTGGGCTACCTTCAATAATATTTTTAAAATAGATAGGTTCACTTTTGAGGTGATTTATACCTATGCTGAATTCCGAACACAAGTATTGTGAATTCCCTCTTACTTGAAAATTATGTGGCTACTTAAATTTATAACAGTCACAAGCTTGAGATAGTGTCTTTATCTCGTTAGTGACAATTAAAGGTCACTGTGCATAGTAAAATTCATTGATGACTTCTATACTTTTTCTTATCAGACACACACTTTGTCAGGCATTTTTCTCTTCCTCTTTACTCTCTTGTTTTTGAAATGAGTGGTTTTTTCAAGTTTCTATGCGCATGAATTCACTTAGTGGGTGTGCATGCATGTGTGGTATGCTTCCCTCCCACCCCATCTAAGGGTATTTGAGGTTATAAGGGTTACTCCTGGTAATTATAGCAGACATTAGCTCAACAGATCAAATGTTATACTCCTTAGAGATGCTTTAAGGGATTTCATTTAATAGTGTTACAAGAGCTTCTGTTTTAGTCCATTTTAGAGACTATAATATTGAGTGTAAGTTTAATATTACTTTGAGGCAAATGATTTAATAGATATGACATCTCTTTCTCCTTTAAAATTTTATAAAGCAAAAATAAGTGCATCTTTTTATCTTTTGATAACTATCACTTTTACAGGAAATTGGCATAGGGATTTGGGGCAAAATAATTGGTACCCACTGAAACCAACTTAGAGCAGAGTATATAATATAAACTATAAATCTTTAGGAGAAGGATTTTATACTTAGTTTTATTGCATGTGACCATTTTTTAATGTTATTTTTATTTTGACTTTTGGGATTTATATTTGAACGCAAAGATAAATATAACTATCTTTTTGACTTTGGGGTTTTATATTTGAACGCAAACAACTACCAAAGGAATGTTATAGTAAGTTACAATTTGCAAAAATAACTTAAAATATTATAAAATGTGTAAAGTATTTACCTGTAGTTGTAATGCAGAACAAAGTTTGTATTAAAACAAAAAACAAAAAACTTTGGAAACTTTTATTGGGTTACAGGGAGAAAATGAACCAAATAAACATTCAGAGGTAGAGCAGAAGTTGAGTAAATTACAGCAATCCCCTCAATGGGGATATTAGCCAATAAGATGTTTATGGGAACTGTGTAATGGCATGCATGGTAAAATGCTAAATGTGGTACATGGGGATTGGGGCTGGTGGTGGATAAGAATTAAAGTCTTGTTCTTATGGAAAAAGAATGAACCAAAGAATGGGGGACAAGTATTTCTAGACATTTGAATCCATTTGGTCTCTGAGTGCAAATAGTGCAGGTTTGGACTGTGGGTTCAGGTAGCTAGGGATATAGCCCATTATATGAATGTGTTTGGTTCCTGAGTTTCAGTAGCAAGAGTTTGGTTAATGAGAATACCAGTTTTATATTAAAACTAGGGGCCCAGTGCACGAATTTGTGCACCTTGAAAGGAACTGTGGGCCACGAGGCTGCGGTGGGCACAGGGGCGGGTCTTGGCCCATCCTCTACCTTGGCAAGCCCCGCTCCCACTGCTGCTGCCCCCAGTGGCGCAGAGGATTGGGGACGGCGCCAACAATGGGTACGAGCAGGCACTGTCAGTAGGTGTGAGCAGTGGCTGCTGCCCCGATTGCCCCTCAGGAGCAGGGGGAGGTTAAGAAACCCTCAGAGGCGATTGGGGCCAGCAGCTGCTGCTTACACCTGCTGAAGGTGCCAAGCAATCAGCACCAGCGCCGTGTGTGTGTGAGCGGTGGCTCCGGTGCCGGCTGTGGGTATGAGTGGGGCCGGCTCTGGCCGTGGCTCTGGCACTGGCAGCGGGTGCGAACAGGGCCGTGACCAGCAGTGGGTGCGAGCAGCGGCTGCCAGCCCTGATCACCCCTCAGGAGCAAGGGGAGGTGGAGAAGCACTGAGGGGTGATCGAGGGCGGCAGCCGCCACTGATAGCGCTGAGTGATTAGGGCCGGCCCTGGGATCCGGCAGCGGGTGTGAGCAGGGCTGGCGCCAGCAGCAGATGCAACCACCGGCAGCAGATGTGAGCGCCAGCATGACTATGATGCTTGGGAGCAAAGAATTTTCAGTAACCACCAGAGGCTCACCCAGATGACAGCAACTGGCCTCCTGCCTTGGTCTGGTGCCCCTGCTCACCTGCTCCACCATCCTGCCATGGCTGATGCCCGCCATGTTCTGTGCTCTGCTGCCTGCTGCTGATGCCTGCCATGTTTCACATGTGCCCCCTGGTGGTCAGCACATGTCATAGCAACTGGTTGTTCGGTCGTTCCGCCGTTTGGTCTGTTTGCTTATCAGGGTTTTATGTATATAGATTTTCCAAATATGTTTTGTTCCTTAAATTTGGATAGCCAGAGTTGGCATAGTAAGGGTTATCTCTAGTTCGATTTGTTGTTACAGGGGACATTTTCATTATTTTATGACAAGCTGCCATTATAAAAATTGTTGCGTGTAATAAGTATTATGGCAAGCAAGGCAATTTCAGCAAAAATCTTCAAGTGAACTTCTGAAATAATTTTGGATTATTTTTTGACAAGCACATAAAAACTTTTTACTATTATTTTTATTGATAGGCATCTTGAGCTGATTTATGATCTTGAACATGAAATATATATTCTGTGAGCAGAGATACTTCATGTTCTTGTTTCCAATCTTTTAGAAAGCGAATGTTAAATACCTAGCTTTCATTATTTACTGTACTTGTATACTAGATTCACCTGTGTTTTAAAAATTAGAAAGCCAATAGTTCACTTCTGTAGGATTCTGCATGTCTGTTTTTAATTTATTGAGAGATTCTTTTCAGTTTATGTGTATGAATCTATAAGAGACAGTATGGTTAGTGGCTCTCTCCATTATAAAGTAATTTTGAGGAAATTAATGGAGTTGGAGCACATTTCTATTTGTTTTCTTTTTATGGTAAAACACACTGTGTTTCTTTTTATTCTTTTTAGGAGAAAAGCTTTTAATCCCAGGCAAAGAGATTAGATTTGAACAGACTTTATAAATATAACCTTTTGCATAATTCCAAAACTGTGAAGTAAATTTTCTGTATAAAAATACACTATATAAAACCTACAATTAACCAGTAACTTTAATAAAATTTGCTAAAAAGGCCTAGCAATATTTCCTTCAGAGTTTCAAGCATGAGGTTTAAAGAGAACTTCACATTCTATGTTCCCTGCAAATTTTAGTTACTCAAGGTTTACCATGAAACTTAATGTATTGAGACTTTTGTGTTCCGCTAAAGATGCTTTCTCAGTTAAATTGTGCATCTCTAACTCTGTTTCATATGTATTTTTGAACTCTATCACTTGATTAACTTGTATTCTGAGTGAAAAGATAAAGGGTAAAAGGGGGAGAATCTGAGGACATGGAGACCTGCCATTACTTAGCCTTCTCTGGACCTTGACTCATTGCTCTTCCTACTGTTTGTCCAGGAGAGGGCAGAGGCATCAATGCTGGATGCCTGAGGAACTTTCCTCTGAGGACTCCTTTGTAGAGTTAAATTATGCCCTCCCCCAAGGGCATCTCCCTTTTGATGATGGTCAAAAAGTGCCCTGAAATAAACCTCATGTCTTTGAATTCTTTGTTTTTTAAATTTTATTTTTATCACCATTTATCTACACCGGGGTCCTCAAACTTTTTAAACAGGGGGCCAGTTCACTGTCCCTCAGACCGTTGGAGGGCTGGACTATAGTTTAAAAAAAAAACTATGAACAAATTCCTATGCACACAGCGGCGGCAAAAACACCCAGCAGGCCGGATAAATGTTTTCGGCGGGCCGCAGTTTGAGGACCCTTGATCTACACCTTCTTCCACCTCCACCAACCCCCCTCCATCTTTGAATTCTTAATCTGTGCTTATTAGAAGACTTAACGGTTTTTATTGTTATTAGGCAAGAGTCTATCTAATTCTCTTAATATTTCATGTCTTACTGGGTTTTTTTTCTAATTTTTGAAAACATTTTTTAATGGTTTCAGAGAGGAAGGGAGAGGGGTAGAGAGACATGAGAGAGAATCATTGATCGGCTACCTCCTGCAGGCCCCACTGTGGGGATCAAACCTGCAACCTGGGCATGTGCCCTGAATGGGAATCGAACCATAACCTCTTGGTTCATAGATCAGCACTCAACCACTGAGCCACTTCAGCTGGGTGATTTTTTTCCCTGACTTAAAAAAAAATTCTCTCCCTGCCTCCCAGTCCATTTTGAAATCATAGTCACTATCTGTGTATGTCATTCCCTTCTCCCTTCTTTTAAGGCTTTGCTCTCACATAGAAATTGCCTTATGTGGAGTGATGAATGCATCGAATCTCTTGCTCTTGTGATTGTTTTCATCACTATGAGATCAGTCTCTCTGAACAATCTTTGGATTATTCTGATTACATATTCTACTTAAAACATATTTAAATTTTTCATGTTTTAAACTTTTATTTTCCTCAGCCAAAGCACTTTATTTATGACAAAGAATAGAAAAGACTTGGTGTGGTTCCCACCCTACTCATATTAGTTTATGGCCTCATTAAAAGAAAACTCCTGAGTTTAAACTAGATGTTACTAATGTTCTCTTTCTTTATTCTTAGAGTAGTTGTCCAGCCTAGGATATTGGAGGGATTTTGTTTATTTGTACCAATCATTTCCCGGGTGAGCTATCTTTCTAACAGATTTGTTTCTGTGTTCTTAAAATTGGCCCATTTCATTTAGTTTTCAATCTATCTTGGAATTCCAGTTTTTTCTCTTATTTATTATTCCTTAGTCTTATGTTTTCAGACAAATAGCTTCTGGAATTGTTTTTATAAAAATGTAGGCTATCTTCTGTAGCAAGAATTGCTTTAATTAATTTTATTTTGCTGCAGAAACAAATCTGCCTTATAAAAACCTACATTATTAAAATTAACAAAGTCACGGGACCTCCCCTATGAGTTAAAAAAGCTCTCTATTTTGTGAACTGCTACTTTCTGAAGGGAAATAAATTGTTGGTTTTATTATAAATGCGGATTGTTTATATTTACTTTTATTGTATCTTGATGTTAATTCTAATGTCAGTTTATTTACTGTATTTCCTTTTAATGATCTGTTAGATGACTTCAGCTCATTTTCATTTATGATGTTTAGAATAGGATCAGAGGGATCTTTTTTTTCTTTTTCTTTTTTTAAATTCTCACCAGAGGATATTTTTTCCATTGATTTTTAGAGAGCATGGAAGGGAGGGGAAGAGAAAGAGAGCAAAACGTCGATGTGAGAGAAACATATCAATTGGTTGCCTTCCACACATACCATGAGGGTGGGGATCCAACCTGCAACCCAAGTATGTGCCTTTGACGGAGAATCGAACCCTTGACCCTCTGGTGCATGAGCCAATGCTCTAATCAACTGAGCCACACCAGCCAGAGCAGCATCATAGGGATCTTGATATGAATTCTGATTTGTTCCCTCACTGGCAATATGACTCTGGGCAGTTGACCTCTTTATACCTCATTTATATAATGGGATGGCCCTGGCTGGTGTAGCTCAGTTGGTAGGAGTGTCATCCTGTACACCAAAAGGGTTCAGGTTCAATTCCCAGTCAGGGCACATACCTAGGTTGCCAGTTTGATTACCAGCCCCAGTTGAGGTGCTTTCGGGAGGCAACTGATCAATATTTCTTTCTCTCCCTTCCCCTCTCTCTAAAAATCAATGAAAATGTCCTCAGATGAGGATTAAAAAAAATAAAATAAAATGGGATGGCAGTACCTACTTCATAGGATCAATATGAGAATTATTGAGATAATATTAATATTCTAATGTCTGGCACACATGTTAACTGGTAGGTAGAAAACTTATTCATGGGGCGGGGGTGGTTGAAGCAACTTGTTTTCCTCGTTTTTATTCCCAGTCACAAGATAATGAAAGCTGATTGATCTGGCTATTTTGTTCCTATTAAAGTAATATGTTTCTGACAATCTAGAGATTAACTTTTTAATTACCAGTACCAATGCCATTTTAAAAATTTGGTCTCAATCACATTATTTTGATGCCTTACTCATAACATTATTTTTTGGATAAAACCTAACTTTGAGTTTAAAAATATTTTTCAGGGTGGCAGTTATAACAGCAGATTATGTAGTTCTTTTATATTCACCTAGTATTCTTCTCTCTGTCAGTATAAGATCCCTAGCTAACTGACATCAATGTCTGAGAGTCAGTACTGTTAGTTTCTGCTTCAATTAGTTGTAGCTGTCATGTGAAAAAAGTGGCTCTTGTCGGGAAACCAAGATGGCGGCATAGGTAAACACCTGAAATTGCTGCCTTGCACAACCACTTCAAAAATACAACTAAAAGACAAAACGGACATCATCCAGAACCACAGGAAGGCTGGCTGAGTGGAAATTCTATAACTAGAGGGAAAGAGAAAAGCACACTGAGACTCAGAGGATGTGCAGAGGTACGGAGGCACACGTGGAAAGAGCAGGCAACTGAGGACACGGTTGTCTTTTTCAATCTGGAGGGGGTCTCAAGCTCCCGACTGCTCTGAACTCCAGTTCTAGGCGAGTCTCTGGGGACCCAGACTCACACGGGGAGAAACTGGACTGTCTGGCATCGGTTGGAACTCGAGGGCGGCTTTTTCTCAGAGGTGCTTTCAGCAATTACTGCGAGACACTGAGACCCAGGGCCTCTTAGGGCAGGACTGAGGAGCAGCCATAGCTGTTTGCTCCACCCTGTTGATTCCCTGAGACCCTGCCCCACCCAAGCTGTGCACAGAAGCTTTTGCATATGAATGGCCTGGCACTTTGCAATCTAAAATTACCTAAAAACTGCAGCTGGGTCAGAGAGACCCAGAACTTCCAAAAGAAGGCCCAAGGCCCTACAGCAGCTTGCATTGCTTCACAGCTGGGCCTCATCTGGGCACCTCCAAACCCCAAACAAAGAAGAGGAATCTGCAGATCTCTCCATAGCTCCTGCTGGGTAGCCTCAGGCAGAGGCTAAATTAGCACCTCCTTAGAGATCCAAGAGCCAGTGTACCCAGTGGGCAGAGCGGGACCATCCAGATTAAAACTCCTCAGATCCATAAGGGACACACTCAGGGGGCAAACTCAGTGAGCACCAAAGCCCCACTGAAGCAAGTCTTGCCCCAGAAGGGTGTCTCCAGCACAGAAGTTCTCCCACTGCAGACACAGCTGATTCTCACAGCCAATTGGCCTGGAGGTCAATTCCTCCCAGTGATACCTACAACAATCAAGGCTTAACTACAACAAGACTGTGCGCAAAGACCACAAAAGGGTGCACCAAGAGTGTCCACCTCAGGTAATTGGGGAGGCTGAGCCACTGGGCCCTTTAGGACACCTAGCACACAAAGCCACTCTATCAACACAGGGAAGCAGCCAAAATGTGGAGACCAAGAAACAGGTCACAAATGACAGAAATGGAGGAAAGCAAACTACTGGATATAGAGTTCAAAACCACACGTACAAGGTTTTTCAAGAATTTTCTAGAAACCGCCGATAAATTTAGTGAGACCCTCAAGAAATCTAGCAAGACCCTCGAGGTTATAAATAAGGACCAACTAGAAGTTAAGCATACACTGACTGAAATAAAGAATATTATACAGAGTTCCAACAGCAGACTAGAGGATCGCAAGAATCAAGTCAAAGATTTGAAATACGAAGAAGCAAATAACACCCAACTGGAAAAGAAAAAAGAATCCAAAAATATGAAGATAGTGTAAGGAGCCTCTAGGACAACTTCAAGTGTACCAACCTCCAAATTATGGGAATGCCAGAAGAAGAGAGAGAGCAAGATATTGAAAACCTATTTGAAGAAATAATGACAGAAAACTTCCCCTACCTGGTGAAAGAAATAGACTTACAAGTCCAGGAAGCACAGAGAACCCCGAACAAAAGGACCACACCAAGACACATCATAATTAAAATGCCAAGAGCAAAAGACAAAGAGAGAATCTCAAAAGCAGCAAGAGAAAAACAGTTACCTACAAGGGAGTAACCCATATGACTGTCAGCTGATTTCTCAACAGAAACTATGCAGGCCAGAAGGGAGTGGCAAGAAATATTCAAAGTGATGAATAGCAAGAACCTACAACCAAGATTACTTTACCCAGCAAAGCTATAATTTAAAATTGAAGGTCAGATAAAGAGCTTCACAGATAAGAAAAAGCTAAAAGTGTTCATCACCACCAAACCAGTATTATATGAAATGCTGAAAGGTGTTCTTTAAGAAGAGGAAGAAGAAGAAAAAGGTAAAGATAAAAATTATGAACAACAAATACACATCTATCAACAAGTGAATCTAAAAATTAAGTGAATAAAAAATCTGATGAACAGAATACACTAGTGAATATAATAGAATCAGGGGCAAAGAAAGGGAGTGGACTGACTATTCTCGGGGGGAAAGGGGTGGGGGTGTGCGGGAAGAGACTGGACAAAAATCATACACCTATGGATGAGGACAGTGGCGGGGAGGGGTGTAAGGGCAGAGGGTGGGGTGGGAATGGGGTGGAGGGGAGCTATGGGGGTAAAAAGAGGAACAAGTGTAATCTGAACCATAAAGATTTAATTTTAAAAAAAGAAAAGAAAAAAGTAGCTCTTTAGCTTTAAGAACTTAATCATACCTGTGCTCCACTGAAGTTTCTTTTGACTACATCATTTGCTTTGTTCCTAATTTTTATTTAGTGTGCATAGTAGTGTAGTTAGTGCATAATTTATTTTTATCAACCAGGAAATAAATTTGGTTATGATAGTTTTTGCAACTCCACCATGTTTTCTGACTAAACTAAGTGTTTAATGATGGTTCTCAAATATTGTCAAACTTATACTCATCAGTTCTACTCCTTGGTAGGTTCCTTACAGGAATGCCTGCACATATATATCGGGTACGAATTTAAGAATTTTCATAGCCACATTATTTACAGTACTTCAGAAGAGCCCAAAAGACCATCAGTAGTCAAATAGATAAATACACTGAAGTATATTGGATAAAAGAAGCCAGATACAACAGAATATATACTGTAGTATTTCATTTACATAAAAGTCAAAACCACTAAAATTCTATTCCTTAGTCATGCATATATAGGTATTGTGGCTATAAAGAAATGTAAGAAATAAAATACCATAGAACTCAGATTGGAAAGGGAAATGTGGAAGGCTTTGGGGGAAGGAGTTAGGTTCTGTTTCTTGATTTGGGATGTAGTCATACAGACATTTGCTTTAAAAAGGTTTATTAACCTGTACTTTTGTGTTTTATGCCCCTTTTTTCATGTTGTTTTCACAATATGGTTTTAAAATAGGAGAAAATGAATAATTATCTATCCCTCAAAAAAATAGGGAGTTTTCCTAAAGAAAGAAAATCCTCTATTTTAACTTCTAGCTGTGCCAACGTAAATAGCTCTTTTAAGACCTCCAGTGTCCATACTTGGAAGTTCTCCTTGTGTCCCTGAGAGGTCTCTGACTTTTTTTTTTTTTTTTAGTACTCCTAAAGGGCTGAGGTCTCCATTCCAAGTTTGTGAACCAGTGATTATAAATTTTTTAAAAAAATAATATGTTTTTCTTCTTTAATTACTGACCACTAATAATTCACCATATTTGATAATAAATATAACCTTAAATAATGTCAATAGTGATAGTAGCAGCAAGTATTTATTATTTAGCACTTATATACTAGTACTATTCAAAACTTTTTATATGTATTTAATCCTTAGTTTAAAATGAGGAAAATATTCAAATAATTTTTCCAAGTTTAATCCCTTTATAAAAATTTATTTACTCACCAAATATTTATTAAGTATCTACTGTGTATATACCAGGCATTATTTTAGCTGTTGTGGGTATAGAAATGAACAAGACAAAGAAAGCTTTGCCTTCATGTTGTTTACATTTCCTTAAAGAGACAAAAACTAATAAAACAACAAAATAATATGTTAGGTGATGAGTCCACTGAAGAAAAATAAAAGGTTATAATTCAGTAGGGAGAGACAAAAGTAATAATATATGGGATTTGAACAGAGATAGTACAAAACTGAGTGAGTTATAACATGTATCTGGGGAAATGTCTGTGAGATAGAAACTGTGAAAACCCAAGGTGGATTTGAAATTGGAGTTTTGGAATAATAAAAATGCTTTAAAAAAAAATAAAGGGCCAGATAGTAAATATTTTAGGCTTCGTAGACTATAAGGTCTCTGTTGGGACTGCTAAACTCTGCCATTTTAGTGGAAAGCAACCATGTCAATCTGTAAATGAATGGACCTGGCTGTGTTCCTATAAAACTATTTACCAAATAGGCAGTAGGCTGGATTTGGCCCAGTGGGGCTGTTGATGACTGACCCCTGGGCTAGATCACATGGGCCTTATAGGTCATGGTAGAAACTTCAGATTTTATTTTAAAAGTGAGAAAGTTGTTTTTAAATATATTTTTATTGATTTTAGTGAGAAAGGGAGAGGGAGAAAGAGATAGAAAAATAAATGATGAGCGAGAATAACTGATCGGCTGCCTCCTACACATCCCCTACCGGGGATTGAATCCACAACCCAGGCCTGTGCCCTTGACCAGAATCGAACCCGGATCCTTTAGTCAGCAGGCTAACGCTCTATCCACTGAGCCAAACCAGCAGGTGAGAAAGTTTTAAGCAATGAATTACTCCTGATGTGATATGTGCTTATAATTTTTTAAACAATATGGTACTTAAATTTTCAACATACTAGAGAAAGTTTAGAATGGCTTTCAAAGTCTGTTTATATTATTTTATTATTTGCTATATTCATGTAACAAGCATTTGTGGAACTTGTATTTTATGTCAGAATTGTATTAGGTATAAAATTATTAGTAAGATAATAATTTTATACCTAATATAAAATTATTCCTGCTTTCTGTAGACAATAAATTCCTAGACTTACTACTACATTTCTCTTGATAATCTTTGAGGAGTACCTAGTATTGTACCTGGTGCATAGTTGTAAATATTTGAAGGAATCTTAAAAGTTCATAGTATGTTGGGAAGGGTAGACATAGAAAGTTGAAATAGCTTAATAGAGATATGAATTGAAAAGGAATGGAAAGAAGGGAAGAGAGATATACCAAGTCCATCCAGAGGAAAAAGGAACAGAAGATAAATTCCAATTTAGACACGGTGAGATTAAGTTCCTGAGATTGCTGAGTGAAGATATGTGGGAAGTAGTAAGACAATAGGGTTCTGAGACCTAAAAGAGAAGTCTGAACTAGGCATCAATATTTAGAAATTATAAATGTGGCTCAGTTGGTTGGGTGTTGTCCAGTGCACTGAAAAGCTGCCAGTTCAATTCCTGGTTAGGGAACTTGCCCCAGTTTCAGGCTTGTTCCCCAGTAGGGGGTGTGTAGGAGGCAGCTGAGATGTTTCACTCTCACATTGATGTTTCTCTCTCTCTCCCTTCCTCTCTCTCTAAAAATTGATTTAAAATCTTTTTAAAAATAGTGTAGCATATAATGTCATTAAAGCCCACAACCTTGAAACACAAAAAATATAGGAAGCAGAATAAAACTTTATTATTATTTTTAATCTTCATCCAAGGATATTTTTCTATTGCTTTTAGATAGAGTGGAAGGGAGGAGGGAAGGGAGAGGGGGAGAGAAAAATATTGATGTGAGAGAGACATATTGATTGGTTGCCTTCCACATGTACCCCTGGGCCGGGGATAGAGCCTTCAACTGAGGTACATGCTCTTGACCAGGAATCGAACCCGAGACCTCTCGATGCATGGGACAATGCTCAACCAACTGAGCCACACTGGAGGGGCTTAATTTGGCTTTCTTAAAAGGAGGCTGGGGCAAATCGTGCCACATACTATAAAGAGCCTAAATAGGAGGGGAAAAATTGAAAAGGAGCCATGGGTTTGGGCAGATAGGAGGTTATAGTGATCTTGGAACAGTTTCGATTATTGAGTTGTGAGTGTAGACCAAGTTGTAGTAGGTTGAAGAGTGAAAGAATAGAGAAATTATATCACATATGGCAAAAGTGTAAGTTGAAGGGGACCAACTGACATACAGGGTTAAATAAGGGGATATACAGAATAGCTATATCATCCTCCTAAGTGAAATTTAGAATATGAAAATCTGACTTTAAATAAATTATAAAGAAGCTACATTATACATTTACAGATAACCTCCTATAAAAGTTTATTTTTTTAATAGCTCTTCTAAAATGATTCATTTGACTGAAAAAAAGTTATATAGGCATCTCTGCTGAATAGTATCAATAAGGAAAAGTAAACTCTTGGTATAACATAATTTGTATTATTTCTTTATTTAAATAACATGCCTTCTCAGAATTCCTTTATTTCAACTTAATAGCCTTGATTTAAATAGGATTGCTTTGTTTGTTCTGAGTACTTTTTAAAAATAAAATAAGGTGGAAACTAATGAAAGTAAAAGGTAAATTGTTCCCCAACCTCCAGATTTCTGCATTAATCTGGTTATTCTATTAGAGAGTTTGATTTCTCTGAGTTCCCCGTCCAGGGTCTAGTTCTTGTTCAAGCCTAGTCATGGGAGTAATGTTACCATCTTTAAATTTGGTCATGGAATGTGTTGCACTGACTGCCCTGCTCAGGGAAATGCTATTCGGATTGGGCTTGGATAGTAACGTTTATTTTCTTTGGCAGAGAAGCTGATCGTCGAGGGGCATCTAACCAAAGTGGTAGAAGAAACAAAGCTTTCAAAAGGTTTGTGTTCTGTGGGATTTTTCTGTGGGTTTCCCAACTCTTGGATAATGAAGGTTAGTGTATATTTTCAAGGTCATTGTATTTAAAAATCAGTTTCTTTCTTATAGCTCAAAAAATGGCTGTCCTGTAATAGTGTCATATAATAATATAAAATAGTTGGAATTCTATTTTAAGAAGAATATCTTAATTGGAAAGTTTCTTTTTAAAAGGGTATATATGTGTGTGTTTTTAAGTGCTTAGAATAGGTTTCTTTAGGTATTAAAGATTTGTTGCTATCTCTTTCACTTCAGCTTTGATCTCAAATTTTTAATCAAATACAATGTAAATCTTATTTGAAACAACAGGTAAAAAATGTTTGCAGTTCCATTTGGGAGGATATTATACCTTTAACATTTCTTATGATAATATTTTCTTCATTTTTGGTATCTCAATTTGATTTAAACAAAAGTGAATATGTAGAATCTTCTTATATTTTATCATGAATAGTCCTATAATTGCCTGAAGTAGTTTATTCTGTTCATTCTTTTCTGATACAGTTGTCAGACTTAGAGAAGAAAAGTGAGTTTTAAAGCATCATAGTGTCAAGTCACTTTTGTGCATAGGGAAATTGGCAAATTTTATGGGATATGCTTCTTGTTATTCTAGGACTTCTTTCAGAACATACCAGTTTAAAATCTAAAGTTACATTCCCAATTATTTTGGTCATTTAAAACAACGAGTGATAAAAGTTTAGAATACTCAATTTCAGTATATTCTATTTAATGAAAATAATTGGATTTATTTGGCTTTTAAAAATAAAGGATAGTGTTATTTCAAATATCTGGTGGCTTCCATTCTGAATTTTGTGCACGGCAGATGCCATATTTGGGGAAAGAATGCATAGAGTATGCATCACTAATATTGTCTGGCAAGCAGGCATTGAGTTTCAGAACGTGAACTATTTTTAGTACATATGGCAATTTATTTCATCTTATTAAAGTGAGATGAGAACAGACTTTAAAATAGCTTGTACTTCATCACCTAAATATCTATTCAGATTAGTTGGTTGAATAAGCAACACTTTGAAGTAGAAGTAGAGCCTTTGGTGGAAAAATGAATGCCTCTTTAATTAAAGAAAAGTATCTTGATGCTTGTTTCTAATGCATTCTGAATTAAACTATATTTGCTCAAAATTATGTGATGTCATTTTTGAAAGAGGTTTGTGCAATCTTACTGATTTCCTTTTGAAATTTGGCTATAAAATACATATTGAACGTTTTAAAGAGCATGCTTTTTAATTTTCATTTATTTTTTAAGTATTTTTTAATTGATTTCAGAGAAGAAGGGAGAGGGAGAAAGAGACAGAAACATCAATGATGAGAGAGAATCATTGATTAGCTCCCTCCTGCACATCCCCTACTGGGGATCGAGCCCGCAACCCGGGCATGTGCCCTTGACCGGAATCGAACCAGTCCACAGGCCAATGCTCTATCCACTGAGCCAAACCAGCCAGGGCTAAAGAGGATGCTTTTTTATCTAGCAGTTTTACTTCTGGCCTTTTTATCTTAAGTAAAACATTAAATGTGCAATGGTATTTTAGTGTTACTTTTTTGGTTTTGTTTTGTGCTTGTTTTTGTTTTAATTGATTTTTGTTTTGAGAGGGAGACAGAGAGAGATCAATTTGTTGTTCCACTTATCTATGCATTCATTGGGTGATTCTTGTATGTGCCCTGACCAGAGATAAATTCCACAACCTTGGCGTATTGAGACAACACTCTAACCAACTTAGCTACATGGCCAGGGCCTGTTTTAGTGTTGTTTTAAAAAGCAAAAAGAGAAAAACATAGGTGTCCATTAATAAATTATAGCAAATAAATTCATGCAAGAGAATAGAATACACCCTTTAAAAATAATACAGATACAAATTTTATATACCCAGAGATATCTTTTGTCTCCAATCAGCATTTTACTAGTACTTCTCACAGTAAGCATGCAGAGGAAATACTTGTAACAAAATAGATAGCTGAAATAAGTTACATTTTAAATATTTTATATCTGGCTATAAAGTATTTTCTTTGCATCTGGCCAAATTGTGTTATTTTTGTTTTATTGGTAATGTTTTTAGGGGAATTTTCTGCATTGAAAGTATCAGTTGCTAGAAATTGCCAGTTATCAGCTGTACAATCTTAGTATTTTCTTCATATATTTTACCTAATGCAAAATGTAATCATTGGCTGCATATGCTTTTTGTTTAAGCCCTTACTCAACTTGCAGTTAATGTGTGTTGATAGTTGCTTTAGGGGTGAAAGTAGTAAGAAAGTAGTAGACAGCTGGATTGAACTTCAAGTTCTACCGCTAGCTGTATGCCATCAGAAAATTACTTTAGTTCTTTAAACCTCAGTTTCCTCATTTGTAAACTGGGATTGGCAATATTTAACTTGCAGGGTTTTGTGGGAATTTAATGAACCATTGCTTATAAAGCAGGAAGCACCATACTGGTATTCACACAAATGTTAGTTCTCTTTTTCTTTTTCTTTTTAAATATGTTTTTGTTGATTATGGAGAGAGGAAGGGAAATGGAGAGAGGGATAAAAACATCAATCATGAGAGAGAATCATTGATTGGCTGCCTCCTGCACACTCCCTACTGGGTTTTGAGCCTGCAACTTGGGCATGTGTCCTGACAGGGAATTGAACCCTGACTTCCTGGTTCATGAGTAGACACTCAACCACTGAGCCACACCAGCCTGGCATCTCTCCTTTTCCTTCTTATCCTGATCCTTAACCTTGCTCTATTTCCTGGTTCTAATGGTATACAAAGTGATCTATGGCCCATATGTTTGTTTTGCCCATCCATTGTTATGTCTACTCAAAGATACAGTGAAAATAGTCACCTTGTTGTAGATTTCCCAGTTTGGGAATAGTTTTGTTATTGATGTTGGTAGCTATATTTTTATTTCCTTCTGTATACTATTGGAATATATCTTAATGATTAAATACTGCAGAGAAAATGAACTAGTAATGACTTTTTAAAAATTTTTAAAATTGATTGGGGTGACATTGGTTACTAATGACTTTTTATACTAGAAAGTTGGGTGCTGCTTCATAGCTGAAGAATAGGGGAACGTTACCAGTCATTTGTTGTGTCTTGTGCTTCATTCCTTTTTTTCTTTTTTTTTTATTGATTTTTTTACAGAGAGGAAGGGAGAGGGATAGAGAGTTAGAAACATCGATGAGAGACATTGATTAGCTGCCTCCTGCACACCCCCCATTGGGGATGTGCCTGCAACCAAGGTACATGCCCTTGACCGGAATCGAACCTGGGACCCTTGAGTCCGCAGGCCGACGCTCTATCCACTGAGCCAAACCGGTTAGGGCATTGTGCTTCATTCTTAAATAGATTTGGTTTGCCTTTATATAATCCTATATAATAAAAGGCTAATAGATGCAAATTGTCCCCTCGGGAGTTCGACCGACTGGGAGTTCGACCACTCGCTATGACGTGCGCTGACCACCAGGGGGCAGCGCGGAACAAAGGAAGGCCCCAATCAGCCCTGATCACCGGCCATGCGTAGGGACCCTACTCATGCACGAATTTCGTGCACCAGGCCTCTAGTAACTGTAATATCAGTACATAAATATGGTGGACCATGAGTTGACTAAATAAAAAATCTACTTTGCTTTTTTATTTACAGTAGATTTGTGCCTTTTGTCATCCTTTTTTAAAAAGCAACTACTATGAACTGTGCACTGTTCTATGCAGTGTGTGTGTGTGGGGGGGAGGCGTTATAACAATTAACAAAACTGAAAAAAATCCCTGCCTTCATGGAGCTTATTTTCTAGTAGGACCTTAATGAAAAGGTTGGACCAACTTTTAAGGCAATTTTACCTTCCTGGATAATACTCTAAATATAAAACAAATGTTCTTTCTAAACCCGAAGAATGCTTTTGAAAATATATCCCTCTTGGTTTTACCTCAATATCTTGATCATAAAATTGCCAAGAATATAAAAATCAGAAGAGAGTCATTTTTCTGTTTTCCTTTCTGTTACCCAGAGTGGTTCCGTTTGTATCTATATAGATTAGGTGTACTAGCTGCCTTATTTGAGACTACAACTTTGTGATCAAAACTAGGACATTTGGAAATGTCTGATTATAGCACGTTATGCATGCACCAGAACAGATTGGATGCCCATGGGCCTTCATGGTCAGTGACTTCACTTCTAATCTCAGTTCCGTCTCTCAGTAGTCAACCTTTGACTAGAAAAGACAGTTAGAAAAGAAGCAAAGGCTTTTTGTAATCCATCATCCTTTTTACAAGTTAAGCCACAAATTCTAGGGGTGTTCTTAAATGGAATAGCCATTACAAGTTATATTTTAATATTTAAATTTTGACAGTAATGATTTTAGATAGATTTCTGACTGTTTTCAAAATGGAAAATATGCCTTAATTTAGTTGATTATAAGACAGTATATATTCACTATAATTTTTCAAATAATTTATGACTATGTGAAATTAGAAAGTAAATGTCTACCATGTCCCTGTTTCCAGAGTAACTATTGGTATCTCTATTGTAGGTCCTTCTACATTTGAATAAATATATACAAAAGAATTTCACAGCTAGTTGTATAGCTGTTTTCAATTTTAACGGGGTCATATTATAAATACTGTTCTTTAACAGATTTTATTTTGGCTTAATAGTACTCAATTATCTTTTTAAAAAAAATATTTTTATTGACTTCAGAGAGGAAGGGAGAAGAAGCAAGAAATAGAAACATCAATGATGAGAGAGAATCATTGATTGGCTGCCTCCTGCACGCCCCTACTGGGGATTGAGCCTGCAAACCGGTATGTGCCCTGATCGGAAATCGAGCCATGACCTCCTGTTTCATAGGTCGATGCCCAATCACTGAGTCACACCATCCGGGCTCAATATATCTTGAATATTTTCCATTTCATAATAAACAGTGCTGCAGTGAACATTTTTATAGATACTATATGTAGTTTATTTTTTCTTTAGGGAAAGTACGAAAAGTGGATATGTGCATTTAAGTTTTGATACATTATCACCACAAACAATACAAATGTATAGCATAATAAAACATAATCATATACTTAGGGAATTTATAATCTCACTAAGGAAATAATATATATGTACAAACACAGAATGGCATGAAATAGAACATAATTAATTTCAAAAACATGATACAATAAAGAAGATGCAATAAAAAGGAGCAGCATCCTGGAGATAGATATGAAGATTTCCTTAGAGCTGTATCTTGCAGAATGAATAGGACAAGTAGAGAGAATGGTCGTTGAGTTTAGGGGAATTCAACTTAAGCAAAGAATTGCAGGTCATAATGAGCTGACATGCATTGGCTCTCTAAGAGGCTGGCCTAATTGAAAAAGAGCTCATGTGGGAATTAATGCAGGGACAAGGTTATGGCTAATTGGCTTATGGAGAACAGGGAGGTGCTAAAGAATTATGATTAGAGAAATAACCATCTCTGTAAATAGTATCATAATGCATATCATAGTATCCACAGATGTGTATTTTAGATGAGAATCTAGGGCCTAATTAATTCCCAGTCACCTTTAATTAATTGTTGGAGTTACAGTTAGGATTTTTGAGAGCACTTCATTGAAAACTATACCTAGGATATCTTTATTGGATCAGGCAGCACACTACTTGCAAATAAAAAACTTTTTAAAAAGTTTTTTTCTCAGTGTGGTTCAGGTACAGTTAAATTTTCTTTAGATATAAAAGGCTCTTGCCTTGGCCAGTGGTGTTCAGTGGTTAGAACATAAACCCAAGCACCTAAGGGTCACAGATTCAATTCCTGGTCAAGGGCATGTACCTGGGTTGCAGGTTCAATCCCCAGCTCCAGTCAGGATGTGTACGGGAGGCAACCAATTGATGTGTCAATTGACATCTCTCACATTGATGTTTCTCTCTCTCTTTTCCCCTCCCTCCCTTCCTTCCAGTCTCTCTTAAGAAAAAAAAAAAAAATCAATGGAAAAAATATCCTTGGTTGAGGATTAACAAAATAAATAAATAAAATAAAGATGTTTTTAAAAAATTAAAATAAGTTAAAGGCTGTTAATTTTACTGTCTTAAGTGTTACCTTTATAACAAATAATTATTTTACTTTTGTTATATGTATAAATATTACTAAGACAAACTAGTGTTGTTTATGTAATAGAGCCATTTTCTTTCATCATCTTCATAAAATGTCCACATTTTCCTGAGAGTTTTGTTATATTTGTTGCAGTTTTCTAAATACTTTAGCAAAGCTTGCTTCATTTTTGTTTCCAGTTGGCCAGTGGACAGCCTTGAACAAAAGCCCCAGCCCTCTGCACAGCAGACATGCTCCACATTATAATTTAATATGAGCTACGTGTAATAACCAGCATTCCATTTTGGACTAGAGTGGTGAAGAAGTAAGAGATTAGTGACCTGAGTTCATTTTAAAAGTATTTTGCATAACAGTAGATTTAGAGCACGCATAGCCTGAAAGTAGTTTTATTGATAGAAGCTATTTAATTATAATGAGATTCTGCTTTTTTTTCCTTCTTGGTAGAAAACCAAGCAAGAGCAAAGGAATCTGATTTATCAGATACTCTGAGTCCCAGCAAAGAAAAAAGTAGTGACGACGCTACAGGTGAGTTTTAACCTAATGTTTACTAATTTGCAGATGTTATTATTTCCAAGCAGTTTAGATATGCAGGTTAATGTGGGTGGAGATTTCAAAGTTTGTATTTGAGGGAAAAGCAGTGCTTTAATTTACCAAATCATTTTCTTGAATCCTGAATATATGGATAAAACTATCCAAATAAAATAGCTATATAAATTTCAACTATTCAAATACAATAGAAGTATAAATTTCGGTTATTTATTTTGATAGTAACAGCTTGCTGATAGAGTTGACTACTGTTTATAATTATCTTTTTTCCCTCTGTAGACGCCCAAATGGATGAGCAAGACCTAAATGAACCGCTTGCTAAAGTATCCCTATTAAAAGGTATTTTAACATGTTTTTATAACATTTTAAACCAGGGCATCAGATTTACATACCCTTGCCACAAATCAATTCCATGTATAATGTGAGATTTTCAGTTTTAGTTAAAAGATTATGTAAGATAAGTTCTGTAAAGTAGCAGGAACTAAAATTAAAAACGTTGGTGTTGGTGTCAATGCTTCAAACAAAAAATATTTAAATTGTAAAATAATGTTTATCAGTCGGCAAAGCAGGAAGTGATAAAATATGATATGCAACAATTTTTTGTATGTTTACCTTGGTGCCTCTGATAGAAACTCATTGCTGCTTTTAACATAAATTAGTAAAAGGTGAAAATATTAACTTCCTTGGGGAAAACCACCTGTTTGCTCTATTATCATATTATAGCAGTTATAAGTGTCCTAATTTTCTCATCATTCTCTTCTCCAGTAAAGATACCCAGGTTCTTAGGACACTTCTATAAATTTTGGGTGGGGGTAAAGTAAGCAATGCTTGTAATAAATTTTTTCATTTGTTTCACTTCTAAATAAGAAGTACATTTATTTATTGATATTTACTTGTTTAAAATGAAATGGATAGGCAATAAATCAACATTTAAGTGTTTTTAAAATGAAGTGCCTTGGGTTGGCTTATTTATAAATCTGTGGTTATCAGCATTTAGACTCTTATATTGCCTTAGTGAGGAAAGGAAAATTGAGATGTGAGTTCAGACCAGTTGGTTAAACATGTTGGTAGCAATGGACTAATACCGGGCAGTTCTCTGAAATCAGCAGCAGAAGCAGCCTATGGAAGTTTCTTTTTTTTTTTTTTTTTTTTTTTTTTTTTTTTTTTGTAGAAATACTTATGCTCTGGCTGGGCTATTAAGGGATCTTCCAGTCCAGACCCTGAGCTTTGGATTATTTATAGAAACCTTAATTTCACCCTGCATGACTCTTCTGCTGGCCTAGTGGTGCAATGATGGGGATTGAGGGTGGCTAACAAAGAGATTACTTAAATTCTCTTAGAGTTCCTTAGTCTGAACATCCTGGCCTTCTTTTTTCTTCCATGTGGATATTGAAGCTCACTCACATGGCTTTTTGAGCCACCTTTGATTGAATTCCATTACCAAGGAAAGTCCTAAGATTACTGGCCCAGGCAACGAATTGCCAACTTGTCTTCAAGTATGAGCATAGTTTCCAGCAGGTCACCTTTGATGTTAAAAAGGCATGATTTCTTTCTAGTATTGTAAATAATAAATCTACATTAATTTTTTCAGAGTCCAGAAATTTTATCTTGGAACATTTCTGATTCTTTGCAGAAAGACAGTATTGTTATTATATAAAAAATTGTTACTGGAAACATGTCAGAACCCCTGGGCCTTTGTGGGAACATAGGAAAACAAGAGGGAAGGTGAATGAGTAATGAAAACCTATCATACAAATTAGCTGTTCTTACGGTCTTTTTTACTATAGAAATCTCCCAGAAATCTTTTTAGCAGCCAGGTTCAGATTGATTTATAAGTAGCATTTATGATTATATTAATTACATTCAACTTGTTATTAGTACTTTTGTAATTTTATGTCAGTCTGTTCTAAATTTTGTTTTTATCCTGTTGCCAGAAGTTCAGTAAAATTTACATATTTGTTGAATGAATTAATAAAAGACCTCTTACATCAAAATTATAAAACAACAAGAGCTTTAGGAAAGTAACATTCTAAACAAAAAGCTAAGAGTCAAAGAGGTCTGGGCTCAATCTCAGCTTTGTTATTTATTTGTGATAGGTCCTTGGGCAAATTGCTCAACATCTGTGCTTCACTTTTTTTCATTTGTCAGACTGGGAAAAGCCGACTTCATCAGGTTGTTGTTAGGATTAAATTAAATAATGTATTTGCCATGGTGTTAGGAAAATAACATGTTAAGATTGGTACCATAATGAAGAAACTGATTATAATAATGATAGTAATTGATAAAAATAGACCTGTCTGTTCAATAGTAACTTTTCACTCATTGAATAAGATTGTGAGGTTTATAAGAAATATTTCCTACTTTATCTTTTAGGGAAAAGCAGGTGATGGATATTTTCAAATTAATAATAGAGCGTGCCCTTCTAGTTGTTAGATGGTATGCTGCCCAATTCATAAATCACATAATAAAGCCACTTAGAACTTAATAATAGTTAATAATAATATCTGTTTGTTACTTTGCCACGTCAAGGGAAATTTTTTTTTTAATCCTTGAGTACCACAGTAAGGCTAAGTCATTTCTGTATAAGTACTCATAAAAGGGAAAGTTGTGGGAGAGAAAGAGACTGGAAAATGCAAGGTGCCTGTGGAAGGAGGGTGGGTGTACTAATGCTGCTAGTAATCGCTTGGGTTGCCATTGGTTAAGATGGGTCAGAATTCCCTAACCTTCCTTTAAGTCAGTGGTTCTCAACCTTCTGGTCCTTTAAATACAGTTCCTCATGTTGTGACCCAACCATAAAATTATTTTCGTTGCTACTTCATAACTGTAATGTTGCTACTGTTATGAATCGTAATGTAAATATCTGATATGCAGGATGGTCTTAGGTGACCCCTGTGAAAGGGTCATTTGACGGCCAAAGGGGTCGCAACCCACAAGTTGAGAACCGCTGCTTTAAGTTAAGGTGACAAAAACAGAACCCCCAACTTCTTTTACATTCTATATAATTGCCAATTCTTGTTAATGAAGTACTATCTTTATCAACACCTATTGAAAGATTTTGCAGCTTGATTTTAAGAACAGACTAAGTCAGTCACTGATTAGATGTAAAGGAAAATCAACCAGTTTAGAATCAAGCATATTTTAGAAGTGTTTCTAAGAAAGTCACCATGACCCTAAATAGTTGTTTTTCCCATTGCTTTTTTTCTTTTGTAAGAGTTGTATAAATTCTTAAAAATAATGTATTCACTACCACTTACTAGAAACATTTGGGTTTTGCTTGATTATGTGTGGTTGTGCTTGGTAATCTGTGTAAGTTCAGTAGGCTGACAGATTTTTTTTCCTAAATAAAGAATAAATTATTAGACCACAATTTTAACCTTTAGAGTTGTAAAAAGGAGTTACATTTAAGTAATCCCATTATTTTCCCCATTGAACCGCTATGCCTGACTTCTTGAACCATTATTTTTAAATTTTATTTTTCCTTTTAAAAAAATAGCCAATCTTTACTTAGAATTATAGTATGCTACTCTTCATTTTAGTTATCTGGGGTTAAGAAAATAAGCTAAAGTAGATTAAAAATTCACCATAAGATGTAAATAAAAGGATGATAGCAGTAGTACCTTTGTCCTGAAATAAAAATCATTTTTAACCAATTTTTGCCACTTTTGAAAGAGAAATGAAGATGTGGCTTTAACCACAGGTTTTTATGTGCTTGAAATCATTTCCCTAAAAACCAATAAAAAGAAAACTAGAATTTAGTCCAAGTAGTATTGAACACAAGTGGTCTATTTAGGGACTGTGCCAGGGCCTGCCATGGTTTCAAAGTCTGATAAGACTGTCCTTGGAGTTTGAGAAAGTTCTAGTCAAAAGGTGATAGGAAAGTTACAGATGATAAACTGCTTCTTTGTTGATGTTGCCATTAGGAGTCAAAGTGGGAGTAAGAATGTTCAGATTTTTTATGTTTCTTTTTGTTTATTTTGGAAGATGGGGAGAAAAGGCAGTTTGAGCTCATGGAATAAGTATCATTGGAGATGATGCTGAAGGTGTATCTATCATATTACATATGACATGTTCAATAATTTAAAAAACAACCTGAATCTGGTCAAGTTGCAGGACGTTAAAGATTAGGGCCACATTCAAAATAATGTGGTGCGCGTACAACAAAATTAGAATGTGGAAAATTCTGTAGGACAGTGACCCAGTTTCTTCAAGTAAATTGCGAGATTTAAGAGATGTGTCAACTAAATGCAATGTGTGAACCTTGTTTGGATCATCATTCAAACAGTCCAACTACAAAAGAAATTTGAGACAATGGGACGTTTTAATACTAAGTGGATACTTGATATTAAGGAATTACTTATTATTTTCAGTGTGGTAATAATATTAGTTATTTTTGTTTTTAGTTGTTGACTTTTGGAGAATATATTTAGATATATTTTTAAGTGGTTAGGATTATAAAAGAGAGATATCTTCTCAAAGAAAATATTAAAAACTACAAGCTTTATAATATGGGTTGGGTTTGACAAGTACAGTATAATTAAAGTTTGTTCACATAATCATTTGAGTGTTTTTTTAAGTTGGGGTGATTATTTTGGCAAAACTCAGTGGCTTCTGAGCACAGAAATTTGCTCAGACCTGTATTTTTGGGAGATTTGTTGATGAATTGGAGTAGATAGAAGCTGGAGATAAGGAGGCTTAGGTAATTATTGATGGTCTGAATTAGGATGGCCATTGTGGAAATTTAAACAAAAGAACAAAATTGGCCTCTGTTGTTCTTTCTTTGGTAATTATCTGAAATTCATAGGCCTGAGAAGCAGAATATGAGAGAGAAATGAAAGTCAGGTATAATTTCTGGAAGAAGAGGTATCCTGGTAGGAAAGTGATGGTTCTAGTTTGTTGAACAGGAAAGGTGATGTGGTGTGCCTGTTGTCCCAGCATAATTATTACAAGTGCTCCCTTTCACATTTAAAGGTGTCCTTGTTTCATATTGTTATCCTAGGAATTAGAAATGCTTTAGAAGTGCAAGACAGAAACTAGGATTAGAGAGTCATTGGCATTTATTTCTGAGACATTTATTGACCTAAGAAATACAGAGATAAGACACATGCAGAGGCTATGGTCTTATGGAAGATAGTGTTGACAGGGTTTAATTGGGCGTGGTGAAAACTTTGGACAGCATATCTAACCATGTTTTGGGAATTCTATGCATAGGGATGGACCATCATAGCAAGGGGAAATTATAGAGAAAGAACAAACAATGGGGAGGAAAAGGAGCCAATAAAAGATCCAGTTATCAAGAAGGAGCCTAGCTGGTCAGAAGGAATGGCAAAGGGGTGAGAATCAACAATAAGAGGTTGCTGCCTAGAGCTGTCTCATATGACTGCACATACCCACGACAGAAAAATGGTCTTTCTCCATTGTAAAGGTTGTTCTCCTCAACTAAGCCTGCAACTACCAGACCTTCCAAAGGGAGGAGTGCTATTAATAAAAAAAGGGTACACCCACCTGGCCAACTGCCTCAGTCAGATCTTCTATCAATTGATGAGTTAACAGATGTTGTGGCTACATTAGCCTTCAGCAAATATGCAAAATAGAACTTGGGAAAAAATGCTTTGATTTGGTCTTTTACCAAATCAGATGTTCATAGCATCTCATCCATGTTTAGAGCAAAGGGAAGGTTTAAGTTAACTCTCCAGTCTTCTGAAGAAATTTAATTAGGACATCATCAATATAGGTATTGCAAGTGACAAGGCTGGTTCATTTAGTGGGTTTTTGTGTGGTATGGACCTCTTTATAGGATTTACCCTTAGTCTGAGAAAAGCTAGCCCTTGGCCTATACTATACACCGGGTAGTTCTAAATATAAAGCATTTGTGTTAAAGGGAAAATAGATCTGTTATTCTTTCCATGCTATCATAGTTCCTAAAAACATTTATTTCCACCTGACTTCACAGCTAAATAAAGTAGATTTGGCTCAGTAAGGCTTCCATTTATCTTCATCTAAACACTTTGAGCTGTACTTATCACAAGACTTTTTCCAAGATTATGAAGTACATTGTTACAAAAAGTCTGTGACAAAAGTAAGGTACCATGACAGTGGGCCCAAGCCATAATAAACTAATAATGCATTTTCCCACAGAACCCTATGAAGTACAATGAGCCATTGATCAACCTTAGCAGAAAAAAGATTTGCTCATTTGTCTTTGGCCAAAAAAAAATTTTTTTTTCTTTTAAATAGTCACTTGGTTTTCTGAAAAGAGTATCAACACATTGACTACTTGATTAGTTTGAATGTAGTCATTTGTGTTTATATTAAACTTAATTTGTAAAGATTTGAAGTCAATATCTCTACTTCTATGATCAAACTCTAGAATTTTATATTTACACCAGAGGCCTGGTGCACAAAAATTTGTGCACTGGCAGGGGAGGGTGGAGGGAGTGTCCCTCAGCCCCACTTGTGCTCTCTCACAGTCTGGGACCCCTCGAGCGATAACCACCTGCTGGCTTAGGCCCGCTCCCCAGGTGGCAGATGGCAGGCCCGATCCCTCGGTGCCTGCCCTGCCTCCCCGGGTCGGGTCGCACACAGGACGCCTGGACGGGCCGGCCAATCGCTGCTGCCCTGCCCGGCCGCCCCGGGTCGGGTCGCACACGGAATGCCCGGATGGAGGCCGGGTGGGCTGGCCGATCGCTGCTGCACTGCCCGGCTACCCCAGGTCGGGTCCCATACGGACGCCCGCTGCCCTGGATCGCAGATAGCAGGCCCGAATGACGGCAGGGCAGGCAGGATGGTGCTGTCCCACCCCACCGCCCCGGGTTGCAAATATCAGACCCAGATGGCGGCGCGGCAGGCGGGATAGCGCTGTTCCGCCCTGCCTGCAGTATGCAAATTAGCAGCCGTCTTTGTTGGCGGTTAATTTGCATATCGCGTTGATTAGCCAATGGGAGGCATAGCAGAGGTACGGTCAATTACCATGTTTGTCTATTATTAGATGGGATTATTTGATGCAAGGCATCTTATTTGATCTAACTAAAATGCTGGTCCTTTTCACTATGTGGTACAGAGAACTAATTCACTTGATCCTTATTTTATAAGCTCACTAGAGGCCCAGTGCATGGATTTGTACACCAGTGGGATCCCTTGGCCTGGCCTGCGCCCTCTCACAATCTGGGACCCCTTGGGGGTTGTCCGAGAGCTGGTTTCAGCCTGATCCCCACAGGCCAGGCCGAGGGATCCCACCCGTGCTCATGCACTGGGCTTCTAGTATGCATTTAAGATCTTTGGTTAATCTCTTCCCGCCCAACCCCCTTCCCATTGAGATTCATCAGTATGTTCCATGTTTCCATATCTGTGGTTTCTGCTCCTGCATTGTCTGACCCCTGGTGGTCAGTGTGCATCATTGCTACCGGACAGTCGGTCAGCCGGTCGTTTAGGCTTTTATATATATATATATATAGATTATTGCCTAAGTTAAATTTGTCTCCCAAAACATAATTACTTAACATAAAATCTGTTCCATTATTTTTAATTTGAAAAATAAGTATTAGTTTTGTTTCACAACATCACTGATCAAGAGAATTGTTCTGCTGCAGACAAGAAATGTCTGCTTTAATAGACCTTCAAGGTGGATTACATAGAAAAATAATCTGCAGAGGAAACAAGATAGTGGAATAGGTAAACACCGGAAATTGCTGCCTCACACAACAACTTCAAAAATACAACTAAAAGACAAAATGGACATCATCCAGAACCATAGGAGGGCTGGCTGAGTGGAAATTCTACAACTACAAGGAAAGAGAAAAGCACACTGAGACTCAGAGGAGGTGCAGAAGTAAAGTGCAGAGGTACGGAGGCGCACGTGGAAAGGGCTGGCAACTGAGGACACGGTTGTCTTTTTCATTCGGGAGGGGGTCTCAAGCTCCCGACTGCTCTGAACTCCAGTTCCAGGCGAGTCTCTGAGTACCCAGACTCATACGGGGAGAAACTGGACTGTCTGGCATTGGTCAGAAATCGAGGGCGGCTTTCTCTCAGAGGTGCTTGCAGCGATTACCAGGACACTGAGACGCGGGGCCTCTTAGGGTAGGACTGAGGAGCAGCCATAGCTGCTTGCTCCGCCCTGTTGATCCGCTGAGACCCCGCCCCACCCAAGCTGTGCACAGAGGCTTTTGCATATGAAAGGCCTGGCCCTTTTCAATCTGAAAATTACCTAAAAACTGCAGCTGGGTCAGAGAGACCCAGAACTTCCAAAAGAAGGCCCAAGGCCCTACAGCAGCTTGCATTGCTTCACAGCTGGGCCTCATCTGGGCACCTCCAAACCCCAAACAAAGAAGAGGAATCTGCAGATCTCTCCATAGCTCCTGCTGGGTAGCCTCAGGCAGAGGCTAAATTAGCACCTCCTTAGAGATCCAAGAGCCAGTGTACCCAGTGGGCAGAGTGGGACCATCCAGATTAAAACTCCTCAGATCCATAAGGGACACACTCAGGGGGCAAACTCAGTGAGCACCAAAGCCCCACTGAAGCAAGTCTTGCCCCAGAAGGGTGTCTCCAGCACAGAAGTTCTCCCACTGCAGACACAGCTGATTCTCACAGCCAATTGGCCTGGAGGTCAATTCCTCCCAGTGATACCTACAACAATCAAGGCTTAACTACAACAAGACTGTGCGCAAAGACCACAAAAGGGTGCACCAAGAGTGTCCACCTCAGGTAATTGGGGAGGCTGAGCCACTGGGCCCTTTAGGACACCTAGCACACAAAGCCACTCTATCAACACAGGGAAGCAGCCAAAATGTGGAGACCAAGAAACAGGTCACAAATGACAGAAATGGAGGAAAGCAAACTACTGGATATAGAGTTCAAAACCACACGTACAAGGTTTTTCAAGAATTTTCTAGAAACCGCCGATAAATTTAGTGAGACCCTCAAGAAATCTAGCAAGACCCTCGAGGTTATAAATAAGGACCAACTAGAAATTAAGCATACACTGACTGAAATAAAGAATATTATACAGAGTTCCAACAGCAGACTAGAGGATCGCAAGAATCAAGTCAAAGATTTGAAATACGAAGAAGCAAATAACACCCAACTGGAAAAGAAAAAAGAATCCAAAAATATGAAGATAGTGTAAGGAGCCTCTAGGACAACTTCAAGTGTACCAACCTCCAAATTATGGGAATGCCAGAAGAAGAGAGAGAGCAAGATATTGAAAACCTATTTGAAGAAATAATGACAGAAAACTTCCCCTACCTGGTGAAAGAAATAGACTTACAAGTCCAGGAAGCACAGAGAACCCCGAACAAAAGGACCACACCAAGACACATCATAATTAAAATGCCAAGAGCAAAAGACAAAGAGAGAATCTTAAAAGCAGCAAGAGAAAAACAGTCAGTTGCCTACAAGGGAGTACCCATACGACTGTCAGCTGATTTCTCAACAGAAACTATGCAGGCCAGAAGGGAGTGGCAAGAAATATTCAAAGTGATGAATAGCAAGAACCTACAACCAAGATTACTTTACCCATTAAAGCTATCATTCAGAATTGAAGGTCAGATAAAGAGCTTCACAGATAAGAAAAAGCTAAAGGAGTTCATCACCACCAAACCAGTATTATATGAAATGCTGAAAGGTATCCTTAAGGATAGGAAGAAGAAGAAAAAGGTAAAGATAAAAATTATGAACAACAAATACATATCTATCAACAAGTGAATCTAAAAATCAAGTGAATAAATAATCTGATGAACAGAATACACTGGTGAATATAATAGAATCAGGGGCATAGAAAGAAGTGGACTGACTATTCTCGGGGGGAAAGGGTGTGGGGGTGCGGGAAGAGACTGGACAAAAATCGTACACCTATGGATGAGGACAGTGCGGGGGAGGTGGTAAGGGCAGAGGGTGGGGTGGGAACCGGGTGGAGGGGACCTATGGGGGGGTGGGGGGGAGAGAAAGAACTGTAACATCATAGCCTTTACTCTTAAATACTTCCGTGTGAATTTTTTGTTTCTCTTACATAACTATTATACAGTTCCCCAAATTTAACATTGATATACTAGTATATTACTATTATCAAATCCACAAGCCTTACTCACATTTTGTCAGTTGTCTCAATAATGACCTTTATGACAAAATAAAATCCTGAGTCATGGGTTGCATTCTTTTTTTGTGACTCTTTAGTCTCCTTTAATCTGGAATAGTTCCAGTCTTTCTTTGTATTTCATGACATTGACATTTTGGAAGAGCAGTATTTTATAAAATGTCCCTTAGTTTGTCTGTACCTTGTGTTTCCTCATGATTAGATTCAAGCTATGCATTTTTGGTAGGGATATAACAATAATAGTGCACATCATATCAGGAGGTGGTGTCTGATATTGAATTGTTCTATTGCTGGTATGTAAGTATCCTGTTACTCCTATTACCTACTTAATTTTAGCATCTACTGATGATTCTTGCCTGAATCAACTGTTACTACATTAGTTGCCAAATAGTGATTTTCTGATTCTGTCATTCCCTTTACATTTACTGGCTGGCTTTCTACTATAAGGAAGCGTTTCCTCTTCTCTTCCCCTTTCCCCATGTAATCAATGAGTATGAAAATATGTGTATGTAACATCTGAGACTTACTTAGATTGTATTGTGAAATTATATTCTCAGCTGTTTTTTTAAAAATAAAATAAAATTTATTTTTAGATAGAGGAAGGAAGTGGGGAGGGAGAATGGGTAGGAGGGAGAAAGAGAAACATCAATGTGAGAACAAAATATCAATTGGCTTCCTCCTGCACGCCCCATACTGGGGATTGAGCCCCAAAACTGGGCATATGCCCTGACCGGAATTGAAACTGAAACCTTTTGGTGCATGGACGACACCCAACCAACTGAGCCATACTAGCCAGGGCCTCAGCGTGTTCTCTCTCTCTCTCTCTCTCTCTCTCTCTCTCTCTCTCTCTCTCTCTCTCTCTCTCTCTCTTGTTAATCCTTACCTGAGGATATTTTTCCATTGATTTTTGTTTGTTTTTTAAAGAGAGTGAAAGGGAGGGAAAGAGGCAGAGGAAAACGTCAGTGTGGGAGAGAGACATCAATTGGTTGCCTCCCGCATGCACCCCAACCAGGGCTGGGGATTGAGCCTGCAACCCAGGGATGTGCCCTTGAAGGAATGGAACCTGGGACACTTCAGTCCACAGGCCAACACTCTATTCACTGAGACAAACCAGCTAGGGCAGCTCTGTTTTGATGGATTAAAGTTGTTATGCCTGAGCTACTTATAAAACAAAGTAATAGTCAAATAGAATGTACTGGAAGAATATGGCCTATCTGATTTATTTCAGGCAATATGCAGTAGCAGAAAGTTTTAATACAATGAAAGATGAACAGAATGGCTAGAAAGGAAAGAAATTAGGGGAAGGATGTAGTTGAGATGTAAGAGTAGGTCTGATTTCTTTCAATAAAATCATTTAAGTTATTTCTTACATCATTTAATAATTCAACAAATATTTGTTATGTGTGTATTGTTGGGAAAACAGTCATGACAACGTGAGCACAGTGCAGCTTTTAGCCTGGTTTTTATTTTGTATCCCACAACTGTGGAAATCATGCTAAAAATACTTTTTCTGGAAGAAAAGTTTGTTTCTTCTTTTTTTCACTTCCAGTTAAGTTAAAAGTGAAATTGTTCTGATTTTGTTATCAAAGAATTTCAAAATTGGTAAAGAATAGCATTATGCTTGTCTTACTGACATTCAGGCCTTACATAAGCTCTATATGAGTGAAATTTATAATTTTAGTATGTATTAATATATGTTTTATAGTAACATGCCATGAGCTACTAATATATTTATTTAACTGTACTTGTATTCTTTCTCCAGGTAAAATGACTAAAATGCTTAATATAATTTGCTCCCAAGTTTTATTTAACTCAGTTACGCTGTGTTGTTTAATTATGCATGTCTAAACATGAGATTGCTAATCTTTGGTTGTAGAGTTTATATTGTGATACTAACTTTTGCTTTTAAAATAAACATTTTTATCAGATGACTCGCAGGGTGCACAGTCAGAAATTGAGGCAAAACAAGAAATTCAGCATCTTCGCAAGGAATTGATTGAAGCCCAGGAGCTAGCTAGAGCAAGTAAACAAAAATGCTTTGAACTTCAAGGTGAGATCAAGATTACTTTGATTCTTTAGGGGATATGGAGGCAACATGATATAACTGAATGGCCCCAAACTTGGAGTCTAGAGGCAAGGTATCTTGTTCCTGATCCACAACTTTATTAGGTATGTGATCTTGGGACTTTCACTTAAACTCTCTGAACTTACGTTTCACATCAATAAAGTGGGGAGAGTTCGGTTGCTCTACTTCTTTCACAGTTTTGACGTGAACATCATGAAAGATCTCTGCCAGTGAAAGATCTTGATTTTAGTTAACCTAATGTAAGCTACTCAGTATAAGATAAGGGAGATTTATATTCCCTGTGACTTTCCAGTGTACTCAGCAGTAAATGGGAAGAATCAGGCTAGATTAAGGTATAGAAAGAATCTTCTAATGTCCCAACCATTTCTTTCCTAGTAGCTCACTTAACTGTAGTGTCACAGGCCAGTGGAGTCATAGGCTATTCCCTAGAGCTTACATTTCTGTATCATTCACAGTAACTGCCAGGTTGTAGTCAATTAGCACATTAGAAAGTTTTAGAGTGAGGAGAAAGTGAACGGCCTTTGGCGTCCTCATGTTCTCTAAGAAGGCCTTCCTGACCAGGAGGAAGACTCTCAGGGAGATGCTACTACTCCCTTCCTTTCCTGCTTCTTGAAGAAATTAGAGTTGCTATGCATTGAACTTAAACCTTGTGGAGGGCTCAGGCTAATTTAATCAATTATATTTAAAAAACAAACAAAAACATTTCCCAAACAGCAGTTATTTAGTCAGTACTTTCTATGTACTTGATAGTACACATTAGGATTTTAAGTTCTTTTTTTTTTTTTTAATTTAAGCTCAAAATGCTGATTAACAATTATCAAGAATGTTTCTCATGTGAAGAATAGCACATATCTTGGTGATACAAAGTCTGGGAAACCCCACTACTCAATTGAATAGATTTATTACTTACTACTTACTGTTTGTGCTCCTAAAACCTTTAAACTGTCTAACTGCCAATACCGATGATACTTACCGCCTAACTTTTGTTTCCTTCAATAAGCTTTAGGAGAGAATTTTTAAGAAATTTCCCACTGCCCAATTCTGAATACTTTTATTAACTCACAAAATTAGATATACTGTGTTTTACTTTTAGCTCTTTTGGAAGAAGAAAGAAAAGCCTATCGAAATCAAATTGAGGAATCCACTAAACAAATACAGGTTCTTCAAGGTATGGACACTAAGGGTATTTGAGATAGTTTTTAGTGATTCACAGGGATTGGAAACTAAGAGTGCAGAGCATTCCCTTTGTTCTTCCCTAGAATCTGAGACTATAACTGGGTGAGCTCCCTCCTTCCATCCTTCCCTCCCTTCCTCTTTCCTTCCCTCTCTCCCTCCCCCCCTCCTTCTCTCCCTTTCTCCTTTCCTTTCTTTCTATATAAAGGAAGATTCCCCTGTACTCAAACAATAGACACTTGGGTTAGAAGAGCAAGGGTGAAGGTGAGGATTTGGAAAGGTTGTCACTTTCTGAGTTATTGCAGTGAGTTACTACAGAGATAGCCTTCAGATAGGAAATCAGTTTGAGCTGCTCTGTGCATTAGCACTTTTAGCTTATGTTGCTAATGTTCATAACACACTTGGCATTGCAACAAAAATTATATACCACATGAAACAGAATAATGGTCCCAACACTGCCTTCAGTGGTAAAGACTGCTCTTCATAGCCCCCGTTTAGTGGGCTATCACGGAGTCATTGCAGAAATGAGCAGAAAGACCTCTGCCTGTCACGAGTTTTCTTTGAACTGCAGCTTCTGGTACTGTGAGGCTATAATTGCGAGATACCCCAAGCGAGATCTTTCTTTCCTATGCTATTGTAAGATTCCTAAGCAAGATTAATTTGCCTTCATTGTCAAAGAGGGAACTAATGTTATTTAAATTTTTAGTTTGCGAGATAGGGTAAGAAATTAGACAATCTCACTTAAGAAGAAATGGGGAGCCATGGTATGAGGCCTGTGATATTTGTCCTAAAATAGCCCAGAGAAAAGCCAGTCTTTGGGTTTTCTTTTGAGTGGGATATTTGATCTATTAAAATTTTTAAATTTTATTATGGTCAAATTAGAATTTTTGGTATAGGTTGTATATCATTTTAAGTTGAAAACTTTTTAAGCCCTTATTATAGTTTAATGCTCTTATTCATTAGTTTATATAAATGTTATTTGAATCTATAGTGCCATCCTGTATTGTGCATGGGCAGTTTTCTGTGACAGTTCTGTGACTTAGTGCTGCCTTTTGTCTTTAAAGATGCCTTACGTAAGCATCAATGAGTGCCCCCTAGTGCCAGCATGTATATTTCAGGACTTAACCCACAAATCCAAGGTCATACCATCACTGGCCATTGTGTTTTTTCAGGTTTTGAACCTGTTACCTCTCAGTGTTTCCTGCACACTTAAAAGGCCTAATATTTTCTTTAATATTTATTTATGGAGCAACCTCCTCCTCCTCTCCCCGCCTTAAATCCTCTTGATTATTTTAATTATTCTTTTATTTTGTCAAAGGAACTTTTTTTACCTATAATTTTCTTGTGTTATAGTAACCAAACCTAGTATGCTACTCCTAAACAAAGTGTTATTTCATACAAATTATTTCCAGTTCTATCATCAGGGCATAAGACCAGATCTTTTAAAAATGTACCTCTTTGAATGGGGACATCTGTAATAGTGTCGACAATAAAAATAAAGTTTAAAAATTAGGCAGTATTCATTAATTTTATTAATTCTTGCTTGTTTGCTAGTATTGGGGATAGAACATGCATAAGATGTACAGTCTAGTGAAAAGATAAACAACAAACAAATATATAATGTGATATCCAATAAGGGCAGGGTAAATAGCTAGAGAATGACAGATAAGATTTTTTAGGTAAGTCATCAGAGAAGGCTTCTTTAAGGAATTGATATTTGAACAGAAAATTGAATCAAGAACATCAAAGATTTTTCTAATGTTTACCATTTGATCAAGCATTCTCTATCTAGGAATTCACCCTAAGCAGTATTGTTTAGAATAATTAAAAACTAAACAGTCTACAATGTCTAAAATAAAGGATCCGCCAAAAAAAAGTTACAGCATAACTATTTTGTTAAGAGATGTTCATCACTAGCAGGATAGAGAGCACTACACATATTTTCATCCTCCCTATTTTGTATTCTACGTGTATAGATGCATAGAAAATACCCAGAAGAATAAGTCCAAATGTTAGAAGCAATTTTCTCTGTGTGGGGGAAATAAAGATTAATTTGTTTGTTTGTTTTCTCTGTGTGTTTCTGTATTTTGACATTTTCTACATTAAACATAGATTGCTTGTACAGTCTAATCAAAAACAACAAACAGCTGTGATAGCTTGGGCTATGTAGTGACTACAGTCCCATATGGGCTATTCTTTTATTTTTAATTGCTATGGACTAAGGAAATGATAGATAAATATACTTTTGTAGCCCAACTGCAGAGGTTACACATCAATATTGAGAATCTCCGGGACGAGAAGGACAGTGAAATCACAAGCACTCGAGATGAACTGCTTAGTGCCCGAGATGAAATTTTGCTTCTTCATCAAGCAGCAGAAAAGGCTGCCTCTGAGCGGGACACTGACATTGCTTCTTTGCAAGAAGAGCTTAAGAAGGTGCGAGGTGAGCTTGAGAGGTGGCGGAAAGCAGCGTCTGAATATGAGAAAGAAATCACGAGTCTGCAAAACAGTTTTCAGCTTCGATGTCAACAATGTGAGGACCAGCAGAGAGAGGAAGCAACAAGGCTACAAGGTGGATAAGTGTATTTTACATAAGCTCTAACCTCTTGACAATGATAACCATATAACTTATAAAAATTAACAACCCAGGCTCTTCTTCTCTTTGATAGCAATTGATTATACAAAGCAGTGTCTTATAGTAGGGCTATAAGAACTTCAGGTCTGCAAGTTCTAGAATAAGCTAAATGTTTTATAATTTTATATTTTATTTAAATTCTGTTAAAAATTATTTGTCTTATAAAAGTCAAGTGGGGAGGGGATTACAAAAGTTCAAAGTGATGGGGTTTCTCGTGAGGTATAGATGCAGAGTAATAGGAATCTAAGAATAGCCATGTAAAATTTACATGTTTTTAAAGGGGGGAAAATACGTATGTTCTCTGAAATTTTTCATCTTGTTTTCTCTTAATTATGGAAGTTATGTTCCTATGTTAATGAATATGTTTTGGGATTCTTTTAGGTGAACTAGAGAAGTTGAGAAAGGAATGGAAATTATTGGAAACTGAATGCCATTCTCTAAAAAAGGAAAATGTTTTGCTATCATCAGAACTGCAGCGGCAAGAAAAAGAATTGCACAAGTATGCAAGAACTCTTTTTAGCTTTGAAATATTTCTTTATCTTACATTTTAATTTAAAGTTAATTTAATTTTGATACTTAAATATATTTTTGGAGCAAAATGTTCAGCCAGTCTCATTTTGGCTGTTTGGCAGGTTAACCATGCTACATGACTACTTCAGCATTTTTTTTTCTACCACCACCATCATGATACACATTCTTTCCTTTTGGTGTACTCATGGAATATAGGTTCATTAAATGCTCCCTTCCCCAAAAAATATTCCTAAATGAGCAGCAAAGATCTTTAATTAGTGATTGAATTTGTCCTATAAACTAAATGATAATAAATTTCAAATACAAGTTTGCTTTTCTTTCACGCCAGTGATCCCTTCTTTTACAATAAGGATGATATGACCATGACAAAGAATTTATACAATTAAAAGACACAAATTCAGCTTCTGGACTTCAAACAGGGTTACATAAAGAGTAATAATATATAAGATCAAGAATTCTCTAATCAGTTAAATCTTTCTAGCATCCAGTACCTTAAATGCAAACCAATCAATGCAGTAGATTTACTTCAACAGATTAGTGGAGTCCTGTTTTCCCACGGGGATTTGAACTCTGCAAACATTTGTTACAGAGTTCAAAATTTATTTTTCCTTAAAAATTTGATCTGTTATATATTTTTATTTAAATAGCATTTGTACTCTTATTCAGAATATGAAAGTAGTACCTGTTTATTATTAAAGCTACTTTTAATCCACCTCTTCTCCCCAGTACACCAAAATGGAAGTCATTCTTGCTAGCCTTGTGGTTACCTTCCTCAAGAGCATTAAGGTTAGCAAAAAGTCAGTTATCACCCTAGCTGGTTTGGCTCAGTGAATAGGGCTTCAGCCCTTGGACTGAAGAGTCCAGGGTTCAATTCTAGTCAAGGTTACCTTGGTCGTAGGCTTGATCCCCTACCTTGGTTAGGGCACATGTGGTAGGCAACAAACTGATCACATGGATGTTTCTCTCTCTATGTCTCTCTTCCTCTCTCTAAAAATCAATGGGAAAAAATATTAGGTAAGGATTTTAACAAAAAAAGAAAAAAGGGCCCAGCTGGCGTGGCTCAGTGGTTGAACCTCTACCCATGAACCAGGAGGTCGACAGTTTGATTCCTGGTCAGGGCACATGCCCAGGTTAGGGGCTCAATCCCCAGTAGGAGCATGCAGGAAGTAGCTGATCCATGTTCTCTCTCATTAATGTTTTGATTTTTTGTTGTTTGTTTGTTTAAAGGAAAGTGTGTGTATGTGTGTGTGTTTAATATATTTTTATTGATTTCAGAGAAGAATGGAGAGGGAAAAAGAGATAGAAACATCACTGACGAGAGAGTCATTAATTGGCTGTCTCCTGCACGTCCTGGTGCCCCACAACGGGAATGAGCCCACAGCCTAGTCACGTGCCCTGACTGGGAATTGAATTGTGACCTCCTGGTTCATAGGTTGATGCTCAACCACCGAGCCATGCTGGCTGGGCTCTCGTTGATGTTTCTATCTCTCTATCCTTCTCTCTTTCTCTCTCTCTCTAAATCAATAAAAACATTATATCCTATATAATAAAAGCCTAATATGCTAAGTGTCCAACCATTTGTTCGACCGTACGACCAGTTGCTGTGATGTGCACAGACCACCAGGGGGCAGACACTCTGACTGGTAGGTTAGTTTGCTGCTGGGGTCCAGTCGATCAGGACTGGGTGAGATGGGCTAGACACACCCTGGAGCCCTCCCGTGGTCCCTCCCTGGCCCTGATCATGCACCGGTAGGGCCCCTCAGCCTCGCCTGTGCCCTCACAATCCGGGACGCCTTGGAGGATGTCAGAGAGCCAGTTCTGGTCCTATCCCCGCAGGCCAAGCCGAGGGACCCCACCGGTGCATGAATCCATGCACCAGGCCTCTAGTATATATATATATAAAGTCACAGAGTTTGGAATATTCATACTAGATCGTTGGTTAAGATGTCTGCCTAAATTGACATATACTATTTAAGACAAATTAATTTCTTAAACTTCTGGTTTAGTAGTTCTCTAAGTTTATTTGGTAAGCCTCCCCAGCATACTTGTATTTAGAACCTAGTCTTTCTTCATGGGTTATTATCTGCCATTTAGTTCCTGGCTGTATTGGCTTGACATCACATCTGCCTCCTAAGAATCGGCCTAGCAAAAAAAAAAAAAAAAAAAAAAAAAGAAACTGCCTAGCATACAATCAAAATGTGATTTACTAGTATACTACACTAGAGGCCCGGTGCACAAAATTTGTGCGCTGGAGTGGGTGGGGTCCCTCAGCCTGGCCGGCGTCCTCTCGCAGTCCGGGACCCCTCGGGGGATGTCTGCTGAGGGATCCTTAGCGCTCCTGCCACTGCCGCTGCACTCACCAGCCATGAGCCCAGCGTCTGGCTGATTCCCCCTGTGGGAATGCACTGACCTCCAGGGGGCAGCTCCTGCATTGAGCATCTGCCTCTGGTGGTCAGTGCACGTCATAGCAACTGGTCATTCCACTGTTTGGTCGATTTGCATATTAGGGTTTATTATATAGGATAGTACCTCAGTTACATCCTGAGTCTTATGACTCATCCTGAGAGGCATAATAATTTTTAAGACCTTATCCTTCTTTAGCTGTTTCATTTATATATGAGAACCAAATTATCTCTTTAACTGATTTGAGAGAGAGAAAGAAAGAGAAATATTGATTTGTTGTTCCACGTATTTATACATCCTTTGGTTGATGCATGTATGTGCCCTGACTGGAGATTGAACCCACAACACTGGTGTATTGGGATGATGCTCTAACTGAGCTACCCAGCCAGGTCCTGGAAGCCAAATTCTTTAACACAACTACACTATTCAGGTCTTTTGTTCTTTGTTGTCTGTGATGTAAAAGGAATTGAATAAAGAATTTCCTTTTATGCCTATAAAACTGTTTTCCTAGTGTGTAAATTGTGGTTGTTTTTTTAAATCAAGTTTTAAAATTTGGTAATCATAGAATTTAAGCAGGAAAACAGCCTCAGAAATTGAGTTCCGTGGAGGGCACTGAGACTCTCCTTGTATTATCTGTGTCTGTTTAACATGGTGCCGGCACAGATCTGAGAGCTCAGGAAATCCTTACTCAGAGAATGGTATTATACCAGTCAAATGACTTGCTTAACATCCCACAACCAAATAGGGGCCCCAGCCTCCTGGTTCTTTGTCCTGTGCTTTTCCCCATTTTGGTGTGTCTTCTCATTTGAGTAGGTTTATCTTTACTTGAATTGGCAGTGACTTCTAAACTGTGAGTTTCTATCCCCCATCCTATTTGTCAAGTACTTATAATAAATAGTTGAAGCACATGCTATTCTTTCCTTTAGAAGACCTACACTGAATCTTTTTATGATAGTTAATATAATGTGATATAACAAAATATAGTCACCTTCTACTTCTACTTTTAAATTTCAACCTTTATGTATATCTGATTATCTGCAAATAGGACACAGCTTTAAACTTACTTGCATTCTTTAGTGTTTTGACACTTTTTACTTATTGAAACTCTTATTTTTTATATAGTTTTCTTTTCTCTGAAATCCACTCCATCCCTCCTAGTGAAATGTTTAAGGAATTGGACTTCCTGCTGTGTCTAGTTTCTACATGAATAACTCTGTGAATATTTATCTTACAGTTCTCAGAAACAGAGTTTAGAGCTTACCAGTGATCTTGGCATCCTTCAGATGACAAGGAAAGAGCTTGAGAATCAGATGGGATCCTTGAAAGAACAGCATCTTCGGGATTCAACTGATTTAAAAACTCTTCTCAGTAAGGCTGAAAACCAAGCAAAGGATGTACAGAAAGAGGTAAAGCGGAAAGACATTATAAGCCCCATTATGGTGGGACTTACAGCCAAAAGCAAATCAGATATTCATGCTAGTTAGAAATCAAGTTACATGACCTGTCACGAAGTTGATACTTGGAACATCTCTGCTTGGTGATTTCTAGCTGCATATCATGGTCCATATATAGAGAATTTGTATTTAGGCCAAACCATTAAAAAATATAAATATATAAAATTACATTAAAATTTTTTCCATACCAGTTAGTTGACCTATATGAAGAGCCCTTTGTACCAAATCACTTAACCCTCTCGAAGACAGTATCTTACTTAGAATACTTTGGAAAATGCTCAGCTGTTGTGCCTCAGTGGTTGAGAGTCAACCTATGAACCAGGAGGTCACAATTTGATTCTCAGTCAGGACACATGCCTGTGTGTGGGCTCAATCCTCCACCCAGTGTGGGGCGTGCAGGAGGCAGCCGATCAATGATTCTCCCTCATCGTTGGTGTTTCTATCTCTTTCCTCCTCTCCCTTCCTCTCTGAAATCAATAAAAATATATTTAAAAGAATAAAAAGAAAGAAAGAATACTTTGGAAAATAAAGTGAGGCCACACCATAATGCTATTTAAACCCCTCAGGTGAAACTGGCCTGAAAAGTTACTTAAAATTCACCTAATAACCAGCCAGCCAAATACATATTCTATGACCTTTTACTTTCTTCCCACAAGCCCCATCTCATTTTCCCCTTCTTCACAAATATGCATGCTCCTGTTTCATGTCATTTTGCTAAAACCTTGACTTGGTGGCTTTTTAAAAAAAATCATGTTAAAAATGGTGAAGGTTGACTTTGGAGCAGAGACCCCACCCAGCCTCTTCTGAGCAAAGACTTGAAGTTGCCAATGCAGCAGTAAGAGCTGTGTTCAGTCCTGGCCTTGCACTCCTGGCCTGCATTGCCTCCTGACCTGCTCTGGGCATGGAGAAGCCTAGTGCATTTTGATCTACTTACTGGTCAGGGCCCACCCCAGTTGTAGACTCTGTTAAACAAAGGATTCGTTATAAATGGAAGGAAGTTGAAGACAGTTCTCTGTCTTTAATAACGAATTTTCCCAAAATTGTTTTTAGAAAATCTGTTTAATCAATGCAGTTTTCCTTTGCACTTTCCTTTCCTTGTAGTGTCTTGAACTTGGAAATGATTATTGTTCTGTCTTCATGTTTGTTCCTAAAGGAAAAAAAAAAAACCTGTAACAGTATATGCAGCCATATTGATTTTGTAATATGTTCATTTTTATCCTCTTGCTAAGGATATGTGTTTGGGGAGAAATCTCATTTTATTTAGTTGGAACACAAATTTTGTGCCAAAGTAAATACCCAAGTATTTAATACTGTAAGCACTTTGTGTTCTTCCAGTCCATATGTCATAATTCTTTCAAAATCTGGGAAGAATGCTGTGGTTGGAAGATGATTCTGTTGTATGTTACTATGAATGCATTACCGTTTTGTTGCATTATTTGTTTGCCTGTTTTTGGTTACCAAGCCATCAGTGCAAAATGCTTTAACTGTTTCCATAAATTGCAGTGGCATGTTGTCACAGCATCTAAATTGTTGATAGCCTTTGGATTGCATTAAATGCAGCATATTTAAAAATATGTCTGATCTTGTCAATATGTTTCTTTTTTGTTTTCTTGTTCAGTGTTTCCCATTGTGAAATGATATGTAGTCATCACACTTCTTTGTAATGTAAATTTGCTTCTCTTTCTGTTTGTTTGATGTCAACTATTGGATACTAGTCTGTAACTAAACTGTTCTTTACTGAGGCTCTTATATCTGTGTAATCTGTTGCAAATGAATTACTACCTTTTATTAATGCACATATATTCTTCCCTTTCAGTATTCCCCTTTGTTCTCCTTTCTCTCATAGAATCATGCGTAGTATCATCATTATGTATCTTGAGCACTGTAAAAGGCTAAAATATTATCAGCTAATAAGCAAGGTTATTTAAGAAGAAAACCAAAAGTGTTGGTAATATTGTGTGGTATTTCCCTTTTAATCAGAACTGAGCTCATTTCTCACCTCTGAGTTAGAAAGCAAGATAGAGCAAAAGTGATATCCAAGCAAGATATGAAACTAAGTTTGCAGAAGGTGACCTTTGTTCCAACAATTAAACTTTTACATGTGGCAGCTTTTATTTGAATATTTAACAAAGAAAAAATACATGAGAACAGTACATTTACCCTCAGTATTAAGAGAAAAATAATAGTATAGCATCTTTATATTTGACTTTAAAAAGCATCTACATAGTTTAATTTAGTAGGAATATCTATGAATTTATAATACATTGAATATACAAGTCACCTTGCAAAGACTAACTCAGCGAAGTTGCTTGGCCTCACCATCTTGTTCTGAGGCCAGAGTTCTTCCCACCCCTCTCACATGCTGAAGGTAAACAGCCAATCTTCCGACTGAGCTGCCTAACTGTCTTTCAGCTTCACAACTCCTGGAACGGAGAAATGGCTAAGTGCTTTGGTATGAATGGCAGGATGGATGTGAAAATGGTGGAAAGGGAAAGTAAGGGGAAATTTAAGTCAGCAAAGCACTTTTCATTTCTGCTCTATTACTCACTGTTAAGAATCAGATCATTTAGAATTGATTATGTTCTAAGGCACACAGACTAGTCTAGGTACACTGAATTTGCCTTGGCAGCCTACCCATAACCTTCTGCCTTCTGGAAGGAAGTCCACAGACCCCACAGAAAAAAACTGTCATGAAGTCCATGAATCTTACTCCTTAATTCACTCTCTGGTATATTATCTGGACTTGTTCTGGGGACTTTGGTAGGTAATAAGGCGCCCCTTTCATATTTTACCTCCTTCTCTGTACACATATCTTTCTCCCCATTTTCTAGTGACTTTTCTGCTGACCCTAAGCCCCTTACCCCCACCTCTTCTGACTAATGTTTTTATACATTTTTACCCTTCTTAGTTCTTTACCTTTTGGGATGCATAATGATAAACTCCAAGGTAATTGCATTATTCAGAAGCACCATATCAAGGTGTATCCTTTATTGAGGAATTTCTAGGATATAGGCAGAAAGGGTTAGAAGCTTTCCAGCCTCATGGTCTATGTTTAGGGAAGAGGAGAAACCTTTCCAGTATGGCAAACCCATGGTATATTTATTTTATACTCAGCCCTTGTCTTTCTTTCTTCCACAATCTTCAGAGATGGCAGCGGAGGCCGAGACAAAGGCACAGCCAGCAGCAGAACAGTCTTTGCTCTTTGACTGGGAGCCCAGCTTGCATGTAAGATGCAATATCTAGAAGTGGAACCAGTCTAGAATTCCTGCCTCCCGGGGCATTTAAGTAGGGGCACACCATACTGCATTTCCCATTAACCTCACCTGTGTTTTTGAGGGCTAGGTAGTGCATCTGAAAATTATATACTGTGAACTGTTTTTCAGAGCAGGAAGTAGTTTGTTTCACTTTTCTATAGACATTTTTCTATAATGTCTATCAGAAACACATTTCTAAAAATTACTTTTAATTGATGCTTATAAGTTTAAGTTGAGAGATAGAAATATCCCTACTCATAGTCGTTGGTACCTTAGACCAGTGGTCACCAACCTTTCGGACCTCATGGACCACCGGTGGTCTGTGGACCACCGGTTGGCGACCGCTGCCTTAGACACATTTCTTTGCTTTATTTGCCTAGAAATTCATTTATCTGGAACATTTTCATAACCTGTGATGCTGGATTAAAGGAGGACTAATGGGAATTAATACTTTCTACTTCGCGACTAAACTAGCTTGGCTGATATTGCTTACCAGGATATAAACTCATACTTTCTAACCTTGCCATTTAATTAAGCTATGGAGTTTTTCTTCACCTGTTTTCTTTTGCTCAGTTTGAAATTTTATTTTTCTCCTCTAACTCACTTAGTGGAAAAAGTGACCCTTTATATTAGAAACAGATGACACACTAGTTACTTCTCTTAATTTTTTTTTAACTTCAGAGCCAGAAAATTCTTACATAGAATCAAGTTAACATTAAAGACTTCTTATTATTAGTGTAAATGATTCTTATCCTTCTTAAAACAAAAAGGCTTGACTTTGGTGTTGCAGGTGACTAAAGAGGGTCTGGTATATAAGCCTGACTAGAACATAACTTCATACCCTTTTAAGTTGAGTCTGCACACTCTTTTTTCTTTGCCTTTAGTATGAAAAGACACAGACTGTACTCTCAGAACTGAAGTTGAAGTTTGAAATGACTGAGCAGGAAAAACAGTCAATCACAGATGAGCTCAAACAATGTAAAGACAACCTGAAGCTGCTCCGAGAAAAAGGAAATAATGTAAGTCTTTGCAAACTTGGCTTAGCTTTGATTGAGAGGCAGGTGAGAGCCCTGAAATCGGTTCTTCAGAGGATTTTATTACTGATTTGAGAAACTAAGGCCTATAATACACATGAATTAAGATTTTCATTATGAAATGTCATGATGGAATCATTGTGTTGTCAAAATTTTTAGTTAAGAATTTGCTCCTTTAACCTGTACCCCTAGAAGAGCCTGAGGACTGCCTGGAGCAAGAGCCTTGTTTGCAAGAGAATAATTACCTAAGAACTGTCAGCTTTTCACTGATGAATCTGAACTTCTGTCCCACTTCCTGGCTCTTTTTTTTCCTGGCTGGGAAATGAAGCCTTGTACCACCAGAGTCCCACCTAAGAAAGAGTAGTTCATGTTGACTCCTTAGCATTTGGTTGTATCCAAAAATGGAAACTTTATTATGGCTTTTATTTTATACTAAGAATTTTCTCACTAAGGCACATTCCTAAAAAACGTAGTGTCTTTTTGGCCTCCCATAAATGTTAGGAAATATTGAAGTTTCTGTAGGGCTATGTGTGTGCATGTGTGTGTACACACATGTGTGAAGTTGGAATGTTTTAGTATAAACTGGGTTTAATATTAATTTGTTTTTCATTTGCTAGAAAGGCAGATGGTCTTTAAAAAGATGTGGTACTAAATAAATGTTGTGTTACATGTTTTGGTGATCATTGCCTTTGTGGGACCTAACTGATGGATGATGTTCAGTGTGGTTGGATGTGCTGTGACTTACTTCAGACCTTTGCCATGGCTTGGACACTGCGGGAGACACACACTTCCTGCAGAGGAAGGCACTTTGCTTAACTCGCAGCACAGTGCAAAAGAGTGGTGTTGCATGGCCGTCACAGAATGCTCATGAGTTGTGTCCAGCTGTCCTTCCTTTGCCAAAGAAAGTCTTAGTTTTTTAGAAAATAAAGGCATGTGGCTTAGTTAGAAGACTTTTAGAAGTTAATGAATGGGGTCTGGAGGCTGTATGCTAAGCAAAAACAGAGTGCATTTATTTTGAAAATATAGATTACAGAACTCTTCTAAAATCAGATCATAATGGTTTGATTCCAAGTTTGATTACTCCTATCTTTTATGTTAATTCATATCCTTCTGAGTATGGAATTTCAGTCTACCTTCTACTAAATTAACCTATGAAGACATCTAGCATAATCAGAATGGATTCCCTGCACCATTTAGAGCCTTTTCTAAAGTAACATTATTATTATTTGCAGTTGCACAAATAATTTACCGTAAGGGTAAATTTCCTTTTATTTATAATATGGACATGTGGTACTAAAATGTTACTCTGTAATAACACTCATTGTGGTAATTTCCTCCTAATTTAATAATTGTTTATATTTGGTAATAAAACCCAAAGCCCTGAGACTTAGCTGCCTGTCTTCATATACCAAATGATGATCTTACATTATGTCAGCTCTCTTACTTGGTTTAGAAAACACACACCATAGGGCATTTATTTTTAAGCTTTAAAGCAACAGCAAAAGAGTTTTGGTTTTTTAAAGAAAGGTTTTGATGGAGAGATCAAATAAATTTTAGCCATTTCCAATTTACTCATGTCAAATAATGGATTCCAAGTATGAAGCAAAAATAATGTACTGTCAAGCAGAGCATCAGTTGTTGAGATATTGCCCTTGCTCTGTCTTAACATACTGCCTTTCATTAGGATGTTAGGAACACCCACATTGCCCATTCCTCCAGCTGTTCCTGTTAGACTGTAGTTTGTCAGCTTACATACCACAGTCCATCATTCTGGATTGTATTAGATGTCTTTAAAATGTTTGAATCAGTGCAAAACCTGAGTGCTAATACTTCTATTACCTCAGTCTTTCTACCCTTCCTCCCACCCCCTTGGGGTCTAAATCATCTTATCTGATTTTTTATAGCATAAAATGATTTTAATATCCCTTCCCTTCTTTAGCCTTCCATATTACAACCCGTCCCAGCCGTATTCATCGGCCTATTCCTGGCTTTCCTGTTTTGGTGTTTCGGTCCATTGTGGTAGAGAAAGGTACAAGCACTACTGTTGAGTCCTTGTCTGTTTGTCCCCGTCACCTGTTTGTACCATCTTTGTAATATAGTGCATGGCAAAACCACACGGGTATTTTGTTACCTGAAGCAAACCCTTCATTTAGTATGCCATGTATTGTGTCATTTGAATGAACTGAACAATCAACTAATCATGTAACATTTTGTCTTGTTTCCTTTGTAGTAATGCTAACAATGAATTAATTCCAACCTAACCAGTTGTTAATATTCTGCGTTTAACTGAGTCTTTGTCTCTAGCAAACTGGAGTAAGCTATGAATTTCTGCAATATTAGTACCCCTTTCCAATTATATTTTTAATCAGATTTTAATGAGAAATGAAGAGTTTGCCTCTTTGAAATTTTCAGCCAGCTTTCTTACCCCTCCTCCCTTTCCTCTTCTTTTCCATAGTGTAGGGTTTCTTTGTTTCAATCCTTGCCTATATTTACACAATGGCTATGAAGATGAAAAAGGATGAGATTAACATAATGGACCATTGGCTCACAATCTCAACCTCAATGTGCATTTACTTAGGAGAGTAAATTTACCCCATATCTTTCTGAGCCCTGATCTGCAACATTAGAATATTTCCTTAAAAGCCAACTTTCTTAATAAAAACACTAATAAAAATAAAGCTATCAACCAAAAGCAAGTTGATATTATAAAGCCCTCTGAAAATTAACAGGGAACAGCCCATCCATGTTTGCCTCCAACAGGCATGCATGCTAGTAGATCATATGAGATGATCACATGACATTATTACACTGGACATGGTCTTTACCAAAAGTATCAGATAGGCAGAGTCCCTAAGTAGCACTTCCCCATCTTGAACCCCATCTGATTTTGTCTTATGTGGTTTCAAATTCAAGCATCAAAGCTTAGACCATTTTCTTTCGATCTTCTTACTGACCAACCTTTTGTATAAAACTACCCTACTATGTGAGTCTGATTTTTATCAAGAAATAAACACGTTAGGCAGAAACATACTCCAGGCATCTGTGTACATCAGTTAGTTGTAATATATGGGTACTGGAGTAAATAAAGCAGGCTGACCCCAGAGGGCTTCTTAGAAGTCACTGTTGGGTTTTAGCTGTAACAAAACTGAAAACTGCCCAGGACTTGCCTGAGATGTATCGAGACACAGTGGTCCTCTAAAAGAGTTCCTGCTGTTAGGGCTCTTCTCACACCTGCTCTCCCGCACCTTTATTTCCTTTCTTTTTAAAATGTTTTCTTATGCAAAGATAAAGTTTTTCTAATAGTCAAGTATTCAGGACTCTCTGGAAACCAAGGGGTTAATATGTATGAAAAGAGAGGGGAGAATGTGATACTGACTCTTGGTTTCTTTCCACACAGAAACCCTGGCCCTGGATGCCCATGTTGGCTGCCCTGGTTGCAGTAACAGCCATTGTGCTGTACGTGCCAGGTCTGGCCAGAGCTTCTCCATGAGAGCGTTTCTTGAGTCCGTACACCGTCCTCCCTCTAGAAGCTGGCATCACACTCATGCTGGGGACAAACAGAACCATTTTCTTCCTTTTTACCTCTTAAAACAGCAGACAGAAGTGCAAGAATACAGCTGTAGGGTCATTGCTTTAAATTATATAAAATGTATCTGTCTATAAAGAGAATATAAAATTGTGACTTTATTGTAAGCAATAACTTGCTTGCAATTTTTCATGTAATTTTTAAATTAGTATGTTGGGGTTCTGAATATTATGGTGGCCTAAAGTAGGCTTCTTGGTACACCAGATTATTTATAACATTAAATTTATGGCTATTTTACTCTGAATTCTAAAGGCCAGATAATTCATTTTTCTGATTCGTTAATTACCCAAACCAAACAACCGATGTATACATGGGAAGAGAGGCCCTGTGTGCTCAGTGCCTATCAGTTTGAAATATATACACATATATATATATTTTTTACATATTTACACCATTTTTTACTTGTTATAAAACCACTGAGCTATTGGGAACAAGACTTAGAGACAACTCTTTGTGTGGATTTTTTTGTTGAAGGAGAAATAATGCACTTGGAAAGTATTCTGCTCTAGTGATACTTTGGGCAATATGTGCACGCTTGTTCAGCCTTAATGTGACTTGACGATGTGGAGGACATCAGCTTTGAAAAACTTTCCATGAGAGTATTTTCTCGAACAAACTAAAGAATTTCTGGAAGCAAAAACATAGTAATTATATAATTTCAGTGCAGTAAACCAAACTTTTGAGTCAATTGGAATGTAATTTATTAAACCTCATGTATTTAAAGAGATATTTTCTTTAAAGCCAAGTTACTTTTTCATATACAGCATTTTAGGAAGCATGATTTTTTTTCTATCATCTCTTCCTCCAAAGCATGTTTAATTGAAGAAAGAATTAATTTCTCTTTAGATAAGCTTTTACAGACTTAATTTGATTATGGTATTTCAAAGCTAATTCATGTTCGAAGTATACTGTTAGTACCTACCAACAGATTTCCTGGTTGGGTATGCAAATGGTTATTTTCTTTTGTTAATTGGTATGTTCTGTTAATGAGAGCACTATTCCCAAGATTAATAGCGTTCCAGGCTCAGTGAAGCACCTAAACACTGCTTGATATTATAAATTTAAAACACAGAAGTGGTTTTGTGCAGCACCACAGTCATGTCAATAAAGTTTATTTAGATCATAGAATATCCTAAAGTACCACATAGTTAAATTTTTCAGTCAATGAAGGCCAGGAGGCAATGTCAGTGAACTGGCTTGAACGTTCTGTGGCAATCCACAGGCCTAGCCAAATATTGAAATAGAAGTTTAGGATATAATTTGCCTTGTGATGTTTGGCAGTCATTGTTTGTACTTTAAAGGTTATGTTTTAAGCTATTCGGGATTGGCTGTTGGGAGGATCACTAGATTTATGGAGGAATTAGTCACAGATGACTTGTAGGAAATACTGTCATACATAGTTCATTTCATCATTTTCTGTTGCAGGAAGCCACTCCACCACAGAATGCTAATATGCCAGTGGTACCCAGTACCTCTTGTATATAGGTTATTGCAAATATTGTTCTGAAATGCTTAACTTCAGAATTACATTTTTTAAAGTAAATAATTGTTTTAAATCTATTTTGTAAAGATATAAAGTACAATAGAATTTCTGGAGTACAGATTAAACTATTTGCACTAACACACGTGATGTGCATGATTTAATAAAATAACTTTACTCCCTATGCATTTTTGAGTTGGATATCATTGAAATTCTTAGTGCTGACTCTACTATTGGATTGTTAATAAGTCTTTTCTTAAAATGACTCTTTGTGCAACACATGTTTGGTGTTCTTCAGGGTTTAAAAGAAAACACTGAGCTGTTTCCTCCAGGTTTTATTAGCCTTTTATTTAACATAGTGCTTTAATTTTTTTTCTCTTTTACTATGGTTATTGTTAAAACATGGCTCACTTGCCAGACAAGTCTCTCTAAATGTAAAGTCCAGTATCAATATTTACTTTATTTAAATTGAATAAATGAGGTTTTGTAGTTACTGCCAGTTTTTCTTAAGAATATAAATGAGCCTATTCATAAGCAATACCTCCAGCTTTGTTTAGTTCACTTCCAGGTTAAATAAAGAGTATGATTATTCACTGGTAGTGATCGAGCCATTAAGAAATTTTAGTCGTAGCCGTTAAGAATTGAGCAGCCTATAATGATACATTAAAGAATTACACAATGGCGCTAGCGGCTGGGTCAGAAAATGAAAAGAACGTGGGGGCTTGAAGCTAAGCAGAACCAAACTGGATCCTGACTCTGCCTTTTGTCAGCTGTGTTGCCTTGGGCAAATCATGTATATTCTCTGAGCCTCCACGGCCTCCTTTATAAAATGGAGAGAATAGTATCTATATTTTTAGTGGTGGCATGAAAATTAAAAAGATAATGTATGTGAACTGTCATTTGAGTGCCAAATGAGTGTTTATGAGAATGTCATACTAGAAAAAATACTGCAGTTATTTAAGTTAGGTGAACCATTATAGCTGTTTAAAGTGGATTGGCTCAAATGTTGCAATTTTCTCTGTGTGAATGAGATATAACTGCGAAGTAATGAATCTGAAGAAAGCATCTTCACCAAGCTCTGTCCCCTTCATAGTTGTGTCTGGGAAGTAATATGCTTAGTTTGATAATGAGCCTGTTGTGAAAACAAGTTACAGTGCTGAATAGTAGAGGCTTCCAACCAAAACTAGTATTGATTGCCTCACTTGGTCTCTCACTTTAATCACCAAGCTTGACCCCCAGTAACTTTTAGCTGCTTCCAGTGATTATATCTACTATCAAAAAGATGGAAATCTGGCCCCTAGCCAGTTTGGCTCAGCGGATAGAGCTGCAGACTAAAAGGTCCCAGGTTTGATTCCAGTCAAGAGTACATACCTCGGTTGCAGGCTTCCATCCCTGGTTGGGACGTGCGGGAGGCAACCCAGTCAGTATGGCTCTCTCACATCGGTGTTTCTATCTTCCACTCTCTCTAAAAATCAATGGGAAAAATGTCCTCAGGTGAGGATTAAAAAAAAAAAAAAAGATAAAGATAATAAATGTAACAAGTTAAACACAGACACACACAAAGATGGAAATCTACTAAAGAGAAAAAAAACTGCATACAAAACAGCTGTCTTAAAAATGGACAGCCTTGCTCAAAAAAATTCACTTCTGGAAATTTATTCTGAAACGTAATTAAACATAATTGTGTGCACAAAAATTCAACTACCATTTAGTATAGGATTTTTTTGGTAATAGTGATGGGTAAACAACCTAAATATCCAGCAGTCGGTCATTGATTAAGTTACTATTGCCATTCTACCCATTACTCTGCTTGCAAAGGATGTGGGGAGAGATAGGTTACCAGGGTAGAATAATCCTGGTTTTATAAAGAAATAATGCAGACATACAGGATATGTTTCCAGCAGGAGGACTCAGAAAGATTTATACCCAGGCCACAGTAGTGCTTCTCTCTCTATGATCATAGGTCAATTCTTTTCTCCTTTTATGATTTCTAATTTATTTTAATATATGTTGCTTTTGTAAATTTTTAAAAAGCTATTTGATTTTGCTTTGAATTAGAAACAAAATGAATTTTTCAGGATTCCAAATTGGTTTCCATGATTAAATGAGTAAGTATCTGTATTTATTTTTTTAATATATTTTTATTCATTTCAGAGAGGAAGGGAGAGGGAGAGAGAAATAGAAACATCAATGATGAGAGAGAATCATTGTTCTGCTGCATCCTACATGCCCCACAGTGGGGATTGAGCCCGCAACCCAGATATGTGCCCTGACCAGGAATTGAACTGTGACCTCCTAGTTCATAGATCGATGCTCAACCACTGAGCCACACTGGCCAAAGTATCTACATTTAAAGGGGCTAGTGTTCATTTGCACTTATGAATTCTGGTGTGTTCATTTAAAAATCAGTCTTATAATTTGAAACCTGGTTTGTATACATGTACATAGAACGTTGGAGGAGGTCTTAGCAATCCATTCTCACCTTTTTGCCAATCAGGGCGAAAGTTCAGATAATATTTTACTCAAAGTCAGAATGATACTTATAAAGTTGAGAAGTAAGATAATGATTTTTTTGCTACTCCACATTGTCTCCAAGCTTCAATGGTTTTATATCCATTTACTTAGCAAATAATATTGTCTCATGGGAGACACTGTACCAGGTCCTGGCAATACTCAGTCCCTGTAGAGGGGGGATACAGGCAAGGAAGCTGGCAGTTACAACAGAGTGAACTAGGCGACACAGGAGCCTGTGGAACCATGGAAGAGGCTGTATTCTTTCTCACCTTCAACCACCCCACCATCCAAGCCAGAGATGCTTGGCTGCAGAGCCAGAGGTGAGTTTTCCTTCTCCTTAGTCTGGGAAACAGGACGGGTTTCTCTCTCTCTCTCTTTTAAAATTTTTTTTAAATTAATGTATTGATTTATTTTAGAGAGAGAGGGAGGAGAAGAGAGAGAGAGGAACATCGATTTATTGTTCCAATTATTTATGGTTGGTTCTTGTATGTGCCCTGAAGGGGGATCAAACCCAAAACCTAGGGGTTTCAGGACGATGCTCTAACCAACTGAGCTACCCTGCTTATTTTTAATTTAAATAAGTTTATTTAAACAACAAGACATTTGACTTAAGGGAAAACTATCTAGAACTCTGTTAGAGTAATTTGTTCCTACTTAAGGACAGATTGTTCTATATGTAACAGCTATGTACAAAAAAGTTATAAAATTGTCCTTGATTTTGCAATGATAAGTGAAAACATTAAAATTTTCCAAAGGTATGCAAGGATTTTTATGTTTGTTTGTTTTTTTGTTATTAAACAATGAGAGCAAAATAACTTACTGGACTATAAGCTGAATGAGCTGCTAATGGAGAAGGGGAGTATTTTCATAGAACCAGTATTTTTCCCCATCCCATCTCCATTTGATGTCTATCAAAACATTCCCAGCCAGTGTTGCTCAGTGGTTGAGCATCAACCTAGGAACCAGTAGATCATAGTTCAATTCCCAGTCAGGGCGCATGCCCCAGTGGTGCGCTTGAGCTCCAGTAGGGGATGTGCGGGAGGCAGCCAATTGATGGTTCTCTCTCATTAATGTTTCTATCTCCCTCTCCCTTCCTCACTCTGAAATCAATAAAAATATTTTTTTTAAAAAAAGTTAAAAAGAAAACCCAAACAACACCACATACCCTTGGCCATTTAGTTTTAAAAATGCAAATGTTTGTGCACATACATCAGTTACTTTATGTCCAGTAAAGGAATGGGAAAGGGGAAAATGAAAAAAGAGAAAACTGTATTGTAATAGGATGCGATGGAACCAAACTCCTTGCAGTTTTATTACTCTACAAGTTCTGGAATAAAGTAGCAGTTCCCCTTTTAGCAGACGCCTCCCGTCTGCTGCAGGAACACATCACTTGTACCTTCATCCTCCATGTCCAAGTGTGCAGTGTCTGTTTCATCGATTGGCTGCCCGTCAAATCGGAATCGCATCTCGCTCTTTGACAAACCCTGTCGTCCACAATAGGCTTTCATTAGTTTGCTAAGGGGTGTGTTCCTCTTAATCGTAAACTGCACCCCAGAGCCATCCTGCCCCGCCACCTTCAACCCAATATGATTGCTGTTCTCAATCTTGATGAGTCTCCTCAGCTACCGCTTCACAGATGAGATGCCAAGTCCGCACCAAACAAGCACATAAGCAGCACCAGGAGCTGCAGATGGAGGTGGCCAGGACTGGTTTCTCTTGAAGTACCTGGTTTTGCAAATGATTAAGATCTGAGGTTGATTTTCCTAGAAAAGGCATTGTGATTGGGAAGCCAATCATGAGAATTCTTTTAAAAGATATTAGCTTGTAAGAACATGTAATAAATAACTTGAAAATGCAATGGGTATTTAATTTTAAAGCGTGCCTTTAACATTTATGTAAAACGTTTTTTGTACTCCTTCAATAGAAACTAAACTGGCCACTGTGTAAAGCTAGCAATAAAACTACTGGTCTGCAATGTGTTAAAAAACAAAAGACTCAGAACCTTTGACCCTCTTCCTTATCTGCCTAAAAGGAATTAAGATTTAAAAAACCTGCTTCAGGCCCTGACCAGTGTGGCTCAGCTGATGCACTGAGAGGTCCCAGGTTGGATTCCAGGTCAGGGCACATGCCCAGGTTGCAGGCTGGATCCCAATGTACAGGAAGCAGCTGATCCATGTTTCTTTCTCTCTCTCTCTCTCTCTCTCTCTCTCTCTCTCTCTCTCTCTCTCTCTCTCTCTCTCTCTTTTTCTAAAATCAATAAAAACATGTTTAAAAATATAAAAGCCTGCTTCAGGAAGGGAGCCTTAGCATATTTACCCTGACATGTCTGAATTGAGTGTGGCGGACAGGGAGAAATCTAGCAAAGCTTGTTTGTCGGACTCCCCTCTGTGTCCCATTGTTTCTGGCACATTTGTTGGCCACATGTTTGCTCTCTCTCATCCACCAGTGAATTGCCCACTTTCCCAGACCCCTGCCCCCCTTCTTAGTCCAGATGGCATAGAAGACTCAACTGCCCAATGCGACCTCGGGTCTCATTCTTGGGAAACCGCTGCATGTACATATGTAATAAATTTTAAACATTTTTTGTTCATCTGTCTCATGTTAATTTATTAGCTCAGCCAGAAGAACTTAGAAAGGTGGGAAATTATTTTTGTGTCCCTACACCTTGTATCATTTATATTGATTCTGAATGAGTTATAGGAAGTACAAAACAAGGAAATGCATTTCTTTGGATGAATTATCAAGTTTGTGTATCCTCAAGATAGCTGTCATACCTGCAATTTCCATTTAGAAGTGTTTTTTGCTTTTTGGTTTTGGTTCCTCTTCACCAGAGGATATTTTTTCATTGCTTTTTAGAGAGTGGAAGGAAGGGAGGGAGGGGAGGAGGTTGGAGAGAGAAAAAGATAGATGTGAGAGGGACACATCAACCAGTTGTCTCCCACATGAGCCCAGACCAGGGGCTTGGAGTGAAACCACAACCAAGGTATGTACCCGTGACTGGAAATCCAACCCAAGACCCTCCAGTGCTTGGGCCGGCCCTTTGCCTGGAGCTGGAGGTGGGAGTAAGGACTGCGTGCATATGCGCCCAGTGGAACTTTTTAACAATATGTATATTTTTATTGATTTCAGAGAGAGGAAGGGAGAGGGAGTAAAACATCAGTGATGAAAGAGCACCATAGATCAGCTGCTTTCTGCATGCTCCCTACTGGAGATCAAGCTGACGACATGCATGTGCCCTGACCGGGAATCTAACCATGACCTCTGCTTCATAGGTGGATGCTCAACCACTGAACAACACCAGCTGAGCAAATTTCAAGGCTTTTAATAAAGCTATAATGATTTAGAATATAGTATCAGAGCTACACATATATCAGTGGAACAAAAGAGCCCAGAAATCAATCATCTATGAAATCTTGGTACATTGTAATAGCAGTCACATTACATTACAAATCACAAAAAAATAATTCAATGAATAATTTGAGGAGAGTTGGGTTTCCATATGGAAAAATAAAAGTTAATCTCTATACCTTATACAAAAATAAATGCCAGATGAATTAAAGACATTAACTATTAGCACCCTAGCCGGTTTGGCTCAGTGGATAGAGTGTTGGCCAGCAGACTGAAGGGTCCCAGGCTCGATTCTGGTCAAGGGCACGTACCTCGGTTGTTTTGCAGGCTTGATCCCCCGCAGGAGGCAGCAATGTTTCTATCTCTCTATTTTCTCCCTTCCTCTCACTCTAAAAATCAATAAAAACATTTTTTAAAAAATTTAAAAATAAATGATTAGGGGAAAAGGAGGGAGGGACAAATAATTTTATGAACTTGGTGTTATGTCAACTTACGAAGGTAAAAATAAGTTCAACTATTTTAATGTTAAAAACTTGTACAATAGAAGATATTTAATAAATTAGAAGACAAACTGGGGGGTGTTATTTGCAACACAAATAACAAAAGATTACTATCTCAGATTTACAAGTAACTACAATCTAGTAAGAAAAGTCCAAAGGAAAAATGGTCAAAGGATATGAACCAGCAAGTCTCAGAAAAAGAATCCAGATAGCCAATAAAATATAAAAAGATCAGGGAAATGCAAACTGAAACATCAATGAGATATCCTATAAAAATTGCCATGTTTATTTTGCTTTTACTTGTGCCCAGATTTCAGATGTTTTAAATGCATCGTCACATTTTATGTATTGACGGTCTGACAATGCTAAGTGCTAGTAAATTTATGGAAAAACAGGAGTTATCATTTGTTGCAGGCAGGAATGTAACTTGACATGGCCACTTGGGAGAGCAATTGAGCAATATTTAGTAAAGTTGAAAATGTATAACACTTTGACCAATAATCCCTCTTCTAATGATATATATATTAAAGAATCTCAGATGTATGTGTACAAGGATCTTTGTTCACAGAAGCATTCTATGTAATAGCAAAAATTTAGAAACAAACTAGAGGTCCAATGATAAGGAAAGAGATGAATTGTGGTTATGTGATGGAACACTATACAGCAGTTAAAGTTTATAAATGGGCCCTAGACAGTTTGGCTCAGTGGATAGAGCGTCGGCCTGTGAACTAAAAGGTCCCAGGTTCGATTCCGGTCAAGGGCACATGCCCTGGTTGAAGGCTTGATCCCCAGTAGGGGGCGTGCAGGAGGCGGCCGATCAATGATTCTCTCTCATCATTGATGTTTCTATCTCTCGCTCTCCCTCTCTGAAATCAATAAAAGTATATTAAAAATAAAATTAATAAATGGGTTTATGAGCATCAACTCTGCTAGAACTCAAACAATATTGAATGAAAGACAAAAACCACTCTGTTTTCTATGTAGTGAAATTGTAACTAGCAACAGTAGGATTACTAACTTCCTATATTTGCTTCTGGGATGGTGGTGCAAGGATGGTGAGATTCAGAGAAGCGAAGGAGGAACAGGGAAGGGGCATCAGCTTTCACTGAGATGATGAACATGTTATTTACTTTTTAAAAAGCACGGTGGCAGAATTTAACACTTGTTCATTTATGATGATAGGTACATGGATGTTTCTTATATTGTCTTCCATGCCTTGTATTTGAAGAAAAGAGTTCCATCTGTTTCCATTAAACAGACTGTCTCTCTAAGGGTGGCAAATTGTACCTATACAGTGGGCCCTCTTATCTGCAGGAAATATGTTCCAGGATCCCCAGTTGGTGCCTACAAGGGCAGATAGTAACAAACCCTACATGTACTATGCTTTTTCCTATACCTATATACCTAAGGTAAAGTTTAATTTATAAGTTAGGCACACTAAGAGATTAGCAACAATAAAAATAAAATGGAACAATTATAGCAATATAATAACAGTTACAGTGAATGGCTTTGGGGCCATTAGTAAGTAAAGTGAAGGTTACTTGAGCACCAGGACTGCAATTCTGCAACAGTTGATCTGATAACCGAAACAACTACAGAGTGACTAAGGGTCGGGGATCGTATACAGCGTTGATATGCTGGACTAGGGGATGATTCACGCCCTCGGTGGAGTGGGGTGGGACGGCTCAAGATTTCATCATACTACTCAGAATGGCATGCAATTTATAACTTATGAATTATTTCTGGAATTTTCCATTTAATATTGTTGGACACGGTTGTCCACAGGTAACTGAAACCATGGAAAGTAAAACCATAGATAAGCGGCAACTATTGTACAAAGTGTTATGACCAAAGTGTTAGTTCTGTTTGGACAGGTATAGATTGAGTAACCAAAAAAGGTGTTTCAAATGTACTACTACCATCTTTTGAATCTTTTTCCTCAGAATACAGTACTGCCATCCTTGTGGACAAGGACTCTATCCCATACAGGCTTTCAGCAGCTGGGCCTGAAGCAGGCTGTGGCAGTATTTCTGACAGTTGCCGCTTCTTGCAGGAATGTCTGTAAAAGTGAGAAGTAATTCCTAATCAAGGGAGTTTTTTTTGTTGTGTTTTGTTTTTTTGTAAAAGAACATTTATTGGGTAAATCACAGAGGTAGAAAAAGTAATTTTTAAAAGAAATGAGCTTAGCCCTGACTGGTTTGGCTCAGTGGATAGAGCATTGGCCTGCGGACTCAAGGGTCCCAGGTTTGATACTGGTCAAGGGCATGTACCTTGGCTGCGGGCACATCCCCAGTGGGGAGTGTGCAGGAGGCAGCTGATTGATGTTTCTCTCTCATCGATGTTTCTAACTCTCTATCCCTCTCCCTTCCTCTCTCTAAAAAATCAATAAAATATATTTTTTAAAAAAAAATGAGCTTAGTAAACAAATTGTAGAGGTAAAAGGAAGGCCCTTGGAGCTTGGGAGTGAGGGAGCTAATGGGAACGTGCCTTGGGGGGGGGGGGGGGGAGACAGGGAAGGGAGAGAGCGCCCCGGGAGATGTTTTGTCCTCAGCTAAGGAGGTCCCGTGGTGAGCAAGTTGCTCTTGGCCTGCTGGCCGCCCAGCAGCCTCCTAGTTTTATGTGGAGGTTTGGGCTGGAGCACCGTTCCTACTTGCAGCTGGGGACCCGCAGTCCTGCTGGGGAAAGGCAGGCTCTGGCCTGTGCAGTGCACAGGTGTTCCAGGATAGAGGGGCCAGCGGGAACCCAGGGGTCACCTGCCCCATGGCTCCTGCTGATCATGTGCCACGCAGGACTGCTGTCAGCAGCTTCTGAATTTTCAAGGGAAACTGGAAACCGGGCTTTATGTTCACGTTCCAGATTAAAGGGGAGGGGAGAATGCACCCAGTGAGGCAAACAGAACGTGCCCACAAGCTCGCTGTGGCCAGTGGGGCCACCAGCCGGCAACCTGTGTTCTAATCAACAGTGAATTTGTAAAGCGGACAAGTGCCTATGCCAGAGCTGGACTTCACAGGACAATACAATGTTCCAGAAATTTCAGAGCTAGACGTAGGGTTGCCAATGTTTTACCAAGCAATCACATTTTTATTAAAAAACACGTACACAGCTTCTATTTACTTTCACCATTTCATTAGTGGAAGTCCATTATACCTCTAAAAAGTAGGATGCACTTAACAGTGGCCCGCGTTTGCTTATGAAATCCTCGAAGCCAGTTTTTTACATTTTTGAAAGGTAACATGGTGCGTATAACACTCCATAGTAAAACATAACATTTCTACAGTGAACCATATGAATATTCAACTACTAGTAAGTAGAATAAGGAGAGGCTATAAAAAACTGTATCTCCGTTCAGGACAGGATTTGTTGCCAAATGAGTTTTGGTGCCAAACCAAAAATCCTGGTCTGCAGACCTTTCTGGATTGTGGACCCTCATCGAAAAAGAAAAGCCCTAGAAATGGATTTGCTTTTGAAAACCTCAGCAGGTTGCCCTGGTTTTTCTCAGGTCACCCCAGGCCACTGGAGACCACCCTGATGGTTGACTTATGTCGGCTCAGACAAGTCTCCCCATGCTTCCCACTTTCACCTGCCTCCCTAGACAACAGGGAGCACAGGCTGCATCCGGCAGCATTTCATAACGTAAAGTGGCCCTTGCCAGGGGAGCCCTAAGTCCTTGTATCTCCAAACTGCACTGGTCCTAGTTCTGAAGCCTTTGCCATCCAGAACTCAACTCCTGTCATGACAACTCTTCGGCTCCTGGAATGCACCTCTCCGAGCTGGCAGAGTCCCAACAAACTTGGCTCCCTCCAAGGTGCATGTGACAAGGTTGCCAGGTTGCCTGCCACGCTGAGTGACTTCTGGAGCAGCCAGCGTTGGAGGTCCAAGGTTTTCAAGAATGGCTCCAGAAGGACCTGAGCTTCAAAGAATGGTGGGATCGGTCCGTTCAAAATCACTTTCTGCCCCTGCGTCCCGAGGGAGATGTACGTGTTTGAACAACCAAGACATACTAAGGGCTCCTACTGTTTCAGAAGCAAATGACTATTTCAGAAGCAGCTTGAGCAACTGGAAGGGGGCGAGACTTTGCAGGCTGGCCTTGAAAGAAAGATGTGGGCTTGTTGGGGATGTAACAGGAAGGCGTGGCAAGGGAGGTAGGGCGTGTGGGAGTGGGTTCACGAAGACTGCAGCTGGGCTGGAGGAAGGGCAGGGTTTGGGAGGAGACTGGGAAAAGAGGATTTCAGGTGAAAGAAATGGCTGAGACAGGGGGAGCTGGCTGTGCAAAGGCGGCCCCACTGCAGTTACGGTTTGGTAGTGAGGAGTCAGGGCTGCCTTAAGCAGAGGGTATTCGTCAGGAGACAACTGCAGGGCATTTCTGTTTCTGTCTTTCTGTCTTTCCCATTCTCCTGAGAGAATTCCCCCAAGCAGCCCCCCTGCTTGGCCTCTGGAGGACTTTTTCTGTGACTCCTCACCCTCCTGCCCCAACAGTTTCCACCCCAGGAGCCCCTATTAACCTGTGAACTCCTAATGGCAAGGCTGTGGCTCACAGGCCCTTGCTGCACGCCCCCCCCCCCCCCCCCCCCGGCCCTGGGATACATACTGAGTTTTCAGATTTTCTCCCTGTTGACCCTGCCTTGGCCTCCGCATGGGTGGGACCCAAGATGCATCCTTCAAGTTACCGCCTCCAACAGTCCCTTGCAAAGATTCCGATCTCAGGCGCAGGCATTTATTGCATTTTTTATGATCAAAGCTCTGGTCCCAGCAGGATGTTTTCCATACCAGGACGCTTAAGAGGACCCAGAGTGACCAAGGGAAGAGGAATGAGGTGATCACAATTTTCTCCAGTTCCTGGGTGGGTTTAGCAAGAAAAAGGGGTGGCCCCTTCGCTTGCTTCTCTGAATACCAAGCTGAGCACCTTTGTTAATTCAGCCACTCGTACTTTCTTTGTTTTGTACCTTTTTGTTTTGATGTGATTTCAAACTTACTGAGACATTGCAAGGATAGCACAAGGAACTCACATTGCCCCTTCACTTAGACTCACGTTTCATTTTGCCCCATTAGCTTAATCACTCTCTACTTATGTGTAAATACACACACACACACACACACACACATGCACACACACACTTTTTTCTGAACTGTTTGAGAATTTCAACTCATTCATCGTGCTCCTTTGCATTAGTGTGCATTTCCTAAGGACACGGACATTCTCTTGGTTTTTCACTTCTCGCTGGGGTTTACTGAGAACTGGAGGGAGAGGAGAGCAGCAGTCTCGAGGACCTGAGGGGTTTAATAGCACCTGTGTCACAGTGTTCCTTGCCTCCCACCAGACCCTGCAGGGACAGAAACCCATTCTAACAAGGGGTGGGCTGGGTCACCTTCCAAAAGTCTGCCTGTGGTTTCTGGGTGAAAATTCAAGCCTTGCCACCGCTCCAAAGCCAAGTATGATTTGGGGAAGGTGGCATCGATGAAGTGAGCCAGTCTCAGGCTTTGAAGCCTGTTTACTGTCCACGTGGTGCCAGAACCCAGAGGAAAAGAGGTCAGGCAGGTGCAGAGGAAGGTGTCTCTTCACAGCTGGCCGGAAAGTTGTCTTCCTGCCACACCGTCTGTGCCAGGGCCCTCAAACCCTCCTGCTCTGACCCAGGCTCCCAGAGATTCAGAGGCTCCCAGAAGAGCCACAGCAACCTCCCACATAGGGTCCCCACTCTTTTGGTAATTCCTGGTGGGTGGATGGACAGGCAGATCAACCTTTAGCTTTTCTGATTATAAAATTAGTACCTGTTTAATTAATACCTGTTTGATTAATACCTGTTTAATTAATACTTGGGGGGATTCATAAACTGAGAAAAATGTGAAGATGATCCAGACCCTCCGGAAGCCTCCTGCAGTCCTGGGGTGCTTCCGCTCCAGCTCCCTGTGCCAGGGGTGAGCATTGTATGCAGTCAGGGGCCCCCACTCTAGGTGAGAACTCCATGTGGTTCTGGCTCGGCCATTACTGCCTGAGTAAGAAGACTGACTAAACTTTGAGATCCAGTTTCCCCATCTATAAAATGGGATAATAATAATAATACTTGCTTAAATAAGCTAATTCAGCTCAGGGGCTTAGTCCAAGGCCTAGAAGCAATTGCCAACAAATGTTAGTTCTAAACAACAACAAAAGGTCCTGTGCCCTTCCGCTGGACAGCAGTCTGCTGCTGAGGTTCATTCAGTCCACATACATTTTTCTGAGCACCCATTGCCTCCCAGGTGTGAGTCCTAGCAAGCCAACTAAAGAAAACCTTTGCCCTCAGAGAACTTACGTTCTAGTGGGGAGAGAGATAACAAGCCTGCATATCTTATGAAGTATGTCAGGTCTGATAAGTGATCTGGAGGAAAATTTGGCATGAAACAGCAGAGAGGGACACCAGTGGCAGGTTGCTGTTTATGGAAGGTGGTCAAAGAAGGCCTCTGAGAAGGTGACATTTGAGCAGAAGTCTGAAGGAAATGAGGGAAGGACACATCTGGTAGAGGGGACGGCATGTGCCAGGGCCCTGAGGCAGGACATGCTTGTCATGTCTGAGGACAAGCCTGGAGGCCCGTGTGGCCAGGGCGGAGTGAGTGAGGAAGAGAGTGGTAGGAATAGAGGTCAGAGAGGTAGTGGGAGTCCAGCTGCTTCAGGCCCTAGAGGCCAGTGTAAGGGTTTCGACTGTTCCCCTGAGTGAGACGAGGACTCTGGAGGGTTGAGAGAGAGGAGTGATGTAATGGACCCTCAGTAGGTCTCAGTACTTGTGTGTTGTAGATAAAGTGAAAGCTGCACAGCTCCTCCGACTCTGTCAACCAGCTCCCCCAACTCTGAGGGCCCCTCCCCACAGGGAGCATCACTCAGCCCACTGCCCGGCCTGACGCTTCCCCCGACACACCCTGTTTCTCTGGATGGGACTTATATCCAGGTGACTCACCCAGATGCTTCCAGGCTAGACCACACGCCCAGCGGAACTGTAAACCTCTCACTAGCTAATGGTCGCCCTGGACTGAGGTCTTGCCATAAGCCAGAGCCCCTATCCCGGGAACTCCTTCAGCCTCACAGCCACCCTGCCTGGCAGCCACCATCACTCTCCCTCTGCCGCTGGTACCATGAGCCATGAACGTGCACAAGGTACTGAAGCAAGCAGGCGCAGAAGCCAAGGCCCCAGCCGGTCTGTCAGACGCCCAGGATGGGACCGTGACCACCCCAACAGCAAGAGAGAAGGCTGAAGGAGTCATGCTCCTTGGCCCGCCCCAGGCTCTCACTCTGTTGAGAAAATGTCGGAGAAAGCATTTTGCAAGTCTGTGTGAGGCATCACACCAATACAGGGGCAGTTAGGAAGATGGTTCGAGTCTGAAATCCCAGGCTTTGGTTTGGCTCCTGAGTTTCCAGATAGCTTCCTCCTGCACCCCAAACACCTGAACTCCCCCAAATCTCAGCGTATTCCCCAGCTTCTCCTCTGCTTTGCTTGAAACAAAGCAGGTCTTTTATAAAGAGGGTGGGGGTGGGGTAGGGGGGTGGCCTTGCTTTGGGGAACATGCTTTCACCTCCTTCTAGTTCATTGTTTTTATACAAAATTCCAGGCGCACAGGGCAGGCAAACAGAAGTCTCATTCATAGTCCCTGACCCCCTCCCCCCGCAGCCCCCCACCTCCTGCTGGTGTGTTTCCCGCCTCCTTCCCCTTGCCTCATTTCAGTCTCCTGTTGAAGTCGTGATCCACAGAAGGCTGGGGAGGTAGACGCAGAGCAGAGCAGATTTTGTGCACTGCTTGTGGGGGTGGGAGGGCATCCCCGGCGGCCGTGGTGTGGCGTGAAGAGCCCTAGATTTGCTTGCCCAGAGACTAGACTGGTTTCCAGGCTGGTTCTGCGGATCACTAGTCCAATGACCTTGTCACTTTCCCTTTCAGCCGCTACCTGTTCATCAGAGTCAACATGTGCTTATTATGAAATCATGTGCCTCCTTCTTCCCTGTTTGGCTAAGTTGGCACAAAGCTGAGCGTGAGGGCTCACGCATAGGACACACGTTTCTGCTTTCCCACTGTTTTCCCTCTTTGGGCCCCACACCTCCCTGATTTTTGTCACTTGCAAGTGGTAAAACTGCCAACTGTACTGCACACACACTTTTTTAAGGCTGAAGTCATCGGCTCCCTCGGCGTCACACCTGGTGGGCACAGGGCACTGCTATGCAGGCAGGGCCCGGCAGTGGGACAGCACCAGCCATGCGGGGTGGGGGTGGGGGTGCCGGTGGGGAAGGTGTCTGATCACGAAGTACAAACTTGTAACGTGTTGCCGTCTTTAGAGGAGCATTACTTTGGCTCTGGGCACTGGAGGAGGTGTGGATGGCTGGTCTCGGAGATTTTCTGGGCAATTAAAGAGAATGAAAACAAATGTGCACTTCACACAGCACGGGCTGTCTGCGGGGTGCTGGTGTCCTGGAATTCGGAACCTTTACTCTGTATGCTTCTGTGTGTCTGAACTTTATACTTGATGAGTGTGTATCAATTTTAGACCACATTTCATAAGTCTAAGATGCCATCGATTAAAAGAGACCATCATTTTATTCAGACAAACTGCTACCCATTAAACTACGTCACAAATTAGTAAGGCCCGTCTTACTAATTGAAATGTTTTTGAGGTGTTAAAATATGAAAGAAATGTGCATCTTAGAATTAGTGGAATGCACATGAAAAGAAATTTTCCATCTTTGGGAAAAAATTTGCTTTTATCTCCCACCCTCCTGTTCAGAGTGATTTCCTAAAAAAAAAAAAAAATGCCTAGGGAGCGTTTGAGGATGACTTCATGTTACTATTTTTAGCATCTAGATGCCAGTTTATTCCAGGCCCTGGGCTAGGTGTGTTCTTGTGTCCGAGTCCCTCAAGGCCTCCTGGGAACTAGTGGGAAAGGTGGTCATTTTCCAAATAAGGGGCCTGATGGTCAGATTCTGATTCCTGCTCACACGGCAAGTAAACGAGGGAGATGAGACGCAAACCTGCCCGCTGCCCCACCGCATCCCATCACAGGCCTGAGCTCGGAGGGGGTCCTGAGAGGGGCCACCAGTTAGCACCTGAAGCCCCAGGATCAAGGAGAAAGTGCCCTGCTCCCAGGCCCACCTGTGCACCCCCTTGTTTCTGGTTCTGGGGAGCTGACTTCCTCCTTGCACACCCCTCTCTGCCAATCAGAGTGAGTCAACCTCACAATGACCTCACTGTCCTCAGTGGGCTGTTTGGCCGTCTCCTGCTGTCACTGAGCCCTGGCCCCAGCACCTCCGCACGGGCGCAGTGTTCCCCGCCCCACTCCTCAGACGTGGCGGCTGACCTGTCGTCCGGCTGCTAAGAACGGAACGACCACGGCTGAGAGGGCTGTTTTCCTCCCGCCACCGTCTCAGTGGACTGCCATCCATGGGCGCTGGGGGCTTGGCCTGATTGTCCCAGGGCCTGGCACAGAGGCACGGACAGCGGGAACACTGCTTGTTAGACAGTGGACGGAGTGAGCTGAAGTAACAGCTCGGGGCCCAGGCTACAGCAAAGGATAATTTTCAAAAGGATACTTACACAAGTATATAGTGGCCACATGTCAACGTTTATGTAAGTCATCAATGAGGGAACCAGCGAAATGACAAAGCTAGATGAGATTTGAGGGGGAAAATGTTCGCCTGGGCTGCCACCACAGATTACCCCCAACTGGGTAACTCTTCAGCAACAGAAATGTATTCTCTCACGTGTCATAAAGCCAAACGTTCAAAATCGAGGTGTAGGCAGGGTTGGCTCCTCCCGGAGGCTCCGAGGGAGACGCTGCCCGCCCCTCTCCTTGACGTTCCTCGGCTTGTAGACACAGCACTCCAGCCTCCGCCTCTGTAATCACGTGGCCTTCTTCCTCGTGTGTGTATCTGTGGTTTCCAAATCGTCCTCTCCTTATAAGGACAGCAGTCTTTGGATTTAGAGCCATCCTAATCCAGTATGACCTCATTTTAACTTGATTACATTAGCAAGAGCCTACTTTCCAAATAAGGTCACAGTCACAGGTTGGGGGGGGGGGGGTGAGAGGACTTGAACGTCTTTTGGGTGACACAGTTCAACTTGTAACCATTACCAAATTCATGTCTCATTACTCAGCATCACAGACCCCGGCTTCACAGGGCCACGGTGCCTGGGGTGTCAGCTCTGATGGGTCTCTGGTGTCTTAGGGTTGAGCGCTGGCCTATTGACAAGGCTCAGGGGAAGGCAGGGCATCTCCATGGCAGAAGTCAGCACTGCACGGGGCACAAATGGAGCCAAACTTGCAGGGCTCAGCTCCAGCTCCACACCCCACTGTCTGTGACTCCTCGCTTTTCTTCGCCTCTCTGGGCCTCAGTTTCCCCATCTGTGAAATACGGGCCACGGTGGTACACGCTCCATAGGACAGCACTCAGAATGGCACCTGTGAAGCTCTGAATACGTGTGCACTGTTATTGGCCTAGTCACGCCCACTCACAGGTTCACAGCTTTGCTCCTTTTGGGTGAGAAAGGCTGTCCTACTGGAAGTACCAGAAAGTTCCCCCTCCCCCTGGGCCTGGTCATGGCGGAAAAAGGAAGCTTATAGTCCGCCTCGGTCTCCAGAAAACACAGCGAGCTCCTGGTGAGGACGGAGGAGGCCTCTGCCCAGGCGGATTGTAGGCCGGGGCGTTTGCTTTCAAACCTGCCCCGCTCTGGTGAACAAGCTCTCTTTTGGCTGCTGGCGCTGCGTCCGGCTTGGAAGGTGATTTCCCGTCATTTGCTGCCTGTGCAGCTGGCAGTTTTTTTTCGGACACTCATGACCCGTGGAGAGCTATCAGGGCCCAGAGGCAGAAGCTGGGACCAGAGCCTTTCCAGCCAGGACTAGGACCGGCTGGCCGGAGAGGGCAGCCTCCCGGGGGCCAGCTGGTGGGGTAGAGGCCGGCAGATGCCAGGCCTGGCCTTCGCCATCCAAGCTGGCAGGACAAGGCCTGTCTGCCCCTCGTGAGCTCCTCACACACTGGACCTGGGGAAGCCAGGACCTCCTGCATCCAGACCTGTCCTCCGCGATGGGGCGGCGTGGCCAGGCCGGGCCCTGAGCAGTACCACCGCTGCTGCCACTGTCATTAGCGCCTGGGATGCAGGCCTGGGTTGGAAAGACTGAGCCGCACCCCAGGCCTCTCCGACCCTGAGTTTGTTCATCTGGGAGTTGAAGCAGGAGGGGCCGGGCCCTGCACTCTAGGCCCTTCACGGAGACATCTTTTTTGCCCTCAGTCATCGTCTTCCCCTTTCCAGGCCTGAGGACAGCAGCGTTCTTCTTGGGTTTTTTTACTTTTTTTTTTTTTTTAAGAAGGTGGAGATTCCTAGAAAAGACAAAATTACTGAGACAGAAAGCAGACCTGTGGTTGCCTGGGGCTGGGGTGGGGTTGACTGAAGATGGGCCCACAGCGTGATGGAAGCGTTTGAAGACAGTTTGTGTCGGTGGTTGAGCTGCTTTGGACATTCACGCATCAAACAGTGTGCCTGCCGTGGTGAGTTGTATGGCATGCAAGTGCCTCTTCGGGAAAGCGGAGTGAAGGCGTGCATCTAAAAGGGAACCCTCTTAAAACCACCGTTGGTGAGGGGTTACCATCTGCCAGGAACTTGATAGAAAGTGTTCAGTCAATGGTTGTGAACTTGAACAAGAGTGGAGGGGGCGCCAAATTGGAAGCCTTTATGTGGCCTGGGCAGGTCCAGACTCTGTCTAGGTCTGTTTCCCGAGTTGATGCCCTGGAGGGGTGAGAGGTGCCGGGCCCCTGCAGGAGCTGTCCTGCCCAGCCCTCTGTGCTGCAGACCCTCGGGCTGTCCCGGGCCCCGCTGTGCCTTTGCCTTTGCCACAGAGCACCTCTGCCTTCCTGCCTTTGTGCAGAGCATTTCCTCCCCCCAGCCCCTGGAGCAAACACACAGCCGGGAACAATTGGAAAATCCGGATTGGCCCGGCCTCGTTTCCCCCCACCCCTGGCTCCTTCCCTTGACCGGGACCAGAGAAGCAACCAGGAGACTGCCCCGGAGAAAACCCCTCAAACCAAGGGGCCCACGCGCCTCCTGGGCTTTCCGCTCCCCTGCAGCCCTGACGGGTGACCTCAGCCAGTTTACAAAGAAGATCAGAGATAAAGAGATGCTTGTCCACAGAGACGATCAGTGCCTGGGCCAGGCTCCTTGCTCAGGGAGAAGCTGGGTGAATTGGTCGTTGGCTTGTTTGGGAATCACTTGCCTTCCTCTCCTTCTGCCTCTCTCATTGTTGTCAGGTGCCAAAATGCCACCGTTCAAATGCCACCTCCTCCAGGAAGCCTTCCCTCAAACCTCCTCCCATTCACCCAGAAAGTTCCTAGGGTCAGGCAGCAGGAACCCAGAAGTGTGAGAAGTGCCTTTGCAGGAACTGAGTACCTCCGTGGGAGGATGGCAGGAAGGAGCCCTGAGAGTCAGAAGGTAACCTGGCCTCTCCTCTAGGGCTGTGGGGAGCTACAGCAGGTTCTGGGCAGGGTGGGACCAGCAGATGTGGCAAAAGAGGGTGGTTCCAGCTGCTGGGTGGAGGAGGGTCAGACCAGAGTGGGACTAGTGGGAGGCTGAGGCCACTGAGGAGGCTGAGCCATCTCCCCGGGGAGTGCTCCAGCAGGAGGACGCGGCCTGCCCCTCCCATCACCTTTCCCTTCCTACCTCGCACTGTTCCTGTCCCCAGCCCCCTCCCTGGGCCCACAGCGCCCTGGCTGATAAACTCCAGGAAGCACTCCACTGCTTGGCGGCTGCTCCTCCCAGAGAGGCTATAGCAGGTTTCTTCTGGAGATGATGCCCCAGGACTAAGTGGTGGACCTGCCAGCCGGAGGACTGCAGAGAGCAGGAGGAGTGGAGGGCTGGGAGCCGGAGCCCTCGCTGGAGCAGGTCCGAGGCCAGGGCGAGTGGTGAGCCAGCCTGTCACTCCTGGCTGACTCAGACCCTCCTGCCCCTCTTATCAGGCCTGCGGAGTGATAAGGGCCCAGTTCCTGCACTGGATTCTAGGCCTTTGTTTGGGGCAGCCAGGAAGTGACTGTGGGTTTTGCTGTGCCTTAAGGAGTGGGGCTGACTCACGGGGGTGGGGGCCTGGGTGTGCCAGGGGTGGGGAGAGCCTGCAAACGCCGGCCCTGCACCACCAAGCACCAACGGGCCGGGGGAGGGAGGTCCCCAGTGGGAGTGTGTCTGACCTCCACACCCACCTCCTCCGCAGCCACGGAGAGGAATCCTTGCCTCTGCCTCCAGGATTAGGACAGGATGGGTGGCCCAGGGCGTCTCCTCTTTATTTTTCAAACAGAAAATATTTCCAGAATATTATTCCCCGAAAGTGTTGACTGTCTGCTAAGCACCAGACACGAAACTAAGGGTTTTGCTGGCACTGTCTCCTGTAATCTTCACCCCAATAACAACCCTGGGGGGGCGGATATCACTGTCCACACCTTACAGACAAGGAAACAGGCTCAGAGAATAGACGTGCATTGCTCAGATTTGCTCATCCAGGAAGCAACAGATCCAGGATTCAAGCCCACTCCAAACTCATAGAAAACTCCCTTGCAAACCCCCATAAAGATGATAGACAGGGCAGGGATGGGCCTCAGGAGGTTTGGGACACCCTGGGGACTACCCATCCCTACATCAGGTCCTCAAGGGCCCCTCCAGACCACCGCCCCAGGGGACCCTGCCACGGTGGACAGTGAATGTGATGCTTTCCCAGCTGTTACTCCCTCCTCCCTGTGAGGAGCCGAGAGGCTGGGCCAGGTGTTCTCCGTAGGCCAGACAGCGGGTGAGTAACTTGAGTTCATCAATGACCAGTTGGGTGGCTCCTTGTCTAGGCTCTCGGAAGGGGGAGGAGGTGTGGTGCCTGAGAATGAGATAAAAGAACAGGAAATTCCCAACCAAGCGGCAGAATCAGGACCCCATTAATCAAGACGGAAAAGCCATTCCTAAAAAGGGAAGGATCTGATTCATCTATTTGTCGTCAGGACTCAGTCCTCTCCGCATTTATCAGTCAGGCCTGACGCTCTCTGCACACCTGCGCGCCGGGTACCCCTGGCTCACGTCCGGCCAGCTCGCTGGTCCTAGGGGAGAGAGAGTCTCTGGCAGAAAAGTTCCAGAGAAAATTCTGATCAGCAGCTCTTGAGTCACAGGACTCCCTGTTTGAACAAATCTCCATAGCCTGGGGCGGGGTTTGGGGATTGCCCTTACCTTGCCTGGCATGCCCTTCCTTGCACTGCATCTCATTGTGGGGCCGGACAGCAGAGCAGCAGAACCAAGCCAAATGGGTGGGAGGTGTGTGTGTGTGGGGGGGGGGGGGGGGAGGAACAGGGGGAGGCAGGCAAAGCCCAGGGGATCCCGGGAGCTAGCTCCCAACTTCCCCACCCACTGGGCTGTCCATCCCCAGACGATGCTGGGCCATTCTTGTCAGGCCAAGGAAGCCAGAGGGTTATCGCCAGGAAGAGCCACTCAGTGTCTTAGCTTAGCCAGGGCATTGCAACCTCAGCACTATCGACATGGATGCCAGATGCTCCCTGTTGTTGGGATTGCGCTGTGCGGTGTAGGAGGGGAGCAGTGTCTCTGGCCTCCGGCCTCTAGGAACCAGTAGCATCTTCCCCCTCTTCACTGTCGCAATCCAGAATGTCCGTGGACCTTGCCTAACGTCCTGGGACCAAATCGCCCCTGGTTGAGATGACCCCAGCAGCAGACGTTAGATGAGGAATTTCAGGAGCACAAGCAGGGGGTGGGGAAGTGGGGCAGGGAGAGAGCAGCTGGTCCCCGGCGTGTTAAAGGGCAGGCTATCCCTGTGGGGGACTGGGGCTTGGGGCCTGGGAAATGGTGTGGAGCAGGTGGACTGAGGAACCGGGGAGCTGGAGCAGGTCTGGGCCAGGCCCGTCAGTCCCCTTGAGGTGCTGGGACAGAGGGGGCACGGCAGGCTGCTGTGTGGCACAGCGTGGGCCCTGGCAACCTGGAGAAAGCTGGCACCGGCAGCTGAAAGCTGGGCCTGGGACACTGCCGTGGTAAGGGTAGTGGCATATGGGACCACTCAGTGCCTAACAGCATCTCCTGCCCCCTCGTTCCTCGTTTCTCCCCTCCCAGCGACACAACCATGTCAGGAAGGACAGCTGGGTCTGGGCAGAGCTCCCCAGGGGTGCCAGGGCACCAGGATTGCTTCCATACTTTAATTTAATAGTTCATTTTTGTGAATTTGTTTTGCCTTGTGAAGATTGTGAATCGTGGCACTCAGTGGTAGATCCCTGGCTGCAAGTTTAAATTATATGGGGAGCTTTTAAAAAGCACTATTGCCTGGGCTCCCTTCTCCAGAGAGAGATTCTGTCTTGTTCTTCAGAGGCTTTTTCTAAGGTCCCTGATGATTCTCATGCACAGCCAGGCTGAGAACCACTGATGTAATTAATCGTGGCTCTGGGTCTTTGCAGGTGCTGCTCTGCCTGGAAGACCGTAACCAGGTTTCTTCTCATCATGCAGGTCTTGTGCTAAGTTCCTAGCGCTGCCATCACCAATGATCACAAACTCGGCAGCTTAATGCAGTAGAATGATATCATCTCACAGTTCTGAAGGCCAGAAGTTCAAAATGAAGGTGTCAACTCGGTTGGTTCCTTCTGGTGGCTCGAAGGGACGATTCATTCCATGCCCCTTCTCACTGCTGGTGGCTGCGGGCAACCTTGGGGCTTCAGAATTCAGGTCTCTGCTTCTGTCTTCTTCACCAGGCCCTCTTCTCTGTGTTTTGTGTCTTCTTTTCTCTTAAAAGGATATTTAGGCCCTGGCCAGAGAGATCAGTTGGTTAGGGCATCGTCCTGATATGCCAAGGTTGTGGGTTCGATCCCCAGTCAGGGCACATACAAGAACTAACCAATGAATGCATGAATAAGTGGAACTACAAATTGATGTTTCTCTCTCTCTCTCTCTCTCTCTCATTTCACCTTCTCTCTCTAAAATCAATAATTTTTTTTTTAAAAAGGGTAATTACTGTTGGATTTACGGCCCACCCTCATTTAGGAGGATATCATCTTGAGGTTTTTACCTTAATTACATCTATAATAACCCTTATTCCAAATAAGGTCACATTCTGCGATTGCTGAGGGACACATGTTTTGGAGCCACAATTCAAACCACTGTATGTCTCATCAGCTTCCCTGACCATCCCTGCTAAGCCAGCCCCACCAAGTCTGTTGTCAGTGCTTTCTCTTCTTAGCATGAACCACTGTCTCTAGACTCTTAAGGACTGACGATCTGTCTCCCTCCCACTAAAATATAAATTCCAATGGAGCAGGACCATATTTGTCTTGTTCTCTACTGTATCCTAGTCCAGTGCCTGGAACATAATAAACACCCAATACATATGTATTAAAGGAATAAACAAAGTTTCCTTCGTTGCCTTGCTTGCTAGGAAGCTCAGAGCAAAACTGCTGACCTATCTCTAGTAAGTACTTTTATTTTGTTTTTGTTTTTGTCTTTTTAAAATTTAGCCCTCTAACCTTTTCTGAGTGTAGTTCAGTGGCATTAAGTATGTTCACATTGTTGTGCAACCATCACCACTATCCACCTCCGAACAATTTGTCCTTTTAAATGAAACACCCAATCAAATGAGTTGTCTGTAGAACACGGTATTCAGCTGGCGGGGGCGGGGGGGGGGGTGTTGGAACAGGGATGGGAGCAGAATAGCTATGCAAAATCTGTAAAAACCCCGAACTGCGGGGGCGGGTGGAGGGGGGGATCAGGCCCCAAACATTGATAAGATGCCCCACCACCCGTCTGTGTTAGGTCTTAAGCCATTAAGATAGCCAGGCCAGGAGGGGCGGATCTCATGGCATCATCGGGCCCAGCCCCCTGACTGGAGGCAGGACCACACGCTGACTCACCCTCAGCTGCTTACAGGAAAGTTAACCTGCCCTCTCCTCATCCTGCCTTCCAGGAAAACCAGGCTCTTTGGAAACCAGGGGCTAGGGTTTGCCTCTTCTAGTCTGAGGTGGAGGGTGGGGAAGGGGAGGAGAGGCTGGGGAAGTAGGAAGAGCTGGAGGGGGCAGCTCACCCTGACCTAATCACATTCTTGGAGCCAGGGAGTGGGTGGGCCAGCCCCCTTCCAGCCTCTCAGAGTCAGCCGCTGTGCTTTAGGGCCTGACTTCCAGTGGGCCCTGAGGACCTGCCTGCTTCCACTTGGGGAGGAGAGCAGCACACACCTGGGTTCGAGTCCCCATTCTGCCACATTCTACTCCGTGACCCTGAGCAAGTTATTGAAACTGGCTGAGCTCAGTTCCCCTCTTGAAATGGTGGTATCTAACAATGGCGTCTAACTCAGGGTTGCTTTGAGGATTAAATGAGATACTTCCATCTTTTGCATAGTTCCTGGAGCATGGTTTTTGCTCAGTATATATTAGCTACCTGGAAAGCTAACATTTTGAAGACAACGTGTTTTTTCTTTAGGTAGTAGGGCCTCCCAGCATTAGGTCAGAAGGGGCTGGCAGTGGCCCAGCCCAGGCCGGGGTGGTAGGGGCCCTGTGGTGGTGGAGGACTAGTGTTGTTAACGGGTACCTGGGTTCAAAATCCCAGCTCCCTGTCATTAACTTTAAAGCCAGGCAAAACACTTAGTAATCTGTGGATCTGTTCCCCCTCTGAAAAACGGAGGAAATAATAATATCAGCCTCACAGCGTTGACTCCTACATAAAGCTCTTAGAATACTGCCCGGAACATAAGTCTGTGCTGGCCATTACCATCTTTGAGTCTGTTAGAGTCCCCTTGTCCCTACCCAGTCATAACAATGACAGCATCGGCAGCCACTGTTCTCTCCATGAACCCAGGACACCGCTCTCATCTTATAGCTGAGGCTCAGGAGAACTGGACGTCGGATACATAAACCCTCATGAAACCAACAGACCTGAGACAGACTGTCAGGTACCGCGCCAGCACCCAGCGCGCTGTGAGTGTGCAGAGAACAGAACCCGAGAAGCCGGAAAGGCTGGCAGGAGGGGGCAGCCTGGCCTCCCTGAGGACTGGTGCGCTGGGACGGGTGCAGCTTCAGGTGGGGGCAAAGGTGTGGAGGTGGGGCTGGGCAGGGCCCTGTGGGACCTCGGCCAGGGGCAGGGCCAGGGATAAAGTCAGGGCAGGTGAGGGGGCTGGCCAGCCTCCAAGTGGAATTCAGGGACGAAGCAAAGGCGGAGCGAGGCCCAGGCAGGCTCTGAGCTCCTTCTTCTCTGCAGCCAGACCTCCCTTCCTCAGAGACCCAACGGACTTGCGCTCTCAACTGGAAACTGTAGTCCCTGCCCCTCAAAATCCCAGAGTCCGGAGACTTAAGGAAACAACAGACTCTCTGCTTGGACTCAGCTTGGGACAGGGATCAAGGAGAGAGAGTGGGCCCTTTAGCCCCACTTTATTGGTTTGTTCTCTCTGGGTGAACACACCCAACATGGCAGCCGGCAGCCGGGCACACCCCAGACGTGCTTCCGGCATTCCTCCCGGCAGGATGTGGACACACTGTCCCTCCAAAACCAAATCCACCCCCTCATCCGACGTGGAAGGGTTACTGATGGCTTCTTAGGAATGTAAAGGGCACGTTTCCTAGTGTGGCCAGACTTCCTGTAAACCCTGCCTCCCGGTCTACCCCTCCCCTAGGAACTGCTCTCCTGAGGCTCAGCTTCGGACGTCCACGCCCCGAGTGCCTTTAGCAGGACCGGCTACAGGACGTGCAGGTCCGGGTGTAAAAGGAAGATGTGGGCTCTGGTGCAAGATGTTGACAACAGGGCGTGACATCAAACGCTGGGCCCTTCTAAGCACAGGACCCTGTCAACAGCCAGGGCCGCGGGCCCAGAAGCTGACCTGGCCCTTAGTGCGTGCCCTACGTGGACTGGAGCATCAAGTTTTAAACATTTTAAAGCAAAAGCCTGAGATTCACCTCCCTCCACCATCCCCCCCAACCCCCCCCCCCCCCCCCCCCGACTCCCAAAGCATATTTGAGGACGCTATTCCCGCCCCTGACCAACCTCTCACCTTCTATCCTGCCCTTAGGCCCACAGCAGAAAAGTTTGAGGTTTCATGTTTGAACTGATCGTACCTTGGCCAAGTGCTCTCACACGTTCTTTATGAGAGAGAAGTTACCCTCCCATTTTACAGTGAGACAAACTGAGATCCGGAAACGCCCCACCCCAGCGGGCGCCTTGCTGGCCAGGAGCAAAGGTGGCGCCAATACTCTGGCTTCTAGACCCCCTGGGTCTGAGCCATTTCCACCAAAAAGAACCCAGACACCTTCTAGAGTGAGTGCACAAGTGATGCAAACCACGGCGCTGAGGGAATTTGCGTTCTTTCTAGCGTCACAGCAATTCCTCCTGCTGAAGCAGCCTCACCCAACCCCAGACAAACACCAGGCCCAACAGACCTCAGCTGGCCGAACTGCTGAGGAATGCTCCGGGAGTGTCCGCACCCGTCCCTGACTCATCGCACCCAGCACTCCCGAGGCCACTGACCAAAGAAAAGCTTCTATTCCCAAGGATTACAGGAGGCTGTTGGTTTTACTTCATTCCTCGTTAAAATGTGGGGAACCTTTTTGTGTTGGTTTTCCTGTTCATCCTCACTAAGGATGATTTTTCCGTTGATTTTTTTTTCTTTTTGTTGATTTCAGAGAGGAAGGGAGAGAGAGATAGAAACATCAATGACAAGAGAGAATCATTGATCGGCTGCCTCCTGCACGCCCAGCACAATGGGGATTGGCCCCACAACCGGGAGTCTAACGAGACCTCTGAGTTCATGGGTGGTCGCTCAACCACTGAGCCACGCCGGCCGGGCTCCACTGATTTTTAGAGAGAGTGGAGGAGGAGAACAGAGAGAAACATCAAAGTGAGAGAGACACATCAGTCGGTTGTGTCTCCCGCAGGCTCCCTGACTGGGGCCACAGATGGAGCCTGCGACCGAGGTACATGCCCTTGACCAGACTCGAACCCGGGACTCTCAGGCTGCAGGCTGACGCTCTAACCACTGAGGAAACCCACTAGGGCAGAAACCTTTTTTTTTTAAGTGAACTTTTTTTTTAAAAAAAAATATATATTATTGATTTTTTTACAGAGAGGAAGGGAGAGGGATAGAGAGTTAGAAACATCGATGAGAGAGAAACATCGATCAGCTGCCTCCTGCACATCTCCTACTGGGGATGTGCCCGCAACCCAGGTACATGCCCTTGACCGGAATCGAACCTGGGACCTTTCAGTCCGCAGGCCGACGCTCTATCCACTGAGCCAAACCGGTTTCGGCATAAGTGAACTTTTTATTGTGGAATCGCGTCAGATTTATAGAAACGCTGTGAAGGTACCATGGAGAGTTGCCTCCCCCCGTGTCCCCCTTATTGACATTCATGTTATCGTAGCATATTTGTCACACCAAGACGCTGACATGGGCCCATTGCTGGGAGCTAATCTCCACACGGGTTTTGGATTCCACCCGTCTTGCCGCCCGTGTCCTCTTTCTGTTCCAGGACTCGGTGGAGGGAAGCACATGGCATTCAGTTGTCACGTCTCTCCTCTAACCTGACCGTTTCTCCTGGGCAGTCTTGAGGAGGACTGGCAGGTATCCTGTAGGCTGTCCAACGGGGTTCATTTGGCGGCTTTCCCCTAATAGGACCGGATTATAGGTTTTAGAGAAAACGCCCTTATCGCATCTGTGACACCCACAGGACACCAGGTGAGGTTCACCTGAGTTGTGGTTGAGGTGGTGTCTGTTTTGCTTCCCTGCTGTGCAGTGAAGTTACCATTTTTCATTTGCCAAACTCTACCCTTTGGAAGTGAGACAATAAATCTAAGCCACCCTTGAGTGGGGAGGGCGGGAACTAGGTTCCACCTCTAGGAGGAACCTTAATTTTTGAAATGCTAATTTAATTAACTTAGGAAAGAAAAATCTATGCTCTGTTTTTAAAAGGCAAAGGTGCAGGTGAAAAGCCTCTCCCCATCTGTGTCCTTGAAAATTACCATTTTCTCAGACTCCTTCCAGAGGTATTTTATGCAGAGACAGGCAAATATATATATATATATATATTTTTTTCTCTCCACCTTTTTTACACAAAGGTAGCACGCTGGCCACACTGTTCTGCACCCAACCACAGGGTTGCTTGGGCTACTGAGACTTATAAACCACCCAGTTGTCTGACGATGATGGATTACACGATTGTATAGCAAAGGCCTGGTCACAGCCACCGGCAGTGACTCAAGTAAATGCTATCTCGTATCGTGAACAGTAATAGGTCAAATAAAAATCCAGTGCAGAGTGCATGTGATTTCTCCTGGGTGGACGCTGTTTTCCAGGAGGACGAAGTCAGAAGAGGTAACAGGAAGCTGTGAATCCCTGAGAGGAATGGAAGACTTGAGTATAATGTTTTGCCACATCGTATAAAAGGCAAATAAAAGGAGGAGGCTGGCCCTAGCTGGTTTGGCTCAGTGGATAGAGCGTCAGCCTGTGGACTTAAGGGTCCCAGGTTCGATTCCAGTCAAGGGCACGTGCCTGGGTTGCGGGCTTGATCTCCAGTGGGGGGTGTGCAGGAGGCAGCCAATCAATGATTCTCTCTCATCATTGATGTTTCTATCTCTCTTTCCCTCTCCCTTCCTCTCTGAAATCCATAAAGATATATTAAAAAAAAAAAAAAAAAAAAAAGAGGAGGCTGTGAGCTTTCAGGGAACTCAATCTTTAGGACCTGAACCAGCCATAGGTGGACGGCCAGACCCCACCGCTCTTTTCCTGGTCAGGGAGGTAAGGGCTGTCTGACTCTCTAAGCTGTCTCTGTGGATTGAGGGTGTTCACGGCATCTCGGAAGTAAGTATAGAGCAAACACCCCACCCAGGGCAGGGACAAGATGCAGATGCTTCAGGTCACACACTTGTGATGCCTGCCTGAAGGGTTGCCCATAGCCTGAGGGATAAAGTGTTGCCCTTCAGTTTATTCATCCGTTCCATTTATCCATCCTTCGTTGATCTATCCATCCGTCTATGTATCTACCCAACCATCTCCCACCCGCCCACCCACCCACCCATCCACCCACACATCGAACCATCCACCCACCCATCAAACCATCCACCCACTTGTTTTCTTTATTCTTTCACTTATTGTTTGGCTGGCCCCGTGCCAGGTGCAGGGGTAAAGCTATGGCTGAGATGGACACGGGCCCCCTTCACACGGCTGCTGAACGGCAGAGCTGGAATCAGAACCCAGGCTGCCTGGCTCCTGACTGTAGGTTTTCCCGGAGCAGGAAGGCTAACAGAGAGTTCTCTTCTGCTCTCAGAGGACAGATGAGGTCATATCTGCAGATCAGGAGGCTGGGCTGGGGGTCCCAGGGTTGGAGCAGTACCTCCCAAAAGGCCCTTTAAGTTTGGGAGCGATTGTGTGGTAAGGGCCCCACTTCCCTGTAGGACCTGCAGGGATTCCTCAGTGGCCTGGGAAAGCACCCCCTCCCTCCTCCGCTGCAGGGCCTGGCATCCAAGTCTGGGTTCTTTCCAAAGAAGGAGGAGGCTCTGCTCAGGGCAGGTGTTCACACGGCCCAGCAGCTGAATCCCGACCTCCCTCCCGCCCCCTCGCCCCCCTCCTCCTTCCACCAGGGAAGATTCAGGTTCCACTTGGAGAGCAGAACTAGGAAACGGGGCTGAGGGCTAGAGTCCTAGAAACAGCCGAAGGGTAAGTGTGCTTTTACCAGCCCATTTTACAGATGAAGACACTGAGGCCACAGAGGTTAAGTTACCTGTCCTCAAAGCTGGGGCCCACCAAGCACAACTCAGGACTCTACCCCCAAACATTTCTTGCTGCTCTTCAGCCACCTTCTAGCTTTCTTGCCCTCAGAGGCCTGGACACTCAGATTCCTCAAACGTACTCATACCTTGCTCTTAGGTCACCAAGAAGAACCTGTGGCCAGGCCGGGGCCTGTGACTGCTCCATGGAGCCCATGGTGTGTGTCCAGCGTCCTTCCTCTCCGGACCTTGGTGCCTTCAACCCTGGCAGTGGAGATGCCAACACCTGCCCTCGGGCTTTTTCTGACGACTGAGGGACTCAATACAGGTCACACGCCCAAGACAGTAAGCCTTTGGAAGGACTCAGGAGTTGGCAGTGTGTATCACTCATTCCCTTCAGAAGTTGTGTTGTATAGTGTTTCTTGGAATGAACTAGAGGGAAATGTTCCCCCAAATATGTAAATAAATAACACAACTCTGAAAACTGAAATTTCACCTAAGTCCCTGTTTGCTTTTTAGTTTTGAAGTCTTTGTCCATGCTGGCCGAAGAGCAGCGGCCGGGGGGATGGCGGGCGGTGAGGGGGTGGCCGGTGCTTCCTGCTCTCGCTCTGGCAGGTGAGTGAGTACCAGGGGGACCCTCCCACCAAGGACACCTAGAAATGGCCCAGAAAGGTAAGCCTGGAGTTGGGAGCTCCTTTTCCCCTCAGGCAGGCTGGCTGCAGCGGCGGAGGGCCGGGAAGCTCCAGAGCTTTGGTGTCTCGGGTCTGGGGGACAATAATTGGAGGGCAGGCCCCACCATGGTGGTGGTTCTTCGATAAAACCCCAGGCTTGAGGCGCGACTCTAATAACTGATGAACACGTTCAGGAAATTAGATAACAGGAATTTCAGCAGACACCTGGAAACCATAAAAAAGAAGCAAGTGGTCTGGCCAGCGTGGCTCAGTGGTTAAGGATGGGCCTATGAACCAGGAGGTCACGGTTCGATTCCTGGTCAGGGCACATGCCCGGGTTGAGGGCTTGATCCCCAGTGTGGGGCGTGCAGGAGGCAGCCAATCATTGATTATTTTTCATCATTAATGTTTCTATCTCTCCCTCTCCTTTCCTCTCTGAAATCAATAAAAATATATTAATAGAAGAAGAAGAAAAAAAGAAGAAGCAAGTGGAAGTTCCAGAACTGAAAACACAATACTGAGGCTAAGAATGGCCGTTGTCAGGATCACCGACAGCCACGGCCCAGGCTCAGGTCCTGGCCCCAGCCTTCACCACGTACAATGCCAGCCCTTGTTTCCTTTTCCTTGAGGTGAATTCATACAACGTACAATGAACCATTTTAAAGTGTACGGTTCAGTGGTATTTAATGTATTCACAATGTTGGGCAAAAACCAGTGCTCCCTAGTTTCAAAATCTTTTCATCACATCGCTAAAGGCCTTGTACCCATTAAGTTGTCGCTCGCTGTCCTCCCCGCTCCCCCGTAGCCTCTAGTCTACGTTTTGTCTCTGTGGGTTTCCCTCTCGTGGCTGTGCCATATCAGTTAAGCATACAGTACGTACCTTTTGTGTCTGGCTTTCACTTACCATGTTTTCAAGGCTCATCCAAATTGTAGCATGTGTCGGTATTTCATTCCTTTTCATGGCTGAATAATATTCCATTGTGTGTATGTATCACATTTTGTTTAACCATTCATCCACGGATGGACGTTTGAGTCGTTTCTGCTTTTGGCTAATATGAATAATGTTGTATAAACATTCGCACACAAGTTTCCGTGTGCACCTGTTTTCATTTCTCTTGGGTACATACTTAGGTGTGGGATAATTGTTCCTTAACTCCTTGCAACAGTTTCCTTGTCTAAAAAATGGGGCGGATGGTGGTACCTAACACCTAGTTCCATGAGACAATCAAGGGTCTTAGCTTCATAAATGATGACTATAGATCAGAGTTGTGACCCAAGCAGGTTGTAAGTATTTGTTGACATGTCTGTCTGCTCAGCTAGGTCACAGGGCCTTCCTGATGTCTGTCTGCACCCCAACCCCAGTGCCTGGCACCCTGCTGCCATGGAGCAGACAGTGGCCTTACCTGTCCCTTGGCTCAGCAGTGCCATGGGGAGCACAAATACTATTGTTCTTTTTCATCCACTGGGGGAAACGAAGCTACTGGAAGTTGAATAACTTAATGCTACAAGACTAAAGAGAAGCAGAACCCAAAGTCCAATCTAAAACCCCAAGCAAGGGTTCATTCATTCATTCATTCAACATCAAATATTTACTGAGCACCTGCTTTATGCCAGGCATGTTCTAGGCATTGGTGTCTTCATGAGTTACTTGGGAAAACTATACAAACAAGATAAATGAGTTACGTTCTGTATCTAGGTGATATGTGCCAAGCAAAAATAAGGCAGAAAAGGAGGATAGGGAGTCAGTTGCCTAGGGAGAGTGGGAGGGCTACAATTCCTATACAGCTCGTCAACGACAGGACAGGGATTTGAACCTGGACCTGAGTCCGGAATCTATGCCAGGCCTGGCCTTCCCCTGGTACCTGGGGGGAGTGTGGGCTCTGGTTCAGAGCTGGGGCTTCAGAGTCAGACCTACTAACGGGCTGTTTGCCTAACCCCTCTGGGCCTCAGTTCCCACCTCACGGACGTATGTGAGGATTCAGTGTGGCCACAGACGCGCATGGGGAGGTTGCTGTTAGGACTGTCGTTGTAGTACTGTACTAGAGAAGGTTTGCCTTCTGAAAAGCTATCTGGTGCAGCGGGCTCCCTCTGGTCCTAACCAACTTGGGGTCACACGACTGGCCAACCGTCTAGGCCGCCAGAAGTGAGAGGAGAAACCAAACCTTTCACCCTTGGAGAGCAGCGACCCTCCCAGACCCCGTGAATTTGGCCAACCAGGTTCTGCTTGCTCTCAGGTTACTTCTCTGTGAGCTTCTGGAGCCAGCTGCTCTCCAGTTTGGGCGTCAGGGTTACCAAGGAACACGGCTCCATTACACTGCCCCCCCCCCCGCCACACACACACACACACACACACACAAACACTATTAAAGACCCACTCGGAGCATTTGCAGGGAGGACCGACTCCAGCTATTCCGGAAGGGCCTGTCTCTGTCAGGGCTGATTCTGGTGCGAGTTGAGAGTGTATTTACTGGCCAAAGTCTGCTCCAAAGTAAACATGTCATCACATTCCTCACAGCCTGTAACCTCCATGGGGAGAGGCTGGGCCACCGTGGAGCTAGGGTGGTGAGGAAACCTTATCTGACTCCATTTCAGCAGGATCCCACTTCGTTCACTGGGTGGGGGACACGGGGAGGAAAGAAGCAGAGACTCCTAAACAGGCCGAATGAAAGGACACATTTGGTGCAGTTGTTCTCTGCGGTGGTGAGAAGGGGATACTGGGAGGCTTAGAAGACAAACATGTGATGTAGTGAGAGAGCACACTTATTCATGTGGGTGTGCCTTTGAGTTTATCCTATTGCTTTTTTCTGCCCATAGACGTAGAACAGACTTTTTTTTCTTCCTTCCTTCCTTCCTTCCTTCCTTCCTTTCTTCCTTCCTTCCTTCCTCCCTCCCTCCCTCCCTCCCTCCCTCCCTCCCTCCCTCCCTCCCTCCCTTCCTTCCTTCCTTCCTTCCTTCCTTCCTTCCTTCCTTTCTTCCTGTATGACAGACTTACAGTAGACTGCATATATTTAAAGTGTATAATTTGATTTTTTAACACACACACACATACTCATGAAACCATTACTACAATAAAAACGGGGAACATTTTGTATCAAACTTATATATTAAATGTAATCATGTTCTGTTTTTGTTTTTTTTAAAAAAATATATTTTATTGATTTTTTACAGAGAGGAAGGAAGAGGGATAGAGAGTTAGAAACATCGATGAGAGAGAAACATCGATCAGCTGCCTCCTGCACACCTCCTACTGGGGATGTGCCCGCAACCAAGGTACATGCCCTTGACCAGAATCGAACCTGGGACCTTTCAGTCCGCAGGCCGATGCTCTATCCGCTGAGCCACACCGGCCAGGGCTCATGTTCTGTTTTTTTTTAAAAAAAGGTTGGGGGGCGGGGAGACATAAGAATCACTCCAAAAAGTTTCCTCAGGGTGACAAGAAGAGATAAACCAAAGAACGTATATACTTAGATGCATAGCGCATGGGCACAGGCCATAATAGGGTGGTGAAGACCTGGGGTGGGTGGGGAGGGGCTGGGAGGAGGGGAGAAAGGGAGGGGAAAATGTGAGTTTCCTCATACCCTTTTGTGCTCCCCCCCCCCCTTCATCCCTAGGCACACTAGGGTCTGCTTTCTCTCACTCCAATTGGTTTGCATTTCCTAGAGTTGTATGTAAATGGAGCCATACAGGATGTATTCTTTTTCTGTCTAGCCCTGTTCACGTAGCATAATTATTCTGAGATTTAGCTGTGGCTGTGTATATCCGTAGGCCCTTCCTTTTTACGGCTGAGTGACTCGTGCTCGGTGTGGCTGTACCGGTTTGTGCATCCACTCACCTGCTCATGGGCCTCTGGGTCCTTGCCCGTTTCGGGCAGTTACCAATCAAGCTGGTGTGAATATCCAAGTGCAAGTCTTTTATAGACACACGTTTTATTTCCCTGGGGTAATTAGTCAGGAGTGGAAGGGCTGGGTCATATGGTAGGTATATGTTTCACTTTCTAAAAAACGGCCTTCCATGGCGGGTATGCCATTTTATATTCCCACCAACAGTGCATGTTTAACAACGTTAAACATTTAAGACAGAAAGAACAGTCCTTAAGGTAGAAAGTAAAGCTCTTATAAGTCTACCTCCTAGTGACTGGCGGCTTCACTGTTTACTATAAATCTTGCAAGGTTCCTTTGTTTTCTTGTCCACACACAGAACCAGACTGAGGCGCTGAGGTGCCCTGGGCAGGCTAATAATCTGGCATGCCCTCAGCCTGATATTGCAAAAACAGTTGTTCAAAATTTACTTAGGCAGGCTGTGGAGAAACTGGTTTTCTGTTAATAAAATATATCATTCTTCTTTCCTTTCAAAAATAAAGGATTTATGACATGCACCGAATGAAACCTGACCTCTTAACTTCTTTGGCATGGTCCTGGAATCGTAGTTGTTCAAGCTTTTGGGGGCTGAAATAAAGGGCATAGGATTGGGTGTCACACTAACAAAACATTAGGTCCTGGCGCAGCACGAAACGCTGACCAAGGACGAAGCTGACATGACCAAAGACCCAAGGGAATTGTCTCCTAGCTGGACTCGGGCTTGTGGCACAGCCCAGAGCTGCCCGAGGGTTGGGGAAAAGAACGTCCCAGTTTCTCCCAGAGGACGCTCGTTGCCTCCGATCACTGGTCTGTCCTGTGTGGAAGCCCAAGTCACTGGCCCCGTGTTTCATCTAGTTCAGTGCTGTCTGGGCTCCCTTCTAGACTGGCGCCCTGGTAGGCTGCCTGGTGGTCAGCTCGGTGCATGTATTAACGCAGATTAGTGTTACTGGTATTTTAAATGTGTGCATACAAATTGGATCATACAAATTCATGTTGGTCTGTAACTCGCTTTTCTCCACCCCCCCCCCCCCCACCACACTTAGCAATAAATTCCAAGATCTTTCCACATCAGTCTATGCAGACCCATCACATTCTTTTTAAAGATACAGAACTTACCCTCCGTCACCTTGGGGATCTTGTTAAACCACAGCTTCTGATTCAGCAGGTCTGGGCGACGCCTGAGATTCTGGACAGCCCAGGTGCTGCCCCAGCTGCTGGTGGGACCACACTCGGAGGAGCAAGGCCAGCGTGCACGTAATAAGCAGCCTTGAATATCAGAGGAGCAACAGAGGACGGGCATTAGAGTCAGAAGACAGACACTGAGCGCTGGCCCTGGCACTGTGTGACGGGGAGCAGGTCACTTACCCTTGCAGAGCTGCCAGCGAGCGGTCACAACTGCCTTCCCTCTATTAGATCCTGGGGATAAAGACAAACTGCCCCTGCCCTTGAGCCTCTGAGAATAAGAACAGTAACCCTGGCTGGGGAGCACAGCAGGGGGGAGTAGGCGAGATAAGGATGGAAAGGGCTTTGTCAGCTGCGGAGCCGGACACAAAGGGCCAGTTCTGCTCCAGTTGGAAGGCAGACTGGTTTGCAGGTGAGCAGTGGCTAGACAGGGTTTTCTTCAGCAGAAAGGTGCTCTGTGGCATTTGTCTGCACTCTAAGAAAACAAACCGGACCCACACATACATCTTCCAAAGAAGCCAGTCAGGCTGCGTGGAGCAAGAGGCCCAGTCCCTTGCAAAATTGTGTGTGTGTGTGTGTGTGTGTGTGTGTGTGTGTGTGTGTGTGTATGTGTGTGATTCCAGAAAGACAGGGAAGGTATGGGGCAGGCTCTGGCCCTGGGTTCCACCTTGGGCTGGGAAGGCCCAGAGGGAGGAAGTCAAGGCCCTTAGCAGGCTCTGTCTCCCCCGTCCCCCCTGCTGAGTGAACAACACACACATGTCCATGAATGGTGGCCACCGCCTTCATTCCTTCACCATCGCCAGGCAAACCGTGTTTCTGGCAGTCAGGGTCGTGGGCTCTGAGGGACTGGAGAGCTTAGAGACTCAGAACTGGCCTCTGGACCAGGGTTTGAATCCAGACTCTGACACTAATACCAAAGGGACCCTAAGCGGGTGACTTGATTTTTTTTGCAGCCTCAGTTTCCCCACTTGTAAAATGGGGGTGGTAATGATAGCACCAAGTTCACAGTGTGCTTGAGATTTAAAAGGATCACTCATGGACATGTGATGCTTAGCTCAGGGCCTGACTCCAGGAAGTGGTCACTGATTGCAGTTGTGGGATCAAAGGAGATACTATGGATAAAATCGCAGCAAGCCCATTCTGAGCCCCACCTCAGCAGAGGGTGAGTGGGAGAAGGGGAAGGTCCGTGTCTTCTCCCTGCAGCCTGCTTCCCCACAGGCCCCACCTCCTCTCAGGGCAGGGCTGGCTGGTGGGTCCCTGGGCCTTCAAAGTGCCATAGCCTTAGGCCAACCCTTCGGGCGAGGCCTGCTGTCCCAGCCCTCTTCTTGCTGGAAGGGCTTTCTCCCAGGACCCCACCCACATGATCAAGGGACTTTTGCAGTGAGGTTGGGGGTAAAGGGTGACCCTCCCACCTCTCCTGGGAGGGAGCTGCCGAGAGAACCTCTTCCCCTAGGAGGTGGAAGAAGAGCAAGTATTTTCATTTGGATTTTGCTTTTTTCCCTTTCTGGCAGAGTGTGGAGCTTGGTGTAAAATTACAACTAAGAAGGCCCGCCCTGGGGAGGACATAACTTTATTTTCTAAGCCCTGGTGCTCCATCTCTGTTCCCTTTGGAAAGCAGGTTTCTAAATCGGGAACTTTCAGTCTTTGCTCTTTGATGTGGCTTGAGCCAGGCTAGTAAACCAGACCAAGTGGAGAGGGGGCTGGGACATAGCTAGCCAAGCAGTTTGCAGCCATTGAGGAAATCCTATCTTCTCGAAGCCACGGGCACTTAATAAATGGTTTGCACTTCTCCTCCCCAACCAGAGGGTAAATAGCTTAAATCACGCCACTCAGGGAGACAGATAGCAGCAATGTAATTAGTGCCATCTGTGCAAACCACACTCAGGAAGAGATGAAGGGCCCTAGCCAGTTTGGCTCAGTGGATGGAGCGTCGGCCTGCAGACGTAAGGGTCCCGGGTTCGATTCCAGTCAAGGGCACATGCCTGGGTTGGAGGCTCCATCCTCAGTAGGGGGTGTGTGCAGGAGGCAGCCAATCCATGATTCTCTCTCATCATTGATGTTTCTCTCTCCCTCTCCAAAATCAATAACAATATATTAACAAAAAAGATGAGAGAATAAATCTCATTTTGGTACATCAGCATCAAGCTGATTAATATTTTATTGAGATTCTCCTCTAAGAACTCCCCTAAATTCCCAGCCTTTAAAAACCCTTAAAACAAAGGTCCCAGTGCCCTCTCCCTCCCAGGAGCACACCTGTACCTTTCCCTCTCCCCTCTCCTTCCCCCACAGGCAGGCATCTCCTAACCTCTAAGGGAGCCCATGAGTCTTGCAACACGGAGCAATGGGCAGCGGCAGCTCGTCCAGGGCTAACCCCCTGACCCTGTCTCCAAGGCCCCTTTGTCTCTGACTTCTTAGTGAGCCAGAGCAACCCGGCCTGGGCTCATTTCCCCACCTAGTCCCTCTCCTGTTGCTTCTTCTCTCCTAAGCCCTTCCTTGTTTCACTGTCCCCAGCTTTAATAAACATCTTCTAAAAATCACCTGGACTTGTGTTATGAAATCTTTCCTGCACTAAGTCAGGAACCCACACACTACCAGCGGCCCAAGGTAGACCACTCAGGGCAGACACTTCCGGGAAGTATATTGTTAATGTAGGCTACAGGTTGGGAAACAAAGTCAGGCGCAGCCCCAGTCCCTGCTTCTTAATCATGACTGTTGCCTTTGTTGGCCCTTCCTTAGTATCCAGTCTTTGTCACTCCGACCTTAGGCTTATGACTACTCCTCTCAGCCTCAGTTTCCTGCCTGTAAAACGGGGATGATAACCACACCTCCCGCGGTTGTCCTGATGATCAAATGTCAGTACTCAAGAAATGGCAGCTTCTATTATTATTTCTACCATTTGAAGATCCGGACATAGTAGAGGACCCCAGGATGCTGAGAAACCACAGAATGCAGGTTCACTGGGCCCCCCACAGAACTGGGTTCCTGAAGAGTGCCGAAGGAGGTACACACGAGGCCACAAGTTATAAAAAATTATGCCATCTGGAAACCAGATGGGCTGAGCCCCCAAATGGCATCAGCACCAAGGGACTGGGGAGTAAGAGTTTTAAAGGCTCCCATGTGGGCGTTTTTTGGCGGGGAATTCTCAGGACAGGTCCGGGTCCTGGGCAAGTCCCGAGGGGAAAGTTACCGGTCTTAGCAAATGGAATGTGGTCTCAGAGAAAGGGAATATCGGTTGTGAAATGATCTAAAGGTCAGTTTCTGAGGGGAGGGGAGTATTGATTTGATCATTTGATCAGACCTATCACGGAGGTAGGTTTCACATCTAAGGAAGAGGTTCCAAGATCAGGACCCTGGTGAGAGCACGATGGGTCTCCAAGTTGTTGACTGGTTTATTTCAACATCAAGCATATCTCTATCCTGCACTGTCCAATTGGAGAGCCAGCAGTTGTCAAAGGCAGCTATTGAACACTTGGCAATATGCCGAGTCTGAATTGTGCTCTATGTGAAATATTGATTGCATATTGAAATTATAACTTTTTGGATATATTGGGTAGGGTTGTGGTAGGCAGTTAGATAAACATGAGCAAGGACGATGGGCCAGGTGCAGAAGGTCTTCAGGGCAGAAAACTTAGGGTGCCTAATGGGCAAAACTGGGAAAACAAGGAGCTCACCCCCGGGGTAACCTTTCTTCCCTTAGCATGTGTGGTTTAGACCCCTGACCTCTCCTCTCCTGGCATGTCACTAGTCGTGCAGTAAACCCCCTTGGAGGAGGAACAAGGGGTGGAAGAGTGGCCTCAAGTGACTCCCATGCAGGCCCTTGCATGACCACTCCCTCACACAGTAACCCTAGGATAACATCAAGGCCTCAGCTCCTGTGTTTCAGCTCTAGGCTCAGAAAAGCAGCAAAACCAGACAAGCGAAGCCATGGCTGACATCAGGACCAGCTACATTGACTAATGACTGCCGACCAATCAGCAGAAACCTTAACTCTAAAAGGACACACCTGGAAAGCTGATGAATATTCTGTTGGGATCCTCCCCTGATTCCTGGAAATACCCTCAAAAAGAGGGTATCTTTTTGATACCAGCTCAGCTCTCTCTCCCAAGAGCACACGCTTGCCTTTCACCGCCTCTTCTTCCTCCCACCCACTTCTACCCCACAGGATAATTACCTTTACCTTTCTCCTAAGTTCCAAAGGTCCTTCTTTTGCCTCTTAACTTGTTTCCTGACCCCATTTCTTCTGCTGCTCACTTCTCCTACCTCTGTGACATTCTAAATAAACATTCTCTTATAGTTTGAGTCTTGGCTCTGAATTCTTTCTCAGCCAGAGCTCAAGTCCTGAGGTTGCCGAACCCAGGTCCAGTCTAACACTTGGTGCAGTTTTCACTGCCAACAGGGTGACCAACTTATTTTGCCAGAGTCACTCTTGCTTTTAGCACTGAAATGAAAGGCTTACATCCCAGGAAACGCCTTAGTCCTGGGCCAACTTGGACAGTTGGTCGTCTTACTGTTGGTTAAAATATATTATATTTAATCTTGCCGAAACCGGTTTGGCTCAGTGGATAGAGCGTCGGCCTGTGGACTGAAAGGTCCCAGGTTCGATTCCAGTCAAGGGCATGTACCTGGGTTGTGGGCACATCCCCGGTGGGAGATGTGCAGGAGGCGGCTGATCGATGTTTCTCTCATTGATGTTTCTAACTCTCTATCTCTCCCCCTTCCTCTCTGTCAAAAATCAATAAAATATATTTAAAAAACATATATATTATATTTAATCTTACACTTTTTTTTAACTTTTTACTAGAAAGTTTAAAATGACAACGTGGCTCTCGTTATATTTATATTGGATAATGCTGGCTCTATGAGGTCTTAAACCCCAGACTATACTCTGCAAGGCCATGGAGGTGACATTTTCCTCCGTCAGTCACTGACCACAGAAAATAGCAACTAAACAAGCATTGTGACTGAGCAAGCTGTGAGAGTGCGGGGACTAAAGGATGGACATGATTTTCCCAAGCTGGAGGGGAGAGAGGAGAGCATTCTTGGCAGAGGGCAAAGGTATGAGCAAAGGCATGGAGGTGGGATCCAGGGAGCTATTATATAAGCACACCGGCTTGATTAGAAGAACCCTTTCCAACCCTACTCAGATGGGCTGATTTGGCAATTGGTGCGGCTTTGAGAAGTTGGCTCACAGGGCTTCCCCCTTCCGCCCAGTGTCGATCTTCAGGTTCAGCCAGTCTCTTCCTTGGGATGCGCCTGTGCATCTGCGACTGTCTTGTCAGGTCCATGCTGACATGTAGCGGTTACTGCTCTGCTTATGTTTTCTTGGTCAGTTTATTCTCACCACGATCTCTCGGGGCTGTGGCAGACAGGTGTCAATATCTGAGTAAAAGATGTGGAGGGAGCCAGGGCTTCTTACAGAGGACTGGAGTCCAGGGAAATGCAGTTAATTCCTGATTTTTCAGGGGCTGGTGGTGAAGTCTGTTAATTTGCCCGGTTGCCAGCAATATTGATTGAGCACTGGTTGTGTGCCAGGCACTCCGGTTGCATCATCTAATAGCCTAGGGGTGGGGTTATGTCCATTACCTGGATGAGAAAACGGAGGCTCGCAGAGGTTATTTTTCAAGGCCACAAAGCCAGAACAGTCAGAATTCACACTCGAAGACTGTGCTCTTCACCTCTTTACATGTTCCCGCTCTGGACAGTTCTACCAAGAGATCAGATGGCGAGGACAACATTTGGAAAACAGGAATTAGTCACTTGTTAAATGAAGGTCTTGTCATGCAAAACTGGAATGTGTTGGCTAAAATGCTCCCTGCAGAAATGCTTACCTTGAGTAGTTTTGTCCTCATCTTTTATCAAATATTGATAAAAAGCCATCTGAAGACCGTGTCTGCTTTCTCTCCTGGTCTCTGAAGTCACTGATTACCACCCTCCACCATGGTTGTCCAGTCTCCTTCACCCCCATAAACTGCTCACTAGAGAGCTCTTAGGTTCTGATTGAATGGGGGGAATCATGAGGCTCCTCCTAAGACAAGATGTCTCAGCTCAGAGAGAAGTGGACTGGATATTTTTTATATATATAGTATATTTTTATTGATTTCAGAGAGGAATGGAGAGGGAGGGGGAGATAGAAACATCAGTGATGAGAGAGAATCATTGATTGGCTGCCTCCTGCACATCCCCTACTGGGGATCGAGCCCACAACCTGGGCATGTGACCTTGACCAGAATTGAACCCAGGACCCTTCTGTCTGCAGGCCAACGCTCTATCCACTGAGCCAAACCGGCTAGGGCCGGACTGGATATTTACATGCAGAACTTATTTAGGTATCCGTGCTGAGACCTAATGAAAGCAGAAATATTTTATAAGAAAGGGGAAAATGAGCACATTAGCAGCTGATGATTGAGCTGAACTGATCACATTAGCTGCAGTCTCACCTTGCAGGGAGGAGGTCCCTTTGGCAGCGAGATGCTGGCCCTGTAAGTTTTGATGGATAGTTGGGTGGAAGAAAGCATGAGATACCAGGAACTGTGGGTATAGGGGAGGTGGAAGGTACAACACTGCCTCTAGTGAATCTGCTGCTCAGATTGTAAAGACCAATGGTTGGGAACACCAAGGGGGCACTTAGGCATAGTGCAGATTTTGGTGTTACACCCAAGTTCAAATCCAGCTTTGCAGTTAACCTCCAGCAAACCTCTTCACTTAATCACTAAGAAAGGGAATGAGCAAATAGTTATTATCTATATCTATCTATATCTATAAAAGGCTAATATGCAAAGTGTCCCCTTGGGAGTTTGACCGGGAGACCAGGAGTTCAATCTCTATGACATGCGCTGACCACCAGGGGGCGGTGCGGAACGAAGGAAGGCCCCGGCTGGCAGCCTGAAGGCCCCGATCAGCCCTGATCGCTGGCCAGGCCTAGGGACCCTACCTGTGCATGCACTTCATCCACCAGGCCTCTAGTGTTCCTATAGTGGGCTAGGGCTATGGCCAGGTAATACACTTTCTCCCCCCTGCAGTTCTGAGCCTATCCAGGGAGTGAGACAATTTGAACAAAGCACGTGAGCAGTGTATGCAAATGACCTGCTACAGAAAGGTACAACCACAAATCTGCTGGCTTCACCTGATAGAGCCCTTGCCTCTATCCTGCCAGCTCCTCTTCCACAGGAAGCCTGCCTGCCCTGACTTCCCTCCCCCAACCCTTGGTTAGGTACCCCTTCTTGAGTAGAGGGGCTCCCTGTGATTCTCTTACAGACATGAATTCAAGTCCTGTTTGTACTGTGTGCCCTGAGCAACTCACTTTACCTCAGTTGACTCTAGTCAAATGGGGCCAATAGCAAAGAAACAGCTTAGCACAGCTCTTGCTTGGTGCAGGGGCAGAGCAGGGACTGAAGTCATGCTAGCTACCACTCTTGACAGCAAAGCTCTGGCCTGGGTCTCCGCTGTGTCCCAGCACCTGGCACAGAACCTGAGTACAGAGCAGGTGCTCAATACATGGTGTTGGTAGGCAGAATAATGGTCCCCAAACATGTTCACGTCCTATTTTCCAGAACCTATAAATATTACCTTACATGGCAAAGGGGAATTAAGGTTGCAGATGGATTAACCAACTGGGCCCAGTGTAATCACAAGGGTCCTTAAGAGAGTGAGAGATAGAGGTACTATGGAGAACCAGGGAGGTGACAATGTGAGAAGGACTCAGCCTGGTGTTGCTGTTTTGAAGAATGGAGGAAGAGGTCACAGCTAAGGAATGCAGGAAGCTTTTAGAAATTGGGAAAGACAAGGAAATGGATTCTTCCCTGGGGCCTCCAGAAAAGAATGCATTCCGCCAATACCTTGATTTTCAGCTCAGTGAGACCTGGGAGGGACCTCCAAGCTTACAGATCTGCAAGATAATACATGTGTGATTTTTGAAGACAAAGTTTTAGTAATTTGTTACAGCAGCATTAGGAAACATGTAGTACATGGTAAATTACTGTTCCTTTCTATTACTACTATTGCTGAGCTGTTTGTGACAGGTGATTCCTGCTTTTCTCTCCCATTAGTTTATGAACTAAAGGTTAAGGAATGTTCATCTTATTTACCAGCGGTTCATAGGCACTCAGAGGGCCGGGCACTCAATACATGCTATGAATAATAATATATATCATAATTCGTGAGTTTAATTGATATGTATAATAAATGTCCGTTTCCTTCACGGTGCTCTACAGTGGCTTGCACACAGCAGGAGCCCAATAAAAACACCAATAGGTGCAGCCCCCTCTCCCATGACCCACCCATTCTCTCCAGTTCCCTACTTCTGCACGTCCCCTCATTCGGGGAGGGTGATCTCCTTAAGGATCTGGGTGTCTCCCTCCCGACTTCCATTCCCATAGGCGGTGAGCACCGAGCGCAGGGTTCCTCGGAGACCGCGGGGCGCAGTGCCTGCCTGGGGCGGCAGGAGGCGACTGTGGCCCGGGAGCTCCCGCCGGTGGGTTGGGAAGGGGCGGGGATTTGGGGCGGGGCGGCGCAGTGCGCAGGCGCGGGGCCAGCCGCCTCGCGCGGCCAAGGGCAGGCGGCCACAGAGCAGCCCCGGCCGCGGCCACGGTAGGAGCGAGTTCGAGTCCGACTGCCCCTCCGCTTTGGTTCACGCCGCTCCGGCTCTTGGGCCTTCCGACGCCAGTCCCCGGCAGCTCGCTGCGCATTGCGCTCTCCCCGCCGCCAGGATGCCGGTGACCGAGAAGGACCTGGCGGAGGACGCGCCGTGGAAGAAGATCCAGCAGAACACGTTCACGCGTTGGTGCAACGAGCACCTCAAGTGCGTGAATAAGCGCATCGGGAACCTGCAAACTGACCTGAGCGACGGGCTGCGGCTCATCGCGCTGCTCGAGGTGCTCAGCCAGAAGCGCATGTACCGCAAGTACCACCAGCGGCCCACCTTCCGCCAGATGCAGCTCGAGAACGTGTCCGTGGCGCTCGAGTTCCTAGACCGTGAGAACATCAAGCTCGTGTCCATCGGTGAGTGCCCTGGCCCGGCCCGGCCCGGCTCGGGCGGGCGCCCCCCGCGTGCGCCCCTGCGGGAGGCTGAGGCTACCTGTGCGCGCCGCGGCTGGGGGCGTCGTCCCCGGGGTTGTGGGGACGCAGGGGACCTAGGCCCCCACCATGGTGCCACCCCCTGGGCTGTGACCTCGTAGGATAACTCCCCGCAGTGCTCCCCGCCGTGCGTCCTGGCGGGGGTCTCTGGAGAGCTGTGGGTTGAGGATTTGGGTTGGGGCCGCATGGGGAGCGGTGGGGCTGTGGCATTTCCCTGCACCTAGTACGCCCCTGCCGGAACTTGGGGGACTGGAAACCAGTTTTCTTTGGTCCCCGGGGGTGAGACCCTAGCCCGCTGCTCCCCGGAGCGTTCGCCCCGCTGCGCCCAGACCGGTGCGCTCGGCCGCGGGGAATGGGCGTTGGCTCTGAGGCCTGGGGAGGCGACCTGGGGAGGGACCGTTCTCTGCGCCTGAGGCCTCCCCGCCCAGGTGGAGACCGGGACCAGGTACCCTCCCCCGCTGCCTCGGAATGGGTGTGGGCCTGGAGGTGGGAAGGGGAGCCTGAGGGGGTGTGTCGTCCTCGCTCGCTCCACTCCCAGTGCGGCTCTGGCTGGGCGCCGCCGGATGAGCCGGCTCTGGAGGCTGAAGTTAAAATTTAGAGATGGTGGTAGTCATGGGAACGGCTGCCTTGCAGGGACCCCAAACCAGTGAGTGCTGTGTGCCCACAGCCGTCTTGTCATCTCAGTCCTTACACATCCTGCAGGCTGAAGTGTTGGAGCGTTAGATCCATTTTGCAGACTAGGGAGTCCAGAGGATTAAATCGCTCGCCCAAGCTGTGGTAGCTTGAGGGTCCAGCTGAGAATTGAAGGAAGTGGTGACAATTAAAGGAGACTTTGCTTTCCTCTCCCCGCCCTCCCACACCGGGGTCTTCCTGAGAGGGGGCAGGGAGTTGGTGTTGTGTCCCTCACCCCCTGAGCTGGGGAGGAAGACTGAGGGTGAGGTCCCCACTAGGACCTGAGCTAGGGGAGGACTTCCAGGAGGGTCACAGGCTGCTGAGGGGAGGGCTGTCACACAGCATGTGCATATAGGGAACATGTGTGTGCAAAGAGGGAGCGTGTGTGGGTGTGTGCCCGCCCGCAGAGAATGTGTGTGCATTTACATTGTATGTGTATGTTCTGCCAAGTGAGTGCCTTGCTGGAGAGGTGCTGGCCCAGGCCCAGGCCTGGGTCTAGGTCTCTTCCTGAGGAAACCAGGCCTTATTGTGACCCCCATGACAGGAAGAAAGTGTGGAGGTGTGTGTGGCTGCTGGGACTTTCTCCAGCCAAGGGGGTTCCCTCTAGGCCCAGTCTCCTCCCTTCTCTCCTCTCCTCCCCCACACCTGTCCTGGCAGGTAGGGCTGCTTCCTGGGCCCAGGCAGCTGCCACCGCCCAGCCAGCCTCCCCATGGAGGGTGGCTTCTGTGCAGAGGCAAGCTGTGTGGCATGCTCTCGTTTCTGTCTATAACTGGGGGAGAGAACCTCAGTATTCTCCTGGAATTCTTTCCTCTCCAGAAACTAGCGACCCCTCTGAGGAATCTCAAGGCCTGGCTGGGCTCAACGGGGATCCCTTCTTCTTTGTTTTAAAATGTGTATTTATTTAATTAACCGAACAAAGGAACTTAAAGTAAACCAGGAGTATCCAAACATGACATGAAATCTCTTTAAAAAACAAAACAAATGAAAAAAAAAAAAAAAAAAACCCAAACCACAGCACCAGAAAATCCTGGACTGCCTAATTTACCAACTGTTTACAGGATTTTCAGCTGTTTCCAGCGTGGCTTCCATCAATGCCCCGAGCTTGGGCCTCACGTTGCCTGGTCCCTTAGGTATAGTTTTCTACTCGATCCTCACGGTTTTCATTCCGGAACCCACCCAGGCCATAGGGCCTTCCATTCTGCTGGCACTCCAGGGTTAACCTCCCCTTCCCTGGTTGTGGGCCTACGGGTGTTGGCAGCCACTTCCCACCGCAAGTTCCATTGTTTTATTTTCTCCTTTTAAATGATTTCTTAGATCATATTCCCCAAAGTAGCATGCCTGGGTCAAAGGGTGCTACCACATTTATGAATCCTGTCATTGGCTGCCTAGTCGCTCTCCCAGAAAGATCTAGAAGCAGACAGGTTTTCCAGCCTCTGGAGAGAGGGAATGTCAAGTGCCAGGACTCCTGTGGGGATAAAGCCTGAGGCCTCTTCCTTTTGCTCCTGGGCCAGTCCTGGGTAGTAGTCCTTCAGGGAAAAGGCACATCGAGCTCAAGTACTTACTGCTTACGCAGTGTTGATTGACACCAGCTCCGATTTGGGGGCCTGGGAAGGTGCTCTGTTGATCACCTCATTGATCACCACCTGGAATTCTCAAGTGTTTTCCTTGTCTGTATAATGAGCTGCTTCAGCAAGTCGTGGGAGGCTTACGGGCTTGCCCCAGTCCTGACCAGGTGCTTAGGAGATGGTTACTGTTATAACTGTGATTTGTTAGTATTGCTATCTCTACTTAAAGATGAGGAAACGGAAGTGAAGTGACTTGCAGAGGTCGCCTGCTAAGTAAATGGTGACTGGAACCCAGGCCTACCCCATTGTTGAATGGAGCCTTCAGTGACCTGCCTTCCAGGGTCAGAAATGAGTAAACACAGCCCCTCTCCCCTGACCAGAGAGCCCCTGCAACAGGTGGTTAAGTCTGGGATGTTGGGGTAGCCTCCGGCCTTGAGCAAGCTCAGCAGGGATCCTAAGGCCTCAGCTCAGGTTCCTGAGAGGACTAATCCTCCGACCTGTGACAAAGGATCCATGAGGTCAGTGTCCCGTCTGGAGGTGGGCAGAATCAGTGCGCCTCTTCCGCCTTGTGTCCAGGTGAATCTGTTTAGGGACTGGCTGCTCTGTGTTCACTGACTTTTTTGAGGGGTGGGGGTCGGGGGGGTGGGAACTTTTCTGCTACCCAGCGGATGGTGTTTTACCCCATAGTCTGGATCTGGGAAGGTATCTTTGAATGAACACAGAGTTTCGTATGCCTTGGACAACTCTCAACAGTATGCATGGTGGTAGTCACTGGAGTTGGGTACAGGCACCCAGCTCTGAGATCAAGGAAGGTCAAAAGCCACCAGAGGACTGTGGCTCTTCTCCTTAGAATTCACCGAAAGACAGCCCTGGCTGTTGACTCACAATTGCAATTCAGGGTGAGGTGGGCCCATCCTAGCTAGGCTCCATCCAGAAGTTAAAGATTTTCTTCAGTTTCTTGTTATATCCTGGGCAGTTCATAGTGAGGCCTCAGCATATTTAATTGTAGCCGTCTGCCAGAGCTGGCTGTTTTATTTACTTGTTTTTCCAAAAACCTTTCTGACATTGGGCAGGCCAGCCAACTTGGAGAAAAAGGGGTCTCCGAGTCCAGGAATGACAATCAAGGCTGCCTAGAAGTTTGGGTGGTGTGTTTTGGTTTGATCCTTCAGGAAAAAAAAAATGAATTTTTGCCTTTTTAGAGGATGCGGCATGACCCTAATGTTTACTTAAAGTGCCTGTGCCAGGCCAGTGCCCCAGAGCAGGTGGGGTGCGTGTTCCCAAGACCTTGGGTCACTGGGCAGTGTTTCCAGGGTGGTGGGTCACCGTGCCACTTAGCCCTTTTCCTTCCACCAAATAACGTACAACTAATCCTAAGTTCTACTCTTTTTTGAATTACCTAGCAAAGTGCCAGTGCGCCTTTTAGGCAATACAGTTCAGACCCTGGGAATGTATAAAAAGTTACTAGCACAATAGCATGCTTTGTCAGAATTAACAAGTTTGGGGCCATTTGCAACAAGTAACACATTAGTGTCCCCTGTGCCCTGGTGGCTCTTGTTAAGAGCAATGATTCTTTGTTCAAATCCCACTTGCTGCTAAGTAGCAATTAAGACACTTCTGTGCCTTGGTTTTCTTTTCTTTCTTTTATTTTTTTGGTTAATCCTCACACATGATATTTTTTCCATTGATTTTTAGAGAGAGTGGAAGGGAGAGAAGGAGGGAAGAGAGAGAAAGAAACATTGATGTGAGAGAGACTCATCGATTGGTTGCCTCTGGCATGTGCCCTGACCAGAGACGGCGGATAGAACCTGCAACCCAGGTACATGCCCTTGACTGGGAATCTGAGCCCGAGACCCTTTGGTGTTCAGGCTGACGATCTATCCACTGAGCCACTCTGGCCAGGGCTGGGTTTTCTTATCACTAATATGGGGACAGTACCTATCTCTATTAAAAATCAAACACGTCAACACTTAAAGAAGTGCTTAGAACAATTTGTGGCACATAGTAAGTGCTCCGTGAGTGTTTGTTAAATACATCAGGTACTGTCCAAGAATACTCTCAGAAGTCAGGCTGGAGGGCGTGCACACGCAGAGGGCTTGGTGGCCAGTGCTGATTCTATTTGCTCTCCTAGGGCTATGGACTGCCCAGAGCGTGCCCCTCCTTGGGAGGAGATGACCCCTGGCTGTGTTATGGCTGCCTCTGGGCCCATTCATAGCAGCTTTGTTTCCGAGAGCTGGACGGGTAGCTGGTCATTCCAACCTCCCACCCCACTCAGGAATCTCTGGGCCAAATCACTTCCAGATGGCAGCCGGGCTCTGCGGAGCCCCTCCAGCGACGCGGAGCCAGCATGCCAGTCAGCAGCTGCCTTCATTCTTGGAGAGTCTGTGCTAAAGGGGGGCTTTGACTTGGAGCCAAGTTGTGTCTCGCGGCGCTCCCCCGTCCCTGCCCAGGGTCCTGGTCCCGTGCTGTGAGGCGAGTGTCACTGGCTAGTTGAGGGTGGCTCCTTGCTCCTTGGGCTCTGAGCCTTTGGGCCCTGCCCGCAGTGGCTCCATGGTCAGAGGTACCACATCATCCTGCTTTCCCTGTACTATAGAGCTGGTGAGAGCACTGTATTTGATTGGGTTAAGCTACCGCAGGATGCTGGCATTATCATTAATCACATTATTGTGCTTTTGAACCAGAGTCCAGGACTGTCTTCCATCTATTTTCTGCCAGTCCTTCCACTGAGCTCTCATCTGGTGTGATAGCTGTTCCCTTCCCTTCACCTCTGGTGAAGATGTCTCCCAAAATCCTACTTTCTTCCTTTCCTCATTCAAAAAATGTATGAAAGACAGACTGTGCTCTTGCTGGCTTGGCTCAGTGGATAGAGCGTCGGCCTGCGGACTGAAGGGTCCCGGGTTCGATACCGGTCAAGGGCACATGCCCGGGTTGTGGGCTCAATCCCCAGTGGGGGGTGTGCAGGAGGCAGCCGATCTATGATTCTCTCTCATCATTAATGTTTCTCTCTCTCCCTCTTCCTTCCTCTGTGAAATCAATAAAAATATATTAAAAAAAAAAAAAAAAGGATGGACTTCGAGGGCCACAGGAATAATGAGTCATGCCCCTGGCTGGCGTCACACATTGCTCAGCACGGAGGAGAGACGTGTCACCAGGGAGTGTCCTTCTCAAACTTTTAGGCACACACGAATCACCTGGAGACTGTTAACATGTAGGTCCCATTCAGTAGGTCAGGGCGGAGGGCCGGCTTCTAGTTGCTGCTGTCTGCTCTGCGAGAGGACCCAGCTGTGAGGAGCGAGGAGGGGAGGAGAGGACCCAGCTGTGAGGAGCGAGGAGGGGAGGAGAGGATGACCTTCCTTCAGGCTGGAGTGGCTGGGTGTTCTGGAGGGCTCCTGGGAGAAATGGCCAGTTAAGCTGAGACCTGAAGCCTGATTAGACTTAGGCAGGTGTGAACATAGGAGTGGAAGAGTGTGTCAGGTGGAGGTGGGTGGCGGGGTTGGGGGAGGTGGTGGTGGTGGTGGAGGAGAGGTAGGCAGGGACTGACTCACAAGGGGCTCCTGAGGCTGTGAAGATGGGCATCTTCCTCGAAGAGCTTGGGGGAGGGTAGGCCAACCCAGCTGAAATGGATGAACCAGTGCTTCGGTCATTTCCTCGTCAAACTTTCTGAATGGGCCCCTTCCTCGTATGTGTATATTTGTAAGCGATATACCTGTACCACTGTCAGTCTACATATGAAATAGAGGTAAAGCATAGCTTCTCTTTAGATGACAAATCCAGATGTAAGGTCTGGTTTTTCCCGTGCTCTGACGGATTATCTCGTGTGCCCTCGGAGTGCGTGTACCCTACCTACTTGGAGGCCCCCGAAGGCCTGTGTTTTCACAATTCCCTTTTCTTTTTCTCCCCCTATTGCTATTCTGCATTTAGTGTTCATCTTTCGTTACCTTAGTTAAGGAGCTGGATATAATTATAATCCTTTCCTCTAACAAGTTGAACCAAATAAATAAATCCAGTGGAAAGAGTCCTTTCCATCTAAATGCATGCTACCTCCTACTCTTCTCACGATGAAAATTGCCTTCCATTACTGCTGTAAATCTAGCTATTCATTAAACATGCTCAATAACCACCAAATAATAAACAATACCACTTTCTTCTGGGGCTTGGGAAGTGGCCTTGTGTTTTTAAGGTGCCTCGGTCACTTTTCTTGGGAAATTGAGTGCGTGTTTGGGGAGAGAGTTTCTTGGGAAAGATGATTAGAAAACCACGTGCTTCTCTTTCTGACTAAAGTGATAAAACAGTAGGTGAGAGTAGGCCTTCATTTTAATTTTTATTTTTTTAAAATATATTTTATTAATTTTTTACAGAGAGGAAGGAAGAGGGATAGAGAGTCAGAAACATCGATGAGAGAGAAACATCGATCAGCTGCCTCCTGCACACTCCCCACCAGGGACGTGCCCGCAACTGAGGAACATGCCCTTGACCTGAATCGAACATGGGACCCTTGAGTCCGCAGGCCGACGCTCTATCCACTGAGCCAAACCGGTTAAGCAGGTCTTCATTTTAGAAAGGATGGAGTTATTGGGCATTTTAATCGTGCCCACTTAGTATCATGTTTTTCTTTCTTTTTTTTTTTTTTTTTTTGCAAGAAAAATACTGAGCTCTATATGAAGTTGCTGCCCTTGTTCTAAGAGCCTCTAGCAGTTGCCTTAAATGCATTCATTTGATAAGTTACAGATAGATGGTTATCACCTCTTCTGCAAACTGTCCAGTTATGAAAACAATTTGATGACATTTTACTAATGCTCATTGTCTGGTTACAAAATTTACCAAAGAACCTTTGCCTTCCCTGATCCCCTTTGACAAGTCCCTGTGCAGTGGAATGGCCTTGGTCAGAAGATTTCCCAGGATTAACTATAAGCGAAGAAGCAGTTTGGTTTTTCACTTAGTCAGGACTGGCCATGAGACTGAATTATTCTGACAGAGCATCTGACTTCCTCCCTTCCCCCATCAAAACCTGGCTCAGGTAGACAGCTTGGCGAGGAGGACGGGCTTCCTCCTGCATAGTCCTTGGTCCCGAACCCCACTGGTGATGCCATTTGTGTACTGAATATCTGGGCGTGCCCACCCACCTCTAACATAATACCCAGTATTTTCCCATCCCTACCGCCTGCCAAGCATTGTCCTGGGTGCTTTACCTTTATTTGTTCTAATCCTCATTATGAGCCCTGCGGCGTGAGTGGTTTTACAGCTATTCCATTTTACGGATGAGAATACTGGTGCTTGGATCTGCCTCTCTTCCCAGGCGAGGTGTGATGCTTGTCTGCATCAGGCTGTAAAGTGTGTTTTAATGTCAAAGCTGGGTTCCACACTTGTAAAGTAAAATAGACCTATTGTAGTGAGAGACTTTCTACTGCTTTAGTTCTGTTGGTTTTTATTTTGCTTGAAACTTGACGCATTTGAGTTAGAGTAATGTGAAATTTCCTACTATAAAACGAAACTATCTTTGGCCCATTTGCCTTACCTTTTCCGGCGCCTTAGACCTGTAAGGGGGCCTTCTCTCTGGTTCTGGGGGCATCTCTCTAGTCCTCTCCCTACCTGCGTTTGGTTCCCAGAGACAGTGGCTTCACTGCAGGCCTGGACAGTGGGGACCAGCTGCAGGCTGCTTTGGGGAGACAGGCAGGGGCGGGGTTTTCTCTGTGAGGCCTGGAAGCCTGAGGGGAGGAGGAGGTGCCCCTGTGGGGCTCACCACATACCGCTTGGGGACATGGAGGGGTTTGCTGTGAACCAGCTATGTCCTGTGTCCGCAGGTCCTTGGTGACAGCCCTTTGGCACAGCTGTGCTCTGTCAGGGACCTCCCTTCGCTACCTGTTAACATGACCCGGTGGGGCGTGTGCTGGGTGGTGTTTGCTGGGAGCAGAACCTTTCTTTCCTGGCTGGCGCTCGGCCTTTATCAGTCCAGCAGCCCTGGCACAGGCAGCCACTCCCCGGTCATCTTCACGGAGCCTGTGGGCCACCCCGTGCTGTGCACCAGGGCTGAACTTGCATCCCCAAGCGCCTCTCCTGCAGCCTCCTGCTGAGAGCAGCCTGGCCCGTGGGCCGGCCCACTCAGTGCTCAGCTCCCCAGAATCGCAGGCCCAGCTTGGTGAAAGGTCTGGGCGTTAACACAGCACTCCTGTTCTCCCTCTCTGAGGGCCCTTTATGCTGGCATGAATTCCTTTTCTCATGGAGATCTGAAAGCTCTTTTGACTAAATGGGTCACCTTTCTTGGGTATTTTCATACGGCTGGTCAGCCTTTGCCACGCCAGACAACTTTTCTGGAATTTCCGTTCAGATATAAAGGCAACCAAAGAGGTTGGAAGTATTTGGAACACAGTGTGGAATTTTGGCTTTTGAGCTATAGGGAAATGGGTGGGGATTTGTGGCAGGGACTATGTAAATTTGCTGCGGCCCATAAATTCAGATTTTAAGATTTAAAAAGGCAAGCAGCAGTCAGCTTTCCTTCTGACCAATAGGAACGGTGTTACAGTCGGCCGCATGCTGCTGGTGACCCAGGCAGAGGCGGGCCTCCCGTGGAGGCCGGGGTTCTCCATGGCCAAGATCAGATTCCTCCATCTCCCCTGTTCCCCCAGGAAAACAGTCACGTTCTTATCATGCTGGTCCTGCACTGCTTGTGCGAATCAGCCCGATTTTCCTGAAGCGACTTATCAGATGTTCAAGGGAAACAAGAGTTATTTGGTATTTTACAGCCTGTGGGAGCTCTGCTGGGCCTGGTGTTTCTTGCTCAAGAACAAAGTGATTGTTCCCTTGGTGGGGTGAAGCAGGTCAGAGGTCAGGAGCAGGCTCTGTCTCCAAGGTGCTGAGGAGGCCCTGGATCGGATCTCAAAAGGCCTTTGTGACTTGGAGGTTCTGTTAAATTACAAATACACACACACACACACACACACACACACACACACATTCTCACACATACACACAAATAACTGATTTCAGAGAGGAAGGGGAGAGAGAAATAGAAACATCAATGATGAGAAAGAATCATTGATTTCCCCTACTGGGGATCGAGCCCACAATCCAGGCATGAGCCCTGACCGGGAATCACACCATGACCTCCTGGTTCATAGGTCAAAGCTCAACCGCTGAGCCCTGCCAGCTGGGCGAGGTTCTGTTAATTGAACAGGGTGTGGGTTCTGTTTGTAAGATTCCTTCTCAGAAGAAGCGGAGGTTGGACAATCATGGATGTGCTGCAGGAGGGACGGGGCCCCTTCTAGTAAGTGGAGCTTCCGGCCTCCCAGGGCAGAACAAGACAGAGTTCTGCGAGGAGGAGCCTTGTGGATCTTGGCTTGCGAGCACCCGGGCAGTGGCTTGTCACATTCCTTATCTCCACGAAAGGAGGCAAGCTGGCTGGTCCTGCGGGATGCCTCTTTGGTGGAGTCCTTTACAGGAAGCGATCCAGGTGTCCTGTTACACTTCCTGCAGGGCCTGTATCTCTGATCATTGCCTCTCCTGTTTTTGTATTTTCCCTTGGCACTCTTGTTTGAGATCCATGGGGAGTCACACCTGAGGTTGGAAGGCATGAGGCCCTCTCCTGGACACCCACAGTCCTCCCCCTGGATCATGACCGCTCCAGGGGCAGGTCCTATAGCTCTTGTTCACCTTTGTGGCTCTGAGCTTGGCACTTAGAAGGACTATAATAAATAACTTACTAAATAAATAACTAGCCTCTAGCATAGGTGGGTTGAATAAGAAGTCTGGTACATTGATTTGTTTGTAATATATTTGCTTTCAGAAAATGCAAAATAGTTGTCCTTTGCATATAGTGTAATGGGAATTAAGTGCAGTGAACAAACTGGGCCTGGGGACCCAGGAAAACACCTCGTTTGTGGAACAGTGATGCTGAAGTTAAAGAACTCGGTACTTTGTTCTCTGAACATCTGTGATTTGCCTCAACTGTTAGAGAACAAGGCCTTTCCCAAGTTGCCATGTGAGGCTCAGAAAATGAATAAAGAAGGAAGCCACTAAGACTCACTATAATCTTAGTAATAGTTTTGTTAATAATAGTGAATATATATCGAACACCTAACAGTACCAGGCATTGTGATAAATGCTTTTCAATAGTAACTTAAGTGGAACCTCATTGCAACTCTGAGATGTAGTTATTGTTTTAATCCCCGTTATAAAGACAAGGAAACTGAGGCACGCCCAGATCAGCCAGTGAGTACGTGGCAGACTATTACTCACATCCTCGTCTGAGATTTTAATCCCCAAAGGAAAACCATCAGTTCCGAATGTCTTCTAAATTCACTTCTAATCGGTTGGATGGTTTTTTTTTTTGACATAAAAAAGTTGCATTTGTAGTTACTTGTAAAAATAATTGTAAGGACATAAAGAAATACAAATTAAAAACACATTACCTGTGAAGAATCTTAACATGTCTCTTTCTACATTGAGGAGTTTTGCTTACAGCTGCTGTTTGATCAACTTGGGAAGAGGGAGATGCATTTTCTCAGAAGAAAGACTGTGGATTGGAAATGTTTTGTGATATAATTTTGGTCGTACTAATGGTTGAAACAAGATTCATCCTTGAGTTATTACTGAGTTGTGGCCAACATTAAAATTGGAGGTTTTACTAGTAATTGAGGCTTATTATGGTTTGCAAGTCTCCCTTGGCCTAGAAATATGTTTTGGTGAACCATGGAGTGGGAGTATTCCGGCCACTTTCTGACTTAAAAGTTTTCAGGACCAACTTTTATTAGGACTGCCAGTCTCTTAATAATAGTTATTATGGCCCTAATGGGTTTGGCTCAGTGGATAGAACGTTGGCTTGCAGACTGAAGGGTCCTGGGTTCGATTCCGGTCAAGGGCATGTACCTTGGTTTCGGACACATCCCCAGTAGGAGGTGTGCAGGAGGCAGCTGATCGATGTTTCTCTCTCATCGATGTTTCTAACTCTATCCCTCTCCCTTCCTTTCTGTAAAAAATCAATAAAATATATTTTTAAAAAATAATAGTTATTATGTTTGGTAACTATTGTGACCTTGCTAATGGTTAGCCCAGCATAGAAATTCATTTACCTTTTAGTGTGTCAGCTCCATTAGCAGTTTAAATATGTCTCAAATACGCCCCTAATATAATGTAGTTGGGCAGCTTGATTCACCCTTCCTTGTCTGCGTGGGAACTTTTAGAAGTCTGAAAATTATGTACATCCCTAAGGTCTTTGTGCTGTTGGCTTTTTGGAGACATCATTTTCTCAACAGCCTCAGGACACCAGGCCCATGGAATCGTCTTGCCTTGAGCTTGCTCGAGGCAGAGGACATGGAATGGCAGCCATTTCTGGATACAGATTCCTGAGTGTGCTTAAGAGTGCGGGCTAGTTAGAGCCTGCTCCTGACCAGCTGGGAGCTTGGGGCAAGCTGTTGGATCTCTCTGAGGGCCAGTGTCCCCACCTGTGATAGTACCCAGGCTATAATATCCATAATGGTGCCATTAAATGTTACAATCCCAGGAAAGCCTTGGGCCAGCTCTTGGCAGACAGTAAGTGCCCATGAATGTGGTTGCCGCCTTCCTTTCCTCCTCCTGATTCCTGGACCCATGGTGGCCCCTCAGACTGCAGAAGAAGTGACCTAATTATCTTGAAAGGGAAGAGGTGGGTGGAAGTATACTCAGAAATTGGTCCAAAATACCTCATACCTACTGGACTGTTGTAGAAGAAGTGACCTGGGTTTCTGAGGAGCTGTCAGGTAGGAACCATGGGCTAGTGGCATCTCCTGGTCTCCTGGCCATGCTTCCTTTAGGATAGAAAATAGTGATGTCTTCCCTCACTTTCCCTCTTGTCTTGTTTGACTAATAGATCTATGTTTTTAAATTCACTTCTTTGCCCCTCCTTTCTTTAATCTTCTCCTTTGTCTCTTAGAATGTCCTTCGTTCCCATTTCTCCCTTTCTTTCTTTTTTTTAATTGATTTCAGAGAGGAAGGGAGAGGGAGAGAGAGAAGCATCAATGATGAGAAAGAATCATTGATCGGCTGCCTCCTGCACACTTAGCACCGGGCATAGGAGGGCTCAGTGAAGGACAGCTGTTGCTATTGAGGTGGTAGCTCAGCACTCCTGCTGTGAACCCCACACCTCCCACTTGCCCTTTACAGGGCTTAATCAAGGAGGCTGAAGAGGGATCAGCTGTGCTGGAGGTGAGTCCGGGCTGACTGCCTTGTATACTTTCAATCTGGAATAAAGGGGAGCATGCCAGCTGCTCCCACCACCCCCGCCACACACAGTCCTCCAGACAGGCTTGTTCCTGCCTTGGCCCAGGGCTCCGTTTTCTCTCCCTTCTAGTCCCTGTGCCATTTGGGATCACCCTGGTGGGGCTGCCTGTACCGCCTGCCGGGATTTTTGCTGCCCTGGGTGTGGTCTCCAACCGAGCACTGTCCAACCTCCTGTCACAGGACTGGTGATACCATTTTTACAGTCGTGCTTGGAAACGGGACTCCCAGGGTCACACCCTATACAAACAGCATCAAGGTTGCTGGGCCTGGGTGGCTGGCGGAGGCTGGCAACAGCAAAATCTGTGGCTCCTGAGCCCAAAAGGGGAAGTGTGTGCGGGGTGCCTCATTCTCAGTTCTTTTCAGGGATACGCTAGGCCTAGCCCTGCTGGGCCAAAGGGATCTGTGTGTGTCTTGTGTAACTGCCTGCTTCCCTCAGTTGCCTCTCGAAGACGAGCTGCCTGCTGTCCCCTTGGTTGGGCCACCTTCCCCATGCTGCAGCCTTTCAGGGGAGTGTCATTTTTAGGTTATCCCTTGTGGGGGCAGGGAACACACAGCAGCTCTCCCAAAGGTAGAATTTATGAGGGTTTTACTTACGTGAGTGACTAATGCAGATATTCATGTTTAACGATGGGAAATTAGTCAGCCTGTGTGCTGTTTCCATGTGACAGGGCAAAAATGTACACATTTGCACAATAGCTTTTGTTTTGCCTGCTATGAAAGTTGACCATCAGTTAGGTGTTATCAGTACAATCGGCAGGTGCTAAGCTGCTCTGCTTCCGGGCACGGGTTTCTGGTCCTGTGACCCACCCAGAACTCGCTGGATTTGGCAAGATGGTGGGTCCCAGGCAGAGGGCAGGACCCAGACTCTGGACCGTCGTCCTGGGCCTGCTTCTGCCATCACCGGCGCCTTGGAGAGGCCCTGCCTCCCTGTCGCAGCCTGTTCAGTGGGAGAACTGGTCTAGGTCTGTGTTGCTCAAACTTTAGTCATTCGTAAAGGAGCCACTGACAGTATTTTTGCCATAATTCCATCGCTGTCTCCATTTCATTTCCACTTAGCATTTTCTCCCTGCATTTGCTCACTTTTATTTATTTATCAATTATTGATTTTAGAGGTGGGGCGGGGAGAGAGAGCTATTGATCGGTTGCCTCTCATACATGTCCTGATTGGGGAGTGAACTGTAACTTAGGTGTGTGTCCTGATCGGGAATGGAACCCGAAGCCACATTGGCCAGAGCCAATTGATTCACTTTTAAAACAAATGCATGTGAGTTTTAAAAATATGTTCATATTGATTTTATTTTTTTTTAGAGAGAGGGAGGGAGTGGGAGAGAGAGAAACATTGAAGTGAGAGAGAAACATTGATTGGTTGCTTCCCCTGTGCACCCCAACTGGGGATGTGCCCTGACTAACTGGGGACACCTTTCGGTGTATGGGACGACGCTCTAACCAACTGAGTCACACTGCCCAGGGCCAGTTGACTCACTCCCAATGTATTTGAAAAGGAGACTTTGTGTCACTATCATAACGGAAAAGTGGTGTCACTAGGTAAATCGAAGGCAACCATAAATAAACCTAAAATAGATTAAATCCCATTTAGTGCTGTTGCCTGTTCTCAGGGAGAAGCCTACTCTTGGTTGAAAAGGAAAATTAGCCAGAGGGAAAGGGGGGTGGTAGGAGGAAGAAGAGGGTATGGGCGGGTAAAATGGTGATGGAAGGAGACTTGACTTGGGGTGGTGAGCACAATACAATACACAGATGATGTATTATAGGATTGTACACCTGAAACCAATGTAATTTTATTAAAACCAATGTCACTGCAATAAATTCAATAAAAAAGGGGAGCAAAAAAAAAAAAAAAACAACGCAAAAAAATAAAAGATAGATAGAGATAGAAAGGTGTTCAGAGTAACCTAGGCCCACACTGAGTCTTTCTCCAGGACCAACTCAGAGGATTGAGAAATACTTGGAAAGAGAATAGTGTTCTCTCTGTTATGCAAGGGGATCCATCGAGGGTCCCCAGTAGCTCAGAGTAGTAATGCATAGGTGCTTTGTCTACAAGTACCCAGTGCCAGGAACTGTGCCAGGAGCTATGGCAGCGACTAGAAGGTTAAGAGGGGGTTGGGACTTTGTCACTGACCTGGGTTACCAACCTCAGGGAGCTCATGGTCTAATGGGAGTCAAAGGAGTAGATTGAATGTAGGTGAAGAGCCGGACAGGCCCCACTGGTTTCAGTGAGAGAACCACAGGTCTAAGTTCTGTCGTGTGTGTAGGGCTTGTTTTTTTTTTTTAAATATATTTTTTATTGATTAAGATATTACATATGTGTCCTTGTCCCCACGTTACCCTCTACCCCCCACCCCCCTACCCCCGCTCATGCCCTCACCCCCCCGTTGTCCATGTCCATTGGTTAGGCCTATATGCTTGCATATAAGTCCTTTGGTTGATCTTTCCCCCTTACCCCCACCCTCCCCTACCTTCCCTCCAAGTCCCGACAGTCCAATCAATGTAGGGCTTGTTTTTAGAAAATGATTTTTTAAATAAATTTGAGGGTTTTTTTTAATTTTTTTTATTTTTTTATTTTTTTTATTTTTTTAAATATATTTTATTGATTTTTTACAGAGTGGAAGGGAGAGAGAGATAGAGAGTTAGAAACATCGATGAGAGAGAAACATCGATCAGCTGCCTCCTGCACACCTCCCACTGGGGATATGCCCGCAACCCAGGCACATGCCCTTGACCGGAATCGAACCTGGGACCTTTCAGTCCGCAGGCCGACGCTCTATCCACTGAGCCAAACCGATTTCGGCTTGAGGTTTTTTTTTTAAATGAACAATACATTTATTTCAGTCTAGATTGATTAGAAAAACTAAGTGTATTAAAATTATATCATTGTCCTTATGGTATTAGGATAGTGACCCATCTTAACCCTTTATGTAATGGTAACCAACCTTATTCCCCTAAAGCCTGACTTGAGTTTTGAGCTTTCTTGGAGAGTTTATGTTACTTATAAATAGAAACGATAAGACAAAATGGCCTAATAGACTCTTTATATATAGCACTAATTTTTTTCTCTGATTAGCATGTCCTCTAGTTTCAACAAAACAAGAAATGCTTCAGGCTAATCTCCAGGAATGGACGGTATTCTTTCAGGAAGTGGGGTATGAAGCTGCATCTGATTTTTCTGCTACCCAGGGGCACCACCTGTTTCCTTTGGGTTTCTGGGAGAAGGCAGGTTGAGGTTAAGAGTGAGGACCTGGGAGTCAGGAGGCTCTGGGTTTGAATCTGGCATTTACTGTGTGACTTAGGACTGAGTTACATGATTTCTCTGGAGCCTCAGTGCTCTCTTGTAAACTGGTGATAATCATCATTTCTCCGTGAAAGAGCGGGAGTGAAGATTTAATGAACTAAACTTTATAAAGTACTTGCCACATGAGAAATATTCAGGAAGTGCTAACAAGTAATCCCATACTTTCTGATTGAGGGTCAGGTTTTTCCTACTCCAGGCTGGTAGTGAGTGAAGTTGAAGGATGTCAGGTTTGGGGTTTGGTTTGCTTATGCTAACGGGTATCAGGGTGTTCAGAAGAAATTATGGGGTTAGGGACCCCAAATGGTGCTGTGATTCCCTAAGATATTGTGTATGAGTTGAGTCAGGATGAAATGGACAGCAAGAGGAGCGGCCCTTGTGGGGGGTGGCGGAGGGCAGTTAGATCCATCCAGCTGCGGGGGATGGGGCCCCAAACTGGCTCACCTGCAAGGCGCATGTCAGCAAGTGCAGAGAGTGGGTTATGGGTTTCTGAGGTCAGTGTTGTTACCAAGGGCCCCGTTCTTTGGGTCTCTGCTGTCTTGGTTTCATTAGTCTTAGGGCATCTTCCCCTGTGGCTTCCCACAGCAGAGACTTCCTGCAAGGTTGAGAGATTGTTCTTTGGAATTCCTTATGAGCCAAGAACAACATTCCCAGGAGCTGGCAGCAGACCTCTCCTGTGTGTCACTGGCCCAGGTTGGATCACATGGCATTTTTGAACCAGTACCTGCCAAGGGGGATGGATTACCCTCAGCCCAGAGTGGCCTTCTCAGAGCTGGGGTGGAGTCACTTCACGGGGGGGTGCCACAGGTTCTGTTGGGAAGCTGGACCCAGGCTCTGCTCAGGACTCTTCAAGGAAGGATGCTGGGTGGGCCTGCTGTTGTCGGTGGTGTCAGAAAAGGGACGGTCATTCTGGGGAGCAGGAGTGTGATGAGGAAAGTGTATGTCTTATTTCAAAACTTCTTCCTCCATCTCTCTGCTTCCTGCAGTCCCTATGTTCCATCGAGGGGCCATGCCCACACCCTCTACTCATCCCTGGAGCCCCCTGGCACTCCTACCCCCTCCTTCCACAAGACCTCCTCCCTGCTGGTACTAGTATATTGTAGGAATACTCCCAGTGTCATTTGTATAGCACTTACTAGTTTTTCCTATTTAGCAGTCATACATTTGACCCTTGAACCAGTTTGTACCGTGCAGATCCAGTTATACACAATTTTTTTTCAGTAACTACATGTACTCTTGTCCATCGGCAGCTGTGGAGGGCTGACTGTGTATGCATAGGGAACTTGAGCATCTGTGAATATTGGTATCCCCTGGTGGTCCTGGAACCAGTTCCCCGTGGATACTGAGGGACAACTTAGGTTTCAGGGGAGTTCAAAGTTACATGTGGAGTTATATATTGGGGTCAGTACCCCTCACCCCTGATGGGGAAAATAAGACATTTTTGGGGGCTAGCAATCTGAATCTGTGCCAGTAACCTAATGTACATTCTTGACAGCCTATAATTAAGTCACTGCCCCTTTCTCCACAATCTGGTCTTGCAAGACCTGTTTACCTAAGTACTCCCATTTTACAGAGGCCATAAACCATGAACAATACACAACCCCTGGAGGGAGTTATCAGTGCTGGCACCAGGCCAGGCCTTTAGGTGTGGTCTCATGGCCCCCATCCCAACACACGGGGGCTTTTTGCAAAGCCTGCAAAAGGTCCGGAAGTCCCATCCATATCTGGGGGACAAAGAAACCAAAGGGTATAAAGGGAGAGCTTCCTCCACATTGGTTTGCTCAGGATTTGGAGAGAAACAGTCTCCCCTGAGTCACTGTACTAGTGCATGCGAAACATCTGAAAATAAATGTTTTTTTCCTATATCTCCAAGTACTCCTGTGTATTTTTTGGTTGCCTGGTAAATTCTGTAACACCCCCATATTTTTAAGGGTCAACTGTACATGTTTTTGCATGGAAATGGGAAAGTTGCATAAAAAACAGTAAAAGAGGAACATTTGCTTATAGTTTCACTGTCCAAAGATAACAAAGGAATTGTTAATATTACCTTTCATTTTCTATGCATGAATATGTAGACTGTATGTAGTTTTATAGTCTATCATTTAGTGATAATTTCTCGGTCATCAAATATCACTTAAAACCTGATTTCTTACCACACTCCTTCATAAAAAGGGCATTCCTTTAAAAATTAATTGTGTCAGTGAAAAGGAAATTCGGAGCAGTTGAAAGGGAATAAACTAGAATTCTGCTTAGAGTGGGTTCTCCTGAGGGTGGGGCTGGCCACAGGGACCTGCACCCAAGTAGAGGGGCCTTTTTTGGGGAGGTGATCCCGGGAAGTAGGAGGGAAAGACAGCAATGGGACAGGGAAGGAGACACCATATCAGGGTGAATGATCAAGGTTGCTGCTGTGGGCAGCAGGAGCTCAGTTCTGCTGGCACCTCTTGAGAAGGATGCAGAATGCCACTGCCTTGCCCTGGAGAAGGACAGCACGCTGGAGGCCACCCGCTCCTGTTCCCCAGTGATGGAGGCATTAATTCTTTCGAACTTCCAGGTTGGGCGCCCATGCGTGTCAGCTCTGCTGGGGGCAAAAAGGAAAAGGAAAGGCTTGTGCTTGAGTTGGTATGTTGTCCCAGGAAGTGATCGGAGCTGGCACAGAACTGCCCATGCCACTGGCTGACATCAGACATGGCCAAGGGGATGCACGCAGGTGCCAGCAGCTTCTCCAAGTGTATCACCCTGGATCAGCTTAACAAACAGTGTTGAGCAGAAAAAGCACATGGCAGGAAGATAGATACATACACGATGATATTGTTCTATAAAGTTTTACAAATGTAATAGGAATACAGACCTGTTCATGAGAATGGTCATTAAATTTTGGGTGGTGGTTGCCCGGGACAGGGGGAGAAGGAAGTGCAGTCATGAAGGGGTGTGCAGCGGCTTGCAACTCTTTGTACCATCATATTTCTTCCGTTGCATGGTGAAATATATTGTATTATTTTTTCTGTCCCCCTTTTCTGTGTGTGTTTGTTGGAAATATTTTCCTATAAAATGTATGTCTAAAATTTTCATGCTGTTACAATGCATTACTGAGGTTAACCAAGTATTATTATTTTGTTTGTTTTAAAGACAAGCTTGGGCCCAGCTTATGAGACAGAAAGCAGATCATCCTCAAGATGTCAGGGTGATGTTAAGACAAAAGCCATTCACACGTAGCAGGATTATTGCCTCCCACTCCCCAAGTGTATGTTGAAACTCCTGAGCTAATAACAGTAGAATGTGAGGCCCCTCCCATGGGGTAGCTTGTGAACATGGCAGGCCTGAGTTTCTCAAAGGCAAGGAGCTTTAAACATCTGCCTCCGGGAGCTTTTAGTCAATTGCTTATTGTCTAAGCGAAGGACTTATTTCTCAAGGAAATATTGCAAGAGAGTGCTGAAATAGCGCATTGCCCTTAAAAGTAGTAAATGTCCCTAAGTCAGGGGTGTTTCAGCAGAGGAATGAGTGTTGTGAGTCTTGCAGTCGAAGAACACCTGTGCATTATGGCCCCAATCAAGCCTGTCCTCACAGTGGTTTGGGGTCCTTGTCGAGGGGACTGTGGTTTTGGTGTCCCAGGCTCAGAAGTTTTTAGTCTGGTTTAAAGAAACACACAAAACTACTTTATTGGGATGTAATTGACATACAACAAATGACACATTAAATGTGCACATTTAGAAGGCAATAAAAGTAAAAATAAACAAGTGGGATGATATCAAACTAAAAATTTTCTGTACAGCAAAGGAAAACAAGAATAAGATGAAAAGGCAGTTTACAAATGGGAGAAAAATATTTGCAAGGCATATGTCTGATAAGGCGTTAATAACCAAAATATATAAAGAACTTTTACAACTCAATAGCAAAAAAACAACAAAACAAACAAAAAATAAAAACAAAAAAACCCCAAGACAATATAGTTAAAAAGTGTGCACTGGATCTAAATAGACAGTTTTCCAAAGAAGACATACATGTGGCCAAACAGGTACATGAAAACATGCTTGACATCACTAATCAGAAACGCCAATCAAAGCCACAATGAGATATCACCTCAACCTGTTAGAATGTCTATTATCAAAAAGAAAAACAAGTGTTGGTGAGGATGTGAAGAAAAGGGAACCCTTGTGAACTGTTGGTAGGAATGTAAATTGGTGTAGCCAGTATGGAGGTTCCTCAAAAAAAGAAAAATAGAGCTACCATGTGATGCAGTAGTTCCACTTTGGGGTATTTATCCAAAGAAAATAAAAATACTAACTTGAAATAGATATCCGCACCCTCATGTTCACTGCAGCATTATTTACAATAACCAGGACATAGAAACAACCTAAGTGTCCATCGATGGATGGATGCGATTGGTAGTTGCCAGAGGCAGGAGGTGGAGGGTAGGCAAAATGGGTAAAGAGGATATAAAAAGGCACAAACTTCCAGTTATAAAATAAATAAGTCACAGGGTTGTAATATACAGCATGGTGACTATTCTATATAATAAAAGGCTAATATGCAAATTCCTCCCACCCCTGACTGGCCCCACCCTCAACCGGCCCCCCCACCCAGATCAGGGGCGGGGCCGGCTGGGCAACCTCCCGAGTCCCCTCCCCCTGTCTGGCCTGATTGGCCCCGATTGGGGCGGGCCAGCTGGACCCCACCTGTGCACGAAATTGTGCACCAGGCCTCTAGTAGTTCATAATACTGAAAGTTGCTAAGAGTGCTGTATTGCATCTTAAAAGTTATAACCAGAAAATATGTTAACATTTATTGTGGGGATCATTTTGCAATATATACACACATATATGTGTATGTATATATATATATATATATACATATATATATGCATGCACGCACACACACACACACATATGATAGATAGATGTGATTGTATCCGCTGAATTGAGGACAAAATTCTTAAATTCTAAACATCAGTCATGTGCTATGTTTCCCCTATTTTGCTCTGAAAGAAGTTGTCTCTGTCAGAATGACTTTAAAAAACTGTGCAGTTGGATAGTTTTTGTTATATACATACATATATACATACATTCAAACACTGGGAAATCATGGCCATAACCAAGATAGTGAACATATCTATCCAGCCCGAAAAGTTTCTTTGTGCCTCTGCAACTTCTCCCTCTCATCCTTCCCTGTCCACTCCCTTTTTCAACCACCTATCTGCTTTATGTCACTATAGGTCAGTTTGCATTTTTTAGACTTTTACGTAAATGGAACCATACAGTATTTACTCTTTGTCTCTTTTTACTCAGTATAATTATTCTGAAAGTCACTCTTCTTACTGCATGTGTCAACATTTCATTATTTTTTAGTGTTGAGCAGTATTTCATCGTATGGATTTACCATAATTTGTTTATACATTCTTCTGTGGTGACGTTTGGGTTGTTTCCAAATAAAGCCATTATGAACATTATTGTACAAGCCTAGTATGGACATATAGTTCCTTGGTTTCTGAGTAAATGGCTAGATCATATGGTAGGCGTATGTTTAACTTCTTAGGAAATTGCCAAACTGTTTTCCAATTTTTCCATTTTCCATTTCCACCAACAGTGTATGAGAGTTCCAGTTCTTGCACATCCTAGCCACAAGAAGTGTTTTTTCTTAGAAGACAGTATTTTCTAGCCTGGTTGGTAAAAGCAGCTGTGGCTTTGATCACTTTTTAATTTCTTTCTCCACTGCCACAAAGGTTTTGGTTTCCACTGTTAATAGATTCTGGTCCCCGCAGTCTGCTGGGTGGGGGGTGGGGTGGGCGGGGGGAACCTGAGGTTCACTGTGATTGGACAGGCTGGGTCACCTGCTTTCTCCTCAACCACTCACCGGCCAGGGTGTTTGTTGGGATTGGCTTAGCCTAGATCACATGTCCCGCCTCCCACCTCCCCCAAAATCTGGGACACTGAAGAGAATGGCAGGATGGACCTCAGGGAGGGTAACTGCTACACTAGATTACTGTTTGTTCTTTAGAAACCCCCTTTATTTCATAAAACTGGTGTCCCTGGCTGTCCTGTCATATGGCTGTAACTTAGGGTAATCACCTCTGTCCCCTCCTTGAAGCAAGATTACCTCTTCACCTCACAGGCAGATCAAAGAGAAGAAAAACACGTGTAAATTGCAGCATGCTTGAGGTTTCATTTAAGCTGTCTATGTAATTAAAAGGTGTTAGTTAGACTTAGATATAAAATAAAATCTGACTTCAAACTTAAGTGGCATCCATGCCTTTTAAAATACCAGGTAACTTAATTTGTGATCCATAGTCTTACAGACTTGTTGGATGTCCATATAAAGAGGGTGCAAAATGGCAGTTTCATGAAAACAACAGGTACCCCCACCCACTCCACCCCCCTTTTTTTATGAGAACAAGTTGGAAGAAAGAATGAATGTGTGAGAAATAAGGGGTTTGATTGCCTTCCAGGATCCGTGTTGAAGGAGAGGAAAATGTAGCTCAGCCACAGTGACTCTCCCCAATTAAAAACTAAAAAAAGATCGTGGTTATGGGGCTTGGACTTCTGACAAACCAGCAGCCTCAGTCGTCTTGAGTGTTATTCCAGATTGGAAGGTTCAGTTAGGATGAGAGTGGAAGCTTCGAGAATTCCTTGTTGGACAATCAGAGTGGCTCCTCATCACAGCCCCAGCTAGCGGAGGCCACGCTGTTCACAGGCGAGCTGACCACGTGTGATGTCTGGCCCAGCACAACACACTCGGCTTGGGCCACAACCTGGGAAAGGTTTTTATTGGGATTAACTTTCTGCGGGGATGCACTTGCAGATGAGACTGGCCTTTCCTCACTGGTGAAGTCACCAGGGCCTTTATGCCACAGAGCTTAATTGTTTTGGACCCATAAATTTGAGACTCTTAATTAATTGACTCAGGACTTTAGAGAAATGTGCTTTTTTTTAATGAATGTGGCCTTACATGCTCTTGGCTCCGATGCCAGGGGGTCCTGGAGCACAGAACGAGAAGAACATGGAGTCGGTACCTGGTTCTTATTCAGACCGTGCTCTTTGTCAGCTCGGTGTTTGGGCCTCAGTTTCCTCAGCTGTAAACTTCGAGCCTGGATCCAGATCAGGGTCTGCTGCACTCCTCTCCACGGCAGTCATGATGTTCTTCCCCCTGAACGTGGTGCTCCAGGCAGCCATGTGGTCCTTGAGACGAAAGCTGTTTTTATAATGGTGTGATTCTTACCCAGCGAAGAGCCTGCGAAGCACGTCGTGTCCAGTGGGCTGCTCGTGTTGGCCTCAGGGTTCACATCTGTGGCACCGAGCCCCTCTCTGCGGACGGTGCTTCTCTCTTCACACCCCTGTGCCTCGGCCTTGATCTTCCCTGCCCTTGACCTCTCACTTTCACCGGAGTTCAGGAACCAACTCAGATGCCTCTTCCCTTGTAGATGCCCTCTTCAGATTCCTTGCATAGAATTAGTCATTTCTTCTTTTGTGTACACACATGATGATGCTCATACGTGGCCATGACGCTGTTACAACCACAGACCTCCCAGAGTAGCCTCTAAGGCCTTCGGCTTTCTTATGTCACCATCATGATTTCTGCCTTCTGAAAGTACCAGTATTTTCTGAATATTTTTTTCTTTACGTCTACTCATTTTTATATTTACTTCAAAAGGCAGTTGTAGAACAGGCTTGTCAGTAGAAAACCACTATCACTTGCCATAAAGAACAGGTAACTATACAAATAAAATCGGTGAAAACAACAGTGGTAATAAATTCTTGAGAGCATTGTTGAAGACTGAGCTCGCTATGGAGAATCAGAATCTAGTGCTCTGTGAGCCGTCCCATCCCAGCAGTTATCACCTGTCAGCTGCTTTGTGTGTCTTGCCCCTTCTGAGGGGGAGGGGGGCGGGCGGGCGGGAAGGGGGGGAAAGAAGAGAGGGAAGACCGTGCTCTCAACAGGAACACAGCACCTGCAAGAAACTCCCATCTCTGTAGATGTTGAACAGTTTGATTCTGTAATATCAGCAGCCTATGTAAGTGCCTTTGCTCACTGACGAAAGTAAGAATTTCATAAGGATGATCGGAACCATGGAGTGGAAAATCAGACACGTGTAGCTTTGGTTGGTTAGCTGCCTGTGACTGGAAAGAGGGACCCATTTCTTTGCTTAGCTGGTTTAACATCATATAGAAAGTGATTCCACCTTTGAGCAAATTCTCATGAAAAATGGTGTCTTGAGTTGTTGCTCTTTGCCAGCGAGGGGAAGGCCTGATGATGCAGACATTGCATTTCATAGATGGGCAACTGATGCCCAGAGGTTAACAGCTGACCTGGGCTAGTCTGACTGAGGTGAAACTAGATCCCCCACTCCCACACCTTGTTGTCCCCACTAGTGCATTTCCTACCAGACTTTGCCTCTACTGCCGTTCGAGTTGCTGAGTGACAAAAACCACAGTGACTAGACTGAATAGAACTAGCCTTCTCGGGCTTCGAAAATGGAAACTTATGGGGAGTTCTTTTTCTCCCAAAGGATTCAGAAATGCTCTGATTTGCTCTTGGAAGGATGCCAGTAACTTTATTGCCTCTTCTACTTTTTGCCCAGAATGGTACCCTTCTTTTTTTTTGGTGGGTTGTGTCAGAGTTTGGCCTCAGCTGCTCAACACCAGTACCTGCTTCCAGCAAGGAGGTGAATCTCACGTTGTGAGGAAACACGCAGAAGCAAGCTAGATCCTTGGGGTGCCGGGACAGCAGTCCCCCAGTGCTGTGCTGGAGCGTCTGACCTCTTCAGCTCTCCTGCAGGATTCCTGTTTGTTGAATAACAGAACATCCCAACCCAGGGAGCAAAAGCAAATAGGACTGTCGCTGAGACTGCAGGGGAGCGTGACTACACAGTTACAGTCTCCCCCATGAAACTGGCCTCTGGCCAGCAGCCGGTGGCTGTTCACATCCCACTCTCATGGAGCCATTGCCTCTCTCGTTAAGGCTGGTGGACAGCCTCCTAGCCTATTGCCTGCCAGACCTGATTTTTTTTTTGGGGGGGGGGGGGGCGGTTAGATCTGAGGACATTGTTCGTTTGTTTATTTATAAAAATTTTAATTAATTTCTAGAGAGGAAGGGAGATGGAGAAAGAGAAACATCGATGAGAGCGGAACATTGATCGGCTGCCACCTGCACACTCCCTCCTGGGGATGGAGGCCATAACCCAGGCATGTGCCCTGAGCGGGAATTGAACCTACAACTTTTCAGTGCAAGTGATGACATCTAACCACACTGGCCAGGGCAAGGACATGGTTATTTAAAAACATGTTCCCTTTTCCATCCCATTCATATATGAGAACTGAGTATATCTGATTTCCCCCCCTTTAAATCTTTTCTTAAAGGTTTTTTTTTTAAATATATTTTTATTGATTTCAGAGAGGAAGGGAGGAGGAGGAGAGATAGAGAATCATGGACCAGCTGCCTCCTGCACGCTCCACACTGGGGATCAAACCCGTAACCCGGGCATTTGCCCTGACTGGGAATCGACCTGCCACCTCCGCATTCATAGGTCACTGCTCAACCATGACCTGAGCTTCCTATTTCTTTATTGGTTGTGGTGGTGGTTGTTGTTTTTCCAGATCACAAAATTGACACATAGGTTTTTTTTAACTTTGATTGTTATAGATACTAAATTAGAATATTATTTGAGTGCTAAGCATGGTGATTGGGTGCCTACCATGTACCAGGCAGCTTTTTATGCCTTATCTCAGTTAATCCTCACACAAGGTCTGAGGAATGGCGTTAATCCCCATTTGACAGATGAGAAAACCATGGCTTCTCTAAGGTCACCTGGCTAATAAGCAAGTGGCTGAGCCTAGCACTGGTCTGGAGGGACTCTGGAGACCAGAGCTCAGGGTGGTGGCAGAGGGACTGAACTTGATTCAGAATCATTTTGCAGTGAAGAAAAGCCATAGGATTATTCTCATTTATAGAACAAGAAGACATGTGAGCAGGGATCTCCAAAGATGAGTTGTCTGATGGATGTATGCATTTCAGGCAGCGGAGTGCCCCTGGGCTGCTAGGTTAGTATCTGAGCCAAGGGGTAGGTGTCAGGCTAGGATGCTCCAGGTCTCCGCAGGGTTGTAGCGTGCTGGGAGGGTTCCTTGCTTTTCTTGAACATCCCTCCCCCACAACTCATACCTCCAGTGGGACGAGCCCATGAGCTCTGAGCCAACCTCCTCATTCCTTAGGTTCCAAATAATAGGTAACTTATCCACTCCCTTTGCCTTGGTATCTTAGGTAATTAGCTGCTGGAAAACAGACATACCTACCTTGATTATGTGCCTGAAGCTAAACAGCTTGGATCTGCCGACCCTCGATTTAGCAAGCTGAGATCCAAGCAGGTGTGTGGCTGTGCAGGGTCACCTGGGCTGCGCCTTTCAAACCTACCTCACAAATCCTTGTTTGACTTGTCTTTGTGGACTCTCCCCTTAAGAGCCTGTGGCCCGTCTTGACTGTGGCTGGTTGGGTGGCCATAGAACTTAGCTGTCAAGCAGCCCCTTTAAGGGGCTCATCCAGCTGGGTTGCCCTGAGTGCCCTCATTGCTTGCTTTTTAGAGTTCTGAGACTCATTAGAGAGGTTAGAGATTTCAGCATTCTTAAGATTCTTTCTGTGGCCACTTTGGCAAACCATTTCATTTCTTCAGTTCCCAGTTGACCCCGTTCTTCCCTTTGCCCTTCAAGGGACTGTCTTAGGTGCAGGCCAATTTTATATTCTTGGCAGGGCCTCCTGTGTTTGGTTTGTGTGGGTTTTCTGCAACCTGGGTTGAACAAGTCTTCTAGAAGCCCGAACAATTTCTGATTCATACCAGTCTGGTTTTCCAAATTGGCCTGGAAACCAGCTGTAGTGAACTTGGCCTCCTCATTCACACTGGGCAAACCTCAGACTCGCCTTAGCTGTTTGATTAGTTTTTGTTGCTGTTTGTTCACCTTTTAGGAGCTTCAGTGTCTAGATGTACCCCCTTTCATCCCAGGCGACAGAGCAGTTCCAGATTCTTACCCAGTTGGCGATTTTGTGCAGGGAATGTTTATGGCTGTAGCATGGTGCTGGAGGAAATTAATCTCAGGAGGCTACGGATAGGACCATGTCCTGCTGTTGACCAAGGTCATAAGTCTTCTCTTCAGTTCTACTGATGGGACTGGATAGGAATTGGGAAATTTCACGGACTTTTGCTTGTAATGGGTAATTTTGGTAATTTTTTAAATTTAATTTTGGTAATTTGTTAGGCACCATTCTTTTAAGTACAAGACAGGAACTCACTTCATCTAACTTAAATGAAAAAATTGTTTTATGTTAGGATGGTTTTATCAAGACTTTTTTTTTTTTGTAATGACAAGTGGTAGAAACCCATTTGAAACTACTTAAAAGACAAAAGAAGGGACCACTGGTCCAGTAACTGAGAAGTCCCATAGTAGAGCTACCCCCAAGTGTGGCTGGGTCCCGAGACTCAAATGGGTCATCAGGGTTTGATCTTTCTCCTCATCTCTACTGTGTCCTCTTAGGCTCCACGTGGTGGCAGAATGGCTGCTGCCTCTTTGGCCCTTTAGACCTCCCAGATGTCAGCCCCACCAGAGGAGAGAGACCAAGTGAGAGTGGCCAGAACAAAATTCTTTCCAGTGGCTCCCGCATGAGGTCCAGGATTCGTGAATTTGGCCCTCTTGAATCATGTTCCTAGTGCTGAACCAACCACTGTGCTTAGGGGGCCTGTCTCAGGCACGCCCCCCACCCAACCCCCCCTTACTGGTTGGGCATCAGAAACAACCAGTGATCCCTACAAAGACCCAACCAACGATTCCTACCACGGGCTCACAGACCTAGGGCAGACCTGCAGGGCCTCAGGAAGACTTGGGACCAGGAAGCAGAATGCCACGGAGACGGCCTCTGGTTCCTGTTTAGCTGGTGTCTATCTTGTTCCCCTCTCTCCGTAGATGGGCTTGGCTAGCACCGCACACAACATGGCTGCCCCATGGCTCCTGGCTGTTTACAGTTCACTCAGTTCAGTCGGATTCTAGGACTTCAAGGGAGAAAGTGATTTAGCTCCCATTGGGTGTTCCACCCCAATCCAGTCAGCTGTGGAGGCTGAGGCTGGGCCCTTTAAGTCAAATCTCGGGGTGGGGCGGGGGGGGGGGCGATGGAAGGGTGGAGCTTGGAGAAGTCATGTAGGCTGATGGTTTTGAAGGGACAAATGGGTACTTCTCCTTATCTGGTTGAGAAGCCTTCTCTAAGTCCTAGGGCCTCTCTCCCACACTAGGAAAGTGTTGGGTAAAGTTCCAGCCCAGCTACGTGGACGCCCGCTTCCGGCCTGGAAGCGAGGCCCCGGATTAGCACCTTGGGACCTCTTGAGCTGTCGTCCTCTGCTCCTTCCTGCAGAAGTGATGGCACCGTCCAAGAGCCATGAATGGGAATTTCCTCCTTCTAGGCCCAAGTCAGCATGACTCGGGATGGCTTCGACTGGAAAAACTGAATCAAAGAGTGCACTTAGGCCAAGGGTTTCCCCAAACGCTAATCAGCACTGATTACTTCCAGCATGCTGCCTTTGGCTCTGCAGAGAGTTTTGTCCACCGTGGCTGCAGTGTCTGGCTCCTGCTGCCCAGATGATGAGAAATAAGGTTGTAGAGACAAGGCCGGGTGAAAGGCTGTGTCCCTTTGCCATCCTGACCTTTGCTAGGTGTGAAAAACCCTACTTACCAGATTCAGAGGTCACTGCTGGCCTTCCTCCGGCATTAAGGCTTGGGATTGGAACTGGGATAATAATATTGCAGAGGAAATCTTGAAGGTGTGCTGGGGAAAACTTTTCTAAAAATTCTTGCTCAGTGTTGAAAATGCCCCCCCGCCCATCTTTATGTCTTTTGAACTGAATCAAAATGTTAAGTATGAGTAGAGATGCCTGAAAACTGGAAGTGGATCTTGGATGAACCAGATGAAGTTTTGTCACTAAGTGAAGGGAAGTTCAGTAACTGCGCTGCATGGTAAGATGCAGTGGGTCCTCATAGAACAGTGGTGGCGAACCTATGACACGTATGTCAGAGGTGACACACGAACTCATTTTTTGGGTTGATTTTTCTTTGTTAAATGGCATTTAAATATATAAAATAAATATCAAAAATATAAATCTTTGTTTTACTATGTTTGCAAATATCAAAAAATTTCTGTATGTGACATGGCACCAGAGTTAAGTTAGGGTTTTTCAAAATGCTGACACGCCGAGCTCAAAAGGTTCGCCATCACTGTCATAGAATATCTTGGAGAAACTTGAAATGCTCCCGGTCCAGTCTCGAGTTTACAGTCTGGGAGATAAAAGCTGATAGAGGTACAGGATGTACTCAAGGTCACATATGGAGTAATGGTAGCTGGACTCGAACCCAGGCCTCCTGGGTCCCAGGTCTCCGAGACTTGGCTTGTCCTTGTCCTGCCTGTAATTGCCTTCTGTAGGAAGAATAAAACAGACCTGGTAGCCTGGAGGAATCTGTGGGGTTTTCTAAAAATATAGCTTTACTGAGATATCACTCACACACTGTAAAATTCACCCCTTTAAACTGTACGCTTTTTAGTATGTTCACAGAGTTGTACAGCTATCACCGCTATATAATTTTAGAACATTTTTATCCCCCACCCCAAAGAAACCCTGTTGTACTCATTAGCAGTCTCTCCCCACTGTTCCCCCGCCCCCCCTCGCTCCAGGCCCTGGCAACCAGTAATTTATTTCTGTCTCTGTGGATTAGCTGCTTCATATAGTGGAATCAGACAACATGTGGTCTGTTGTGACTGACTCTATTCACTTTGCAGAGTGTTTTCAAGGTTCACCAAGTGGTATCTATGCTTTATTCCTTTTTATGGCCCCATGATGGAATGTGTAGTTCTTGATTTGAAAACACAGCTGGAAAGATTTCAGATTTATTTTCCCTTTGCCTGGTAAGCATTTTCCTGGAAAGCCAGTCTCTACACGTGGAGATGAGATGAGATTAAGAAGAGCAGCAACTAGTTAGGTGCAGGGAGGCTGAGGAAGTCTCCCTGTACCTAACGAGTTGCTGCTCTTCTTAAATGTTTTGATACCTGAGAGAAAAGTTGGATTCTGGAAGAAAGTGTGTTCTTTCTTTATTGCCAAAAAATTAATACATGTTAATGAACACCAATGCTCAAGAGCCGAGAGTTGCAATGAAGTTTTTTCTTATACAGGGTGTCCCAAAAAGTGTATGCACACTTTTACAGCTGGTAGCTCAATTTTGAAAATGAAATGTATTTTAATATACACTGCCTTTATCATTATTCAAAGTGTGTATATATATTTTTGGGATACCCTATATACTAGTATACACATACATACACACCCTTATATATATATCAGTGTCCCAGAAAAATGTATGATTGATTATGAAGTCAGTGTTTATTAACATTCAGTTCATTTTCAAAATTTAAAATAATATACAGAAGTGAACAATTTTTTTTGTCAGTGCCTTTTTTCAAACTGATAACCATTCTGGTCCAGGCACTGCTGATAACACCTAGCAATGGAATCACAAACATAAAGAGTCATTTCGTTTGGTATTTGTGTGCCCTCAATTTGTCGACTGTTGTAGTTTTGTGCCGTAACCTTTATCTTTTATGTATCCCCATAAAAAAGTCTAGTGGCACTTTAGGCTAAAGCTTAGTTTGGCTTCACCCATTATGTCAAATCAGTGAAACCTGAAAAGGAATGAAATGAAGTGAATTATCAGCTGTTTAAGTGTGTATACATTTTTGGGGGACACCCTATATTTATTTTCTAATGCTTGACTTATTTAAAAAAAAATTTAATTTTAGGAATAATGTATTTTTGTTCTCCTTCCCAAGTTCACTGGAAACTTTCAATTCTAAGACAGTACGAAAAAATAGTGTAGACACTCCCATATAACCTTCCCCTAGAGCAGTGGCTCTCAACCTTCCTAATGCCGCAACCCTTTAATACAGTTCCTCATGTTGTGGTGACCCCCAACCATAAAATTATTTTCGTTGCTACTTCATAACTGTAATTTTGCTACTGTTATGAATCGTAATGTAAATATCTGATATGCAGGATGTATTTTCAGTGTTACAAATTGAACATATATAAAGCATTGTGATGAATCACAAAAACAATTATATATGTAATTATATATGTTTTCTGATGGTCTTAGGCGACCCCTGTGAAAGGGTAGTTTGACCCCCAAAGGGGTCGCGACCCACAGGTTGAGAACCGTTGCCCTAGAGTCTCCATTTGTTGATGGTTTTGGAAAGATGCCATTCTGATCCAGGAAGACCTGTGAGGCTCGAATGCATTTCTAACAGGCTTCCAGAGGATGCCAGTGCCACTGTCTGTGACTGCACTTAGAACAGGAATAGGACTCTCACAGCCAGTTAGCCTGGAGGTCAAATCACCCCTGGTATTGCTGACAATCAAGGCTTAACTACAACAAGACTGCGCACAAAGACCACTAGGGGGTGCACCAAGAAAAGATAAAAAAATGCAGAGACAAAGAAACAGGACGCAAATGTCAGAAATGGAAGATATAGAGCTCAAAACCACACTTTTAAGGTCTCTCAAGAACTGTCTAGAAGCTGCCGATAAACTTAGTAAGGCCCTCGAAAAGACTGGTGAGACCGCCGATAAATGTAGTGAGATCCTCAAGAAATCTAATGAGACCCTCGATGTTGTGATAAAGAACCAACTAGAAATTAAGCATACACTGACTGAAATAAAGAATATTATACAGACACCCAACAGCAGACCAGAGGAGCGCAAGAATCAAGTCAAAGATTCGAAACGTGAAGAAGCAAAAAACACCCAACTGGAAAAGCAAAATGAAAAAAGAATCCGAAGATAGTGTAAGGAGCCTCTGGGACAGCTTCAAACGTACCAACATCAGAATTATAGGGGTGCCAGAAGATGAGAGAGAGCAAGATATTGAAAACCTATTTGAAGAAATAATGACAGAAAACTTCCCCCACCTGGTGAAAGAAATAGACTTACAAGTCCAGGAAGCGCAGAGAACCCCAAACAAAAGGAATCCAAAGAGGACCACACCAAGACACATCATAATTAAAATGCCAAGAGCAAAAGATAAAGAGAGAATCTTAAAAGCAGCAAGAGAAAGAAACCCAGTTACCTACAAGGGAATACCCATACGACTGTCAGCTGATTTCTCAACAGAAACTTTGCAGGCCAGGAGGGAGTGGCAAGAAATATTCAAAGTGATGAATACCAAGAACCTACAACCAAGATTACTTTATCCAGCAAAGCTATCATTCAGAACTGAAGGTCAGATAAAGAACTTCACAGATAAGGAAAAGCTAAAGGAGTTCATCACCACCAAACCAGTATTATATGAAATGCTGAAAGGTATCCTTTAAGAAGAGGAAGAAGAAGAAAAAGGTAAAGATACAAATTATGAACAACAAATATGCATCTATCAACAAGTGAATAAATAATCTGGTGATCATAATAGAATCAGAGACATAGAAAGGGAATGGACTGACTATTCTTGGGGGGGAAAGGGGTGTGGGAGATGCGGGAAGAGACTGGACAAAAATCGTGCACCTATGGATGAGGACAGTGGGTGGGGAGTGAGGGCGGAGGGTGGGGTGGGAACTGGGAGGAGGGGAGTTATGGGGGGGAAAAAAGAGGAACAAATGTAATAATCTGAACAATAAAGATTAAAAAAAAAAAAAGAACAGGAATAGTCTAGATTATCTGTTCCCTTGTGATTAAATTCAAGTTAACCATTTTTGGCAAGTTCCTTCCCAAAGGTCAGGAGTGCTTCCAACTGCATCATGTCAGTAGGTCCATCATGCCAATTTGTCCAGCTATTGGCGATGCTAAATGCTATCTCTTGGTTCAGATGGTGTTTGCCATGTGAGCGTCCTCATCCTAAAAAGTCACTCACTGTTCATCTGAAATTCAAATTGAACGTTTTCGTGTAAGTATGTTCCAACTGTGGCTGGCAGTTCCCTCATGTTACAAGTCATTGAACGGGACCTATTTACACTAAACATTCATGCTTTATCTAAATTCGTATTTAACTGGATATTCTGTATTTTATTTGCCAAATCTGGCAACCCTAGTTGCCACTGCCTGCTCAGCGACGCCCAGACTTTCCTGTTTGCTGTGGGTGGTGTCTGCAGCTTCGGGAGTGTCCTAGGAGAGCCAGTGGCATCTCATTGCCCATCTCATTGCCCTGCGGCCTTGGGTTGCCGGGGTAGGGGCCAGATTAGTAATTAGCTAAACATGACCTCACCCGGGGGGAATGTGCTCTCACTAGGTATTAGTGAGAGGTTAAACCTCTCCGGAGCCATTGTCAGAAGCCTGTCAGTGATGTCATCAGCTGGAAAAGCCAGCTTCCAGGCGTCAGGAAAAAGCTAGAAAGCCAGGGCTCCAGTTTTGGTAATAAATGGAAATGGAGTTTCACAGGTGGGGTGTGGAGGAATTTATTACAACAGGAAGCCTGAGGGAGCCTCCCGCCTGCATGCAGCCCCCAGCCAGGTTTCTGCGTCTGATGAACAACCAGAAGCTTCTAATGCGGCATATGATTACCCGGCTGGCCCAGTGCCCTGGAAAAATTGGCCTGCTCTCTGCGAACACTCCAGGAGCTGCAAAGGGGGTGTCGGGACTGTTTTGCAGCTCTGAGTGGGGCCCTTAAATTGGGGAGGAAGGGAGGCTGATGTGCAAATTGTTCATTAGGCTGCTCTGAGTAGTTCTAGAAAGTGCCTACTTGGTACCAGCTGGACCCTCACCATCCCGCATCTGGCCCTCTGCCGTGGGAGGGCCCCTTGCGCAGAGGCAGGGAGAGGCCTCTGGATTTAGACCCTCACAAAACCCTCTCTGCCTTGTGAGCTGGAAGAACTAGCGCGAGCTTTTAAACGGCTTTTATTTTTAAAGCGTAATTTGTTGTGCACGAGTGGGCTGTCAGGCCAGAAGGGGGACCTGACTTGAGTCAGGTGTTGAGTGTGGTAACTAGAGCCATTTCAAGTTCTTTGAAATCTCCCATAAAACATTCTGGAAGAAGATGGGTTCCAGGGCTGGGGGTTCTGATCCTCGGCTGGGTTTTGTAGCTCAAGTTTCTCTGGCCTGTTGGAGGTTCCACTTAAGCAGTTGCCCAGGTATTTTGCCTGGCTGAAGAGCTGACGGCCTGCACACTTTACCAGGTGTTGACTCCCCGGTGAGCAGGTGAGAGGCTCAGAGCATGGCTGCGGAAGGTCTGACCTCCATCTCACCTGGCTTCCTTGTCAAATTAGAAATGGGAAGCATTGACCCAGAGCCCCCAGGTTGGCTGACATAATGGGGGAGATGGGGCGGGAGAGGGGGCCTAGGACAGATTCTCCCCAGCCTTCTTTTCTTCCACATTATTCCCCTGAGTCCCCAGTCACTGGTACAGTGGCCCTGGGCAAATAGCTTGGCCTGTTGAAACCTCTGTTTTGGCATCTGTAAAATAGGATAATATTCGTGCCTATTGATTGTGAAATACTGCAGCCAGGGTGCTTGGATATGTGAGCTGTTACTCTGTGGGTGGCTGATATCAACTGGGCTTTTGAATGTGCCTGACCATTCATCTCTCTGACCCCTCTGTAAAATGGGGTGACATGGGGTGGCCCCAAGAACCAAGGGCAAGGGCTCTCCAATGAATGACTAGTTTGTCTCCTCCCCCCCCCCCCCCCCCCCTTCCGCAGCACCTTCCCCTCCTCTGGGTGAGATTTCATTATTAATGGATATTCTTTAAAAAGGGAAAATTGACACGCAGCTCTCAGGGGGGCCCTCCCGGCCCTCTGCTCACCACTGCAGCATTTTCAGTCCAAGGGACTGGCAGCAGCAGCTTTTTCTTAGAATGTGTGTTCATTCCTCTGAGAAAAGCAGCCCAGGGTGTCTGTGAGGAAGGAGGCTTGACCTAGTAGCCTTGGGCTCAGCCAAGTTCCTGGATGCACTTGCTTTCCTTTCTCTTTCCCTGTTCACCACTCGGGATCTGCAGTTGAAAGGGTTGGCCTCTTGGGTCACGATTTTGGTGATCAAATTCGTGTGAGGTCTGGTTGCCAACAGTGTGAACCCTGGCTGTGTGGCTGCACCAACTGGAACGCTTTAAAAATTACCGATACCTCGGCCTGACCCCCAAGAAACACTCATTGTGCTTTCTTTTGGGGAAGGGGCAGTGCTCTTTGTTTTATGTTTAAAGGCTTCCTGGATGGTTCCAGTGCGCAGCCAGGGTTGAGACTCAGTGGCTTCTGTGAGCAGCAGCAGTGCTGAGGCTGGAGAAGGGCGTTGGACAAGCGAGGCCTGAGGTGGCCCGAGGTCGCAGCGTGAACAGCAGCCCTGACCCGGACAGATGGCGTCGAGGGGAGAGGCTCACATTATTTCACTCTCACTTTGAATATAATCAGAATGGATGGCAATGGGGTATTTTATAAATAGGGAACGTTGGTGATGGTCCAGAAAAAACACTTCCTATACATCAGTGCCAACATATGCGGCGACCGGGACTCCTTCAGATTAAGAACTTCCAACAGGGCGGCCATCCTTCAGAGCCATTCTGCGTCACCAGGGTTAAAGTGGCCCCAGCGCCTTCTTTTGAATTCCCTCTGAGGTGGCTGGTCTCCCTCCCTCTCCCTGTGAGGGCGGATTTGATTGCTAACAATGGCCCAGTCACTTGGCACCCAGCCTGGTGAGTAAGACAGCTGAGTAAGAGGGGAAACGGTGCCTTGGGTCAGAAAAAAACAGGATAATGAGCGGCCAGATTTCTTATCTGTTCAGAGAATCCCCAGAAGCTGCAAGGGCTGCAGTTTACAGACTGTTTTGTGTGCAGTGGCCTTGACATTTACGGGAGGGCATCTGGTCAGCGCAGCAGCACCCAGCTCCATAGCTCTCGGGCTGGCGCATGCCCTCCATGGGCACTGACCCGCACCCGGCGACTTCAGTGCTGGGTGATCAGTGTGGTCAGAGGACGGGAGCACAGCTGTTGGGTCAAGGCCATGCCCGCCTGCCCTGAGTTAGACCAAAGGCTGGTGCTGGGCTCCCACCGTCACCCTGGTGTTTCTGCACTTCCACCTCGGCCACATCCAGTGGGCATGCCTCCTCTATTCCCTGGGTTCATGGGCATGTGTATCTCCTGGGAAGCTGCCATTTATCTCTCTCTCGGCACTGTGCTAAGTGCTCTGTATTCCTGCCAGGGGTAGACATTGTCAACCCATTTTACAGCAGGAAAACCCAGCTGGCCATAGCCCTCTGTACTGTAGACCTGAAATCCATCTGGGCTTCTGACTTTCTACCTTAATCTCGTCTCCAGCCCTTTATAAAAACAGGTTTCAGATAAGCATATTAATTTTAGAAAGAAGTTTTTTCTGACAGCCTGTATTAGGTACTCAGCTATAATTGAAGTCTGCTCATTTTATAAATTTAGTGCATTATTAATTTTAAAGGCCCCGTGCTAGAGAGACAGCCTTATCCGTAAATATCTAGCGTGAAGAAGAAAAGACAGAGAATGTGTACACAAGTCGCTGTGGCATGTTTTATAGGACAAGGCTCCTTACACTGCCTCCCAGAGAGGCCAGGAGAGCGGCACATTTCATCCGGGGTGACAGGTAGCTGTGGCAAAGATGGGGTTGGTGAACGGTGCCGTCTAAAGGGGCAGATTCAGGAGACAGAGGATGTTCTGGGCTGCAGAACTGCTCGGGCAAAGATGGGCTCAGAGTGGAAAGTGCAGGAATGTGAGGGCACCCGGGACCACCCACTGACCGGCCTGGGTGCTTAGCCTTTGGTGAGGTTGGGATCATCCATGTGATGTTGGCCGGGTTGTGTAGAACCTCAAAAGGGAGATGTCAGCGAGCCTCAATTTGGCTGTGCTGTCCACTAGCCACATGTGGCTAGTTAAGTTTAAATTAATTAATTTAATTAAATAAAATGTATAATTTAGCACCTCAGTCATACTAACCACATTTGGAGCGCTCAATGGCCATGTGTGGCTTGTGGCTGCTGTATTGGACAGTGTACATATAAAACATTTCAATCGTCTCCAGAAAGTTCTGTTGAACAGTGGTGCTGTAGTCCAAACTATGGCCTGTGGGCCAAATCCGGCTCTGTTTTTTTAAATAAAGTTGTATTGGAACACAGGCCACACCCATTCATGTACATAGTGCCTATGGTCACTTTCTCACCAGAATGGTATAGTTGAATAGTTGCTACAGAGACTGTATGGCCCACAAAGCCAAAAATATTTACTGTCTGGCCGTTCACAGAAAAGTTTGGCAACCCCTTGTGTAGACCATAGGGTGCAAGAGAAAGTGTTCAAGCTGGGAGTAATAAGTGATTGCATTTATGGCCTGAGAGGATAACTTGGGGTGGTGGTGGTGGGTGGGCCGGATTGGGGGAGAGACCCATTTGCATTGACCTCCCAGGGTCCCCATGAAAGGTGACTGAGGCTTGTCCCAGCAGGGACAGTCCCACTAACCTGTGGTCCATTGAACAAAACCAGTCCATCACTGAAGTCTTTTCACTTCTTGGTTCTAAAAATTATGAATTGGAGCCCGAGTTCTTGACTCGGTGTGTTCTGGACCCATCTGGCTCTCTGAAGCCTGCACTCTTTCTTGTGAAACAGGTTTCCCCTGTTCATTTAATTTGATATTCCAATTACCCACATCAGGGCAGCTTCCCCTCTTTCTACCATTCTGAGTAGAGGCAGCAGCTTGTGCAGAGACCTGGAGGCTCACGCACTCAGGTTTCTACCAGCAGCGGGAGCACAGGGGAGGGCATGTAGAGGCGTGGGGCGAGGGCAAGCTGGGGAGACAGAGGTCGGCTGTGAGGGGCGTTGGGACCCTGCCGAATGCGGACTTTGTCCGGAATGCTGGAATGTTTTAAGACCTTAGGCCCTAAATCTATCGTATCAACTACAATAAAACACACCTACCTCGTATACTTTAAAAAAAAGTGTGTGTTTGTGTGTATTGCTGTAAAATAATTTGAAAATTTAAAACATTTGTTTTGCCTTTATTTATATTTGTGCTTTGTTTTATTATTTGGCCGTGACTATTTCACAACTGACTGGTGTCTTAGCTGTCGTAAGCACACTTGGGAGTTCTTGGAATGTGAAAAAACTAACCTGCAATTCGTTTTCAAATGTGATACAGTTTTCGTGAATACTGAATGTAAGCCATTAGTGGAAAAGATATAATTTTAAATTCGGGCACTTAATAAAACATTTATTAACTTCAGTTTCTTTCAGTTTTCTTGTGTTTTGGGACCAATCTCCCCATCTGCCTCCAACCAACTTTTCGAATTGTTTGCTGAGCAGGAGCTGTGCCTGGGGGTGGGATCTGTGCGGCCTTGCTGGAGCCAGTGGGGAGATTGGGGAAGAGCTGACATGCGGGCTTAGATGGAGTGGTCAGTAAAGGGGGCCTGACATTAATTGATGACTGCTGGGCTGGGGATCAGTTTAGAGGTAACCAGCCAGGATTGGGGAGGAGAGTGGGTTTTGGGGGAGAGTGTGGTCAAAGGCTCCGTCCAATCGGGTTTGGTAGTTGGTTGAGTGGTGGGTGCTCTTTGGTAGGTTTGTTGATTAGTGGTTGGCTGGTCAAGTTGGCTGGTTGATGGTTTATTGACGGTGGGTGGTTGTTGGTTGGGCAGTAGATGATAGCTCCCCCTCTCCCCACTTTTCCCCTTTTTTCTGCTATCTGACCGGCATCATACTAGGTACTAGGATCACAATGACGCTAAAGACGAGCCCAGCTTTGTCCTAGGACAGTGGTCGGCAAACTGCGGCTCGCGAGCCGCATGTGGCTCTTTGGCCCCTTAGTGTGGCTCTTCCACAAAATACCGACTTCTGCGCATGGGCCACAAAGTTTCAGTCGCACTGTACGTGGGCGCCTGCACGTGGTATTCTGTGGAAGAGCCATACTCAAGGGGCCAAAGAGCCGCAGGTGGCTCACGAGCTGCAGTTTGCCGACCCCTGTTCTAGGACATTTATATTACAGGTGACTAAATCTCAGATTTGGATCCAGTACTACACAGAAGTTTAGAGAGTGGGTTTGGTCAGCACTCCAGCTGTGTGGTTCATTGCTGTTATTACTGTGCTGATGACTGTTTTATCCTTAAGAAGCGCTAGCAATGCTACTTGGATGTGCTTCAGTTCTCACAGAAATTTTATTAACTTTTCCCAAGTTGTCCCCCAACTCCTCATAGGAACTTAAGAGCTAAGTGTCAACCGAGTGGAGGTTCTGGAGGAATCCTCTATTTAACATAATTTGATATTCCAGTTCCTCACATCAGGACGACTTCCTCTCTTTCCGCCATCTCAAGCGGTGGTCCAAATTACCGGTTCCATCTCTGACTCTTCCCACTTGGCAATACATTGTCTGGGGAGGAAGATCTTGTCAGTGGAAGCTCTAAAGCAAACCCAGGAAGGAGGAGATTGGTTTTGGCCTGGATTCCTCTCAACCATTGCCTGTGCCTAAGAATTATACGTTGCGCTGGAACAATAAGATGTTTTTTAGTGTGGTTTTTAAGTGAGTTGGTTATCACCAGAATTTCATAAACACGTGGTTAACGGGTGTGCTTCCCTTGATTAGGAACCGTGTTTTGAGAGCCCGCGTTTATCGTCCTTTATCTGCAGGGTTTTAGTTTCTTAATCACTGCCACTGAACAGTTGTAGCCTCTGTAATTTATTTCCTGTCATCCTCCTTTTGTGTCTTTGGCCTGTCTTCTTCACCCCCATACTTGCTTGTTTTATTTTTATTTACTTATTTTGTAAAATATATTTTTATTAATTTCAGAGAGGAAGGGAGTGGGAGAGAGAGCGATATATAAACACATCAATGATAAGAGAGAATCATTGATTGGCTGCCTCCTGCACGCCCCACACTGGGGATGGATCCTGCAACCTGGGCATGTGCCCTGACTGGGATTGAACCGTGACCTCCTGGTTCGTAGGTTGACACTCAACCATTGAGCCACTCCTGGCCAGGCTACTTGCTTCTTTTAAAAACGTTATCCTCCAGCTTATGGGAGAGACCAGGAGAAGGGCAATTTAAGGAAGAATTACCCAAAGTATCTTCTGGAGAATATTAGTGTCCTTTGAGATAGTATTAAAAAAATTCCTTAGTGTATAATCAAGTTGGGAAATGCTGTGTGGCACCCTAGGGCCCCCTTGGAGATTGTCAGTGTACATTTGCACATTAAAGGCTCTGAGAGATCCTGCACAGTTCAAAGTTGTTCAGCTCCATATGTCTCCAGCTTATTTGGCCATAGCAACCCTGTAGTCTCGGGAAACTAGCTAACATCTAGGATAGTCTTTTCTAAGATGTTGCTTAAGGTGTTATATGCCCTACATTTAAAATTGTAACAGTTATGTATTTTCACATGTGGTGTGTGTGTGTGTATTTGAGGCACTAGTTGCTTTTTATGTATGTAATTCCAGCTTTCCGGCTTTAATCCCTGGTCCATGATGGGCTGGTTTATGTGGTTGTTAGCAGATGGAATGCTTGTCTGTGTTTATAGAAAAAAATCAGTCTTAGGCAAAAAAGAAAGGTGAGTTGATTTAAGGAGATGGAGATGGCCCAAGTGGCAGGCAGAGAGGGCCAGGTTTGAGAATGTGCCCCTCAGAGCCAAGGTTAGGTAGAGCTGGTGGTCTTGCCGGGCCGGCACGCATCTTCTGACTCAAGCACGGACTTTAGACAGAGAGCTGGCAATGAAGACAGTTGCTTGGGCTGTGTGTGTGCAGCATCGACGGCAGCTGTGGTTGGGGTGGTGGATGTTTAGCCTGTGTCACTTGCTTGCCCCGCACTTGGGCAGTGTGCCTCAGGAATGTTAGAATGTGTTCCCATTTTAGCAGCAAAGCTGACCTGCTGTGTGCTTGGTCTGTTTATCTTACTGCCACGGCCGTTTATCGTGCGACAGAGTTCAGGGGCACAGCGATAAATCTCTTTTAGGAGGATGATGTAAGCCTCGACACTTATTTCCTCTTTGGTGTTGGCCAGTTTTGGTAATCACCATTATGTCCATGTATGGGCCTCTTCCTGTGCAGCCCATCCGGGCCTCCAGGCTGAATGTCAACCGCAGGTTCTGGAGTTGGATGGCCTAAATTCAAATCCCAACCTCACCACTTACGAGCTATGTGACTGTGGGGTTCATTTATCAGCTTATCCTGTGGTGTGTGTTTTTAAATCTGGGAAAAGAGGCTGATGGTGGTGGCTCACAAGGCAGCTGTGAGAATTCATCCTGCATCACTGAGAGGCTGGGTCTCTGCATCAGGGCAAGAGCACTGAGGGGCTGGGGAGGGGCGATGAAGGGATCAGGAAGGTGGGGGAGTGGTTTTGTTGTTGTATTTGGTTGGTTGGTTGGCTTGAAAAACATGCCCAAAAGCAATGCGAGGGCTCCATCTTTTTGCAATGTATTCTTCCACACCTGCACTCTTGTGGCAAGTGGTTTGATATTGCAAAGGCCACCTCCTGAGGCAGGGAGACTGCCTGTCCAGAACAGTACATCTGGCTGAGCAATGGGAGGGCGTTCGGATGGCCACTGTGTGAAAGTCAGGCAAAGGAGACTTCCGGAGGGACAGCCATGCAAACCCGCAAAGCCTCCATGTACTTGTTGACAAGTAGCATCGTACAGGAATCATATGCTTCTTTACCCAGAAGCAAGTGCACTGTGTCGACAAGCAGTTTCTTTCTTATTTTTTTAAAATATATTTTTATTGATTTCAGAGAGGAAGGGAGAGGGAGGGAGAGATAGAAACAGCAGTGATGAGAGAGAATCCTTGATCGGCTGCCTCCTGCACGCCCCCCACTGGGCATGGAGCCCGCAACCTGGGCATGTGCCCTGACAGGGAATTGAACTGTGACTTTCTGCTTCATAGGTCGGTGCTTAACCACTGAGCCACGCCAGCCGGGCGGCAACCAGTTTCTTGTCTCTTGGAGAGAAAGAGTTTATGCACCTATGAGCCCAATTATGTAACCCCCCCCATCCACCACTTGACTCAAATGCAAACTTCCCATACATGTTGCTTTCATCATCATCATTTCATAAAACCTGTCAGTTTTCCCACATGGGGCCTGTAGAGCCTGACGAGCAATTTTGTTCAAACGAAGAGTTCCTTAACATACACATTACTAGGTTTCTTTCTTTTAAAGTAATGTATGCAGTTTAAGTTAAAAAATTCAGCCCTGGCCGATAGCTCAGTTGGTTGGAACATCATCCCGATGTGCCAGGATGGTGGGTTTGATCCCCTGCATGGATGGGAGAAACAACACGTCAGTGTTTCTCTCTCTCCCTTCCTCTCTCTCAAATCAGTTTCAAAAAATTTAAAAAACAACACAGAGTATGTAATAACAGAAAAAGAAAGCCCGTCTTTTGCCGTCCCCGAGCCTTCTTCCCAGAGAGCCAGTGAGCGCGGTTTGGTGTGCGTGTTTCCATACCTTTTCCTTCAGATGCAGTTAGGCCTTTTCAAAAATAGAATACCAAGACCTATAGTTCTCTACACCTTTTCCATTTCCCTTTATATATCATGGAGGCCTGTTCCTACTGAAACAAACAACTCCTCATTCTTTACACAGCAGCCTGTTCTTCGCTTCCCTGGTCGTTCTGTAAAGTGTATTTAACCACTTGTTCACGGGAAGGCACTTAAGTTGTTTTCAGCTCTCCCCGCCGCCCCTCCCCCCCCCCTTAAGTTATACTAATGAGCTGCTTTCATGGTTACAGATCACTTTAGTACCAAACCTCTCCCTCCTCACATTCGAAAAAGAAATCATGTCCGGGAACTTTCTTGAATACTTTGTGCTTCAAATTGAATGTATTGACCTTGCATTTAATTTTCTGTCGGCAGCGGCCGGCCTGGCCCCTGCAGACTGCTCAGGAATCTGCTGGAGGAGCTGGGGTGGCCTGCAGATTTCAGCAGACTGCCAGTTCATCCAGCAGCCCACTGAGCAGAGAACATCTTGATTCTATCAGCTCTAATCCCGGTCCCTGATGGGCTGGCTCTTGTGGTTGTTAGCAGATGGAATGCTTGTCTGTGCTGGAAGCCTGAGTTCTGGGGTATTCGGCTCTGAGGAGAATTGATTGGCTCTTTCACAGTGCTAACGGGGCACCGTTAGTCCCCAAATTTGTGTGTATAGTATTATAGGAATACAATGGTTGTAATAGGCCCCACTGTGGGGAAGCATCATCAGGCAGAATGCTACCTGCTTCACTACATTACCTCATAGCCGTTCCATGAGGTGAGTCCAGTTATGACTCTCACCTCACAGGTGAGATGGACAGCAGAGCCGGGGAGTGACCCATCCCAGTCCCAGGGCCACGCGAGGCTGTGCTTGGCGGGGAAAGCAGGGCTCTGAGCTCTCACAGCCCTGTCACTAACTCACTTAGTGTCCCTGACCTCTGGGTTACTTGGCTACCAATTAATTATTTCAGCAAGTGAGCTCTCCTTTGTTTGAGTGGGTTCAGTCCTGCACCCCTACCCCTTCTCTCCCCCCATGCTCTTTACACTTGGGTGTTGGTGTATCTGGAGGTCTTCTTGTGTGATTGTGGGGTGAAGGTTCAAATCTGGGGATACAAATTTGAGCCTTCAGCTGAGCTGGTACAGGGAGGAACTGTTCAAAAGTGTCAATATAGTGCCCGGCTGGTGTGGCTCAGTGGTTGAGTGTCAGCCTATGAACCAGGAGGTTACCTGTAACCTGGTCAGGGCACAGGCCTGGGTTGCAGGCTCAGTCTCCAGTGTGGGGCTTGCAGGAGGCAGCCAATCAATGATTCTCTCATCATTAATGTTTCTATCTCTCTCTCCCTCTCTCTTCCTCTCTGAAATAATAAAAATATGTTTTAAAAAACCCCACAGTCCAGTCAGCATGGCTCAGTTGTTAAGCGTCGACCTATGAACCAGGAGGTCATGGCTCAATTCCCAGACAGGACAGGTGCCTGGGTTGTGGGCTCGATCCCCAGCGTGGGGCGTGCAGGAGGCAGCCGATCAGTGATTCTCTCATCATTAATGTTTCTATCTCTCTCTCCTTACCTCTCTGAAATCAATGAAAATATATTTACATAAATAAAAATAAAAACCCCACAGAAGTTCAATACAGGTAAAGTGGGGAACATGTCCCCATATCTGTCCTTTGAGAATTTCCTTTCCTCCAACTTCATCCACTTTCTGTTGATGATGGTAAGAGCCAGCAGTTATAAATTATTTGGAATTTTCTTCAGCTTGGTTCCCTTTCAAGACTTTATATTGAGAGTTTTGCTCCTTTTATGATTTCACAGCCTTTGGGCAACTGCCATTTCCCTAGGCGTGTGTGAGTGGTAACATAAGGTTAGCGAGGTATGGGGGCGAAATGCAAACTGGTCTCTCCCCTCTCAGACCGAGGAGGCCACCTTGATCTGATTTTGTAACAAGGATCAGCTTTTACAAGTTTGCAGTGGAAGGGGAAATGCCTACCCTATTCTTCATCATTATTTTTTTAAACTTCTAGTCTTAATTATAAAAGAGGGAGGAACCCCCCCCCCCCCCCACATGGCCTAGCATGAGAGAGAGAGACACACACACACACACACACACAAAAGGCAAAAGGTTTTTTGTCTTTTCCCCTTAAAGATCTTCAGTGTCTTACCCTGGGGGGTTGTGGGGGAGTCAATGGTTTTCATTATAATAATGTCATCTCTTTGTGGAGTGTTTTAAAGCCAGTCGAACTTATTTTCTTACTTAAAAGCATAACTTGTACTTGACGCAGGGCCTGGTCCTCGGTAGGCAGTTAGGAAGTTATTGTTTGGATGTAAGAAGAACAGATGAGTAGGACAATTGAGCTTTCCTAACTTAACTTTTAGTCTTATGAGTGACCCTAATTCCTACTTCCCAGGGAAAACACAGGTTAATAGGTTTGGGCAGAGTAGTGGGTCCTGGATGGCGGGTCTCCCAGATGCAGGGCCAGGGGTAGAAATCCAATCCTAGGTGCGGGGGGAGCTGAGAGTCACGGTGAGACGAGGGGTAGTCACTAAATGATGCGGCTCCAACTCCTGCCTGCACCCCTGGTCGTTGTACTGTCGCTCTCCCTGCCGTCTGACCACCACGTTCTCCAGAACCTTGGCAGTTTGGGGATGGTGGGCATGACGGGCCAGTTAGGAGCTCAGAGGTTCTGCCTGGCTTCCCCTCACAAGCACGGCCACTTCCTGGCCATGGGGCCTGGGGCTGGGTTCCCTCCTGGCATCCAGTTTCCTTGTCTGTGGGATGAGAGTCACGCTGCACGCACCAGCCCTGTGACATAGTGTGTGTTCAGAGAGGCAGGGGGTGAGTCTGGGCTCCGGCACCAGAGAGAACTGGGTTTACATCTAGGCTCTCCTCTCTGTCACTTTTGGCAAGTGCCTCTGTGGACCTCTGTTTTCTCATCTGTAAAATGGGATTAACCATGACCTTGGAGTGTTGCTGGCTGTGAGGGTCACATGAGGTGAGGCTGTGGCACCAGCCCAGCCCAGAGGGGAGGTCTGTTGTCCTGTGTTGGTTGCTGTTGATGTGGAGAGAGGAGGCGCTTAGGAGTCTCCTGTGTGGGTCCTCCTGCCCTCACTGCTTTCCTCCCGGGCTTCCCCGTGGGCTGCGCACGCGTGCACAGGGTAGACGGTGAGCTGTGTTTCAGGCTTTGCCACATGACAGACTGAGCCGGCGTAAAAAGGTGACAAAGCCCTCTGTTTGCAGCCAGCGTTTATTATTTCAGCTGGGCATGTTCCCAGAGCAGCTGTGGCTGGAAGCTCTGAGCGAGGGACAGACGCCACCATGCTGAGGCCCTGTGAGCTCACGCTGGGGTTTACCCGAGCCTCCAGTGGGGACTCGGGGCTCCTCTGCCCTATGCTCAGTCCCTTGGGCCCTTGTCCTGCTAGTCGCCCAGGACAACTGTGTAGCAGCAACAGAAAGCAACAGGGACCTGTGGCTTTGAAGTAAAAAAAACCTAATTTAGAATGCACTGCTTGGGCTATTTGGGGTGTTCTTCCTTTTTCCTTCTTTCTTTAACATTAGTCTAACTTTTGGAGGCTTTTGCAGTAATACTAAGTAGGAAGAGACCAAGTACTAGGCCCTTTAAGAAGACCATCTCATTTAGTCCAATGCGGCTTAGTTGCTAGATATAAAGTAATTCTCAAAAGTGGTAACAATTTTTTCAAAAGTGACATTGAAAAGAAAGCCCACTGGGTGATGATGATGCAAATGCAGATTTTAAATAAAGGATGCCTCTTAGCCAGAAAATAGGGCATTTGGGATAAATTATGGAGCAGTACATCACCATAGTGTCCACAAGCTGAAAGTCCTCCAAACACTCTATACCAGCGGTTCTCAACCTGTGGGTCGCGACCCTTTTGGGGGTCGAACGACCCTTTCACAGGGGTCGCCTAAGATCATCGGAAGACACACATATAATTACATATTGTTTTTGTGATTAATCACTATGCTTTAATTATGTTCAATTTGTAACAATGAAATAGGGGGTCACCACAACATGAGGAACTGTATTAAAGGGTCGCGGCATTAGGAAGGTTGAGAAACCACTGCTCTATACCAAAATGAAAAGAAGGTATTTAGGAAATAATTTGCTCCAATTATTTCGGAAAAAAATTGTCCAGCAAGTGAGAGAGAACAGAAGGAATGGTTGGCCAAGTGGAAATTTGCAGTCTGAGGTTATGTATAAAGATGTGTAGCTGCCTATAGTAGAAATCTCAAATCAGTGGTTTGGGAATGTTTACTCAATTCTGTGGCAGAGAAATCCCGGCTGCCACTGCATGCCTTGCCCAGGGGAGACATTGCTAATCTGCACAGTAGTCTTCCTTGCGAACGTCCATTCCCATGCCTTGTTCATGGCAGACATTGGTGATCCATTTTGGCAGTCTTTCTTGCTGAATCCAGATATGGCCCCAGAATCTTTCTCAAAACCCTGAGTTTTCACCTCACATGCCAACACCATTTGCCACCCCTGGTCTATTGTATCATCTCTTTAAAAATTTGTAACATAAAAAGACCTTCTGAATGAATTTATTTTAAAAATTTTATTTATTGATTTTGAGAGAGAGAGATGGAGAGAGGGGGGAAGAGAAACATCGACTTGTTCCACCCATCCATGCCTTCCTTGATTGACTCTTGTATATGCCCTGACCAGGGATCGAACCCACAACCTTGGCGTAGCGGGACTACGCTCTAACCAACTGAGCTACCTGGCCAGGGTTGGGTGAGCTTTTTATTAACTGAACCCTGGCATAGTGATATGTAAAAATTGTTAACTCAGGCAGTTCCTTTGTTATTATTGAGTAGTTCATGAGCAGGAAAATGAATCGGAAATCCAGCTGACCCAGTGCCCCAATCTACTCTTACTTTACTGTGCCTTGTATTTGTATTTTACCTTGCCAATGGAAATAGACCCATGTGTCTTCAAGGCCCAGAACGTCCTGTCCTCTTGTTGTGGTTAAACTGCTGTAACAAATAGATTAAAAAACAACAGTGGCTTTTTCAGTCTTCAGGTTGGTGGGGCACCCCATTCTTGATCCAGGTTCCTCCCATCACCTTGCCCGGCCTCTCCTAGGGCAAGTCGAAGCTAAGTGGCTGTGACGTTAGGCACTCTGGCTGGCAGTAGCGGGGAGAGTTTGGACAAGGCACACCCACTGCCCAAGGCTCCAAGGGATGGAGTGCTTCCTTGTGCTCACGGTTAATTGTTGAGGCAACCACACCACCAAATTGCAAGGGGGGCTGGGAAGGGTAATCTAGTAGGAAGCTGCGTGCCTGGGAGACGGGGAGGAAGGATTTTAGTGGCTTTAGCCACAGATATCCTTCAGTCATCAGAGGAGTGAGTCACCTGGTTGTAATTCTTGTCCTTTGTTGGTTCGAGGCCCTGGAGTGAAGCCAGCCTGGCTCTCTTCACCCTGCCCAGCGACCTCTGGGCACCTTGCTGAGTGGCTGGAAGGACTGTTGCACCCCCAGAAATGTGACCCCCATTCTGGGCAGCTGACTGAGACGGTCCCCCTCAACACGGCCTCAGGAGTGAGTGGCATCTGGGCTAGGTTTTGATTGGTAAACTGCCTCCTGTTAGTTCAGGGCACTCTCTTGTTGGGACAACCGAGGCCTACAATTTGGCCAGGGTTTGTTCAGGCTGGAAAATAAGGCAGGATGGAGAAAAACTGCACAGCCCACCCGGGATGTCAGTGAGCACTGGGTCTGCCAATGGGTTCTGGGTCCAGTTGACCGAGCTCTGCACTGTGGGGTAGCCGTGGGGGGTGGGGAGGGGGTGCCCTTTCGCAGGATGCTGCTGCTGTCAGCTCACCCAGGCAGTCCAGGCTGATAGGAAACCCCAGTGCAGACATGTAGGTCACCACCTGTAACAGCTAAGCTTTCACTTTTCCCTCCTACCTTTGTCCTTTTTGCCTCAAGCGTGATAAAAGCATGCTGAAGTCCGTGGTGGCAAGAATACTAGCATTTATTGAAAACTGTGTGGAGGGCTGAGTGCTCAAAGGTGTTATCACATTTAGCCTTCTGAGTAGCCCTCCGCTCATGTTCCAACGTTATCCCCAATTGGCAGATAAAGGAACGGGGGCATACAGGGATTGGATTGCTTGGCCCGGGTCCCACGGCTTGTATGGTGGCACTGAGCCCGTGTATGGCGGCAGGGCCTGCACCCCTAAGGAACTGTCCCGGCCTTCCCTTCGGTGCCACATGCTGTGTTGTCTGCTGGGGGTTCAGCGGTGGCCTGGTCTGGAGCAGTTTAGAAGTCCATGCACGTTTTGCATCCGCTCTCCAGCAGGCAGCACTGCCTGTCATTCAACACTGGGGGTGTGAGGGTAGGGAGGTGTGTGTGTGGCAGCTGGTCCAGGTGTCCAGGCTGTGGGACCCGCAGGGAGCAAAATGACTCATCCCTGCCTTTGTGGAGCTGACGCTGAGCGGAGGAGGCAGACCAGCCCAGGTGGTTTTAGCACAGTTGCAGGTGCACTGAAAGAGGAGGGCAGGAGCCTGGTCTAGAGAGGGTCTGGGGGGAGAGTTCCAGGCCAGGCGGGCCGGGGCCAAGGAGGGAAGGTGAACCCCGGGCAGTGTGAAGCCAGGAAGTCCAGGAGGAGCCAGACCTGGCCCAGGTGGGCTGCTCTTTGTACCATATTCTCTTTAGGAAGGTCTGATGCATGACCAGTAGTTCTGTTCCTGGGTGACTCTTGGTTCCTCTTTGGCCGCCCTCTCAGGCCACGTTGGTCTCCTAAACTCCTCAGCTCAGATGTGTCCCCCTGTGCGCCTCCCTTACACGTCCTGGGTTCACGTGTCCTTACATGTTCAATGTTGTGTCTCAGCCTCCTCTTGGAACCAGAGGTGAGGGACCGCAAAGTCTCATGACCTATGAGCTGCTTGACTCAGAGAAGTGACATATTGAACATTTCATCCTCCTGTTAATTCACGAGGTACCTTTTTCCTTCTGCTTTCTTGCACACAACACTGGGATTATAGCTTCTGGCTTCTGGTTGTGGGGAAGAGTGTTTGGCACATAGCAGGTACTAGGGAGTTAGGTGAATGAAGTTGGGGAAGGAGGTAACATTAATGCCTACTGCATACCAGACATTGTGTTTTGCTCATGGCATTCTTTGCCACTTGCTCTTTAAAAAATAATAATAATAATAATAATAATAATAATAATAAATGTATTTCAGAGAGGAAGGGAGAGGGAGAGAGATAGAAACTTCAATGATAAGAGAGAATCATTGATTGGCTGCCTCTGGCATACCGCCTACTGGGGATCAAGCCCTCAACCCAGGCATGCGCCCTGGCCAGGAATCGAACCATGACATCCTGGTTCATAAGTCGATGCTCAACTACTGAGCCACGCTGGCCGGGCAGACCCACTTACCCTTACCGCAGCCCTGTGAAGTGTTGACTGTGATCATCGCCATTTGGTAGGTGAGGAGAAATAAGGCTCAGAGAGGGTGGACAGATTGTTCAAAGTGACATTTCTAGCCGAGCTGCTGGTTCCAGAACCTGCACTAGCCACAGTGCCTCTCAGTGGGGAACAGAGGCGAGAGGGCAGGGAGCGGAGCCTGTGGCAGTATCTCCCCAGATGGCCGAGTTGTGTGCCGAGTATGGGGGGTGAATTGTCCCAGGCACAGCAGAAGGAGGTTTTCTGAAACCCCTACTCCTCCTCGATTCCTGCACAGGCACGTGGCTATTTCCGACCCCATAGCGAGCTGCACTGTGGCCAATGGATGACCTGCTTACCTAGGAGAGCAGCAGTGTGGAATGGAGTCTGCTCAGGCTAGTCCTCCTGGGCCCCGCCCCATTGCCCGGGTTAATTGGTACAGCCAGGAGAGAAGGTCGGCACAGTACACATAGAGGTGCATAGATGGTTGTGTGGATCCGACCCTTCTGATACCGTAGAGAGATGAAAGATCACCACCCCCTTAACCTCTGCAGAAGTTGCTCACAAAAGTGCTGTTTCCAAGATGCTTCTGAAGATGGCCTAAAAATAGCTGCTTTCCACCCCCGTAAATGCGTCCATTCCAGAATTTTGCTTAACAAGGCCTGGAGAACTGATGTGCTGAAATGACGTGAAAACATTCCACCCTAGAATTTGCAGTAGCTTAAGTTAACTTTCTAGCTATTAAAAAAAAAAAAATGGATGGGAGGGGGGGCTCTGCCCTCACTTCTGAGCAATGCTGGGTGATTCTAAGTACTTCCAGAAGGTGGATGTGGTTTGAGGGTCAGTGTTGCCCAGAGCCAGGACCAGTTACGTGGGGATTGTGATTGGTTGTGATTTGGGGAGTGGAAACTTGTGGACGGATTCCAACCCCCTGCCAATCTCAACAGATTCCAGGAGGTGGGGTGGGCGTGGTGTCGTTGGCTTGTTGTGTTCCTGAAAGAGGCTCACCAGCTCTCCTGCCAGAGAGGCTTCTGGCCGACGGCTCTGCCTCCACACTCAGCATAAACATCGCAGAACACACTCGGGTCCGGAAATTCTGTGACCTGCTGTGCTGGTCAGACATCGGCACCGTGATGCTGTGCGGCATTTCATTTTCAAGGCGTTGGGAGTCTCCCATTTCATGTGGGTGGGGATGGGGGAGGCCTGGGCAGGTCACCGTCTTCTTACGGTTCCAAGAGTTCGGGGAAACATTTGAACCTTGAAGCACTTGAACCGTCACCTGTCAAAATCACTCTCGGAGTGAGGATGGCCGTCCCTCCAGCCTCTTAGACCAGCAGGACAAAAGTATCGTTGATCCCAGTGCGACCTTAACGGGGGCTTCCCCATTTGGACACCCACCTCACAGTCATTGGAAACAGAAGTTCTGGGCATTGTCTTTTTCAGAAATTTGGCCCAGACTTTTACTGGGTCATATTTCCCCCCAAATCTTTTTGAAAAAGATTCACGTCTCATTCCTTGAGACCAGCATGCATGCATAAGCTGGGTAAAGACAAAGCAGACTGGTTTCATGGTTTGATTTGTGAAAGAAATCTGCAAGTTTGCATTTGAAAAACATTTAATGCACGACTGAGGGAAGTTTGAACTTTGCAGACTGATGCCTGTGGCTGGATGAGACTTGGGCCTGTTCAAGGCCAGCCCCCACCCCCCACCCCCAACCTTTGCACCCCTGTTACCCTAACTATCTATAAGCATTCACTTCCTCCCTCCCCTCACCCCACTCTTCTCCCTTTAGCTTGAATAAAGAAAACTGGCATGGAAAGTTGTGTGACCTGGAATGTCTTAGGATCAGTTGGTAGCACTTACAGCCTCATAATAGGATACCTAATCCCCCAGATTCAGTCATGGTCAGAGGCTGTCTGCTAGAGAAATGTGTGGTCTGGTGGGTGAATTCCATGGATCTTAGGGTTCTGGGCAGTGTCCTGTGTTGCATGCAGATTGTTGCTGGTTTATTGACCATGGGCCCTCCTGGGCAGCAGGAGGGTCACACGGCCAGTGCAGTGCAGCTGTGCAGGGCCCTGTGTGCAGAAGGCTCTGTGCTTGCTTTAATGCTCTGCTGCTGCCGTCTTGAAATTCTTAGTACTTTTTGGACAAGGAGCCCTGCATTTTCATTTGTCACTGGGCCTGTGAGTTAATGTAGACAGATCTGCTTAAAAGCTATTATTTATACAATCTATTACATAAAACATCATGGGCTTTCATTATTTATACAATTCATTACAGAGAATATCACCGGGCACCATGATTTTTGAATGAGAGGATTGCTTGAATTTAGTTGGTCTTACCAGCCAGTTCATGATAATCTTTACTCATCCGGTTTCACATGATCAGGTTTTATTATGACAGAATCTGCAACCATGAAATTACCTTTGGTTTTTATGGTTTTGGGTGTGGCCTTTTAGGAGAGTCTTTTCTTGTAAAAGATGTAACATTGAACAGGTTAATTAAAAAAAAGATCCCGCCCTTTCAGTTTTGAGTGGCATGCTATTTCCTCTTTATCAGCATGTGAGTATATTTTTCATGCGGTTGTAGTTGGGTTTCATTTTAAGTGCAGTTTGGTGTGTGTTTTTAACCAACATTCAGATGGCTTGTGGTGGGTGGGTGGGTGGGACAGGGAGGTGAGCTCCAAGGTGAAGAAGGCTCCATTTCTCCCCAGCAGGTGCTCACAGTCCTGGACAGGATGTGGTAGGCTGAGGATTCCTAGGCACAGAGCTGGTGGGAGGGAAGGGCCACCAGCCACCAGATCTGGCCATTGAAAGACAAGCCATGGTTTGTCCTGCAGGAGGATGGGGTAAAGGGTCTTCCCCTGAAATGGAATACCAAACACTTGACTTTTAAAAACTTTTTTTTTTATTATGGGAAATTTCAAACATACACAAAAACAGAAATAACAGCATAATGCATTTTTATGTACCAAGGCCACCAGTTTACAACATTTTGGAATCTTACTTCACCTATTCCCATCCTCAGATATTTTGAAGCAAATTCCAGCATTGTATCCTTTCACTCTTAAATGGTTCAGTACGATTCTCTAACAGATGAGGACTTCATTTCCTTTTTTTATATAAAGAGCATGATTCACACTTGTGCAACCCAGAGGAATGACCAAGCGTTGGCCTCTCTCCCCAGATAGCAAAGCCATCGTGGATGGGAACCTGAAGCTCATCCTGGGCCTGGTATGGACCCTGATCCTCCACTACTCCATCTCCATGCCCGTGTGGGAGGATGAAGGGGATGACGATGCCAAGAAGCAGACGCCGAAGCAGAGGCTGCTGGGATGGATTCAGAACAAGATCCCCTATTTGCCCATCACCAACTTTAACCAGAACTGGCAAGACGGCAAAGCCTTGGGTGCCCTGGTAGACAGCTGTGCCCCAGGTAAGTGCCCGTGGTTACCTAAGCCATCTCTTTGGGATGGGGGTATATGGGCCCTAAACTTCTTGGTTTTCATTGGGAATGCTAGGTTTGCTGTGATTGGTGTATTTCTCCTGGTTTTGGTTCATTGTAAGATAGTGAAAGGCACTGAAAATGACTCCATCTACCTTCCCAAATGCATGTCTTATAGGTGTAGCCATGGACTTGTTTGAGCATTGAATTCAGTTATTTATCCAAATTCCCAGTGAAGGCCTTAATACTTGGACCAGGCCTGGGGTCTAGCTTCTAGACTCCAAAGTCCTGCTGCTTCCCACAGTTGGTGCCTAGTTTCCCGTAGCCTTTGGCAAAAACATGTGGCCTGTTAGGTGGCTTGGCACGAAAATCTAAAAACTTCCATTGAGCGGAAAGTACCCATTTTTATCGACCACTGGCTTGACTATATAAGGCCTTCTCTGCCCTTTTCTTTCTGTGTTGCTATGAAATAGGGCTTGGTCAGGATCCAGTTGGAGCCTTTTCCACCCTTTCCTGAGTAGCTGAGTATGCCCAAGACAGTAATTGTCCTCATGAAGGGATTAGATTGATGGGTAGAGTTTGCTGGTACGCACTCAGTAGAAAAGCCAGAGCCTATGTTTATATGTATCGCTCAAAAAATTTTTTAATAAAAACTCTAATAACCATATTTTCCATTTATTGAGTGCTATGCATGTGCCGGGCACATTAATATGTAGTAAGCTAGTGCTTCTCAACACGCTCAAAGCAGAACTGTCTGGTGTCAGTTGGATATGGGGAAGGGCTGATTCTAGGCCTTATTCTGTAAGCTGGAGTCATCAGAAGGCCATTGCCCAGTGCCCTCATCCTTGCTTGCATCCGGAGACTCATTTTAGGATACCTCTTTCCAGTTTAAATGTGGGGATTTTTACTCTAGTCCTAAATACTTCTTGTGCTTTCAAAGGTTTTTGAGATAATTCTAGGTTTGTCCTTTTAGCAAGTGGATTTTTAAAATTCTAGAGGATGCTAGTTCAGTCTTTTTAGATATATCCAAGAATGGGATTGTGATATTGTGACTTAAAATAAGAAATATATATTTGGTCTTTGTCCCCGTTCCTGGTATTGAGCTCCTAAAACCCTTGGAATTTCCTAAGTGACAGGAACCACGATAATGGTGTCTTTCAACCACACCTGAGTTTAGAGGTGACTTTTGGAAAGCCCCAAAGAAGGGGGCTGGTTGTCCAGGGAACCCACCCATTAGAGGATTGGAACTTTCAGCTTTCTCTTCTGACCCCCAGAGAGGGGAGAGGGGCTGGAGATTGAGCTCATCACTAGGACCATTCCTGAATGTGGGGTTTAGGGAGCTTCCAGGTTGGTGAGTACATGAAGGTTCTGAGGGCGGCACCCTCAGAGAGGCCATGGACATTCCTGCCCCTTCTCCTATCCTTCCCTGTACATCTCTTCCATCTTTCCGTTCCTGAGTTGTATCCCTTTGTAATAAACTGGTAATCTAGTAAGTAAACGGTTTTCCTGAGTTCTGCGAGCCACTCCAGGAAATGAGTAAACCTCAGGAGGGAGTTGTGGGTTTGTATCTGGTCAGTCAGAAGCCCAGGTGAGTGGAAAGAGGGAGTGCAGTTTTGTGGGACTGAGCTCTTAGCTTTGGGATCTGATGCTACCTCCAAGTAGATAGTCAGAATTGAGGTACATTGTAGGACACCCAGCTGGTGTGAACCCCACACATTTGGTGACCAGGGTACAGAAGTGTGAAAGTGGAAGGTTGGAAAAATATCTCCTGCAAAAGGCACTAGGGCCAGATGGTTTTACAGGCTGAGTTTGCTTATATCACACCTTTAAGGAGTGGCTAACCCCCATCTTAATGCAAGAAGATAACATCCTCAAGGAGACTCTCAGCTAAGACAGAATAGTTCTACCCTTCCATACCCACATCCATGATACTTTTTGCCTGTAAAGTGTAGTCAAATGCTCCTTGACTTACTATCGGGTTATGTTCCCATAAACCCTTTGTAAGTTGAAAATACTGAAATTCAAAAAAGCATATAATATGCCTCACCTATCAAACATAGCTCAGCCTAGCCTACCTCAAGCAAGTTCAGCCTATGGTTGGGCAAAATCATCTTGTTGCCATTGCCCAGCCTTCACAAGAATATTGCACCGTATATCACAAGACCAGGAAAAGTTCAAAATTCAAAATTATGAATATGGTTTCTGCTGATGACAGACTGCTTTTGCACCATTGGAAAGTTCAAAAATCTCTTCGGTCAGCTGATACTAACAGCATCTTTTGTGTTATGTTAACAGGTCTGTGCCCAGACTGGGAATCCTGGGATCCACGAAAGCCCGTGGATAATGCACGAGAAGCTATGCAGCAGGCAGACGACTGGCTGGGCGTCCCACAGGTACTCATACACGCATGCCACGCCCCAGAGCGCTGCTCCCACCCTCCAGCTTGTTCTGGGACTGGATGGGTGTTTCTTTGAGTCTGGCAGGCAGTCTGACCTCCTCAGCGTTAACCTTCAAAGAGTATTGCTTGTGGCACGCTCCCGTCTTCCTCAGTTTACCAATAATAATAGGTTCTTATTGACTTAGGTCCTTGTAGAGCATCCAAAAGTCTTTACTCATGGTCACATGTGGCAAATTTTCTAGTATTTCTGCTCCAAAAATGTCAAAGGCTATCTTTGGACAATGGGTTGCAAATGAGGACACTAATGATGAGGTTGGATCATAAGATGTCAATATTTAATCACTTCTTACCTATTTAAAAATTTTTAAATTTTATTCTCTTTGGAAAGAAATCATGGAACTTAGAACTTAAAAGAAATGTAAACCAGGATAACCTACAATTAATGAAAATTGTGGCAGAATTTGTATTGCCCATAATCCTATCACAGAAATATCACAAGAGAACTTGGAAATTATAGAGAACTTGGTAAGTCTTAGGCACCATCGGCAGTAGCCACATTGAGGGTGATTCTTCTAAGCCCTTCCAAGGAGTCGACATAGCCCTTCCTCCTCACAGTTGAACACCATGACTCCCACGTTCAAAGCCCTGGTCAAGAAAAGCTGTGGGTAGCCAGTGCCATGGGTGGATGACCTCACCACAGGCCTCATTGAGGTCTAAGTTGGTGTTCAGAGCTGAGTTTAGTGCATTTTGTAACGAGATCCCTTGGGAAGTAGAAAAACTTGCCTCTATTTCTTTGGTTTGGTTTTGGCATCGTGTCTCTGCTTCATGGCCCATTTCTTGGCCTTTCCATCGTCAGGAAGTGGCGTGGTTATGTTTTTCATCTCTTAACCTAAAACCATCTCCTTTTGACGTTCATGTGATGTTGCCACTGTTAAGTTGTTGAAGGAGCTGCCTAGACGAAACGCCAAATCACCGCCCGTCCTCCATAGCATGAAACACATTCTACAAACCCAAAAGGCTATTTTGGTGCCACAGGCTAATCATCAGAATGATTTGTGTGTTTTTTGTTGTTGTTGTTGTTGTTTTTTAACCACGGGAACAGGGAAGCTAGGGACATACGTTGTTCATCTGCATTTGGTTAACCTGGTTCATGAGACCGAGTCTTCTGTTCATCTCAAGAGGTGTGGCTTGCCTCCTGTTGGGGCAGGAGGATTTTGGGTGCTATTTAGGGCCGGGTCAGGTGATAGAACTGAGTCTGCAGTGCCTGCAGTGAGGCTGCCTGGCCAGCATGGGTTATAACTTGACTAATACTCTTGTTCCTAAGATGAGTATCTGCAGAAATTTATCACCTCTCCATTTTTTAAATGGCTTCTAAGTGTGCTAATCTCATATGTAATTGTTCCTTCATCCCCCTCCCCTGATGTACTTATCCTACTGGAAAGTTTGACGAGGGGAGTGAGTGGGTTATTTCGGGGGGGGGGGGGGTAGGGAAGTATGTACTCTGGGAATGACATAGAGAATTGTCCGAAGAGGGTCCTCAGCTTCCAAAGGGAATGGTGACACCTCTCAAAGGTCAAAACACACTGATCTTGGCATAGCGCCTGATGAAGTTCACTTAATTTCCTATTATTTGTAGTATGTAAGAGACGTGTGTAAAAACTTCAATACCTTGATGTGTTGTGGCATTCACTCTCCGTGTCGCTGTTCTAGGTCATCACTCCTGAAGAAATCATTCACCCGGATGTGGATGAGCACTCGGTGATGACGTACCTGTCCCAGTTCCCCAAAGCCAAGCTCAAACCCGGGGCCCCTCTGAAACCCAAACTCAACCCCAAGAAAGCCCGGGCCTATGGCAGAGGTAAGCAGCAATCGTGTTGGATTTGAGGCTTGCCCTCGGGTCTTAGAGAATATGATGTGGCTTCAGGAGGACGGTTCTCAAAACCAAGAATGTAGGCTACACCCTGGGAGATGCTGCAGGCCTTCGTCATCAGCGTTTGTTTGTTGGTTGGTTTATGACTATCCTGTTCTGCCTTGTGAATCTAGGCTGTAAGAAACACTGCTGATTTAATGTGCCAGAGACCGATAGGTTTGCCGCTTTGTGATTTAATGTACCAACCCTGGGATGAAGAAAGGACTATTGTCCCATTTTTCAGATGCGGAATCAGAGGCGTGGTCCACCAGGAGTGGGAGGTGGGAGACAGGAGCCTGGGTCTTCTGGCCAATGATTCGTTTTTCCTTTGGTTGTGCTAACGCTGCTCAGATTTCCAGATGGGGTAGGAGCTATTGATAACCCCTGGCAGACACTTCCTTGCTAAGACATCCTGTTTATGCAGCTGCCAGGAGTGTTCTGCTCAGAACGTTATGTTGGGTTGAAGGCATTTTGAGGCACTTGGTGTTCGAGTTGGCACCTGACTTTAAGCAAATAATTTTTATGTTTGTTTGTTTTCAGTTACAGTTCACCTTCAATATTATTCTGTGTTTGTTTCAGGTGTACAGCATAGTGGTTAGACAACCATGTACTTAACAGAGTGCTCCCCGCCACCCCCCAATATTTCAAGTACCCACCTGGCCCCGTGCATAGTTATTAAGCACGCTATTTTTTTTTTTTTCCCCCAGGGGAACAGTTGTATTTCAACTCAGTGTGATTTCTGGTAAAGATCAGCATAGCAAGATACAACTTGCTTCTTTTTCCATAGGAGTGTGTTGTATTTCTTTTTCTTGTTTTTTTTGTTTTGTTTTGTTTTTTTTAAATCCTCACACAAAGATATGTTTTTAATTGATTTTATTTTTTTAGCGAGAGAGAGAAAGATGTGAGAGAGAAACATTGATCTGTTGCCTTCTGCATGTGCCCTGACTGGAGATCAAACCCACAACCTAGGTATGTGCCCTGACTGGGAATCAAACCTGAAACCTTTTGGTATACAGGATGACGCTCTGACAAACTGAGCCACCTGGCCAGGGCTGCATTGTATTTCTTAATGACAATTGGGAAAACATTTAGATACACAAAATAACTTGCATATTCTCCTAGAATCTACGGTTCTTACCATTCTAATATAGTTTTCTCTCGCCCTTTGCGTATTGCATGTGTGTGTGTGTGTGTGTGTGTGTGTGTGTGAGAGAGAGAGAGAGAGAGAGAGAGAGAGAGAGAGAGAGAGAGAGAGATTGATTGATTATTGGAAACATGGTGACATTTTACTTCTGAATATATCAGCAAAGCCTGTCTGTCCTACGAATAGGACATCCTCTTACAAAACCACAATATTCATCATCACACATAAGAAAATAAATAATAATTTCATTCCAACTGATAATTTTGTTTTCAAATTTGTTGTCCTAAAATTCTTTTATAGTTTTTGTTATTTTAGAAACCAAGATTTGATTATGATTCACTTACTACATTTCTTTTTTTGTCTTTACACTCTTTTAATCTAGAATAATTTCCCCCAACTTTTTAAAAGAATGACATTGACTTTCTGAAGAATGCAGAACACTTGTCTCGTGGGCTGTCCCACACACTCCGTCCCTTTGAAGATAGCATTGCTGTACTTGGCCTGAGCTTCGTCTAAGGATGGCCTACAGCCAGGGTAGTGGTGATGACCGTGTGTCGTCTCAATCTCACTGGCCAGGTCCTTCTCGCGGTCTTTTTAGCATGATTTAGACCAGAACACAGCTTGATTGCTCTGGAACAAACCCATGTGCCATTTGAGGTCCCTTTGGCAATGAGGTGGGGTCTGTGAATCTTTTGTGTTATATGTTATTTGAAGGCCTCCCCCAGGTGCAGTCTCTCCCAGGTCAGTGTGCCTATGCTTGCTGTAAAGGTGCTTTCTGTAAGCCATACCAAAGGCGGTGGCTGCAGTAAAGAATCTCTGATTTTAAAGGTTAAAATTTAATCTCTGAATTTAAAGTTTTTTTTTTGCCATTCCTAAATGGCAAATAAAGCTCAAACAGCTAAATAAATCTCTTGTCAACAAAACTGGTCAAATAAATTGAATCTGACCAAGGCACCAAATGCTTGTTTGCAGTAACCTTATCAGTGGCCGGCCAGTTTCCCCATTGTTAATGTGAAATGGTTTCCTCTGACTGCTATTTTCTGAAACGTGACAACTTGTTATACTTTAGGAATGTGGCTAGTCACTGCTTTTTCCTTTATCTGCCTCTTTGTGTTATGTACTTAGGGACCAAACACCTTTAAAAAATTTTTTTAAATCCTTATCTGAGGATATGTTTATTGATTTTAGAGAGAGAGAAACATTGATATAAAAGAGAAACATCAATGAAGAGAGAAATATCAATCAGTTGCCTCCCATAAGCACCCCAACCAGGGACTGAACCCACAACCAGTATGTGCCCTGACCAGGAATTGAACCCTCAACCTTTTGGTGCACGGAATGGCGCTCCAGCCAACTGAGCTTCCTGGCCAGGGTGCAGACACCTTTTAAGAAGTGTGTGTGTGTGTGTGTGTGTGTGTGTGTGTGTGTGTGTTTTACCACAATACAAATGTGGTAAAATATACATAGCATTCACTAATCTAACCATTTTTAAGTGTACCATTCAGTGGCATTAAGTACATTCATGGTTGTGTAACTTTCACCACTATTTATCTCCAGAACTTTTTTATCTTCCCAAATTGAAACTCTGAACTCATTAAATAATAATTCTCCATTCCCCTCCCCTCAGCCCCTGGCAACTACCATTCTGTCTCTGCAAATTTGCCTATTCTAAGTTCCTCATGTAAGTGGAATTATATGATATTTGTCCCTTTGTTCCCATGTTTTCAAGGTTCATCTGGCTCTCACACGTATCAGCATTTCATTCCTTTATGAAGCTGAGTAATACTCCGTTGTATATAATACATTTTATTTTTCTACTTTCCCGTCACTGGACATTTGGGTTGTTTCCACCTTTTGGTTATTGTGAACAATGCTCTGTGGACATGGGCATACAAATATGTTCAGTTGCTGCTGGTATATACCTACAAGTGGAATAGGGTTATTCTAGGTTTAACTTTTTTTTTTTAAGGAGCAAGGCAACAGGGTCACACATGAGGCCACATGGGTGGGGCCTTAAGATATTACTTGTCCCAGAGTGAGACCAAGGGCAGGGACAGTTTGCTCTCTTTCCTGTGTGGCCACATTGCTCCATGTCTGCCAACGGAACCAAGGAATGGGGAACGCTTCATCTCCTAGTTTCTAAAGGGCTTGAGGTTGGCTTTATTTTCTCTTCTGGATGTGGACTAGATTGCAGTTACCAGCTGGTTACCTCTTGCTGGTTATCTGTTCACTGAGCCCTGACCTAGTTCCTGCGGGTTGAAGGAGAGAGGGCTGGGCGGAGGTAAACTTGCCGCCACAAACAGACTTTTGTCGTGGGCTTCCTTGTGGGTTCCGAGGTTGCAGGCGTGCGACTCTGAGCAAAGCAGGAACCTTTCTCAAAACCCACGTTCTCTGCGAAGCAGTCACTGCACAGCAAGACGTAAACCCTCTTCGTACTGAGTAGTCTCGGTTGTCTGCACAGTGAGCGTAGCTCCCAGCGATTGCAGGTGGATGGTTCAGCCGCCCAGCCAGCCATGGGGAGCCAGGGTCTTGGATCAGCTGCAGAGCTAGTTGCTCTCGGGCTGTGGAGTCAGGTGGAGTGGGTATTTATGAATTTATGAAGTGCATGTTTAAATGTAGTTGTTAAATGATGTGATCACTCTGAAAATTTGAAGCAAAAGAAAAATGTAGACAAATGAAAATTGAAAGCTTGCTTCCCATCCCTTCATTCTGAGGTGTTCCTTCCCAGCCTTTCTTTTCTTTTCTTTTCTTTTCTTTTCTTTTCTTTTCTTTTCTTTTCTATTCTATTCTATTCTATTCTTTATATTTGGAAGTGAATTCCAACTATGTGTTTTCTTCAATTTGCATTTCTTACCTAACAATATGTGAATATTATCTTACTATATGATAATCTACCACCAGTATTTTACAGTCAATTATTTATTGGAAAACTAATACAAATCTAGACTGTAGTAGCAAATGACTCAGTGTTTTTAACAGACTGGTGACAAGGAAAAGAAGAGATGGAGAGAAACCTAGAGATTTAATGTGATTTGAGAGACTTAGCAATCAATTGTAATATATGAACCTTATGTGGATCCTACTTCAGCTGATTGTTCAAACAAATTCATGACACAAGATAATCAGAAATTTGAGCACTGACAATATTTGATCATATTAAAGAATTACTGTTAATTTTTTTTATGGGATTTTTTGGATGTAGATATTCTAAAATACTATTTATTAATTTGTTTATTTTTTAATATATTTCTTTATTGATTTCAGAGAGGAAGGAAGAGGGAGAGATAGAAACATCAATGATAAGAGAGAATCATTGATTGGCTGCCTCCTGCACTCCCCCTACTGGGGATTGAGCCCACAACCCGGGCATGTGCCTTTGGCCGGAATCGAACCTGGGACCCTTCAGTCCACAAGCGGACGCTCTATCCACTGAGCCAAACAGGCTAGGGCTGAAATATCATTTAGAGATACATAGTGAATGCTTATGAGGACGTATATGAGGACTAGGATTTGTATCAAAATCACACAGGAAGAGGGAAGTGGCGGGAGTGCAGGTGTGAAGCTAGGCAGGCCGTGAGTTAGTCGTTGTTGAAGCTGGGTGATAGGTACGCAGTTCTCTGTCTCTGCATAGGCTTGGAATCCTCCACAATGAAAAACTTTAAAAAGAAATAATACTTGAACTTGTGCTTCTGGGAAGATGGAGTTGAAGTACTTTTTCCAGGTCTTCCCACTAAGTACATCTGAAATCCCTGGGCATTTTACACAGAACAAACATAAGAAGACTCTGAAAGAGAAGTCAAACCAGCTGGGGACTGGGAGCCCGAGGACTGTCAGTAATGAGTTCCTTGGTTTTCCTTTTGCCTCGTGTATCCAGACTTGGAACTGAAGAAGCTGACAAGCTGGAAATACCAGTGGCACAAGCACAAAAAGCCCAACAAAAGCCTACTCTTTCTGGCCAGAAGACCGGGAAAGGGCAGCCTAGCAGGGCAGAACGCTTTTAGACAATCATTGCTCTGCTCCAGCAAAAACTGCGGCCCCCACTGCACCAGTAAAGGCCAAATGGGGAGCCTAGACTTGCACCACAGATAAGGAAGCCACCCCAGTGATGTCAGTAGAGGCCATTTGAGTAACAATGAGGCATTCCTTACCCCTTCCAGCCTCAGGTAGGGGAAGCCTAATAAAAGCTGGGACTCCCACCTCTACCTACCAGTAATGAGAAGCCCCCCTCACTTTGAGTATCAGCGGAGGTTGAATAGGAAGCCTGGACTTCCTCCCCCACTGGGAGTAATAAGGCCTGCTCCCTTCCTTCCCCTGCTGAAGTGGTCCTATAAAAAGGCAGCTAAAACAAAGTTTACGTGAGACCCAGAGTCTCATAGCATAATACTCAGACTATCCAGGTTTAAATAGCAAAAATCACTTACCAATCCAAGAACCAGGAAGATGTAAAACTGAATGGAAAAAGACAATCAATTGATGCCAACACTGAGGTAATAGAGATGTTAGAATTATTTGATAAAGATTTTAAAGCAGCTGTTATAAAAATGGCTTTAACAAACAATTACAAACACACTTCAAACAAAAGGAAAAAAAACACAAAAAAATCTCAGCAAAGAAGTAGAAGATATAGATAAGAAAGAACCAAATGGAATTTTTAGAACTGAAAAATGCAGTAACTGAAATAACTCTCTGGAAGAGCTCAATAGTAGAGTGGGAAGACAGAGAAAAGAATCAGCAAACTGAAAAATAGAACAATAAAAATTGCCCAATCTGAATGACAAAGAAAGTAGACTGAAAAACATGAACACAGCCTCAGGGACCTTTGGGATGATAACAAAACATCTAACATGTCATAGGAGAGTAAAAATAGGGTGGGGCTAAAGTAATGCTCAAAGAAATAATGGCTGAAAACTCCCCAACTTTGGTAAGCTGAGCTAAACCCAAACAAGATAAAAAAAACCAAGGAAAAAAAAAAAAGTCCACACCAAGCCACATCTTAGACCAGTGGTTCTCAACCTTCCTAATGCCGCGACCCTTTAATACAGTTCCTCATGTTGTGGTGACCCCCAATTTCATTGTTACAAATTGAACATAATTAAAGCATAGTGATTAATCACAAAAACAATATGTAATTGTATATGTGTTTTCCAATGGTCTTAGGCGACCCCTGTGAAAGGGTCATTTGACCCCCAAAGGTGTCGCGACCCACAGGTTGAGAACCGCTGTCTTGGACAGACTTCAAGGAACTAGACAGTAAAAGCTTGAAAGCAACAATAGAAATGACACCTTATTTATTATATTCGTTAGATGGGAAATTTCTCATCTACAGGAAGTGGCACAACATTTTTTATGTGCTGAAAGAAAAGAACAATCAACCCAGAATCCTATATCCAGGGATAATGCACTTTAGGAATGAAGAGGAAATCAAGACATTCTCAGATAAAGGAAAACAAAGAATTTCTCACAAGTACATCTACCTTAAAAGGATGGCTAAAGGAAATTCTCTGGGAAGAAAGGAAGCAATAAGAGAAGGAATCTTGGAATAACAGGAAGAATGAACATGGTAAGCAAAAATATGGATAACTATAATAGACTTCCCTCAACAGCCACAGGCTACCAACACTCAGCCAAATGAAGTAGATAACCTGAGTGGTTCTATAACCATTAAAGAAATCAGATCTGTAATTTGAAAGCTCTTGGAAAAGAAATCTCCAGGCTCAGAAGATTTCACTGGAGGAAGAATTAACACCAGTTCTGCACAATCTCTTCCGGAAATATGAGGAGGGAACACTTCCCAATTCATTTTATGAAGCTAGTATTGCTCTAACCAGACAAAGGCAATGCCAAAAAAAAAGAAAACTACAGACCAATATCTCTCATGAGTAAAGTTGTAAAAGTCCTTAACAAAATATTAGCAAATAGAATTTTGCAATATATAAAAATAATTATTCATCATGACCAAGTGGAGTTGATTCAAGGGGTGCAAGGCTGGCATGCTGTTAGCAAATCAGTCAACATAATCTATATTAACAGGCTAAAGAAGAAAAGTCACATGACCATGTCAATTGATACAGGAAAAGCGTTTGACAGAATTCAGCAGCCATCCATGATAAGAACTCAGAAAAAGAGGAATAGAGAACTTCCTTAATTTGATATAGAGTAGCTACCACAAAACACCTACAATCATTAGTATAATTATGGTGAAAGCCTGGGTGTGTTCTCACCACTGCTATTCAGCATCAGGGTGCAAGTTTTAGCTAATACAGCAAGGAAGAGAAGGAAATAAAAGACACATATCGGAAAGTAAGACATAAAACTGTCCCTATTTACAGATGACATGATAGTCCACAAGAAAATGCTTTCAAAAAATTGTTAAAAAGCTCTCCTTAAATAAGTTCAGCAATGTCTCAGGCTATAAGATCAGCATCCAAATATCCATTGTATTTGTCGACTAGAAGTAACAAAAGAACCCCGAAGTTGAAAATAGCATACCATTTGCATTTGCTCAAAAAATTGAGAAATAAGTGTAAATGTAATAAAACATGTATAGGATTTACATGCTGAAAACAACATAAAACAGTAATGAATAAATCAAATAAGACCTATATAAATGGAGAAACATACTAATTGCTTCCATGGCTTGAGAAAGTTAGAGTAAAGATGTCCGTTCTTCCCAAATTGTCATATAGGTTTAACAGAATTGCTATTAAAATCCCAACAAGATTTTTTTTTGTAGACATAGAAAAGGTTATTATTTCAGAATGTATATGAAAAAGCAGTGAAAGCAATTTTGAAAAAGAAGAATAATGGGGGAAGAGTCATTCCTGTCCTGACCAGGAATTGAACTCGCAACCTTTTGGTGTATGGGACACCACTCCAACCAGCTGAGCAACTGGCCAGGGCTGCTGTTGTCATTTTTAAATTTGACAATCTAGGGAAAAGAGGTCAGTGACCCTGACCAAATAGTCAGATATTGCATGTTTTAAAAATTCTTGTGGCAAGCAAGTTTAAAATTGCTGCTGTAGAGAAGTGCTTAGAAATATAGAAGTACAAGAGGATATTTTCCATTGATTTTTAAAAATATTTTTATGGATTTCAGAGAGGAAGGAAGAGGGAGAGAGAGATAGAAACATCAATGATGAGACAGAATCATTGATTGGCTGCCTCCTGCATGCACCCTACTGGGGATTGAGCCCGAAACCTGGGCATGTGCCCTTGACTGGGATTGAACCCAGTCCGTGGGGCAATGCCTATCCACTGAACCAACTTGCTAGGGAGAGAAATCCATTTTGAAACCACTGTGACCTATCAAAATGGCTAATGTAGAAAGTAGTGATAGCAGCAAATGCTGGCAAGGATGCAGAGAAACTGGATCCGGATCATGAATACATCGCTGGTGGGAATGTAAAATGGTCCAGCCACTCTGGAACACAGTTTGGCAGTTTTTCCTAAAGAACTAAACAGGCAATTACCATATGACCCAGTTGTTGCATTCCTTGACATTTATTCCGGGGAAATGAAAACATGTTCACACAAACCTATACTGGAATGTTTAGGGCAGCATTATTAGTAATAGACAACTGGAAACAACCCAGATGCCCTTCGGTGGGTAAATGGTTATACAAACTGTGATACATTCTTATCAGGGAATATTACTCAGCAATAAAAAAATAAAAATACAGCAACAACCTGGATGAATCTACAGAGAATTATGCTAGTGGAAAAGACAATTTTAAAATGTTGCATAGCGTATGATTCCAATATACTGGAAATGACAAAATTAGAGATGGAGAATAGATTGTGGTTGTTGGGGTAGGAAGGGGATGAGATGGGAGGGGAGTGGGTGTGGCTATAAAAGGGCAACTGGAGTGATCCCTGTGGGAATGGAAATGGTCTGTATTTTGACTATGTAGAGCAGGGGTCCTCAAACTTTTTAAACAGGGGCCCAGTTCACTGTCCCTCAGACCATTGGAGGGCCGGACTATAGTTTAAAAAAAATCTAGTTGGCTTAAAAAAAATCTAGTCGGCTGCTAAGCAACAGGCAGTGGCAGCAAAAACACCTGGCGGGCCGGATAAATGTTTTCAGTTGGCCGCATATGGCCCGCGGGCCGTAGTTTGAGGGCCCCTGATGTAGAGTTTTGTACTATGTAACCATTGGAGGAACTGGATAAGCGACATTATTTCATACACCTGCCTGTGAATCTGCCTCAAATTAATTTGCTCAATCATCTCAAAATAAAAAGTTTAATTAAAAAAATAATTGAAGGCAATTTTTAAATATTTTAAATAATACAAGATGGTCTTTAATGAAAAATGAGCCATCATCCCATACCTCATCTCCCCCACATCCCCACATCACCTCTCTCAGTGCCAGCTCTACGGCTAGTCACACATCATTTTCATAATTGTATCCATTTCTGGCTGAATTGCTCTGAATATTTCAGAATTGATTGTTGCTTAACTAACAAGGACAGAATTAGGGATTGGAACCGATTGGATTATTCTTGACACGGCAGTTTATCCCTTATCTCCCATGTGGTGGCTGCAGGACTGAGTCCCATCTCTCAGTTTCCTGAAGGAAACATGGTGGGTGATGGCCAGTGTCAGGGCTGGCCAGATTGTAATGTGCTTGTGTAAACCTTTGGCAGGAATCGAGCCCACTGGAAACATGGTGAAGCAGCCGGCCAAGTTCACTGTGGACACCATCAGCGCTGGGCAAGGAGACTTGATGGTGTTTGTCGAGGACCCAGAAGGGAACAAAGAGGAGGTATGTCGGAGGGTGCTGCCTCCCCTGTCAGCATCCCAGGGAGCTTGTCAAGGGCCAGGGACTGTGCCTCCATTTTCCCCACTGAAGTTCACAACAAACACTGTTTTTTACCAAAAGGATCCTGAGGCTCACAGTGGTTAAAGTAACTTGCCCAAGGGCTGTACCTTGAAAATGAGTATAAATTGATACCCAGGGACACAATGTTTAATAAAATAAAGGATACTTGGAATTTAGCAAAGGCCTCATTAGTTGAGTTTGTCTTTTTTTTTTTTAATACATTTTTATTGATTTCAGAGAGAGGAAGGGAGGGGGGGAGAGAGAGAGAAGCATCAATGATGCGAGGAAATCATTGATTGGCTGCCTCCTGCACACCCCCTACTAGGGCTTGAGCCTGAAACCTGGGCATGTGCCCCGACTGGGAGTTGAACCATGACCTCCTGGTTCATGGGTTGATGCTCAACCACTGAGCCACACCAGTAGGGCAAGTTGAGGTTTTAGATACTAATGACCAAAATACTAATGGGCAGAATAACAATACAGTACTGATAAAATACAATACAATACAGTAACAATGCTAATGTCCTACTCTCTTCTCACTCTGACCAGCCTTTGATTCTCCCTTCAGAGCCTTTGCACACAGTTCCTTTTGTCTACTTATCTTCTTAAGACTATATATTCCTATTGCTATGTACGATCTGAAATTCTGAGTTTACTGGCATACTGTCCATTTCTCCCACTGGGTCAGGAATTCTGCCTGATTTGTTTTGTTTTGGGTACCTAACACTGGGCCCAGCATTTCATAAATGCTTAATTACTACATGGCCAACGAAGCTTTAAGTTCCTTGCTTTATAGTCTCTCTCATTTAGAGAGTTTCAGCTCTGAGTCAGCAGAGAGTCCTGACTTGGTTATACCTTTGTGCTACATGATTTGGTTCTGTAACTTCAGGCTCTTCCTCCCCTGGGGTGTCCTGCAGGAATAGTGGGGCAGGAAATAGCTAGGACAGGTGCCTGACCTGCCAGCTCGTGGCGGGAGATTGGCTGGCACAGCATTCTTTTACTCACACTGGGTACTTTAGCTCTGACTGTCATTCATCTTCCATCCTAGGCACAAGTGACCCCTGCTAGCGACAAGAACAAGACATACTCGGTGGAGTATCTGCCCAAGGTTACCGGGCTGCACAAAGTAAGATGAGGTGTCGTGGCTATTGCTTGGACTACTCTTCTGGGCTTGCTTCGATATGTGTGGAAGGAGAGGGTTTTCTGAAGTTAACTTCTGATTTTCTTTCCTGATTATAAAAGTATCCGTGCTCATTATAGAAAAATTTTGGATCCCCAGAAACCGGACTTGAGATATTAGCTAATAATCTTGATTGGTTGAATTCCACTAGGTTATTGTAATATCAGATTTTTCTAACTGTCTAGGTAATAATGGTTGTAGCTACATGCCTGGAGTATAGATGCTAAGCCCTGGGCTTTGTCTGTAATGCTGCCTTATGTCCCCTTCGAGGTGTTCTAGAGCATCTGCCGGCATGGAGAAGGCCAGTGGACTGTAGCGGAAGCCAATAGCCCACTCATGTATCTGGGGAATTGTTGGGGATTTGGCCTCAGATCCTTTGTCTCAGCAACATTTTGAATTCTGTTTGAGTTGGTGTCCAGTTGGCTTATGGGATGGGGACCAAAAAAGTCTTGCAGAGACTGGACTGATCGAGGAGTCTACCGTTAGTTGGAAGAAAGCCTTCAACAGCACATATAGGCTTGTCCTGTGTACCATGCCACTGAGATATAGACCATACTCACCACCTTGGGCTTTAGTGAATTCACCTGGAACCATGGCCATATAGAATTTACCTTTAGAACATCATGAATCTTGAAGAAAGCATTTATGATATAATTAATTTATTCACTTTCTAGGAAGCCTAACCCCCAAATTTAAGAGATGAGAACTCTGGCTCAAGTTTTAGATGGAAATCTGTACTTTTTCCCAAATCCACGTGTCTGGGAATGATCTCAGTCCCTTGAAAAATACATTGACTTTAGGTTTGAAATCCTGGAACTGTTCATTGTATTCTGGGGAACAGTGGCCCTCGTCATTGTTGCCTTAAAGGGCTCAATGTCTAGAGATTAGGATATGTGTTTGTATCCTACTAGAGAGGCTAAACATCAGATGTAAGCGTTTTTAGTTTGCTGAAGGTCGGATATCCCAGGCCCGCCGTATGGCTGATGGAGTCAAGTGGGAGTCCCATTCAGGCCTCTAGCAGGGCTCCTGGTCCAGCCACTTTTGTGTGGATAATCAGGAGGAGGGAAGAGAAAGCAAGTGGCTTTTTCTGGTCGCCTCACTGGGCAGGGAGAAGGGAGTGTTTATCATCTCTCTGTCACTTGTAGGTCACAGTACTCTTTGCAGGACAGCATATCTCTAAGAGCCCATTTGAAGTGAATGTCGACAAGGCCCAGGGAGATGCCAGTAAAGTCACCGCGAAAGGCCCCGGTTTGGAAGCTGCAGGGAACATCGCCAATAAGCCCACCTACTTTGACATCTACACAGCAGGTAACACGCCCTCTTCCATGGATCAGGCTTCCTTGTAAAGCCAGAGATAATCCTCAGGAACCTAAAGGCTCGGGATGCCTGACCTTTGTCTTTTAAGTTGAACAACCAACAACAAAAATAATTTTCTTCAATCCATCTCCCTTCCTGCCCCCATACTCTTATAAATTTATTTATTTTTAATTTCTTTTTAAAAAAGTTTTTAATTACAGTTTATATTCAGTATTATTATGTATTAGTTTCAGGTGTACAGAATAGTGATTAGATAATTATATACTTTTTACAAAGTGGTCACCCCAATATTTCAAGTACCCACTTGGCCCCACACATAGTTATTACAGTATTATTGACTATATTCCCTATGCTGTAATTTACATTCCTGTGACTATTCCGTAACTACCAGTTTGTACTTCTTAACCCCTTCACCTTTTTCAGCCAGGCCCCAATCCCTCTCACCTCTGGCGACCATCAGTCAGTTCTCTGTTTCAAATGTATTGGTTATATTTTTAGATTTTTCAAAACCAGCCTTTCTTCTGAAGAAACTAAGTTTGAAGAATTATCTACTAGATGATTCTATGCAAGGTCCTGTTGGAGTGGGGAGGGATGAATAAGACAATTCTTGAAATTGCCTTCTTTTCAGTGTAGAAAATTTACAAAACAGAGAATGGGAAAAAAGGAATGGTCAGCCTTCACCATCCTTCCCCGTGGCAGAATGTGAATGTCTTGGTGTGGCCCTTCTGAGTGCCCCTGTTTCCTTCATTTGAATTTTTTCTATTCATTTATTTATTAACTAGAGGCCCAGTGCACGAATTCGTACACATTGAAAGGAAATTAATTACAAGGTAGCTGGCGGGGCCAGAGGGGCCAGACATGCCCTGGAGCCAACCTCCCAAGGTCCCTCCCCGGCCAGCCCCACTGGGGCAGCGCCGGGGCTCAAAGGGTATCTGTGGAATGAGTGGGGTCCCTCTGGCAGGTGGGGTCCCTTGGCCTGGCCTGTGGGGATTGGGCCAAAACCAGCAGTCCGATATCCCCCCAGGGGTCCCAGAGTGCGAGAGGTCACTCTGCAAAGTTGCTGTCATCCCGCAGCTCCTGCATTGAGCGTCTGCCCCCTGGTGGTCAGTTTGCATCATCCCTACCGGCCAGTCGGCCTGTCAGCAGGTCAGCCAGTCGCTTAGGCTTTTATATATATAGATTTAGAAATATATATTTTTGTTGATTTCAGAGAGGAAGCAAGAGGGAGAGAGAGAGATAGAAACATTAATGATGAGAGAGAATCATTGATTGGCTGCTTCCTGCACGCCCCCTATTGGGGATCAAACCTGCAACCCAGGGATATGCCCTGGCCAGGAATCAATCACGGAGACACGCTGGCTGGACCATTTGCATTTTGTATCTGCTTTTACACTCACCGGCAGTGAGCTTTCTGAGAAGGTGACTTGGGCTTATGGAGTGTTCGCTCTGTCCTAGGTGCCGGCGTGGGTGACATTGGGGTTGAGGTAGAAGATCCCCAGGGGAAGAACACCGTGGAGCTGCTGGTGGAAGACAAAGGAAACCAAGTGTATCGATGTGTATACAAACCAATGCACCCTGGCCCTCACGTGGTCAAGGTCACCTTTGCTGGGGACACCATTCCCAAGAGTCCCTTCGTTGTACAGGTTGGGGAAGGTGAGTGCTGGGGTGGCTGACCAGGTGTGCTGTCTGTGCACATGGCTGGGCCCCAAGGCCAGGAGAATGGTCATTGAACTCCTCTGTCCCCTTTCTGTGGCAAGTGGCTTACTTTGTCCACAAGATATTAATATCTTCCCATGAGCCACGAAGTGACTTCAATGCTTTACTTGTATTAACTCATTTAATCCTCCCCAAAACACTTGTCCAGGAGAGTCATTCCTCACTGAGCAGTGCAGGACTGAGGCCGCAGAGGGGTTGGCGCCTGGGGTTGAGGTTAGCAGCAATAGCATTGCTGGTGCCCCCCCAGCCTCCACTGTTTGGCCTTCACTGGGCTGCCAGGCACTTAGCACGATTGCATCTCATTGTCACACCAGCCTGTGTGTTCCAGGTGCTGTTAGTATCCCCAGTTTGCAGATGGAGACACTGAGACTTAGATAACATAAGGTGTCGGTGAGTAAGGGCTAGGCGCCGGTAGGAGTAGAACCCAGGTCTCTGTTGACCCCTTAACCACACTGCTGAACTCCCTCTGCAGGGGAAGCAGGTGTTTTCCTATTAGACTCTTTCCTTCTCCTTGTTGCTCTTCCTCCCCCTACCCTCATCCCTAGCTCTGCTGCCTTTTCTAATCAATACTTGCCTTTTCCTGTTCTGTCCTGCATCTGCGTCTGCAGGCCTGGCTTCCTCCTCTGAATCCTGCCTCTGGGCCGCCTGGACCCCGAAGCTGTTGGCTTCCTAGCTGAGAGCACTGGGCCCGAGGCACCTTGCTTGGTAAGGGCTGGTTGGGTGGGGCTTTGGTGCCAGGTCTTTGTGCTGCCTGCAAATGTCAGCGAGCCTGTGCTGTTTGTGGCCTCAGGAAATGACAGTACAGTTGTTCTCACAGCTTGTCCAGCCATACCCCAAGCCTGCTCTCTAATTACATTTAAACATTTCTCCTCTCCCAAACAGAGGAGAATCTGGCAATTTCCTTCCAACTCTTCAGCTCTATTTAGTGTTTATATGAACTAAGTAGTTACCCTTTTGATATGGAGACCATTGCCCATGTACAGAATTTCCATGAGTATTTATTTTTTTTAAAGACACATTTAAACCCTCCAAGGGAAGTCCTGTGACTTACTCCTGGTATGACCAACTTTTCTCCCCTTGGCAAATTGAAAACCCCCAACATATTCATTAACAAAAGTCTTTTTGACATAATGCAAGCGTTTGAATGGCTATCCTAGTTCCAGTAGTGTTTCCTGACCTCCTCTCTCTCATGGATTACCCTTCTCATTCCTGGCATGTGTCTCCATCACTTGTACTGGATCGAATTTATTTATTAGAGTTCTTCTCTTGATGTACTAATCCTCCCTCTACTTAGATGATTTTATATAAAAAAGAAGCTGACATCATCTTCATAGTGAAAAACCAACGTTACTTGCCACAAATTGCTACCATAAACTTACATTCATCCACGAACCACCTAAAGTCATCCCTAACTCCAAGGATGTGTGTATGTATCTTAGGGAAGCAGTTGTTTGCCAAATAGCCAAAGCGGACATTGCAGAGAGGAGGGGCCAGAGGAGAAATTGCCTTCCTTCTATGAAGTAAACTGAAGTCTCCTCCTCTGGGGTTCGAGACCCAGAGCAGTGATGGCGAACCTATGACACGCGTGTCAGAGGTGACACGCGAACTCATTTTTTTGGTTGATTTTTCTTTGTTAAATGGCATTTAAATATATAAAATAAATATCAAAAATATAAATCTTTGTTTTACTATGGTTGCAGATATCAAAAAATTTCTATATGTGACACAGCACCAGAGTTAAGTTAGGGTTTTTAAAAATGCTGACACGCCGAGCTCAAAAGGTTCGCCGTCACTGGTATAGAGAGCTGTCAAATACGCAGTATCAGATTTAGGAAGGAAAAGTCACTTCATACACAGCGTGACATTTTACCCATTAATCTCTCATTTCTGTACTTAATCAGAAGGTTGCCCATGCTGACAATGAATTCCTAGGGTTCAAGGAAGTCTTTAATCAACCTTCTGATGACCCCAGGGGCAGTAGTTTTGTGCACCTCATGTAAGGAATATTGGAAGCTACCTTTGCCCTTCATTTTTGTACTTACAAGTTTAGCTTTTTTAACCAGATCTAGAAATAACATTGAGGGGCGTTTGTCGCTAGTAGTTGCACTCCCAGCCGCCCACATTCCTAGGACCTGTGACGGAAGGCACTGCAATGGTTGTCTGCCTTGGCCAGCGGAGGGTTGCACTGGCTTCCTTTCGAGCTACCTTCTGGCTCTTTATGGGGAAAACGACACTGTTTAGACCTTTAGAAATGACTGACCCAAAGTTTGGAGCCTGGTCAGGTGTTTTCAAGCGCTACATTTTTCAAGTTGACTTGAGGAAGCCCAGTCTTCCCAATTAGTGGGCCCTTGAGTATAGCAATGAGGTTTGAACCGTGTCCAGCACTAGGTCTTAACTCTGCTTCACCACCGAGGGGATACATGCCAGGATTCAGCCGGTACCAGGAGCCCGGGGAATCCACACTGTGCCCTCCGGCTTTCTTCGCCAAAGGAACTTTCTCCAGTCCCTCCGCAGCGTGGCTGGACAAAGTTATGTTGTGTCCTTATTTGCTGCCTGGTGTGCTCCCTAAACGGGACCCCTGGTCCCAGCAACTGCCGCATACTCTTTGTGCAGAGCAAATATTTTCTTGGCGGGTGGCTCCACATTACCTTGGCTTGCTCAACTCTGACTAAAGAATGAAAGGTTGAATTGATGTCGAAATTGTGCTTGCAGCCTGCAATCCAAACGCCTGCCGGGCCAGTGGCCGAGGCCTGCAGCCCAAAGGCATCCGCATCCGGGAGACGGCGGACTTCAAAGTTGACACCAAAGCTGCTGGAAGCGGGGAGCTTGGCGTAACTGTGAAGGGTCCTAGTAAGTGTTCCTTTCTTCCCTCCTCTCAGGTGTGATTTCAGCCACGTTTGTAGCCTGGCATATGGATTTCACCCCATGGCCAGTTCTGATCCATGTATCCCAGAGATCTGTGTCAAAGACTTCAGGCTACCTGGGCTCCATCGGCAAGGAAGCAGTGATTGATTTGTAATGTCTGTCCTGGTTGCAGGCGGGGACAGTGGTGGTTCTGCAGACTCACATTGTATTAAGGCTTTTGGGAGTAGAAGGAGCAGTTACGCAATGAGTTTTGGGAAATGCTGTCTTTGGTTGGGACAGCAACCTGAAGGGGCCCCTTTTTTATTTGCAGAAACGTAGGCTTAGAGAGGACAGATCTTGCCCAAGGTCCCACAGCTTGTAGGTGTCTGAGCTGGAATTCAAGCACAGTCTCCGAAGCCAGTGATTTTCCCACTATAGGTTACATTTTATAGACTATGCAATTATGTCAGGCACCTAATTACTATGATCAGTGCTTATAAAAGGGGAATCAGATTCCCCAAGGTTAAATTTCCTTGTAAATAAATGCCATCCGTGGAGAGGTGGGTTGTACCCTGCAACTCATTCTTGCTCCCTGTTTTGGGAAGGGAGACAGTTGATGTGAGGATGGGGGTGAGGACCATCCTCGAGTTTTCTCCTGGAACAGATGAGCAGCTCGGCATTTCTAGTTGCAGGTGCAGAAGCCCTTGGCTTGTGGAATCTTGAGCTTCCTATGCTAGGACTGCTCTTACCCTCTGTATTCCCAGCAGGCTGGGCAGGGGTGTTCTGAGTTCCAGAAAGTTAATATTTGACCTCGGAGCACCAAGCTTTGGGGCAGGCTGAGCCCCAAGGGCAGCCAAGGTTCTAGACTGCTCAGACCTAGAGCCAAGCTGCTCTGCGGCTGCCCTCCCCCCTGGCTTGTTGCTACAGGAGCCAAGGAGGCGATTTTTTTCCTGACCTTAGATTCTCACTTGACGAAATGGCTTTCCCAGCCAAACCTCAAGGCTCAACATCAAACAAGTCCCTGCCTGACGGCTTGCTCTGGAGTTTGTGGTAGAGCATCTAAAATCCGTCTCCTTGTCGATAGCACAGAAGAGCGTTCTCACTTTCATTGTCCGGCTTCAGTTGAAAAAGATATGCCAGGACACGAACCTGGAACTCATGTCAAATACTCATCCATTCCCTCCCCAGTTTTGGGGGGAGCTAAAATGGGTAGAATTGTTGAGGAAAAATTGAGATGCAACTAGATTTATCTTTACACAGTCCCTGGAGGTTCTGGCTGCGTAGCCCCCCTCATAGCTTAGAGAGCCTACGAAAGCCAGCTAGCTGAAATCTTCCAATTCCCCACAATTTGAAGCAGAGACGGGCCCGTTTTTAGCTTTGGATTAATCTCTCAGGTTTTAGGGGTCCCACCCTCTTAGGTGGCCCACTTGCTTTCCTCTGTGACCACGTTTATGGATATTTCTGTCATTCTGTTCTTGTCTTCCGGGTTCTCGTTCTGAGCCTAGGATTGCATTGGAAAAGGTGGTGTGTTTTCTTCTCACAGAGGGCCTGGAGGAGCTGGTGAAGCAAAAAGGTTTTCTGGATGGAGTCTATGCGTTCGAGTATTACCCCAGCACCCCGGGAAAGTACAGCATTGCCATCACATGGGGGGGACACCACATTCCAAAGAGGTGAGTCTCTGTTCCGACGTCTCTGGAGGTGCTGAGCCCAGGGCAGGCTCACCGTGGTGGCTTCCTGAGCTGCAGGAGGGAAAGAGATCTGCTTTGTTGCAAACATTTTTTTTTTTTCTGGCAGTTCACAGACATTTGGCCTGTTCTCAAAAGCAGCAGAAAGTCACTGTGGTTTCAGCTGCCTTGCTTTAAATCAAATGCCGGCGGTTTGGGCCTGGTGGGAGGCGGGGAAGCCAGAAGGAGCAGTAATAGAGAGCAAATGGACTGTGTGTCTTTATACCCTTATATAAACTGCGATTCTCTTTCTTTCAATGCATGCCTCTGTTCAGGAATGCCATGGGGTAAAATCTGCTATGGTTTACATTAAAGTCCTCTACGTGAGCGCAGGCAGGAATCAAGGGGCCAGTCTGCAGCTTTGCCGTGTGGGCGTGCAGTTTGCCTGCCCTGTGTTTACGTGTTTTCCAGCTCTTCTGGGGGCAACTTTAAACTCTGAATAAATTCAGTTTACCTTGAGAAATATCTGGGCATATTATATTATAGGGTTCTGAAAATCTAAGCAAACTATTTTTTTTTTTTACTTCCTGCATAAAAGTTAAAACACATTCATTAATGTATGAGCTAACGCCTATTCAACCTAGTTTTGTTGTTACAGTCTTGTGAGCCCTGCACACAAAAGGTCAATGACCAGAAAGACAGTGCAAGGCAGTGTGGCTTGAGCACCAACCCAGTGGCCCCCCGAGTGCCTTGAGACAGCACATTATATTGTTGACCTAACAATGGCTGAGGGGGGCCTGCGTGGAGGAAGGGCTTGGCTGGAGACTGGGACTGCGGGTCAGAGGATCCAGCAAGTGGAAAGAATAGGCATAAACAGCTTATGGCTGTACTTAGCCCCTTCTTGACTCTTAGTTAATGCTCCTTCTGTTCCTTTCCTTTTAGCCCCTTTGAAGTTCAAGTTGGCCCTGAAGCAGGCATGCAGAAAGTCCGTGCGTGGGGCCCTGGCCTCCATGGCGGGATTGTGGGGCGGTCAGCAGACTTCGTGGTGGAGTCCATTGGTGCTGAGGTGGGGTCTCTGGGTAAGTGGATGCAGCTGACCAGCAGCTTCTGTAGGGCTGAGGTTATAGGGGTGCTTGGGCCCGCTATTAGGCCGAGAGTTGGGACCTCCTGAGCCTCACTACCCTTAACCTCCTGGTCTCCTCACCACCTGAGGCCGCCTCTGCACACTGCTGTGGAATTGCAGTTCCCATTTTCCACCTGCCCTTCAGGCTGCTCTCTGCTTCATTCATTCATTTGTTCACTAGAGCAAGCATGTCAAACTCAAAGGCTAACACGGGCCAAATAAACAAGGTCTAAGTTTATGTGGGCCGCAAAAAAACAAAAGCTTCAATTTTCATAGAAACATAGGTTTATTTCGATAGAGACATGCATGAATACAAAGGGCTGAAAGAAATGAGTAATCGTTAACATAAAATAATAGAACATTTTAATAAAAATTAATATTTTTTCTTGAACATTAACTTACCAGACACAGGTAACTGCACAAATAAATAAGCGCAACGCAAATAAACCTGTTTTTGTTGTTCTCCGAATATGAAATATTTCCTGTTGCGCGCACCAAACAAGTCAGTCCAAGACTAATGACGTGGCAGTCGGCTGCTAAAATATTCGCTGCTAGTACTAGTGGATAGAAATGGTGCGCCTGCGTGAAAGGCACGTAAGGGAAATGAACGCAACATGATTATAGTAATCAGTCATTAGCGAACGTTGTAGTTCGTTATTAATAATATGTGTAACAGGATATTGTAAAAATTAAGTTACAAAATTTTTATTAAAACGTTTCTTATATGTTGTTATATTGGCTGGGCCACACAAATATTCATGGTGGGTCGCATGTGGCCCGTGGGCTGTGAATGTGACGTGCTTTCACCAAAGGCTTTCCATGGATGTTGTGCCTAGAATATAGTAGGCACTCAACTAATATTGCTGACTGCTCCTTAGTTTAGATGAATGAATTAACTTTTTTGAAATCGGAAATTTAGGAGTAAATATTCTTTGGAGCATAACTGAATGCATTTTAAATACACACCTGATGTAGACATGATCATTTTAGATCGGTGGCCAGCATTTCTCTCTCTTCAAAGGATCAGATAGCGAATATTTTAGTGTTGTGGGTCGTATTCTCTCCCACACCTGTTCGACTCTGCTGTTGTAGCATGAAAGCAGCAGTAGAAAATACATAAGCGAAGGAGTATGGCTGTTTCAGTAAAACCTTGTTTACAAAAACAGGCAGTGGGTAGGTGTGGCCTAGTGGCCATAGTTTGAGAACCTATATTTCAGGTACTAAAAATAAGCAAAAAGGGGAAAATAAGAAGTTACATTAAATTTTTCCTTCTAGAGAGAAAATAAATATTTCAGTCTATCCTTGTAGACTAGAGATACTATTAAACCTTTTGGCGTATCCTTTTAGACTTTTTTCTGTGCATATACATACAAGTACTTATCTGCCACAAAAAATATCTGGGGGAAGTCTTTTTATCTTCCCGCCTCAGATAAATATAGAACATATCTCAATTTTCCATGACTTCCATGGAATTCCATTGCATGAATATAACTTACCGGGTTCTCCAGTTATTTCCAGGGTTTTACTATAAAAACAATGCTTATCCTTGTATCTGTTTACACACATCCTTGGTTATTTCCTTCAGATAAAAGCCCAAATGCGGATTTGGTAGGGGAAAGGATGGGCATTGGTTTAAGGCTTTTGGTACATTTCCATATTGCCAACAAAGGTTTGCTGGTTGACCTTATTGTTAGATGATATTTTTTAAAAGTATAAAATCCAATTCTTCCATCTCTAGTGAAGACTCAGTAGACTTGGTTTTGTGGGAAAGGGACACAAACAGGTTTCAGTCTTCTGGGCAACACTTGGCTTTTAGGCAGGCAGAGGGAGGGAGTTGATAGTAACATAGAATAGGTCCTTTTCCCCATGTAACCAGGGAGCCCTCCCTCCATCCCCCTACCATCCCCCAGGGTTCGCCATTGAAGGCCCCTCCCAGGCGAAGATTGATTATGACGACCAGAATGATGGATCGTGTGACGTCAAGTACTGGCCCAAGGAGCCTGGCGAATATGCCGTTCACATCATGTGTGATGACGAGGACATCAAGGACAGTCCGTACATGGCCTTCATCCACCCGGCCACAGGAGACTATAACCCAGATCTGGTGAGTCAACTTGTTATGTTTCTGGCTTCTGGGATCATCCCTGGTGCCTGGAAGAGGTGACAGAGAGGAGTCTTGTAGAGTTTAGGAAGGAAACGGGCCTACAGTGGTACCACTGAGTATTTTTCTAATGTTGGGCAAGAAACTTACCTCTGACTCTTGGTATCCTCCACTATAAAGTGGGAATGATAGGAGTGTCTGCTTCCTAGAGCTTCTGGGATGATTCCAGGAGGTCACCAACATGCATAGAGACAGCCCTTAGACCAGAGCATGGCCCATGCAGGGGGCTCCATAGGAAGCTGTTTCCTTGCAACCTGGAGCATCATATTTCAGTCTTGCCACTTTCTGAGGTTATTATTTCAAGATGTTCCATGGATAATGGTGTGTGTTTTTTTTCTCCCCAGCTCCCTTCTCTTAAATTAGAGCCGTATTTTCCGTGTTTCCAAGAGTTTCTCTCATGCCCTTTGCAGACTGATAAGCATCAAGTCTGAGCCAGCCTGGCCGACAGGAGGAGGCCCCAGGCCTCCTGTGTGCTGCTGTTGGCCCACAGGGCAGCTGTCCATAGGCTGCCTGCCAGTCCTCCGCTCTCTGAGGGCCGCACACGTTTAGAATGTTGTTTGTAGCAAAGGGTAACATTGGAATTGGGCATGGCTGGAGGTCCCTGATCCACTTACTAGAAGTTCTCCATGTCAGCTCGGAATAAGGCAAGGAGCCCAGCGTAGTTTGGGGCCTGGTTATAGAGAATTTTCTCTTTCATGAGAGGTTAATGGTCCTGTTTTTTGTTTTTAAGTTAGAACCTACTTTAGCATTTTCCTTCCAGTAACCATCCTGTTATGTAGGTGCTGTAAAGCTGGTGGCCCTAGTCACCAGTCTTCACATAGGGATTTAGTTGGGGGCATTCATTGCACAGAAAGACAATCATTATTGGCCTTTTGCCCCAGGTCCAAGCGTACGGGCCAGGTTTGGAGAAATCTGGGTGCATTGTCAACAACCTGGCCGAGTTCACCGTGAATCCTAAGGATGCTGGAAAAGCTCCCTTAAAGATATTTGCTCAGGTACGTTTCCAGGGGACCTGTGCAGGTAATTGTCAGGTGACAAGATCCTACAGTGCAATGGCAAGTTGTTCGGTTCATCTGATCCTCAGTTTCCTTATCTACACATTGGGAACAATAAGAATATTTAACCTCATGGATTATGTGAGAAGTAAATGGGGTTCCGACAGGTAAAGCCAGGTGCTTTTCTTCTTTTTTTAAAATATATTTTTATTGCTTTCAGTGAAGAAGGGAGAGGGAGAGAGAGAGAGATAGGAAAGTCAATGATGAGAGAGAACAATTGATCGGCTGCCTCTTGCACGTCCCCTACTGGGGATCGAGTCCACAACCCGGGCAGGTGCCCTTGACCGGAATCAAACCTGGGACCCTTCAGTCCTCCGGTCATCACTCTATCTTCTGAGCCAAACGGACTAGGGCAGCAGGGTGCTTTTCTTATTTTTATGATATGTATTCTATGGAAACAAGGCTTGATTGTTTCAGATTTCCCTGTAAATGTCTTGGTGTGGCTGATGCCACCTAGGCCATGTTGAGAGGTTTGTAAACAAGGATTTATTAAATAAGTTAATTGAATTGAATTTGGTGAAAAGATTTCAGTGTAGGCATTGAAATGAAGCATTGAGTGGTCATGGCTTTCTCTTTTGGCCATTTGCTCTCAATTAAAAATAAATAAATGCATGTAGTGTCTTCTCACCTGTGGTCATGGCCATTGTAATGTGAGAAAGCGGCATGTTTTTCCTTGCGGTTTTATTGCACGAGTGCGTGGTGACTTGGCTGTCTTGGGAGGCCACGGTGGCTCTGTTTGATGAAGACAGTTGAGGGCCAGTTCTGTTCTTAGCCCCTGCTCTTTTGCAGGATGGAGAAGGCCAACCCATTGACATCCATATGAAGACTCGGATGGATGGCACGTACGCCTGCTCGTACACCCCAGTTAAACCCATCAAGCACACCATTGCTGTGGTCTGGGGAGGTGTGAACATCCCACACAGCCCCTACCGGGTAGGTTGTGAGACGGAACCCTGGCCCTGGTATGGGAAAGCCCAGTCCTGTGGCAGGTCTGGACTCCATGCCTGCCTGATGGCCAAGGCCGATTCCTGGGAAGAACCCATCCTCCTTGGTGGCCTTGAAAGATGGAGTGCCCTGAAGGCAGAGTGCTCTGGATTGCCCAAAAGGACTATCTAACAATGTTAACTAAGAGTGTTTTCCTGAGTCCTGGTGGAGGAAGACTTGATTACAATTTCTCCATGTCTCCTAGGTACACATTGGGCAGGGTAGCCATCCCCAGAAGGTCAAAGTGTTTGGGCCAGGCGTGGAGAGAAGTGGACTGAAGGCAAATGAACCTACTCACTTCACAGTGGACTGTACCGAGGCTGGGGAAGGTGAGAGGGAGCTTCACCCAATGCTGCTCCTTGGGAATTAAGTTCTTTTAATAATGGTACCAGGCAGTGAACTTTGAACCAGGAACTGGTCCACCTGGAATAGGTAATCTAATGAGGCTTTGTGTCAGTTCCTTGGCTATATCTTTGCTAATCCTCCATCCTTTCTCCCAACCCCTGGCTTACCACCATCCCTTTCTCGTGTTTCTTGCCAGTTAGTTACTTATTTTGGGGTGTTCTCCCGAGCTGGAAGTGATTGCTTGGGACATGCTGTTTCTTGTAAGCTGGTGCTAATGAGCTGGTCTGTTCCAGGTGATGTCAGTGTTGGCATCAAATGTGATGCCCGAGTGTTGAGTGAAGATGAGGAAGACGTGGATTTTGACATTATTCACAACGCCAACGACACGTTTACAGTCAAATATGTACCTCCTGCTGCTGGGCGATACACAATCAAAGTTCTCTTTGCATCTCAGGTGTGTGGGGGGTGGGGGCCTCGGTTCTTTCTGGCCACCTGTACGCATTGGGGAGGTGTCTTCAGAACTATGCTCCGCACTTCTTCCCTTTGATTCATTAAAACCAAGAAGCAGGGGAAAACAGAACTAACGTGTTACCACTTTCTAACGAAAGTGAGGCAGTGTATTCAGTGCAGTTCAAAGCAGGGCTCTGGATGGAAATTGGTTTGTTATAAACGTCCATCAACTTTTCGTGTGAAATGTAATTGAGTTCTACTTTGACCTCTTTGAAGCCATGACTTTGGCCTCAGCCTTGGCACTTTTAGAGAGAGAGGAGCTTTGGTGTTTCAGGTAGAGTTCCAATTTATGAATGACAGTGTAGGTAGGGCAAGCGGCACCTACAACAGGGGAGAATGGAGTCCGTGATTCAGATTAACCTTGCGTAAGAATAGGGACCTCTGAGGGAAGTTCTGTTTCTGAAGGTGTTGGTCTTGAGTTGGCCTCACCCACTTAACGGGTTCTGCCTTTATTTTGACAGCCTGTGGCATGCTTTTGGAAGGATGATAACCATTCTACTTCTGATCAATTCCTTGCATTCTCAGCTGCCCATAGGGGACATTTCCTTCCCTCTGACCCCATATAGTATTGTCACTTTTGGCTTTATTCTCATTGGTATTTTTTGCATCCTAACTACGCAACGATTGGTGTTAAAGGGCTCCGCGTTCCCAGATTAGTTTGTGGGAAACCTTCCTTTGACCGTGAAGAAAATGGGTGAAAACCTGTGATGTAGGGGATCCAGGCATCCTAAGTGACCGATGAGGGCCCTTCCCTGATGCTAGAATGTGGGGGTTTGACCTGTGGTAACGAGTTTGCTCACCACCTGCTGACAGCAGAGTTGTGCCGAGGATTCCTTTCCCTGGGGCAGAGGCTAAGTGCTGGCCATAGCTTCAGGGGCTTTCCTACTGAGACAGTGTCTCCGCTGCAGGAAATCCCCGCCAGCCCTTTCAGAGTCAAAGTGGACCCTTCTCACGATGCCAGCAAGGTGAAGGCGGAAGGCCCGGGCCTCAGCAAAGCAGGTAAGGAGGCGTGTGTGCCAGGCCATCCTGGAGGCTCTGCAGGCCAGTCAATGGGTGTGCTCGGTGCGGGGCCTGTAGGAACCAAGGCCCAGCTCCAGGTCAGCGGAGAGCTCTGGCTCCAGCTGCCTCTGTAGAGCAGGTGCTGACGAACCTGTCAGACTGGTTCTAAAAGTGAAACCACTCCAGCCAGGCCTGTCTCCTCACTTCACGGTTTATCTTTCCAGGTGTGGAAAATGGGAAGCCAACCCACTTCACTGTCTACACCAAAGGGGCCGGAAAAGCCCCACTGAATGTGCAGTTCAGCAGTCCCCTCCCTGGCGAAGCGGTGAAGGATTTGGACATCATCGATAATTACGACTACTCCCACACTGTGAAGTACACACCCACCCAGCAGGTAGGGCCCTTCCCATCCCCTGACCGCGGGCCGTCCAGGCCCCTTTCCCCTCCGTGCTGTGCTCAGTCACTTTGGACACCGGAGGTGTAATCTGTGTTCCCCTGTGGGATACGGCTCGTCATGCCTTTTGTTCTGAACCTGATGGGATCGATCAGGAGGGCCTGAAGGATCCCCAAGAATAAGTGGGAAGCCAGCCCATCTCTCCTCACCCCAATCTCTTCCCCGTTTTGCGTTTTAGCAGAGAAATGCTCGTGAAATTCAGGACCTAATATCTACCTCTTCTGTACACATTCTTGCCATCTGTACCAGCTGCCTTTTAGTCTTTGATTGATTACTCAGAGAGAGAGTTGTCACGTCTTTGTTTTTTCTTCCTGCCCTTTTAGCTTAGTTTGCCCTCTACAAGGTGTTATAGTGGGGTCTTCCTCACAGTCTCTCCTCAAAGAGCCCGTGTTCAGCCCTTAGGCCCTCAGGCTTAAAATGCTATTTAGGGCCCCAGATTGTCCCCTTTTACAAAATGTAGGCATACAGACAGGATTTTACCCTCCAGGGGGTTTTGCTCTGGTTATTTTGGGCAATCAGAGCCTAAAAGACTACCCCTCTGTGTAAGTTAATGTTTGTTTGTTTGAAGTTGTTTTTCTTCACCTCCACCCTCTGGTCTGGGGAGCAGGTGTCCTTGCAGAAAAGCCCAGCTGTGACTGCTCATGCAGAGTGTTCTAAACAGGCACCCCAACCCTCCGAGACACCTTCGTTCGTGGAGAGCAGAGTCCCCGGGCGAGGAATCCATTTGTAGGAGAAGCCAGGCGGTGCTTTCTGCAGCCTCACTCAGTGACCTGGCCAGGACATGGGGAAGAGAGATGGGTACAGTGATTGCGAGTGAAGGTAGAGGTCCCTTGCATTGAGGGCACCATTTCCCGAGAGAAGGGATCTTCACTGGGAGAACTTCCCTGACTCTAAAGGGGTTTCTCTGGGGCAGGTTTGTGTGGCACGTTACCAGTGTGGCTTCTTATCTCCAGATGTGCTTTTTCCTGTCGGTTTATTATTATTACTAGAGTCCCGGTGCACAAAATCTGTGGGGTGACCAGGGGGTGATCAGGGCCCCTGCTGGCACCCGCCTTGGCTGGCCTGGGGCCTGTGGGCGGGGGGCAGCTCCTGCATTGAGTGTCTGCCCCTTGGTGGTCAGTGTGCATCATAGCGACCAGTTGTTCCGCTGTCTGGTCAATTTGCATATTAGGCTTTTATTATGTAGGTTGGGTTTTTTTTTGTTTTTGTTTTTTACTTTAATGAGGGGTTCATTATTTGTAGTGGTAAAACTAAGACTTCTGTCGACAGATTGCCTTTTTGTCATCAGGCTGCTCAGTGCTCAGCAGGTGACTGTCTTCTTGCTGATGCTCCTGAGGGCTGGTGAGGACCTCTCCTCCAGGGGCACTAGCTTGATGTCATCTTTCTTGCCAACACTCCGCCTTCCTCCAGAGAAGGCACCAGAACGCATGGACATGCACACTGGTCAGATCACAAGGTCATAGACACTTCCAACAGTGTTTTAGACTCTTGCTTTATCCTGTACCTACATAGCTCTGTGTGTTTCTGCTGCGCTGCTAAAAAGTAAGCTGCAGAAATAGGACAGGCTTAGGTTTTGACCTGCATCCCAGGAAGGATTTTAGAACTATTGCCCTGGATGACCCTGCTGCCGCTTGAGGTTGAGGTGGAGGTCGAGAGCCCACATCCTGTTCTGTTGCATTTGATGTGAGGCTCGAGTGGGAAGGTCTTTACTCCAGTCACCAAGGTCAGGGTCATCCAGTTCTCTGATAGCAGCAGGTTGGAAGGACATCGGCACGCTCAGTGGCCAGTTGGGGCTGTTGGTCCAAATGCTGCCCATCCTGCATCCTCGGAGCCTGGCAATGCCCTGGTTCAGTCACTGCCTCTGGTGGGAAAAGCTCCATGGTGCCTCTCGGGTCCTTCGCTGTTTAGAGTGAGGTTTAGAGTGAGGTTTTCTGTTTCGCTATTTGGGCAGCTTGCAATTCCGCATATTTCTCTGGGCCCTAGGGCATAGAAAACAGATTCAATCTCTCCTCTTGGATTGTGAGTTCCCCAAGCATAGGATAATATATAAATAAATTCCCTCTTTCCTCTGCAGCCCCAAGCACAGGCCTGGTGCTGTGGGTGCTCCGTGTGGACTTACAGCCCAGTGGGTGAATACACGAAGCCTCAGCTCAGAGGCAGTTAAGAACTCTGTAATCCGCTAGAGAGTGGGGCCAGCACTCCTCTTCCTCCTTTGAACTCTCTGTTCTGAAGAGCACCTACCAGCCCAAGGTTGGGTTAAATACGTGTACCTTTTGAGCTCTGCTCTTGGATATAGTTAAGAGGCCTGGTCCAGCCCGGAAACCTGTGTCGGCGTGGAGGCGGCTGACACCCACAGGCACACTTACTAGTAGGTGGTTTTAGGGAATAACGGCTGGAACTTTCCAGCGGTGCAGCTGTCTGGTGTGTGTAGAGAGACGGATGAGCGAGCGCTCTGCCCTCTGAACACAGGCTGTGGTGTGAGGAGCAGGGCCTCACCCGATGGCTGGCTCTCTGCTCCCAAGTGAGCTCAGCCCCTGTCGCCTGCAGGGTCCCCGAGCCACAGCTTGACACGCTCACCTGCCTGCTGGGGACCAGGGATGACCGGCTGATCCTGTTGCTTTGTCAGAAGATAGTGGTCAGGGCTCTTTCTGCCTCGGAGGAGTGGACTTAGGCTGGGGCTTGAGGACCCCCAAAGGTCAGCCCAAGGCTTGGTGTTACGGAAGGGAAATGACACAGTGCACTGATAACAGTCCTTCCCTTGAAGTGTTGTGACTGCTGGTGGCTGCGGAGTCACAGAGATGGCTCCGTCCTGTGTACATCTGAGCTCTCGGGTCGCGGTCTTGGGGGGTGTGTGTGTTTTGCAGAATCAGATTAAGATCTCAGAAGCATGTAGGGGTGAGTAAAACTGCCCCGCAGTCCGAGAAAGAAGTCTTTGTAAATGCACCAGTGGTCACCGCTCAGGTGTCCCTCACGGCATAGCACAGGCTGGGCCCAAGCACACCTTCAGATGCTGCAGGCCATTGCAGGCGGGACTAAGCTTTCTCCTACCCCCCCCCCCCCCCCCCCCCGCCCACGGTTACTTGAGGGGGAGTTAACTTCCTATCGGAGTTTTTTTGTTTTTTAACGATGGGTAATGAGAACACCCCTTCTCTTATGGGATGGGGAAGCTTCGCTGAAGGAGGATTACCCCTCTCTCCTTTGCCTTCAAGAGGCGGCTGCATGCGTGCAGTGGGTGGTGGAGGTTTCCAGAACCCTGGGTTGGCTGCGAGGCCTGGCCCTCCAGGAGGTAGGGGCGTTGGGGCACATTAAAGCTCGGGGTGAGCTGGCCGTGTGGAGAATGGGCTGGCGTGTCGGGTCTGCCGTGGTGGCCGAAGTAATCCAGGCCCTGCTCTGTTGAATCTGACCTGTGAACATTTTACCATGAAATTTTATACACCCTGGAGGCAGGGGCTGGTTGGTTTTGTGTGCAGAGCAAATAAATCCTGGAAAATCAGTCCTCCCTTCTTCACTGATACAACTGATTTGTTCCTTGGCTTCCCCCCCACTTCCCTCCCAACTTTGTTATTATAAAGGGAATGTGAGAAAATACATGCCTGCCAGAAGCCACACCCTTTTAACACTTGATCAGCAGCAGCTTTCAGCGGGGGCTGAATTCCAGCGAGCTCTGCACTCTGCACTCCCGGCGGGGCTCCTCTCCCCACTTCCTTGCCTCTTTGAGGTGAGGGGGATCTTAATCGACTGAGACAGCCGTGGGCTTTCATGAGCCTTGGTGTGGAGGGTGGGGCGGTGGGGAGAGGAAGTTAAGGTGAGGGGGCCAGGGCTGGCCGGGGAGACAGCAGCACATAAGGCCCCGCTGCACCTCTGCAGCCCCGGGGGCTGCGGGTGAGGGCCCACCACACCCACAGGCCAGCTGCCTTCACGCTGGCCACGCGTGTCCCCCTGACACAGATGCGGGAGTTTACATACTGTGCAGCGCTCTCCTAACAGCACCAGGTGAACTCTTGCAAATCTCCTCTCGGCTTGGTGACCGGAAATCGATTCCCAGGACATAGGAAAAACTGGTTTTGTTCTGTGAGAGGCCCCCAGGACCAGGGGTGGGTGTGTGCGGGTGGGGAGGTGAGTGGCAGAGCTGCTGGGATATGGGTTTGGGTGCTGGGATGTGAAGCCCAGCTCACACTTCCCAGGAGGGTAGCTTGGGGGAAGTGACTACCTCTCTGAGCCCAAGTTTCCTTTCCTGGAAAAAGTAGGATGGCAGAGGGAACTACCCCTTCGGATGGTTTTTGAGATTGAATCCCGGAAATGCCTAAGAGCACAGAGCGCAGTATGCTCATGACGTTTTCCCTGTTATTGGTTGCTCTTACTGTATCTGACTTCTCTGGTGTTCTTACCGTGGGGCCAAAAGCTTAGAGAAATATGTCTGAGATGCTTTCTGTATCCACTGGCGTCAAGCCCCGCGCCTCTGGGAGGACGAAAGGTCCAGGAGGCAGGTTTAAACACCAAGCTAGGATGTTCGGACCCAACTCGGGTTTCTCTCGTTCCAGGGCAGCATGCAGGTTCTGGTCACCTATGGCGGCGACCCCATCCCCAAAAGCCCTTTCTCTGTGGGCGTGGCCGCCCCTCTGGACCTGAGCAAGATAAAGATTAATGGACTGGAAAACAGTAAGTGTATGAATGGAGGGGCGGGTCATGGAAGACCAACATCAGGGGCTGCCGGCTAGATTCCCTTCAAAAGGCAGTTAGTCCACAGAGAAGTGATTCCTGCCTGAAGAGACGGTGTGGTAGGACAGACTTGTTTTGGAATTAGGGCCATGCATTGGGACCTACTTGCAGCTTGAGGTCACCGAGCCCCATTTCTTACTAGTATTTGTGCAGTGGAGTCAGGGGGTGGGGGTGGCGGGGGGAGCAGGAGGTGGGTATGTGTGGAGGTGGTCAGGAACACTCAAGGGAATATTGAGAAAATTAAATGAGCTAATCATTCAGTCCCTGGCACAGTGACTCAGTACCAGCCCTCGGTAACTGCTGGCACCACACTGGAATGTTTTCATTACAGAGCAGTCAGGCACATTGCTTTCTGGCGAGCATCTGCGGTGCCAGCTCTCCTTGGCCACGGCATCCACGTGAGGGTCGGGAGTCGAGCATAAGAGCCAGCTCCCTGGCACTCGGAAGCCACAACTACCAGGCGAACCGTCCCAACTGCTCCGCCCTCATCCCAGTATTTCTTTAGTTTGTTCGATATCTTAATTACCACAAGCTCATTTCCTTTCGTTTAAATTAAGAAAAAAGTTTATTAGGGAAAATTTCAAACATATAAAAGGAAAGAGAATAGTATAATATGAACACTGATGTACTTATCACTCTGCTTCAGCAGTTTAGTGTGTGATTATAAAATTATTATTTTTTTTAACCAAGAAACACACATACTGATTTTTCATCTAAAAAAAAATCACAGTTAGGAGTAAAGTCCACTTCAGCCATCCCCTCTTCCCTCCTTGGGGTTAACCAGAGTTATCGGTTCATTTTCTATCCTCCCAGACCCTCTCTCTGCATCTGTGCGTGGGTATCTGCCAGTAGGAAACATGGCCATGTTTATTTTGCATGGAAGTTATGTTGCTCTCCCCAGTGTCTTCAGCCTGCCTTATCATCAGCAGCGCTTCTGGGCGAACAGTCACACCAAGTGGCCATCCTGGCTGCCCCTCGGTGGCACACGTTCACCTGCCCTCAGGTGCATGGGAGGCTCAGTGCGAACCCCTAGGAAAGGGAGGCTTCCTGTTCCACCCATGAGGGTCCTATCGGGTCTCAGTAGGACCATCCGTGAGCACCTTCATTGACCTGTGACCCAAATGCTCGTGTTGTGAATGAGGCCAGCTCTCACTCCAGGGCCCTGAATCGAGCTTGATGCCCGCTCTGACCCTGGGGGCAGCCAGCTCTGAGCGTAGGAATGGCCACTGTCTAACCTTTCACATAGCCTCTCGTCGCTCCTTTCTCCGAGACACCAAGGGTTTCCACTCCAGACCCGGTAAATCTCAATGCCGATTAGGAAAATCCTTTGGGACGTGGACCTCCCAGGCCTCCTTGCTGTGGTTGCACAGTGCTCGTCGAGGCAGGCCCCGTGCTGCCCGGGAGTCAGGATTTCCTGGGGGGTGGGGGGGCACACTATGTTCAGGTTCCCAGGGTTTTTGTTTTGGTTCAAAGTCCCTTCCCTGTTTTTGTCAAATGCGGCCTGCTGTGCAAAGACCTTTCAAATACCAGCTCCGTGACTTTTGCCTTCTTGGCTGTAGGATTAAATTTGCTGCCAAGAATTAGTAAATAAAGCACTGGCTTATGGAGATGTTTTGATATAAAGTTAACACTGAAAGTGAGTAAAGGAGAGAAGACAGTGTCAGATTATAGCTTACTGGCCAGCAAAGTAGATTGTGGAGTCAAGTAAATGTAGGTTTGAGCCTCAGCTTTGTGATCTGCTGGGTACGGACCCCTGACCAAGTACTTCACCTTCCTGGGTCTCAGTTTCCCCATCGGTTAAAGCCCTTGGTTACCAGCAAATACCCCCTGGGACTGTGGTGGAAGGTGAAGGAGATGATGTGCTGTACTAAGGCCTGGTGTACAGAATGCATTCGGTAAATGATAGCTGTCACTATTAATATTAATAATCGTTCATGAATAATTAATTGGCTCACCTTTTCCAGGAGTGGAAGTTGGGAAGGATCAGGAGTTCGCCATTGACACCAGAGGGGCAGGAGGCCAAGGGAAGCTGGACGTGACGATCCTGAGCCCCTCAAGGAAGGTGGTGCCCTGTCTGGTGGCGCCGGTGGCGGGCCGGGAGAGCAGCACAGCCAAGTTCATCCCACGGGAGGAGGGGCTCTATGCCGTGGATGTGACCTACGACGGACACCCTGTGCTGGGGAGCCCCTACACGGTGGAGGCCTCACTACCGCCCGATCCCACCAAGGTCAGCTTTTGTGTTTGTTGGAGAGCATGTCCCCTGCTATCTAATACACCGGAACTAGTCCTTCTCTGATCCTGGCAAACACCTTTACAAAACCCTGTTGTGATGATAGTCAGTTCTCTGTGGCTGACAGTAGTTCTCTCTCCTCCAGGTCAGCGTACAGGGTCCTGTGAGCAGCTGGGCCCCTCCCTGCTCCTCCTCGCGCTGCCTGGCTGTGAGGGGCTCCCCTCCCCCCAGTTCAGTTCCTTCATTTGTTTTTTGTTTTTTATTAAATGTTTTTATTGATTTGAAAGAGGAAGGGAGAGGGATAGAAACATCAATGATGAGAGAGAAACATCCTTGATCAGCTGCCTCCTGCACGCCCCCCACTGGGGTTCAAGCCTGTAACCTGGGCATGTGCCCTGACCAAAAATCAAACTGTGGACCTCTTGGTTCCTAGGCCGACACTCAACCACTGAGCCACACCGGCTGGGCTGCTCCTTCATTTGTTAGTGTAATAATGGTCCTGGCTTCGAAGCGAGCCTGTCAGGTAGGGGAGACGTGAATGTGGAGGCCTCCGCCCAGCGCCTGGCACACAGTGAACTCTCCCACAGATGCTGTACTAATTAATATAAAATAGGCTGTTCTCATGATCGCTTCTTCCTGGTAGTCACGAATCAAGGGTGTTAGAGTATTCCCCATGGTCTGAATGGCATGAATCCTATAAAACTGTCTGGGATGAAAGCTTGACTCTCCCCTCTCCCTCTTTAAAAACAGTTTAATATTTTTGTTTTTACATTTTTATTAGACTTTATTTTTTTAGAGCAGTTTCAGGTTCACAGTACGATTGAGAGAAAGGTAAGAGGTTTCCCTGCCCCACACATGCATGGCCGCCCGTTACCACCGTCTCCCAGCGGAGCGGTCCGTCTGTTATAAGTGATGAGCCTACATTGACACCATCATCACCCAAGTCCATGGTGCACATGGGGGTTCGCTCTTGGTGGGTGTTGAACCGTCTATGGGTTTGGACGAATGTCTAATGACGTGTAGCCACCATCACAGTTATTTTCTCATGATGCAGAATTGTTGAGGGAGGTGTGGCAGCCAAAGCAACAGTGAGGTCATGCAAGCTGTTCTGTGTGTGTTTGTGGGCCTGGATGCGAGGCTTCCAGCTCTGCCTCTGAGGTCCGGAAGGTGGGCGGGCAGGAGAGAGGGCGTGTGCTCTGGCTTCAGAGGCCGCACCTCTCTGCTGGGCCTCACAGCGCTGATTCGTTCATTGCGACGTCTCCCTTAGCCTTTTGCAGCTCTAACTCAGTGGTGTGAGTGAGTGTGTCACAACCTGGGCCAAGGGGAAAGGCCACTTCATTGAGATGCAGTTCAGTGCTGCTTCAGGGCGTGGGTGTTGAAAGCAAGTACCGGTTGGGCAGCAATATGGGTGTCAGGCAGCGTCTGACTTTTTATTCCTTCCCCACGTAGGTGAAGGCCCATGGGCCTGGCCTGCAGGGTGGTCTTGTGGGCAAGCCCGCCAAGTTCACCATCGACACCAAAGGGGCTGGGACCGGAGGTTTGGGCCTCACCGTGGAAGGGCCGTGCGAGGCTAAAATCGAGTGCTCCGACAACGGCGACGGGACCTGCTCCGTCTCTTACCTTCCCACAAAACCCGGGGAGTACTTCGTCAACATTCTCTTCGAGGAAGTCCACATCCCTGGTTCTCCCTTCAAAGCCGACATTGAGATGCCGTTCGATCCCTCTAAAGTCATGGCGTCCGGGCCAGGCCTGGAGCGCGGGAAGGTGGGCGAAGCCGGGCTGCTCAGCGTGGACTGCTCGGAGGCGGGCCCCGGGGCGCTGGGCCTGGAGGCCGTCTCGGACTTGGGAGCGAAGGCTGAGGTCTCTATCGAGAACAACAAGGACGGCACCTACGCAGTGACTTACGTGCCCCTGACCGCCGGCATGTACACACTGACCATGAAGTACGGTGGGGAGCTCGTGCCCCACTTCCCCGCCCGCGTCAAGGTGGAGCCTGCCGTGGACACCAGCAGGGTCAAAGCCTTTGGGCCAGGAATAGAAGGAAAAGGTGGGTTCCATCAACAAAAAGAGGAGGGCTGCAAACTGCCCCCTCCCCCCCCACCACCCCCCACCCCCGCCCCGGGCAGCCTTTGTCCTAACCTGTGCACAGTGGTTGTGTTGTCACTGGCTGAGGCTGCCCTAGAAGAGGCTCCTTTCTGGTGTGTGTGGTGGGAGGCACATTAGCTTCCTGATTTTGAGCGTCAGACCACTTGTTTGCTGTCACTTAATTGTGTCTTAAGTGCTAAGAACCTTGTTCTTGGGTTGCTCCTGGGTCCGAGGTGTTGGTGACATTCTTACCTGTGCAATTTGCTCAGCAGATGTGTTTCGTGAAGCCACCACCGACTTCACTGTCGACTCACGGCCCCTGACGAAGGTGGGGGGCAACCACATCAAGGCCCACATTGCCAACCCCTCGGGGGCCTCCACCGAGTGCTTCGTCACGGACAATGCCGATGGCACCTACCAGGTGGAGTACACACCCTTCGAGAAAGGTGAATAGACTTTTCCTTGGACGTGACCCTTGTTCAAAACTGTACTTGGCCCTTGCCTCCTGGTGGCTAAGGCTGATGTCTGCCCGTGTGCTCAGTGCATCGTCTCAGCAGAGGCACTTGCAAAGTGACGGGGACCATGTGAACCCATCTCCCCAGTAGAGCCGCCCACGCAGGGCCTGGCATGCTGGCCCTGTTGTGTGACAGGTGGGCTGGGTCCAGTCTGAGCCTCATCTGAGCAGTGATGGGGTGATAGATACCACAGATGTTGCTCATGTGTGTAATTTTTTTACCACATTGATTTCTTTCCTGAATATTAAGAATTATAAAACATTTTGATAAATGGTAAAAGCGTAAAGAAAGACATCAAACTACCATATAGTCTCGTTACCTGGATATATGATCCCTGTAAATATTCTGGTATAGATATTTTAATCTCTTTTTATACATGCATGTATATTCTATTTTATGGATTTTTCTTTGTCTTTTGGTTAATGACTGGATGGAGTTTTCCCAAAACAGGGTAGTATGTTTAAAATGACTGACTTCAGTGTAGACCTAGTGACATTTGTTTGCAGGAGAGACCGTTTGTGTGTGTGAGTGTGTGTATGTGGGGGGAGGGAGGGTGGGGATGGGGGTATGTGAATGCCAAGTGAACAGAAAGCATAAATAGACTATTTGTATTTTTTTAAGTCAGATTATACCAGTGTTACGGTTTCTTTAACAACATAGTAACGCTTGCAGACATGAATGTGAAGTAAAACCCTGGAGTAGTTTCCCACAGCTGGGCAACCCCGGGACAATACGGTTTTGTTTGTTGTTCTGAACAGGCCTCCATGTAGTGGAGGTGACATACGATGATGTGCCCATCCCAAACAGTCCCTTCAAAGTGGCTGTCACCGAAGGCTGCCAGCCATCTCGGGTTCAAGCCCAAGGACCTGGGCTGAAAGAGGCCTTTACCAACAAACCCAATGTCTTCACTGTGGTTACCAGGTGAGCAAGGCCTGGGGTTGTGTGTTGACTCCATAAAAGGAGTAGCTCTCGGTAGCTTAACTCTTTTTAAGAAGTTCTGTGGGTGTTGCCTGCATATGTGTCACGTCTCCCAAATTTTGAGAGGCTTTTTTTCCCCCTTCATGATTAAAGGAGGCATTTTGTTCTGTAGAGACTTACATTACAGAGAAAGACCAAGTATAGCAAAAAGGTACCAGAAAGCACAGATCATAACAGTCATAAAACTACTGAGCAATCCAGGACTAGACGGAAGCTCTTTAACCTGACAGTGCTGACATAGACAGCCAATCTCATCTCTAAGTGAAATATGAGAAGAATTTCTATTGAAATCCGTCACAGGCACTTACCTGAATTGTATGTGCCATTGTAGCCAATGCAATTAGATAAGAAAAATAAATGAAGGGTAAGCATTAGAAAGGAGGGTTCAAAGCTGTCTTTATTTATATTCCATCGTTGAGAAATTCCCCGTGTGCGCAGTGTCATGGTAGTTGAGCTGAGTTGGCCAAATGGGAAATTTATAGAGGGATTTTAAATGAATTTTGTCAATAAGCAGACTGGCATGAACCACCAGTGCTACTTTGCGTTCTTTTCCACACTTTCCAGAGGGGCAGGAATTGGTGGGCTTGGCATAACTGTCGAGGGACCATCAGAGTCAAAGATAAACTGCAGAGACAACAAAGACGGCAGCTGCAGCGCCGAGTATGTCCCCTTTGCTCCGGGAGATTACGATGTTAATATCACGTATGGAGGCGATCACATCCCTGGTAAGTTCTCCCTTAGAAAGGAACCTGAAGAATAGTTGATTATGCGTGAAAGCTGGTTTGATTTTGCGTATCTCCCTGAATAAGAAAAATAGCTGACATTTGCAGTCACTGCAAAGGGAGGGTTTTCCTTAGGGCTGCATCTCCAAGAATATCCCAACTCCCAGTAGGACCAGTGCCGTGATGAAAAAGTGTTGGCTTGGAGTTTTGACTGACAATCGCCTTCATGTGTTGGAGAACCTAGTTCTTAATTAGAAGAAAAGCTGTTTATATACAAAGTTGAAAATCTCTTTATTTTGTGGTTGGTTCTTACTCATCTTATACCAGTCCATGCATCTTGTTTTCTATTTTTCAATTGACAGTCCTTGTAGCTGATAAAGACACACAACTCAAATTCTTTAATTTCTTTTCTGTGGAATGATATACTGTATACGTTTACTGAAAACAGGGTTTGTCATCCTCAGAACTGTTGATATTTTGGGCGGGGTAATTCTTTGTTGTGGGGGTCCATCGTAGGGTATTTAGTGGCCCATTTTTTGGCAACCAAAAATGTCTCCAGATATTGTCATATGTCCAGTGGGGGATAGAATGACTCCTCTTGAGAACCACTGCTATACACGATTCAAACAGTAAAGAAATATATGAATTAAGTAAGTAAGGGCCCTCCAACTTTCATGTTCCAGCAGGAAGAGTTTTCACAGGTTCTAGTTCTGTTTATTGGATCAAACATTTGCCACCCAACACACATTGAGATGTGTAGGTGAGTGTGTGGTGTGGTGTGGATGCAAGTTCAAGGTCTCGAGGGCGGCTCCTAAATCAGCTTATGCCTTGTCTCAAAAGTGGTGAGAAAGAGGGCAGAGTCCCACCCCGAGAGCCCCAGAGCAGGAGGAGCCTTGGGTGGGTTAGTGTTCTTGCCCTGCAGGCCGTGAGCCCAGGGTGAGACCGAGGGGAAGGGGCAGGCTGAGGGTCCTGTTTTCAGGTTTCTGGATTGGCTCCCCGGAAGCTGGAGTGTCCCCGGGCCACACATATGTTCCTGACTCTGTCGTTCTTTCCCCTTGTCATGTACAACCGCACACACACTCACAATCACTTTTTCTTTCTCTCACGTTGATCAGAAAGCATTGATATTCTGCTCAAAGTAATTCTCAGATGTTCATTTAAGCATTAATTTATTTAAGGCAATATTTGTCCTCAAATTTGACCTTGTAGCTGTTGCAGTATAGGTTTTAAATTCCTGTAATCACTTATCAAGGGGAATTTAGCCATGGACCAGACAGTCAAAGCTCCTGGCCTCTGGGAGCTTCTTGTCTATTGTTTATGGCACTGAAATTCATGGTTTAACTGCTATGAAAAAAGACCAGGGCTCAGTGACAGTGTACAGAGCCATGGGTACCTTTTGGAGTTTTACCAGCTCTGCAGTTCATGGGATAGGACAGTAGCTCAGAGAATGTCGCCAGGGATGACCTGGTGGCTCCAACCAGGCAGGCAGCAGTGGAGATGAGCATCTCCTGGCTGTGGACGCCGCAAAGCTATTTTGGCTTTATTGGGAAGGTCTAAAGGACCCTCCGCTTCGACATTCCCCTTGCAGGAGAGGGTGAGAGTTTGGTCCTGTGTCTGATCCCTGAGCTTGAAGTAAATGGCCATCTGTATAACAACAGAAAAAGACCCATATTCAAAGTTTCATACTCCCTGTTGCTTCCAAATGCCAGTTGCTTCTAGACCCCAGAATTTTCCCAGGCAGCGTCTTTTAGTGGAGTGTTGGCCGTTTGTCTTAGTGTCAGGCTTCATAGCTAAGGTAACTGGGGAGGTGCTGCTGTGAAATATTCAGCAACCTGTTGGCTTCTAATTTGCTTTCATGGGAATTTTAGTTGGTTAAACATTGGCCCAGTTTTTCCTGGCCTGGTACAAACCCATAGTGGGGTTATTTTTAACAAGGTATCCTGTGTTAGCCGCAACGGCGTATTGGTTTCCTCTGGTGGTCTGTTTGTGGTGGCTGTTTGGACCTGGGATGAGTGCATCGGCAAGGAGGTCTGCCATGGTTGATTGATGATGTCTGCCTGGGGTATGGATCAGGGGAGTGATACAGAATGCTTCATATCTGCCACCTTGAACTTGAAGTTATCTTGCTGGTGCTTGGTTACTCTCATGCTAAGTTCAGACAACTTCCAATGGGGCTCAGCATCCCGTGGCCTCTTTTTCAGGCAGCCCCTTCAGGGTTCCTGTGAAGGATGTCGTAGACCCCAGCAAGGTTAAGATTGCCGGCCCCGGGTTGGGCTCCGGTGTCCGCGCCCGCATCCTCCAATCCTTTACGGTGGACAGCAGCAAGGCTGGCCTGGCTCCCCTGGAAGTGAGGGTCCTGGGCCCACGAGGTGAGTATGCATCCTGCCTTCCTGCTGACATTCATCTTGCCCAGGGGGAGGCAGCTGTGACCTGGAGCAGGCACTTAGCTTTTGAGTTTGGTCATGAACTTAGTTTTTTTAACTTTTTAAAATTGATTTTTAGAGACGGGGAAAGGGAGAGGGAGAGAGAGAGAGAAAGAGAAACAGAAACATGGCTGAGAGAAGCATCAGTCGGCTGCCTCCTGCACGTCCCCTACCAGAAACCCACAACTCAGGTTCAGTTCTTTAAAGTAGAGGGATGAAGCAGGTAGTGTTGGGCTCTCACATGTGCAATAATTGTGCAGCTGCTTCATCTTGTGTTTCGGTGTGTGTGAGGTGACGGGGGTTGGTCTGTTTGGGTGGGTGGTGGGCTCAGAGGTGATACCTCTGTTTGAAATGCCTTCATGCTCACGTGGAACATCCCCCACATTTCTGGACATGACAGCTACTCAGCCACTTGCCACCTGGCTTTGTCACTGTCCCAAACCCTTGGGGAGAGGGGGTCTCCTCGGGGGATGGGCTTTGTTGACAATTCGGTCTGCCCTTTTGGCACCCTGGAAGTGGGGTTTGGTAAGATGAGCAGGCCATTTTGGGACAAAGCACTTAAGTTATCTTAAATTTCTCAAATTAACTGGATTTGTCCCCGATGATATGTTCATAGAAGTGCAGGTAGGGGAGCACCTTTTTTGAAGAGGAACTTTCTCCTTGAAGGATTTAGTTCAGTAGGAGGTTATGCCCTTTAAAACTCATGGTAGAAGCAGTTTGGGGAAATGAGGTCATGGGGCTAGAATTTGATTGTGCGGAGTTTCTGAGCCTCTGTGTATCCATGCGTGTGCATGAGAGAGTGAGTGGGGAGGAGGAGGGGGAAGCTTAGATATGTCCCTCTGGTATGGAGGATTCTTAAGTAACAGCCTTTTAATTTTAGCTGATGAGACAGATTCCCAGTCATGGCGCAGCCCCTTGAAAGCCATTTCAGAGTTCTTTAAAGGGGACCCGAAGGGTGACTTTATGGAGACAGGTTTGCATTTTCCTGTTGGCTGCTGCTCTAATTTATGTAATCGGAATGCCTCTTGCTGGCCTCACCCCCGAAATTGCCTCCTCTGCTTTGCTTAATGCGCATGCTATGCTTTGGTTAACCTACCCTGCAGTTGACCCATCCTTGAGGCTTGTGTTTAGAACGGGGATCTAGAATCTGCCGACCCAGTGCATGCCTTGATTATGCTTTAACATAATCTCCAGCTGTCTCCCGCATGCATCACATTGATGGCTCCCTCACCCCATGAGAAGGGCACCCTCACCTGCCCTGCACTTACACCCAATGTGCTGCCCCTTTGGTCTTTGCCAAAGTGGCCACAAGTCTTGACTGGCCAGCCCATTGGTTAATTTTTGCTGTTCCGAGTTCTGGACTCTGTGGCCCTTTCTCAGCTATAGAGTAAAGTTTGCCGCGTCTTAAGCATGCCTAACCAGCTTGAAAGGATGTTGTAGCATGTCTGCAACATGCACCTTCACCACACGCCCTCCAGGAACAAGTGCGGGCAGTCTCCTTAATTATACTCCAGGGCCGACTGAGGTACTTCAGCCAATAGCAAGCTAAAGGTGTCTCTTGGAGTCATTCTGCAGCCACGCATTGAGGATCCTGTCTCCTGTAATTTCCTAGGCCTCTGATTGTGGCCTGCTTGCATTCATGTTACTCATCAGTGGAAACCAATAGCTCTTGGGGATGACTGTGATCCCTTCTGAACGCAGCCCAGGGTGGAGTGGAGGGGAGGGGAGGCAGTTCCTCAGACCTCTCATCTCTGTCCTCAGGCCTGGTGGAGCCGGTGAATGTGGTAGACAATGGGGATGGCACACACACGGTGACCTACACCCCATCCCAAGAAGGGCCGTACATGGTCTCTGTTAAATATGCTGATGAAGAGATCCCTCGTAGGTAAGTTCTTGACACTTAGGGAAGGGGTGCAAACCAGAGTCTAACCCACCCCTCCACAGGGTTCACCAGCATTGCTCTGGTGGCCCACCCACACATCCATCCATCCGTCTGATCTGCAGGTACCATGGAGAACCTTTGTGGCTCCTGCCCCTAGCCCAGTGATGGCGAACATATGACACGTGAACTCATTTTTTTGGTTGATTTTTCTTTGTTAAATGGCATTTAAATATATAAAATAAATATCAAAAATATAAGTCTTTGTTTTGTTATGGTTGCAAATATCAAAACATTTCTATATGTGACACAGCACCAGAGTTAAGTTAGGGTTTTTCAAAATGCTTACATGCCGAGCTCAAAAGGTTCGCCATCACTGCCCTAGCCTCCCCTGCTTCCCCTTTCTGCCATTATTAACTTAAAGACAAGCTGAAATTAGGAGTTGGGAATTTGGGGGGAGGATGCATTAATTTATCAGTCTTTTTTCTTCTGACACTGCAAGTAGTTTTCTGATTCAGGCAAAGCCTTTTACTTTTTTACTTGAGGATTTGGTTGACAATAGCATTCCCACAAGGGTTTGGATAGAAATCTTGTTCCTCATTCATATTAATACAGAAAGTATTGCATAAGCTCTTTACTTCCCACATCAGCCTTCAAAGGTTTTTTAAAATCATACTTAAGATCAAAAAGCTTTGTCCATACCCCAACATACATATTTTACATAAAGATATGTATGTATCTCTAGCTAAATAGAAATGTGATTTATAAATTATATTTATGTGTTCACTTTACTAATAGCATACCATCTAAAGCATACTAAAAATAGAAAATAAGAGGATGAGGTAAAATATTAAAACTGAAATTTCAGTGTTCTCTTCCTATTGACCATTGTTTTAGCATAATAAAAGTAGGTTAAATGTGTTTAACCCCATGTTTCCCAAACTAATTTTGGAATTAGTTTATATCCCCTGGATTGCAGTCAGGGAAAGCTGGTCTGTTGTATGAGGGTTACTGCCTCATAATTGTAAATTTCTGCTGGACTTAAGACATGGACTAAACTCACCATTTTATCTGCTGCAGGAATCCTCTTTGCAGTCCCAGTTCCTTTGTGTAAGAGAGGTCAGATGGAGCAGGGTCGATGTGTATCCATACTGACCGAGGGTATGTGTGTCTGTCAAGTCCCTTTAAGGTCAAGGTCCTTCCCACATATGATGCCAGCAAAGTGACTGCCAGTGGCCCGGGCCTCAGTTCCTATGGTGTGCCCGCCAGTCTTCCAGTGGAGTTTGCGATCGATGCCAGAGATGCCGGGGAAGGCCTGCTTGCTGTTCAGATAACGGTAACTCTGCGTTCTTTTCTGGAGTCAGACTAATAAAGCCTAATTCTCTGGCCAGAGGTAAGAACCAGGATGTTAATAACCAGCTTCTGGCATGATACCAATGTTTGACAGATTGTTCCCACCAGAGAGTCAGTCAGTGTGCACGAGGACATGCATGCTTGTCTGAGAGGTCTGAGGGTATAGCCCCAAGTACCACCTTCTGGTGAATCTCATGTATTTGCCGTTATAGCTAGTCCTATGTTTTTATGTTAAAATGTTAACTTACTCATTGGATTCGTTATGACTCAGTTCTGCTGCATATCACGAGCCCCAAAATAAGAGTAGCTTCAACACATGTAATTATTCTCTCCTGTTAAAGAAGCCCAGGGCAAGGCACCTGGGTGCTGTGGCTCCTCAGTGAAGCAGCCCCATCTCTCTCCTCCTCTGTCCTCGTGTGTGGCATCTGTCCTTCAGGTCTCCTCGTGGACCACGAGGCCGGGTGCCCTGGTCATTGATCCACGGGGCAGGCTAGAAGGAGGAAGACAGGCCGACTGGAGAAATAGGGCCTTCCAATCAATCAGCTCTCCCAAAGAGCCCTTCATCCTCCCTCACAAGACTTCCACTCCCTTCTTGTTTGCCAGAAATTTGTCAAGTCATGTGGCCAGACCTAGTGACTAAGGATGCTGGGAAGTGGAGTCTTCTGTTCTGGGAGCAGTGCACCTAGCTGAGGATTAGGGTCCTATTATTGAGGAGAGAAGGGAGTGAGCGTGGTTATGTGCAAGCAGGTCCTCTGCCCCCTTGGGGCATATATCAATGGATTGGGGGATAAAACACTATTTGTTCACTGGACAGAAAAATTACTACAAATTGATTGTGTCCATCGTGTTGTTAAAGGGATCTGTGACCTCTCCTCTTCCTACCAAAAAATCAAGTTGTGTGAAGCCAGTAATTCTGTCTCCTCCCACTGGAGGCACTAATTAGTGAGCAACATGTGTCAAGGTCTTCCATGAATTGTTTCTAAGTCTTGAGGACAACATCCTAAGTAGCATTTCTCTGTGCTCCACAGGACCAAGAGGGAAAACCCAAAAGAGCCGTTGTCCAGGACAATAAAGATGGCACGTACGCCGTCACCTACATCCCCGACAAGACTGGTCGCTACATGATCGGGGTCACCTATGGGGGGGATGACATCCCGTTGTCTCCCTACCGCATCCGGGCCACACAGACCGGCGATGCCAGCAAGTGTCTGGCCACAGGTGAGTGCAGGCCAAGAGCCTGAAAGCAGGGTCTATCCCTTCTCTGCCACGTAATAGCTGTGTGATCGAGGCAAGAAGCTCAACCACTCTGAGCTTCAGTCAGACTTAAAGTGAAGATCTTTCTTACAACATTTAAATTCAAGAACCTCTTCTAAGGATCAGAGACTGTTTCACATGCTCCCTTCAGCAAAGATTAGATGAGGTCAGGCGTGAAGAATGCACAGCACAGTGCCAGGCACGTGGAAGCTATAATTACTGTATTATTTTCGAAGTGGGTGCATTTGTTGAGACATAACTGTAATGCTGCTCCCATGAAAAGCAGCGAATGTATGCCTTTCATGAGTTGTTAAATTATTCAGGATCACCTCGGGCCATTATGAGAAACACATTCAAGCATCTAGGTTTTTCCCTCAACACTTGGGACTGATGTCTGAGTCCCTCGGGAATTCTCCAGGAATATTTGAGCATCACCGTTCCTTCCATTTCTAAGAAACAACTATTGGGAGTCCGTGGGTCCTTCCGTTTCTAAGAACAGCTCTTACAGCTCTGATGCTGCCTCAAGCAGATTTAACACATGGATGCCCATGTCTCAAAGGAAACAGACTTGCTTCTCTTTAAATAAAATTACACATAGGTGCCCCCTGGATGTGTTCTATTTCTCTCCTATCTTGTCTTGCTTTGAATGGAGACAATCTTTTGGCTTTCAGGGCAAGCTTGTAAATTGCTCGCCTTGGCCCTTGTTTGGCCCACCCATGGCAAAATTTGAGAAAGTTTGAAATAGTGGCCAGTCTGCCACATGCTAGATCTGGATTATTGTTGTTAACCTGAGGGCATGTAATACTAGGAGGTGACTTCCTCCTTGTTTTCCCTTCCTTAGCTCAGGCGGACTCCTGAGCAGACAGACACGATGCTCTGCTTAACCTGGGAGCTCCTATAGGCCACACCCCTGGTCTGTCATTCAGGGGATTCCAAAGTCTGACTTCTACTCATGTCTGAACAACATGTTCTTATCCCTGTTGTTTCTGCCCACTCTCTCTGTGTGTGTGTTGGGGGGGGACGGGGGGGAGTTGCCAATGTGCTTGTAATTTACACTTGTCTGCACTCCCTGATGTTGTGTGGATTCTGTGTAAAGGGATCTACAAAAAGAAAGAGAGACTGGTCATTGTTTAGGGACCGAGGTTGAACGTCTTCCCTAGCCAGAAGCACCCACCCTTCAGAACTCAGCCATTTCCCCTTTTCTCAGGAAGCCCTCTGTCAATGTGGCAACCCTGGGATAGAACTTTTAGAGGACACCTCTCTGAAGAACAATTGAGGATTTTTTTTTTTTCCTGCAACTTAGTTCCCCCTCAGGACTTCCACAGCAGGCTGAGCTGTCATTCTTTGTGCCCGACCTGCATCCCACTGCTCTGTTATATTATGAGCATTTCAAGAACAGAAACTGTGTTTTGCTCACCTTTGTGTGTACCTGGCACTGAAGAAAATGCCCGACATATGTTTGCTAATGAATGTTGACTTTCATCCCATACCCTTGAATGCTGGCAGACCAGATCCAACATTTGGTTGACACCCAGAGCCTGAGATATCCCTTATTTAATAAACAATGGATGACGTGCTCCCTTCAGCAGTACCTTCCCAGGTGATTCCTGGAACATCCCTGTATGCGGTGGCAGTTAAAGGTCTAACGTTTATAGATACAGACAACACAAAAGCGTGTGATTTGAGTTTAGGTCTCCAGGGTAACTGTCCACAGCTGAAGCTTCTCTTCTCTCCTCCTGAACTTTCCTCCAGGTCCTGGAATCGCCTCCATTGTGAAAACCGGCGAGGAGGTGGGCTTTGTGGTTGACGCCAAGACTGCCGGGAAGGGGAAAGTGACCTGCACGGTTCTGACCCCGGACGGCACTGAGGCTGAGGCCGACGTTATCGAAAATGAGGATGGCACCTATGACATTTTCTACACGGCTGCTAAGCCAGGCACCTATGTCATCTACGTGCGCTTCGGTGGCGTGGATATCCCCAACAGCCCCTTCACTGTCATGGTAAGGAAAGTCCCTTCTCTGCAGCATCTGTTACTGGCAGAAACAAAATAGCTGCTATTTGTTAAACCCTGGCTAGCACATCCCCTTCCACTTTTTTCTTGAAAGCTTTTTTTTCTTAAGCAGTCATGACCTTTTAGGGACTCTCTAGGATCCCAGGCAGCCTTTGGCTCTAAGAGTTTTTAGGGAATGTTACCAGCTACCAAGTATCCATCATGCTAAGGGTCTTAGGCAGTGCCCTAGCCTAAGCACAGTTCAGAAAGATAAACTGACAAAAAACATAAGGGGAACATTATACTTTTTTATTCTGCTGTTCTCCGCCTCCCTGCTCCCCCATCACCATGGTCTTCAGGAGACAGAGACTTGACTTTGGTGTCTCATGACTCAGAGGACCTCCAGTTGTGCTTTGGAGAGATTCAGACTTTGCATGTGAAGGGAAATAGCTTGTCTTTTAAAACTAGGAACATCTGGGGAAAAGAAACCATTATACACACACTTCTAGGCCAAAGAATGACACGGCTCTTTAATTTTCAATCTGAGTGACTTTCAGATTTCTCGCTGGTTATTAAGGTTCTTCATCCAGGAAAGCAGTTAGACACCTTAGCAGCATTCGCTCAGTTAACCCTCAAAGCAAGCATCGTTGGCCCTTTTACAAATGAGCTGTAGGAGGAGGGGTCAGACTCAAGTCCACGGAGCCCAAAGTGCCCGCTCTAGACAGCTGCTGAGCGCTGTGCGCTCCCTCACCCAGTGTCCCTTGAGACCGTGGCCGCAGCCACCCGTGGCTGCAAAGCTCATAGGCCTCAGTGGCTTGGCCCCACGCACAGCCTTCAGAGCCCCCTCCAAGGGTCACACTTTTTGCAGCCACGAGAAGGGCATGAAGACTCCATTTCAAACGGGAGCCCGAGTCTCTCTTCCAACCGTGTGTCGTGTGTTGCAGCTCTTTCCCTTCCCGTCGACGTTTGTTTATCTGTGAACGTGCCCGAGGTCCGGAGGCTCTCTCACGTCTCAAGGATACAAACACTTGCCAACTTTTGATGCTGCTCGTTTGGAGTGCTTTTCTCCTTCAGGGCTGGGAGAAACGCAGCTAGAAACCTGGTGTCCTGATCCCAGAGGAGGGTCCCATCTCGGGTTTTATCTGGTTGGCTCGAATCGGGCGGGGTCGTTTTGGCAGACACGGCAGAGACCTGAAGTGGGAGCCACCAAACTCATTAGGAATGAATGTCCCCTTGACCCTGGGATGCACAAAGGATACTTTGGATGGACACACTGCCCCCAACCACAGCTGACGGCACAAGCGCGCATCACCCACAGGACCAGGCTTGGGTCTCCCTCTCCCCTCCGAGCTTTCTCCAGCCTCACCTCCGGGCACTGACTTTCTTTCCATTGGCTCCTTCTGGGTAGATTCCCTGCCTCCCTCTACAGTCTTGGCCAAAAGGCCACGGACACCCAGTACTGCCTTTGCAGCAAATGTCATAGGGAGACTGGGTGGGCTGGCTCAATTCTGTGTACCACCAGAAGACATGCACAGGAAGTCACGGGTCTAGCAGCTTATCTGCTCATCACTGTTGAGAAGTCCTGACTCAGAGGCCATCACGTAGCCATTGAAAGATCTTCCTTCCTGGCAGTGTGTCCCTGACTGTCCCCAATCTGAGAGGCCCCTAGAGGCAGGGGAGAGGGCTGTTCCGAATGTTGCTGCTCACCAAGCTGCCTTGGTGAGTGAAGCTCCCTTTCGGCAGATGAGAAAGTACACGAGAAGGAGTGCGCATGGGCACGTGGGCCTGCCTCCACAGGGAGGCCTTCCGATGCTTGTTTGATTTGGCAGGAGAGGGAACCCCTCCCTTATTAGGTCAGTTGGATCAGGGACATGAAGTCTGGTTTTTAAAAAATTTTTATAAAGACTTTTAAAATATGAACTACTGTAGACACTTACCAAGTAATAGGAAACCACCTGCCCAGTTTCATGCTGCAGAGGCGACGAGTGTTAGGGTTTCCCATCTTTTTTTGTGCCGGGATCACACCATGCACATTGCTTTGCAACTTGCTTCCTTCCCTCATCGTGCCATGGAGGCCCTTCCATCTTAAGTCCCCGGACTTGACCAGCTCTCCAGAAGGGACAGACTCCCACCATCTACATAGCCGACTCCCTTGCAGATGGACATTTAGGTTGCTTCAGGTTTTCATGACCACAAACAGCTCTGGTAAAACCACTTGCACGCATCGCTTACCTATGGACTTTCCTGCTAGTATTTCTATAGATCTGCTTCCTAGGAATGGGGTCATGGGTTCAAAGGGCATGTGGATTTGACATTCAAAGAGAGGACGTCAGCTTGCTCTCCACAAGGGTAGGGAGAAGGCAGAGCGAGAGGCTTTCTGCTGTGCAAGATGAGCAGATGGGGAGGAAGCAGCCCTCAGGGCATAGAACCTACTGAGTAGCAATGTCCCTCCAATGAGACTCCCTACTAACCTCCATTTGCCACCAACCAGGCCACAGATGGGGAAGTTGCGGCCGTGGAGGAGGCACCGGTAAATGCATGTTCCCCTGGATTCAGGCCCTGGGTACACTTTTTTTTCTTCTTTTTTTGCATTTCTGTGTTTACTCAGCCTTCATTTCAGAAAAGCTACAGCCCGCTTCTGGGGATTGCTTAAGCCCTCTGGGTGTCCTGGTCACTGGTCTGTCCCCCACTGATCAGTCCATCACAATGAGCCCTGCTTTCTCTGCAATGAGACCCATCATGTCATCGTCTGCGCTCCACGAATCGCCCACCGTCACGTCTGATCACGCTCGGTGCAGTGTGTCTCTGTTTAAAGAGAAAGAGGGACAGCTGTCTTCAGCCCTCCTGCTGACTCTCGCACATTTGGTTTCTGTTCAGAGGGAAAGCCACCTGCTGCTACTTTCTGCCACTTAAAACACACCTTCTTTTCCAGGCCACAGCAACTAAACCTTTCCAGGTGGAGCCTCTTGGGACTCACAGACATTTCTGTCTCTCACTTTCCCACTTTCCCATGGGCGCTTCTGGGAATTTTACAAGCGAATTGCCTCCTGGTTTTTAGCAATTGGTCATTTTTAGCAATTGGTCGGCACGAAGTCTCCAAACCCTCGGGTTCTGCTCCGGCCCCAGGCCAATTGGACAAAGCCCATACCACCTGGGGCGCCACCTCCCCAAATCCTGGCTGCACTGGCTTGCAAAATTCCCAGTTGCTCTGCCCCCTGTAGCTTCACTAGCCCACGCTGTTGTCCACTTCACCCAGTGACCGCTGCTTCCTGTTTTTAGGTCACCGAAGAGGCCTATGTCCCAGTGAGTGACATGAACGGCCTGGGCTTTAAACCTTTCGACTTGGTCATTCCGTTTGCGGTCAGAAAAGGAGAGATCACTGGTAAGCACTGTCATGAAAGCTGTCTCATTCTCGCTCGCTCACACTCTCTCACCTAATCGGTGACGGGCGGTGGTCCCACCGGTCCCCAAGACGGGTGTTCTTGATCTCAGCACCCTGGTTCTTGTGCTAGGGATGGGGCCATGAGCCCCTGAGATTGCAGAACATGTCGTGTATCTGTGTGTGCCTCTGAAGAGGTGGTTCATGTATAATTTGCATGAGTCCTTCAACTGTTGGGTTCCTGTTCCCCCTTTTCCTGCCTCTCTGTCTCCCACTTTCCCAGGTGGTGTTGACACAGGTCTGCTGTGCGGTCACTTTCTCTGCCGGCCTCCTCTTACTGCCGGCTTCTCCTTGAGTTGAGGCTCTACTGACCCTCTCCTCATAGTCAAGTCCTGTTCAGGGTTCTAACTTATCTTTACAAAGTAGGAAACCCTTTCCTTAGGAGTTGCTGCTGCATTTTGTGGGAGCAGAAGGAACAAAATCAAGGGACATGCAGGTCTGTTTTCCTGTTCTGGAACGTGGGTGTTTCAGGCAGCAGTGAGTGTTCTTGGAGCTAAAAGCCTGTACTGAAGGCCACCTGTGCCTCCGTGCAGCTTCGCCGGGGGCATCGCAGGTGTACTCACGGCCCTGTCTCCCTGTGCTTCATAGGAGAGGTCCACATGCCTTCTGGGAAGACGGCCACACCCGAGATTGTGGACAACAAGGACGGCACCGTCACCGTCAGATATGCCCCCACGGAGGTGGGGCTCCATGAGATGCACATCAAGTACATGGGCAGCCACATCCCCGGTGAGTCGGGCTCCGCGCACGCCCTGCGGGGCTCCAGGACTTGGAGCCTGGGCTTCTGGGAGGTTTGCTGACGTACAGCCCCCAGCTGTGTGGGAAACAGGTGGCAGGTTGGGGAATGGAGTGTTGGCATCCCTGTGAAACCGAACGGCCTGTGACCCCAGCAGATCCAGCTGATTTCCAGAAGGGATGATGCAGGCCCTTAGGGCTGTGATTGTTTGTCTTTGTCACGATTTCGAGTTTGGCCAAAGGATGAGCTGGAAGGAAACTGTGAGGCGCATTGAGGGACTTTCCAGCCTGGCCTGCGGAGCCCTGCGTCGGGGGGGTTTGGGGCGGAGGAGGAGGTTGTGAGTAAAGGACAAGTTGCCTTCTTCTTCTTCTTTTCTTTAATATATTTTTATTGATTTCAGAGAGGAAGGGAGAGGGAGAGAGAGATAGAAACATCAATGAAGAGAGAGAATCATTGATCGGCTGCCTCCTGCACGCCCCACACTGGCGATCGAGCCTACAGCCTGGGCATGTGCCTGCCTGGGAATCGAACTGCGACCTCCGGGTTCATAGTTTGACGCTCAGCCACGGAGCCATGCTGGCCAGGCTCAACTGCCCTCTTGTCACACTGCCCTTGACGAGGAAAACCAGCTCAGGTTTCATGTCCACCATCCAGCACTGTGTTATTCTTGTTCTTTTTCTTAAAAATTTTTGTGTGGAATGTCTTAAAAATTCCTTAAATACATCTCCTTTTTTTTTAAATTTAATATTTTGCCACACCATACACATGTGGGCCACATACACATAGTTTAAAAAATGATGTGGAGAAAGGTTTCCTTCCCACCCATAATAACCCTCACTTGCCCTCTGACTCTTAATTTTCTATGTTGGGTTTCAGAATATTTTTAAGACCCTACAAGCAAACAGGAAGATAGATTTCTAATCCTTCCTCGTTTCTTACATAAATATAGCATCCTCTACACGTGATTGTGTCCTTGTCCTCGTTATCTAATGGTGTAGGCAAGAGAGCTTTGCACGTCCAAATAATCGAGCGTCTTCAGAGAGCCCGCCCACTGGGTGGACAGTGGCACGTTAACCATTGCCCCCGTCGGAGGAGAGTTGGCCTCTGCCCCACCTTTTGCCACAGCGCATAGCCTTTCCCATTCAGCACGTCCCACCGGCAAAGGCGGACCTGGGAGATGTGGTTCTATGGGGAGGAGTTTCTGGCCACAGGGACAGGCATCTATCATGTTGCTAGAATTTGCCAAGTTGCCTTTCATCGGGGCTCTTCTGAGCCCCACACGCTCCAGCGATGGAGGAGGATGCCTGCTTTTCCCCAGATTGGCCAGTGGATTATGCTACCCAGTTTTGGGATCTTTGCCAAACTGATGGTTGCAAAAGCAGTCTCTCTGTGTTGCTTTATTTGTATTGCTCTTGTGAAGGAGATTGAGCAACTTTCTAAATGTTTAAGCACCATTTGTATTCCTTTTTCTGTGAACTGGACGTTCGTATCCACGGCTTGGTTTCTCTGTTTGATTATTGGCCCTTTGTGGTGTCCGTTTCTGGGAGCAATTTCAATACTGGAGAGATTAGCCGTTGGTGATAGGAGTTGCAAATACTTCTCCCAGTTTGATGTTTGCTGTAGTTTATGTGTATATCTGGGCATAATATTTGTTCAAAGCAACTATGTGTTATCTGCTTCTATTTAAATACCCCAAAGATGCAGATGTAGAGAAAGTAAAAAAAAAAAAAAAAATGTCTTTCTCCCACTTCCTCTTACCTCCCTGCTGTTCTGTGTACGGATGTTTCTCTTGGTACCTACAAACATGCCTATAATTTTGTTCTGTTTTGTTTTTAAAGGAATGGGATAATGATATTAATATTATAGAGCAACTTTTCCTTTTCTCTTTTTAATGCAACACAAGTTAGGGCATACAGGCTCCCTCATTCTTTAATGACCTGAGAGGAGAGCCTTGTCTATTTAGCCAGCCCCCTATTCGGAAGCCAGCTCTGGTCTTCCGAATTTGCATCTGGCCACTGTGGAAATGGAAGTGCTTGCATGGGGCTGGGGTGGGGAGTGGGGGGGCTGGGGTGTGTGTGGGGGCGAGAGGGCGGGGGAGAGTAGGTAGAGAGGACCACAGTGGGATAAAGTCCCACATAGTGTGGGGTGGGCTTAGAGGGCCTTACATTTTGCCTTCCCAAAAGACCTTTCCAGCTGTGCTCCCTCTGGTAGTGGGTCATTTCTTCACATGGTTGGCCGTTTCCTCCGAATTCGGGAGAGGGGAACGCCCAGCCCATGGCCCACAAAATCATTTGGCCTGGCCCTCCCAAGGCATCAAGGGTGAGTTCATTAAATGTGTGACCAAATAGAGTGGGCTAATTCTTTACGTCGATAATGTTGCGTGGCCTGAGAATGGTGTTATAAATATCCAGATGGCCCTCAGCAGAAAAAAGGCTCCCCACCCCTGTCCTAACTGGTCACCTTGGGCCGGACTCCCCTGTTTTATTCAGCGCCCCTCTCCTCCGGGGCAGTCTTACGATTGTTTTTCTTGTGTAACATTGAAGGAGCGATAGTGGTAGACGCCGCTGGTGTCCTAGCATGGTGATCTCCAGCAGAGGCTCAGTGCACGTCCTGCCTCTGCGTGGGAGACGCCACACCTGCCTGCGGTTAGCAGCGGTTCTCAACCTGTGGGTCGCGACCCCTTTGGCGGGCGAACGACCCTTTGACAGGAGTCACCTAAGACCATCCTGCATATCAGATATTTACATGACGATTCATAACAGTAGCAACATGACAGTTATGAAGTAGCCACGAAAATAGTTTTATGGTTGGGTCACAGCATGAGGAACTGTATTTAAAGGGCCAGAAGGTTGGGAACTACTGCGTTAGAGGAAGGTGAGCACTGCTGTCCGAGGTATGCATTCCCCCGCACTGAGTCCATTTTGTTTGTGTTCTTTGCACACCCAGAGAGCCCGCTGCAGTTCTACGTGAACTACCCCAACAGCGGGAGCGTTTCTGCTTACGGTCCGGGGCTGGTGTACGGAGTGGCCAACAAAACCGCCACCTTCACCATCGTCACTGAGGATGCAGGAGAAGGTACTGTGACGTGTGTGTGGCTGTATGCTTTCAGCTTCCCCTTTGAGAATCCAGCGGGCACGATCCCAGGGCAGCTTTTAAAAAGAAGGCTGTTGGGTAGTAGTGTTTATCTTTTTTGTTTCATGTAAATCTCAGGCACAGCTGCTCTGTCTTCCACCCAAAACAGGACTTTTTGAAGTTCCTGGGGTTCTGATTGAAATCAGATCCACGCTGTGAGCTGCTTTATGTGATTTGCCTGAAATTTAAGTGTTTTGGTTGATGACGTTTTTGGTTTTGTTCTTTTTGCACATGTACGTGTATCCGCGGGACCACATGAGTTATTTGGCTCTGGGTGCATGTGCATTGTCTTTGTGGAGATTTTAAAATCTGTGTTTCTCATGGATCTCCACATGGCCTCCATGGCAGTGTGTGTGACGCTTCCATATGTGCGGTTGACGTGTGGGGCTCCAGCCCTTTCTCGTCCGCACATTCCGAAGAGCAGTGAGACCTTCGGGGTGACTTCGGGGCCAGCATCTGGTCTTCCCTTCACCAGGCATAAGCGAAGAACTCGGAGGGGGGGTGTGGTGCCATAGTCCCTTAGTTCTGACCTATGCCCCTTGCCCGCGGCTCACATGGCCTGTGCCAGTCTGGCGCTCCCGACCTCAGGGCTGCCCTGGAGGAGTTGCTGTCCGTGTGGGAAGAAGGGAACCCTCCCTGATGGCCCGCCCTCCCTGCTCCCATTCACAGGGGGTCTGGACTTGGCTATCGAGGGGCCCTCGAAGGCCGAGATCAGCTGCATTGACAACAAAGACGGGACGTGCACAGTGACTTACCTGCCCACCCTGCCAGGCGACTACAGCATTCTGGTCAAGTACAATGACAAGCACATCCCTGGCAGCCCCTTCACCGCCAAGATCACAGGTAGGGTTGCCTGACCTGCTGGGGGCTTCCTCGTGGGAGGCCTGGCCACCCCGGCAGCCTGTCTCCGCGTCAGACCAGGGGCAGCAGTCTAGGTGCCTGGGTTTAGGTTTCACAGAGACTCACTGGGGAGAAACTGGGGGTGCAAGGCCAACTTTGGACAGGCTAATCCCCCCTCAGCTGGTAGTCCAGGGAAAAGCACTCACATTTGGAGGGTAATCATTTTGTCCAGTCTGACTCCTACAAATGGAAGGCCCCCAGATAGAGGCATGCAAATAATACTTATTGCACCAATATGTGGGCTCACCGATGCCCCTCTGCATCACTGCTAGATAATTATTCTCTCCCATTTTACAGATGGGAGAACAGAGGCTTGGAGAGATAGTGCTCAGCCAGGTTTCCAAGTGGGTACTCTAGGGTGCAGATTGAGGTTATCTGACTCAGAGGCCTGCCGCTCACCTGTGTGCTCGCTGTGTTCGGATCCTGCGCTCGGTGGGTCATAAAGAAGATGCACAGGGCGAAGGCCTTGCCCCTGAGTTGTTCAGGCCTGTGCGAAGCAGCCAGCAGCCCTGTGCGGAGCAGGATGAGAGTTTACCTGGGAAATGCCCAAGGGGATGGCATGCAGGTGGCAGATGCCTTCACCGGCAAAGACTCATTTAAGAAGTGGTCTGTGAGGACTCAGGCTCCAGCTCCTGCCAGCATCTGGCCTTCCCTTCACCAGGCATAAGTAGAAGTCATTCATTTTGATTAGGTCCATGAGGCATGCTTTTTCACTTAACTTCGGTAACTGCTTCAGGCTGTTCATCTGTAAACGACATGTGGGGTGAAGGCTGCGGAGCGCGGGTGACCACGTGTGACGGGCTGTATTTGGGGGGTGTTTCTCAGATGACAGCAGACGGTGCTCTCAGGTGAAGTTGGGCTCTGCCGCCGACTTCCTGCTGGACATCAGCGAGACCGACCTCAGCACGCTGACGGCCAGCATTAAGGCCCCATCCGGCCGTGACGAGCCCTGTCTCCTGAAGAGGCTGCCCAATAACCACATCGGTGAGCCCGGGCTGCCTTCCTGGACTGAGCTGGGAGCCTTTGGTGGGAGATGGGGATTCCTTCGGTCCTTTCGGGGGAAGTAGGTAGCGCCCTGGAGTGTGATATGATAAGCCTGCTGGGTCACGTGAGTGCGTTTCCGTGTTGCGAGATTGACCACCCTTACATACACTCTGGGGTAGCCAGGAAGTTAGGGAGTCATATGTCCATTCCTGCGAGTGTGTCTGCCTCCCAGCTCCTCTCCTTCATCCCCTGTCCCTCCTCTTACAAACCCTGATGTGTGCCCGGTCCAGGCATCTCCTTCATCCCCCGGGAGGTGGGTGAACACCTGGTCAGCATCAAGAAGAATGGCAACCACGTGGCCAACAGTCCCGTGTCCATCATGGTGGTCCAGTCCGAGATCGGTGATGCCCGCAGAGCCAAAGTCTACGGCCGAGGCCTGTCAGAAGGCCGGACTTTCGAGATGTCGGAGTTCATCGTGGACACACGAGATGCAGGTCTGTGGGTGGTCCCAGGCGAAAGGCCCGGGGCTTTTTGCTCAAGCTTCTTCATGTTTTCATCCTATCAACTCCCTTTTCTTTCTGAACATCCTTCAGACTGTCTGTCCTTATACCTGCATTATTGCGTAAGCCCCATGACCACCGGGAAAGTAGGTGCTGTCTTGTTTTCTAAATGAAGAACCTGAGGCTCACAGGGGTCAACAGCCTCCTGCTTCTGGCGTTTGAACCCAGAGCCACTACAACTCCCAGATCTCTCTCTCTCGTTATCTGTACTCCCGACCCTGCTCTCAGCTCCCCAGGTCTCTTGGACTCATCCCCGGCAAAGGCTGTTGGGCCAGCTGGCCAGGACCGTGTTCTGCTCACAGTGCTTTCATGGAAATGATGAATCTCTTCCCGTTTCCTCTCTGAGATGGTTTGAGTAGTCTGGGCCTCCTCAACCTAATGCCACAGCCAGCGCCTTCATCTTCGCCTTCTTGAGTGATGGCTGAATTGGTGACTCCCAGACAAAGCCATAGTCCTGGGGGAAAGGGCTGGGCAATTTCTGGTCCTGATGGGCAGATGCTCGTGTTGTTAAACCTTCATATCTGCTGTCTTCGTGGTCCCCTGGCTAGAGATCCAGGACAGCTTAAAAGTTCAAATGTTCAGGCCGGTGGCTGGCGATGAGCCCTCGAGGCAGCACATGCCGTTCTTGGAGGCGTGTGGGCAGTGTTTTCCCCGGTGGGTTCTGCAGGACAGGTGCTCCGAGGGACGTAGGACATCCTCCTCCAGAAAATGGTCCTGTGGTCAGAGTCCTGTTCAGCAGGTTGTTCCACTGCAGGACTTCTCAGAGCCTTGAACCAGCTCCTCTGCCGGGGGCTGTCTGCAGCAGGGATTGCAGCGACTTTCTTTTTTTTAAATATATTTCATTGATTTTATACAGAGAGGAAGGGAGAGGGATAGAGAGTTAGAAACATCGATGAGAGAGAAACATCAATCAGCTGCCTCCTGCACACTTTCTACAGGGGATGTGCCCGCAACCAAGGTACATGCCCTTGACCGGAATCGAACCTGGGACCCTTGAGTCCGCAGGCTGATGCTCTATCCACTGAGCCAAACCGGTTAGGGCCACAGTGACTTTCTTTTTGCTCTCTGGAAATGGCAGTATGAGTTTCCGGGGTCAGATGTCCGCTCTGCATGCACCGAGCTCCCCCTTCCAAATGAGTTGCTGTCAGAACAGCCCCTGGCTCCGTGTCGCAGGTTACGGTGGCATATCCCTGGCGGTGGAAGGCCCCAGCAAAGTCGACATCCAGACGGAGGACCTGGAGGACGGCACCTGCAAGGTCTCCTACTTCCCCACCGTGCCTGGGGTTTACATCGTCTCTACCAAGTTCGCCGACGAGCACGTGCCCGGTACGCATGGCCCCCTCTGCCCTCTCTGCCCGCTGCTTGTTTTCTGTAAGGGCTGGGCTCTACCTCGGCCTCTGGGTTGCTCACGTAGACCCTCTCGGTTCTTGCAGGGAGCCCGTTTACCGTGAAGATCAGTGGGGAGGGGAGAGTGAAGGAAAGCATCACCCGTACCAGCCGAGCCCCATCTGTGGCCACTGTCGGGAGCATCTGCGACCTGAACCTGAAAATCCCAGGTGAGCAGGAGGGGCTCATGGATCAGGGCGGGAGGGGTGGGGGGGCCACTATGGGTGACTTACTTTTAAAATTTCAGTTATAATAGTGTTTTTAATACTTATTTTCACAGAGGCCCATTCAGGAAAAATAAATCTGTTTACCTGCTATCTTTTTCTTCTTCCAAATGAAAATGGCTTTGTTGCATCCCCTGGGGGGAATTAGATACGCTCTTAGACTTTTCATTTAGTTTTTGTCGAATAGAATAACCTCGGTGAGAGATCTGGCCTTGCTGATGCCAGTGTCTGGAAGTTTTAAAGAGACGTCATCCCAGCAGCACCTTCTAATTCCCATTCATCTCCTTCGTTCCTAAAACTGGAAATTGTTCCCCATGGGGCCAAATTAGTCAGCAAACAGCCGTAGTCTTTCTGAAATGTGGCCCAGGGTCGGCCTCTAAAGAAATCCCCCCAAAGGGAAGGCGCCAAGGCTCCCCTGCCCGCAGCTGGCACGTGCTGAGCCTCTGGTTGCCCAGGTTCTGTGGGACGGACCAGCTAGTCTCCAGATGACCCTCATGTCCTGGACTGGCGAGGGGCCCTTTCTGCACGGGGTTCCCATCTTCCCTAGTATGTCGCGTAGCTTTGCTCTGCCCACTGAGCAATATTTGACGGGTTCTTCCTGTGTAGGCACCAGTCATGTGTGAATGTGGTAGCAGCCTCATTACTTTGGTGTCCAGACAGGACCCCTTGAACAGAGCTGGGTCGTGACCATAAAGTTCCACAGGACTGCATTTCGTGTCTGGGCGCCCCACCCTTCACTGGGTTTTCTCATTTCACACGCACCCAACGTCTGTGCCTCAGCTCCTGCAGTCAGTGATCTGTGCCGTGGGCCGCTGTGCCAGGCTGGGGTCACATCGCGTGGGACTGCTGGGCCGCTGTGTCTCAGATGCTGCGATGCCTTGCCAGCTGCCCTCCGGACCGTGAATTGGTGCCCGTTTCCCTATTTCTTACCAGCATGGGGCACTGGTGTTCCCTCTCACTTGGATCAATCAGATGGAAAAATATGGTGTCCAGGGTTGCGCTTCACTTCCCTGCTCACTGGTGAAGGGACGGCCTTCCTTTGCTTTACTCCGCTCGTTTTGCAAATTATCTGTTCCCTCTGCCTCTGGGTGTCTTATCTTTGTGTGATGTGGACAGTTACCCTTTCTCTCTAGGCTTCTCTGGCTCTTGACTCCTTTTCACCCTTTTCAGTGACTTGGCACCAGAGGACTCGGTGAGACTCACTCTTCCCCTCGTTGCCTGAACGGTTCTCTTCCGTCAGTTAGAACGGAGGACGGCTCACCAGCTGCCAGGTGTCCTCGGACCCAGGCCTGTGGGGGGACCCTGTCCTCAGCCTCCCTCCCTTTCTCTGTCCTCAGTGCTCACAGTCCTCGCTGCTCGGCCCAGGTCCCGTAGGGCTGGAGGGTGCAGTTTCGCGTGGCTCTAGGTGATGGCATTACTCGGTCACCAGCATGTGGCGTGCCCGTGTCCACCGTGTCAGTGCAGGCACAGCCCTTGGCATGGCACGAGCCCTCGGACAAAGCAGACATGGTCTGCTTCGCGGTGGGGTGACCCAAAGCGTCGCTCTTCTGCAGCGTGGCGTCTGGTCTTGGGTTTGCTCGGAGCTCTGCTCACGCATGGTTTCCCATTGGCTGCAGGGACTGGCGCGTGTTCGTTCACCTTTTCCCCTAAACGCATTTCGTCTTGTTGCCGAGAAGAAATGCCAAGGCTCCGTGAGAGGAGGGATGGCACCGCTTGTGTTTTCTGCCCCTATGAGCATGACGATGGCCACGTGTCGGCTCCGGCTTAGGAACATCTGCGCTGTCGGAGTTTTTGTCTTTATGTGCTGTAACTGTCAGCTCAGGCACTGGTTTGAAACTGACGTGTGGCATTCACTCCGGCCAGCAAGGCTGTGAACGTGCTCAGGGCCCCTAGGATGCTCTTTGCACTGGTGCCTGGAAGGGCCTGGCTCTTTCCCTGCTGGCCACAGCCCCCCGGGACTTAAGGGAGACAGGAGGGCAGGCGTCCAAACTGCGCACCCCACACCCCACGCTGCACCCGCCTGTCCCTCTGCTGCTTGCCCTGCACGTCCTGTTCTGCTGGGCCCGCACTCTAACTCTTCTCCTTCCCCCCACCTCTCATTCCCTCTCAGAAATCGACAGCAGCGACATGTCGGCCCACGTCACCAGCCCCTCCGGCCGCGTGACGGAAGCAGAGATTGTGCCCGTGGGGAAGAATTCGCACTGTGTTCGGTTTGTGCCCCAGGAGATGGGCGTGCATACAGTCAGCGTCAAGTACCGCGGCCAGCACGTGACCGGCAGCCCCTTCCAGTTCACTGTGGGGCCGCTGGGCGAGGGCGGCGCCCACAAGGTCCGGGCAGGAGGCCCCGGCCTGGAGAGGGGAGAAGCAGGAGTTCCAGGTGAGCGATCGGCAGGCTTTTTCCTTGAGGAGAGAGTAAGGGCTCAGCTGGTGGTGTGAGCACCTTGCACTCCTCACCCTGTTCTGAGGAGACGACTGTGTGTGTGAGATTCTGATGGGTGGTATTAAGGGGCATTCTTTACAATGAGGCTTCTCTGGCTAAATTCATTCGGCAACTGCTCGTTGACCCGGTGGGCAACCTGTGACGGCAGGAGCCTGTCATCAGTTACTGTGTGTGGTGCACCTTGGAGCAGAGGGGAGCGGAAGACTGGGGCTCTTTGCAGAGCAGCCTGCAGGGCTGATGTTCTGTGGAACATGCTAGGTTTCTACAAAGCCCACTGTGAAGGTGCCTTCAGTGGTGGGTGCTGGTGGGGAGGCCTGTGGGAACAAAACTAAACATGCTCTCTCTCTCTGGCTTGGCGTGGGTGTGTTCAAAAGATGCCCGCGAACTTTGTGTCGTCATGGGTGGGACCTAGGAGACACGCAGTGCCTTTGCCTGGGTGCTGCTGGGGCCAGGGAGAGAAACGGCCTGTGAATGAGAGTGACCAGCGTTTCAGGGCTGGGCAGGAGGGGCCTCAGCCACACCCCGCCACTAACCAGGTGTTTCTCTGTCTCAGCCGAGTTCAGCATCTGGACCCGGGAGGCCGGCGCGGGGGGCCTCTCCATCGCTGTTGAAGGCCCCAGCAAGGCTGAGATCACATTTGACGACCATAAAAATGGGTCGTGCGGTGTGTCTTATATTGCCCAAGAGCCTGGTATGTATTCAGGAGCCAACTCAAGACTTTTCTTTGATTGGGGGTGGTTCGGGGGTGAGGAGCAGAAACCTGTGGAGTGAGCTCAAGTAAAAGGAGTTGATCTCTACGGGCATGTGGAACGCTGCCTAGAAATCCAGGGGCAGAAATGCAGCCAGGCCTCCAAGGGGCAGGAATTCTAGTTCTCATTGTCTGTCTTTCTCCCTCAGCCTGTCTGCTTCGGGCTTCATTCAGCTGCTCATTCTTGCTATTGACCAACCTCTGTGCCCAACCTCGGCCACTGGCCTGTGGGACTGCCCAGAAGAGGGGTTTTACCTGGTATCTGCCCTCCCTGGAGCAGGGTCCTCTACGTTTCATACCATGAACTCCTCTGGCATCTAAAGCCTATGGGGACATCGTTTTGAAACACATAAAACATCTATATGTGTTATTAACTATTAATTACATCTATATATATAAAAGGCTAAGCAATTGTCCAACTGTCCAACAGGTAGCTATGACATGCACTGACCACCAGGGGGCAGACGCTCAGTGCAGGAGCTGCCGAGCTGCGGTGACTTGGCAGCAACGGTTCTCGGGTGATGCACCTGGAACCAAAGAGGAGGGAGCCTGATTCCAGAGTGTGTCACCCAAGAACCACCCTCTCTCAATCCAGGACCCCTTGGGGGATGTCGGAGAGCCGGTTTCGGCCCGATCCCTGCAGGCCAGGCTGAGGGACCCCACCTACCGGAGGGACCCTTCTCACTCTGCAGATGCCCTTTGAGCCGCGGCAGCACCTCAGGTGCGGCCGGCCCAGGAGGGACCACAGGAGGTTGGCTCCAGGGCATATCTGGCCCTTCTCTCCCAGTCCCACCCCACTGGCCACCTTCTAATTAATTTCCTTTCAATGTGCACAAATCCATGCACCAGGGCACTAGTTGGATTATAATAAAAATCAATTATATCAAAATGCAGTTATCAGAATCTTACAGGAACAAATATGTAATATATCAAGGTATGCATGTCTTCATTGATACATTAAATCTAAAATTGGGTGACTACCCTAATTTCAAAAAAAATTGGGTGACTACCTTAATTTCAAAATAGTGATGAGTATAAATGAGATGTCAAGGTATATGTAAAACTGTAAAATGATATGAAAGTATCTGTGAACCTTGTTGGTGACAAAGTCACAAGTACTTTTTTTTTTTTTTTAACATATTTTTATTGACTTCAGGGAGGTAGAAACATCAATGATGGGAGGGAATCATTGATCAGCTGCCTCCTGCATGCCTCCCACTGGGAATTGAGCCCACAACCCAGGCATGTGCCCTGCCCAGGAATCAAATCATGACCTCCTGGTTCATAGGTCGATGCTCAACCACTGAGCCACACCAGCTGGGCTGTCACAAGTACTTTTAATGTGCTGTGGTTTCTTGTTAACATTTCTAAAGAAAGGAAATGCTAAATATCAGCTAGAGGTTTAGTGAAAGCAAAGATGTAATTTTTTCGCCGTTCAGGTCTTACGGATCTCCTGCGTTCTCTACAGAGGCCCTTTGGGGGACCCTGAGGACTCAAGTTCAGAATCTCTACCCTTGCCCTCCATGTTGGCCCTGCCTGAGCCAGGCAACCGGCCCTAAACCGATCGGCGAGGCCATGGAGGAGGGCAGGGTCTCTCTGAAGGCATTTTCACAGGAGGCCTCACTGTCACCGCCTTCCTGAATCTCTGAAATGATGGGACTTTCTTGTCCCCACAGGTAACTACGAGGTGTCTATCAAGTTTAACGATGAGCACATCCCTGAAAGTCCCTACCTGGTGCCGGTCATCGCGCCCTCGGACGACGCCCGCCGCCTCACTGTTATGAGCCTTCAGGTGAGACGCAAGGAAGCATCCATGTCCTTGGCCACAGGCCAGCCAGTGAGACCCTGGACTCCCAAGGCCGCTTCAATCCCTGTCGGTGCTGAGGGTCCCAGCCCATTTTGACCACAGATGTTTCCGTTCTCTTGGCAGAGTCAGCTCCCCACTCGGTTAGGACAGGAGACAGTTGAGGGAACAAAACAGAGCCACAGTCAATAAAACAGCTCAGTGTTTGGGGACAAGTTTGTTTCTTAAATATTTATTCAAGAGAAACAAAGGAGGCCCATTAATAGTTGGTTAAGGGCTAAGGAGAGCTTTCAAAACAAAGCTAACACTCCAGTGATGTGTAGCCTGCAGTTACTGGCTTCTTTTTCCTCAAGGAAGTCCATTGTGTTTTATTTTATTATGATGAGTTATTTATAATACGTGTGCTGGGCACCTTGCTAAGAACTTGGTCAGTGTTACCTTATTAAACCCTTTCAACAGCCTGGTGAGTGGGCTTCTCTTGACCCCATTTTAAAGACGGAAAAACTGAGGTACAGAGAGCTTATGGCTACCAGAAACCAGATAGCATGAGGCACAGTGAGGTCTTGTGGTTCCAGAACATGAGGTCTTAACTGTGGCCCCCTTAATCCCCACCTTGGCATTGTGGCAGGTGGGTGCATAGTCCCACCTATTGCAATGCCAGGAAATGCAACTTTTCTCCTGTCTTAAACAGGTCACTGAATTCAAGGTTGCATAGGGGCCTTCAGCCAAACTAAGAACCATTGGGAGATGCTTTGCATCTTTGCTCAGGACACTGAAAAGTAATGAGGTGTCTGAACCAGGAGTAGCAGCAGTTCAATTGTGCAGTAGCACCAGAATCTCAAAGTATGCTTTCTGGTTAAAGGGCCTTCTAAATAGTCTTCCACGGCCCCCAAGTCCTTGAAAATCCTGGATTGATTAAAACCCAGTCTCATATCTCAGACGGGCGATATCACTGGATCTAGTCCCTACACGTGGTTTATTTTTGAGATTTCCACCTCACCCCGAGGGGCATCGGTACTGCTAGTTGTTCCCAACATGACAGAGCCCCAGCCAGGATCACCATCCAGATTGAAGAGGCCTCATCTGGAGAGAACCGGGGTGCCCACTGGTTGCCGTGGTGCAGATGTTTTTCTTGTGTTTCATTTAAAGGCTTCTTAACAGAAGTTCCTTTTGTGCCGACTTCACTAAAGCCGAGGGAGGGAGGTAAACCCAGCGCTTGTGGAGGGCAGACAGCTGCCTTCACGCACCTGGAAGGTTTTATTCGGATCTTCCGAGGTGTTTATCTCCCTCTTGAGGATTTAGCGGCAAACGGATTCAGGTAACGTCATGGTTCTGTCCAAAGGGGGCTGATCTGCAGGAATCCTCTCCAGCGAGCTTTTCTGTGGAGTCCTCTCATCACAGTTTGGTCGTAAATATTCAAATAAGTATGCAGCAGGCTGTATATCCAGCAAGCGGGGCACAGGGGCGGGCGGGCGGGTCAGCTTCGTCCCTGTTCCTCCCGGGTCACTTGATGCCGAGTGATACGTAAATTATTTATCGGAGGTTTACTGGAGGCCTGCACAGCAACATCTGGGGCTGGTTAGGGGAGAGAGGCACGTATTGTTTTGTCTTGCTTTTGAGGCTTTTTAGAAAATTGGAGTCGGCTGGCATTTTGTGGAGGAGGAGGAGGGGGTGGAGGGATGGGGCTGGGCTGGCGATCAAAGACTCCATCATAATTTTGAGTTTGGTCTATAACCCCAGTCTGTGACCGCGAGGGCTGTGCAGCCTAATAGAATGTTCTGAAACAGTGGAAATGGCCCCCATCTTCTCTGTGCAGTGTGGTAGCCACTCGCTAGTAGAAGCGAGGAACTGCGTTTTAATTCTTTAATTTTTATTAATTTAAATCTAAATATACAGTGATATAGCCTCATGCGGCCAGTGACTACTGAATTAGGCAGCCCAGTTTTAGAGCCTTGCGTCTGAGACGCGCGGGTGCTGGACCTACAGTCTCAGCATCGCCTGGGAACTTGATAGCATCCTAGAGCCCCAGGCCCCGCCCCAGGCGGAATGAGAATGAGCGTTTTCACAAGGCCCCTGGTGCTTTGATTGCACATGAAGTGTGAACCCTGCTGCTTTAGAGTCATCTGAGCAGTGGCTGCCCAACCAAGTTTACATCAAAACTGCTGACTGGTAAAATGTTGCTGTTCAGGATTGGCTGATCTTAAAATACCTTAAGCACCTAAACTTCTAATCCCTTCCCCCCAGAGAGGCTATAGTTTCCGAGACAACGCATGGAGAGTGAAACTGACCCAGTGGCTAGCACCAGTTATACTTGTCTCTCTCTCTCTCTCTTTTTTTTTTAAGGGTGCACAGAACTTCAAAATGCATATTTTAAACATGTTTTTTGTTGTTGATAGTATTATAGATGTCTCCCATTTCCCCCCCTTACCCCTATCTTCCCAGCCCCAGCTCTCCTCTCCCACCGCCCCCCCCTCCACTACCTATTGCCCATGTCCATGGGCTATGCATATAAGTATGTAAGTTCTTTGTTTATCTCTTCTCGTCCCCCCGTCCCCACATTGAGGTATGTCAGTCTGTTCCAGGCCTCCATGCTTCAGGTCTTAGTTTGTTGGTCAATTCATTTTGAAAAAATGCATATTAATAGTCAATAACCTGACATTTTTGAGCCTTTATGTATGGGTGAAGCATTATGCTGAGGGCTTTGAATGCATCACTTCATTTCATCCTAGCTCTCTGAGATGGATCCGGTTATTACCCACATTTTACACATGAGGCGACTGAGGCTAAACGAGGTTAAAGGCTAAACGATGTAGTTATATGTCCGGGAAATGGGAGTGGCCCAGGTCGTACTGATTGGAAGCCCTGTGTGGTGCCCACGGCCTCCCTTTTCCTGTGCAGCCCTTGACAAGTTTGTTAAAAGTTCTTCCATTCCTACCCTCCAGATAAAAAATAGCAGTGACATAAAGCGTTGTTCGTATTCCTGAGTGTATGGTTTTATCAGCCGCCAGGCTCCTCCTCAAAGGAGGGCCTTTGTTTTTATTTTTTATTTTTTTTGATGACCTGTTTGGGATGCTGAAACAATAGTCCTATTGATCAGGATGTCTCAAGTCTTCAAACCCGTAACCTCTTCCAGATGGTCTGGGCACCAGCCCACGCAGCTGTGCGTCTCTGCTTTCTGATATTAGTGCTGGAAATGTGGAGTGAGCCACCTGCTCCTGTTGGACGAGGCTAACCGTGCTGGGCCTGTTTGCAGGGGCGCTGAGCCCAGAGTCCCGGACTGGGTCAGTGTGTGCCACTGAGCAGGCGTGCCGAGAGCCGTAACGTTGTCTGATGTATTAAATTCTCAGGAATCGGGATTAAAGGTTAACCAGCCAGCCTCCTTTGCTATAAGGCTGAATGGGGCAAAAGGAAAGATTGATGCAAAGGTGCACAGCCCCTCCGGAGCCGTGGAAGAATGCCACGTGTCTGAGCTGGAGCCAGGTAAGCCGTAGGCAGGGTGTGCGGTCCCACACCAGCACTCCCACCCCCCTCACCCCCCCCACCCCCCGCCAACATGCACCCTGATGGACCAGCCGGCCTCACCAAGGCCAGCGAGCCCTCAGATTCCCTTTGCTGTTCTTGCCAGACATTGCTTGTAAATTAGGGTGTAAACATTGCCAAGGACAGACAGGGGGACACTTTGAGATTTAATATCCTCCCTTTTATTCTTGTTTTTGTTCCTGTTCCTCCTCCTCTCTCCCTCTTCCTCCTTCCCCCTCCTCTCTCTCTCTTCTCCTCTCCCTCCTCTTGTTTTTTTTTAACAAATACTGCTTTAGTTTTTCATATTCCTTTCACATTACAGCCATTGTGATTTTCTCTCATATTTTAACAAAATTGTACAGATTTTATTATATTGTTGAACTTATGAGTAAGTTCACTTTGACCTGACTTCACTCTGAGAAAAGGTCAGTGATGTTCATCTTGAAATTTAAAAGAGAATCTGGTGGTGCAACATACAGACCTTGTAACATAGGAACCAACTCCTGAAACCTGTATGTTCATGTTGACCAATGTCACCCCAATAAATTTAATAAAAATATTTTTTAAAAAGAGAATCTGGGTCTCCAGGACGCTTCACAGGAGGCCCAGGATGCTTAATCGCATAAGATCTTGCCTGCTTCCTTAACGCATGGAATTCCGATGTCAGTCACTTTGAGACATTTTGCCAGTGAACATTAAGTGTCAAAGACTTGGCAAGATGTGACTCTTGCTCACACAGAGGAGGTCAGAGTCGAGTAAGGGCCTGGCCACAGCCTGCAGAGCACGTGAGGACCTGTGTGGTCACCAGGACCACAGGATTGAGAACCAATTGGCAAAGTTGGTTAGAGCAGGAAAGGAAAGCGTTGTGCCTTGCCAAGGTCAGGAGGGCTTCTCAGAGGAAGTGAACTGACCGTGGGCCCTGATGCATGAGGAAGAGCCCTTAGTCACTGCCCTGATTGGGTATTTGCTGTGGCCCTGTGGCGTGTACAGTGAGGGCAGAGATCAAGGACCGGGGTCAGCATTACACATCTTTCCCCCTCGGGGCAGAACAGGAAAGGGCAGTGAGGAGCCTTGGAAGACACAGTGTGTCTGTGTGGGGGTGGAGCCCTGATCAGATCTTGGTGTAAGTCTGACCACACCATAGAGAATGTGTTGAAATATCTGAAAGGCAGAGTGGTCCGTCTGAGAAAATAACATTAATCAGCAGCGTTGGAGTGGAGAGGGGGAACTTAGGCCAGATAACTGTAACACTCGTTGACCAGTTTGGCCATAGGGAATGCATGTGAATTCAGAAAGGTTACCTGTAGCTTGGTGATTGGGTAGAAAGATGATGCAGCCATGGGTAGGTGAGGCCTTCGTGAGAGTTTTGAAGTGTCCCCAAGATATCCAAATAAGAAAGTTTAGTAGATCTCTAGAGCCGCTGGGATTTAGCCAACAAGTGAAGTTTGGTATCTGAGACCGTCAGCATGCCACAGTTAGGATGCTGTTGGTTGCAAATTACAGAACACCCAACTGAAGCCAACTCCCACAATAAAGGGGTCTGTTCATTCACATCCCTGGAAAATACAGGGTCCCAGGCGCAACAGTTTAATTCAGCCGTGCAGCTATGTCCTCCAAACCCCCAAATGTCTCTGCTCTCTCTCCTGCTTTGTGGGCCTCGCCCTGAGACCGGCCTTCCTCTTGGTGACAAGATGGCTGCAGACCCCGGATTTCCCATCGTCACACCACACCAGTCTTCTCTCCTCAAGAGTCTTTCCCAGAATCTAAGATACTCCTCTTCCAGAGGTCTCCTGCCAACTTCCCTCCTGTCTCACCAAACACTGAACACACGTGCCATGTACTAATGGATGGCGGGGAGAAAGAGGGGGGACCCCCTCCAGTCAAAGATCATACCTGATGTGGGGGTGGGGTCACCTTCCCTTGAAGCATATTGGCTTTAAGGGAGGAGTGCTGGGTACCCAGTGAGAGGCTGTTGGGGAAGTGCCGTGTTGAAGGGTGTGACTGGGCAGTTGCATGCAGATGTTCATCAGAGGAGAGGAGAAGAGGGTTTGGGTGGAGCTTTGAGGGACAAAAATTCTGACGGGGTGAAGGGTGAGAAGAGGGAGAAAACAGACCTACCTGCATCCCAGGCGAGCGCTTCAAGGAGGAAGGGGTGGTCAGGTGATGCACGATAGGTCGGTGGATGTTGCAGGTGTCCCTTCCAGGGAACAGTTATCATGTCACATGCTGTGACCTAAGCTCACAGTGAAAAACCTGGCTGTTATTGGGGGAAGGGGGTGGCGGGGCAGGGCGGTGTAGAAGTGTGGGGGAGGCAGTTGCCAGCTTGGAGCTTAACTGAGGAGTATTGGCCCCAATTGGAACCACTCTTTCCCCTTCAAGTGGCCAAGTAGAGAAACTTTGCAAGAAGTGAGCTTTCAGAGGCCACAGAGGAGGAAACAGAACCTGAGGTTTGGATGCATTTCCCAGAGGGCTGGCTGAGGACACACAAGCAGGCCCATCTGGCTTTGAAATCCAACCTGTGGGGCGCCAGGCTTTCAGGAGAACCGTTGTCTCATGAAAGATTTAAAATTGGCCGCGTGGGGTTGCTTCCTGTCCTGGGTCCTCGCTGCCACGGTGGGGCCCGCTCTTACCCTGTGCTTTTGCTCACTCTCCCAGATAAGTACGCGGTTCGCTTCATCCCCCACGAGAACGGCGTCCACACGATCGACGTCAAGTTCAATGGGAGCCACGTGGTTGGAAGTCCCTTCAAAGTGCGCGTCGGGGAGCCTGGACAAGCGGGGAACCCGGCACTGGTGTCCGCCTACGGCGCGGGGCTTGAGGGGGGCACCACAGGTAACACACTGCCTCCCCCTCTCCTCTTCAGCTGAGCCGGCTCCAGGGACAGAGCCAGGTGGCAGTCTCCAGGCCTGTGCGCCTGTCCCCAGGGACACTGGGATGAGGTGCACTTGGGAGGCTCTCGGGCTCATTACCACGTGCTGTGCCTCAGCTGGCTTCCCCTGCCAAGTTCCCGGGCCGTGGGGCGGGAATGCTGACACAGAGGAACCCGGCCCAGCACCGTTCATTCCGAGGGTTTCCTTGCCTGAGCAGAATTCATGATGCATGTAACTGGCCTCCTGGGCGGTCCCTACCCATTAGTGCCTCTAGTGGTCCCCAGGCGCCCAGAAACGCACTGAATGGGCAGTAATGCCTGTCACGGTCTATCTCCTCTTTTGATTCTCTGGTCCTAATGGAGGAGGAGAAAAGTCTGAAGCAGTTGAGGAATTCCGAAGCTTTGGAACTTGTTACGATTTATTTTTCACCTTTGCTGCAGATGAGACACTTTTGATTGTGAAAAACTTAGGCAGCGACATGGTGTATAAAGTGAAACGTATTCCATCTCTTTGCGTCTCCTTCCTCCCTCCATCTGGTCCAGGAGGAAACAGGGCTCACAGCTCAGGGGAGGCCCTCGGAGTTGTCTGTCAGTCTTCATTCTTGGTCGCGTGGTTGCTTAGCTGGCTGGTTCACCAGAAAGGTAGACACATACTGTGGTTTTGCTTTTATTTTACAGAAGTAACCTTAATGCGCATATTGTTGTACTGCTTGCTTTTTGCTCTTGGCATCTTAAAGAACTCTCCATGTCAAAACATACCCTACCCCCCGCCCCTTGTAATGGCTGCAGTTGGTGTTCAGACAGTGACCCTAGAGGTGGGCGTCGGGTGGTGTCCAGTGCGTGTCCTTACACAGAGGCAGGGTGGGAGCGTGTCCAGCCATGCTCCTCTGCAGGGAAAGTCCAGGCGTGGGCTCTTGGGGACACGGTTTGCATGTGGGTGTTGATTTGGGCCCTGAGGAAGGCCTCCCGGTCCCAGTTTCCGGAGTCCCTCGTGTGTGGGCACTGCTCTCAGTGTCCCCCGATGGGGTGAGTGGGACAGAGCAGACCCGCCTCCCCGTGGCAAGGGGATGAGTGGCCCCGGTTACCTGGGGGTGAGAGTCCTAAACGGCCCAGGTGCCCTGCTCAAGGGCAGGAGAGAGTTGACCCGCTGATGTCCCACCTGGGACTCTGGCCAAACAGTGGCCTCAGCAGAACCACCCGTGGGAGTGGCACAAGTGCCTCTGGACTCCCCGGGCCCATCGGGCTCCACACTGAACGCTGGCCCAGCAGCGTGCTCTTTGTTTAAGGCACAGTGTGGTTTCACCCTAAGCGCTGTCCATTGCACAGATGAGGAAAGTGAGACTCAGAAGGTTGAGTCACTCCCCAAAGCTTACTTAGCTGCAGAGGGCAGAACCAGGACTCACCCCCCTCCCCCAGGCCCATGCCTCAGAGCCTGTGCCCTTCACCCCTGAGTTTTGCTGCCCCCCCCCCCCAAACGTCTGGCTCACCCAGGGGCAGAGACTGCACCTGTGGCCCACTCCGCGGTGGTGGGGGGGTCACAAGCCAGGACCCCTGTCCTCCAAGCTGCCGTGGAATGTTTCTCAGGCAGCAGTGCACGCCTTTGGCCCCTGGCAGGCCACCCGCTGTCGGAACCCAGGTGGGGTCCTCTTGGTACTTGGAGCCACCGCAGGCCTTGGCCCAGGCTCCACAGCAGCCACTGAGGTCTCCTGCAGCCGCCAGCAGCCACCTCTGCCTCCTGCTGGGTCGCACCTGCTGTGGCGGGGGCCTCTGCTTCCTCTTGGCTGTTCACGGGCCTTCTCAGGAGCTCTGGTTTCAGTCTATGTTTTCCAAGCGCTGGATGCCGCTGAGAGGAGCTGGTCTAGGGAGACTCCCAGCCGGGCAGGAGAGGCACAGAGCACGCCTGTTTCAAACCCTGTGTAAATATTGCTCTTGTCAAGGGGAAGGCGTCTTGTTTTCCTAGCCCTCCTGCTCCCCAGCCTTTCCCCAAATACCCGTCCCAGGGTTACACAGCTGCAGTGTGCACGGAATGAAAAGGTGGCTGTGCTCGCCGCCCGAGGGCCTGGCGGCCTCACCTTCGGGACAAAGCAAACGTCCCTGTGTTTTTATGGGTGGGCTTGCTGGATCTTTTGGCTCGAACCTTAAACGGTCCGTTCCGCAGGTTTGGGAGCAGGGCATATGGAGAATCGGGAAGGGACTCTGCTGCAGAGAGTGAAGAGGCTGGGAGGCAGACCAGGGCTGCCTGGGTGGGAGCGCAGTGTCCTGAGGAAAAGCTCCAGGAGCCCCAGTGGGCAGGACCTGGGCAGGCTGGGAGCCCCTTCCCTCCTCGCCCGCCTTGAAGGTGCTTTGCACACACATGACAGTCACGGGAACTCGGCTATGTGTGCGGGCTGCCCGGGATGTTCGGGGTGTCAGTGGTCAGCTGGAGGCAGTGGTGAGGGGGCTCCTGCGTGGGGATCCTTTCTCCTGCCTTCTCTCGGGCATGTGCGTCCGCCTCACGTTGGACAGAGCTCCTGTTTAAATCTCCACGGTGCCATTTTCTAGCCGTGTGACTCACTGAGCCTCCACTTCCTTCCCATAAAATGGGAATAACAAGGGAGCCCACCAGGCAGGCTGTCCCAGGTCCCTCTGGGCCTCTGATTCCTTATTTCCCTTTCCCACCGCATCTTCCCTGCCCTCGGGCCGCCGCGCAGCCAGGAGGAACCGAGATTTCTCAGGAATGGAGCAGCTTGTTGAAAAGGGTGGGGCTTCTTCCGGCAGCCAGGCCTTCTCCACGTGGAGTATCTCTCCCTGTCGTCTTCATCTTGCAGCTCCTTCCTAGGATGCTGTCCCGTGCTCGTCGCCACCCGCCCCCACAGCCGCTGCAGCAGCTGCTGCCTTAGGGGCTTCAAGGCTGCGCAGTTTAGATGCAGGGTTGAAGTGGGGGGCAGGGTGCTGGGTGGGGGAGTGCTGGGACCGGAGCCTCGAGAGCTTCCAGAAACAGCTGGGTTGTGTTGGGGAATTGCATGATAGCAGCTCCTTTGTTTTATTGATAACCAGAACAATCATTCTTTCTCTGGCCTGGGAGCTGTAATTAAACCAAAATAGTTCCCAGCTGGGACACGTCCAGGGCTCTAGAGAAAGCACAGCCCTGCATGGGGCTGCTATGCCAGGGACAGCCCATGGAGGCACTGTGGCTGGTGCACAGCTGGTGTCTGGCCCCCAAGTGACCCTCACAGACCACTCATCCCCTCTAGACTGGAAAGAGGCCTGGGGGTGGGGAGGTTGCTGCCATCGCCATCGGTGGCACTCCTGCCCAGCTTGCCCTCTGTTATACCTGTCTGTGCAGGAGGTTCTCATGGGCCGGGCAAGAGGTAGAGTGTCCTAGGGCTGCACTAGGGCATCCAAGGCAGCCACACTGTCCACCCAGTGGCCAAGAGCTGGGCCTGGGCTCCGAGCTGCGCAGACTGCTCAGATGCCCCTCTCACCGTAGCTCTGACTGGCAGGGGCTGAGCCTCCGAGTCCTGTTAGCACCTGAACTGCGATGGGGCTCAGTTAGCCGCCGCTGCTGTGCCGGTCCTGTTCCTGTTGCCAGTATTATTCATGGCAAAGGAGCGGGTGGCAGATCCTAGTGGCTGCTGCGGTCTCCAGGGTGGTGTCTGGGTCAGGGAGCCTGTAGAGGAAGGAGGAGGCGCTGACTCCTTGGCTTCCCTGAGTCCACACAGAGGAGGCAGGAAAGGTCAGAGGGGCCCACGCCTCCCCTCACCCCTGGAGGCAGAGCTGACAGCATGTCAGGCTCACAATGACCCTCAGACCTTTCGCCCATAGCCACCGCTCGTGCCCAGAGGAGAGGACAGGGTGTCCAGGCAGGGTGTGCTGGTGGGCGAAATGTCAGCCACACTCCTGCCTGGAGTTACCAACCCCAGGGCCTGAGGTGCTCTGTGCCAGGAGTTCAAAGCTAGTAGTGGTGGGCTCCCATGCCTCCAAGGTGACCCTACTTTGAGGGATCCTGTGTGTGCCCCTGCCACTGCTTCAGTGCCCCCGGGAGAGCTCCCCAAACCCTACCCCCGTCGTCCCTCCAAACCATCCACATGATCTTGACTCCCACCTCCTTTCTCCCAGGTATCCAGTCTGAATTTTACATCAACACCACCAGAGCAGGGCCGGGGACGTTATCCGTCACCATTGAAGGCCCGTCCAAGGTTAAAATGGATTGCCAGGAAACCCCAGAAGGGTATAAAGTCATGTACACCCCCATGGCCCCTGGGAACTACCTGATTGGCGTCAAATACGGTGGGCCCAACCACATCGTGGGCAGTCCCTTCAAGGCCAAGGTGACAGGTAACCAGATACCTTTGAAATGATTCCCCCCCCCCCCCCAAATCCTTTGTCAAAATATCAACAGAGCTGCTTGATCGCAGAAACCAGATGATTTTAAATACGTTGAATCTACTTTGAATCCTGATTGTAAAGAGGTGGTAGGGCCCTGTGTGGCTCAGTTGGTTAGCGTGTTGTCGATTCCCAATCGGGGCACATACCCAGGTTGCAGATTCAATCCCCAGTTAGGCCACATGCCAGAGGCTACTGATTGATTTCTCTCTCCCCCTTCCTCTCTCTAAAAATCAATCTAAAAAAAAAGAAATGGTAGGGCAGGTAGAGGGGGGTGCATGCTTGAAACTTGCAAAATAAGTAGATAGAACGGGAGGGCAGAAGTTTAAAAAGCGTATTAGATGAATTCTGCCTCTAACAGAAAAAAGAAATGTTTACATATTTGAAATCTTATGTATTTGTTTAAATCAGGGTTTAAAAAAAATCACCCCGATCATTTCCCTTCACTTTAAAAATAATTAAAAGTCTTTATTAAATTTATAAAAATGTGCTTCCTTCAGAACACTGGAAAAAATACCAAACAGTAAAATCACCTCACAGCCTCCATCAAGGTAACCACCATAAGTGTTGTGGTCAAGTCCTCCCACATGCCTCTCTCTGCTCACTGCTATATGAATAGCATAGGTTCACTGCAGAAAAACTAAAGATTCAGGCAGGAGAATCATCAGCTCCCGTGCAGAGAGAACCATTTTTGATATTTTGTTATGTCCTTGCAGACTTCTCCACTGCTTATCACTATACGCTCTACAGTGTAGAGCCTACACTGCCACACTACAGTGTAAGTCTACAGGGTAGAGCCTACACTGCCACACTACAGTGTAAGTCTACGGTGTAGAGCCTACACTGCCACACTACAGTGTAAGTCTACAGTGTAGAGCCTACACTGCCACACTACAGTGTAAGTCTACAGTGTAGAGCCTACACTGCCACACTACAGTGTAAGCAGTGTAAGTCTACGGTGTAGAGCCTACACTGCCACACTACAGTGTAAGTCTACGGTGTAGAGTCTACACTGCCACACTACAGTGTAAGTCTACGGTGTAGAGTCTACACTGCCACACTACAGTGTAAGTCTACGGTGTAGAGCCTACACTGCCACACTACAGTGTAAGTCTACAGTGTAGAGTCTACATTGCCACGCTACAGTGTAAGTCTACGGTGTAGAGCCTACACTGCCACACTACAGTGTAAGTCTACAGTGTAGAGCCTACACTGCCACACTACAGTGTAAGCAGTGTAAGTCTACGGTGTAGAGCCTACACTGCCACACTACAGTGTAAGTCTACGGTGTAGAGTCTACACTGCCACACTACAGTGTAAGTCTACTGTGTAGAGTCTACACTGCCACACTACAGTGTAAGTCTACGGTGTAGAGCCTACACTGCCACACTACAGTGTAAGTCTACAGTGTAGAGTCTACACTGCCACGCTACAGTGTAAGTCTACGGTGTAGAGCCTACACTGCCACACTACAGTGTAAGTCTACAGTGTAGAGCCTACACTGCCACACTACAGTGTAAGTCTACAGGGTAGAGCCTACACTGCCACACTACAGTGTAAGTCTACAGTGTAAGTCTACAGTGTAAGTCTACAGTGTAAGTCTACAGTGTAGAGCCTACACTGCCACACTACAGTGTAAGCAGTGTAAGTCTACGGTGTAGAGCCTACACTGCCACACTACAGTGTAAGTCTACGGTGTAGAGTCTACACTGCCACACTACAGTGTAAGTCTACGGTGTAGAGTCTACACTGCCACACTACAGTGTAAGTCTACGGTGTAGAGCCTACACTGCCACACTACAGTGTAAGTCTACAGTGTAGAGTCTACACTGCCACGCTACAGTGTAAGTCTACGGTGTAGAGCCTACACTGCCACACTACAGTGTAAGTCTACAGTGTAGAGACTACACTGCCACACTACAGTGTAAGTCTACAGGGTAGAGCCTACACTGCCACACTACAGTGTAAGTCTACAGTGTAGAGTCTGCACTGCTACACTACAGTGTAAGTCTACGGTGTAGAGCCTACACTGCCACACTACAGTGTAAGTCTACAGGGTAGAGCCTACACTGCCACACTACAGTGTAAGTCTACAGTGTAGAGTCTACAATGTAAGTCTACAGTGTAGAGCCTACACTGCCACACTACAGTGTAAGTCTACAGTGTAAGTCTACAGTGTAAGTCTACAGTGTAGAGTCTGCACTGCTACACTACAGTGTAAGTCTACAGTGTAGAGCCTACACTGCCACACTACAGTGTAAGTCTACGGTGTAGAGCCTGCACTGCCACACTACAGTGTAAGTCTACGGTGTAGAGTCTACACTGCCACGCTACAGTGTAAGTCTACGGTGTAGAGTCTACACTGCCACACTACAGTGTAAGTCTACAGCGTAGAGCCTACACTGCCACACTACAGTGTAAGTCTACGGTGTAGAGCCTACACTGCCACACTACAGTGTAAGTCTACGGTGTAGAGCCTACACTGCCACACTACAGTGTAAGTCTACAGTGTAAGTCTACACTGCCACGCTACAGTGTAAGTCTACGGTGTAGAGCCTACACTGCCACACTACAGTGTAAGTCTACAGCGTAGAGCCTACACTGCCACACTACAGTGTAAGTCTACGGTGTAGAGTCTACACTGCCACGCTACAGTGTAAGTCTACGGTGTAGAGCCTACACTGCCACACTACAGTGTAAGTCTACAGCGTAGAGCCTACACTGCCACACTACAGTGTAAGTCTACGGTGTAGAGCCTACACTGCCACACTACAGTGTAAGTCTACGGTGTAGAGCCTGCACTGCCACACTACAGTGTAAGTCTACAGGGTAGAGCCTACACTGCCACACTACAGTGTAAGTCTACGGTGTAGAGCCTACACTGCCACACTACAGTGTAAGTCTACGGTGTAGAGCCTACACTGCCACACTACAGTGTAAGTCTACAGGGTAGAGCCTACACTGCCACACTACAGTGTAAGTCTACAGTGTAGAGCCTACACTGCCACACTACAGTGTAAGTCTACAGGGTAGAGCCTACACTGCCACACTACAGTGTAAGTCTACGGTGTAGAGCCTACACTGCCACACTACAGTGTAAGTCTACAGTGTAGAGCCTACACTGCCACACTACAGTGTAAGTCTACAGTGTAGAGCCTGCACTGCCACACTACAGTGTAAGTCTACAGGGTAGAGCCTGCACTGCCACACTACAGTGTAAGTCTACAGTTTAGAGTCTACACTGCCACACTACAGTGTAAGTCTACAGTTTAGAGTCTACATTGCCACACTACAGTGTAAGTCTACAGGGTAGAGCCTACACTGCCACACTACAGTGTAAGTCTACGGTGTAGAGCCTACACTGCCACACTACAGTGTAAGTCTACGGTGTAGAGCCTACACTGCCACACTACAGTGTAAGTCTACAGGGTAGAGCCTACACTGCCACACTACAGTGTAAGTCTACAGGGTAGAGCCTACACTGCCACACTACAGTGCAAGTCTACAGTGTAGAGCCTACACTGCCACACTACAGTGTAAGTCTACAGGGTAGAGCCTACACTGCCACACTACAGTGTAAGTCTACAGTGTAGAGCCTGCACTGCCACACTACAGTGTAAGTCTACAGTGTAGAGCCTACACTGCCACACTACAGTGTAAGTCTACAGGGTAGAGCCTGCACTGCCACACTACAGTGTAAGTCTACAGTGTAAGTCTACACTGCTACACTACAGTGTAAGTCTACAGGGTAGAGCCTACACTGCCACACTACAGTGTAAGTCTACAGTTTAGAGTCTACACTGCCACACTACAGTGTAAGTCTACAGTTTAGAGTCTACATTGCCACACTACAGTGTAAGTCTACAGGGTAGAGCCTACACTGCCACACTACAGTGTAAGTCTACAGGGTAGAGCCTACACTGCCACACTACAGTGTAAGTCTACAGTGTAGAGTCTACACTGCCACACTACAGTGTAAGTATACAGTGTAGAGCTATGTATAGGGATAAGCAGTGAGTCTACCCTGCTGATACGCAGGGTGCTTTATGTAAACAGAAACTGTGGCTTCCAAAGGGTGGCACGTGGTTCGGGGGGTGGGTGGGTTTCCAGGCTGGAACCTAGTTAATTGTGTGGGGCAAGACCCGGGGGTTGGGGAGGAGAGTGGGGGGGTTAGAAGACATTATGGGTGTGAGATGGGGAAGTGGTGGCTTTTGGATCCAGGTGTTGGGGGATGGGGGCACTTTCCTCCTCTGGCTGAGGGACCCACTTGATCTGGTCATTCATGCCCTCCTCCCTCCCTTTCATGTCCTAGGCCAGCGCCTGGTCAGCCCCGGCTTGGCCAACGAGACCTCGTCCATCCTGGTGGAGTCGGTAACCAGGTCCTCGACAGAGACCTGTTACAGCGCCATCCCCAAGGCATCCTCAGACGCCAGCAAGGTGACCTCCAAGGGGGCAGGGCTCTCGAAGGCCTTCGTGGGCCAGAAGAGCTCCTTCCTGGTGGACTGCAGCAAAGCCGGTAGGCAGCCTGGCCTTGCCCTTGGGGGGGGTGGGGGCGGGGGCGGGCAGCTGGACACAGCCTCTGCTTTCGTCTTCCCTGCTTCAGTCTGCAGTGCCCACCCTCCCATGTAACCCAGCCATTTGCAAGTAACCGTGCTTATTACCTTATTCTTTTGCACTTAGTATTTTTAAAGGATTTTCCTCTTGAGTTTTTTCTGCCCCTAATCCCTTCAAACTTAATAGCAATTTGGACTTGGGTATTTGTTTGGGTGTCAATGGTGAGTTGGCTGGGTTCTGGCATCGAGCACATCTGGCTGGAAACCTGGCTGGTTCCACCACTCACTCATCCCTTCCTCCTTCCTCCCTCCCTTCCTCTCTTCCTTCCTTAAATGCCATGTGACCATGGGAAACTTACTAAATCTCTTTCTAAAAGTCAGTTTTCTCTTCTCTAAAATAGGAATAATAGTACCTTCCATAAAGTTCTTATGAGAATAACAGATCGGAACAATCTACACCTACAGGGACAACCCTTATTATGTGCCAAGGGCTTCACAGCATACTCCTCCCCATGAGGCTGGTGTTAGTGTCGCCCCTGTTTATGGACGGACGGGGAAGCTCAGACAGGGAGAGGTGAAGTTCTATGTCCAAGGTCACCCGGCTAGGAAGCGCAGGGCAGGGATTTGAACCCACAGTGATGGGCTCTGTGAGGCCTGCTCAGAACCCCACACTCCCACCTCTCAGTCCCCAGCTTCATCTTAGAAGCTCAGCAGGCGGTAACTGGTATCATTCCGCTGGCTCCCTTCTGGTCCTCTGCCTTCTGGGATTGATCCTCACGGAATAACCACCTCCCTCTGCCTCTCAGGTTCCAACATGCTGCTGATCGGGGTCCACGGGCCCACCACCCCCTGCGAAGAGGTCTCCATGAAGCACGTGGGCAGCCAACAGTACAACGTCACCTACGTCGTGAAGGAGAAGGGGGAGTATGTCCTGGCCGTGAAGTGGGGAGAGGAACACATCCCCGGCAGCCCCTTCCACATCACGGTGCCTTAAACGCCTGCTCGTCAAATCCCGGGAGGTGCTTCAGGTGGTTGCTTTTGTTGCTTGTTTATAACTCGATTTTTTTTTTTTTTTTTTACAAAGTCCTCCGGCCTGTTTGTGGGTCTGAAACCCCATCCCGAAAACATTGCCATTCTAAAGTGCCTTCAGAACGAAATCCTAGACTTGACTCATTGGGGACGCGTTGGGGACACTGGGGAAATGCAAGCTGGAGCGGTGGGCTGAGCAAATCTGACCTCTTGTGGCGCAGATCGTCCCCTGCAGACAGACCAAGAACACAGGCAAGGCTAGTGTTAGACACGCAACCGGGTACCAGCTTATGAAACCAGACAGGGACGAGGGGCAGGGAAAAAGAGGGGCCCTGGCTTAGGTGGTTGTTTAGAAAAGTAGATGGCTTGAAACCAGCTTCCTCTCGTCCAGTGCCCACCCCATGTAAGAAAAGGCTACTAGGTGGACACGTTGCTTTGACCACTCGTTCCCACCCCACGCTGCTCTGTGGCCTTTTTACCACGCGGTGGCCGACTGGCCTGGAGGGGTTCCCGCCGCCTCTCCCTCATCTGCTGATCATTTCCCTGCAAAGTCCGGACATGTGACCATCTTGGCAGCCATGTTTTGTTCTTGCTTTTAAAGTCTGATGAGTCTCGGTCTGAGGAACGTCTGCAGCGACAAGCAGCCCCCCACTTGCCAAAGACCCCTTTTTGTAACCAACACTAGCCCTTGTGCTTAACACACACTCCAGCCACTTGCCAGTCTGATGAGCTTTACCAACGCGTTCCCGGTGGCCGTGAGGGGTCCGCGTGTCAGTGGAAGTCATCACGCGACACAACCCAGCCCAGTCTGTCTCGGGGGCCACTTTTTCTGGAAAATAGTTATAGATAGGAAAGAAGGAAACTCCTGCCGGCCTTTGGTCTGAGTCTGGGACCCGTCGAGCGGGGTGGACAGCAGCTCATCGCTGGTCCTTCACTGTTTGGCAGAAATAGCAAAAGGTGTGTATTTGGCCCTGGCCCCGTGTCATCCAGATGGTGTTTGGAAAGCAACATGCAGGTGCAAGATTCCACAAACGGGGTGTAAGGCCTTGTGCACCCCTTCCTGCACCCCCGCTTTGGACTAAAGTTAAAGCATCTGGGACTGGCTGGCGGCAGGGCCCGCTGTGGAGTGTGGTCGGGCAGGCAGACCCTCCTGGTTGCTGCTCAGGAAGTGGCACTGTGGCTGAAGTGCCTCCGTGGGTGGGGCGGGGCCCGGGTGGGGGGCCTGCACCGAGGGATCGCAGCTGGGGGCCAGTGTTGGCAAACGCCCAACGTTCGAAACTGGAGCGGCCTGAAGCCTCATGTGAAAGGACCACAGGCCTCGTAAACTGGGACAAGGAAGCGAAACTGGAATCAAATGCCGACTGTAAATTGTATCTTATAACTTATTAAATAAAATGTTTGCTCCTTAGAGCTCAGTCTGGTAAATGGTTGGAGCCTGACCTGCTCTTCCAATCCCTGGCCAATAGCACACAGATTAGCTGCTTGTTTTGACCAGGAGCCTGTTTTGCAGGGGGAGGCCTAGCTTCTCCCTGAGCCTAGGAGGGAATTTATCCAGACAGGGCCCGCCCGAGAGTGCGGGACACTGGAAGGGGGTGTGCGGGCCCTGACCCCGCCACACAGCTTCCTGTGGAGGTTTGCTGGGACTTGCCCTGAGTAAGAATCCCACATAGGAAACCCACCTAGGTGAAGGCTGTGGATTTAAAAAGAGCAAAAAAAGCCTCTCCTACCTACACGAGAAGCCCCATTGTCGGGAATTTATTCAAACAAAAAACAATGCCACCTGTCATCCCACTGCCCGTGGACAGCAGGGCTCGGATCTGGTGCTACAGCCGTCCCTCTCGTCCCTCTCCCTCTGCTGCTCCTTCCTGCTGCGGATGTCGCTACCTCCATGCCTCCTCCTCCCCTTACGGCAGTTTTGTGACACCATTTTACAGCGACAACACTAGCTCAGGCTGCAATGACATGTCTGCACTCTCCAGGTTCACCTGAGGCAGACCCTGGGTCCCTACCAGTTTGTCCTCCAGAGCGGGGCGGGAGCAGTGGCCATGATGATGGGAAGTCCCAGCTGCCCCCCACCCCATCCCTCACCTCCATTGGAGTTGAGGGGTGGAAGGAAAGGTGGGGAGAAAAGACTCTGGATCCTTCCCTGTGTCTCTTCCTGACACCCCTTTGTTGATGAGGGTGGCGATTTGTTGACCTCTGACAGGTGGGAGGGGAGGAGGGTCTGTCCTGCCCCTTCTGGAGGGAGCAGCCTAGCCTGTGGGCCCGGACTCCCGGCAAGGTCTGTGGCCTTTGAGGGGTGCAGGCTTTGCCCAGGGGGTCTGGACAGGCCACAGTAGGCTGGGCTTGTCCCCAGAGGAGCACAAGGCAGAGCCACTGGTCTCTACCTGGTTGGAGCCAGGCGGGTTCAGGAGGCAGCGTTATCAGGTGGCAGAGTGGACTTTGGCATCAGGCACCTTAGGCTGGAACAGTGGCTCAGCCACCCACCGTGTGGCTCGGGGAGGCTGCTTCACTCAGAGGGCGCCCCCCTCGGCGGTTGGGGGGGTCACATGAAATCCCACGGGGAGCGGCGAGTCTCGGCCACCGCTGTCTGCTGCCGTGACTGCCTCCTACACGGCGGGGCCTGGCGATCCCCCGCCGGTTACTTCAAAGACATCCCGGTGGAACCTGTGCACTGTGGTCAGCAGCTAGAGCCACCGGCAGCTCTTATCTGCACCTGGACTGGCTGCTATGGGAACCGGCTCTTGTTTGTACAAACACCGTGAAAACTGCAACTTAACCCTGGACAGGCCAGTGCCAGACCTTTTCTCACTCACTGGTCCACTTGGCCCTGTCCTGCCAGGACCATCACTCTTTAGTGGTGAAGGAGGTTAGGCAGACACCAGGTGGGCCCTGCCCTGTCGAGCCCAGATGCCTGCCTCCTCCTCATCCAGTTTCCTCTGAACCCAGGGCCGCACTCATCAGCAAGGCTGCCAAGAAGAGGAAACATTTAATTAACATGTCTCTTTCCGATGCGCTTATAAACACTCTGGCCCAGGACCACATGTCTAGTCTTAAGACTTCAAAGGGGCCTTGAAAGCCACATTTTGATGAGTTTGGTGTAAAATGAATCCGCCGCATAGGGATTTAATTTCCCTTGAAAACTGCACAGCCTGAAAAATTAGCAAAATGACTTAATTTTGCTAATGGCAAAAATGAGTGCTCAACTCTTGTCCACCCCCCAAGTGTGTATTTTGAAATGGGGAACAAGATCGTTAATTTCAGTGCCCCTTGGCCTTCGTGCAGCCGGATGGAAGCAGGGGGTTCTGGGAAAGGAGTGGAGTCCATCCAGGTCTCCCTTAAGGTGCGGGGGAGGGGCTTTGGAATCAGGGGAGTCCGCTCATGAAAACTCTCCCAGAACACATCTTGTTTAGCTCATTTGTTTTCTCCTCACAATAGCAAATCACAGCTCTCAGAGGGAGTAAAAATGTCACATCGCTCAAGGCAAGCTTGAGTTTGATTTTTCCCTCTGGCTTTGTCCCAAGGATGCTGCCCAAACACTTGGTGGGAGGAATCTTTTTAAACAAAAGGATCCTTTTGCTTCGTGATAAGGCTTTTGTCTGGGCCCCTGAGTACACAGGGAACCAGCGTATGTGCAAGGAATTTAGGGTGGCCCACACCCCACACCCCTCTTTCTCAAGAGTCCCAGCAGGCAGGCCGGGGATGGGGAATTTACAAGCCTGACTCATGTGGCTCGCGTCCAAGGGTGTTTCGCATTCTGGACTTGCTTATCTCCCTGGACAAAGCTGAGATGAAAGAACCCGTGAGCCTTTTATTGCCCACATGACACCCTCTGCCATGACCACCGCCTTCCCAAGAGACCAGACGCTTCTCCCTGTTGGCGTGGACATTCTTAGGGCAAAACTGGCAGGTGATCTCAGAGGAGGAAACCCTGGCAGAGGTGCCAAGCCCCGGAAATGCCAGCTTCGGGCCCAGCTACAAGCAACCAGTGCAAGTAGCAGCAGAAAAACCTGGTGCACGAGCTATGGGGGGAAAAAAGAGGAACAACTGTAATAATCTGAACAATAAAGATTAAAAAAAAAGAAAAAGAAAAACCTGGTGCATGAGAAACGCTCAGAAAGCGCTGGGTCGAACGCTGCAGGTTCACGTCTGGATCCCAGTCCCAGCTCTGCCGCCAGCTCTGTGCCTCAGTGCCCTCATCCATCAAATGGAAAAATAATGGGAAACTTACAGTCTAAGGTTAACCTCTAGAAAGATCCTACCACACAACCACACCCCCACTGGCTGGGCAGACCACTCTCCCCACCCAGAGCTGCTGGGAGAGGGGCTGCCTGAGTATTAGGGAGACTCAGCTCCCCAAGACAGAGTGGAAGGGGTACCCAATGAGGGGTGTGGCTTGTAGGGCAGCCATTTAGCTGGTGGTTACAAGCATGGGCCCTGCCACGGCCTCCAGCAGATCACTGACCCTCACAGGAGAACAGTGCCTGGTTCTCGCCAATAAACTGGGCAGTGGGACCTACTGCTTAGAGTGTTTGAGGATGAAGACATATGCATGTGAAGAGCACAGTGTCCATCCTGTACATGGTCAGTTCACAAAATCACAACAATGCATGGAAGGTGCCTAGAGGAGTCTCCCCACCGAGAGCTTAAGCCGAGGAGGGGCTGTGAGGGACAGTGAGCACTGCGTCCTGGAGAGCCAGTGACAGCCCCAGGCTTGGATTGGGGTGCAGCCTTACCAGTGGGCGGGGTGGGCCAGTGACAGAACCGCAACTAGGCGGGCTGTTGGGGGTGTGGCCAGAAAGGTGGGAGGGTGCCCAGCTCCCACCCCAGCCTCCCCCGGTTTCCCAGCTTCAGAGTCCCCTTTCCTCAGCACAGGCGGAGGCCAGAGACAGGCCTGGGGCTGACCCCACACCTGCCCAGGGGATGTTGATGGGTTTTACATGGGTTACTAAAGAAAATTATCGTCGCGAATAGCATTAACGCTAGGCACTTAGGATTATCTTCATTTTACAAGGGAGTTCGCAGGAGCTCGGAGAGTTTAAGAGGGCTGCCTGACATCACACAGGCAGTAACTACCAAGGCTGTGCTAAAACCCGGGGGCCTACATGTAGGAAGCGGGCATGAAGCCCAGCGCAGCGCGCAGGGGTCTGCACGGGGTGGGGCCCAGAATCCGAAGGCGGCTCTCCCTGCGGGCCGCTGGCTGCCCTTGGGCCCGTTGGAAGGCAGCACTTTTGGGGCGCTTCTCTGCTCCCTCCTCCCCTCCCCTTCTGGGGAGCCTGACCATCCTGCAGGGGAGCCGGTGGTCCCCCGCCTGCTCTGTCTGCTTGTCCGCCAAGTAGCGGGGAGGTCGGCTGCCCGGCGGTCGTTGCCATGGTGACCGCCAGGGGTCGCCTTGGACACGCAAACTGCGGCACCCAGCGCAGCCCCTGGGGCGGAAGGCGCAAGGTCACCAAAGCCCAGAGAAGGGGACACCCACTGCTGCCCTCTGTGCTCTCGGCACCTGGACTTACCAGCCTGGGGGCGGGGGCGGCCTGGGTCAGGGAGGCTTTCTGGAGTTCCGGGATCGGCCCCGCCCCCGGGCCCTGCCACCGCTCAGCCCCGCAACTACCGAGTTTCTCCCTCCTTCCTTCCCCACCACCAGCTGCCACAGAGCTAAGGTGCAGCGCCCTACCCACCGTGAGCCTTTTCTAAGCACCTGCCTGTGCCAGGCAGCACCTCAGAGGTACAGATCCGGCGTGGAGGCGGGCGGGGCCCAGAGGCGCAAGCTCCCCGAAGCCAAGACATGTTGCGGTTTTGTTCGCTCGCAGCTCCTGGCACACAGGAGGCCCTCAGTCTGGAAGGAATGGTGCTCACAGCCAGGTTTTTAAAGCCTGGATTAAAACGGTGTTTGCACAATTCATCAGTGACCACCGTGATGGAGGCCTGCAGACCCAGGTTGTCCCACTTAACTAGCTGGCGCTCTATTTCCCAAACTTCCTCAGAGCCCTCATTCTACAGGTGGGAGCACCGAGGCCCAGAGGACAGTCCCGGCAGCTGTGTCCTTCCTCGCCTTTCAGAAGGGGGTCCCATCTGTACCTCTTCTCCCACGCTGCCTGGCTCCCTCGGGTCCATAGTTCAGGTCTCAGTCAAAGGGCACTTCCTCTGGGAAGCCTTCCCTGACCAGCCTCCCTCTCCTGCCTCCCCTTCTACCCACCCAGTGGTATGTCTCTCTCCCCTTCTGCACTGTGAAAGCCTGAGGACAGGCAGCGTGGGGACTCTGTCCCTCCTCATCTACCTGTAGTGCCTGGCTCTGTGCCTGCCACAGGCTCAAAAGTAAACGAATGTTTGTGGAATGAATAGGTGAGAGCTCAACCTGCAGAGTGAAAAGGTGAGTGGTACTCACCTCCTCCTCACTGGCTCTCACCCTGGAGGGCCCTGGTCAGGGGCAGAGGGTGCTGCGGAGTCCTGGTGGGTCCTCCTCGGCCCCGCCCTGCCTGTGCCCCTCCCATGGTGCTTGCCACACTCCATGGTAGAGTCTGTGTTTGTAATACATGACGTGGGTTTTCCCCGAGTGAGCATTTACTGTTGCTGAGCTCAGTTTCCTCATCTGGAAAATCGAGTTAAGAAGCCTGGTAGTGAGTCGCTGTGAGGATTAAGTGAAATCCCTCAGGAAAACCCCAGCTCAGGGCCTGGCACAGAGGTACCACCACATACCAACTGCATGCCCTGGAACAGGCATATCCTTGCCCTAAGCCTCCATTTCCCCATCTGAAAAGGAGACTCTGAAAGCCCCATAATCGAGGGGTGATTTAAAGTGTGTGGAGCACGGCTGGTGCCAGGCAGGTACTTGCTGGACAACCGCCGCTGACACTCAGGGAGGGCTGCTCTATGTCAGGAACGGCCCAAGTTGTGATGCGCTGGCCTAATGCCATTCCCTCAATGCTGAGGGTCCTTTCCACGATCCTCTGGATGTGCCAATGAGGCCGTGCAGCTGTGGAGTGGCAGAGCTGTGTCTAGGAGTTGGCACCCAGAGTTGCCATGGCAACCCCCCATCCCCAGCCATGTGTCCGGAGCTTCCTGAGGGAGGACACTAGGCCTCTCTCTGGACCCCCTGGGATGCCTGGTGGATAGTAGGTGTACACTGAGGTTTGCTAAATGGAACAGAGGCAATGGCACCCCATGCATCACCCCAAGACCCCTGAGCCCTGAATCCCTCTGGGGCAAGCACCCTGGGTGGGTTGTGGTGGCTTTGCTCCCTTTTCCAGCCTGGTCTCTCCTGCAGCCTATGAATGGCCCCAGTCCCCACTGTGCTCAGCCCCTCCTCTCCAGCAGGACCTTAGCAACCCAGGCCTCACTGGCTACACGTATCCTTGGAGACAAGACACCAAGAGTGCAAACACAGGCCAGAGAGCTGTGGGCAGAGTGTTTCCAACCTCCCTGCCATGAGGGATCTGTTCACCTTCCAGAACCAAGCCTGCTGGGAGGAGCGCCTCAGGAAGGAGGCTGCTGCCCGAGCCGCCTGGAAGGTCAACCATGGCCACAAGTACCCCAAGGAGAGGTCCCTGCCCAGGAAGCGGCTCCAGCAGGCCCTCCTCCCCTCAGCCCCGGGAGTGGGGTCCTTGCCTGCCACCAGCTCCCCTGGCAGAAGGACCGGATTGCCGGAGACCCAGGGGGTCAGGGCCCAGCCATCTGGGACAGTGGGAGTCCCGGAGGCCCAAAGAGCAACTCGGGAGCCCGCAGGCCAGACCAAACGAGCGAGCTTGGAAATGAGGCGGGTGCCCTCGAGCACCCGGCAGCTGCTCTTCCAAGGCCTCTCCCACGACGGCCAAGGCCGGGCCTTGTACCTCCGGGAGCGGAACCGAAAGAAGCCAGCGGAGAAGTTTCGGTATCCCGTCTTATCCTCCTGGGAGTACGGCTGGCACGTGGGTAAGGGCCACCACCTCTTGCCATTCCAGGCCTTTGCAGGTAGCCTGGCCCCCTCCCCAGCCTCGTGCTTCATCCCCGCTCCCTCGCCAGCACGCCCTCCTGGCTCACTCCCTCTGAGCAGGCAGGCACCTCCACTCTTCCAGGCCTTTGCACATCTGGTGTGTCTGCCTGGAATGTTCCTCCTGCCCCTCTCTCTGCTGGCTAACTTTCCTATGTCACCACCTCTGGGAAGCCTTCTGAGAGTCCTCCAGGCAGCTTTTTGAGTCTGCAAAAGCCCTGGGCCCACTGTGTCACCATTCCTTGAATATGCATCTGGTCTGGTGAGCCCTCTGGGTTCCAGGACTTCATAGGTAACTTTATTAATGTCCTCCCAGCTCCCAGCTTGGGGCTGGTTCTCAGTGACATTGGAATGAATGTAGCCTTGGGAAGGAGGGCTCCGTTTGGAATCAGGAAGTGTGAGCTCAAGTCCTGGCTATACCACTTCCAAGTTGTGTGAGCTCCAGCAAGTATCTTGACTTTCTCGGGCCTCAGTTCCCACATCTGAAAAAGGGGAAAAAAAAATAGTATTTGCCTTCCTGTATCACAGAGTTTTGGGGAAATCAGGTGGGAAACACACTGAACAGGAATCATCTTCACAAAAGCCCCATGAGGTGGGTAGGACAGACATTCATTCATTCAACACATGATCCTCTCATTTGGAATCCCAACTCTGCCCCAAATACTCAGAAGAGTGACTTAGTTGGAAATTAGGAGGTCTGGGTTTGAATTCTGGTTCGTTCATTCATTCATTCATTCAACAAATGTTTATGGAACACCTGATATGTGCCAAGACTTTCTGTCCCTTGACTACTGCAGAAAACAAGGCAGGGTCCCTCACAGGGGCCCGGCAACAGACAGATGTGTGATGTGTCCCTGCTGCTGAGCAGAGCTTTTCAATCTTCACCTCCCCGGGAACCACCTGGGAATCTTGTTAAAGTGCAGGTTCTTATCTGGCAGGCAAGGACTGGATGGGCGAGATTCTGCATTTCTAAAGAGCTCCCCAGTGACACCGATGCTGCTGCAGGTCCGTGGACGATGCTTGAGAGTCCGGCTATAGAAAGAGAGAAACCAGGAGAAGGAGGTGGAGACTGAGGAGCGATGGTAGCCAGGATGGTCAGGAAGGCCCGCTGGGGAGGGGGCGTTTGAGCAGTGTCCTGAGTCCTACCTACCACCCAGTTCTTCTGAGAACGGCCTGCCACCCTGCACCCACAGAGTGAGTCTCCCTTTAGGGCCCTACGTGTCTTCCCTGTTCCCCCTCTTGCCTGGCCACGATCCTTTCCCACTGCCTCTGAAGCCACTGCCAGACCTGGGGCCACCAGATGGAGCAAATTTAAATACAGGCCGCCCAGTTAGTTTGAATTTCAGGTGCACAATTTTTTAGTGTGGGTATGTTCCAAATATTGCATGGGGTTTACTGACCCTGAAAACTGTTTCTTGTTTATCTGAAATGCAAATGCACTTGGGCTCCCAGTGACCCCGACATTGGAGCCGGGAAGCTGACTCTGATTCTGGAACCCCCTGGGTGCAAGGGCCAGGCTGGGTTCAGGGCGAAGACAGGAGACTTGCCTCCACAGGGGTTCTGCTAAAGCTCACAGTTGCTCTGGAACAGTGTGTAAGCTCTGGCCTCGTGGCCCTAACGGTTAGTAACCCAACCAGCCCAGGGGCCAGATGGGAAGAGATGACAGACCCTCTGCTGACCACTTCTCCAACCTCCCCACACACTTACAGACAGAGTTGTGCCATCCCAGTGGGAGCAAAGAGCGTGGGAAACGGGGGTTAAAGGCATCGTCCCCAGCGCCCCAGAGGGGTCAGCCCCAGTGCCCTTTAACACAAAGAAAGCAGCAATCTATGCCTGGCACATAGTAAGTGCTCAACAAATGGTGACTGGTATTATTATTATTATTATTCCAACAGATAGGTTTGACAGCCTGTGGGCATTGGGGTGGGGGGGGCGGTAGCTCAGCCTTGGGCAGGATCCTGGAGGTGCTCACATGGAGCACTGGGCCAGGTGGGGTGCCACTAGACTGGGGGAGCAATGCGATGGGGGGTAAGTGAGTGTGGGGTAGGGATGGAGATAAAATAGGTAACAATTGGAATGGCCTGGGTGCCATCCATCAGGGCACTTCCTGGCACTTGAGCCAAAGCAGGGCCTCCAGGTTGCCATGCTGTGCCAGGCGTGCCCGCTAGTTATTGGTCCTCGTGAGGAGTGGGTCCTCTGGGAGAGGCGGCGGAGGCTGCTAATGCGCAGGGGACTCACTACTCTAACCACCGGAGCAGTGGCAGCAGGGGGTGCCTGCTGGCCTGAGGCCCGGCCGGAGGCGTGGTGCCCCCTGCTCAGCGGGGCCTTTTCTATGTTCCAGGGGATGCTGTGAAGAACACCAGGCTTTCAATATATGCCAAGTGCCAGCCCATCACAGAAACCTTTCACAGCAAATGTGGCGTCTTCCATTTTCCTCGGCGAACAGACCAGCTAATGTGAACTTCGCGGGATTCAGAAGTGGCTCCTTCCTTTGCCCTCGTCCAGCTGGACCCTGCGGAGGGGAGATGCTGCCCACCCGCCCTCCCTGTGCTGGCAGCCCGTCCCTGCTGGGCACCCCAGGACTCAGGGTGGCCCACCTGCTGCCTCCATCTGCCCTCGGTGACCGCAGCTCCTCACAGAGCTCCCACCACCATCCCCAGCCTGTGCCACCACCAGGTCAAACCCGAAACCCAAGTAAGTGCCCTGACCGAATCAAACCCCACCCACCCACCACCACCCCTTGGGTACAGGCCGGCGCTCCAACCAACTGAGCCACACCGGCCAGGGTGATATTTTCAGCTTTGTGGGCCATCAGGTCTGAACCACAAAACCACCCAGCTCTGCTGTTGTAGTGTAAAAGCAGTGTGGACAGAACATAAACAAGTGAGCATGGATGTGTTCTAATAAAACTTTATTTAAAAAAACTTGTGGTGGGCTAGATTTGACCATAGTAGTAGTTGGCTGAACCGTAGGTTAAATGAAATATATTATTAAAATTAATTTTACTTGTTTTTTTGTTTCTTTATTTTAATGTGACTACTAGAAAAATTACAAATTGGCTCACGTGGCATCCCTATTGGATCTAAGCACTTTGCAAACTGAGGGATATTTTGTTCCCTGGGGAGAAGCCTGTGTGTGTGTGTGTGTGTGTGTGTGTGTGTGTGTGAATGTGTGTGAATGTGTGTGAGTGTGTGTGACTGTGTGTGACTGTGTGTGAGTGAGTGTGTGTGAGTGTACATGTGTGTATGTGTGTGTGTGTGTGTGTGTGAGTGTGTGTACGTGTGTGTGAGTGTGCGTGTGTGTGACTGTGTGTGTGTGTGTGTGTGTGTGTATGTGTGTGAGGGTGACTGTGTGTGTGTGGATGTGTGTGTGTGTACGTGTGTGTGACTGTGTGTGTGTGTGTGTGTGTGTGTAGGAGTGATGTGTGAACTCCGATGATAACCTAACCAGAGCCTGTGGCGGTGGCTCCTTTGCTTGGTTATCCACTGCTGAGAGGGAAGCCCAAGGGCAGACTGGCTGGCGGCGGCTTTCAGCGGGTGTTAGAACCTGCACCCTTTCTAGGTTCCTCCTTTCACTAAAGGGAAGTTACCCAGAATACCACCAGGTGGTGCTGTCCGTCTGCCGGGTATGGTGTTTGGACCGGGAACCGCATTCTCCACTGGGCTCTGCCTTCTCTGCTGTGTAGCCTTGGACTTCCCGTCCTGAGCTGTCACATGGGGTGATACCAGTGAAAATGTGCACTTTGCAGGCAGGCTGACCTGATTTGACTTCTGACTCCACTAGGGCACATTATGAATTTTGTGGGTCTTAGGCACCTGTGACTTCATGAATCCCTTCTTACATTAAAAAAAGTAATGAGTTATATTTTACATGGGGCCAGTGTGGCTTAGTGGTTGAGTGTTGATCCATGAACCAAGAGGTCCCCGGTCGGGGCGGGTGCCTGGGTTGCCGGCTTGATCCCCATTAGGGAAGGTGCAGGAGTCAGCCAATGGATGTTTCTATCTCTCTATTCTCTCTACCTTCCTCTCTCTAAAACCAATAAAAACAATATTAAAAATGAATTATATGTTACAACTACATTGATTTAAAGAAAAATATATTAATACTATACATTAAAATTTTTCTTCAACCTAAAATTTTATTTTTTCCTTCTTATTCTCAAAGAAATTAAAACACTTCCATAGCCCTAAAAGTTTCATGGGCCCTAGACCCTACCCCTACGATGCCTCATAGAGGAGTCGCCCTGGGCTCCACTCACCAGCTGTGTGACCGTGGGCAAGTTGTTTAACTTCTCTGGCCTCGGTTTCTTCATCCATAAAATGGAGACAACAAACCCCACCTTTTCAGTGCTGTGGTTGGAATTTAGTGAGATAGTGTATACTGCTGTGCCTTCTTAGAACACAGCCTGGCACAGAGCAAACCTTGGCAAATGGCAGTTATTATTATCATTATTTATCATTATTACTACCTTTAAAGATATTTTCAACTCTAGCTTCTATGAAACTACTAAAATTTCTCAAGCAGAAATCTCAAAACAAATAAGTCAGAAAAATGAAATGAAACATCCAGGGTATTTGATAGGGGAAATAGAGTTTCCTAAAGCAGAGAGGGTCAGGAGGAATTTTTACAAATGACAAATACGTATTTTCTCCTGCCATCAGGGAACTCATAGAGGTAGGGACGTGGGCTTACTCCAATCAGCCCGAACCTGGGACACCTGGGGAATGTGTGCCAGCTGGGCCGACCCTTAAAAAGGGGTGTGTGTGTGTGTGTGTGTGTGTGTGTGAAGCATTTGTCTTAGAGAAGGGGAGATTTGCATGGAGTTTTGAAGGCCATCAAAGCTTTAGACCTATGGAGAGAGAGACACTGTGTTTGCAGGGAAGAGGGGCAAAGAGGGAAGGGAAGGCAGAGGGAACAGCATGTGCAAAGGCCTGAGGCAAGCGGGTAGAGAGCAAGTTCAAGGAACCACAATGGCCTAGCTGGTTTGGCTCAGTGGATAGAGCGTCCGCCTGCGGACTGAAGGGTCCCGGGTTCCCTTCCAGTCAAGGGCACATGCCCAGGCTGTGGGACTGATCCCCAGTGGGGGGCATGTAAGAGGCAGCCAATCAATGATTCTCTCTCATCATTGATGTTTCTATCTCTCTTTCCCTCTCCCTTTCTCTGTGAAATCAATAAAAGTGTATTTTTTTAAAAAAGGAACCTAGTGACATCTACCTCTAGTGGATTTTAAGGTTTTAGTTCTTCTGTCCTGTTGAAATCCCATTTTATATCCTTCAAATATTATTTGAGAAACTTTAACATACTAGAGGGCAATTTTTCAATCCCTAATTTATGCCCTCAAAAATCATTCCTTAACTTTTTAAATTAGGTGTTTCCATCTGGATTTCTAAAAGAAAAAATGCAACAATTTACTACTCATTATCTGCTACCTTTCGCTCAAATATTTTCTTTCTGTAAAAGCTATTATCATTTTAAAATCTAGGGTACAGGGTTCTTGAATTTGTATTTTTCACTGAAAAAAATCATTCATAAATTAACATACAAAAATAGACATTGGATAAGTAATTACACGGGTAACGAGGGTTAAGAAGGAGCCATACAGGGCGCTGTGGGAAGATGTAACCCAGGGTCCCAGAATAGATGGGGGAGCTGGTCAGAGAGGGCCTCCCTGACCGAGCGGGGTTTAAGCTGAGTTTTGAAGAATGAGAAAAAGTTTGCTAAGTGAACGGGGGAGAAGAGCGATCCAGGAGAGGGAACAGCACATGAAAAGGCCCAGAGGCTGGGGAGACCACGATAAATGGAGGAACTAAACGGTGTGGCTATAGCGTACAGATGGTTGAAAATGGAGCTGGAAAGCTAGGTCAAAGCCAAGACATGTGGGGCTTTGCAGGATCTGGTAAGGACTTGGGTCTTTATCCAGAGAGAAATGGGGAGCCATGGAGGGTTTTAGGCACGGGGGACATAGGATGAAATTTGCATTTTAGGAAGCACACCCTGTTTGTTGGGAAAACAGATGATAGGGAACAACAGTGGAGGTGGTGGGACTAGTGACAAAGCGACTGATTATCACTGAGCAAGACTGTGACTGGGGCTAGGGCAGCCCCCGTGGCCCTTGGCCCTGAGGAGCCTGGCGCCTGCCTGCAGCTTTGTCTCGCTTACATGGGACCTGGGAAACCAAGCAACCACTCGGCTAGTGTTCCGTTCAGGGCACTGTTTCCCGACCCATTTTCTCTGAAGAATCAAGTGAGTGCGTGCGTGCGTGTGTGTGTGTGTGTGTGTGTGTGTACACATCCTTGTTTCCCTTAAATTCCCTTAGTGCCACTTCATTTCAGTAGCTTCTCTGGTCGCTAAGGCTTGGAGCTGCTGGGGCCGGGTCCTGAGGCCCGGGGTGACCCACTCTCCTTCAAGACATGACTGTGGCTAAGATTCCGTGACCTCCCGTCCCAGCCATGACCTGTGACCTCCGCCTTCAGGACCATCTGGGTGGAAGCTCTGATGGGGACTCGTGGCAGCGATGCAGGTGTGAGCCCTCTCCTGGCTCTGCCCGCCCCACGCCCACCTGGCTGGGGAGAGGGATGTCCTGGGTGTGGAGCTGCCTTCACGTCCTTCTCCAGCCCAAGGGACAGGAGCTGCTGGCTTGGAGCTGCCCCTTCACCCCACCCACAGGGACAGGATGAAGGGCGGGGCGGGGGGAGGCAGGAAAGGGGTGCTGATGAGGAAGAGAAAACAAGGGCTGGAAGCAGGGGCGTCTCCATTTCTCGGGGCTCACTTGCCCACATACTTGCTGAGGACGATGAAGAAGTGGGTGGTGAAAACTCACTCCCAGTCATTAGATGAGAGCCACACGCACCCAAGCTTAAAGCGGCCGCCCTTCCACGGAGCGAGGCCTGTGCATGAAAACCCAGCTCCGCCTGTGGAGGGCTGACTGGTGTCGGGCACGTGGCCTTCTACCTGCATTATCGTGTTTAAACGTCACCTGTGCAGCTGATCCTCTCATTAACCCCATTTGGCGCTTCAGGAAACGGAAGGTACGCGACCTGCTCAGTGTCCCACAGCCAGGATGGCTCCCAAGTGGGCCTGGCCCTCCGCACGCTGTGCCTCTTCTTGCTAAGGAGGGCTGGGAGAGTGAGTTTAAAACCTGGTCCTCAGTAAATAATTCATGAACGGAAAGCCTGGCCTGCAGCCACGGGGGGCTTGTTAAGTGGGCAGGCTCAGGCGGGGCTGGGGATTCCCGTGGTAACAGGTGCCCCCAGTTACAAACCTGTGAACGAGGCTGATGCTGAGAGAGTGCCTACGACCAGGCGCGCTCCCCAAAGGGCCATGGGAGCGCCGTCCAGGCAGGTGACCCAGGGCGAGGGGGATGGGGGGAGTCTGCAGCTGCTTCAGGCTGTGGCCAGTGAGAAGCCCCACTCTGTGCCTCCCCCTCCACCGGCCCCCGTGCCCAGCAGTTTGCCCAAACTGAGAGCTGGCAGATGCCATGGCTCCTGTAACCTGCTCTGTACAGGGACAGAGGGACAGAGGGGACAGAGGGACGGAGGGATGGCTCATCACCGAGGAGGCCGCAGGATGGGGGGGGGGCCAGGTCAGGGCCTCGGGCACCCTCTCTTAGGGTCTGGTCCTCTTCCCCTGCCCCCTCCCCCCACACCCACCAGCACAGGACTCCCGTCCCAGCCACGACACTGGCCCGGGGGCACAAGGACACTCTCTCCTACGAAATAAGTTCATTTGTGAAGTGCCCGCTTGACCGTTTGGACCTCGGAAACTGGACGTTTTCTGGGGCGGCCCTTCTCAGAAGAGGGGACGAAAGAAGCCTGACAGCCTCGCCACCTCCCCTGCCCACGCCGGCGAGACCTCTGAGGTTAGTTGGATGTTTGGAGAAATGGTTTTCCCCGCTTAAGCAGGGCCTTTTGGTTTTATTCTCTTGGATGTTACCAAATTTCGAAAATCAAGCTTGTGGTCAGTTTTCTTACATAAGAAGCCACATGGTCTCTCATATATTAAGGGAAATGAGCAGAGTGGGGCCATGCTGATAGCGTGCTTTCCTCTGTATTTTCCAAGGTTACATATGTGCTCGTTTATGTACAGACTCTGGCAGAATGCGTAGCTGGGAAGGGGGGTTGCATCTGAGACAGGAAGCGGGGGGTGGAGGGATGGGGGCGGCATCCTTTGTCACTGCTTTTCCTCTGGCGCTGCTCGTGTCGTTAGTCATGTTCATGAACTGCTTGGACAAGGAGACAATGTAAGGAAAAGCAGCAAAAGCAGTCACCGCACAGGACGCAGGTAGCATGTGCCCTGCCGCTGGGCCCCCCTGCAGCTCTTTGGTTGCAGAAATATGATAAAATCCTCAAGTCTCTGCCAGCCACCTGGGCCTTTGATCCACTGGGTCCCCCAAGGAGCCCCAACAGTGGCCTTGGTGACAAGTGCCATGTGGGGAACGTTACAAGAGGGATGCAGCCGACATGGGGCCGGGCACCTCGCCCCGGCTCTGGGATGGGACAGGGCACGTGGGCACAGGGAAGAGGCGGCCCTGCTGGGCGCAAAGTGCCAGGTGGGACGAAGGGGAGTCTGACATGGCACACCCGATACAGAGACCTTCGTGGTGTCCAAAACCTCTGGGCTCTCTCCAAATGGTGGTGAGAACAAGGTGGCCTGTGGTCAGAATAAAATTTCAAAGGAGGACACTGGTGGCCACTGGGCTGGCTGAGTTGGAGGACAGTTCAGAGGCAGGAAGGCCAGGTGGGAGAAGCCTTCGTCCCTGATCCCTGTGAGATGTGATGGTGGCCCAACCTCAGACAAGGGGGCCAGGTTCCCCAAACAGTGAATTGCCCGAATCATGGGGTGCAGGTGGGGCCTTGGCATTTCTGGTCATTTCCGGTGGAACAGGGTCCCTCGTGAGACTGAAAACAGATGTTCTTCCTCCTGCAGCAGCCTCTCCAGGGCCAGCCTGGGCAGCGGCCATGCCGGTGGCAGGGCTCTCGCTCAGGGCGTGAAAACCCTCCTTTTGGCTGCAAAAGCCCCGTTTCCTCTTGGGCAGTTCTGGGGAGGTACCAGTCACGGGGGATAATGGAAGAGTCTCCTCCCAATTCAGGTTAAGTCGGGTTAAATCCAAGTTGAAAAATGAGAGCAGCGGGCCAGTCTTGTTTCCGGGCTGCAGGGAGCAGTTCATGCTGTTAGAGCTGTTTGTTTAGAGGCAAGAAATGGTTAAGAAAATGGTGCCCTTGGATCTAGGTGCGGCGGGCCCTGGTTCTCTTCTTTGAAGAGGAGGGTCTTTTCCTGTTGGTGGAGACCTTTGAAGATTGTAGTTTGAATTCAACTGGAAAGTGGTCACTGACCTCCAGGGCCTGTAAGGATGAAAGGGAGAGACATCTGAGAATGAGGAGGAACTCTTACGTTTGTGATGAGCAAATTCAGGCTCCAGGAGAGAAGGTGGAATGCCCACAGTCACCCAACAGCACACACCCTGGTGAGCATCGTCCCTGGACCAGCTCAATTAGAAGCCTAGGCAGGTCCTCAAATCACAGAACCATAGGCATTGAGACTCAAGGTCCAATGGCCCAATGTTAGGTCTCTAGTTTGGCCTCAGTGATGACATCAACCCATCTGTCCAGGACAGTGGCTTAGAAAGACAAGGTGGCAGCCATACCTCCTCTTCAGTTAACCCGTACGCTTTCTGGAAGTCAAAGATGCTGCTTGACTTGGGCACAACGGAGTTGACGATCTCTTGTCCTGTCAGCACGATCCTACAGAAGAGGAGGGAAGACAGTCATGTTAATCCACCGCTGATTTCTGAGATCAAACCAAGGTCCATGTTTGACATCTGAAGTTGACTGAGCAGCCTGGGCCTGTCACTCGGTGCTCAAAGTCCACCCCTGGTTTTAGCCTGTGACAATCTTAGGACAGTGCCCAAGATTGGGAAATAGGATTAGCTCCTCTGTAGCCCTGTGGGCACCGGGACAGTCTCTCCCTGTGTGGACAGGTAGCCCTGGTGGTGGGAGAGAAGACTTTATATGATACATGGACACTACATAGAGTATCATGCATTCTAAGATTATCATTTCCTTTGCAATTATTTTTCACTTTTCCTGATTTGATTATGGAGAAAGGTGCTGGCTTGTCTTTAATACTCCCTAAGCTTCCACTTTGACCAAGAGAGAGCAGGCTGCAAGCAGTAAAGAGGCAAGAGAATTAAGGCAGAATTTGCATTGTTCAGTTTTCACTGGAATTATTTGTACAGTTATTTTCGACTTATGGCAAATGATGCTGGTTTCTTACCTTGGTATTATAACATTTCTTTAAAATTAATTTATTTCAGTAAGAAACAAATGTATTTAAAGACAAATATGGAGAAAAACCAATGGTTACATGATAGTTAACTGAGTTTTGGAAACATGAACTCTAATGGATACCAACTGAGGTGATGCACTTGGGGTCTGCATGGCCCTGACAGACTGACTAAAGACTGATGAGTCCAACTGCTGGTTCATGACCATCCACTGAGCTTTCCCTGACTCTGAAGGGCTGACTGGTTTCCTGTGTTGGCTAACACCATCACCTGGCTAACTTTGAACTCCATCCACAAGTAAACTCTTCACATGCAGGTGGAGATTTCTGAAAGCCATCCTTTCCAACCCAGAGAGTCAAAAAGGACATAGTTAAGGCTCCCCCATTTCTGACTTCTACTAGTAGGTATGTGCACAGGTGGGCTGGCTGATCCTGCTAAGCTCTTCCGAGGCCAGCCCAGAGCCTGGGAGGTGTTCAAGGGATATCTGAACACAGAACAAAGACTCACATTGAGTCAAAAACAAAAACATTTATATGACTTTTACAAAACCACCAAAGATACGTGCTGTTAAAGAAAACATAGACTTGACGTGGGGTGGTGAATATAAAATACAGTATACAGATGGTGTGCACCTGAAACCTCGATACTTTTATTAACCAGTGTCACCCCAATAAATTTAATGAAAAGGAAAAAAATCACACGTCATCCTGCCATCCTTTGGCATGCATGTGTGTAACACCGGGGTCCCAGGGAACACCGTTTTTAACCTGTTCCCCACCCCAGCTAATCTGCTGTGGACTTCTTTCCCTGCGATTCACTGTTCTTATGCTTCGACATTTTCCATCACCTCCCTCGCATTTGCTGGGGAGAAGAATGGGGCCACAGAAGGGACTTGATGTGCCCAAGGCCACACAACTGGCATGTCCCTTGCTGGCAGCCCCTCAAAATGGAGGGAGGGGAAGAGAGCTCAGTCTCCCGGGGCCTCCCACCTTGACTCTGCTCCCCCAGAGCGAGGGCTGCTTCCACCTCCCAGGGCTGGAGTGACGACTTCTGCACTGGGCACACCAGCCCTGAGAGCTCCGAGAGGAACAAAGGCGGTCATGGGGTGAAAACGACAGCCAGACCTCAGAACGAGAGAAGTGAGAACAAGCGTGCACTCGCATGCTTTCCCCGTACCAGGCTGAGCCCTGGGAACGGAAGCCAGCGTGGGACCAGGGCTCCCAGGGGATTCCCTGCCTGCGGTCTCTGCTGTGGGAGGCCAGGTCACGAGCATTCACAGGCTTCAGGCATTCTCACCGCCTCCCTCCCGCCTTAAGGAGCAAAGGTGAAAGCTGATGGGACATCCCCAGAGAGATTTTACACATACAAGGGCATGCAGTTATTTAAACGTATGTATTTTCATTTCGGAATGTGCAGCAAAAGCTTTAGAAGTGTAAACACTTCCTTGCTCTAACTGCTCTCATATTTTAGGGTTTTACCTTAAGGAAATCATAAATATATGCATAAAGTACATATAGAATCAGAAATGTTTGAATAACTGACCCCGAATAATATGATAACCTAATGTCCAATCCTAATGCCTAATGATAAGGGATTGGATGAGTAAACTGCGACATGTCTTTGTGATGGAATAATTAACAGCAGCGAATGTACTGAGCGCTTATATGGCAGGCTTTGTGTTACAGGATTTATATGTTACTGCATTTCATTCTCATCCTGTGTCCATGAATGAGGTAGTACTGTAATCTCCATTTTATTGGGAAGAAAACAAAGGCACATGTCTCTTAGTCACAGACATATTATGTGGCAGAGTGAGAGTTTGAACCCAGGCCTGTCTGACACTGAAGCCCATGGTGGCCACTGCTGAACTACAGTGCCCAGTTCATGCCGTTTGTAGGCGGTGCAAAGCTCTAGGTCAGCGGTTCTCAACCTGTGGGTCGCGACCCCTTTGGGGGTCGAACGACCCTTTCACAGGGGTCGCCTAAGACCATTGGAAAACACATACATAATTACATATTGTTTTTGTGATTAATCACTATGCTTTAATTATGTTCAATTTGTAACAATGAAAATACATCCTGCATATCAGATATTTACATTACGATTCATAACAGTAGCAAAATTACAGTTATGAAGTAGCCTTGAAAATAATTTTGTGGGTGGGGGTCACCACAACATGAGGAACTGTGTTAAAGGGTCGCGGCATTAGGAAGGTTGAGAACCGCTGCTCTAGGTGGAGAGGCCTGAAATGTGACTCTGCTCTCCAAGCCAAATGCCTCATCTGACCAGAGGGGGGCGCTTCTTCTAATGCATATAAGCCCTGCCTGGGCTAGCGGCTTGGCAGCTGTCTCCCACCTGTCATATGCACAGTTGGTGCTCGTCCTGACAGTAGTGTCCTCTTGGTCCCCGATCAGCCAAACGAACTTGCTGTCGGTCCTCAGGCGGATGCTGTTCCAGGCCTTCTTGGGGACATAGTTGCAGTCGGCATTGAAGTCGCCCATGAAAATGAAATTCTGAAAGACATGATTTGGAGCATCAGTCGCCGGATGGGCTCCGTCCTCCATGCTCAGCAAATGGCGGGATACAGTGTGTCCCTCCCACATTTGTGTTTTGAAGTCCTAAGCCCAGTATCTTAGAATGGGACATTATTTGGAGAGGACCTTTAGAGAGGTAATTAAGTTCAAATGAGATTATATGGGTGGACCCTAATCCAGGATGACTGGTGAGAAGATTAGAAAGGGAGAGGCCTCAGGAGGAACCAGCCTGCTGACACCTTGATCTTGATCATCTAGCCTCCAGACTGTGAGGAAATAAATTTGTGTTGTTCAAGCCACCCAGTCTTTGGTACGTTGCTATGGCAGCCCTGGCAAACTAAAATAGGGTCTTTCTTAATTTCTTTTTGCTTTTTACAAGAAGAGGCCACAGTTTAAAACCGAGTCACAGAGGGGACTGTAAGTCCAGAGGGAGGAGGGAGCAAGCAACTTCCAGTCGGAGGGGAGAGGTGTGGAAAGGGCACCCCCCTCCTCCCCCCAGAGGAGCCCCAGGACGTCCATCTTTGGAACGCAGACACCATCATGTGAGGAAGCCCAATCTACATGGAGAGACCCACAGGGAGAGGGATGAAGTCTCCAGGCAGCACCAATCTGCTAGCCATGCAAGTCAGCCAGCCCCAAACCAGCCTTCAGAGACCGGAATCCCAGCTGACGTCTGACGGTGCCGCCCCAGAGAGAGCAGGAGCCAGAACCACTGAGCCAGGCTGCTCCTGGGTCCCTGATCCCCATGGGATCATAACTAATGAATTGTCATTAAAAAAATAAATCAACGAAACTGAGTCACAGTTTTGATGGTATTTGACAGGCAGGTGTGTACAAGGGAGGGTGTTCTTAACAGGGAGGGGGTGTTTGCTATAGCTGCTCCCTCCTGTTCTGAGTCACCATGTCTCTATAATTCATGCAGGGTTAGGTGGGGATAAAAGAAGGCTGCTAATTGATTCCCTCGAATCTTTTTTCTCTGGCTCAAACATATGAATGAAGCAATGCCTTTTGTTTCCAAGCAGGAAAAACGAACTTGGGTGGTGTATTTAACAGCTTGGGCACAGCTCTCTCCCTCCTATTGTCCTGAAGCTGGAAACTTATTCCTGTGAATTTTGTCTGTGGAGGAAGTGGGAAGAACCTTAGGTCACCAACAGAAACATTCTATCTTGGAAGTGTTTTTCCGTGGAGGGCTCTTGGGACAGGATTTTAATTTTCCCCAATCCTGAGGAAGTGCCAGATTTCCTTGTTTGTGCTATTGTTTGGGGCTGCTGCTGACTTTAGAGTTTTCTTCAAAAACATCTTATTTTGACCTCTGATCATGGCTCTCCCTGTGACTGATGGGCACAGTTGAGGACAGGATGTCATCCTTAACCCTAGTGACTACCAGCTTCTATTAATAAAGGCACGATTCACCGAGCATTCTCTGTGTGCCAAATCCAGCATTAAGTGTTTCATAAAGTTTCAATCTCACCAACACTCGGAGGTAGAAGGGCCTTTAGCCCCTGTGGAAACAGGATAGAGGGCCTGCTCTACACCACTCAACTGGGAGGCTCAAGGCGTGAAACCAAGAACTGAACCCCAATCTGCCTCACTGGAGGTTTCTTCAGCACGAATTTCTCCTCTTCATTTTTGTGCCACTGATACCTCCCCAGTACCCAACACTTAACAGATGCTCAATACATTCTTGTTGAATGAGTGAGCCTTTCTCTTGACCTGCTCTTCACAAAGAAGCAATGAAAGACACCCGCTGTGTTCTCCATGCCCAGCTCTGGGCCACACTTGACTCATTTGCACTTCCGGCTGTGGAACTGAGAGGGAGGACAGGACCAATGGGGTCACATCCCGAAAGGAGGAAAGAAGAGTGCGGAAGAACCCTCTCGAGCACCTCCATATTTGCCAAGCTCTTCCGCCGACCTCACAGCCACAGGTGGTGGCCTCCCGGTTTCCCATGTGAGGAAATAATTGGGACCAAGGGATGGTAGACGTGTTGTCCTGCTATGAGAATAGCAACCCTCCTCCCCTCAGCCCCTGAGGTCGGGTGGAGCTGACACAGAGTTAGCCGGTCAGAGCCTCTCAACCCTCTGGTCACAGTGATGGGTTCAGGGCTGGACATGTGACCCAATCAGAGCCAATAGGACTCACTCGCAGGGTATTTGCTGCATGGTGGGAGAGGAAATTTATCATTTGGTCTAGAAGCTGCTGATGGCCATCTTGCTGTCCCAGAGGGGAGCCAGCCTGAGCCTGGAGGGCCCCCCGCAGAGGAAAAGGCGGCCAAGGGTGGACAGAAACAAGCCAAGCCCTGGTTATCCTGCGGAGCCCTGGACCAGCGGTGCCTGAGCCACTCCTGGACATTTTAGTTACAAGAACCAATAAATGGCTTCTGCCAGTTTGAGATCCTGTCACTTGCACCTGAAAGACTGCCGACCTCTGTGTGTCACTGTTCTCACACAGTGAGGATGATAAAGGTAGCGGCCTCGTGGGGTCACTGGGGGATGCAATACACTCGTCCATGTCCAGCCGCAGCACGTGCCCGGCACCAGCTAGTCCCTCAGTGAACGTCCGCAGCCATGTGAGTGGGGCAGGTGTGAGCGCCCCAGACCCACCCAGTGGCACCAGGCAGATTTCCAAAGAAGGAGATTTAGGGCTGAGGAAAGGCCCACAGTGAGGCTCCAACGGGGTGGTCTGCACAGGCTCTGAACCCCTCACCCGCCCGGGGAGTCACCCCTCCCTCTCGGGGACCAGATTCCGCCCCTGCCAGCGGGGAAGCCAACAAACACGGAGGGTCATCACCTTTGCCTTCCAACGGTTCTTCACGTACTCGTAGACATCGACCAGCTCATCGATCTCCTTCACGGACGCCTCGGGCGTGGTGTGCAGGGGGACAATCACGAAGTCCTTGACAGCTGGGGAGCAGGAAGGAGGCAGAGGTCACGCGGTTGCCCTGCCAGTTCCAGGGCTGAGGGAAACGGCTGTCCTCCCGGAAGGCGCGCTCCCTGCCCCTGGGCCCCCACTTCCAGGGGGTCCCGCCCGCCCGGGGCTGAAGGTGCATGATCTTAGGGTCACGAGGCGGCTGTTTTCTGTACACGAGAGCCTCTCTTCTCCCACTCGCCCTTTGCGGCTGAGAGAAAGCTGGGAGACCGTGTTCCTTGCTGGCACTGTGGGTGTTTCTACTTTCTCATTTTTTTAAAAACTGTATCTTCTATTTTTTTGTTTTAATAATAAGGCTGGCTTTTGTACTAAGAAGTTTTTTTCTAATTAAAAAAAATCAAAGCACGTCAGTTTATACACCTTTTGCAATCAGGGGAAAAAAAGCCCAAAAATGTTATTTAAAAAATAACGCGGATGTTTGGGAAGTGTCTAAAAACCGGGCCCAACGGAGAGGCCTGAGGGAGGGCATGTGGGCGGCCTCGGAACCAGGCCATGCCCACTTGCCAGTAGCAGCTGTTGTGCTCTGAACGCCTAGTCCTCCGGCTCCCCTCATCCCATGCCTGGGTCCCCACTCCTACTTGGGAGCTGGGTGCTGCTGGCTGGTCACACAGTGGGGAGCCAGGACCTGGCAGCCTGTCTCCAGGACACGGATCCAGCAGCCTCATCTCCCACTCTGCTCCTCACACCTCCACTGCACCCCCGTCCTCTTGGTGGTCCCCCCTGCGCACCCCAAGCCCTTTCCCACCTCTGAACATGTGTGCTCACTCTGCCCTCCCTCTGCCATCTGCCAGTCCTCTCTGATTTCTTCAGGTCACAGCCTAATGTCACTCCCAGGGGCCTTCCCTGGTCTCCACCCACCTCGAAGGTGGGCCCCTCACCCTGCTAGGCAATACGTCTTGCTCACTTCCTTCATGCTCTGAACTTATTTGCTTTATGTCTATGTTTGGCCACTGGAACCAGGGCTGTGAGGGCAGGCTTATCTGTCCCGCTCACCCTCTTGGCTCCAGTATCTAGCACCGTGCCTGGCACGTTGGAGGTGCTCAAAATGCTTGTTGATGGACTGACTGGCTGGCTGACTGAATGAATGAATTAAAAGATGTATGAATAGCTAACTCCTTCATCTTTCACCCCAGATAGAGAGGACATAAGGAGCTTTTCTCAAACAAGAGAGAAAACTAAACAGGACATGGCTGAGGTGCCATCTCAAGGGGAGAGAAAGGGGTAGAGAAGAGTAGAAGTTGGAAGCTCAATACAGACAGGTTTGTTAGCAATTCACAAAGGACTCACTAGGAGAAAATACAGTCAGCAAGGGGCGTGGGGTGTTCTGAACATCGCTCCGCTCAGCTAAATGTGAATCATGAGCGTGCTCTCTGAAGGGCACTTCTTGCCCTCAATAGCCCCACATCCTCTCTTCCCTCCTGGGAATTCCCTCCCCGTTCTCCTATGTTTGTCAGCACCCTGCCTCTGAGGTCACTGACCCAGGGCAGAACTAGTTCAGGGTGTTTATATTTGTAGTTATAGGTATACTCACCTATAGCTCTGCATAGATTTGCTTGGTCATTATCTGTCTCCTCTGCTAAAATATAACTTCACAAGAACAGGGACCTTGTCTATCTTGTCTGGCACCTGGGAGAGTGCCTGGCACATAGTAGGTACTGAAAATATATTTGCTTCTATACAGCTCCAAGTGGCAAACCAAATTTATTCTTGACTTCCCTTGAGTGTCACGTAGTGGGTAAGAGCATGAGCTCCTGAGATGTTGGCTTGGGTCACAACCCTGGCTCATCTACTTCAATAGATGCTGGGTGAACTTGGCTCAGTGACTCCATCTTTTTGAAGTGGAGACAATCCTAGTTTATTTCAAGGAGTCTAGAAGCCTGGCACTAATCAGTGATCAACAATGGTTAGTAGTTAATACAAGTACTATTGTTGTTCAAGTTCAGGCTGCAATCATTTGGATTTCTGTGGAGGAGACTTCTATGTAGTTACTAGAGGGAAAACCTAGGTTGAGGAGTTCAACTTTGCTGGCCATCACTGGGAATTTTTTTAAACGAAGAAATGGTTGTACTTGGTTGGGACTGAGGAATTAAGGTAAATAATTCCTATCAGCCTAAATGCTCCAAAGGCAGTGGAGTTATCATTGATTCCAGAAGGTGGGCTCCAGGCTGGGGAGTTCTTGAGTCATGGCATTCTGAGAAGCCAGCCTGGTGCCATCAAACTATACTGCATCTTCTACAGTCATTAGAAGTTCATATATATATTAATTTCAGAGAGAGAGAGAGAGATATAAACATCAATGATGACAGAGAATCATTGATCGGTGGCCTCCTGCACGCCCCTTACTGGGGATTGAAACAATAACCCCAGCATGTGCCCTTTACTGGAATCGAAACTGGGACCCTTCAGTTTGTAGGCCGATGCTCTATCCACTGAGCCAAACCGGCTAGGGCCAGGTATTAGAAGTTCTTAATGGCCTTCTCCATCGAGCATAAAGCCTCCCCAAAGATGCTGCATAAACTCCAGGGTCACAGCTCACACTTAGGGCTGTTGCCCACTTGCTCTGGGGAGATCATGGGCAAGAGAGGTGTGTGGGTCTCACCGGTTTGAGGTGACTGGAACCAGACCACAAAGGGCTCCCTGGAAAATACATCTGTGTCTCCATCCTGAAGGTCATGGTAGAGGTAGTTTTTCTTCACAGTCACTAGCTTTTCCCTAGAGGAGAAAAAAGAAGTCCACCCAGCTGAGTCAGCTGTCTTCTTACTTCTTTCAAGAAGTAATTATGTAGGTTGAGAACCAAGATGGCGGCATAGGTTAACGCCGGAGTTTGCTGCTTTGAACAACTACTTCAAAAGTGAAACTAAAAGACGGATCGGACGTCACCCAGAACCACAGGAACGCTGGCTGAGTGGAAGTCCTACAACTAGGAGGAAAGAGAAACGCTTACGGACACTCAGAGGAGGCGCAGTGCTGAAGTCAAATTCTGAGGTGCGGAGTGCGCGGAGCGGGCTGGCGGCGGAGGGCGCGGTTGGCGTTTTCAATCGGGAGGGAGTCGCAGACTCTGAGCTCCAGATACGGGAGAGACTTTAGGGACCCAGACTCAAACGGGAGAAGCGGGACTGTCTGGCTTCGGTCAGAGCGAGTGCAGCTTTCTCTCCGAGCTTTGCAGCGGGTGCTGGGACTCAGAGAGGCAGAGCCCCTGGGGACAGGACTGAGAGCCGCCATAACTGCTCTCTCCGGCCCACCCTGTTGATCCTGTGCGACCCGCCCCCCGCCCAAGCCCTGCACTGAGGCATTTGCCAGATAGCCTTAGGCAAACGCCAGATTAGCACCTCCCTAGAGGACAGAAGTTCTCTCACTGCTGACACAGCTGATTCTCATAGCCACTTGGCCTGGAGGTCAAACCCTCCCTGGTATTAGCTACAACAATCAAAGTTTAACTATAAGACTGCGAACAAAGACCACTAGGGGGTGCACCAAGGAAGCATAACAAAATGCGGAGACAAAGAAACAGGACAAAATTGTCAATGGAAGATATAGAGTTCAGAACCACACTTTTAAGGTCTCTCAAGAACTGTTTAGAAGCCGCTGATAAACTTAATGAGATCTACAAGAAAACTAATGAGACCCTTGATGTTATGTTGGGGAACCAACTAGAAATTAAGCATACACGGACTGAAATAACGAATATTATACAGACTCCCGACAGCAGACCAGAGGAGCGCAAGAATCAAGTCAATGATTTGAAATGCGAGGAAGCAAAAAACACCCAACCGGAAAAGCAAAATGAAAAAAGAATCCAAAAATGCGAGGATAGTGTAAGGAGCCTCTGGGACAGCTTCAAATGTACCAACATCAGAATTATAGGGGTGCCAGAAGATGAGAGAGAGCAAGATATTGAAAACCTATTTGAAGAAATAATGACAGAAAACTTCCCCCACCTGGTGAAAGAAGTGGACTTACAGGTCCAAGAAGCGCGGAGAACCCCAAACAAAAGGAATCCAAAGAGGACCACACCAAGACACATCATAATTAAAATGCCAAGAGCAAAAGATAAAGAGAGAATCTTAAAAACAGCAAGAGAAAGAAACTCAGTTACCTACAAGGGAATACCCATACGACTGTCAGCTGATTTCTCAACAGAAACTTTGCAGGCCAGAAGGGAGTGGCAAGAAATATTCAAAGTGATGAATACCAAGAACCTACAACCAAGATTACTTTATCCAGCAAAGCTATCATTCAGAATTGAAGGTCAGATAAAGAGCTTCACAGATAAGGAAAAGCTAAAGGAGTTCATCACCACCAAACCAGGATTATATGAAATGCTGAAAGGTATCCTTTAAGAAGAGGAAGAGGAAGAAAAAGGTAAAGATACAAATTATGAACAACAAATATGCATCTATCAACAAGTGAATCTAAGAATCAAGTGAATAAATAATCTGATGAACAGAATGAACTGGTGATTATAATAGATTCACGGACATAGAAAGGAAATGGACTGACTATTCTTGGGGGGAAAAGGGGTGTGGGAGATGCGGGAAGAGACTGGACAAAAATCGTGCACCTATGGATGAGGACAGTGGGTGGGGAGTGAGGGCGGAGGGTGGGGCGGGAACTGGGAGGAGGGGAGTTATGGGGGGGAAAAAAGAGGAACAAATGTAATAATCTGAACAATAAAGATTTAATTTAAAAAAATAAATAAATAAATAAATAAAAGAGAATGTGGACGGAAAAAAAAAAATTATGTAGGTTCCCTCGGCTTCATTAGCCTCCCAAGTGGGCTCGAGAGCTGGAAAGGATCTTTACCTTGAGAACAAGGCTCAGTCAACTCTTCTCAATGGCCAGGGTCCTTTGGGAGCCAAGGAGCTGAGCAATACTAAGTATCTGGGGCACCCACAGTTAATGTTCAGACTTAGAACAAATTACTAGTAGGAAGAAGGTGAGAATATGAAGTTCTGGAGTCAGCTGTGCTGGGCAACTCAGGTTTCCATCCCTGGGCCAGGACTTGACTACGAAGAAGGAAGAAATCCTGAACCCCTTGACCAGGCAGCCACTGGGTTAACCAACAAATTAGGTGTTAGGAAGCTGCTCATGTTTTCTAGTTTGAAGAGTTAATACTTTGCACCAGTCCCAATTTCGAGGGCAATTACTTTTATTGATATTGAGAACTGGTTAGAGATCAAAATTTCGTTTTGAAGAAAGGGTATGCATTTTGATTAAATTCATAGCCATCATTTATACATGAACCATGTTCCAGGAAGCATAGATGATACTTACTTGTAGATAAAGGCATACTGTTCTTTATATGTCTTTCTTCCGAGCCGAGAGCTAATCTCACAGTTGTATGTTGTGGCTCTTGAATTTCTAGAAAACAAAGATTTTATATTGAATCTTAAAAGAAAACATTTCCCTATTGCAGAGATTCCCCTCTCTCCAATCTGCCTCCATATCTCCAATGGCACCATGGAGAGTCTAATAAGAAGGGCCACCATTGAATGGAAATGTAACATCTGCCAGGACCTTTATTTCTTGTCCTTATAGGTAGATGCTACTGTTACCCCATTTTTATCATTTGTAAGCACTAAGCTGGGATTTGAACCCAGATCCTACTCACTCCCGAATCCATATGTTTGGGCCTGTACCTGTAAGGGACCATTGAGACCATAGAAGCTTCAGGCAAGAATCAGCCCAAACCCCACTCTGGGCCATGGCTGGGGCTGCAGCTCATACTCCCTGTTGGAGCAACCTTTTCTGGTCACCTACCCAGGCACCACCCCTGAGCATTTATTGTATGCAGGATTCTTAGTCACATTTTCGTTGGACATTCTTTCCTGCTCTGAAAACCCCCAGGCATTAATAAGCCCAGAACTATAACTTCAAACCAGCTGTTGTTTATTTTCTGGGAACTGGGGATACAGCCATGAAATCCCATTGACCCTAACCCTCACCTTTCTGGAGAAACCCGACTCTCAGTGTGTTTGCCAAACCTGCTGATCACTCCACCCTGGCAGAGCCTGACCCGGTGTTCCTCCCTCTGGCTGCAGAGAAATCTAGGGCATGTCTGACCCCAGGCACGGTCTCAGGTTCAGTTGGAAGAAAGCAGAAGGGACCTTTAGGGGCCCAGTTAGACCCCACAAAAACTCCTGGGGCTTTAGCTGCACGTTCTAAGGCAGATTGGCCCCTGGGACCCCAGGAGTGTGGACAATGGATTCCTCTGGGCTTCGAGTCTGGGAAGTTGGCCCTCATCTGATTCTGGACTGTTACGTCCTGGGTTGGCAAAATGTTAGAAATGACTCAGCTGTGAACTGCCTGAGGTCCCTCTTGGCTTCCAGGGGAAGGGAGCAAACAGGCCTGGCTCTGCCTGGGGTCCATAGGACAGTCTAGGGAGGTTGGGGGAACTGAGATAACTGGAGGCAGGAAGACTCTCCGGGCCGACTGGGGGAGAAGCATGGGACCCCTCCTCTCGGTCCCCCATACTTCTGAAAACTGACTGGAGCTGCTCCAAAGACAACTGAGGGGGCTCGGAATAGAGCACTGGCTTTGGAGTCAGACCTGACCCAGGGTCAAAAGTAGGCTCAGCCATTTGACGACTGGGTGACCTTGGGCCGGTCACTCTTCCCTGTGCCTCAGCTCCTCGCCTCTAAGAGGAACAGTCAGTATCTACCCCACGGGGTTGTAAATGAATTAACAGGATGCCTGGCCCATAGCCAGGGTGTTGATGGTAGCTGTTACATGGTGCCCCCTGGACCATCATCTGCCATTATAATTCCACTGCTACATGCCAGGCACATGCATGACTTAATTACATGCCTGATTTATCTTCCACATCCCAGGAAGATTGCTTCTATTGTTAGCCCCAATGAAGAGACAGGGAAAAGGAGGTTGGTCAGTTGCTTGAGCAGAACCAGGATCCAAACCCAAGTGTCTGAGCTGAGCATCGGTGCCTAAACCCTGTGCTGCACGCCCCCTTTCCTGTCAAAGGTCAGATCCAGAAACAGAACACCTGCCGAGGACAAAAAGGAGAAGTTCAGCTCCTACTCTGTTTTCAGATGAGAAATCGAGGCCCCGGGGGAGGGGGGAGGGGTGCGGGAACCAGCCCAGGGGCCGTCTGTGTGAAGGAGAATGGCCACAGCTGTTCCGCCTGGACTGACCATTCACTTCTAAACAACCATGTGAGTTTTCCTAATTACAAAAGTATAATAATGGCCAGATGTCCTGCTGCTCTAGCTGTATGGTGGCTACAAGGCTGTTTTCATTTTCTCTGTGCTTTTAAGTATGTTTAAAGTATTTCCTAAGCAAAAAGGAAGGGGAGTATAATATTCTCACTGTAGAAAATTTTGGAAAATAGAGAAAAAATGTAGAAGAAATCCCATTTAAATTCCTTACAAATTTGTCCTCTAAGATAGCCACTGTCAACATTTTGGTTCACTGCTTTTGAATCTCTCATACGTTTTTTTGTTCTGTTTTATTTATTTATTTATTTATTTTTACATAATTGAACTATTTGGCACATATTGTATACTTGAGTTTGTTTAATTTTATCATGTGTCTACAAAGAAACATTATATTATAAGAGTTTAATCAGGATGCATCAGAACCATCTGGGAAGTTTATTGAAATAAAGATGCCCCTCTCACAGAAATTCTCATTCCATAGACCTGAGGCTCTTGAATATGCACTTTTAATTCACTCTGTGGTGATTTTCAGGTGGGTGGGTCTGCTGATTATTCTTTGAGAAAGAATATAAATTATAAATTATAAATATAATCCAACGTTATGTAAAACTATTTGAGGACATTATTTTTGTAATTTTTAGCTTGTAAAATCGATTCAGGCTTTTTGTAAAATGTTCAAATAATGTAGAACTATCCTATATAATAAAAGGTTAATTGCAAATCAACCGTATGGCAGAACGACCGATTATTATGACGTGCACTGACCACCAGGGGGCAGACGCTCAACACAGGAGCTGCCCCCTGATGGTCAGTGTGCTCCCACAGGGGGAATGCCTCTCAGCCAGAAGCCAGGCTGATGGCTGGCAAGTGCAGTGGCGGTGGTGGCGGGAGCCTCTCCCACTTCCGCAGTAGCGCTAAGGATGTCTGACCGCTGGCTTAGGCCCGCTTTCCACAGGGAGCGGGCCTAAGCCGTCAGTCAGACACCCTCTGAGGGCTCCCGGACTGCAAGAGGGCGCAGGCCAGCCTGAGGGATCCCCTGAGTGCACGACATTCGGGCCTCTAGTATAAAATAAAAAGCAAATGTTCCCCATTCCTTCACTGGCCTCTTACACAATGATCCTCCAATCACAGCCCCCAGCCCCACAAAGTGAGCACAATTAACAGGTTGGAGCACATCCTTCCAGTTTTTCTTCTATGCCCATGCAAACTCAAACATACTCTTATTCCTCTATAATGTGATGTGATTAATAAACTGGGTTGCTCTACCTACAATTCTGAACTTGTTCTGTTCAATTGCAGCCATCTTTCCATGCTGGCCTGTTTAGGTCTAACCTGTTCTGCAGTAAACATGATTTATAATGGCTGCATAACATCCCAGTCTGTGGTCATTTCATATTTCCTACTGGCACCTGATCTTTCTTGAGAACAGCACTTCTCAGCTCAGCCTCTTGTCTATTTCTTTCATTTCTCTGTCTCTGTTCTGGCTCCCCATCTGTTTCCCTTATTTTGTTTCATCATATTAAAGCTAGCTGGTTGAATGTTCTTAGAACCGTGGCTAACTGAGTTGGAAGCCACATGAACTGGTGGTCAGAGTGAGTGCTTGCTCTCACGCTAAGTCAGTTCCCTGGGGCTTTACAGGTGCCTTTGCACTTGACCTTGAAGCCACAGAGGGTCTGGGTCCCATCTTTACCCATTCAGCCTCTCCATCAGCGAGGGACAGATCTGGTTGGCGCTGTCCTTGATTTCCATCAGGAGTATGATGTCACAGCGTTTGATGACCTGCAGGGAGAGAATTCCCAAGGGGTTGAGAGCACTTACTACAAACAATAAAAAATCTTTTGGGGGGCACTTACTATGTTTTAAGTATCAAATTGGGTGCATTGTTAAATTAATTAAATTCTTGCCTAAAATAAATGAAGGGCTTCCTGAGGGAGGTGCTGTTACCGTGTCCATTTTAAAGACAAGGAGCCTGAGGCTCTGGAAAGGTGAGGAGTGTATCCAGAGTCACCCAGCCAGTGGCAGAGGCAGAATGTGAACCTAGGCAATCCAAATCCACAGCCTATGATCAGACGCGACTTCCCACCTCCCGGCTTCCCTTGAATAATTACTATAATAATCACCAATATTCATTAAACGCGTAGTAAATGAGAAGTACCAGGCTGGATATTGAGGTATAACCACAACGATAATGACTGTAAGAGCTGACATTATTGTGAGCCTACGCCGAGCCTCACCAGCCCTGTGAATGACCGTTAGTCCCTGACGCGCAGGAGGGAACCAGCTCAGAGGCCTGAGTGACGAGCCGAAAGGCACAGCCAGCAGAGGTGGTGCAGCCAGGATTTGAACTCTGGTCGGTGTGACTATAAAGGCCACCATGCCAACCTGTTAAAACACAGCCCTGCCCTGAAAGACTGATTGATGGTCCAGTGAGAGGGACAAATGGAAACAACTAGCTACCATGAGAGGGACATGACATTTGGACTAAACAAGGCACAGATGTAGGAATGTTGAGGCATAACTAATTCCTTCTGCCCAGACACCAAGGAAAGCTCTGAGGAGGAGAGGGCATTTGAAGGCCCTGACAGGTGAGAAGGAGCTTAGTGGTTAAAGAATGCAGGAGAAGTTCCTTTCCCACATGATTTCCCCATTATATCTATTGACAAAAGTGGCAGCAAAATGACTAGCCCATTGGTTCAAAGTATGGACTCTGAGTCAGATGGCCTTGGGTTCATGTCGTTTTTAAAGGTATATTTTTATTGATTTCAGAGAGGAAGAGAGAGGGAGAGAGACATGGAAACATCAGGGATAAGAGAGAATCATCCATCGGCTGCCTCATGCATTCCCTACACTGGGGATCCAGCCCACAACCCAGGCATGTGCTCAGACCAGAAATCAAACCGTGACCCCCTGGTTCATAAGTCAATGCTCGACCACTGAGCCACACTGGCCGGGCCTTGGATTTATGTCTTGACTCTGTCACTCACCAGCTGTGTGACCTTGAACAAGCCATGTAAGCTCCCTGAATGCCAGCTTCTTTATCTGGGAACTGGGACGATTCCCCCGCATAGGGATTCGGTGACATAGTGGATATAAAATTCTGTCCAGCCCACGGCACAAAACAGATGCTCAGCAAACAATGGCAATATTTATCATACAGTTTTCATCTATTTTTTCAACCTAATATTACATTGTGTTTCCCTCACAGTCAAGATTCAGTTTTCAAATTCATTCATGACACATTTTTTTCTGCCCCAACTTCAGGCCAGAAAAAATATATTTCAGACAAGGAAAAGTATATTTCCCCTGGCTCCATTTCCCCAGGAGGAGGACCTCACGAGGAGGAGGGTCCCTGGAAGGCCTTCTCAGCCCTGAAACCCAGTGAGGCTGTCCTGACCCTTCACAGAGAGGAGGAGAGGGGAGAAGGGGCAGTGCATGGCTAGTGGTGAGGGAATCCCAGCAGGGGGTGTCACGGGTGAGCCTGGGGAGACGGGAAGGGGCAGCCTGGAGAACTCTAGAAAAATCTGGGGCAGCAGGCAGCCTATGAAAGCCTCTTTCATGCCCCTAAACAGAGCAGCCAGCATGGTGGGGAAGAGCCCGGGTAGGGCCAGTCAGGCCTCAGTGCTCTGGGTGGCTCTGTTTTCCGATGGCCTCTGTTTACAGGATGGTTTTGCAATAATGGGGAAGGTCAGGGGCCTTGACAACTTCAGACATGGGTGGTGTCTGGTGTGATGGGCTGTCCATCAGTCAGCCCTCTAGGACACAGTGGCTTAAGGGAGATGCTGACTGTAGGCCCCCTCCATGGAATCACCAAAGAACAAAATGTCAGCCTCTTAAGCCTGTGGTGACATTTCCCGGGTGGAGTAAGTGAGGAGGGCGACAGGAATTCAGTAGCACCCACTCTCCAGGGGCCCTTCCCCACGGGGAAGTGGGGAAATCGTTTGCTCGCATGTCAGTTTCCAGTTGAGCCATAGGCTTGGCATGGCTGTCCTGGCTAAAAACCGACATCCCCAAGGCCTTGGGCACCATCCAAAGGGCAGGGATGAGCAGGTCTGCGAGGACCGTCTGAGCTAGAACAGAGTGTGCTAGTCCTCACTCTAATCCACTGTGCCGACTGACAGAGCGGCAGCTCCTGTTTGCGATCACCTGCCTTGTTGCCTTATTCATCTTGACTTTGCTCAGCCACACTCCGCTCCAGGCTGTGTAAGGTCCATGTTCCTGAAAGGCCCTGGAGGCTCAGGGAGCGGAAGGGACTTTCCCAGCGCACTTAACCTGCTGCCAGATGGGATCTGAACCCAGGCTCCTGGCATTCCCACTACAGCATGGTTGGTGCCTCCGGAGTATTCTAAAGTCATAACACCCAGTCCCAGTCCTGGGAAAGTTTTCAGCAACCATCCCTCCCTCACTTCCACTCTCTCTGAAAAGCAATGGGAAAAATATCCTCAGCCCTAGCCAGATTGGCTCAATGGATAGAGCATCGGCCTGCGGACTGGAGGGTCCCAGGTTCAATTCCTGGTCAGGGCACATGCCTGGGTTGCGGGCTCGATCCCCAGTAGTGGGCGTGCAGAAGGCAGCCAATCAATGATTCTCTCTCATTGTTGATGTTTCTCTGTCTCCCTCTCCCTTCCTCTCTGAAATATTTATATTTTGGATATATATATATGTATATATATGTATATATTCATACTCTCAGGTGAGGATTAACCAAAAAATAATTAATTATTAATTAATTAACCTGTAGGATAAAGAGAGTCAACTGACTCCAGAGAAGTGTGGGCAGAGTTCCCAGGCATCCTATATAATAAAAGCCTAATATGCTAAGTGTCTGGTCATCCAGTCGGCCATTTGACCAATCAAAGCATAATATGCTAATGATATGCTAAGGCTGCTCAACCGCTCACTATGATGTGCACTGACCACCAGGGGGCAGACAGTCAACCGGTCAACCAGTCGCTATGATATGCACTGGCTACCAGGGGGGCAGACACTCCCACCAGAAGGTTAGCTTGCTGCTGGGGTCTGGCCAATTGGCACTGAGTGAGATGGGCCGGACACGTCCTGGAGCCCTTCCGCAGTCCCTCCCTGGCTGGCCAACCTCCCACATCCCTTTCCAGCCTGCACCCTCTCACAACCTGGGACCCCTTGGGAAATGTCAGAAAGCCAGTTTTGACCCGATCCTGCAGGCCAGGCCAAGGGACCCCACTGGTGCATGAATTCGTGCACTGGGCCTCTAGTTATATTATCCAAGAAAAGTCTTATCTAAGTGGAGAAAAAGATTAGAATTGGGAGTGGGGAAAAGGTTGATGGGGTGGGGAGCAGGGAAGGAGGAGGAAAGGAAGAAGGGGAAGGGGGAGAAAAAAAGAAGAAAGAGAGAAAGAAAGAAAAAGAAAAAAAGAAAGGGAAAAGGCAGACAGGAAAGAGGAAAGGAAGAAAGAAAGGTAGAAAGCAAGTAAAAATCTGTGCTGCAGTGATGGTTAAAAGACCAGGCTGGCTGGCACCCCAGCTCCCCACCCACCCACAAGCTGTACGGTATTACTTCACCTTTCATTGTTCGTCATCTCTACATGGGGGATAAGTATCCTCCTTCCTGGGGGTTATGAAATGAAATCTTGTACTTAGAGTGCTGACACGGCATTTGATAAATGGTGGTAAGAATTATAGGAGTAGCCCACCCTTACCTGAGCTTAGTGGGAGCCAGGTATTACTTTAGGAGCTTTATATTTATCAACCAATGTGTTCTTCCAAACAGTCCTACATGGCCCTGACCGGGTAGCTCAGTTGGTTAGAGCATCGTCCTGATATGTCAAGGTTGTAGGTTTAATCCCAGGTCAGGGCACATACAAAAATCAACCAATGAACGCATAAATGAGTGAAACAACAAATCAATGCCTCTCTCTCTCGTCAATAAATAATTAAAACAACAACAACAACAACGTCCTATGGGGAGGTGATAATGACACAGAGAGGTGAAGTGACTATTATAATCACTGCTGTTGTTATTGTTATAAAATTTCAAGCCAGCTGCTACCTTCCCCAAGGAACTAACTTTAGTTCAATTCCTCCTGAGTCTCTTCAAGTCGGAAAGCAGTGGGTAGGGTCCCGCGATCCTTCCCACAGAAAGGGGCTCACCTTCACAATGACATCCATGACCTTCTGGTTTTCCCTCTTGGTTTCCCCAAAGGACCTGATGTTGAAGGAGCAGATCCTGAGGGCAAGGGCGCCGTTGATGGCGAGGAGGAGAAGCAGGGCGGCCAGCGGCTGAGACATCCTGGCGCTGCTCCTGGGCTCAGGGCTGGGTCGGGGACAGCAGTGTCCGGAGAACAGCAGTGTGTGAAGTCCCAGCGCGTCTTCAGGCCACCTCCTCGTGCTCAGCAGACTTATAAAGCCTGCAGACAACAGGAATTACTGGATTCCTGGTTGCTACTTTCACTTTTCTGAGGAACTGAAGATCATGGGTTTCATTCCCTAAGGAAATGGGCTTGTCTTTTAGGATCCCCTGTTTCTGTCAGTCTGGTAAGGAAATTGGCCTGCCTCATTTAGGCACCATCCCCGGCAAAGTCACTTGTATCTCCACCCGAGCCAACTCTGACATCTGGGAGCCAGCTGTGGCATCTGGTTATCTCTCCTGTGGTCCCAAAAGGCCTTGTGCCTTTTCCTGAAAATGGATAAAATTAGAAGTGGCGCACCCCAGAGGGCACCTGGGTGATGGAGCCTCCGGTGGGGGGCAGGGAGGCAGGGGCAGGGAATTCTGCTGTTTTCTGCCAGCACCGGGATTTGGCAGCCAGCTGTCCCTTGGTGCACCCAGGCTCTGATTCTGCAACCACTCTGATGCGCGTCATTAAGGTCAAGTCGAGTTCGAATGACATAATTTTTAAAGGCCGTTTTACGTGTGTACTTTAACACACCAAATGCTAGCAGTGTGCTGCAGGGCGAGCGATCCCTGGTCTGCTAGGATGGGTCAGAGAAATGTCCTTGGGCTTTTAAGGACATCTAAAGCCCCTGGAGGGATCCAGGATACAAACGGATGTGATGTTAAAACCTGTGAGAGCCATGTGGCCCCAAGAAAGAAAGTTTTGCAAGAATTGGAGGGTTTCAGCTCAAGTAAATGGACTCTTAGAGATTTGGGCAGGAAGATCCGAAGATCTGCAAATCATAAGAAATATAAAGTTCAGTCAAACCTAGGTGAGATTTCCAGACTTTGGCAAAGCAAATCCTTCTGTGAAGAAGGCAGATGATGAGCATAACTGGAAAACCAGGGTTGGGATCTCTGGACCACATCCCCTTGAAGTGATGGGCATGTGGCCGTAGCCCAGGGGAAGTATGTATATTGCCAACATACGTCCAGTCAACAGCCTGGCCAAAATCTCTGGTCAGAACACCCAGGCATTCTAAGAAGATAACCCCAAATAGTACATGGAAGGATGTAAGGGTTTCCTGAGCTCCTGGTGAGCTGAATCCCCTGTTACCTATGGCCCAGACCTTGGGCCTGGGTGAATCTCTGGTGAGTGAAACTCTGGCCAATGGGGTGGTGATTGTCAGCCTTGACAATTGGCATCTCCCAACTGGAGGAAGAATTAAGTGAGGCACACATTTTTTGTGTCTTTTAAGAAGGGATTTGTATATATGTGGTATTTTATAAACTTGTAACATTTTGGCCTATTAAATTGACAATCTTATAATGCCAACATAAAATGTGCAATTGCTGGGGGGTGGGCATCAATTTAGATTTGTGACTTTAATTTGAAACCTGAGTTAACGTACAGTTCTGGAACATTTATAAAAATTTTAGGTTGAGGCCTGGTAGCTCAGTTGGTTAGAGCATTGACCCAAAATACCAAGGTTTAGGGTTCAATCCCCGGCCCAGGCTTATATAAGCCTTAAGCAATGACTGCATAATTAACTGGAACAACAAATCCATGTTTCTCTCTCTCTCTTCTTCTCTCTCCTTCTTCCCTCCTTTCCTCTTTCTCTCAAAAATCAAGCAATAAAATTTAAAAAAAAATTTAGGTTAGCAGTGTTTTATAAGTTCAATTTATTAGAGCTAGAATTATTTAGTATTATAAAAAGATAGCTTTTTGTTAGTTCAGACAGTTAAAAAACTTTACAAGAAAATAGGGTACAATTTAAACATTAAAAAAAAGTTTTAAAATTTTGTAAATGGGCCCATAAGCCCTTAATAGTAATCATTTACATTTGCTAGATTCAAGGTTGATAGATGTAGCAAATAAAAATACAGAGCACGAAGTACATCTGACCTTTAGATAATTTGAATTTAATTTGGCATCCTATACCTGGCATCCTAGCTGGCCTTATAAAAAGAATAAGAACTTTCATAAGCCGAACTGAAAAGCATGGCATTTTCCAAGGCAATCGCCACCTTGTCAAGGTCCTGGGGAAGGTTTTATTTTTGTTCCCAGCGTGAAAAATCAGCTAACCTATAAGATGATCGAACGAATCAGTTTTTGCATTATTAACTTTGATAATTTAAATATTAATTTGAAAAATAAAATAAACCTCTGAAGAGTGGTTTCTGCATATAGCTGTTGCCCTCGAGGACTTAAAAAAAAAAAAGTCACATGAACAGACCGAAGAGACTGGCCCCATTCTGTAATTAGCACACTCATTGCATGGAATTGGACTTTAAAAAGTAGCTGGGTTCTGGAAGAAAAGCCCTATGCTTCAAAAATTCCTGTGCTTCATCTCACTCACTACTCCCCCAACCTCTTCCTGTGGCGCCTCCATTTCACAGATGAGCAAACCAAGGCTTGTGCCCAAGGATACACAGCTAGCATCTGGCAGAGCTGGAATTCAAACCCAGTTGCTGACTCCAGACCAGCCTTCTCCCCGCCAAACCAGGCAGAGTCTCAATAAGGAATTCAACGGCTAGAAGGACTTCCACTTTTTACCGCATGCACTTTGGTATTTGATTTTTTTTAAAAAAACACGCACTTATTTAGTAATTAAAAAAGAAAAGTGCTAAAAGCTTTTTATGTTTAAAGCAGATTAAACAATGTCCATGCCAACGTGTCTCTGTGCAGCTAAGCTGTGGGCAGCTTTCACCCGGTTCCAGGAGTCATCGGCATCGGAGGGCCGGTGACAAGGCTGTGCTGGCCAGCTCGGCTGGGCAAAACCGAAACCTTCCCTCATCCCCTGCTGGGCTGGTGTTGGGAACTGGAGAGTGTGAGGCAGTTCCCTTAGGAGCCTGGGGCCTGGAAGGAAGGGCAGCCACTGGCCTGACCCTCGCTGAACACCGAGGGGTCCTTTCTTCTGCCGCTCAGTGGCTACGGATGGCATTTCCTGGGGGATGTACTTCCAACACTCGTCTACAGGGTGCTCCTGAGAAATGGATAAATATATATCGCTTCTTTCTGGAGATTTATAATCCACATTCGCATATTAAATGTTCTGAAAAGTTCTGAATTTATTGTCAATGGAACCCTTTTCTTCATATAATCCCATTTAATATCTTGAGCAACGTCCACCTTGACAATTACAGGAATAGTCAGACCTTCAAGGCCGTAAGCTCAAGTTCTTGTCTTGCCAATCAGTCCCTACCAAGGGGTCCCATGCAAGTCACATGAGTGGGCAGAAATGCGGTCCAAGAGTTCAGACACAGTGGCAGCCACGGCCATGCACCCCGGGCCCTGGTGGGCAGGAGTCAGGGGGGGCCCATACACTGAGGTGCAGGACACCTCAGAATTTGAGGAAGGCAAGACGGAGATTCCAGAGGGAGTAAAGGTGCCACAAGCTGAGTCACCCAAAGCAGCAACAAGAAACAAGGAGCCTGTGGGAAAGTCCCCGATACTGGCAGGCGATGAGTCCCGTGACCCAAACAGGTGTTTCCATGTGTGATGCTACTCTTCACCTAACAAGGAATGAGCCCCAGCAACACTCTTGTAATGTATGCCGATTGCTCCAGTCATCTCGTTTCACAACCAGCTGGGGTTTGGCGCAGGGGAGGTGTGTTACGTAAAGCTGCCTGAGGGAGACAGACCTCACCTTTGTCTGATGGTTTCCAGCCAATGAAGCAGGCCCAGGGTTTATTTATTTTAAAAAACAAACAAACATTTTATTGATTTTTTTACAGAGAGGAAGGGAGAGGGATAGAGAGTTAGAAACATCGATGAGAGAGAAACATCAATCAGCTGCCTCCTGCACACTCCCTACTGGGGATGTGCCCACAATCAAGGTACATGCCTTTGACCGGAATTGAACCTGGGACCCTTGAGTCTGCAGGCCGATGCTCTATCCACTGAGCCACACCGGTTAGGGCCAGGCCCTGAGTTTAGACCTCATGCAGCATGTTCCACACAGGCCTTGCCTGGACCTCAAGCAGGTCCCTTTCTGGAGGGCAGGCCTTGGTGTGGCACTGCTCTGATGAGAACCCTTGAAATGATCTTTATCTGCCATAAAGGCAAGCTCCTTACTGAGGCCTTTACTTATGCACCTCTTCAAGGTCACATGGCTCTACTCTCCTCTTCCTCCCCCAATGGGCTCCCCTCACACGGCCTAGCTTTCAGTTCCCACCTCAGGGCCTTTGCATAGCTGTCTCTTCCACCTTCAATGCTTTCGCTTCCTCCCATCTCAAGGTCTCAGCTAAAATGCCACTTTCAGAGAAGCCTTGCTGGGCCCCTCAGCCCATCAGGCTCTTTCCTCTTACTGTCTTTCATGGCCTAGTTCTTCTGTTTTGTTGTCTAATGTCTGTCTGCCTCCCAGACAGCTCTGTGGGGCAGGGACACCTATGTGTGTGTGTGCATGGCTTAGAACAGGTCTGGCATGTAGCAGGTGCCCAATAAATCATTGTTGAATTCCTGATATGATGCTCTGACTGACTCCAGAACCCAGCTTCTCCACCACCTTGTGAGAGTGCTTACATGGTAGATCTGTGACAATTTATTGAGTTTCTCACTGAAGGGCAGACTCAGCACAGTGTCTCAATCAGGGTGATATTCTGTCTTCAGTATGAACTGTGCACAGAATGGATTGCTATCACTATTTTACAGATGAGAACATTGAGAGATAAAGAAGTCAGGCCCCAGCCGCTGACTGTGAAGTGATATCAAAGGCAGGAATTCGGGTTCTCAGGATTGATTCTTTTGCCAACCCTTTCTTTATAGACTCAAAAGGGCACATTAACTTGGACCTTGTCTGGCCAGTCGAAAACTCTGTGCTGATGCCGTTGCAATGAATGGTTTAGATCTTCCAGGGGGACTAGAGTGAGGCAAATGGCACACTGGCCTCTGATGCAAAATGTGAGCGGGAGCTAAACAACTCAATAATCCAGATAAATAATATTTTAATGCAATATTTTGAATAACCAAAATTAATGCAGAAACATCCATGATGAACAAAGTATCAACATCTTTAATAATGACAGAACCCAACCCTGAGCTTTCACGACCCTGCCTCATCCACCTCACCCTAATCCTGCCCCTGGGATCTGCAGATCTGTGAAACCATTCTGGGCACCCCCAGAATGGAAAAGCCTGTCGGTCAAAGGATGACACGGGGGGGGGGGGGGGGGGGGAAACAGAGCCCTCTTCTGGCTGATAGTCAGCACTGTTCCTCTCCTGGGGAGCCAAGTTCACCGTCTGTGCATCTCAGTGCTCGGACAGACCCTGTGGGCACCGCCATGCTTCTCACCCTGACCTCTCCATGAGACACCTAGGTTGAGAGGTTGAGGCAGGTCACCCGCTGCCGTTGAAGCCCCAGGCCACCTCTTTGTCCTGGCCACCGCACGGCCCTGGGCCCGCTGCCTTTCTTTCATTACCACCAGAACAAATATGCCCCAGGACGTGTCCTTGCCTCTTTGGCCTATCCTAAAGCTGACTGTTAATAGACAGTACGCCTTTCCAAGCCAACCATGAGAGAGGCCGGTGAGGAAACAGGTTCAAGAGGTGGAGGGCTTCTCACAGCTGCTGACGCGTGGGCCTTGAGCAGGGAGCTGGCTGCCTGCCTAACTGCACAGTGTCTTATTCTTCTTAAGGGTTTGGTAGTTTCTCAGCTTTATTCTATTCATGTTGTATTTTTCAATTATTTTAAATGTGCATAAAAGTTGCTAATATAGCCCCAAACTCTTGTGTACTCTTTACCCAGACTCATCAATGAATATTTAGCCCCATTTGCTTTTTCATTAGTTTTCTATATATAAGGATGTCTCTCTCTTTTTTTTCTGAACTGTTAAAGAATTAGTTGGAGACATTCTGACCCTTTGCCCCTAAACACTTCAGGGTAATTTCTCAAGGACAAGTACATTCTCTTATATAACCACAGGACAATATGAAAAGTTTAGCAATTATAAGATATTATCTAATTTATGAACCTTATTCAAATTTTAACAGTGACACTAAATAATGTCCTTGACAGCAATTTTCCTTTCTGGCCCAGGATCCGATCCAAGATTGTGCATTGCCCCTAGCAGTCCTGTCTCCTTGTCTCCTCTAACCTGAGCAGTTCGCTGGCTTCTCTGTTTTCTATGTCCTTGATGCTTTTGAAGTGTACAGGCCAGTCATGTTGTTGCATCTCCCTCAGTTTAGGTTTGTCTGAGGTTTCCTCATGATTAGATTCAGGGAATGCGTTTGGGGCAGGAATACCACTAATGCATCTCACGGAATTTCTTAAAGGAGCTTCCCCTGGTGTTCACAGGACAGCCGGTGACTGAAACCCAGGACGCAGATTATGATTTAAAAGCTCCTAACCTCAGCACCTAACTTTTAGTACGTGCTGCTATTTGAGACTGCATTTGTTGATTTGGGGGGTGTTCTCCCCTTGGAACAATGTTGTTGGGGTGCTAATGTTGGATCACAGCAGTAATAAAACAGTAATAGCAACTACAGGTATTGAGCTGTATTAGGCCCCATATTACACATCGTCTTTTCATGTACTAGGCCTTTAAACCTCACTACCACCCGGGTACTACTCTTTTTTTTTTTTTTTTTTAATATATTTTATTGATTTTTTTACAGAGAGGAAGGGAGAGGAATAGAGAGTCAGAAACATCGATGAGAGAGAAACATCAATCAGCTGCCTCCTGCACCCTCCCTACTGGGGATGTGCCCGCAACCAAGGTACATGCCCTTGACGGGAATCGAACCTGGGACCCTTGAGTCTGCAGGCTGATGCTCTATCCACTGAGCCAAAATGGTTAGGGCCACCCAACCAGTTAGGGTACTACTTTATCTTCATCTTATGGGTGAGGAAACTGAGCCTCAGGGAGGGTCCATCTCTTTGCCTCAGGTCTTCCAGCTAGGAAAGGCACTGCCAGGACCGTTAGACCCCTGAGTACAAGCACCTGGTCTGTCTCCTACACCATGTCACCCCTGGCACTTACTGGTGACACGGACCCACGAGTATTCCAGCTTGGAACACTGAGATAATCCACGTCCCTACCCCCTGCCCCAGACTCCCAGCAAATGGGGACGTTTTCTCTCCATATTCTGGAACCCCCTGCTTACCCAGCACATAAGGGGCATGAGAGCTTGGGAGACACCCAAGCTCTGATTAGCAGACCTCAATAGGTTGTGTGATGTCCTCTAGGAGTCATCATCATGCATTGGGCAATTATTTAGAAATCCAACTGTTAACGTAAAAACCATTGAAACCTGTAAAGAATTTTTGTTAGTTTATTTGAGCCAAACTGTCGACATATGCCGGGAAGCAGAACCTCAAGGAATTGAGATAATGCTCCAGAAAATGGTGGGGTTACATTTGTATTTATACATTTGCAATCAAAGGAGGGACGTAGGTGGGTTACATGAAATTCATTGGTGATAGATTAAGGAGGAAGGATAAAGCAAAGCAAGGGAAACCCCTGGGATTGGATAAAAAGTAAAATGATGGACACACACTTAGGTGGGTGCAGGATCAATTAACATGATAATGAAAGAATTTGTGGTATCTGCCCTGGCGCCCAGCACAACATTAGGTTGTGCCCCAGGGGCTCCAGAAAAAGGGAAGTTACAAGTTACCCAGACATTTCAAGGGTATGTTAGCATAGATGCAAAAAGACAGGCTCAGTTAAGGTAAAGGTTGACCTTGTCAGTGAAGATACTGGCCTAGGACGTAGCTGCCCACCATCACTGCTTTTAGTTAAAGTTTAATTTCAGACCATCCTTTGTGGTTACTTTAGGTCTCTGAGTTTGCAAGACTGCCATGCAGGCCTCCCCTGAGCTTGTCAGGTCAGCATGTGGCCCCTTTTGTCCACACAACGAAAACTACATCTATCCCAAAGACAAGGCGAAGTGAGCAACTATGAGCAGAAGATGTCAATCCTTATCAAACAGTGACTCATGAATGAGTCTCAAGGCAGGAACCACACTCCAGGAGGAGAGTCCCCGCCACAGGCAGAACCTGCTCCAGAGTCATCTCAGAACCAGATTAGGTGCAGGCCAGTGACATTCATAACACAGGACCTTAAGAAATCAGCCCTGGAGACTTGTTGACACAAACCTGGGACTAGGGATCATCTTGCACTGTGGGTGTTTTGGAGGATTTCACTATTCACTCATTTAACAATTCACCCTACTAAGTCTAAGTGTGTGTGTATGGGGGGGGGGGGTGGGCGTGGTACAAAGATAAGTAAGACAGTTCCTGCCCTTGGGGACTCATTAGGATGTGGGATCTAATTGAACTAAAATTAGTTCATTGGACTTACCTTTGGATTCATAAGTTTCCTGCATCCCTGAGCTATCAGTCCACATCCATTGGCCACAGAATGGTCATGATTTTCATGACCAATGTAAATCTTGGACTCAAACCTTATAGACCCCCATGGCCACCATATTATCTGGACTATTGTGACTTCTCTGTGGAGTTGGGGAGGGTGACCAAGCATCTCATTTGCCTTGAGGAGGAAACTGGTCTTTGCAAGGCCTGTCAGGCCATAAAAACTGAACAATGCACTGCCCTGGGGTGGGGGGGAGGTCGTTATCGCTGGCCCCAGGACAGATCGGCCCATATGACCTGGGAACCCCCAACACCTGGGGGCCTTCCTGTAAGCCCACGAAAGGGGGCGGAACCGTATCTGCAAGACAAAAACCCCAGCGGGGTATGTATAGAAAGGCTCTCTGCATGTTACTTCACTCTGATTTGGAAATTATTCCCGGAGTCTGTAATTAAAACAGTGTTCCTCCACTTCTTTAAAGCTTCGCTTGGTTTTTCTGGGGTCTTCTGCAACAGCCTGAGACTGAGGGGGTGCTTTCAGTGTACAGGCAGGGAAAGTCCTGAGCAAATCTGGATGAATTTGTCACCATAGTGTGAACAGGGGCAGCAGGAGGGGAAGAGGTAGGTGGGAGAGGATTAGCCAACAGTCAGTTGTTTACAACTTTAGTAATACTTAGAGCAAGTTTATGAAGTCAATACCATCATACCCTTGTTTACAGAGGTGTAAACTTGTCGGAGTGGATTCTGTAAACGGCAGAGTCAGCCTCCCAGAAAGCGAATCCTGTGTTCCCAGCCCTGACTGCACAGCCTGAGATCGCACGTGTAAATGTAGTGACATGAAGTCTCAAGACTATATTTGTAATTAATTCTCAGAGATTGGAAGCTGACTCCTCTGGAAGCAGAAGTCATTGGAACTTATGTTTCTATGGAGACCAATCATATCCAATCAGGCTCACATATAGCTGCAATGGAGGGGAGCTGACGTCACTGAAAAGAGGTGCATTTTTCTTAAGGAAAAGACGCTCAGCCGCAATTTCCTGAACACCCCCCAATGCCCATTCCATCATTTGCAACGTCAGTGGAGTCTGCAAAATGTCAGTCTTACACAAGCCCTAAAGGTGCTCATGGAGCACTATGGGGAGCAGTGGGTTGAGAGCATGGATTCAGGAGACAAGTCTCTATTGCACCAATCGCTGACTATGTGACCTTGGGCAAGTCACCTAACCTCTAAGCTTAGTTCCCTCATGTGTTAAACTTGTGGCCATAACAACACCATATGTGTGGCTGTTGTGACGATGAACAAATGGGATAATGCATGCAAAGCACAATGCCCAGTACCAGTACAGAGCAGGCAATTACGAAATGTACACCAGTGTGGCTCAGTGGTTGAGCATCAATCATGAACCCCGTTTCGATTCCTGATCAGGGCACATGCCTAGGTTGCAGGCTCGATCCGCAGTGCGGGGGGGGGGGGGGGGCGGGGTGCAGGAGGCAGCCAATCAATGATTCTAGCTCTCTATCCCTCTCCCTTCCTCTCTCTAAAATCAATAAAAACATATTTTTAAAAGAGGAAAAAAAGAAATGTACACTAGCTACTAATTGCCATCTGCCCACCTTACGGCTTGAAATAAAAATAACCCACTTGGGAACTAACAGAAAGGGGCAGATGATATCTAGACCTCACAACTGGCTTCTCCTAGCTTCACCTGCCCCATCCTTCTCCGCTCTGTCCCAGTACCCATCCTGCTTCTGACTCTTTGGCCTGTTCATGACCAAACTTGGTTCTCCTGCTCCTGGCCCCTTTGGGTACCCAGGACTCCCAGTTCCCAGAACCCCAACCTGGGCACCAGGACCACAGCCTGAAGGGAGACCAGGCTGTGATCCATGCATACAGATGTGTGCCCTGGCTCCCTGCAGGACCTCAGCAGGCCCGAGAAGAGATCTTTGGCCCTAACCGGTTTGGCTCAGTGGATAGAGCATCGGCCTGCAGACTCAAGGGTCCCAGGTTTGATTCCGGTCAAGGGCATATACCTTGGTTGTGGGCACATACCCAGTAGGGAGTGTGCAGGAGGCAGCTGGTCGATGTTTCTCTCTCATCAATGTTTCTAACTCTCTATCCCTCTCCCTTCTTCTCTGTAAAAAATCAGTAAAATATATTTTTTTAAAAAGAGATCTTTGTTTTTAGTGTTCTGCAGTCTCACTACAATGTTTCCTGGCATTATGTATCCTGCTTTAGATATGTTATGCTTTGTGTATCTGTGGATTCATGTCCTTTTTCTACCTTGGAAATTCTTAGCCATTACTATCTCTAATATGGCCTCTCCTTTTTTATCTCTGTTTGTGATGCTGATTGAATGGATTTTGATCTTCTCAGTCTATCCTGCGTATTCCATATCTTTTCAAAAACATTTTCATGTCATATCACTCCATGCTGAATTCTATGTAATCTCTTCAGATATGTTTCCCAAATCACTGTTTGGTTAATCGTATCTATGAGACTCCTGGGTGCTTTCCTACAGAAAGCATCCTTGTTTTGTTTATCATTGGAATGGAGTGAAGGAATGCTACCCATCTGAGACCACTTCGGCTCATTTCAAGGGTCCTGATAAGTATGGGACTCTAGGTTCAGCTATTCCACATTGGAGCTGGATAAGATCTCCTAATATTACTTAGGGTCTGATATATATGTTTGGTCTTGGGAAAACCTTGCATTTCACATTTATTTGTTTTTCACTGTCCCCTACTCTTATTTTGACACACGTTCAGCCCAGCAACACATGACAAAGTCTATTTTATCTAGGATAGAGGTGTTTTGAGAAGAAGCATGCTTCAGAATATCTGGTATACCATATGTTGAGATGCAATTTGAATTTTAAAAGTCGAAAAGTGAGACTATTAAATTTCACCATGTTTTTTTGGCTTATTCCACATTATTGAAACAATTTGAAATCCAAATTTTCTCCCCAGCTTCTTTTGATTTAAAATTTGATGGCAAGTCTGGATTTCTGCTTACATAAATTCTTATTATTTTTTTTTTTAATGTCAGAGAACTAGAGCATTCAATTAGAAAATTGCTTCCACATAGATACATAGAACAGACTGACAGCTGTCAGAGTGGAGGAAGTTCGGGGGGTTGGGGAACTGGATGAAAAAAGGTGAAGGGAATAAGCAAAAAAAAGCACCTTCGTGCATGTGTGTGTGTGTGTGTGTGTGTGTGTGTGACATAGACACGGACAACAGTATGTGATAGCCAGCGGGAAGGGGGGGGGGTGGAGTTGGAACTGGGCAAAGGGGGGATAAATGGCAATGGAGACTTGACTTTGAATGGTGAGTGCACAATGCAGTATGCAGATGACATATGATTGAATTGTACACTTGAAACCTGTATGGTTTTATTAACCAATGTCACCCCAATAAATTCAACTTAAAAAAGAAAATAAAATTGCTTCCAGTCTAATATTGTCAGATGAAAGAAAGTTGGGCCACTGTTTAACCCAGCCGTGGGCAAACTACGGCCCGCGGGTAGGATCCGGCCTGTTTGAAATGAATAAAACTAAAAAAAAAAAAAAGACCGTACCCTTTCATGTAATGATGTTTACTTTGAATTTATATTAGTTCACACAAACACTCCATCCATGCTTTTGTTCCGGCCCTCCGGTCCAGTTTAAGAACCTATTGTGGCCCTCGAGTCAAAAAGTTTGCCCACCCCTGGTTTAACCGATGAATTCACTGGCCTGTGTTGTTATGCAGTCTAGATTGCTTTATCTTGCCCATAAACAGATAATAAAATGTTTTGTCCAAAGCCTACTACAGTCCGGGTTCTGTATGTAATCCAAATCTACTTACGCTAGTAACTGAAAAATCATTCCTTTGCTGTGATTATGCACAGTGAACCCATACAAGCTGTTCTAGTTTAATAACAGCTGTTGTTCTAGTTTTATAATCATGTGCAGAACTTTGCTAGAAATAACACCAGACCACTTGGTCTCTGGATTTGTATATTAATCTTTCTCCCTATTTGAAATGGGACCCTCACTCTAATTAGAGACTTCTGGCTTCTGAGATCATTTCTAAAAATCCTCTTAGTATCCTGGGCAGTACTTTCTCTTGACCTGACAAACGGAGCTAATTTAAACTGCTGAGTGTCCTTTCCCTGTCTTTTCTTCCTGCCCTGGGCTTGGTTTCTCTCTTTGTGATATTCTAACCTGACCAAATGGAAGCTTTCTCCATGACGAAGATGAAGTAAAATAGGAAACTGGTAGCTTTGATTTCCCTCTGACATCTGTTACCATCACAGATGCTCAATTCCTTTTTTATTCATCTTCTTGATCCAAATGTGAATTAATAAATTAAAATTTTCCTGTCTTTAGAATTCCAGTCTCAACCACTCTGAGCATTAGTATCCCTTGCCTCTTGTTAAAGGTCTAGGTTAATTTTTTGGGAATTTCTGCCCTTCCAACTTATATACAGGTGCTTGGGCAACCTGGCCCAGAGCTCCTTGTGCAGCCCCACTGCTCTCCTGAGGTCTCCCCTTTCCTTCCCATCCTCTCTGGCTAGTGCTGTGCTTAACGGGCATTTTCAGTAATTTTAGAACCTCCTTATTATTGAGTCCTTCCTCCCATGATCATATGCTACATTTGACATAGGCTGACTTGCTTTGTGATCTACTTTTATTAAGTCTTGCATTGATATTCCTTTTTCAGGTGTATATAACAACCTGTAATTTAGACTCTATTCCTTAAGAGAAGGATGTAGGGCCTAATCACATGCTCCTTGTTCTGCAGCCTCTGCAGATGGATATGATGGCTTGACCAATCTTGGCCCTGACCACTGTACCCTGGGTTTTCCAAAGGCACTAGTCTGTCAGCCCCTCTACAGGACATCTTATTGATCTTCCACAGCTTGGCCCTATACATAAGCAGATGCTCGATAAACATTTAATTCATAAACAAATGAATCTCTTTCCCTTCGGTGTGCCACTGAAGATTCTGATGTCGCCATGAGCTGCCAACCTGCCTAGTGTTACAGGTGTTCTAAGAACAAGCAGCCAAACCCAAAGTCTCCCTCCCGCCGAGGTGTCCCTGATGCCAACGTCCACCTCTTTGACCTGGTGCGGAAGAAGACAGGAGTGAAGGAGTTCCCACCCTGTGGCCACATGGCGCCCGATGAACACGATGCCCGTTTTTGTGCCAATACGTACATGGTGAAAAGCTGCCGCAAAGATGGCTTTCACCTCTGAGTGTGGCTCCCCCCCTTCCACGTCATTTGTATCAACAAGATGTCCTGTAGAGGGGCTGGCAGGAGTGCCTTTGGAAAACCCAGGGTACGGTGGTCAAAGCCAAGATCGGTCAAGCCATCATATCCATCTGCACAAGCTGCAGAACAAGGAGCATGTGATTTAGGCCCTACATAGAGCCAAGTTCAAGTTCCCTGGCCACCAGAAGAAGAGGGGCTTTGCTAAGTTTAATGCGGATGAGTTTGAAGACATGGTGGCTGAGAAGCAGCTCATCCCAGATGATTGTGGGGTCAAATGCACCCCTAATCTGGTCCCCTGGACAAATGGCAGGCCCTGCAGTCGCTTGGGCGCTGACACCTCCTTACACCCCCCAATAAATCTTAATTCCTGTTCGGAGAAAGTAAAAAAGAAAGCCATGAATTGGCAATATTTTGAGTTGTTTAGAAAGAAGATGCTTTTTCTGCCTAAAAATGTTCATAGTTCATAGATTTCTAGATACAAGCTCTTTCAAGGTCAGCCTTTGTCATATCTTTCTTATTTATTTATTTACTTGTTGTTAATCCTCACCGGAGGATATTTTTCCATTGATTTTTAAGGAGAGTGGAAGAGAGAGGGAAAGACAGAGAGAAACATCGATGTGAGAGTGTGGGGCGCGGGTACGGTGTTTTGGCCAGGTTCAAGCCTCGGACTATTGAAAGGACAGGGTCCTCTCATTGCCACGTGCAAGTCCCAGCTGGAAGGGCAGGGCCCTCCCAGCACAATCATAGCCAATGGCTGTGGTTGTAAGCTTGAACCTATGGTCCGAACACGTAGCCCCACGTGCCTTGTGCTAGAGTTCAGGTGCATGTAGTTGAGTGAGGTTGGAACTCACGAGAATGTTGTAAACAACGTGATCACGCCCCTACTTTGCCTTGTGGCATCTGCTATAAAATAAAGACAGGGCTTGTGGGCGCTGGCGCTGTCTCCTCATCAGGGAGCAGCGTCCCACCGAGACCCAGCTTTCATTCTCTTGTCTGTCTTTTCTCAATCCTTTCACCCCCCCACTCAGGATCACCTTAGGCCGTAACAAGTGGTGCCCAAGCAGGCCCCTTTGGCCGTAACAAGTGGGGTTGGAACAGGCCTGAGTTCGGGGGAATGTAAAAAGTGGTCAGGTGAAAGGAGGCTCCAAGGCACGTGCAGAGAGTAACCTTTAAAAGCAAAAGTAAGCCCTAACCGGTTTGGCTCAATGGATAGAGCGTGGGCCTGCAGACTGAAGGGTCCCAGGTTCGATTCCAGTCAAGGGCATGTACCTTGATTGCGGGCACATACCCAGTAGGGAATGTGCAGGAGGCAGCTGATCGATGTTTCTCTCTCATCGATGTTTCTAACTCTCTATCCCTCTCCCTTCCTCTCTGTAAAAAAATCAATAAAATATATTTTTTAAAAAAAACCTAAAGTAAGAAAGCCAAAAAACAAAAATAAGGTAGGGAGCCGAAGTGTGGTAATATTAGCTCGGTGTAAAACTTGGGAAATTCAGGATCCCAGGAAGGGGATCACTAAAAAAAAAAGGCTACAAGCAGAAAGTAAGGCTAAAAGCAAAAGTAAGGTAGGGAGCCGAGGTTTGGTAACAGCTCGGTGTAAAACATGGGGCAATGCTTAATTGAAGCACTTTTAAATTTCTTAAGGAGAGAATAAGTAAAAAATAGAAAAGAAATAAGGTAGAAAAGCATAAAAAGAAGTGGATCCCTAAAAACAAACAAGCAAACAAAAGCGGTAGAAATAGGCAGTGGAGAATAAGAAATCTCTTTGGTTTTGTTAAGCTAAAGATAGGTAAGGTAGAAATAAGCTGTAGAAATAGAGAAATAAGTAGAAATAAGCAGTAGAAATAAGCTGTAGGAATAGAGAAATAAGTAGAAATAAGTGGTAGAAATAAGCTGTAGAAATAAGCGGGGGTTGCAACCCAGGAAAGGTTTGGGCAAGGGCAGCCAGGCGTACCTATGGTTCTGTAAGCCGGGGTTGCAACCTAGGAAGGTTTGGGCAAGGGCAGCCAAGCCTACCTACAGTTCATAGTTAGAGGTAGAGAAATAAGTAGAAAATAAGCAGTAGGAAATAAGCGGTAGGAGAAATAAGCTGTAGTAGAAATAAGTGGTAGAAATAGAGCAATAAGTAGAAATAAGCGGTAGAAATAAGCTATAGGAATAGAGAAATAAGTAGAAATAAGTGGTAGAAAATAAGTAATTAGGAGGTACAAAATAAGGTAGAAATCTCCTAGGTTTTGTTTAAGCTACTGTAAAGCAGAAGATGGCTGTGGTTGATGATGTTTAAGGAAGTTACTTTTGTTTTAGACCTAGATTGTAAGCTCTTGCAGCTGTTGCATTGTTTCTAGGCTTTGGTTATCTTTGTGCAACCTGATAGCTCCCTGGGACTTTGGGTCTGTGTGAGACCCCAGACTCAGAGCTGGAAGTCTCCAGCTCTGCAGGACTGAGGGTTGCTCGTTTCCATGCAGCTGCGGTTAAAGAAAGAGGCTGAGAAGGGACCAGACTTCCACCTGCGTGGACAGGGCTGATTTGACTGGGACTGATGCCTACTCAGTGCCGAGGTCAACCGTCCAGCCTGATCCAGGGGACTAGTTTTGCATCTACGACATCTTCGCATCAGCGGCATCTTACTACGCTAGTGACCGAGGTATCAGCATGGAGTCAGCTGAAGAAGATGGCAACTGAGGCCAAGCAAATGTTAGAAAAGCAAGTGGAAGCTGTGCTAGCGTTGGTGAACTGTCAGTTTTCTGTAAAATCTTACGGAGCTAAATCTAAGGACTTTGAGTAAGATATCCTGAAAATGTTGACATGTTTGTAGTTTGATTTTGCATTGGTATTGCTTTGTTATTAGCCAGAGTTTTGTTCTCTCTTGTTAACATTGCTGTGTCTATAGTTTTGTTAATAACCAGAAGTCTGTTTTGATGATGCTGAATAATTTGTTTAGAGTTTTTTGGATAATGTAAATGGGCGTGTTTAAAAACAAAAGTAAAGGGGGAGATGTGGGGCACGGCTACAGTGTTTTGGCCAGGATCAAGCCTCAGACTAATGAAAGGACAGGGTCCTCTCATCGCCACGTGCAAGTCCCAGCTGGAAGGGCAGGGCCCTCCCAGCACAGTCATAGCCAATGGCTGTGGTTGTAAGCTTGAACCTATGGTCCGAACACGTAGCCCCACGTGCCTTGTGCTAGAGTTCAGGTGCATGTAGTTGAGTGAGGTTGGAACTCACGAGAATGCTGTAAACAACGTGATCACGCCCCTACTTTGCCTCATGGCATCAGCTATAAAATAAAGACAGGGTTTGTGGGCACTGGCGCTGTCTCCTTATCAGGGAGCAGTGTCCCACTGAGACCCAGCTTTCATTCTCTTGTCTGTCTTTTCTCAATCCTTTCACCCCCCCACTCAGGATCACCTTTGGCTGTAACAAGTGGTGCCCGAGTAGGCCCCTTTGGCCGTAACATGAGAGAAACACATTGACTGGTTGCCTCCTACACGAGCCAGGGCCCAGGCAGGGAAGGAACCTGCAAGCAAGGCACATGCCCTTGACCGGAATCGAACCCGGGACCCTTTGGTCAGAGGCCGACGCTCTATCCACTGAGCCAAACCGGACAGAGCTATCTATTTTTAAAATATATTTTTACTGATTTCAGAGAGGAAGGGAGAGGAAGAGAGATAGGAACATCAATGATGAGAATCCTTGATGGGCAGCTTCCTGCACGCCCCCTACTGGGAATCAAGCCTGCATCTCGGGCATGTGCCCTGATGGGAATCAAACCATGACCTCCTGGTTCATAGGTCTACACTCAACCACTGAGCCACACCGGCTGGGCTCATATTTAATTCCATTACCAATTATGGCAGCAGGCATCTTAATGGTTAGAATGCAGACTTTGTGTTCAGACATACACAACATGGTTTGGATTCTGACAGTATCACTTACTAGTCACGTGCCCGTGGGTAGGTTAACCTCTCTGAGTCTCAATTTCCTCATCTGTAAAATGCCGCCAATAATAATACACACCTCACAGGTTCGGTGAGATAATGCATGTGAAGTACTGAACACAGAATGACTAATTAATACCTGCTTGCTCTGTGCCACTCATCATGCTGGCCCCTGTGGATATGGAGGTGAAAAAGGAATTCACAACTAAGTGGGGTCAAGATGAATAAATAAATCATCATCTACAATGTGCCACAGGGTATGGGTGATGGAACAACTAATTTTTCAGAGGTAATCAGGGAAGGCTGCTGCGAGGTGGAGATATCTGAATTGCACATGGGCCAGGCGCTTGGTGCTTGGCTCACAGTTGCCATGCAATAAATGCTTGGAGAATGAATCATGCAAATTGCTCAGAGGCCAGGGAGGCTGCCAGCTGACATCTGAGTCCACAGAGTACCTTGTGTCTTTCATTTTTCCCCTACATGCATTTCCATGTGCTGACATGGCCTTTGTATTTGTTGTTACTCATGATTCCATCATAATTTGTGTGTGATCCCTGATGGAATAGTTTCTAATATTTTCTTATTATTAATAGACTCTAAGTTTCTGAGGGCAGCAAGTATGTCTTTGTTCACCCAAAGTGTACCTGGCATGTAGTAGGAATGTTGAATTAATAAACGCCTTTGACTGCTGGCCCCACTATGTCCTGACTATGGAATCTTGAGGGAGTCACTTAACCTCTGTGCTTCAGTGTTCCCATCTGTAAAGTGGGTTAGCACATCTCACAGGTGGTGGTGAGAGCTAAGTGAGATGATGCACAGTGTCCATCAGGTAACACATGTGCCTTAAACAACGGTGACCATTGGCACCACTCAGCTCTAACTGGTATGCTGACAAGTCCAGGAGATGTTTACAAATGTGATCGGGTGCAGCCTGGGGTGCTGCTGCACCTGCTGGCAGGTGAGAGGTTCCAGAACTCCTTTCTAATGCTCAGGTGAGACCTGTCAGATCGTAAGGAGTCTCTATTTGGGATGCCATTAGGAATGTGGGTGGCCCCTTGGACTGCTCCCTGACCTCCACCCTCTCCTGATTCTTTAGGGACATAGCTCAGGGCATTGCTGACTCAGAAAGGGTATTACAGGTGAGTCCCCTCATCTCCTCCTGCCTCCTTGGCTTCACTGTGAATTGGGGGGGCGGGGGGGACCTAATTAAAGCTTCTCTCCTGTCAGTCAAACAGGTCAACAGGTGGGTAAGAGTCACAGAGAATGTGACTACCACTGGGCTCAACTCAGTGTGTCAAAATATAAAACTGCCCTGACCGGTTTGGCTCAGTGGATAGAGCGTCGGCCTGCAGACTCAAGGGTCCCAGGTTCGATTCTGGTCAAGGGCATGTACCGTGGTTGCGGGCACATCCCCAGTGGGGGGAGTGCAGGAGGCAGCTGATCGATGTTTCTCCCTCATCGATGTTTCTAACTATCCCTCTCCCTTCCTCTCTGTGGGAAATCAATAAAATATATTTTAAAAATATATATATATAAAACTAGGGGCAAAATCTCTAGATTTAGAAACTTCAGACCCTAGGAGGCCCCTGAGGCCGCAGGCTATGAATTTAAAAAAGGGCAATTGCACATTTTTAAGGTTTTGGAGAGGAAAAAATTTCAAATTTAAGAATTGTTTTCAAGTTTCTAATACACCAGGTAAAGTTCATTGATGGCTTCTGGGCAGGCCTTGTGGGAAGCCCTTCATGCATTTCATTTACTTATTTATTTATTTGCCCCTCCTCCCCCCAGCACCTTTTTGGTGAATGCGCCCTGAGCCTAGATTGCTAAGTGGCTTGTGGGGATTAAAAGACTGGCCAGTTTTATTCCTTGCTGCCTCTCTGGGCCTGCTCTGGGTGTGCTGGAACACAGCTGGCTGGGAAAGGTTCACAGTGGGGACAGATAAGGCCCGAGAGGTGGAATTCACCGGAGCTCTGAGAACAATTCCAGGAAGGGAGTCAAATGCAGTTCCTGAAGTCCCAGTGATAAGGTGGCCAACATTTTAGAGCAGTGGTTCTCAACCTTTCTAATGCCTCGACCCTTTAATACAGTTCAATTGAACATAATTAAAGCATAGTGATTAATCACAAAAACAATATGTAATTATATGTGTTTTCCGATGGTCTTAGGTGACCCCTGTGAAAAAGGGTCGTTTGACCCCCCGAAAGGGTCGAGACCCACAGGTTGAGAACCGCTGTCTTAGAGGGAGGTGATCCAGCCCAAGCCAGAGAGATTATCCCAAACTGGGCTGGATTCTGGCAGAGGCAGATTTTATAGGGTGGTCACCAGTGGTGTCAGAGATGCCCCTTAGCCATATCACTGGGAATTACTCATGCCCAATTCTTAAAACCCAGGATCTGCCCAACCACACTTGCCAGGCTGGAGGGCTTGAGAGTACAGGCGGGGAAGCTGTCTTTGTGGTGGACTGAAATGGCCAAGAGTTGTTCTGGGCACTGGTCCCATCTAGGTCTGGAGAGAGAAGCAGACAGCAAGCCACAGACTCAGCTCTCAGCACAGCAGGGAGACCCCCTCACACAGAGCTCAGAGCATGGTAAACGCTTAGTAAATACTTGTTAAATGAATGCGTAAACACTGTGAGGGAAGAAGCCCCCACGGTAGTGTGGCCCCACAGCGATTTAAGGAAGGCTTGCTGGAGGAAGTGACATTTTAATTAAGGCACAGAAAAGAGGAAGGAGTAGCCAGGCCAAGCGGGCAAGGAAGAGAGTTCCTTGGTGGAAGCAACAGCCCAGGCAGAAGCCTAGATGGTCCAGTGCAGCCTGCGTGCCCTTGGAATACGAGGAGGTGAGGCGGAAGTGGTAAACCGAGGCCAGGTGTGCAAAAACCCGGCTTCGAGGCGGATAACTTGTCAGAAAACACCTCTGAATTTCACGAGTGGTGGATTTTATGCTCCCCTCCTTACCCTTTTGCCCAGTGAGGTTTAATTGTCCTTAAAAGGAAGAAATGACCGTCGTGGGGATTTAACCAGTGGTGTCTGAAAGGCCATTTTGCCCCCAGAGCTTAGGAGTTAGATGATCCCTGGTTGGCATTCCTAGTTCTGTCCTTTGCAAGCTGAACCGGCTTCTTCGCCTTTCTTCTGAGAAAGGAAGCCAACTACAGGCCCGCTTCCTGGCTTCAATGAGACAACCCCGGCTTTGTTTGCCTGTGTACCTGCCTGTCCCTCGCTTGCTCTCAACCCTTAGGTGGCAGCCACTGCGGCAGATGGTGCCCAGCAGCACCAGGCGCACAGTAGGTGCTCAGTGAATGAACCGATGCCTCCTCGAATTCTGGTGTCACGTTGTGGAACAGTGACGCCTTGGGTTCCCATCTCTCCTCCATGCCCTAGTGAGCTCTTGGGAGACTGGGTTCGGCCCTCCTCGAGTTTGACATGCTTGCGTAGGGGAACACACACAGTAGGCGCTCGTGCTCGGCCCTTGGCTCTTGGAGCCGGGTAGCTGGGGTTGGGTACTGCGTGATACTCTCTACCCTCGGAGTTTAACGCTCTGAGCCTGGGCGCGGAGGAGCTGGAAGTTCTCACGCCCGAGCCCTCGCGGCGGGAACGCGGCGCCCGAGCAGCAGCTCTGGGGGTGGGGCGGGCGGCGCCGGCGTTTCTGTCGGAGGACGCAGGTCAGCGCATCGCGCCTTTAAGGCGTCCGCAGAGCCGGGCGGGGGAGCGGAGAGCAGCGCGAGCACCAGCGCGGCGGCCGGACGGAGCCGCGGACTGTGCGGGAGTCGGGCTCGTGCGGCGGGACGCAGGCGGCGGAGGTGAGGTGAGGTGAGGTGAGGTGAGCGCGGGCGGCGGGGCTGCGCGCCTGGGAGGGGGTGTCCGCCGGCTCCCCGATGACCCAGTGACCTCCTGCACTTCCCGAGTCCCGGCTGCTCGGCCTCCGCCCCGGCCCTCACCCCCGGGGTGAAGACGGGTCGGGGACCTGCACCCCCCCCCTTCCTCTCCACTTCCCCGCTCTGGCGTCAGCCTCCGCGCGCTCCCTCCCGGTACCCCGATAGGCTCGACATTCCCGAATCCCGGTTCCCCCACTTCCTGGGACCAGGATGCCTGCCTCCCAAAGCCCGGGGACAAGGTGAGGACGGGTCGGGGACCTGCACCCTTTCCACTCCTCCTCCCCTCCAGTCGCGCCGGCACCAGCCTTTGCGCCCCTCCCAGCGCCCGGCTGGTGTGTAGGCTCCTGCACCCCCGTTCCTCCCACTGCCTAGGGAAGGGCTGCAGCTCGCCCTTCCAGCCCAAGTCACCTCCCGTCCAGCCCCAGGCGTCTGCACCGCTCCCAGCCGGTACCTACCCCCAGCAGCCTTTCAGCGCCTCTTTCCGCAACCTGCCCCGGTTCCTTCGCCCTTGCGCCCTCTCCTCCTCGAAACCCTCGAGCTGGGATGCCTGTTCTCACACCCTGACAGCCGGCGCCCACCCTGCAACCTCGGCATCCCTAGCCCACGCCTACGCGGGCTTCCTGCGGGTCTTGTAAATGCGGTTGTGTAACGCCGCCGCCGGCCGCAGGTCGAGCACGTGCAACATTTACATCCTGGAACCCGCAGTCCTTGGGGGGATGCCAAGTTGACTGAGGGAGGTAGGAAGGGAGGACGAGGGTGCCAGAGGGTCTAGAGCAGCGGTTCTCAACCTGTGGGTCACGACCCCTTTGGGGGTCGAACGACCCTTTCACAGGGGTGGCCTAAGACCATCGGAAAACACATATATAATTACATACTTTTTTTGTGATTAATCACTATGCTTTAATTATGTTCAATTTGTAACAATGAAAATACATCTTGCATATCAGATATTTGCATTACGATTCATAACAGTAGCAAAATTACAGTTATGAAGTAGCAACGAAAATAATTTTATGGTTGGGGGTCACAATATGAGGAACTGTATTAAAGGGTCGCGGCATTAGGAAAGTTGAGAACCACTGGTCTAGAGGTTGTGCATCCAGGGGTATGTATGTTGAGCGCTTTTTATGCCCCAGGGGCTGGCGGGTTATGAAGAGATCCCAACAGGAACCGGAGGCCAGCATTGGCCTCCACTCTCATCTGCTCAGAAATCCCTCATGGCTGACTCCACCTGGCTAAGAGCTTAAAAATAACTTATTGTTAGCAATAACTGACAATAAGCAAGTTCTGCATGCCGGGCCATGTTCTAAACACCTTTAAGTGATAACCTGCCTTACTCCTCCCAGCTGCCCCAAGAGGTAGGTACCAATGAGCCACCCATTTCTCAGAGGAGGAAGGTGAGACTCCCCGAGATGGTCTCTTCCCAGGACATTCAGTGAATCTGACCTCAACGACCCCATTCTGAATCACTAGACTGATTTTTACCCAATTGTAAATAATAAATTCTTATGAACAATATTTTTATAATATGGGAAGTTAGAAAGAGAAATTAATAACCTGTGTTCCTAGCACCAGTTTATTTTTCTAAAATTAGGTTCTCAGATCAGCAAGGGGTTCTTGGTGCCCAAATTGCTCAAGGGACTTGCTGGAGGCCACACGGCTAGAAAGTACCAGGGGTGGGATGCAAAACACCTCCTGGGATGGTTAATGGCTACTTTCTGGGTTCCCTGTGCTGCCCCAGCCCATCAGCCTAGGCCCCTGGAGACGCTGCCTGTTGGGGTCCTGCCCCAGCAGGTCCAGGGGTTCCCAAAGGTGTGGAAGGAGTCGGCGAAGAAGGAATGACACAGAGACAGCCTTCAGATGATCAGCATAGCCAGGTTCTCTCTTTATTCTCCTGTTACATCTGTATTTATACCATTTGATCCTATAAGCATGCCTCTATAATCACAGCATGGTATGTTTTGGGTAATCTTCTACAGTTCCTTGTTTCATTTCCATAGTTTCTTATCTGACCTTTGCCAAAAATCCTGTCTCTATCTAGTCCTGTTGATGTTAATCTTGTCTAGGTTAATCTCTGTGTTCCATTATAAGGGCTATTCCAAGATCACTATTCGACTGCTCTACTGATAAGCTACAAGGAAGTGACTGAAGGAGATTATCCGACCCAGTAAAGGTTATGTCCTCCCAGCCTCGCTGCTTGCCTTCCCTGGGACTGCCCTGTGTCGGTGGGTCTCAAGGGGTATAGGCTTTGGTGCTTTCCCTGGTGGGCAGACCCCTGGGGATGTGGGCCCAACAAGTCCCAAATTTATTGCCAACAGTCTTAGTCCAAGTTCTTCATAAGTAGGACATGGTATTTCTGTAACACTAGGGGGTTTTACTGATTTATTCTCTTCCTTAGTCCTGTTAATCCCTAACTCCAGGGAAAAATCCTCACCTGGGGAAACAACCTTTCTTGGGGAGGTGGTCCTGTTTAAAACAGCGCTAAGAGGGGAGCAAACATATGCCATATACGCCAGGTCCTTTGAAACATAAGCTGTGCAGATGTTTCTTCCCTGCAGCGACTGTGTCAAGCAGCAAGGGTGGACCTGCTTCCGGCACCTGTCCCCTACCCTCCCTGCTTCCTTTGCTGTAACCCAAGCAGGAGAACACACATTCTTCCTCTGCACCTTTGCTCAGTCTGTTCCTTCCTCTGGGAATGCCCTCCCTGGGATCTCTGGTGTCTAAATCTTACCTACCCCTTAGGGTCTAGCTCATCTGTCCCCTCCATGAACACTCCGCTGATTTCTCCCCTGGTCCCAACTGAAATCGGTTCCTTTCTCCCAGCTATGGGATCTCACTACCTTCCACCACCATGATGGCATTTGGAAAGTTCTACTGCATGTGTCTGCCTTGCGCTCAGAGGTGCAGTTGTGCTGGCAGATCAGAAGTGCTCCCCAAAGACCCTCTTTTCACCTGCCCGGTGAAACCTCAGGACAGAAAGTGGTCCAGGGGGATGGGGTAGTTTCTGAAGAAAAGATAGGCTCAGGATTTCTGAACCCTGCCATGCCAAACGCTGCAGCTAGATCACCGGGAGAATGGCTCAGCGTGGTACCTAACATTAGAGTTACATGTTTGTCTTTGTTCGTAACCCAAAGGGTTCCCACCAGAAAATCGGAGACTTGGGTCCAGATCCCACCTCTGTCACTTGCTAGCGGTGTGGCCATGGGCCAGGTACCTAGCTTCCGCTTCTGGAACAGTACCTGCTTCAGAAGGCAGTGGTAAGATTGAGATGAAATGAAGCACAGGGCCCTGCATGTGGTCATCGCTCGATGGACACCAGCTATTGTGAAGAGGGACTACCACCTTGAATTACCCCAAAATGGTAAATCAATACTAAAATGCTCATGCTGACTCTGCTTAGAGGTGGGCCAGGGGAGTTTGGGCCAAGAAGAGGTAAGCATTTTTGTGTGTGTGTGCTCAGAAAGGCCTGCAAGGCTTTCTTCAACTCTAAACCACCCGTTGCCTTTGCAGTAAGAGCTAGAATTGCCTTTCTATTTTTTTGCTTTCAAAATTGATGGGCTTTGAGTTCTGTGAGAATCCGCAGTTTGTGCAATTGTAAGTAATTATGAAACTTAATGATATGAGGAAATAAGAGTGTGTGTTGCTGCTTTAGGCCTAAGTTGGGGGGCAAGAAGTCTGAATCAAAGGTAATGTGTGGATTTGGAGGGAAGGAAAGCAAGCATGAGTGTTTTCTCCTGGCAGGCTAGTAAGCAGCTTAGCGTAGAATCAGCTTCCTTGTCCAAGTATTTGGAATATGCTGGGAAACTAATTCTGCAGGTTGATTAAAAAAATTATTTTAGAATTTCTCCTAAATTGATTCTTTATTAGAATAAGTTAGAATCCCATTTGAGAATTTAATGACTGTTGAGTTTAGGTATTTTAAGACATAAATGTTGTGAATTTCACAGTTCTGTGGAATTTAACAGGCTATAGGACTTTTCTTTATTACTGTGACCCTGTAGGGACATAAACACTTATTTTGTACTGTCGCATATCGTGGCCACTGGCCACTGTGTGACTATTTAAATTAAAATTCAAGTTAAATAAAACTAAAAATTCTTTTTATCAGTTACACTAGCCACATGTCAGGTGCTCGGATAGCCACAGGGCCAGCAGTACCATGTGAGGCAGAGGAGATAGAGAACAATTTTCACAGAAAGTTCTGTGGGGCCGGACTGTTTAGATCAACGAGGCCATGGGGAAGCTGCTTGGTTATTAAGTTCTGTTCTTTCCGGCAAGTCATCTGCAGGCCAAGAAATGGAGTGTGGAGAGGACGTTTCATTGTCAAGAGTGGAGATGGTAATAAATCCCCATAGCCTCCTTTTGGCTGTCTGGCTCAGCTGCGTTAACACTGCCAGATTCAAAGGAGGGGGCAGAGGGCGCATCAGATCAAATGCCTGGGGGCAGTATTTCTCCATCCCTGCTGCCTGTTCCAACTGCCTAGGGAACTTTTAAAAAAGTGCTCCTGCCTGTGCTTTGCCCTGGCCAGCTAATCTGAAGCTCCCAGTGGGGCCCAGGAATTCCTATTTTTAAAAAGCTCCCTGGGGGATTCTAATGTGTAGCCAGGGCTGAAAACAACTGCCTTCAAAACTCTGAATTACAAAAAAAAAAAAGGCCCTGAGGATTAGAAGACAGTGCTTCAAGGTAGATACAGTGAGTGGCTAAAAATGTTCCTCATCAGTTTACTTTGGTAATAAATCCAGGGTTGGAATTGAGTGGGCTTACTTCCTCTGAAAGGGCTCTCAACTGAGTGCAGCTTTGCCTCCCAGGACCATACGGCAGCATCTGGAGACATTTTTGTTTGGCACAACTTGGGGATGGCATCCAGTGTGTAGCGTTCCTAGATGCTACTAAATACCCCACAACAAGTAAGAATCTGGCCCAAAATGTCAGTTGTGCCATGGTTGAGAAACCCGTATCTAGACATAATTTTTGCAAACCAAAGCCCTCTCTGACCTTGAATGCTGTTGCCTCTTCAAAGAAGATGAAGATATTTTCCTAAACCAACCAGATCCTCGGAAACCCTCTTGATTATATTCCAGGCTTTCCGGTCCCAGAAGTCATGTTGCTGTCTGTGGTCTGATGCATTTGGGGCAGCACCAGGAAACTGCTAATTTAGGGGAACGAGGCAGAGTGTAGGCAGAGGTTCTTACACTGCTGCAGGTTGGGCCCCTCTTCTTCTTGTTAAATAATTATCTGAAGTAATAGCAACTGGTAAACAAAAATTAATTTTCGACTCCAATGAAGAATAGAAAGCATTTATTTGAGCAAAAAGAGCTGCAGTTCGGAGACACAGATTCAAGTAGCAACCTAAGTTGTGTTCCACAGAGATAAAGGGGAGGCCAACTTTTAGAGAGGAAGTTCCTGCCCAAGTTCCCACTTTTATGCAAATGAGTTTTCCAAATTGTGCAGTTCTGTTTGAATGGGGCAGGTCTCCATCCTTTGGTAGAAGGAAGAAACCTGGATTTACCTGCTGTTATTGACTCAGACAATGTAAATAATCAGGGCATAGTGCTGGAAGTCAAGATGTTACTGGTAGCCTCGCTAAAGGAGGGATGCTAAAGGAGGGACGCATGAGGCCAAAGTGGTAAGGGATTATAAATTTTACTAGAGGTGCCCTCTTGCAATCTGGGACCCTTCGGGGATGTCAGACTGCCGGTTTCAGCTCAATCCTTTCAGGACAGGCTGAGGGAACGCATCAGGCCTCTAGTATGCATAAAAGGTCTTTGGTTAATCTCTTCCACCCGCCTCCTTCCCCCCTTCCCTCTGAGATTCATCAGTCTGTTCCATGTTTCCATGCCTCTGTGTTGAGCGTCTGCCCCCTGGTGGTCAGTGCATGTCATAGCTACCAGTCGAATGGTCGGACAGTTGCTTAGGCTTTTATATAGAGAGATTAGGTCATCTGGATACCAGATGGGCTGAGCCCCCAAATGGGGGCTGAGCCAGCACCCAGGGACAGGGAGTCAGAGATTTCAAAGGACTCTAGAAGGACTCTTTCTGGGTGGAGAATTCTCTGGGCGCGTCTGAAGGGGAAAGATAATGGACTTAGCAAGTGGAATGTGGTCTTAGCCATTGGAATGTGGTCTAAGAGAAAGGGAATGCCGGTTGTGAAGTGGTCTAAAGGTCAGTTCCCAGGGGAGAGGATATGGATTCAATTATTTGATCAGACCTAATAGTTACCAGACAGCCTCCTGAGTTGGAGGGGCTGTCCCCTTCTCAGCTCTTGTCAGTCTGGTGAGAGGGTTTTCAGGGGAGTGACAGATAATAGCATTGTAGGAAAGTAAGCAAATTTATTAAGGAAACAAGGCAAGCAAATTGACTAAAAACACATGTGGCATGTAGCACAAATGGGCACCCAGCTAGTCTGAATGCCCTGCCTGGTGGAGATGTAGGATTTTATACTTTTCTGTCTACAAGTTTCAAGGTTCCTCTGCTGGATATCTTGGGCAACAGACTAGATTTCAGGGTTCCCCTTTTACTTTGTTGTAGCTTTCTCAGAATTCATGAGAACATCTGGTGATTTTACCTTGGAAAGTCCCAAGACCGCCGACTTCTTTGTTCAGTGGGTGAGATCGAACTCTCCCTTCTTACTGTATTCTCTGATTAGGGAGGAGAGGTGTTAACCATTTGCTTTCAAGTGTCCTTGGTTGGGAAAGATAAGGTCTCTGAGTTTGTAAGGCCACCATGTAGGCCTCCTCTGAGCTTGTCAGGTTTAGTATGTGGGCCCCTTTTCATCCACACCTTGTTTGTACCCATGGTAGGATTTAAGCTTTATATGTGATGAAGTCTGGAAACTGAGCCACGGGCTAGACCAGGGGTGGGCAAACTTTTTGACTTGAGGGCCACAATGGGTTCTTAAACTGGACTGGAGGGCCGGAACAAAAGCATGGATGGAGTGTTTGTGTGAACTAATATAAATTCAAAGTAAACATCATGACATAAAAGGTTACGGTCTTTTTTTAGTTTTATTCATTTCAAATGGGCCGGATCCGGCCCGCAGGCCGTAGTTTGCCCACGGCTGGGCTAGACACTGGGGAAGACAAAGATAGCAACACAGACCTGCTTACAGACTCTAGCATCTGCACAGACGCAGGTACAGTGGCATTGCAGGGTGATAGACGTGCGGCAGGGCTGCCTAACCCGCTCTGGTAGGAAGGCAGGATGAGCACCTGGTATCTGCCAGTCGCTGCTTTGAGCAGTCTCCATGCACCATCTCATTTTGTCCCCACACTGAGGTTCTTAAGAAGTCGAGTCACTTGCCAGAGTCACACAGCTGGTCAGTGGCAGAGTAGGGATTTGAACCCAGGCCATGGAACTGCTGTAGGTGCCAGGAAATGCAAAACTGTGAGACAGCATAAGGACCTGGGACACTGGATAAGGAAAACCGCAGAGCTGGTGCCACTCTGCCACCCCTGGCCTGATCAAAACACAGATAAGCCACCCAGAAGAATGTTACCACCCCTCCAGTCCCTGCTCAAAAAAAATGCGTAATTTTACTCCCTTCTAACAGCTTGCTTCTCCAACGCTGCTTTGTCAAAATCAGCCCAGGAGTCGGTTCAGAGGACCTTCCTTTCCTCTGTGCTGCCTCCCTTGTACTCGAGCATAAGCTTAATAAAGTCTGTCTGGATATTTCCATGGGGTTTCCTCTTGATTTCTATCTTGGAGAACCCGAGAACACAAACACCAGTAACCGGAAAAGCATTTAGAGACAGGGTAATGCTGTTGTTAACCTAAAAATAAAAGGCCAAAATGAGAGGCAACAAGCCTTTATTTGAGATCCAGCTATTCAGGAAGCAATGGTTCACGCAGAAACCCAGATAGTGTTGTAGCTGGGAGATGAAGGCAAGGGGTATTGATGAGAAAGAGGGGAACAGTACAGGGATGGAAGGAATTTCTATAGCTGCAGATAAGCTAACATAGTGAGGCTAATTCTAAAGGATGTTTTTACTTTCGAGTGCTGTAGTCATAACAAACATTTGTTTGAAATACAGCTGCTTTAGGCCCAGCCCAAAGGTTATTTTGCCCAGTTTTAACATTCCAAAGTTTGAGAAATAAGACAAGCAAGGCAGTCCCTCTGGGATGGCAGCTCTGACTTTCATACTTTTCACACGGTCGTAGCCGCGACTTGTGGGATGAGCTGGAGCTCACCAGGCAAGAGGGAGAAAAGGCAAGAGAGGGAGAGGGGAGCCTGGGTGCTAAAGCCTTGGCCATGTCAGGGAATGTAGATCGTTCAGGAAAAGGGGTGGGGTGGGGTGGGGTGTGACAGAAGAGGGTGACACTTGCGAGATGGGAGGCACTAGATCCTGTGTGGCCTTCCACATCATGCCGAGGGTCACTGGGAGCCCCTGGTGGGTTGGGGGCAGAGGCAGAGAAGAGCTGTGTGACATTGGGCAGCCTGCTCAATTTCTCTGGGTCCCCGCTTCCCATCTGGACGGAAGGCTCTAAAATTATATGGCTCTGCTGAGGAATGCTCATTTTGTTGGTGGCCAAAATAAACAGAGAGAAGGAATGGCCTGCAGTGGTGCTGGCCCGGCAGCCCTGTTGGTTCATGACATTCCAGCTTATTGTCTGGTATTTACCAAGTGCCCACCAGGCACAGTGTGCTCACGTGCTGTGGCTGTTGCAGAGGTGTAGAAAGACTTGTCTTGAAGGAGCTTGCAGCCTAGTGGGATACAGTGTTCTCACAAGGACCATGATAAGAGGCAAAATTACAAATGCCGAGAGAGGTGTTCTTACAAAATACTCTCTAGAGCAGTGGTTCTCAACCTTCTGGCCCTTTAAATACAGTTCCTCATGTTGTGACCCAACCATAAAATTATTTTCGTTGCTACTTCATAACTGTAATGTTGCTGCTGTTATGAATCGTCATGTAAATATCTGATATGCAGGATGGTCTTAGGCGACCCCTGTGAAAGGGTCGTTCGACCGCCAAAGGGGTCGCGGCCCACAGGTTGAGAACTGCTGCTCTAGAGCATGGAGAGTGATTACTCATGACTAGAGGAGGAGGGAAGGTTAACTCCTAGCTCTGCCAGAAGGGTTTGAAAAGGAGAAGGTGGGGGGTGGTGGAGGGTATCTTCTGGGTAGAGAGGGTGGGGGAAATGGAGAAAAATGCCCTGTTCAGGTACAGTCCCCAGAGGATCAGATTACCCGTGTCTTGGATCTGATTTCCCACAGTTTCCAGATGATAGAGGGGAAATAAAAGTTATCATAACCGGAAAATATTAATGGACTCGCCACTTACAAACTTCGGTCCCACTCCATCATCCTGTTATCATCATAATTAGCCAGTTAGTGTTAATAAGAGAAAGAAAGCAAAGGAAGGCCAGACATTATAAGCATGGTAACCTGGGCAGCTTCACCAGGAATCTACAGCTTCGTGCTTCCCAGGGAACCACTGTCCATTCCCTGCAGATCACTGGGGGAAGGGATCGAACAAAGGCGGGGGTTGGGGGGGGGGGGCACCTGCACAGTGAAGCCAGGGTCACATAGAGAAGGTGCTGGCCTGTCAGTCTAACCTGGGAAACAGATCAGTGGCTAGAGGATGAAGCCGCTGCAAGTGCACGAACTCTTGAAGGCTTGATTGGTTAAGCTCTGTGCCCCGCACTTGCCCCACATGCTGGCCTGCCATGTGCCCATGGCCATGCAGGCCCCACACGCCATGGAATGCAGCTGGGAACAAACACGAACTAAGCCAGCCAGATGCTGGACTGGATCTTAATATGGAACAGAAATGCTGGGCAGTGGCCTTAATAATGCCCCTGAAGACAAGATTGGACTTGGCAAGACAGAGATGGGACCTTGGAGGGGAACTCCCTTAACCTGACACCATCCGTAAAGTTTTCCACACAATCCCATCCTCCCATGGGGCCTCAGGGTATTCTTTTCTCTGCAGCACCTCAACCTCTACCGAAAACATCCCTCTCTGTTTTCAACCCTTACGTCCAGCCACTCACATCTGGGTCCTCTGTCTCTCCCAAATCATAGACCATTTTGCAAATACAAGACAAACAGGAGAAAGTGAAATTGTAACTCTTGTGAGAGAAGAGGGATTTCATGAAATAAAAGCAAGGATGTTGGAGAACTGTTTGACATGTCACGGTGTTGCCGGAAAGGGGACCTGGCCCTTAGCAGGTCTGTCTAGGGCTGGCCGAGAGTGTGGGGGTTCTTGACTTCATGCAGGAAAGATAACACAAGTCCAGGGGGGTTTTAGAGGACGTTTAATAAAGCTGTGAAACAAGGAAGGGCTTAGGAGAGAAGAAGCAACAGGAGAGGGACTAGGTGGGGAAATGAGCCCAGGCCGGGTTGCTCTGGCTCACTAAGAAGTCAGAGACAAAGGGGCCGTGGGGACAGGGTCAGGGGGTTAGCCCGGGACGAGCTGCCACTGCCCATTGCTCCCTGTTGCAAGCCTTGTGGGGTCCTTTAGAGTTTAGAAGATGCATCCCTGTGGGGGGGAGGGGAAGAAGGGGAAGGAAAAGGTGTGGGTGTGGGGTGCTCCTGGGAGGGAGAGCATGTGCTGGGCCTTTGTCCTGAGGCTCTATCTGCTCTCTTGCAGGCAGAAATCAGGGGAGGTCTCAGGGGAGGTTGTCAGCAGAATATTCATCAGGGTGTGCCTTTCAGGAGGTCCTTAGCATTGCCACTGGTCCTGGCATTGCCGACCTGGTTTTGCTGCTTTTCTGCGCCTAGAGCTGAAATACAACTGAGGCCTAGGTGTTATCTCTCTTCTGTATCTGGCTGTAAATCGCTCAGTCATTTTGTTCAGCTGTTGTAGGATAGGAGAGGGGCTTGTCTCCCCCAGTTGTTCATGGCAGTGGGGTTCTGGAGGTGTCGCTGGCGTAAGCATTTCCAGAGGCCCCCGCTGGAGGATGAGGTACAGTAGAAAGTTTTGTTTTTGTGGAATGACACCCCTGGGTTTTCAAGGTCCCATCCCCCTTAGTCCAGCTTCAGTAGAGCTAAATCAGAGCTGGTGTCCAGAGTTTCCTTTCCATGTTGGAGCCGGGTCAGTCCAGCATCAGGCTAGCTTAGCTTCTGTTTCCCTCTGCAGTCCATCAGTCCATTGTCTGTGGCACAGAAATGCTGGGCAGTGGCCTTAATTCTGGCCCTAATGAAGGCAAGACTGGACTTTGCCCATGGCAAGACAGAGATGGGACCTTGGAGGGGCACTCCCTTAATTCGACTCCATCCATAAAGTTTTCCACCAAATCCCATCCTCCCACGGGGGTCTCAGGACATTCTTTTCTCTGCAGGGCCACATGGTTATGGAGGAAACACAGGCAGGAGCAAATCGAGAGTTCCACAAGCCAAGAGTGGGGAGCAATGAGAGAGAGAGCTCCTTTGTTTAGGGGATTATGTATTCCCAAATCTTGGCCCCCTTGCATTGGCCCTGCCCATTCTGGCCATTGAATTCTGTCCCCAGGTGTGACTGACAGACAAGTATCTTTCCTATGCCATCCAACTTGACTGGCATGTGTCTGTCTTCCTTTTGTTGGCCTCCTTCCCCCACAGCGTTCCCTGGGAGTGTGAAATTGTAGCTTCCTGGTGAAGGTGTTCAAATGACCATGCTTATAACGTTTGACCTTTCCCCTTTACTCCTTTCCTAGTATTAAAAGTAGCTAATCATAACGATAACCACAGCTACCTGTCTCAGTTTCCTCGTTCTACTTGCCAAGGAATGTGCCTGCCTCCTTACTATCCTGCCTCAAAGGCAGTAATAGATGAAGGTCTGTTAATGGATGAAGAGAAGGGGAAAGAGACTTGAAAAACCAAAGAATTGAAAAGCCTTTGAAAAAGCAATAAAGTATTTTTGCAAAAATGTCCTCTTTCTGATACCACTTTGATAACCAAATGTTAATAGGAAGGATGTGTTCTAATGTACCCAGAGAATCACACAAGGATGCCTCAAGAAGTCGAATTAAAGAGTCACATTTATTGCAAATCCGGGACTATGAGGGGGCATTTCGCTCTCCCAGATCTCATAGTACCTGCCCCAGCCCCAACACCAGATTTATATAGGCAAAGATCACAAGGTATTGATTACATCCCAAGGTTTGGAATGAGGAACCTGGTTTGCAAAAAAGCAGTTTACAGAAGCAGAAGCAGCATGTTATCTAAGTTATAGTTTTGGGTCTCCGGATCACTGAATTGACAGAAACACATTATCTAGAGCCCTCGGGTCTTGGGACCACTGAGTCAACAAGGACATGTTATCTGGAGCCCTCTGACCTTGGGATAATTGTGCTGTCCTTCCCAGGTACAGAAGAATGTGCTTTCTAAGACCAGTATGACCACAACCAATGGGATATTCACATTACAATCAATAGGGTATTTAATCGAATGGGATGATTTATATAATTCAGAAAATCAAAATAACTTTTCTATTATTTTGGCAAGCAAATAAGTACAGAAACCATACAGCAGGGTTAAAGTTGAACTATAGTTTCTACCTGAGATGATTGCTACCATACTTCAGATGTATCTTACTATAGACAGTCTACCTGAGATTTACTCTTTGTCCTCATAATTAGCACAGGATTGCAGTTATAACCAAAATTTTGTTCAATATTTACTGTTACTTTTTAAATAGACATTTTTATGTTTTATTTATTTGGATAAAGTTCTAAACAAAACTATGTTTTAACTATGAAATTTTGCCTGTAGCTTTTTCTGGTGCTAATTTTCCTGGGTTAAAGAGATCTCCAGAAAGAAGATTCTCCCCCCCAAAAAAGGTGGGGGACAACTCACAAAGGATCCTGAAGAAATCTTGTCCTGATAGAAACCTGGTTTATAACCAGGCTTTTCTATGTCTAACACCGGCTTTGTTCCTGCAATTAGAAACTACTGCAGGCCAACTTCACCTCCTTTACAAATGACAAAACTCTCTTTGATTCTTGCTTTTCCTTTCACTTAGGAGTGCAGATTCGGGCACAGGGAGATGTTCTTGGGTGCCAGGGTTCTATTTTAGGCCCTCTGCTGTTGTACACTCATACAGGCTATTTTAACGTCTTTCATTCACGTGGGAAATGGTCACTTATGTGATGCTCCTCCTAGCACTTTATACCTTGGAGAGGTGACCTCGGGCGATGAAGCACATGCATTTATTTGCACTAATTCATACACTGAAAGATTGTTCTGGGCTCCCCGAGAGCCTGAAGACTTTGGGGCCCCTGTGTTAGCATTTGGACCAGGGACATTGATAAAGGCAAAGGCAGATTTATGGAGGCCCTGCAGAGGACAAGAACACTGTAATAGGGTCCCCGGTTCTGTTTACCCATTGCAGGGTTTTTATTCCTTGGGAACAAAGAGGTTGGTGGGGTTAACCAATCAGGGTGTAGGTTGGCTGGCTTTTTCCTTTTAAGGGACACTGGGGTCCTACTGAAGTCTGGGTGCACGTCAGTAAAGCAAGGCATTCTGGACTGTGCAAGACTTATTACATGCTGTAGGAAGGGACTTTCCCAATCAGGTAATGAGTTTGTCTCTGGGGTTTGTGGCTTGCCTTTAGATCTGAAAAATAAACTTACAGAAAGTCAGTTTAGTTCCTGGACCATTGTTTTATAGCTAGCTATTGAAAACTGCCATGGTTCTTGTAAGGACAGAAAAAAAAGGCCCTTCTTCTTCTTTCTTCTTTCTTCTTTCTTCTTTCCTGTGGCCTTCCATAATTTATGAGAAGCACCTGGTAATTAAACCCCAAGATTGTTAGCTCCTTTGATCCAAACAACCCCTCTGTTCAAACTTTAAGATAAGTTACTTTCAAGGCTACATTCTTACATATACCTCCTCCCTGCTGGTTTTTTGTTTTTGTTTTTTTTACAACTCAGGGGTAATTAGTAGAAAGGTCCCTTCCTCCCCCCCCCCCCGCCCCTTCAAACAGGCCTCTTTCAAACTCTTTGTAACTTTCACTCTAAGAATGTTTTATAGGCTTGTGAAGATACTGATAAAGACACCTCCCTAGGATATCTGCCCAGACTAAAAAAGCAAACAAACTTTAAAAGACAACCCCCCTCATGTCTGCTCAATTCCAGCCCTCAAATCCCCTTCCCTTCCTTGTCACCTAGCAACAGTAACCAAGGCTTCAAAAGGGGGAGCAGCTTTTGTTCTTTGCCCTTGTATTGATTAGCAATGCACCAGTCCTTTCCCTGTAGGGAAAGTAAAAAATAAACTCTCTCTCTCTGCATCTCCCTCTTCTCTCAGTTCTTTCAGAGCCTGCATCACCAGTCAGAAATCCTAACAGTTCTCGCAGGGCTTAATTCGATGGAGGCATTTCGGGGAACATTTTATTCTACCTGTTTCACTTGGAGGTAACGGATCAAGTGGCTTTTGGCTCATCGTTCCTCCGGCAGGAACAGGCGTGTGTTTCTGTAGGGCTTTCTTGTTTTAAGTGTGATTTCAAGCAGGTGGTTGTTTCAGACGATCACCACAGCCCACATCTTGAACCCAGAGGCTGATGTTTTGAAGGTGCTAGGCTAGCCCAGGGCAGGGGTTGCAAGTTTCATTGCCTCCCTCTTGGCCAGGATGGTTTTTTAGAAGATCCACCACAGGGTAGTGAGCCACCTGCCTTCCAGCTGAGCCCCTGATTGATCTGCCTGCCTTTTGTGTGTGTGTGTGTAAGGGGGGAGGGGGGCACATACTAAACCAGACAAGTTCAGGTGAGGCCTGCATGGCACCTTACAAACTAAGAGATCGAAAGTAACCACATAGGATGGTCCGAAATTAAAACTTTCCAACTATAAGCAGTTCATGGTGAGTAGTCATGTCCTAGGATGGTATTTTTCCCTAACAAAGGTCAACCTTCATCTTAACTGAGCCTGTCTGTTGTCTTTTTGCATCTAAGATCACACCTTTGGAATATCAAAGTAATTTCCTGTGGTAGGCCAGCTTAGTCAAGGGTTCCATGAGCCTGAGAGGGGGCGGCGAAGGATGTAGAAGACAGACAAAGAGAATAAGCTGGGTCTAGGTGGATCTCCTGTGCCTGGCTGAGGCCACAGAGAGAGATCCAGACCGGAAGCTGAGTCTTTATTTTATAGCCAGAGGTAAACAAGGTAGTGGTCACCATAGTTATAATGTTCTTGTGAGTTTCGCTTGTTTTGGCAGCACTTGCTGCACCTGCCACAGCCCATTAGCTACCCAGATAGGATCTAGGGCAGGGGTGGGCAAACTTTTTGACTCGAGGGCCACAATGGGTTCTTAAACTGGACTCAGAAGAAGGAGCTGCGGCCGTGTTTCCCGACGTTGCCATGTTAACATTGCTGCTGGTGAAGGAGCGGAGGGGAGAGCGCTCTTTCAGCTCCGCGGGCCGTATAGAACAGCCGAACAGGCCAGATCCGGCCCACGGGCCGTAGCTTGCCCACAGCTGATCTAAGGAGAGTCATAAGCTTAATTAAGCTAAGCTGTGCCCTCTAAGCTGGGACTTGTTGTGGCTTTGCCAACGGGTCAGTCCGAGGCTTAACCCTATAGCCGCTCCCTACAATTTCCTTTTTTCTGGACCCCTCCAAGAACAGCCAGCAACAGAGCAGAGACTACAAATCCCCTCATTGTTGTTATGTCAATAGTTAACTATTCCATACTTACCTATGTAAAAAAAGTATGTCTGTTAGTTTTACTTTTTATCCAATCCCAGAGATTTCCCTGCTTTGCTTTCTCCTGCCTCCCTAATCTGTTACCAAGGGATTTCATGTAATAGTAAGCCACCGACTGTCTTCCTGTTTGATTCTGACGTATAAAATAATGGTCAAACTGCCGATATGGGATTTTTGGACTGGAACACGCAGTGTTCCCCTGAGTAGGATGGCTTCCCCAGATTCTTTGTCCGTGGGAGTCGAAGAGTGAAACCACGGACAGAAGATGGTAATAGCAAAGGTGGAAATTTATTGAAGAACAAGTACAGACTCCCACGTGGGGAGGGAAAAGAGTCCCACCGGGTTCCTTTTTCCCAGGTTTATAAAGGCTGCAGATTTTTGTGCCTTGATATCCCCTCTGACTGGTCACTATTCCCTCCTGATTTGGTCACTATAGCAACTCCTGAGCTCAAAGGTCAAACCTCACGTGGGACATGTGAGGCCCTCCTCCCTCATTGTTCTCCCATTCCCTCTGGGCTCTCTTCCTCCTCCTTTATTTCATAAATAGAGACATTTTGCTCTCCTAGTTCCCTTGTCTTATGGAAATGTAACTTCTGCTGGCTCCCTGCTCCCTGTCTTATGGAAATGAAACCTTTTGCAACTCTGTAGCCCTGTGTTTTTTCCATGGACCCCCTTAATTTTAAAAATTCCCCAAACCTACCTTTTTCACCCCTAAAAATTCCTATTTCACTGCCATTTTCAGGAGCATTTTCTCAATCGGTTGAGATTTTGTTTCCTGGAGATTGTCAGTGTGGCTCACATAAGCTATACAAATTCTCTGCAGGTCTGAACGTTTCTTAGGTTGACTTTCCAGAGGATTGAGTTTTCTAGTTCTCTGATTGTTTGTCCACAGGACCTGCCTGGGTAGGCTGTTTCCTTGCCCACATGACTGTCCCAGGTGGCAGAAGCAGGGGAGGGGGCTGTGAGCTTGGCTGGCTCTTGAGCAAGAACCCCCCCACCCTGGGGGGGCCAGTTGCTAGGGCTTTGGTACAAAGCATGCCAGAGTGAATCCTCTTATTAGCACCTCTCCCAGAACCACAAAGGAGCTATGAATTTCTGGTTCATGGACCATGTGAGGTTCCTGCATGGGAATATTTCATTTTCTGTGTTAGAGTGCTGGACTTCGACCCTGCCAAGCTGACCTCACCTTTGGACAGTCACACAGGGCAGGAGCGCCCAGGCTTTGTTATCTTCGTAGGCGGCCAGGCCATCTAGATTGTGTAGAGGGAGGGGGATTTTCAGCATTGAATTTGTATTTCTTCTCTTAACATGAGAAACAAGTTTGGTTGCTCTCTCTAATGGGCCTTTGTAGCTGGCTAGTAGAGCTTTTTGTGATAATGAAAATGTTCTACATCAAGCATGTCAAACTCACGACCTGTGGGCCACATGCGGCCCACCACGAATGTTTTTTCAGACCAGCCAATGTAACGGTATGCAAGAAATGTTTTAATAAAAATTTTGTAACTTAATTTTTACAATATCCTGTTATATATAATCCTATATAATAAAAGGCTAATATGCAAATCGACCAAGCAGGGGAACAACTGGTCACTATGACATGCACTGACCACCAGGGGGCAGATGCTCAACGCAGGAGCTGCCCCCTGGTGGTCAGTGCGCTCCCAGGGGGAGAGCCGCTCACCCAGAAGCCTCGGCAGCACTAGAGAATTAAACTCCCTGGTCACTTGCGGGAGTGTCATTCTTGCGATATCTTCAGAAAATGAATATTCTAAGATGTGCACGGGAGGATGGGATGTGGAAGCAGGTTTTATTTGCGTGGAGTCACTTTTCTTGGGCTCCAAAGCCCCCTGCCCCTCAAGCCAGTCCTGGCAAAGGTGCAGCTGAGGCCTCAGCAGGGCCAGAAGCAGGGCCAGTGTGCAGAGGTTCTGCACCATGTTGCAGCTGGGTGGGTGTGCTTCAGGGTCCAAGCTAATGAAAGCCTGTTAGTTCATGTGTGCTCCATGCGGGCACAGGGAAGCGCATTCCCCTGTAGCAGGAGTCCGAAGCACTCGTGTGTGTGTGTGTGTGTGTGTGTGTGTGTGTGTGTGTGTGTGTGTGTGAGAGAGAGAGCGAGAGAGAGAGAGAGAGAGAGAGAGAGAGAGAGAGAGAGCGCTGAACTTTCGTTGTTTGGACGTTTAAATATTTAGGTTTCCTGAGCTGGAGTGACCATGCCCATTCTGGCCACTGGCTTGACTTCAGGTGTGATTGATGGGAAAGCACCGTCCCACATCACTCAGACCTCAGTGGGCATGTGTCCCTTCCTCCCTCCGGTCCCTTCCCCCCTCGGTCAGCAGGGAACAGCCTTGACATGTTAAATTCAGCTTTTTGGCGAAGCTGTATAACTGGCATGCCTCTATTACCTCGCTTTCCCCTTTACTCACTTCCTGTTAAACAATAACCAGGTTATTGCAATGGCATCAGAAAACGGAATTTTAAATTGTATTTAATTTTAATCAATTTAAATGTAAACGGCCATGTGTGGCTTAGTGGCTAGGGCAGTGGTAGGCAAACTACGGCCCCTTGAGTGTGGCTCTTCCACAAAATACCACGTGCGGGCACGCACGTACAGTGCGATTGAAACTTGATGGCCACACTCAAGGGGCCAAAGAGCTGCATGTGGCTCGCGAGCCGCAGTTTGCCGACCACTGGGCTAGGGTATTGGATAGACCAGAGGTGGGCAAACTTTTTGACTCGAGGGCCACAGTGGGTTCTTAAACTGGACCGGAGGGCCGGAACAAAAGCATGGATGGAGTGTTTGTGTGAACTAATATAAATTCAAAGTAAACATCATTACATAAAAGGGTACGGTCTTTTTTTTTTTTAGTTTTATTCATTTCAAACGGCCGTAGTTTGCCCACGGCTGGGATAGACCATTTTATTTTAGGAGTTTTATTTTTTAATTACATAGGGAAAGCCTTATACATGCACATGGTAGTGATCCAAAAGGAACAAAAGGGTATCAGTGAAAAGTCCCTCTTATCTCTGCCCTTTGCCCCTCATTTCCCTTTCCAGTGCCAGCCATGATGACAGTTTCTCGTGTATCTATCCAAAAACGTTTCACACATATACAAGCATATGTATGTACTTCTTTTTCTCTCTTGCTTAATGCAAGAGGTGTTATTCCATCCACTCTCTTCTGTTCCTTGCTTTTTTAGTTAACAATGTACTTTGGAGGTTATTACTAATAGAGACAAATAGACTGCCTCATTGTTTTAATGGCTTACATTTAATTTTACTTGTATTTAATGGCTATTCATTAAACTTCTTTTTCAAAGTTATGCCGTCATTTACGTAATAGGTTTCCTATAAGTGGACATTTGAATTATTTCCAATCTTTTGCCATAATAAGTAATACTGTAACAAATAATATTGCAAAAACATGTTTTCAGACATGTTCAGTTAGTTATAAACATAAATTCTTAGAAGTGAGATTGTTAGCTCAAGTGTATGGGCATATAAGAGTGCTGCAGATTTTGCCAAATTGCCATCTATAGAGTTGTTGGTAGAAATGTAAATTGGTACATTGTATGAGAGCCTCTGTTTCCCCACAGCCTCAGCAATATAGTCTATTATTAAACTTTTTGTTCTTTGCCAGTGTGATAAATAAACATTACCATTACCTTATAGATTTAATTTGCATATCTCTTAAAATATGTTTTTATTTTATTTATTTTTTTTGAGACAAAGGGAGAGGAAGAGAGATAGAAACACTGATGAGAGAGAAACATCGATCAGCTGAGGATCAAGCCTGAAACCTGACCATGTGCCCTGACTGGGAATCGAACCAGGGTCCTTTCAGTTCATGGGTCAGTGCTCAACCACTGAACCACACCAGCTCGGCACATGTCTCTTATTTTAAATGTGATTGAGCATCTTTTTTATATTTGTAAGAGTCATTTGTATTACTTCCTGGTAAATTATTCAGATCATTTGCCTATTTTTCTGTTAGATTTTATTGATATTTATATTGATGTGTAGGAGCCCTTTGTACATTAAGGAAATTACTCTGTTGCATCTAATATGTATCAACAAAAATTAACTTCTTTCCATGTGGCCATTTAAGAACATTTTTATGCCCTGGCAGGGCGGCTCAGTTGGTTGGAGCATTGTCCCAAACACCAAAAGGATGCGGGTTCCATCCCAGGTCAGGGTACATTCCCAGGTTGTGGTTCGATCCCCAGTTGGAGTGCATACAGGAGGCAACCAATTGATGTTTCTCACATCAATGTTTCTCTTTCTCTCAACTTCCTCTCTCTCTGAAATCAATAAACGTATCCTGGGGTAAGGATGAATGAATGAATGAATGAATGAATGAATGAATGAATGAATAGCATTGTTATGCCCTGGCCGGATAGGTCCGTTGGCTAGACTCACTGGTGGTCTATCAGGTCCGAAAGGTTGGCAACCAGTGGGCTAGCGGATCTTCCTGATAGGTGTAGGTTTTGGGCTGGATCCCTGTTGGGGGCATGCAGGAGGCAGCCTATCAATGTTTTGCTCTCACATTGATGTTTCTCTCTCCCTCTCCCTTCCTCTCTCTATAAAGATCAATAAAAATAAAAAGAATCAACCAATGAATGCATAAGTAGAAGAAATTGTTTCTCTCTGCGTGTGTGTATGCATCCCTTCCTCTCTAAAAACAATTAATTTAAAAAAATGTTTATGATGTCAACTTACTCATCTTTTTGTTATGGCCTCTGGTTGTATATTTTACTTAGAAAGACTTTGCCCATGAAGATACTTTAAAAGAGTTCTCATGTCTTCCCTGAGAAATTTATCGTTTTATTTCTTTATGTGTAACTCTTTGATCCTCTTGGTGGTGGCAGGAGGAACAGCCCTGGGTGTTAGACCAGCCTGCTTGAGTTCTGGCTAGGAAGAATCAGAGCCAAGACTCCAACGATAAGAGAACATGTATTTAGAAAATTTCAGAGGAAAGAAGTGAGTGGTAAAAGAAACGGGTCAGTGGTTACAGAGGCAGAAGGGAGCTTGGGAGTGAGGGAGGTAGTGGTAAGGGGGTGGGGATAGGTTCGGGCACGGGTCCTCCATCCTAAACGCTTTTAATGGCGAAGATCTTAGGGGAGGACCCAGGTTAGAATCCAATAGAATATTCATCAGCTTCCAGGTGTCATGGTCTCCACTAATGGGTCAGAGCCAGGGCAGGGGGTCAGTATTCAGTGCAGCGGGTCCTGAGGTCAGCCATGGTGTCGCTTGTCTGGTTTTGCTGCTTCTCTGGGCCTGGAGCTAAAACACAACTGAGGCCTGGATGTCATGCAGAGGGAGGAAAGGTCAGGGGGTCTACACCACATCAGGATGCACGGGGAGGAAAGGTCGCTTGGGGACGAGTCCCACCCTACAGATTGTCCATGGCTAGGTGGTTGCTAGGCACTTGGGGCTTCCCACCCCGGTGACTTTCTGTCCCTGGCCCTTTGTCCTCACCCTGCTCATGTCTGTCTAACTGCCCACCATATTCTGAAATAATTCGGGGTTTGTGCATTGGCCCTCCCTTGCCCTTCCCTCCGTCCTCCTACTGCAGTGCCCTTCCCAGCACCCGTGCTCTGTCTAGCCCTGAATCGAAGCTAGTTACTCTAGGACAGTGGTTCTCAACCTTCCTAATGCCGCCACCCTTTAATACAGTTCCTCATGTTGTGGTGACCCCCAATTTCATTGTTACAAATTGAACATAATTGAAGCATAGTGATTAATCACAAAAACAATATGTAATTATATATGTGTTTTCTGATGATCTTAGGTGACCCCTGTGAAAGGGTCGTTCGACCCCCAAAGGGGTCGCGACCCCCCACAGGTTGAGAGCCGCTGCTCTAGTAGAAATAGTATTCCCATGTGCACGGTGTTGCCACCTTCCTCTCATTTCTTTCCGAGGACAGCTTTTAGGTTAACCCTGTTCCCCGATGGAGAAGGAGAGTTTTAGTTTTTATTGGAGGGTCTCAGTTAAGTTGATCCTCCAGTAGACAACCAGGTTCCTCCTCTCACTCCCATGCTTCTCTTCTCACCTCAGCTGGTCTTTGACCTCCTTCTTGCCCTCCCGGGACCTGGCACGCCCTGCCCTTTGTGCGGGTTGCTCAACCGGGGGAGGCGACTTGGACAGAGGGGGAGGCGACTTGGACAGAGGGGGAGGCGACTTGGACAGAGGCGACTATAAAGCCACCGGGCATTTGTGCTTGGCCTGTGCCTCGAGGAGAGCTCGGCGCCTCCTGAAAAGCCAGCAGTTTTGCTGGCTGTTATCACTTAGTTCATATTTCCTAACGCTTCCTTGCTTTCGCTTTTTGTAATTTCAGAATCTCATTTTCATCTTCTACCAGAGCCAGCAGCCGTTGGGAAAGAAGACTGTGCTCCTTGAACAGTGAGTATGGCTTTTTTAAACCATAGATTAAAAGCGGGGGGGGGGGGGGGGGGGCAGTTAGTGAGGAGCCTGGGACTCCTCTGTAAGCTCCCCGGAAACCACCCTCTGGTGAGTGATTTCAGAAGGACTGGCGGAAAGGGTGTGGATCCCTGAAGGTTTTCAGAGCTCAGATATGCACCCAGAACCTCCTACAAGCAGTTCACAGAGACTTTGCCAGGAGGAGGGCTCTGACTTGGAAGGGAGGCTGAAGTCCTGGGCCTATGGGGACCAGGATGTTTACCTGGGCAGCGTGACGCTGGATTCAGCCACAAAGGCAGAGAGGAGTTCATCGGGCAGCCAGGACGTGAGTGTACTTGTGAAGGGGACACGCGAGGCAAGACAATGTGGGGCTGTGCGGGGCTTGCAGGCTGATCCCTGGAGGGAGCTGCGAGGTGCCTCTGGCAGAGCTGGGCTGTGAGAGAACACCCGGGACAGGAATGGGAGCCACAAGTGAGGACCTGGGCCCGCCTTGTGGCTGAGGGAGCCGCGTGTGGTCTGTCTGACTCACACTGGCGGGGATTTTCCCTCCCACCCAACATTCCTCGTGAATGGGGAACCCAGGGAGCATAAGGAATGGGTTGTAAGAGGCTTTCAGGAGTGGAGAGCCCTAAGCAGTGCTGGTCCGCAGGGTGGCTTCTGTTCACATGTGGCTCTCAAGCCCATAAAATGGGATGGTGTGGCTGAGGAACTGAACTTTGAGTTGTATTTAATTCACTTCAGTGTAAATAGTCGCACATTAAACAGCGCAAGGTTTTTTACACAACACTTGCAGCCTTTATTGATAGGGTACAGCCACTATGCCAAAATTCAGCCGTCAATATACAACCTCCGTCTCCATCTACATTAATGAGAATATATTTTACTTTAACTGGGACCCAGAGGCAAAGCGCCAAAAATTAAATCAGTATAACCTTAAAGTCTTTTTTTAAAAAATTGATTTTATGGAGAGAGGAAGGGAGAGGGATAGAGAGATAGAAACATCAAAGAGAGAGAAACATCTATCGGCTGCCTCCTGCACACCCCCAACTGTTGATCATTAGTGATAGTTTTGAGGAATAAGAAACTAGTTTCAGAAACCAGGGTTGGGTAAATGCAATGGCACTTAATAGCTGGATATTATACTCAGATTTCAAGAAGGTAGTAGCTCCCTAACAGCGGTAACACGCCAGACACATGAAAACCCAAAAAGAAGCAAAAGCAAAAGCTCGAGGGGGCCCCTCGGGAGAATGGGCTGGGAGACCCGCCTGTCCCTTCATCTGAACCCAAGAAAGAGGAGGCACTGGTTGGTAGGGACCTTGAGGAGACAGCTGGCAGGGGAAGTCTTCCCAGAGGGAGACATCATTCCCCAAAGAGGAACCAGTCCGTGACCCTGAAGAGGCAGGAACTAGGAGTGTCCCCAAGAAAAAGCGGAAATGCTCTTTGAAAGGGGAGCCGCTCAGCTGTGGGCCTGAAGAGGCTGCTGTAGCAAGAGCAGCGGCCTCCAAGGAACAGAAAAGACTCCAAAAGTTATCCCAGGAAGAGTAGAGTGTACAGCACCCTGGTGACATAGAACCGCCCGCTGACCCATCTGCTACATCCTACAAGAACAAATTCACAAGAAAAAAAAATAGTAAGAGGGAGAAGGAGAAGAATGATGTCGTGTTTATCTAGTGGAAAGCAGCGTGGAAAGAATTTTCATATTGCAGAATCAAAGGAAAAAATTATAAGCAGCACTGGATAGTTTTAAAAAGCCACCAGCAGGAATAAGGCCATCAGGTCATTGGTTACTTGCTTTTAAAGCAGTTCTAGAGGAATGTGAAGCATGGTGATGGGGACACAGACCTTGGTGCCTTGTGCATAATGCATGCAAAATAAGTATCTGCTTGCAGCCAGCTCAGAGAGGGGGCAAAGGTGGCATGAGCCAGGGACGCCTGCGGGGTTGGGTTGAAATGCAGGGCATGCCATTTACCTGCAGGATGACCGTGGGGGCACCTGTCAGCTTCTATAAGACGGGAGAAAAGCTTCCTACCTTATAATGTGGGGAGGGATGGAGTAAGAGGATGTGTATGTGAACTGCCTGCACTGGGTCTGGCATACAGTAGTTAACAGATGAAGGTCATCGCTCTTGTATCTTTGAAAGTGTTTATATTCTGTTTATTCTTGGAATTTTGCTTTGTACCCTAAGATTAAGGCATTGGAACTCGGGTTCCCCAGGCTCTAAAATCTGAGAACATGAAAAGACATTTGTGACATATTATGCCCTACCGCTCACCCCAGACTAAACTTGGGAGCATGAGATGCCCATATCCTCTACCCAAGGAACCTTTGTCCCTGTGTTCAGAGATAAAGGCCTGGAGTGCACAGCCTGGCTATTAACAGGAGGAGGCCGGAGTAGGCTCCAGCCTGCGATGTGAGCGTGTGTTACTCTCCCGGGTGCCATGATGGCCAGCTGGTTTTCCTGACATCAGCTGGCTTTACATAGTGCTGCAAGGCCACCAAACGCATTGTCTTTAACATTGAAGTGCCTCACTTCACACAGCAGATCTGCAAAGTGAGTGCATTTTTCATTTTCAATCTATTCAGGCAATGAGCATTATCAAGCAGCAGATACTTGCCAGGTACTGTTTTATGTTCTGGGATACAAGATTCTTGTTGGGGCAAGCCAAATCTTACTCTTTAATTGCTGGCATGATTTTGGACAAGTTTCAAAAGTCACCAGAGTAGGAAAAGACAAAAGCGATGATTGGATGGAAATTCTCATGTAGTAGACCGATGACTTAAGTTTGCTGGAAAAGTGTACACGTATATTTTTTCATTCCTTTAAGGTCCTCTGTCCTCTGTAACTTAATTTTTAATAATTGCTATAGACATTTTTAAACCTATAGAAAAGTTGAAGGTTACCACGTAACCTTCACCTGGATTCACCATTGGTTAACATTTCAGCATATTTGCTTTATTTCTCTCCCCACCGACATGCACACACATTATATATTTTTCTCCTCAACTTTTTTTTAAATTTTTTTTTTTTACAGAGAGGAAGGGAGAGGGATAGAGAGTTAGAAACATCGATGAGAGAGAAACATCGATCAGTTGCCTCTTGCACACCCCCTACTGGGGATGTGCCCACAACCAAGGTACATGCCCTTGACTGGAATCGAACCTGGGACCCTTCAGTCCGCAAGCTCTATCTATCCACTGAGCCAAACCGGTCAGGGCTTTCTCTTCAACTTTTAAGAGCGAGTCGTAGATAGCACTATGCTTGTCCCCTTCATACTTCAGCATACATCGCCTAAGAACAAGGACGTTCTCCTACGTGCAAAGATAACCGCAGTTTCACCTCACACTCCAGAACTGTGTCACCAACACAATAATATTACCTACTATTCAGTCCTTACTTAGATGTCCCCGGTAGTCCTAAGCGTTTTCTTTACAGCTTAAAATACAATTCGGATGCTCTCAGGGATCCTTCATTACAGGTACAGGTCATGCCTGTTGAGTTTTTTTAAGCCATTACCTGCCTTTGCTTCCTCCTCATCCTTGTCCTCATTCTGGGTCCTTCACTTCTCTTTTCCCCTCTGCCTCTTCCCCCTTCTCTCGCGACAGAGTTTCACTCCCGTCACTCTCTCAGCCCCGCAGGCACCAGCCAGCCTCGAAGAGCAGGATGGACCTTGATGTGGTCAACATGTTCCTGATCGCGGGTGGGACGCTGGCCATCCCCATCCTGGCATTTGTGGCCTCCTTTCTCCTGTGGCCTTCGGCGCTGATAAAAATCTATTACTGGTGAGTTAACTCTGTGATTGAAGTCTTCAGGGGAACCAAAATAGTGCCATCTTCTCTGCTGGTCCTTTTGGTGGTTCAGCGTTGTACCATGACATATTTCAAGCATATAGAAAAGCTGAAGGATGTCCTGCTTTGAATGTTGGGAGTGCTCCGGAATGATTGGTAACTTCTTTCGGGCTTCTGATGGCATCTCTGCCCAGGAGGCCACCCTCACTCCCAAAGTCACCGATTCTTTAAGCAAGGATTGTGTGCATTGGTGGGGATCCCGATGGCAGGTTCTTGGTCCTTGGGTTCTCATCCAGTGGTTTCTGACAGGTGCGGTGATGTGCACTGATAAATGAATTAGGAAGAGCAGGACCTGGAGAAGGCATGTGGGTGGGACAGAATGGCTTCAGATTTGTGCTAGAAGTGTTCATTCCTAAAGTGGCAGAAAGAAAAAGACGTTTCCAATCATGTCATTCTCGTACCACCTTCGTGGTTGCTTGCCCTATCGGCACACCATCGCCTCTGCCTTGACATTTTCTTTAAAGTAAGTCACTTTTGTAGGTTAAATCAGTTTATTTTAAGAGCAATACCAGTATAAATATCACCCTCTTAAGTGGAAAGCTTGCCATCCAAAGTCAATTAATATAAGACAGTAAAAATAAGCAGAATACCATTCAACACGGCTGGCCTACAGACTGCTGCCCACTGAAGGCGGGGCCTCCTTTCTCTCTGGTGAAAGTCTCAGCGGGTGTGAAAGACCCGCAGCCCCAGCAGAGCCGTTCTCCTCCAGGGAATCAGAAGCTCCACTGTTGAGAAGGGAGTAGCTTCCTCGCGATGTGCTTCAGGGACTTTCCAAGCCACAGTCCATTTACCAAATGAAAGCACCCTTCCCACCGCATGGTATGCGTCCCCTGGTGAAGGAAATACCGAGATAGGCCAGGTTCCTCCCGGTGCCATCGGGAAGTGCCCTGAGATTTCACCGGGGCTTCTGGGAGTTAGAACTGCCTTCTGTGCACACAGAGAGGAGTGCAGGGGTTGGCGTGTGCCCTGTGTCTGCCCTCCTTTCTGGCTCCCTTTTGTTTCATTGGAGTGTGGAATTTTCCACCTGCCAGCCAGGCTCTGACCCTTGAAAAGAAGCTGCTGACCATTGAAAAGAAGCTGCTTGAACAGGAGGGAGCTTTTTTATTTTATTTTATTTTTTACTCCCTCACTCTTGGGAGGTGGTGACCCTTTCAGAGGCTCACCCAGGACCCACCTCTGTGCTGACGAAGCTGAGACGCCAGCTGTTGAAATGCCATCGTCCTTGCAGCCCTAGCAGCAGGCGTGCTTTGGGCCCAGGATCCCGTGTAGCCTGACATGGAGAGGCCAGAGCGTGTGCCCCACGTGTCCCGCAGAGGCTCCGTGGACTCCACACACAAATGCTATTTTTCTTAAATCAAATTGAAATGGAAAATATAATTTGGTGCTGTGGCCCGTCACCATGGCTACGGCTGCAAGCAGAGGTGTGGTTACAGGAAGGCTAATTCCCCGCACCCGTGCGAAGCCAGCTCTGTGCCACACCATCCGCAGCCCCCAGGTTCCTTGGGTCGCCGGGAGGGCCTTATAGAGTCAGATGCCCTCTGTTGTGGCCACGGCACCTCCGGTGGTGGCTCTGGTAGCTCACGGCGAAGCATTCGGTGCCGCCTGCGGGAGCAGTCACAGCCCACGTCCCTGTGGAAACGAGTGGCCACGCTCCGGGCACACTTACAATTTGTGCATTTTTCTGTATGACTTGTACTTCAAGTAAAAGTGTCTCTAAAAAATAACAATGACGGATGTGGAGAAATTGGACCCCTCATATACTCTTAGTAGGAATGCAAAGTGGAGCAGCCGCTTTGGAAAAGTCTGGTGGGGCTTCAAAAGATTTTTTTGTTGTTGTTGATTTTTGTTCCCTTTTTTTTTTTTTTAAGCTACTAAATGGCCCTGCAATTCCACTCCTAGGTATTTACTCAAGAGATCTGAAAGCATGTCCACACAAAAGCTTGTGAATGTTCATGGTGGCATTATTCACAGTAGCCAAAAGGTAGAAACAACCCATGTCCATCAACTGATGAATGGATAAATAAATGTGGCATGTCCATAGAATGGAGTATTATTTCACCTTAAAAAGGAATAAAGTACTGACACATTCTATACTGTGGCTAATTTGAAAACATTACACTAAGTGAAGTAAGCCAGGCATAAAATGACAAAGACTATATGATTCTACTTATATGAGTGAGGTACCTAGACTGGGCAGACTCAGACACAGAAAGTAGAATAGAGATTACCAGGGGCTCAGGGACAGAAAGGAATGTGGAGTTTTTAAATTTTTTTTATATATATATTTTTACTGATTTCAAAGAGAGAGGGAGAGAGAGATAGAAACATCAATGATGAGAGAGAATCATCTATTGGCTGCCTTCTGCACACCCCACACTGGGGATTGAGCCCACAACCCACGCATGTGCCCTTGACCAGAATTGAACCTGGGACCCTTCAGTCCACAGGCCAATGCTCTATCCACTGAGCCAAACCGGCCAGGGCAGGAATGTGGAGTTTTTGTTTAAAGCAGCGGTTCTCAACCTGTGGGTCACGACCCCTTTGGGGGTCAAACAACCCTTTCACAGGGGTCGCCTAAGACCATCGGAAAACACATACATAATTACATATTGTTTTTGTGATTAATCACTATGCTTTAATTATGTTCAATTTGTAACAATGAAATTGGGGGTCACCACAACATGAGGAACTGTATTAAAGGGTGGCGGCATTAGGAAGGTTCAGAACCACTGGTTTAAAGGATATAGAATTCCTCTTTGGGATGACAGGAAATTCTGTAAATGGATAGTTATGATGGTTGATGTACAATATTGTGCATGTCCTTAATGCATTGAATTGTACACTTAAAATGGTTAGGATGGTAAATTGTATGTTATCTATATTTTACCACAGTAATAAAAAAAGAAATATACTGTAGAAGTACTTGTCTTCAGAGGATCTTGTAAACTAGAGAAGGCAGCACTCGTGAAATAAAGGTCTGGACCCTGGGCGCCTTTCTCAAAGAAGGAACCCCATGGAGGCTGCTTTTGTAGGGCTTCAGTGACGTCTGTCCCTGAAACAGGAGCAGTTCGGCTTTTGTACCAAGATTGTTCATCTGGAAAAGATCTTGTTCCTGAGACATTTGTTTATTCCAGTGTAATTCTTCCCTTTGTTTCTGTCCTGTACGCTTGCAGTTATTTTTTAAAATATATTTTTATTGATTTCAGAGAGGAAAAAAGTGGGAGAGAGAGAGAGAGAAACATCAGTGATTGATTGGCTGCCTCCTGCACACCCCACACTGGGGATCGAGCCCGCAACCCGGGCATGTGCCCTGACCAGGAATCGACCCTGACCTCCTGGTTCATAGGTCGATGCTCAACCACTGAGCCACACCAGCCAGGCCACTTGCAGTTATTTCTACGTTCTGCCTTTGTAAAATTTATCATTTAGAGGTAATTTATTCTCTGTTATCCTTAAACCAAAGAAAGTTGGATTTGTTTGTTTGTTTTCCTTTCATAATTTTTAACTGACCTGGTAGCTTAAGGAGTCTTCTTCCTACTCTTCCATTGAGAGGAGCATTTGAAGTTACTGAAAATATTGGCTCTCAAGCTCCTATTTCCAAAGCCTAGGCGAGGTTTTCCAGGGATGTAGAATTAAATGAGATACCTGGACTAGTACCCACCTGGTAATGGAGGGTTCCTCGCGCCCTGAGCCCAGCTTCCAGGCTGCCCTTCCAGCCCCATCTCCCTTCGCTCAGGATCTGTCATGCTTGGTCTTCCCATGCCCTGTCTGTGCTGTGCACACCTGGCTGCGTTGTCTACCGCTGAACCAGTAGGTGTTGAGTATCCAGATGCCTAAGCAACATCACCATCTCTGCAAGGTCCTTCCAGCTCTCCCTTGATCTCATACTCCTCTTTGTGTTAGAGTTATAGAGGAGTTGAAGGTTATAAAAAGGTAACAGAAAATATAAATTATCCATCACCCCCAAGTCATTTTCTTTAATGCCTCTTTTGTTCTCACCACCTGTTTCCCCACTTCATTTGTATACAGCTTAAAATTTTTTAACAGAATTGGAATCAATAGTATAAAAATATTGAGTCCTATGTTTTCATTTGATATCATGTCATAAACATTTTCCTGTTACTAGTCTTTGAAGACCTCATTTTTTTTAAACAGCAACATATTACATCATCTGGATACATTGTAATTTATGTAATAAATTTTCTGTTTATGGGCATAAAGATTAGCGCAGATTTTTTTTTTTCTAATTGAAATAACACTGTTGGACATCTTTAGAATTTTTTTTTTAAGATTTCTGCTTATTTCCTTGGAACAGGTTATTCCTGGAAGTATAATTACTGGGTCAAAAGGCATGAGGTTTTTACAGACCCCCAATGCTTAATTCCAGGCTGCTTCCTAGAAAGGTTGAACATATAATTGGGTGTTTTTTTAATCCTCAACTGAGATATGTTTTACTGGTTTTAGAGAGAGGGGAAGGACGAGAGAGAGAGAGAGAGAGAGAGAGAGAGAGAGAGAGAGAGAGAGAAATATCAATGTACAAGAGAAACATGGATTGTGTTGCCTCCCCTACTAGGGATCAAACCCTAGGCATATGTCCTGACAAGGAATTGAACTTGAAACCTTTCGGTGCACAGGACAACTGAGCCACACTGGCCAGGGCTGTTTTTTATTTTAAAGGCATTTTTCTAATTTAGATTATTAAAAAGGTATGTCTTGTTGTAATATTCATTTCTTTAGGTATTAGTGAAATTGAACATGTTTCCTATATTTGTTAGTCCTTAATTCTCTTCTTCTTTGAATAGTATTTTTGTTTATTTTGTTCATTGTTGAATTGGGGTCTTAGCCTGGATCTTATCATTTTGTAAGCTTTTTATATGTTAAATGAATCTGTGGCCCTCCTATATGTTGCAAATTTTCCTCTTGAGTTTTGGCAAGTGATATATTCACAAGAATATAATCTTTTTTATTTAACACTAATTACTGCCATTTATTGAATACTTAGCATATATTGAGCATCAAACAAAACTTTGTAAATGGATTATCTCATTTAATCTTTACCATATCCGTAGCAGAATGAGACATTTCCCCCTCGTTATAGATAAATGAGACTCAAGATCATATAGTCAATAAATGAATGAGGTGGCATATGAATGAACGAACAAATTTGTATTGTGGTGCACGATTTAGAATTTTGAAATAAGCTTGCTTTGTTATAAGAGGAGCTTTAAACTAGCCAATTTCATTCTATTTTTAATGTTTTGGATAGGCAATACATTCATTTGCAAAAGTACTAAAAAGAAAGTGGTAAGGCTCCTTCCCGCCTCTGTTGCCTCTCCATCTACTGCTCACGGTGTTGCCCATCTCCACTCAGATGCTCACCTTAATAGTGTCTTGTTTTTGTTCCTATGCTTTTGGGATGCAGCTCGAAATAAATATGAATTTATGTTCTCATCTTCCCTCCCCTTCTTTTACATAAAAGGCTAAAACCAGTCAACTTGGGCTATTTGCTTTTGCAAGACTTGGCTACTTCTTTGGTGCAAAGTACACCACAAAGTGAATCTCTGATTGAATTAATTGCCTCTCATCTTGGAAAGATTCTTCATGCAGAAAGTTCAATGTGTTTAGATGGTAATTTCGTATTGAAATCAGTTTCAGGCCAAACTCCAGCACTGCCAAGTCTTATGTAACGAACAGAAGCTGAGCTTTCAACCAGCTGCCATATGTTGTAGTGAATAAACTCAGAGGATTACTGCAGATAGTTCTTTAAAAAAAAAAAAGTTCTCACTCTCAAAATCTGTATAAAAAAATATGTTCTTATTTTCTGGGGAGAGTTAGAATTGTGACCTTGACTGAGCTTATCTGCTGGAGTGGAAATAATGTCTGTACAAAACCAAATGTTTGTTACAACTTCTGCATCACAATTAGAATCCAAAGAGTTTTTAAAAAACTGTCAGCTCTATCAAAATCCACTACTTCAGAATCCTTACCAACTTTAAAGCTACAGTAACACTTTATGGCTAAGACTCAAATGAAGGAAATTAGGTTGGTTGGAACACTAATTAAATCTCCAACTTGCTCAACTAGATTTACAAATGGGTAAGTTTGTGTTTTTTACAGAGAATCGCCAGCACTGGACAGCTGTTAGCGCAGTTAGTCCCGAGATCTTAAGAAAGGCAGGCCTCCTGGAGGCAATTGTCTGGTGTTCTTTCTTCCCAGAGATTTGTGGGTGTGTGAATGATACCACCACCAGCAACTGCAGCCTTGATGAGAGTCCACTTCTTTTTTTGTGTGTGTATTGATGTCAGAGAGGAAGAGAGAGGGAGAGAGAGATAGAAACATCAATGATGAGAGAGAATTATTGATAGACTGCCTCCTGCATGCCCCTTAGTGGGGTTGGAGCCCACAACCTGGGCATGTGCCCTGACCAGGAATCAAACCGTGACCTCCTGGTTCATAAGTCAATGCTCGACCACTAATCCGCACCAGCTGGGCGAGAGTCCAATTCTTCATCTCCATGAAGAGCATGTTGCAAGAGACACTGCCTTGAAGTTTTTGATGCTTTTCCTGTCAATTAAAGGGCCTCTGCAGGGAAGTGCTGTACTTACTCCGGGATGTCTGTGCTGCACGCAGCGGCCGTCTTGCCCACATGTCCATGGCTGCTCGCTTCAGATTCCAGGTGTCGGTGAATATGGCCCACCAGACTGCTAGCCGACTCGGCGCGAGGAAACCAGCCTGGTCGCGGCCTTTTCGGCGTCCTTCCCAGTCTTACCGCCAGCCATTTCCAATTCTGCAGAAGCTCAAACAATCCAGGCAGAGTGAGTGCTAGTCAGACACCCAGGGAGATCCCACTGCCGACTCCTCCCCCGCACTGCCACTCAACCGCTAGGAATATGTGTTCACAAGAGGTTATTTCGTGTCATGCTTCCTAAGAAAATACCCCTCCTCCCCTTCCTGGTTTAGAGTGATTATGTGGTGACATACCTACCACAATATTCATTTGAGGTACTTTCTGGAATCCTTTCACTTAGCTTTCCTTGAGGGTGAGGCTCTGGGGACTAGAGTCATGTGGAGGAGGAGGGGCAGGAGAAGTGTCGGTCTGACCTCGAGGTGGGCCTGTCGCGAGGACCTGTGCCCCTCCCACGGCCACGGCTCCGGAGCGTGCTGACTTGGCGTGGCCTGTGTGTTTCCTTCCAGGTACTGGCGGCGGGCCTTGGGCATGCAGGTCCGCTATGTCCAGCATGAAGACTATCAGTTCTGTTACTCCTTCCGCGGCAGGCCGGGGCACAGACCGTCCGTCCTCCTGCTCCACGGCTTCTCCGCGCACAAGGACATGTGGCTCAGCTTGGTCAAGGTGCGGCCGGGAAGCGGGTTTCCACTTGGTCAAGGTGCGGCCGGGAAACGGGTTTCCACGCGGACATGCTGTCCCCGGCGATGGGAGGAAGCGAAGGGAACCCAGAACTGTGGCTCAGATAGCTTAAAACTAGTGTGATCTATGATTCACATCCTTTTATCAGACAGAATGCATTGAATTGAATGTTGTTTGTAAAATCGGTGCCTCAGAAATCATTTCGCCTCCTGAGTAGTTCCTAGGAAAGGTTTCTGGCAGCTTCATCTCAGAACTCTCACTGGCAAGATGAGGCTTTGCAAAAATCATTGTTCTTTTAGACTCCACGTGTCTCCTCTTCCTCCCCCGATTTCTCCCTGATGCCTCCTCATCCTCCTCCCTCCCCCTTCCATTCCCCCCTTTCTGTTCTTCCTTTCTCCCTCATCTACTTAGAGAAATGATCTTGATTTGGCAACTTCCTGGGATAGTTCTCCAAATCGCTCACTTTCTGTCCTGTGTGGCAAGCTGCTTTACTTGGCAGGCGCGACCAGCTGGTGTGGGTTGGGACTGGGGAGGTCTTAGGAGGGAAGCACCCAGGCTCCCACCTCAAGCAGGACTGTACCCGACTACCGCAAGGATGACCTGCACCAGGAGTGAAAAGGCCACACACCCTCTAGTTACTTGTGTTTTTATTTCCAAGTTCCACTGTGAGGACACTCATCTTCATGCCTTCCTGACCCTCTCCCTTCCTGTCCCCAATTCAGATAAGCATCTTTCATGTATTTCGGGTATTGGTTTATTGATAACCCATGTTTCTCGGTTTCCTGGTGGAAAGCGGCACATATTTAAATGGAAGAAACTAGAATCGGGGTGATCAGACATGGCTCTTAAAGAAAGCCTTGCTCCTGTGGGCTCCAGGGCTGGCCAGGGCTCTAGCAGAACAAAACCAACCCTCTAGCTCCCAGTCAGTGGCTGAATGACTGGAGTAAGTGTGGAAGGGGTGGGGGCGGGGCGGGGTGGGGGGAGGAGGAGGCAGTACCTGTCAGCTAGTGTCAAAAGTGAGAGATGCAGACTTGCTGCCTTCACCTCTGTCCCCCTTTTCCGGTCATCCTCCGAGTCCCCTTCACCTATGTATGTATTAGTCTCCAGGCCTCTGCTCCCTAGGAGGCGACTGGCAATGCTTATTCCCATCAGATGTCACTAGGGTAAAACTCCGAGTGGCCCAGGACCATATGTCCCCAGGGTTGTCTATCTAGGTTACTTGGTAAGTAGGCGCAGCCTTCTCAGAAAAGTGGGCCGACATTGTCTGCATGCCGCGTACTGACTCTCTGCACCTGTGTGTCCTCAGTTCCTTCCAAAGAACCTGCATTTGATCTGCGTGGACATGCCAGGACATGAGGGTACCACCCGCTCTCCCCTGGATGACCTGTCCATAGACGGGCAAGTCAAGAGGATACACCAGGTAAGCAGGGCTCCACCAACAATTGCCAAGAGTGTGGGTCTTGCCCTCCACTGCATGCCTACGCCTGGAGAGCAGTACTGACTCGTAATGAGTCTCCAATGAGTTCTGTTAAGTGACTGCACACCAAGTGGCACCCCAGTGGTCTCCTTGGTCGGCTGTGGAGGGCCAGGGCTTATTGCAGACGATTCTCCTCTAAGCCTGTTGCAATTGTTGTGAAGAAATACGACAATCTGAGCATTTTCTTGGCTTTTTGAGGAAGTTTAGTGTTTCTCAAGACCATTTCCCTGGAGTCTGTGTTTCTGCTTACCAACTACGTGGTGACCGCAGTAGCCCATCTGCCTAGCTGGGGAAGATGGGGAGGATGCTCTTTGCATTTCGTTCTGCTTCAGCATCTTCAGCCCCCCTCTGGCTGGGCTTTCAAGGTCCTGGGGCTCATGGACCATTTCAGAATTTAGTAATCCACAGTTTTACATTGATATTAGTATTTCCCCCAGATAAGGATGTTTATTTAATGTGTGTATATATCCCCCGCCCCCTTTAAACTATGTACTTTGATGAGGTCAGGAACCTTGTCTCTTCGACTCTTTGCTGTATCTTCTGCAGCTGACCATACTTCCTTGTACATAACAGATATCCAATTAATATTTTTAAGATAAACAGTTATCTAAAGCATCAGTGGTGGTTGGTTGGATGGATAGATAGTTGGCTGGATGGTTGAATAGATAGATGGATGGGTGGATAGTTATATGAATGGATGGTCGGAAAGATGAGAAGGACTTTAAATTAGGGCAAGAGTCAGCAAACCATGACCCATGGGCTATATTTGGCCTGCTGCCTATTTTTGTAAGCGAATTTTATTGGAACACATCCGTGTTCGTTCATTTACGTATTGTCTAGTTGCTTTTGTGCTACAACAAAAGAGCTAAGTAGTTGCTACTGAAATCAGATGGCCCACAAAGCAGAAAATGTTTACTCTCAGGACCTTTATAGAAAAGTTTGCTGACTCAGAATTAGGAGAATCTTTGTTGGTTTTATACTCAGAAATGACCCCTCAGTCACTTGTGCCAGGTAAAGGTGAGTGCCTGCCTGCCTGCCTCAGGGTCCATCTGGATCATGGGTCCAGGAGAGGTTCCGGCCCCCTTTCATCAATATGCTTTTCGTTTGTCCCCAGCGGCAATGGAGGTTGTTTGCTCTGCGATCACGAGTGCCACTGTCTACAGCTGCATAACCAACCGCCCTTCTCATTTTCCTTCCCAGTTTGTGGAATGCCTCAAGCTGAACAAAAAACCGTTCCACCTGATGGGCACCTCCATGGGCGGCAACGTGGCCGGCGTGTACGCTGCTTACTACCCGTCGGATATCTGCAGCCTGACCCTCGTGTGCCCTGCTGGTGAGTTGCCAGGCTAGAATGTCCCCCTGGGCGAGTGGAGCACTGCAGGGCCTGCATCTGCGAAGGACCAAGCGGCAGTATCTGCTGTGACTGGCTTTTAGAATCATCTTTTGATGTGTCCTTCCGAGATATGCAACGCTTTTGTGAAAACTAACCAAACACTAGTTGTCTAACCATAATCCGAGCTCTGGCTGCTCTGGCTCAGTTGGTTGGAGCATCGTCCGTACACCAAAAGGTCACGAGTTCGATTCCTAGCCAGGGCACATACCTAGGTTTCAGGTTCTTTCTCAGTTGGGGCACTTACAAGAGGCAACCAATCGATGTTTCTCTCATATCCATGTTTCTCTCTCTCTCTCCCCCGCCCCCCTTCCTCTCTCTAAAATCAATAAACATATCTATGGGTGAGGATTAAAAAAAGCCCTTTTCCCACTAGAACCCAGCCTGGAGCCAAACCTGTATACCTCATTAAAACGTAACTAAATGGACCTTTATTTTTTTTATTTTTTTAAAAATATATTCGATTGACTTTTTACAGAGAGGAAGGGAGAGAGATAGAGAGTTAGAAACATCGATGAGAGAGAAACATCGATCAGCTGCCTCCTGCACACCCGCTACTGGGGATGTGCCCGCAACCAAGGTACATGCCCTTGACCGGAATCGAACCTGGGACCCTTCAGTCCCCAGGCCGATGCTCTATCCACTGAGCCTAACCGGTTACGGCCTAAACGGACCTTTAAAATCTTTCAGTCACTCTGAAAGTAAATAATTTCAGGTCTGGTGAGGAGATTGTAATTGAAGTCAAGCCCCCAATGGGTTTTCTCTCCTCCTCTTCCCAAGCGCCGTGTCTGAAATCATTTGTTCTTTTAATAATAAAGTTTGAGAATTGGAGAAGCCGCTCCTATGGAAGGTTATTAGACTTTAAATCGGTTATGGGAGGTCAGCTCTGACTGGCTTTTTCGAGTGTATGTTCATTTGCTCAAAGAGTTGTACACCTGAGTTTCCATGGAAAATTTAAAACTGTTTGTATGTGAAAATGGAAGGATAAACTTTTTTTACTTTGAAATAATTTTTTTAAGTTTGCAGGAGTGTTGCAAAAGGTAGTACAGAGTTCCATCTACCCTTCATCCAGTTTTCCTCCCCATTGTTAACAGCTCACACTACCACGGTCAATGTGTCACCACTAACAAACCAGCATTGGTGCATTGCTGTTGACTAAACTCCAGGCTTTATCTGGATTTCATTCGTTTTTCCACTCGTGCCCTTTTTTTATTCCAGGACCCAATGCAAGATACCACACGGCATTTAGTCTGGATTATTTTTAAAGTGAAAGGAAATAGATCACGCAGTCTGCCCTCATGGCATTGCGAAAGCCACTCCGTGCCCATAATGGATTTAAAGGAGCTACTGAATGTAGATTTGTAAAGTGTGGGTTTCTGCAGCTTAGTATCAACGCCATTGCCTTTCCAAAATCTAGTTCTTCAAATAGAAAAAAATTAAAATAAATAGAATCCAGTTCTGTAGCTAAGTTAAACACCTAGAGATATGCGCATTGTTGGAAGTGGAAATTATTTTTGCCCTCCTGTGTACATCAGTTTCTGTAAACTCTCTTGTGCCATGCTCCAGGTTGCAGGAAGTAATGGTCCGTCTCAAAGCTTTCTTTTTCAAATCCTCACTGGAGGGTATTTTTTCCATTTATTTCTACAGAGAGTGAGAGGAAGAGGAGAGAGAGAAACATCAACGTGAGATACAACAGTTGATTGCCTCCCCCATGTGCCCCTACTGGGGCTGGGGAACCTGCAACCGAGATACATGCCCTAGACCAGGAATCGAACCCGTGACAGTCTAACCACTGAGCAAACCAGCCAGGGCCATCTCAAAGCTTTCCAGTCTCACGATGGCGCCTGGTGCTCTCCTGGAGGAAGGGAGACTGTACAGAGGGCAGCCGCTGCCCCAGCATAGGGGATGGCTCAGAGGGGGACTTGCTCTCACTGTGTTTTGTGTATTGACCCCAAATAAGAGATTACTAAGTGGGTCCAGGACAAAGGGAGGAGTAGTCAGTTCCTTCAATTCTCCGTTTTCTTACCATCATGCATTTCGTGATATCTCCTCTCAACAGCACAGATGTGAAAGGGGCTCAGGCGCGCTGTCTTCCAGGCTAATGCTTCTTAACTCTATCATACAGATAAGTCTCCGGACAGCTGTTAACGGGCAGCTCTGATTCAGGAGACTTAGGGAGGGGCTGAGCTTCGGTTTTCTTACGGGCTCCCCATGCTGCTGGTCACCCATCTGTAAAGTACCTGGAGGGATTTTTTTTTTTCTGTTTCTCTTCAGAATGTGCTTTTGACCTTGAGCCAGGATGGCAGAACCCATTAAAAAGGAATCTGGTGAAACACCCCTGAAACATACTAGCTGATACTAGAAGTTCCCTTTCTAAGATGGGGGTTGGTAAGAAGGTAGATGAATGGCCAAGCTGTTCTGGTTTGAATCCCCCAGGCCTGCAATACCCAACTGATAACCAGTTCATACAACGGCTCAGAGAACTGCAGGAATCGGCCGCCGTAGAGAAGATCCCGCTGATCCCGTCCACCCCGGAGGAGATGAGCGAGATGCTGCAACTCTGCTCCTACGTCCGCTTCAAGGTGCCCCAGCAGGTATGGGACCTCAGCAGCAGCAAGGTGCCTGCCTCCTGCCAGGGGGGCACTGGCCAGCACAGCTCCCTTCATGCACCCTCCTCCCTGCACTTACCTATCTGTTCACTCAACAAGCGTCTGTACCGTGGCCGTGATGTGTCAGGCACTGTGCTGGGGCACCGTGGCAAATGAATAAGGCAGAAGAGGTTCCTGGGTGGACACAGACTAGGGGGGAGGCAGACAGTTAACAAGTAAATAGATTCTTACAAATTATAGTAAGTTTTCTAGGGGAAATGAAGATGGTGCCCTGAATAAAAACAGGGAGGCAGCAGAAGATTGGATAAGCCTCTCTGAAGGAATAGCACGTTCAGAGTTAGAAAAAATATAGGCAAGTTCAAGACACTAAAAGGGGCCCTGGGTGACTAGAGCCCAGAGGATGAGGGAGAGAATGCGATGGATGAGGTTGGAAAGGGAGGCAGGGGCTCAACCAGAGATTCTCAATTTTTGAAAAATCTCAGGACCACTTTATACTTTCAGGAATTATTGAGAACCCCAGAGAGTGTTCGTTGGTGAAAGTTAGAACTGTTGATATTTACCATGTTAGAAATTAAAAGTCATAAAAACTTCAAACACAAGACTATAGATGCACTCCTTTCATTAGCCACCAGAGTGACATTGTCCCTTGTTCTGTAGGCCCTGAAAATCAGTCTGCTTTTGAGGAAGTCAAAGCGAAAAAGGCAAATAACATGTAGTAGTATTACGAAAATAGTTTAACCTCATGGACTCCCCAAATCCACTTCGAGAACCACTGGGCTAGACCATGTAGCACTGGATGGGTTCTGGGAAGGAGTCTGGGTTTCTCTAAGTAGGATCGAAGAACCCCTGAAGGATTGTAGGGGGTACAGACAGAAGCAGGGAAGGCCACGAGGGTGCTGATGAGGCTCAAAGATGATGGACAAGGGTGGCAGCAGTGGAGACAGGAGATCTGAAATGCTTTAGAAGGAAGAACAAGGACTTACCAGCAAATTGGATGTGGACGATGAGGGAAAGTGAAGAGTCACAGGTGACTTCCGGTACTTGAGTTGGATAAAGGCAGCATTTCCTGAATAGGGGAAGTGCCGGGAGCCGGTCCATCCTTGCTGTTTCAAGGGACCTGGGATATATGGCATACTGTTCTTAATACGTTTGCTCCCCTTCTTGGCACTATGTGTTTTAACCAAGGTCACCTCTCCGAGAAAGGTTGTTTCCCCAGGTAGGGATTTTCCCCTGAAGTTAGGGAGGGAATAAGACCACTTAACTAAGTGCCAGGCGGGTAATTAATCACTTTAACTATGAACAATCATGCTTAAGCTACATAATCTTTACTCCCTGGAATGGAGATAAGAAACACCCTAACCTTTGGAATAGAGATTGATAGGATTGGAATCAACTGGTATAAAAACAGATGTAACAAGATAAGAAAAACAACATAACCAGACAGAACTTGGCAGGAGATGCTGGCTACTGAACCTGGCCAAAGAACCTAGAGACAGAACCTGGCTATGGAACCTGAATAGAACATGGCAAGAGAACCTGACTAGAGCCTGGTGACTGAACCTGGCTGGAGAACCTAGCAGGAGAGCATGGACACGGAACCTGGCTGGGGCCCCGGACCAGAACTTCGCTGGAGATCCGGACCAGAACTTGGCTGGAGATCCTGGCTGGAGATCCTGGCTAGGCTGCTGATCAACTGAATGCTGTCTCCGTGTCATTCCTTCTTCGCCGACTCCGTCCGCACCTTTGGGGACCCCTGGACCCGCTGGGGTTGGACCCCGGCAGGGAAGGAGAGGGAGGGTGCGTTTAGGGGACAAGCTAACAGCTCCATTTTGGGTGCCTTAAGTTCAAGCTGCCTGTGAGGCCTCCAAGCGCAGATGTCAAGCAGGCAGGTGTTGCTGAGGGAAGTCTGTTTGGAGCTAGACAATTAGAGCCACAGCCGATGATTATACTAAAGGACCTGGGTCTGCATGGAGTCATCTGAGGAAAGAATAGAAAACCAAGAGAGGAAAGTGCAGGGCAGAGGCTTCATAACAGCAGACGATCTCCCTCAGTTGTCAGAGCTGGACCCTGCCTCAGGGTGGATGGGTCCTCGGAGGAGGTGAGAGAATGGGCTCTATTCAGAGGTTGTGAGCATGACTCAGTTATTGGGTGTATCCTGTCTCTGAGGAAGCACCCAGACTCTGTCCTGTATTTTATCCCTGAAAATCCTTTTTTAAAAAATATATATATATTTTTATTGATTTCAGAGAGGAAGGGAGAGGGAGAGAGAGATAGAAACATCAATGATGAGAAATATTGATCAGCTGCCTCCTGCACACCCCCTACTGGAGATCAAGCCCGCAACCTGGGGCATGTGCCCTGACCGGGGAATCAAACCGGGAATCAAACCGGGAATCAAACCGTGACCTCCTGGTTCATAGGTCGACACTCAACCCCTGAGCCACACCGGTCGGGCCCTGAATCCTTTTTAGTTGTGAAGCTGCGCTGATCCCCTCCAGGCACCGATCTCTTCCCCCAATAGAGTGGCCAAACAGTTCTAGAAAATTCCAATTTTTGAGTTGTCAGGGAGATGAAAATGCCAGGAGAAAATAAATGGCAGCTCCAAAGTTTTCCCCTCGAAGGAGAGAAGGAGCAACCAAGCACCGGTGTTATGACTGTCTATCTGTCTATCTGTCTGTCTGTCTGTCTGTGTCTTGCAGTCTAAACTCTGTAAGATCAGGGACTTTGTCTTAATTTGCTGCTCTGTCCTCAGCTTTTGGCACAATACTTGCATGAAATAGGTCTTAGGTGTAGATTGAATGAGTCAGTGGATGCAAGGATGCCTGGATCACGCAGGAACGGAGCATGGAGGTGAGGGTAGATGCATGATAGATGGATTCATGAAGTGGTGTATTCACATGCATAGATGATTTAGGATGCAGGATAGGTGGATGGCTGGATGCTTGATTGGCTGGGTGGGAGGATGTCTAGGAATGCAGGATGGAGAGTAGATGGATTGGTGATTACAAGCAGTTGGATGCATCAGTAGACATATGCACATATGATTCAGAGATGCAGGATGGGTGGATGGATAGGTAGGTGGAGCAGAGGTGGAGGATGGACGGGTGGATGCCCGATGGATATGATGCGTGGGTGCAGATAGATAGAGCAAAGAAAATGTCTGACGCTGAACACAGTGTGTTGACAGCTTGCCATTGGCTCACCTCTGGACTTGCACTCTGGTCCTGTTAGGTTCTAGTCATGTTCCAGGAGTTGGTTTAGTCCAGAGCAGTTATGGCTGATTTTCCCACTTCAATCCATGCACAGGACTCCTGAGAGTGCATTTAAGAGGTTCAGACCATTCCCAGGAAGTTGAGAGGAGTGGTGGCTGCTAATGTGAACCTAGGGCCTACCTCAAGAGCCCCGAGGCAGGGGAAGTGGGGGCTGTGTTCCTTCTGGCCATGTACCTCTCAGTCAGTGTCTGGGTCCAGGAGATCCACAGCTGCTGCAGCCTTCACAGACCTCAGCAGGGGAGGCCAAGACAACGTTGAGCAATAAACAAGGGACTCTGCACCCTCCCAGATTCTCCCAATAGTTTATTCCCTTTCCTCCCTCCCTCCCTCCCTCCCTCCCTCCCTTTCTTTCTTTTCTTGTTTTTTTGTTTTTTGTTTTTTGTTAATCCTCATCCAAGGATATTTTTCCATCGATTTTTAGAGAGAGTGGAAGGGAGAGGGAGAGACAGAGAGACACATCGATTGGTTGCCTCCTGCATGCACCCCAACCAGGGCCGGGGAACCTGCAACCAAGGGACGCGCCCTTCACCGGAATCAAACCCGGAACCTTTCAGTCCACAGGTCGATGTTCTGTCCACTGAGCCAAACCGGCTAGGGCAATAGTTAAATTCTTTATCGTTTAAGAGACTCACCATCCACAATAGTTTAATTTTCTAAATAGACCTTATTCTGCATTTGGATATTAGTGAGCAGTTACATCATATTGTACTGTATCATGGGGATTCGGGGTACCAGGCCTTAAAAACCTTGCCAATGCCATGAATGTCTGGACTTTCATTTCCTTCGTTGTCCCCGCGCTGTGAGGAGCCTGAGGACGTGGATCTTCCCCTGCCTTCTAACTGTGGGTTATTTGTCCTCAGATCCTGCAAGGCCTTGTCGATGTCCGCATCCCTCATAACAGCTTCTACCGGAAGCGTGAGTAGCCTGCTTTGAGCTTTGAGCTGGGACAAGAGAAGCTTCATGGGTGGCTGGCTTTTATTTCTTACATTCGGAGTCTGTTTTCTTGAGCCCCTGAGGGAGAAAGTGGCGGCTTGGACCCAATGACTCCTATGCTGTGCGGTGTTGCCCAGGGCACAGCCCAGCATTCATTCACTTTGTTTTCCTTTTCTAAAAAGTGTTTTTGGAAATCATCAATGAGAAGTCGAGATACTCCCTCCATCAGAACATGGACAAGATCAAGGCCCCCACGCAGATCATCTGGGGGAAACAAGACCAGGTATGTAGCGTGTCCCTGGGGCCACCTGTGCCAGGTACCCCCGCCTCTGAGGAAAAGCGGGAGGCCGTTGGTAAAACCAGCTGGTGGGCTGGTGTCTGAGACCAGGAAGAGAGGGACACCCCTGGGTCAGTGCCAGTGTTGGTGGCAGCATCGTGCTGTGAGTTGAGAGCAACAACATTGGTCCTTTAAAATAAAGGCAATTATAAATCATTTTTACAAATTATTTTTATCAAAGCCATAGAGTATAAAAACTTCAGAGAATGCCTGGTGGTGTGGCTCAGCAGTTGAGCATCAACCCAGGAGCCAAGAGGTCACTGGTTCAATTCCTGGTTAGGGCACATGCCTAGGTTGCAGCTCCATCCCCAGTGGGGGTCTCATTGATATTTCTATCTCTGTATCCCTCTCCCATGCTCTCTCTAAAAAGATCAATAAAAACATATTAAAACAACAACAACTTCAGAAAATATAAAGAGATTAAAAATGAAAATCCCAGATCCCAATTTCCATTTCCTTGAGGCAACACTTACTGTCCTGAGTATATTTCTTTAATTTCCTAGAGATTGGCAGACCTTTTCTGTAAAAAGCCAGAGAGTAAAATGTTCCACTTTGTGGGCCATTCAGCTCTGCTGTCGTGGTGTCAGCGCAGCCACTGACAACACCCAACCCAATGGCAGGCAGAGTCCCAGGACCTTTATGGACAAAGCCAGCAGCCAACGTCCGCCTACTGTTCTTAGCAGGCACACATATCCACAGAGGAGTTTTACCTGTACTTTTTCAGACATTCTACATACATATTTAAGTTTTTTAAACATGCTATATACACAGTTTTGTACCTTCATATTTATAGGAAATATATATCTTAGAAATCATTTCATATCAGCCCATACAGATCTACTCATTTTATTTTTTAAAATATTTTGAAATTATAAGAATAGTACAGACTACTCCTGTATATGCTTTACCTAAATTCCCAAATTTTTACCTGCTTTACTGGAGGTAGATTGACATGCCGTAAAATCCACCTTGGTGTTGGACACTCGGTCACTCCCAGAATTCCCTCCTGACCATCTGCAGTTCATCACCCCAGACCCCGCAACTACTGATCTGGTTTTTGTCTCTATAGTGTTGCCTTATCTAGAATTTTCATATAGGTGGTATCATAATCTTTTGCATCTGGCTTCTTCACTCAAGCATGGTTGGGTTTTTTTAAATATATTTTATTGATTTTTTACAGAGAGGAAGGGAGAGGGATAGAGAGTTAGAAACATTGTTGAGAGAGAAACATCGATCAGCTGCCTCCTGCACAGTCCCTACTGGGGATGAGCCCGCAACCAAGGTACATGCCCGTGACCGGAATCGAACCCGGGACCCTTCAGTCCGCAGGCCGACGCTCTGTCCACTGAGCCACACCAGTCAGGGCCCTCAAGCATGTTTTGGAGGTTCACCCATGTTGTTGCATATGCCAATCGTCCCTTTTTATTGCTGAGTGTCATTCCATCCTTCTGCTACCACATTTTATTCGTAACTAGTGTTTTACATTTGCCTCACTGGCTTGTCATTCTCACCTATCTACCTAGCAGTATATATGTTTGGACCATTTGGAGTAGGTTGCTTACATTATGCCCCTTGAACCCCAATACCTCAGAGTGTATTTACTGAGAACAAGAGTATTCTCTCTTGTAAACACAGTACATTATCACATTCAGGAAATTTAACGTGGATGAGATGCTTTCATCTAATCTACGATCCATATTCCAGTTTCATCAGTCGTTTCAATAATGTCCTGCACAGAAGCCTCCTCGTCCTCCTCCGGGCCCCTGAAGCAGGGTTTACTCCAGGGTCACCTGCTACAGGTGATGGCTCTGTGGATCCCTCAGTCTGCCTTTGCCATTCATGACGCTGAGATATTTAAGAGCACAGGCCAGTTATTTTATGAAATGTTCCTCAATTTGAGATTTTATTTGCCGCTTTCTCATGATTAACCGCAGGTTATATTACATTCCCTGGATAAAATATTTGATGAGTTATAAATGTCACATCCTCAGACACATAATAGGGTGTTGTCTGATTTCTTCATTGTAGATTTACTCTTTCTCCCCTCGCAACCAATAAGCGGTTGGTGGGAAGACACTTGGAGACTGTGCAGATAGCCTGCTCCTCATCACACATTCCCTCTAGGTTTCCATGAGTGATTCATGCCCAAAACAGTGTTTCACCGTCTTCTTTCTGAGAGCTGCATGATGTTGTGAATTAGTGCCCTTCTGACGGCCATTTAGGTCATTTCCAGCTTTTTGCTTTTAAGCGATACCTCGGTGAGCACGATTATACGTGTGTTTGTGGAGCGTGAGAGCATATCTAAAGGGTAAATTCTTAGGTGTAGAATCACTGGGTCAGAGGGCATGTGCATTTTTAAATTTTAATAGGTTTTGTCAGATGGCTCTGGGTTTGTTTGCTAGGGCTGCCACAACAAAGTACCACAAACTGGGTGGCGTAAACAATAGAAATTGATTGTCTCGCAGTTCTGGAAGCTAGAAGTCTGAAACCAAGGTGTGAGCAGGTGGTTCCTTCTGCGAGACGGGAAGGGCAGGCGGTCCCATGCCTCTGCCCCAGCTTCTGGTGCTTTGCTGGCAATCTTGGCGTCCCTTGGCTTATAGATGCCTTGCCCGGCTCTCTCCCTTCATCTTCACATGGCATCCCCCTTTTCTAAGGATGCCAGTCATATTGAATTCTGGGCCCACCCTGCTCCAGTATGACCTCATCTTAACTAATTACATCAGCAGCGACCCCATTTCCAAATAAAGCCACATTTTGCAGTACCGGGTGGTGAGAACTGCAACATGTGAATTTGGGGAAGGCATAATCAAACCATAATAAACCCTCAAAGAAATCCTGATTTATACCCAGAAGCTCCTTTTTTTGTTTGCAACTGTTCTTTAGAAATCATCTCTTATTGAAAGTTCCTCTAAAGTTTGAAAAGCAAGAAATGGTGAGAAATGGGGCCCTCACAAGGCCCACGGGCAGACAGCAGTGCAGTGCCTGTTAAAGGGTCTTGGCTGTTGAATACCGTGAGCAAAGGATATTAGAGAAAAGCTGTCCCCATTGAGACAGATCCTCTGAGAACCCCAAGGTGAAAGTCACCATGTGAGCACTGCTGGCCTGCGGCACATCCCAACGGTGTCAGCTGATGAAAGCACAGGCAGGAGGTCAGGCTGCAGCCGCACAGGCTCACAGCTGTGTGCGATGACCCAGGAAGAGACGGGAGGAGAAGCCAGGCCGTGCCCACAGTGTGTGAGGGAAGGACGGGGGCATCAGCAGAGAGTAGCTACCTCAAGTCAGCCAGGTTGGCCGAGGACGCACAGGATGCAGAGCGCAGAATGAGGGTGTGGGGAGGGGCGGGCTCTGTGCTCCCTTCTGCAGCCGCCCAGACGCTGAAAGGAGCTTTGTGTGTGTCTGTGCAAGAGGCAGGCTCGGGCTAGGCCAGCAGGGAGCCATTCAGTCAGAAATCGGAGTCAGAACAATGGAGGCCTTTCTTCATTCTAAAAATCCCAAAGGTGGTCAGGGTTCTCGGGGACCAGCAGGGAGAGAGAGGCCAGGACCTGCAGAGACACTGCAGAAACTAGATCACTGGCCTTGGAGTCGGAAAGTCTGGAGTCCAGCCCTGCCTTTCCCCTTTATTAGCCTGTGACCTTGAGCAAGACAGTCAGCTGCTCTAAATCATTGGCTTCTCTTCTGCCAGGTGACTGTGAAGCTCCAGCCAGACAACGATAGGGTGGGGCAAAGTAGGGCTACAGTTGTTCCTGTGGGAAATAATACAATAATTAATCATTAATAATACAAGAATAAACTATCCCATATACTCACAACGGTAAACCTGTGTATGAAGGTGATCTTCCTCCAGTTATCAGAAACAAATTATTGTTCATGTCCTTTGCCTCTGACAGCCGGCTTCTGCCAAGGTCCAGAGTTGCCTCCAGGGCTCTTAAGTCCATTTGGTTCTGGAAAAAGAGCCTGACATCCCATGGGCCTGCTATAAGCATGACCAGACCCTGATATGTCCTTTGGCCCACCCTGAGGGCAGAGACCAAGTAGCAGAGACTTTAGGGCCCGGTGTTCATGGCCTTTTGCTTCATAGCCTTTTGCTTCCCAAGCTGTCTGGCTTTTTTCCTGCTCTGTCATCACTTGGTGTCACAGACACGCCCCTGCCAGCCTGAATTCAGTCTCCCCCGCTTTGGACCCGTGTAGGCGGGCGCTGTACTGCACAACTGCAGGGGAGCCGTGTGCATCGCCGTCGATGTGAGCGATGCCCCCTGGATGTGGGCAGTACACACCCTGCACAACGGAACCTGGCAGACCTTCCTGAGGACTTCTGTGCACTCGCTCATTCAAGTGCTTCTCCTCCGTTCAGTCCACAGAGTGGGAGGGCCGTGGGGAGATCAGCAAAGCGTATTTCTCTTTAGGTCCCTTCTCCCTGCCAGCATAGTGCCTGGCACACAGAGACCCAGAGCACACAGAGAATGAGTGAACAAGAAAGCGAATGAACAAACTAGCAAAGGGACAAACCCACCAAATGACTGCCTACACATTTAAGTCCGCTAACAGATATTTATTGAGCACCTACTATGCGCCTGACACTGTATTAGACCCTGGGGATACCGTGGGGACCAAGACAGACAGGATCTGCCCTCCAGCAGCTTACAGTGGACCTGCCACTATAGCACAGGGCAGGGCTGGAACTCCGAGGTGTCTCGTGTAACGCAGGGGCGGATCCTGTCTCTTTATAATTTTGATATTTTGTTCATCATGGATCTTTCTGTACTAACATTTTTTTTTTTTTTACATATTGCATTAAAATAGTATTCGTCTTAAGTACCGACTCTTTTGGCGCCCAGGTAAATGTTGGTGCCAGAGGCAAGCGCCTCGCTTCCCTCACTCTAGTAGGGATGGAGGAAAATTCACCATTTATCTGTATGTCCTGCCAACAAATCGCTGACATGGTTCCCACGGACGTGCATCCCTCGTGAGGGCCCGTCCAGCTGTTTCACGTGGGTGACTATGGGAATGCTGCATTTAGCTGCAGAGCAGGGTCAAAGCCGGAAGCTCCAGTGGGTCTTCTTGCCTGTGAGCTGTTCCTGATCTCCCTATAGGACAGGGACCCCATTGGGCGCTTCTGCTTTTTCATGCTTTGACATGTTGACTCCACCTGCATTTCCACAGCAGCCAGGCTTTCTATCTGCTCAGGCGGTTGCCACAGCAACCTTGTCTATGAGTGAGTGACAGGCAGAGGAGTTCCGGTTCTCCAGGGGGTGCACCCCTCTCGCTGAGCTCCCCATTCACTGTTTCTTTTTGCCGCTCAGGGGTGCTCTGCATTCTGCTTGCCCCGTTTCCAAATGGGTGGGAAATCTTGATTTTCATGATGTGGGGTGATGAGAATGAAGCTCAAAAACAGACAGCACTCAAGTGTGTTGGGGTTTTGCTTTTGCTGTTAAGATGAGAGGAGGGGCCTTCTTGTCTGGGATGAGTTGAGGGTGAACGTGATGAGAAGGGGCGCACCAAAAGGTTTCAGGTTTTGATTCCTGATCTCAGAGCACATACTTGGCTTTTGGTCGGGTGTGTATGGGAGGCAACCAATCAGTGTTTCTCTCTCTCCCTCCCTCCCTCTCTCTCTCAAATTAATAAAAATGGGTGAGGATTAAAAAGAGAGAGAGAAGGGGAATGAATGCAAATACATCACCAAGCAAGGGCGTTGGGGAGAAAAAGTAAGTTGGATTGGCTTACTAGCAAGGCAACCCAGGTAACTGAAGTGAAACTAACGAAGTTGTTGAAAAGTGTCAGCCCTGTGGCTTTCACATTGGAAAAGAGTTGCTTATAATTCACAGCTGGGGACCCCAAAAGACCTTCAGAGAGAGCTCCCCGGTTGTGATCATTGGTAATTAGTGTTCTCCTCTGGTATCTTCCCTGTGTCCTTCCCGTGCTTGACCGACCCGAATCCAGCCCTCGGGTGCATTCTGGGCCCGGCCTGACCACGTCTCTGTCCCTAACACAGCCTCGGGGCTCCCCACTGTCCTGGCATTAAGGTCAACACCCAACATGGTTGGAGGAGTGGGGCCCCTCCTCCCCATCGCACCTCCCTACGAGGCCCTCCCCCCTCCCAGTGTGCCGAGTCCCCCTCACTTCCTGCTTTCCCCACTCCCTGCATGCTGTGTCTCAGCCCCTAGATACTGGCCGTCCCTGTGCTTGCCATGGCCTCCCACCCTCGTGCATGAATTCTACTCCCTGTGCTCCCTCAGCTTCCAGGATCCTCCCCCATCAGCGCTCTGTGACATCGCCTTTGTCCGCCCACCTGTCTGCCTTCCCTGCCAGTCCAGAACCTCCTCAAGGGCAGGCACTGTGTTTCCCCCTCAGTGACACAGGCAGCACCACAACTCCTGGCCCCGAGTTGCAGAATAAACCAGGAGCCATGAGTCACGGTGTCAGAAGGCCACAAGCCCTAACACTTAAGCGGCTTGTCCCCAAAACCACCCTGCGGTCTCCGTGGGAGTCTGTCCACCGAGTACACCCAGATGTCTGAATCTTTTCCATCGAGTTTCCATTCTTGTCCTGCAGGTGATCGACGTGTCCGGGGCAGACATGCTGGCCAAGTCTATCCCCAGCTGCCAGGTGGAACTTCTGGAAAACTGTGGGCACTCTGTGGTGATGGAGAGACCTAGGAAGACGGCCAAGCTCCTCGTCGACTTTTTAGCTTCTGTGCACAGTACAGACAACAACAAGAAGCTGGACTGAGGCCCCAAGCGCAGCCTGCCATCCGCACGCCGCATCCGCTCCCGTCTCCAGATCTGACGCAGCCACCACTTCTCAGGGATCCTGCCCCAAACGCGGCCAGAGCGCCAGCAGCCCTGAGGAAGCCAGTGCCCTGCCCCGGTCAGACCCACAGAGCTCTGGGGGCTACGAAGAAATCTCCAAGATGTTTTTTCACGAAATAGAAACTCACATGGAACAAAATCAGAAAACCCAGCCTGGAAACCTACCGAGAAGTCTTCAGGTTCATTCACGACGCGGTCCCCTTGAACCACAATCGCTGAGGACATCATTTTCTTTGAAACACGTTTTACAGACTGAGACTTGAGGTATTGCTGTTGCTTCAGACGTTCTCCCCTGCATGGTCAGTGGCTGTTTTAGGAGCATTAGCCGCCATTCGCCGAGCCCTTCTTGTTTATGTCTTAAGTTTTACAGAGAGGCCCCTGTGTGAGTGCAGTCCGTCAGCTGCAAGACCCGGCTGCGAAGGGGCAGCTGCAGGAGATGTTTGCACCTGCAGAGGGACATGGTTCCGCCTCGGCCAGCCCTCGGAGCAGCAGAGAACACACTTCTCCCGTGGGGGTTCCATCTGCCCCACGTGTCAGCTGTGCCACGAGGGAACCCAGTCACAGTGGGAAGCACACCTGGCAGGGTGGGTTTCTGGGAATAATTTATTTTTAAAAATAGGTCTAATGGTCTGGCCCATGTGGCTCAATGGTTGAGTGTTAACCTATGAGCCAGAAGGTCACAGTTCAGTTCCCCATCAAGGCACATGCCCCATCAGTGATTCTCATCATTGATGTTTCTATCTCTCTCTCCCTCTCCCTCCCTCTCTGTGAAATCAATAATTTTTTAAAAAGTAAAGTCTTTTTTAAAAATAGGACTAATGAAGCAATAATGTTGTAGACATCTATCTAAATAGCCAGACTCGGGTCCTAAATGATCAGACACAAGCACCTCATGGGCCTGTCCTATGTGGTGGTGCTACGAGAACCCTTGGATGTAAACACCAGTGAGCTGATGAATTCTGTGAATTCTGTGAACAGTCATGTGCTCGAGAATCAGTCTCAACAGCTGTAAATGATCACAGTGATATGAAATAAACGTAATAAGCCTAGATCAACAGCATGCAGACAGTTACTATTTCTAAGGTCCTAATTATGTGCGACATGGGCAGATTTTCTGTTCCCTGGGTTAAGTGTGTTATAAAGTCGGGCTTATTCTGCCTTGATCTGTGTGGCTCGATTGGTTGAACCATCGTCCAGTACACCAAAGGTTGTGGGTTCCATTCCCAGTCAGGGCACATAGCTAGGCTGCAGGTTCAATCCCGGGTCGGGGCCTGTACAGGAGGCCACCAATTAATGTTTCTCTCTCTCTCATGTTTACAACTTTTATTCAGTTGAAGTGGTTTATCAAAAACAAAGGGCAAGCCCTAGCTGATTTGGCTCAGTGGATGGAGCGTCGGCCTGTGGACTGAAGGGTCCCGGGTTCAATATCAGTCAAGGGCACATGCCCAGGTTGCGGGCTCGGTCCCCAGTGGTGGGCATGCAGGAGGCAGCCAATCAATGATTCTCTCTCATCATTGATGTTTCTTTCTCTCTCTCCCTCTCCCTTCCTCTCTGAAATCAATAAAAATATATATTTTTTAAAAAACACATACACAAAAACAAAGGGCAAGCACCATCAAGCTGTCCCCTTGACCCTCTTCTGTTGAGTTTGGGACCCTAAAATCCCCAGGGGCTTCTTCACTCTTTCAAATTTTTTACAGAGAATCTACAGCCAAGTGATTCTGGAAATAAAGTGAGATGAGCTTAATAGTTTAACTTGGAATTCGGGACTCTGTCTGAATATTTTAATTTATCAAAAAAGGATGAAACGGGTCTTTAAAACAAGATATAAAAATGTGACATATCAAACCTGTGGGATTGCAGCTAAAGCAGTATTCAGAGGGAACTGTATAGGCCTCGATCCATAGATTAGAAAAGAAGAAAAGCTGAAAATCATTAATTTAAGCTTCCATTTTAAGAAGCTAGAAAAAAAACAGTAAATCAAACCTAGGAAAAAAATAGAAGGAAACCATGCAGAAGAGAGCAAAAATTGGTGAAACAGAAAAGAAAGTAGATAGACATCTGCTTGTTCCAATCTCCCACCTCTACACGAGTTCTGAGCTGAGTGAAGTTCGGGGAGAGGTTGTTCTTGGTGGGTCTGGGTGGTGAGAGATGGTTTCCTCAGGGTCACAGGGAGGCCCAGGCCTGGGTCAGAGCCTCAGATCAGTAGCCCTGCTGGGTGCAAGAATTGCTTCCTGGGCTGATAGCAGCTCAGGATCACCTGCCAAGGAGCCACCGGGAGGGACAGTGGGCAGGGTCTGCAGCAGGACTTGGCTCCCCTCACTGTCACAGGAAAGCATCGCCTGGAAGTCATGAGCAGAGCATGTACGAGTCACTTGTGACAAATGCATGAAGTGAGTTTTCAAGGGTCTCCCTTGGTCCTGTAGTTCTGGCCCCGCCGTGCCAGGAAGACTCCCAAGCGGAAAAGCACAGCTCCCCCTGTGTCCCACTTCCCGCCTTTGTGATTATGAAGGGCCTGCTGGTTATGCCAGCTGGCTGCCCCCCCCAAGCCACACCATGCTGGTGTGTGCCTTTCATGACCGCCTTGGGAAGAAGAAAGGGGTCATTCATCACAGCCCTGCCTGAAGGACTGCCAGCAGCTTCTGAAATAGCAAAGGCCTGGCAATGCCAGTGGGCTCCTGCTCCCACGGCCTGGAGTCGGCCTGCAGGTGCTGAGGAGGGGCCCTGGGGCAGGTATTGAAGGGGCTGAGGGGCCTGCAGTGGTTAGGGCTCAATGTGCCACTAGTCTGAGCTTTTTGCCCAGGGCAGAGGTGACACCTGGAGGGACTGATGCGAGAAACACATCGGTGTGATGGGCCTGCCTGTGTGTGTGTCATTTGAGCCCCTGACTATTGTCCTCCCAGAGAACTTTGTGGCTTTGTCCAAAGGAGATTCCCAGAAAGTACTGGGGATTTTAAAGTATGACAACCCAGGCTTGGAGGCGCTATTCTAAGTGTTTTCCACGTATCACCGTATTAAGCTGTCACACAGACTGAGAGGTACATGTGACCTGCACCAAGGAAACTGGTGCTCGGAGAGAGGTGACGGTCTTGCCCAAGGACACAGGTAACACGCAGAGCGAAGCCTCTTCGTTAAGGCTCGAAGGTGACCTGCAAAAACAACGCTTTCACTGGTTCAGGCAGGAGCTCTCTGGCCCGGTGTTTCGTGGGTTCTGGGTCCCTTTTGGCTCACCTGGACGAAGCCAGCGTGTGGCAGCTTCAACTCAGGTCGCTGAGGCCACACCTTAGGCCCTGGCTGAGGGTGGTGACCAGTTGTCCATTCACCAAATAGTTCGGGGGGTGACTGTGCTGGTACCCCAGCTGCCACGGGCCCACAGTTGCTGCTCTCTGGGCTGGAAATGACCAGGATGTGGGCCTGGGTTGCCTGTGCCTGTGATGGGATGAGGATCTTGTGTGACTACAGAGGGGGAGGGCATCTGATGGTTCTTTTCAGCAAGAAGACAGCCCCTCTCCCTTGACTCTGTTAACATAAAAAAAAAACCACTTTGAAACCTGTAAAGAATTTTTGTGAGTTTATTTGAGCCAAACTGTCAACATATACCAGGAAGCAGAACCTGAACGAATTGAGATAATGCTCCGGAGAATGGTGGGGTTACATTTGTATTTATACATTTGCAATCAAAGGAGGGACGTAGGTGGGTTACATGAAATTCATTGGTGATAGATTAAGGAGGAAGGATAAAGCAAAGCAAGGGAAACCCCTGGGATTGGATAAAAAGTAAAATGATGGACACATACTTAGGTGGGTGCAGGATCAATTAACATGATAGTGAAGGAATTTGTGGTCTCTGTCCTGGTGCCCAGCACAACATTAGGTTGTGCCCCAGGGGCTCCAGAAAAAGGGAAGTTACAAGTTACCCAGACATTTCAAGGGTATGTTATCATAGATGCAAAAAGACAGATAGGCTCGGTTAAGGTAAAGGTTGACCTTGTCAGTGAAGATACCGGCCTAGGAGGTGACTGCCCACCGTAACTGCTTTAGTTAAGGTTTAATTCAGACCGTCCTTGGTGGTGACTTTAGGTCTGAGTCTGCGAGACCGCCATGCAGGCCTCCCCGAGCGGTCAGGTCAGCCTGTGGCTCCTTCGTCCGCAACTCCTAGAGGAACCTTTCTTCATCAGTTTCTGGATCCTTGGTCCCTAAACCCGCAAAGCCATGACTTGGACCTTTAAGGCACATCTAAGGGGCTGGCAAGCTCCTCACAGCATAAGAAAAGGGAGAAGGGGCAGAAAGTGATACTGAAGTGATAATCCCAATGACCAAGGTCAAAGCTGGCTGGGGGTAAGTTGCTGAAGGGCCACTATTTAATGGGAGTGTCGGTCTACGATCTCTGACCACATCTCACAGAGCGAGGTAGGATTCTGTAATTCAGGAGTTTCCTGATTTTAGGAAGGTATTATGGTATGTACACTCCTAAAGACCCCCAGTACAGCCTGGGACCGTCTTACATGATCAGATATATTGTGAAAGAACAAAAAATCAACTGGGTAAATGTGAAGATCTAATTGGCTTGATTAAGCGATTCATGAACTGGGCAGCATCCCATCTAGCAACTAGAGGTGCTCCCATGAGCTGTACAAGATGGGAGGTTCCTATAGGCAGAAGGAGGCTGGGATGGATTGTTTCAGGCAAGGACACCTCCCCTTAGGGCAGTGGTTCCCAACCTTCCTAATGCCGTGACCCTTTAATACTGTTCCTCATGTTGTGGTGACCCCCAGTTTCATTGTTACAAATTGAACATAATTAAAGCATAGTGATTAATCACAAAACAATATGCAATTATATATGTGTTTTCTGATGGTCTTAGGCGACCCCTCTGAAAGGGTCGTTTGATCCCCAAAGGGGTCGCGACCCACAGGTTGGGAACCTCTGCCTTAGGGGAAGTCAGGGGTGGGGTGGGGTGGGGTCCCCTCAGGCGGATTGCCTCACTAGAGTTGATCAGGACATGACAGACTAATTTGCTTAAGATCCCACTCCTGGGAGAGGCTGAAACTTCGATTGGGCTAGTTCAGGGGTGGACAAACTTTTTGACTCGAGGGCCACAATGGTTCTTAAACTGGACCGGAGGGCTGGAACAAAAGCATGGATGGAATGTTTGTGTGAACTAATATAAATTCAAAGTAAACATCATTACATAAAAGGGTATGGTCTTTTTTTTTTTTTTAGTTTTATTCATTTAAACGGGCCGGATCCGGCCCGCGGGCCGTAGTTTGCCCACGGCTGGGCTAGTTACTGAGTTTTGGTTTGGTGACCTGGCTTAGCACAAGTGACTCCATTTTGGCCCGTTGTTTCCTTTTTTAAACAGTATTCATATTTCCGCTGTGCACCGTGTGAATGCCCACAGTAAATGGGACAAAAGCTATAAAAAGCTTCGCCTCAAGTCAAAGTAAGCATTGGCACCAGATGAACAAAAAACGGGTTCCCGGATTTTTCTTGGATTTCAGGACTGCAGCTAAGGGACAGTAAGCTTGCACTGCCCGCCTCTCTTCTGCTTTGGGAGGTGTCGACGTAAAACGCCCAGAGCTGTGGGGAATGTCTGTAAGAGTTTATCCGAGCCAAAATTGATGACAATTGCTGAGAAAGAAGATCTCAAATGCTTCCCAGAGTAGCAGTTTGCAGGTTTTTTATATTTTTGAAATTAAGAAGGGAACTTAGAAAGATTGCTTGAAGGTGAAAGAAAGCAAGGAGGGACTGGCATGAAATGTCAGGGTAGTTAACAAGATCCTGTGCTCTCTGGAGGGTGGTTATGCCTTTGAGGGGTATTATTTCTGGCATTTTAAAAGTACGTTAACCTAGACACATAAGAACAGGGCTCGCTTAGAAACCATTCACTAAAGTTACTGGCCTAGGGCATGACTACCCAGCACGACCTGCCCAGCTAAAAACTTATGATCAGATCACCCTGCGAGGTTACTTTCCCATTTTGGTCCACTGAGGTGACATCATTTGTTTGTTTGTTGAGAGAGAGAGACAGAGAGAGAGAGAGAGAGAGAGAGAGAGAGAGAGAGAGAGAGAGAAACGATTTGTTCCTTTTATGTGTTCATTGGTTGCATCTTGGATGTGCCCTGACCAGAGATGGAACCTGCAACATTGGCGGATCTGACCAATGAGGCACCGGCCAGGTGACACCTTGAAGAGTCTGTCTGTTCATCAAAGGTAGGCAGGTCTGCAGATGGGTGTGGTACACAGCTCCCTCTTGTGACCGTAAGGGACGGCTCCTGATTTTTACTTACAAAAGCGATGCCTTGTCACTTTAAAATAAATTAAGTGCTGAAAATGTGAGCATCTCCTCCTCACTCCAAACAACCCCACCCTTCCCCCATCAGTCCCCTGGGAGTCCTTCTAATGCACACATGCACACATGCATACGAATAAATGGTTGATTTATTGGTGTGAGGTTTTTTTCTTCTTTTTTTCAGAGAGAGAGGGGAGAGGGAGAGAAAGAGAGAAACACTGATGTGATTGGCCTCCTGCACGTCCCCTACTGGGGATCAAGCTGCAACCTGGGCGTGTGCCCTGACCAAGAATCGAACCTTGACCTCCTTGTTCATAGGTCGATGCTCAACCATTGAGCCACCCCGGCTAGACTCCTTTGTCTTATCTCCACATAAGTGGATACGAATTCCATTGGGAATTGTGGCTGCGGATGATAAGGGACTGTCATCCTCCTAGGGCCTCTCTCTTGTCTTTTTTTTTTTTTGTAATCCTCATCCGAGGATATTTTTCCATTGAATTTGAGAGAGAGTGGGAGGGAGGGAAAGAGACAGAGAGAAAAACATCCATGTGAGAGAGATATATCAATTGGTTGCCTCCTGCATGAGCCTCAAGCAGGGCCGGGGATCTAGTCTGTAACCGAGGTACGTGCCCTTGACCAGAATCGAACCCGGGATTCTTCAGTCTGTGGGCCAGTGCTCTATCCACTGAGGCAAACTGGCCTCCCCTCCCCCCACCATCGGCCGCCCCCAAAGTTGTGAATGCTCCTCAACTTTAGCAAAATCCATTTAGCACCAGTTCACAAGACAGGGAGGGGAGCTGAACACAGCAGAGGGGAGGAGTATGGATCCAACTCTTTCTTGGCTGCATCGCTTCCAGGAACATAAAATACTAACAGATCTGCCCCAAAACGTTGCTCTGCAATGTCAGATACAGAGTCTGGAATGCCTCTTGTGAGGCCACCCAGTGCGATGCTGGGCAACTTCTGTCAAGACTGAGACAGACAGCCTTGTGTATTTTGATTTGGAGTGATATGAAGATATATCGTGAAGAAGGGAATGCACCACCACCACCACCACATTTCCAGGGGACACTTAAGAAACTCATACCAGGGAGGGAGGTAAGAGATCAACCAAAAGACTTATATGCATGCATATAAGCATAACCCATGGACACAGACAGTAGAGGGGTGAGGGCATGTGCTGGGGGGGCGGGGGGGAGGGGGGGAGTGGCTGGGGAGAGGTCAACGGGGGAAAAGAGGACATATGTAATACTTTATTTTTTTTTTCACCAACCTACATGGCTGCTTTTCCAATATGTAATACTTTAAACAATAAAGAATTTTAAAGGAAGAAAAGAAACTCATACCAGTGGTTGCTCAAGGGGAAAGTGGGAGAGAGACTTACCCTTGATTGCTTCTTCCTTTCTGCCGTTTGAAGTGTATGCTGTAAGCCTAAATGTCTATTAAAATTTTTAAAATTGAAAAACAAGTCAATCAACTATTGTTTTTCTCATTCAGGGGTATTCCTTTGATCCCAAACTCCGACAGTACTGAGAGAATTCAGGCAGATTGGAAGGCCTTCACTTTCAGGGTTTTTGCAAGACGGTGAAAATTATCCCAGTTCTTTGAAATCCAAAATGCATGAGGTGCTCCGGTTTCTCTGGGCTGCAGCCTGGCAGGAGGGGTTTAGGGAACTCTCTCTCATTCCAGAGTGTTTTCTGGCTGCCAGACACTTTACAAAAACGATTTGTTCCTCAACACTCTGAGGGAGATGGTACTAACCTCTCCATGGGACAGATTAGGACACTGAATAAGTGGCAAAGGATGGACTTGAAATAAAATTTGGCAGCTTCTGAAGTCCAAGCTCTTGGAGGAAAATGCCACTGCCTGGGCCTGTGTTGATTTCCGCTCCCTTTCCCCGGATCTGGAACAAGTTCTGTCTCCTCTGAGGGGTGAAGGAAGGGAAGCAGAAGCCACAGGACTGGGGAACTTGTCCACAGGCAAGGACTGAAGCTTCAGGAAATAGCAGACAGTGGCATTTTGAGAACAGAAATGAGACAGAAGGTGCCACTTGGCTAAGGCTCAGGTGTGCAAGGCAGCCAGCCCTTTGCCCCTGACCCAGGCAAAATCAGCACCCCCATTCATGAACCACTGCTTTCAGTAAATACGGGGTGAGTGCCAAGCACTGGAATGCAGCGGTAAGCCAGCACAGACAAGGCCCCCTCCTCATAGGGCTTACACTGAAGATTTGGCAGCCCCAGCCTCTTCCCATATACCCCTGACTCATACCACACAATTGATGGTGATAAGGTGCAGTGTGGAGGGCACCACCTGGAGTCAGATGGCCTGCTCCACCACTTACAACTGTGATTTGGGGCAAGTAACTTAGCCTCTTGTGACTCTGTTTGCACCTCTGTAAAATGGGTCTGATCATAACAACTACCTTAGGACTGTGTGAGAGTTCCATGTGGAAAGTTTTCCCCATAGTGCCTGTGATCGAAGCAACCCACACTTGATAAATAGTAGCTGTTACATTTATTTATTTATTTATTTATTTATTTATTTATTTATTTATTTATTTATTTATTTATTTATTTTAGTAGCTGTTACTTTTAAATACAAGCACTATGTTTCATGAGAACAGAAGCCGGATCTTCTGGTTTTTCACGGAGTCCCCAGTACCTAACACATACTAGTTATAGGGGCTCAGCTTAATGAATAGATGCATAGACTATGTGCTGAGAGCCACCGAGAGCGAGTCCCGGCCTTGGGGAGTGCCTGACCTAGGAGATGCTCCGCAGAAGAGATGCGAGATGTAAACTTGTTGCATGAATGCATGATGGGTGAAGAATGGCTATGGACCCGGAATAAACATTCCCGAGTGCCGAAACCCACGCGGGCATGGGCACACGCGGCTTTCCCCGAAGTGGCCACCAGAGGGCGCTGAGCGCGGCGGGTCTCAGCTCCGGATCCGGATTCACGCGCCCGTCCCTGGGCCTCCGCGCAGTGACGTCACATCCGCGCCTGGCGTCGCGCACCGGGGGGCGGGGCAGCGGAAGCCGAACATAAACAGCCCCGGAGTTTCTCGGGCCCAGGCTCCCGCTCGGCGGCGGAGGTCCCGGCCTGGGAAGTTCTCGCAGTGAACGGGAGTCGGGAGGCGTCGGGCTGGTCCGGCGAGAGCGGTAGGCGGGGGCTCTCGCGGACGGCCGACCTTCGGGAACGGCTCGGTCGGCCGTGCGGGTGACGGCGGCCGGCGACCCAGGCCGCGTGCGCAGGGCGGGGCGGCGGCGGGGCGGCCGCAGTGCCTTTCCTCGGCGGAGGACGCGGCGGGCGAGGCCGGGCAGCGAACCTCCCGGCCCCCGGGGCCTCTGTACCGGGCGGCCGCGGGAGGGGAGGGTGGCGGCGGGGGCGAGCGGGACCCGGGTGCGGAGCGCGGGCGCTGGGCGTCACGTGCGCGCGAAGTACATAGCTGACGTGTGTCCGGGGAAGTTGGAAATGACCTCAGTGCTTTTAAAAAATCAGTGATTTAGCTCAGACATTATATACTGACTGCCTGCCGAGTGTGATGCCCTGTTTGGTTCTTAGGGAAGAAACGGGTCCGTCTCTTGCGGAGGGTACGTTCTAGGCGGCGGGGCGGGGCGGGCGGGGACACAGTGATGAATGAGTCCCATGGTCGGACCCCAGGTGGGAAGCGCTGCGAGAAGAGGGGCGGGTGCATGGCAGGGGGGCAGTTGCCGGGTTCCGTAGCTCCGGGGCCACGTCGAGGGGTGAGCCTTGGGCAGAGGAGCGGAGGGGTGAGCCCCGTGGCCCCTGCGGAAACGCTAGGAGGAGGCGGAGGCGGGAGGGAACCGGTGTGTGATGAGGAGCCAGGAGGCCTGTGGGTGGGAGGGAGGCAGCAGGGAAGACGCAGGGTCTGGGTGCGTCGGCTTTCCCTGGGTGGAACGGGTACCGTTGCAGCGTTTGGGCCAGGGAACTGGCGTGGCGTGAATATCGGGGTTGAAAAGTCCACCCAGGCCGCAGTGGAGGCCGGTTTAGGAAGGGAAGCAGGGAGGCCTGTTAGTAACGGCTAAGTTCTAGGGCATCCCTGCGGCCATTAAAGTGGCGAACTTGAAAGATGATGATGATGACAGTTACCGTGGAAGTGTTCACGTTTTTGTGCTGAGCCCGGTGAGCGCGGGCTCCGCAGGCGTCAGCCTTTGCAGTCTCAGGGCAGCCTGTAGAGGGCGGTGTTTTCGGGGACCCTGCGGCTCAGGTCTGTTCAGCCAGAGGTGATGCGCAGCGCTTGCTGCTGAAGCCCTTTGTTGAAATGTGCAGCTCACGGGCATCGAGTACACTCACAGCCATCCCTTTCCGGAGCATTCCTACGTCTTCATTGCTATCGGCATCCTAAACCCAGGTCCAGCCTCGTTCCCATACATAGCTCAGGCAGCCAACTCCATCAAGGCCGTCATACCTAAATAAACGCCTAGCACGTGCCAGGCAGTGAATGAACTCACCGAGGGTTCTGTTCTCCCTGACCTAGTCGGGGAGGACCAGCGATTTGAGAAAGAAGCACCAGGTAACCATCGTTGTGGTCCTGAAGTCAAAGATACTGTTGAACATAAAGGCCGAACGCTTGCACCATTGATTCAGTCACTTATGTATTCAGTTAAGTGTTGAGTACTTACTGCAGACACAGTAGATCAGTGGTGCTCAACCTTCCTAATGCCGCGACCCTTTCATACAGTTCCTCATGTTGTGGTGACCCCCAATTTCATTGTTACAAATTGAACATAATTAAAGCATAGTGATTAATCACAAGAACGATATGTAATTATATATGTGTTTCCCGATGGTCTTAGGCGACCCTTGTGAAAGGTTCGTTCGACCCCCAGGGGTCGCGACCCACAGGTTGAGAACCGCTGCAGTAGATACTCATGTTTGTGGGATGGTTAGTTGGATACAGCTCCTTGACCCTGATTTCTCATTTTCTCTGGTGGTTGTCATTGGAAATGGTGGGACTGGGCCTGACCCACAAGAGGCTTTGGCAAATGCTGGTCTTTAGCTTTGTGACTTTCAGGAAGTCCCTTCCCTTGGGGGGGGCCTGTTTCCTGGTCCCTTTAGTAGGGGAACCAGATATTACACAAATGGACAGTGTTAAGAGATTGCATAAAAAGGAGCCTAACTTAGAACAGGGTGTCAGAGAAGGGCTCCCTGCAGTGGTGAGCCTCCTGGGAGAGGTGAGCTCAAAGCTAAAATTTGAAGGATGAACAGGAGCTGTCCTGAAGGAGAGGGGCGTAGGAGTGGAGCCAAGGATAGGGATTCTCCACACGGAGATCAGCGTGATCTGATCGTTCCCATACATAGCTCAGGCAGCCAACTCCATCAAGGCCATCATACCTAAATAAACGCCTAGCATGTGCCAGGCGTCCTGAGAGTTTCTGATCTGTGAGAAGTGGCATTGGGGGCCCATTCAGGAATTCCTCTTCTCAGCCCCTTGCTGTTTAAGCTCAGTTCCGTCATGGGGCTGCCAAATAGACCTGTGCCGACCTAGCCTCTGGACTGAGAGCATTTGCAGACCCAGCGTGGGAGGGGACAGTGGAACTACCTGCGGCCTCTCATTGTCCTGTTCATATTCTGTGTTGACTGACGGAAAACAAGAGGAGGGCCTTCAGATCCCAGATTTTACTCTTAGCCTTTCCTTTGGTCTTGAGGACACTCAGACGTAGTTGGGATCTCTGGGTGCCCTGGGGCAGCTGTTGCCTATTTTTGCCAAGCCTTGGTGTCCTCTTCTCAGAAATGGGAATGAAAACGGCTTTACCTCATAGGAGCATTTTGAAGATATGACCTAAGGCATGTGAAGCATGTAGTGCAGAGTTGGGTACTCAGTAGTGGAAAATATACGGAGGATTATATTATTAGAATTTAAATAAGAATACAGTAGTCTGGCATATTATAAAATACAGAAACTTCCTTTGTGTCTGCATGAGTTACCTTAGTTTGATCAAAATTGGATGAGTTACTGTCCTTAGGAGTTCTTTTAAAAAATCAAACAGGTCAAATGCTCATTTAAAAAGTGAAAAATAGCATGTACCTTGCTAATTTCTAGCCCTGTTGACTCAATGTAGGTGCAGTCAGGATTGGAAAAGATGCCAGCCCCAGCTGCCACATATGAGAGGATAGTTTACAAAAATCCCTCTGAGCACCACTACATGAAAGTCTGCCTGTAAGTTCAGTCTCCTAAGTTCTACTTTTTATTTTTTTATGAATCTGAATAGCATGAAATTTAATGCAATGTATTTTTTCTTTTCAATGTTTTTTACAGAGAATTTCAAGAACATGGGGTTGGACTGAATGTTGCACAGTTCAAACAGCTGCTTATTTCAGCCCTGAAGGACCTATTTGGGGAGGTATGGAATCGCTTGGTGAATTGGACCATTCCTAAGATCTTTGTAATAAATACTGAAAGAACATTTTTCCAAACATTTTAAACTTTGAAACCATATTTGAAATGTCAGAAATGATGAATATTTGGTAGGTATGTTCTGATATGCTTTTTAAAATATATATATTTTTTATTGACTTTAGAGAGAAAGGAAGAGGGATAAAAACATCCTATGTAATAAAACCCTAATGCAAATCAACTGAACTGTGGATCGACCAGTTGCTATGATGCACACTGACCACCAGGGGGCAGAAGCCAGGCTCATGGCTGGCAAGCACAGTGGCGGTAGGTGGGAGCCTTTCTTGCCTCCACGGCAGTGCTAAGGACCCCGAGGGGTCCCGGACTGCTAGAGGGCAGTCGGGGATGAGGAATCTCTCCCCCCCCCCCCCCCCCCCCCCCGCCAGTGCACAAATGTCATGCACCAGGCCTCTAGTCCAGCAGTTCTCAACCTCTGGGTTGCGACCCCTTTGGGGGTCGAACAACCCTTTCACAGGGGTTGCCTAAGACCATCAGAAAACACATATATAATTACATATTGTTTTTGTGATTAATCACTATGCTTTAATTATGTTCAGTTTGTAACAATGAAAATACATCCTGCATATCAGATATTTACATTACGATTCATAACAGTAGCAAAATTACAGTTATGAAGTAGCAACGAAAATAATTTGATGGTTGGGGGTCATCACAACATGAGGAATTGTATTAAAGGGTCGCGGCATTAGGAAGGTTGAGAACCACTGCTCTAGTCAATGATAAGAGAATCACTGATCGGCTGCCTCTTGTACACCCCCTACTGGGGATCTAGTCCGAAACTCAGGCATGACTGGGAATGAACCATGTCCTGGTTCATAGGTCTCAACACTCAACTACTGAGCAACACCAGCCAGGCTAACCTGCGTTCTTTTTGACAAGGAACTCATTTTTATGACAAATGTTTATTTTAGTGCAGTGCTATTCAAAGTACATTTGAGACTGACAGCTGATGGGGTTTTTTTGCCCATTTTAAAGATTCGTGGCTCCCAGTAGAATGTAAATTAGCACACATTTCCTTTACTGAGAAAGTCTCCCTGTGAACAAATCAGCTGAACTAAAAGGTGTGCTTACTGACATTGTTGATTTACATTCTGAGGCAGCTCCTTATCTTACCACGGACCAACAATTTGAGCAGTCCTGTGTTAGCATTCACTTGAAAGCAAGTGGAGTTTTGAGAGAGAACCAAGACAGATAATTTTCAGGAAGTTATTTCTTGATTCATATATTCTACCAAATGAAAATCTGCTAAGCATCTTATCAAAATTAAAAACTTTTATTCCACAAAATACTCAGTTAAGAGGATGGAAAGACAGATTACAGACTCAGGGGAAATATTTGCAAACCACATACCTGACAAAGAACTAATATCTATAATGTGTTAAAAAAAAACAACTCTCAAGCCCTAACCGGTTTGGCTCAGTGGATAGAGCGTCGGCCTGTGGACTCAAGGGTCCCAGGTTCGATTCCAGTCAAGGGCATGTACCTTGGTTGTGGGTACATTCCCAGTACGGGGTGTGCAGGAGGCAGCTGATCGATGTTTCTCTCTCATCGATGTTTCTAACTCTCTATTCCTCTCCCTTCCTCTCTGTAAAAAAATCAATAAAATATATTTAAAAAAAAAACAACTCCCAAAACTCAAACTACAATTAAGACCAAACAGTACAATTAAGGAAATGGGTAAAAGACATGAATAGACATTGCACTCAAAAGGATGTACAGTTGGCAAACAAGCACATGAGTGAAAAGATACTCAGTATCATTAACCATTAGGGAAATGTACATTAAAAACACAGTGAGCCGTGGCCTGGTTGCTCAGTTGGTTGAGAGTCGTCCCAATAGACCAAGGTAGCAGATTCGAGCCCGGGTCAGGGCACATACAAGAATCAACTAGTGAATACATAAATGAGTTATGTATTGGGCAGATCCATGTTTCTCCCTCCCACCCCACCCCTTCCTCTCTCAAGGCAATTAAATTTTTTTAAATACAATGAGATAATGCTACACATCTAGAAGAATGACTGAAATAAAAAATAGAGATAACACTAAATGCTGGCGAGGATGCAGAGAAACTGAATTATTCATTCATTAGGTTGTAGGAATATAAGATGTACATCCTCTTTGGAACACAGTTGGGCAGTTTATTTTTTATTTTGAGAGCACCTTTATTAAAGCTGGGGGCAGTGAAGCAAAGAAGGGCCTAGGATAGAAGAAGTAATAGGCTAATTTTTAGGTTGATAATTTTGTACGGCCTGCAAATAATGCTATAAATATCCAAATGGCCTTTGGCTGAAAAAAGGTTCCCCATCCCTGTCTTAGACTAAACATGTACCCATCATAAAACATAGCAGTTGCACACCTGAGCATTTATTCTAGAGAAATGAAAAGAACTTTCCACCAAAACTTGTATATGCATGTTCATAGCAGCTTTATTAGTAAGAACCTAAAAGTAGAAATAAGTCAGATGTCCTTCAATGGGTGAATAGTTAAACTATAATATATAATACACTCATACTATGGAATATACTCAGTAATAAAAAGGAACAAACTATCGATACAACAACTTGACCAAATATCCAGAGAGTTTTACTAAGTGAAAAGCCAATCCCAAATGAAATGGACTGGGTGATTTCATTTATATTATGCTCTTGAAATAACATAAATGTATAAACTGGAGAAATTTAGGAGTAGGTGTGGCTGTAAGGGGATAGAAGGAAAGAGCCTGTGGTGGTGATATAGCTCCTTTTTTAAAAAAAGTATATTTTTATTGATTTCAGAAAGGAAGGGAGAGGGAGACAAAGATAGAAACATCAATAATGAGAAAGAATTACTGATCGGCTGCCTCCTGCACACCCCCTACTGGGGATCGAGCTCACAACCCAGACATGTGCCCTTGACCCAATCAAACCTGGGACCCTTCAGTCCGCAGGCCAAAGCTCCATCCACCGAGCCAAACCGGCTAGGGCAGTGGTATAGTTCTTTATCTTGATTGTGGTGGTTACATGAAACTACCTATGTGATAAAATTGCAAAGAAGTATGCATATGCACACACATAAGCAAACAAAGATGAGTGCATATATAAACGGTAAAATCTGAATAAACTCTGGTTTATCAATTTCAGTTTCCTGGTTTTAATATCGTACTATATTATACAAGATGTTAGCATTGGGGGAGACTGGGTAGAAGGTGCATGGAACCTTCCTGTACATTTCTTTGTAATTGCCTGAGACTCTAATTTTTGAAAGTCAAAGGTTTAAGAAAAAACTTGTGGTGGTGAACAATACAATATACAGAGAATGTGCCCTGCTGGTGTGGCTTAGTGGTTGAATGTCGACTCATGAATCAGGGGGTCACGGTTCAGTGATTCCCAGTCAGGGCACAGACCTGGGTTACAAGCTCCATTCCCAGGTAGGAGCAAGCAGGAGGCAGCCAGCTGATTATTATTTATTTTTCATCATTGATGTTTCTATCTCTCCCTTTTCCTTCTCTCTGAAATCAATTTTAAAAACAATAACAATATACAGAGACTGTATTCTAGAATTATACACCTAAAACCTATATAATTTTATTAACCAATGTCACCCCAATAAATTCAATAAAAAATTAAATGATTTTTTTTTTTAATTTAAGAAAAAATCTTTGTATCCTTTCCATGTCAGGTATAAAACCTGGCTCCTGGGGAGATAGCTATAAATCGACACGGCCTCTGTCTCATGGACTAATGGTCTTGATTATGTTGGGTAGGCAACCAGGTTGAACAATAAATGGCAAAAAAATGATGACTATTATGAAAGGGGAAATATGTGGGACCTGTATGTGAGAGAGCAAAGCAAGTGATTGAGCTTCATCTTGGGGATCTGGAGGGAACAATTTAAATGAAGACTTGAAAGGTGAAGAGGCATTAGCAATGTGAAGAGTTACAGGAAGAACATCCCAGGCCGTGAAGAGTTATAAATACTCCAGTGCGGGAGGGGGGGGGGGAGGTTGGGCGTTAATGGGGGGGATGAGGACACATTTGTAATACCTTAACTAATAAAAAAAAAAAAAATGCTCCAGTGCCATTCAGTAAAATACTGCTTCTTTTTGGAGGAGGAAAGCAATTGACAGGATTAGTTACTAGATTCTAGACCAGGGGTGGGCAAACTTTTTGACTCGAGGGCCACAATGGGTTCTTAAACTGGACCGGAGGGCTGGAACAAAAGCATGGATGGAGTGTTTGTGTGAACTAATATAAATTCAAAGTAAACATCATTACATAAAAGGGTACGGTCTTTTTTTTTTTTTTTTTTTTAGTTTTATTCATTTCAAACGGGCCGGATCCGGCCCGCGGGCTGTAGTTTGTCCACGGCTGGCCTAGACTGATGAAGGTAATAGTCTGCTAATAGCATTGTCCCATACTTAGGTTGACGCTGCCTTACCCTTGGACATCCTAACCTACGAAGAGGAGACCTTGTCAGCCATATTGAGAATATGTAGCAGGTACGACAAACAGCATTTCTAGCATAACGGAGCAGAGATGGGTGGGGAACTAGAACCAAAATGCTCTTTTCTGAGAATAAGAAGAGCTTTGTCATTGTGAACTCTGAGCAGCTTTTGGAAGTTTAAACTGGGGAGAACATGAACATTCACCTAGCAGGAGCTTACACCCTAGAGAGCAAAACGTGGATTTGCTTACAACTGTAGTGTTTCCCAATTGATGGTGATGGTTGCAACTTCAGAGATATAGCCCTAGCCGGTTTGGCTCAGTGGATAGAACATTGGCCTACAGACTGAAGGGTCCTGGGATCGATTATGGTCAAGGGCACATGCCCAGGTTCCAGGCTCAATCCCCAGTAGGAGGTGTGCAGGAGGCAGCCGATCAATGATTCTCATCATTGATGTTTCTCTCTCTCTCCCTTCCTCTCTAAAATTAAAAAATATATTAAAAAAAGAAATTAGTATTATTTTAAAATTCAGAAATACATATTTTGGAAACATTTCTAATTGTGGTTCATTGTATTCTCTGCCGGTAGTGTACTGTGCTTTAAAGTTTTCTCATTTAAATTGAGTTTTCTGAGCTGTCACAAACAAAACTACTTGGGAGATGTTGCAGGGACACATCTTTATGCTTTCTCAATTTTTCTGCAGTGGCCTTGTCAGATTGTGGAGCTCTTTGACCCTGTTAGGATCCTATAAAGGCAAGAAGTGTGCCTTCAGAGTGATTCAGGTAAAGACTATTGCTTCACATATTCCAAACAAGGCTGAGTAGTGGATCAAACTGCTTTTTAAAATGTGTTCCATTTTTCTGCTTGTATAACTCTAGTTTGGTTACTGTCATCCAGTGGGGAGGGAGGGGAACCCAGGCATTCATTGCTTCTGGAAACATGAGGCAAAGCACTTAGAGTTTAGATTGTATGGGAAGAGTTTTGGGATAAAACTTGGAACCTTGTGGAGAAATCTTAACTTTCACTTACTGCATAATGCCTAGTGACTTGTGTATTGGCATGCTCTTTCTGAGCTCATCATGACCACTTGCTTATCTATGGCTACCTCTCAGAATGCTTGTTAAAATGCTACTGCGTCAGCTTGGCTTATTCTGTAAGCTAGGCATGTTTCTACATTGCCCTGCGTTTCAGTGCAATTTTCTCCTGATAACTGTGTAAACATTTTTCTTTCTATTATAGGTTTCTCCATTTCTCCTTGCGTTATCTGGTAATAGTAGGGAACTAGTATTGGATTGAATGGTCTTCAATTTCAGAAACATTCCTCTGCTCTCAAAACTATCTTTTGGTGCCAGCATAATGCTTGATGACTGAAACAGGCTCAGCGCTGCTGTTGATGGAATTTGAGGGTGCCGAAGATGTTCCCCGTAATTTCCAGCCGTCGTCTTTGGTGGTGTAGCCTTCAGAGGAGAATCTGCCTGAACCAACCAGTTGTAAGCAGGCAGCACTTTCAGCATATGCACATCCGAGTTGGAGACCGGGCTGAACTCAGCAGAGCCTTCACACAAAGGGATGTGGTTGCCTTCTCAGAACTAACAGGGGATGTTAATCCTTTGCATTTAAATGAAGATTTTGCAAAGCACACCAAGTTTGGAAAGACAATTGTGCATGGAGTTTTGATCAATGGACTTATTTCAGCTCTCCTGGGGACTAAAATGCCAGGCCCAGGCTGTGTATTTATTTCCCAGGAAATTCACTTTCCAGCCCCTTTATATGTTGGAGAAGTTGTTGTAGCTTCTGCAGAAGTGCAAAGGCTGAAGCGGTTCATTGCGGTTATTGCTGTGTCATGCTTTGTAAGAGAAAGTGAAAAGACTGTTATGGAAGGCTGCGTGAAAGTTATGGTCCCAGAAGCTTCCAAGCCCTGAAATATGTGTTTAAAGATGCAAGCTCAGGCATCAGTGTTACTGTTACTGAAGAGCCTCTGAGGAAAACGGATTGCTGCTCTTCAACGAGGAGTGGCCAGCAGACCCAGCAGCCCACAGTGGGGGAGGCAGCAGGTAGCGAGGGGTTCACATGCCCACTTTCTAATTCGGCCTTATGTTTCATACAGATGAGTCTATTTATCATCTAAGTTTGTAAATTTGAAAAAATATGGGGAAAGTTATCATTTAGCTCAAGGTTCTAATTTTAGGATTTCAAACCAAGTTAAATTTGCATTTGGATAACACAAACTTACCTATATCTGCATAGAATAAATTTCTCAGTGAATTTATAGCTAGGTAGCATTTAATTTTTGACAGCAATTAGAAGAGGAGTTGGGTAATCTTTGAACACCTGTCTTTACCAATAAATATTTAGATACTGTTCTTCAGTAGTTTCTGGGTCAGAGTGTTTTGTAATTTGTTACTGTTTATACCAGGATGGCATCTTGCTTAACCTTCAAGTGGAACGTGCCTCTCAGATGGTTTCTTGTTATCAGAGAAAGATTTAAAGTCAGTTATTTAAACTCTTGGTCTAATCTACAAAATGGGGGTAATGACACCTACCACAGGATTGTTGGAGATACAAATAGCAAAGCACAAGGCCTAGCCTATAAACAGTAGCTACTACTATTGTTCCTTCTCCCCTGTGAATGAGGTTAGAGGTTTTCCTGAGTTTAAAGCTAACTGGCCTGCAGGTATACAGGCCAGTCTTTCAGGATGTCAACTAAGCTCTTGGTATTTTAAACCTGGAATAGTTCTTGAGTGCAAAATTTCTATTTTAGCAATCCAGGTTATTTCTCCCTCCCTTGATAATGTGGACCCCCCCCTCCCCCCCCCCCCCCCCGTATATAAATAATATATACCTATTGTAAAAAATTTTATAAGAAATAAAAAGTATAAGGAACACCGTGGAGGCCACATTCTTCAGAATTGGGGGGCATTAAAGAGAAAATGTGCCTAATGTGTTAGTATTCCATAGTCATCCCCAACACAGCTAATGCTTTTAAGACAGTCTGTAACGGAACATGCATGTGGCCCACCTGAATGACTCTGACCATAGCTAGATGCTTTGATCAGGAAAGTAAGATCAAGTGTAATTGGTTGGATCAACCCACATTTCCTGGAAAAGGGTTTTTTCTCCTGCTAGTAGATCAATAACTAGATTTTTATTTTAGTTTTTTACATTAAGGGGATCAGTTAAATGGATTACTTGAAAGAATTCTAGTCACTAGAGGGCAGTGATGTGTATAAGGTATTTTTAAACTTGTTTAATATTGTACCATACTCTAGTTTGTGACTGAAGTAAAAATAATCAAAATCAATGTGAGAAACAAGGGTGCCATTCTCATGCATTTCAGAGTGGGCAGCATTCACAGGCTCAGATCCACCGGAAGAAGACTTGCTGATAGATAAAACACTGCACATGTTGAAAATTTGATATACGTTGAAAAAATGGGGAACTTGCACAAAATGTGGACTGAAGCCCACATTCAAATTCTATAGATCTCATTCTCTGACTTAGTAGCAGTCTTGAAATGGAGTGTGATATCATCATTAATACTAATAGCTACCATTTCTTCAATACTTAATGAGCCTGTTTTCTACATTAATCCTTTGAACAACTTTGTGAAGTTAAACTTATGTTGTCCTATTTTATAGGCAAGGAAACAGACTAATGCTGTGTGACTTGCCCAGGGTTATACAGCGGGTATGCAGGAGAGCTGGGATTCAGACGGGCCTGCCTGGCTCCAAACATTTCTTTTTTACATCACCCTGTGTCTTATAATGTTCCCATTACTAAAGCAATGTCAGTTTCTATAATAGTATCTTTTTATGGCCATTAAAAGTATCTGGAGACATCATTCTATAGAATTTTTTCTTATATTCAGAATGTTCTAGATCTTATTCCCTGCTACAGTTGTAGCATTTCCCTCTATATATTACTTTATGCCTTCCACCCATACCTATTCTTGCCCCTTTTCTAAGTTGACATTCAGTGATTATTTGTCTCCAGAGCAGATTTACTGAAAGAGTTATTCTAAAGATGAAAAATTATGTGCAGGCCAAATATTTGGGGGTAGGTGGGAAGGGGTGTCAGAACTGGCTGTTAGCTGATTTATATTGTATAACTCAAAAGTATTTTCTCAAGCTCATTTCCTTTTTCTTTAATGCTCCCTAGGCGTCATGATCTTTGATCTCTATAAATCAGTACAAAGTTGAATAGATGAGTAGGCAAGAAGTTAGGGATGCTTCTCTGTAAATGATAATTTGTTATTTTTACTCAGAGCCAAGATTTTCAAACCAGCTATGTTAAAGCTGGCAATAAGAAAAACTAGCGGGTTGGCTTTTTCATTTTGAATCCTGTCCGGGTAAGCTGCTGGAAAGAATGACTTCTAATGAAAGTGTGGGTGACCCTGAAATTAGGAAATCTTCCAGATAACAGGGATGGCTTTGACCATGTGAGGTCACACATGGAAGTGAGTACAAATGACTGACTAAAATAGCAGGCCAAAGTGTACTAGCACTTTCCACATAGGGGCATTATAAGACTACAATTTATGCAATGTTTGATTGTCACAGGAAGATATACTCATCTTAAGCAATTTCAGCCTAATGTACTGGAAAATTGCTTAACAGATTTTTATATTCTATTAGAAACATTTCCACATTGGTAATATGTTTCTTTTTCTGAGCAGCAAATCTTGAGTAACAGTGGAGAAAGCCTCACCACAGCCACCATTCATCTTGTGGACTTGACTTGTATATTCATCTAGAAAAACAAGAAATTGCTAAATGCACGCTGGTACCTCTTAGGTAACCACAGGTTTTCAGTTTGTGCTAAATTACTAATTTTTTTAATGTTCTTAGAGTATGATTCAGAGTAATTTACTCCCAAAGAAAATTGCTATTAAATTACATCTATTAAATTTTTATGTTAAAACATACTCCACCAAGGGCTGTCACTCTGAGCAGCTGTGCCACTCTGAATGCCTCATGTGTTGGCAGAATTTATGAACTGGCTCTGTCTGAGCAGAATGGGAGCACTGTGGAATGTCTCTTGGGCTGCTCTTGAACATCTCCAGGGCCCCAGATGTTTTGCTTCCTTTGTTCTTGGCTTGTCTTCATTTGGGTTACAAACACAGCAGAGAAGAATTCTCAACGTCTTCAGTGAAACTTCAGCTTGGAGCAAAATCAACTTGAAGAAATTTAAGTTCAAATCACAGGAAAACCCAAAACGAATGTTGACACTGCATGAATAGAAATGGATTAGTAGGAGGTCCCATAGTCAATTTCTAGGTGCCTCTTAGCTCTAATAGTTTACATGACCTTTGAAACCTTGGGGATATTCCTCTGCAATGTGATGGGCAATATCAACACGTAAGAGAAATAAGATCAAATTTGAGTTGAATTTTGTTTTTCTATCCAGATCATGAAGTTTCTAGTCGTCAGGAAATGAAAGCACCAGGAGAAAATAAATGGCAGCTCCAAAGTCCCTCCCTCCCAGAAGAGAAGGTGCACCCAAGCACCAGTGTTAGGATTGTCTGTCTGAATATTTAAAGAAATAAAGTCATTTTGAGTCTGGAGGCGATGCTGCTTAGGAAGCACTGAGTTTTCCACAAGCTTCTATGATGTGATTTGTGGAGCAGTTGCCAGGTCTAAAAGCATCCTCACTAAAACTCATCTTCAGCCCATCTGGCCAAACGTCAAGTTATTAGATAACCTTTGGGCCATCTAACATTTGGCAACATACAAGGATATATAAATCTTTTGTTGCTTCCTGCCAGCCCTGAGTAGTAGTGTATGTGGCAAAACTAAGGTCCTGCATAATGCATTAGCTTTGCTCAGACTGAGACTGGAAGAAAAGCTAATTTGTTATTCCTGGGGAGGGTTCCCCCCTTGCTGTGTGAGCCACTTCAAAAGCCAAACAGGTGTTGAGGCAGTTGTAGGGTTTGGGGCCTGGTCTCCAGTGAATCTAGGGATCCAGTTAAGTTGAAGGTCCTAAGAGGATCTCTGACAAGGCACTGATTTGAGAAGATGAAAATGAAATTACAAGGTTCACCATAGCCTTTATTCTGAGGGGCTTAGTTCAGGCAAGAATTTCCAGAGAAAGGGAATGGCTAGACTGAAAGTTGGTTTCTGGTTTCATTCCATCCAATATCTGGTTTCTCACTTTCAGTTTCCTTTTCCCAGTGAGGAAGACTAGACAAGGCTGTTATTTTATGACCTTTGCAACTCATTGTATGATACTGTTTTTTTTCCCTAATCATACAAGTAAATTATCTCCATTAGAGAAATTTTGAAAAACAGGAGAGCATAAAAATGGAAAGCATCGTGCTCCCACTTTCTAGGTTAATATTTTGGTGTTTTTCGTATAATATACATTTTTAAAACTTGGTATCATACAAATGCATATACAGTTGACACTTGAACAATGCAGGCGTTAGGGACACTGACCCCCATGCAGTTGAAATTCCATAAATAACTTTTACCTGCCTCAAAACTTAACTACAGTCAACCCTTGGTATTGGATTGGGTCCAGGACCCCGCCATGGGTACCCAAATCTGCAGATGCCCAAGGCCCTTATATAAAAAGGCATAGAAAAAAGCATATAGTCAGCCCCCTGCATCTGCAGATTCCAACCATGGATCAAAATACTGTTTTTGGTCTATAATTGGTTCAATCTATGGATGCAAAACTGGAGGTACTGAGGGTGGACTATATTTATTGAAAAAAATCCAGGGATAAGTGGATCTGCACAGTTCAAACCTGCGTTGTTGAAGAATCAACAGTGTTGTTTTTTTTCCTACCATTATATAAAGAGCATTTCTTAACATCGTTACATATTCTTTGATAATCTGATTTTTAATCTTATTTTTAATAATGGAAAAATATTCCATTTATGATTAACCATGATTCGTCCAGTTCCCTCTTGTTAGATCCTTATCCTCATGCTGTATATTTCCACTGATGTCTGATTATTGCCTTAGGATACCCTCCTAGATATAGAATTACTGAGTGAGAACATTTGCAAAGACCTTGATAAATCTTGTTGAATCCCAGCACCAGACCTATTACATGGTAAGTACTCAGTAAGTACTTGTTGAACGAACAAGTGCCTTTAGAAAGGTTGGAACATTGCAGAGTCCCACCAGCAGGATGCCAGAAGAACTTTGGCATGGCCAGTGCACATGATTGGAGAATTGATTAAAGCAGAATTTGGGTATGTGTGATTCTGGCAATGAAATAATCCATTTGCATGAAAAAATAAAAGTTACAAGTTGAATCCTCTCTAAGTGATGTAAGATTTTGTTTTAACAGACTGATGCTTTTAAACATTCTGGGCCTGGCCAGCATGGCGCAGTGGTTGAGCTCGACCTGTGAACCAGGAGGTCGTGGTTCAATTCCCAGACAGGGCATATACCGGGTTGTGGGCTCGATCCCCAGTGTGGGATGTGCAAGAGGCAGCCTATCAATGATTCTCTCTGATCACTGATGTTTCTATCTCTCTCTCTCCCTCTCCCTTCCTCTCTGAAATCATTTAAAAACAATTAAAAATAAATAAATACACTCGGACAGAAATGGAATGCAGGAAGAGTTCGGATTATTTTAGGACTGAGTCAAGAAGTTCCATGCTTTCCTCCTCATATCTTTATCCATTGGGTTTTGGCCCCTACGTCACTCTGTCAAGGCTCCTTAGCCACTTAGAATTGCCCAACAATCCCATTCAGTTTGAGATCTGGAGACAGTACCCGTTAGATACTAGCCCAGTGGTTCTCAACCTTGGCTGCACATTAGAATCACCTGGGAATCTTTTTAAAATCCTGATTTCTGGGCCTCATCCTCCAGAAATTGTTTCTTTGTTACTAATGTTGTGGCCCCACCCCATAACAAAGAAACAAAATTTCCAGAGGATGAGGCCCAGAAATCAGGATTTTAAAAAGATTCCCAGGTGATTCTAATGTGCAGCCAAGGTTGAGAACCACTGTACTAGGCCTTTGCTGTGTTATCAAATTTTGGGGTATTGGTGGTGGGGGTGTTACTAAGAAACATTGTTTTCTTGTCTGAAATGTAGAAATTTAGGGGATACAAAGGTAAGAGTTAGAAGCCTGTTATATGAACTGAAGGGAAGGAAGAAAGTAATATTGAGCTTTTATTATATGCCAAGCCCCTTCCCATCCTACTTCATTCTTCATATCAACCTTTCCATACAAGTATTATTTCTATTTTACACATGGGGAGCTCGGCTCAGAGAGGTTGAGTAACTTCTTCAGGGTCACACAGCTGGAAATGCCAGAGCCCTGGAGATCCTGGTCATCTAATTCCAAGTCTAACTCTGCATCATCCTGGGGTGCTGCCCTAGGAGAGAGCAGGGTGGGTGGGATTTCTACGTGTATGTGTGTGTTGGGGGTGGTGGTGGGGGGAATAAAGGATAAAGGGGTAGGGTAGGGGCACTGGTAAGGAGTGCCAGTATTGTGGCCTTGGGTTCAGACAGACTGTGGGACAAATTTGGGGCCAAGAAGTTGGACGCAAAGTTCTCTGGCACTGGGTTTGAGATTCTTCATGAGGACCCCAAGTCTGAGGGATCTTGTTTGGGGGTGCTCAGGGTTGAAGGCCTGTGGACTGAGCTAAGAGCTGGACCAAGGGTAGAGGCTGGGAGTCCCTGGGCCAGTGCCCAGTTTTTAAGGTTCCCAGTTAATCGAAAGAGCTTGGGTCTGAGGGTTCTGGAGTCCAGGGGCTCCCACTGTGAGGTCTAATTCTGAGGGCCCCGCTCTTAGGTTCTTGGCTCTGAAGAGTGAGGTGCAAACATGCCCTTAAAACCTGACTTTGAGAGACTTGTTTTTAGAAAATCTCTGGATCTACAGGGCGCAGACTGAGGGTCCCGTCCTGAAGGCCTTTTTTCTGGGCCTTAGGGTCCTTGGGTCTGAAAGGCCTGGGTGGGAAAGGTCCAGCGTAAAGGTTTCAAGTCTGACAGTCCAGCTTCGGAGGGCATTATGTGTCAAGCCCAACACTGAGCGGCTTGGTTTGGGGGACCTGTGGGCCTGAGGGTCCCTGGATCACAGGGCAGAGGACCCGGTGTCCTCGGATCTGAGGATCTCTGGAGGTGATGCTTAGGGAGGGTGAAGTGTCCGCGGGCCCGAGGGCCAGGGCCAAGCGCACCACCCGGTGTGCGGAGCGGCGGCAAGGACCTTGGAGAAGAGCGCGTCCAGGCAGCGCCGACTGATGCCTTCGGCGCTAGGACCCCGCGGGAGGCGGCGGCGCGAAGTGTGGCCAGTGCTGAGAGCAGCGGCGGCGCGGACGGGCGGCGCTAGGACCCCGCGGGCCGGGCCGGCGGGTGGCGGCGGCGCGTGGGGCGGCGCGTGTTGACAGCGGCGGCGGCGGCGGAGGAGCCGGGCAGGCGGGAGTCGGCGCCTGTGGTTCCTGCCCCGGGTCCCGACGCGGTGGCGGACGGGCGTCCCGGGATGGCCTTCATGGAGAAGCCGCCGGCCGGCAAGGTGCTGCTGGACGATACGGTGCCGTTGACAGCAGCCATCGAGGCGAGCCAGAGCCTGCAGTCCCACACGGTGCGCGGCCCGCCCGGCGGGCCCGGGCCCCGAGAGGCGGGGAAGCCCGGGCGGGGACGGGGCAGGGGTCGGCGGCCCCGGCCGGAGGGCTTTGGGTGGCGGGGGTTCTGGGTCTGGGTCCGGGGCCCGAGCGATCCCTGAGGTCCGGAAGGGGGGAGGGATCGCAGCCCCCAGGGCCAGAGAGCGGGAGGGGCGCGGCGGTGCCCCGGGGGGACTCCGAATTGGGGGTGCTGTTGGGGCCCCGGGCCCCACCTTGGGCCGGCGGGGTAAGCAGACCACTCGGGACCCGCTCATCCACTTCTGCCCGCCGCCAGCCTCCTCTTTGGGGCCGCGGAGTTTCCCCCCTTCCCGCCGGGGTCTGAGTGGTGGGATGAGGGTGCCGGGCCACATGCAAACAGGGCTCCGGAGCCCGCTCGCTGGGCCCGCGGGGCGGCGGCGCCGGGGCGTGCCGCCGGGTCCCGGTCAGGTGCTGGGCCTTGGCCCGGCTGGGCTCGGGGAGACCGCGGAGCAGCCTGGGGTCCTGCTGAGGCAGGTGTTTGCATGTGCTCCTGCCCGGCGCTAACCTGCTATTTAGTGGGCAGCGGCAGCGATCATTGGAGTTTAAAATCCACTGGAGTCGCATAAAGGGGTAATAGGTCCTCATAGTAAACACAGGCAGAGTTCCTTTCTGTTACACATGCTGTCTTTTATGTGGCTTTAAACCCATGGTGGTTTTCATTTGCCGGTACCTTTTTTGGAAAAGCACACCATCCATTATAATTTACAAGTAATGAACCCCAGAACCAGGAAAGGAAACAGGAGCTGCCAGCCGGTGGGACTTTGGGAAATAATGAATGGGAAGAGAGGGATTCCTTAAGTTGTAGTGTTTTGTTTGGTCACCAAATCAGATTCCGGCTCGCAGGCTTGTTTGTTTACCACTGCAGTGTGTTTGGGGTTCATCATCTGGAGGCTCGGGCCCCACAATAGCCTTCTGTTTCTCTTTTTGTTCAAGCTGTTCTGGTGGCTTCAAAGAGACCTTTTATCCTGTTGTATTAAAGTGGGACTTTTTGAACCTCAGTTTCCTCTTCCGACAGCTATGCTTCGTAGGGCTTGGATTGTTCAGTGTTCATTTCCAGTTAGGAAAAGGAGCGTGTTTTTGTGTTTTTTTTTAATATGATACTTCTGTTGTTTATAGTTTTTTGTTGTTAATCCAGGATATTTTCCCATTGATTTTAAAGGGAGTGGAAGAGAGAGGGAAAGACAGAAAGAAATAAGGATGTGAGAGAAACACATGGATTGGTTGCCTCCTTCACATGCCCAGACCCAGGGCCTGGACCAGGGGAGGAGCCTGCAGCCCAGTGCCCTTGACTGGATGGAACCAGGACCCTGTGGTCCACCGGCTGGCACTCTATCCACTGAGCCAAACCGGCTAGGGCAATGATCGTATTTTTTAAGGTACATTTTATTTCATTGTGCATATCTTTAATCCTGTTCTACAGACTTGTGAGAAGGTGGTATATAGGACAGAATTTGTTAAACTCTATAATTTGTGTTAAGGGAGTGTGAGTTAAGGGTTGAAATCCATGGTAGGGAGTCAAGAATAAATTCTTTTCTAAATGTTTTTAAAAATTTGGTTGATTGATTTTAGGGAGAGAAACAGTGATTTGTTGCTTTACTTATTTATGTATTCGTTGGTTGGTTCTTGTATATGCCCAGCTGGCAATCATACATGCAACCGTGGCATATCTGGACCACGCCCTCACCAACTGAGCTACCTGGCCATGGCCAAGAATAAATTCTGCTATTAAATTAGATTTTTGACTTGACTGTGGACAAGTAAATCTTATAACCTTTTAAGAAGTGGAGTTGAGTCTTTTAAGTTTATTTTGAACTGAGAATAAAGAAGGAGTTGCTTGTAAATGCCCACAGATCACTTCTTCCAGGAATCATCATTCCATGATGGCCTGCCCCAAGCCACGTGCTCACCTCTACCTTAACGTTGACCAGTTTATTCTGTACTAACTTCTCTCTCTCTCTCTTTTTTTTTTAAGCAAGCAAGAATTTATTGACCACAGCAAAAATATATTAGGACAGTGAAACAAAGAAGGGCATGGAAGTGGCAGCAGGAGAGCCTTAGGCAGGGCTGCCTGACTCACTGGGAAGTCAGAGGAAAGGAGGGAAAAGGGGCCTTGGAGACAGATTGAGGGGGTTAGTCCAGGACAAGCTGCTGCTGCCCATTGCTCCCCTGGTTGCAAATCTCATGGGGTCCCTTAGAGGTTAGAGCAGCCGTGGGCAAACTACCCGCAGGCTGGGTCCAGCCCGTTTGAAATGAATAAAACTAAAAAAAAAAAAAAAAAAAAGACCGTACCCTTTTATGTAATGATGTTTACTTTGAATTTATATTAGTTCACACAAACACTCCATCCATGCTTTTGTTCCGGCCCTCCGGTCCAGTTTAAGAGCCCATTGTGGCCCTCGAGCCAAAAAGTTTGCCCACCCCTGGGCTAGAGGATATGGAGGTGGGGGTGGGGGTGGGCGGGGCGAGGGGTGCGAAGAAGAGGGGGAATGGAATCCCAGCCTGAGCTGCACCAGTTGGGCAAACCATTAACTCTAAGTGTCCTTGGTTTAAGGAAGATAGGATGTACTAGGTGTTTATCCGGCTCAGTTTCCCGATTCCACTTGTCTGGGAATTTTCCTAGCTTCTTACTATTCTATAACATTTCCCCCTCAGGGACTTCCACCCCTAAAATCTGTTAGGGTTGACGAGGGAGAAGGGTCTGTTTTCAGTAATTGCTTCCTGCTGATAATGGTATATGTTAGGGTATGGAAGTCTCTCGCCATGTCTGATCTAAGGGAGACAGGGGAATGGGATCTGAGACTGCAATAGAGTGACTGGTGGCTGTTTCTTCTAAAGTAGGGATGGGCTGGAATTCCAGAAGTGTCATCATTTGACACAGAGGTGGTGATGTAGATACATGGTTTGTCACGGCACCAAAAAGATGTTACTGGCTAGATGAGGAGACCTCCGTTCTTGTCTTCTGGGAGGGGTTGGGCGGGGCAGGGGGTGGGGGGGAGAGGGGAGAGTGCCTGTAGGCTGTGAGAGGAGGGATACTTCTTGTTCATTTTTTGGTCCCAGTCCCTGGCATCTGAGGATTTCATTTGCGTTTGTTGAATGATTAGTAAATGAATCACAACCTTACTTGGCCTCTCCTTCTGTTCGTGTAAAATGGTAGGGATGAAAATTGGGACAACATCGTATCTGAGGCGCTAAGTTAAGGGATCAGTGCTTCAGCAAAGTGGTAAAAGATGTAATAGAATTCCTTTTCTATTGCAGAGCTTTTCTTTAAGGAATAAAGTAAAATAATTGAGGCTAGAGAGAATGGCTGTTCCTGTAACGATGACTGAACACAAACGACAGTGACTCACAGGAGACTCATAGAGGCAGATGTGTTGGAGTAAAAAAAAAAAAAAAAATGTAGCATTGTCTTGCATAATTTTTTATTCCTCTGTGTTCTTGTCAATGTCGCTGTAAAATCTGAGACTGAGAAATGTTGCATCAGCCCTGAACTTTATTGAGAAAATCAAATGCTGATGCATGTGTTTTGGGCTACTAGTGCCTTCTGAGTACGTCCCTTTAAAACAGGAACTGCTGGGAATTATCTTGGAAAGAAGTCATTGTTGAGGGTGGTATATAGGAGAAAAAGGCATTGTTTTCTGTGGGAAGGTTGAAGATGGCTTTCTGGCTTGTTAGCCAAGGGAGATGGTGTCCCAGAAGTCAGAGGGGCGTCTTCTCTGAAATGCTGAGTCTGTAGGAAGCCACTCCTTGGCTAGAGGACAGAAACCTACAGAGAGTGTATAGTAGACAGTCTGAGGTTGGAAGAGGCAAGACCTTCATAGGTAGGGGTTTGGGCTGATACTTGCTAGTCATGTGACATTGGTTGGGCGAGTCACAACCTTTAAAAAAAAAAAAAAAATATATATATATATATATATATATATATATATATAAATATTGATTACAGAGAGGAAGGAGAGAGAGAGAGAGAGAGATAGAAACATCCATGATGACAGAGAATCATTGATCGGCTGCTTCCTGCACGCTCCACACTGGAGTTCAATTTCGCAACCCGGGCATGCGTCCTGACCGGGAATTGAACTGTGACCTCCTGGTTCATAGGTTGACACTCAACCACTGTGCCACGCCGGCTGGGCACTTAACCTTTTTGATGTTTAGTTTGTCAACTGTAAACGGGTTAATAAATGCCTACCCTACTCGCCTCTCGAGATTGTTACCTTCATAGGTAGTTACCTTCTGAAATAATCTTTCTGAAATATTTGTAAAGTGCGTTCCTCCCTGGTGACATGTATGCAAAGGGTTAAACACATTAAAATGTTAGCATTGCAGGTAAGCTAATTTCTGTCCATTGTTCCTTTGGTCGATCAAGGTTGTGTAGCCTTGAGAAACAAGAATTTATAGCAGAAAGTTTTAAGTCAGGTATGATTTAGGCTTAATGGACTGGAGAGGGAAAGATTTTGTCAAATGAAAAGTAGAGCTGCCACAAGGATGATGGGAACACATGGTTACCACCAGAAAAGCCTGTTGGGATGAACAACTGGCAGGAAAGGTGCAGGCTGGTAGGTGATTCTGTGCCTGACTGGTTTGAATGATTTTATTTTTGCTTTTATGGAACACAGTGACTTTAGCGTCAGAAAATAGACCAGGCCTCTGCTGCAAGGAAATGAAGGTTCTATAAAATCAGAAAGGACAGTATTAGAGAGAGGATGTGTTCAGCATTTAGGGGGTGGGAGGAAAGGGAAGGACTTTCCAAACAGAAGGAATTCTGGTAAGAAGCCATTTGGATAAATGGTGGGAAAGTCTGGGAGGACTAAGAGAGAAGGCAAGGAAAATCTGTAAGTTCTTGGCTACATGAAAAGGAAAACTTTTAAAAGCCAGTTGACTGAAAAAAAAAAAAATGCTTACTTAGCTGAAATAGAAACCAGAGGACACAGACAGTTCTGGGGAGGTTATCAAAGATGCACATCCGATTTTTGCTGGTCAGGATGCTGTAGTGTGATAGCTCAATCTCAGTTTTCTCCTTTTTAAATATTCTTCTCCGAGGTTCCTCTGAATCAGGACCTATTTTCTCTGTGTTTGGTGCATTTTGTTCTCGAGAAACAAAAGATAATTTTAGTGATATTTAGACATAACAGAAAAAATTCTAAATCTGTGGAACAGATAAGATTACATGTTAAGATCTTTACTGAAAATGGATCTCCCCTTGAACCTTTGACTTTAGAAACTGCATTCCTGCACTGTTTGTTTATTCGACAATACTCATTCATTTAACAAAAATGTAGTGAGTGCCTACGCGCCAGGCGCACACGGGAGACATGGTGGCGAGCTGGACAGCTCCGGCTCCTGCAGAGCTTGGTTCCATCAGACTCTGAGGCCTCCCATTTTACAAAGTGTGTGCAGGTGACCAGGATCTCCATCTGTCACAACACCAATGGCTTTGAAGTTCCTCTTGTGGTTTCGTTTATTGGGCTTCAGCTTCTTAGTCAGTGACCTTTTTTAATAGTGTTTAAAATTTTATCCATACTTTACCAGAATACTGTTAACCCCAAAACATTCAAACCTGTAAAGAATGTTTATGAATTTATTTAAGCTAAACTGTTGACAAATGCCGGGAAGCAGATCCTCAACGAATTGAGATGATGCTCCGGAGGATGGAGGGTTACATCTATATTTATACATTGCAATCAAAGGAAGGGACATAGGTAGGTTACATGAAATCCACTGGTGATAGACTAGAGAGGCAGGAGAAAGCAAAGCGGGGGCGAGTGGGGGGAGGGGGGTAACCCCTGGGATTGGATAAAAAGTAGAATGACGGACACATACTTAGGTGGGTGCAGGAACAATTAACAATGAAGGAATTTGTGGTATCTGTCCTGGCATGCAGGCACATTAGGTTGTGCCCCAAAGGGTCCAGAAAAAGGGAAGTTACAAGTTACCCAGGCATTTCAAGGGTATGTTATTATAGATGCAAAAAGACAGATAGGCTCAGTTAAGATAAAGGTCGATCTTGTCAGGGAAGATAGCAGTCTAGGCAGTAACTACCCACCATAACTGCTTTTAATTAAAGTTTAATTTCAGACCATCCTTTGTGGTTACTTTAGGTCTCTGAGTTTGTAAGGCCGCCATGCAGGCCTTCCCTGAGCTTGTCAGGTTAGTGTGTGGCCCCTTTCGTCCACAATACCTATTCAAATGTGAGGCCAGTTGTCCTCAGATCCTGACATTTTTTTTTAAATATATTTTATTGATTTTTCTACAGAGAGGAAGGGAGAGAGACAGAGAGCCAGAAACATCGATGAGAGAGAAACACCGATCAGCTGCCTCCTGCACATCTCCTACTGGGGATATGCCCGCAACCCAGGCACATGCCCCCGACCGGAACCGAACCTGGAACCTCTCAGTCCGCAGGCCGACGCTCTATCCACTGAGCCAAACCGGTTTCAGCAGATCCTGACATTTTAAGGCGATCCAGTGCTCAGTACCAGAATCTTTCCGGTCTTCCCTTTGGGATACTATTTGGAAGTTTTTTAGAATTCCAATTTATACTGAATACTTAAAAAGTTTTTATTATTATTATTAGATGTTTGGAAACAGCCACCCTGTGTACACAGCTTCCATATGGATTGTGGTCTTGTTCAGATGCAGACAGGATGGGAGTTAACTTGTAGCACTTCCATACATTATAATAAAATAATAATAGTTCTTTTCTGGCAAGCTAATCAATCATCTTCTCCTTGGTTATGTAATTTTCCCCACTTGTCCTTTAAACCTGGGATGGATGCAGTCAGATGGAGTTGGAAGCATTTAGAAATTGTAAGTCATCTCTTCCTACTGAAGAAGATAATTTTTTGCAGCCAGATTTAGGGCTTGGTGATTCTTAATCCTCATATATCACCTCTTTTGAGGGTTATCACACTAGAAAGGTTTCCTGTGGTAGGAATACAAATAAGAAGCTGGCTATAGTTACTAGTAGGAGATGTAGGATTCTGGGGCTGAAGTTTATTTTATGTGAAAGATAGTTAAATGTTTTGCTCCCTAGGGGAATCATGGAAACAGCCACCCTGTGTACACAGCTTCCATATGGATTGTGATCTTGAGATTGTCCAAAATACAGAATTTTGATTTAGGGTCTAAATGAGGCCGTTTGGAGTAAGTCATACAAACCCACTGCACGCAGGTTCTTTTTCAGGCTGCTAGAGGTTTCTGGCGGCTTCACATGAAATGAAACTCTGCCCGGCCAGCATGGCTCAGTGGTTAAGTGTCGACGTATGAACCAGGGGGTTGGGATGTGATTCCTGGTCAGGGCACATGCCCACGTCTTGGGCTCGATCCCCAATGTGGGGCCTGCAGGAGGCAGCCAATCAATGATTCTCTCTCATCATTGATGTTCTCTCTCTCTCTCTCTCTCTCTCTCTCTCTCTCTCTCTCCCTCTCCCTCTCCCTCTCCCTCTCCCTCTCCCTCTCCCTCTCCCTCTCCCTCTCCCTCTCCCTCTCCCTCTCCCTCTCCCTCTCCCTCTCCCTCTCCCTCTCCCTCTCCCTCTTCCTCTCCCTCTCCCTCTCCCTCTCCCTCTCCCTTTCTCTCTGAAATCAATAAAAATGTTAAAAATAGAAAGAAAGAAATGAAGCTCCTTTACGTTCCAGCCTTTGGCATCCTGAAATGAGAGACCTGGACCCGAACATTGTTCTAGAGCTCAGAAGTGCTTAAGTGTTTGGGATGTTGTGGGAGGGAGAGCAATAGGCTTTTTTCATTGTTTTTCCTCTTACACTGGAAGCCGTCCTTGTCAGAGACTTCTTTCATGAATGACATGCACTTGGGAGGGGGACATGAAGGTGCCACTTCTTTTCAGAAGAGATAACAGGGCCCATCATTTTCAGTTTGAAATTTTTGATTAAGGACCACGGGACAAGCACTTACAGGGTAAATACGTGGACTGCAGGAAGGGAAGAGTTTGTGCAGATGGACCATTTGTCTCCAGCTGATCTTGCTGACTACCAAATTCGTGGAAGATCTGGCTGCTTCTGGCTGAAGGTCAAGATATCGTGTTGCTTCCTGCTTACTTACTAACGGGGTGCAGTTGAGAGCAAAAGGGAATTCCATTGTCATTGTTGTCTTCAGATAATCGAGATGGCCAAGAGAGTACTCTTCTGTTTATTAACATGCTAGTTTGGGGAATTCTTCCTGGAAAGTTTTTTTTTTTTTTAAACAGCTTTGTGTAATGCACATACCATTCATTTTACCCATTTAAGATAAACAACTCAATGGCTTTTAGTTTATTCACAGAATTCTGTATCTATCACCATAATCAATTTTATAACATTTTTATTACTCTGAAAAGAACCCTTGAGCCCTTTAGACTTTACCCTGGAAAGTTTTATAACATTGCAAGGTGCTAAACTTGGGATGTATTCTAAGCACAAGGTCTTTAGCTCTTCAGATCTGCTCCTTTAAGGATCTTCTCAGAGGGACAGATTCTCCATAAACACATGTTTCTCAGAACCTCACTGACCTAAAACCTGCTCTTAGGCTCTGGATCCCTGTTGGGAAAATTATTAAGAACTGTAAACTTGGAGAATTACTTATTTTAGTTGGTGAGATAAGTGCATTTTAATGTGTACACAACCACAGGATACCCTACTTTATGAAAATCCTATACTTAGAATAGCAGATGAATTATGTCCTGTTGGTGTGAAAAATTGCTATAGGTTGCAGCTTGCCTAGCTGACTTGGAGTGCGGGAAGCAGGGTGCCTGAGGCCTAGCCAGGGCTCCGCCTGCTTATCACAGCACCTCTGTCTGTGAGGTCTAAACAAGGCTGCCTGCATTTCTTTGACATGGCTCATCAAAAGCAGGTCATTTCTCTCCTTATTAATTCAGTTGAGGTTTTTTTCTGGTGGTGGAGAGAGGGGATGAATGGCGTGTTGGTATGGCATAATCCTGTATGTAAAAATATCTAAGAACCACCTGCAGAGGTGAAAAGGAAAAGCAGTGTTCCATCCAGTGCCTTCCTTTGAGCCGTCCCCCCCCCCCCCCCCCCCTGCCGTGGCAAGTGATTCCTGGGCAGGGACTCATTGCACTGTAGGCCATTGCACTTTAGCACGTACGCACAAGCACATGCACACACGCACGCAGGCACACACTTGCATGCACCCTTTCCTGTTTGCCCAAACAGAGGGAAATGAAGCCTGAATTGGGCCTGCTCACGCTAGACCTTTAGTGTCAGGCCAGGGATTGGGCCAGTGTGCAGCACCCACAGACCCAGCAGAACACAGGGAATGGCTGGGAGGTGACTGCCACCTTCAGAATGCTGCTCCCTGGGAAAGGCACGGTGTTCTCTATAGCCCAGCTGCTTCCTTTCCCCGAAGTGGACGTGTATGTACCCTGGGGTTGGACAGTTTTCTCTGTGTCTATGTCAGAAAGCCTCTAAGGGGCTGGGAACATTAGCAAGCACTTGTGAAGAGTGTCTTGTGTGCCAGGCACTGTGCTGTGAGTTACAATGAATGATGAATGAAACAGGGAGCTCACAGAGGTGGCAGACACCGAAACCAAAGGTGATGGAAGGTATTGAATGCGCTGCTGGTCTGCCTGGGAGCGGTGAGGGCACTGTGGGAGTAGCTCCGTCCACCCAGGACCCCCTGGGTTTAGGGAATTAGGAAAGGCTTTACAGCCTTTCAGAGGACATGTTGTAAATCCCCACTCCCCTGTTTTTCTTTTCTTTAAAAAAAAAAAAATACACACACACACACACACACACACACACACACACACACATATATATATATATATATATAGTTTGTTTGTTTGTTTTTTCTTTTTTCCTATGTGGGATGGCTGATCTTGAGCCTGCAGGGAGCAAGCTGGCTCCAGACTTCTCCAAGTCCGCATTTCTTTGCCTCCAGTTCTTACATGCCCAAAGACAAAACCCACAGACACACCTTTGTCGGAGGGTTTAATATATACATATATATATATATATATATGTATATATATATATATTTATTTATTTATATATATATATATTTATATATATATAAAATTGATTTCAGAGAGGAAGGGAGAGGGAGAAACCTCAATGATGAAAGAGAATCACTGATCAGCTGCCTCCTACATGCCCCCCACTGGGGACCGAGTCCTGCAACCCAGCCTGGAATCGAACCATGACCTCCTGGTTCATAGGTCGCCGCTCAACAGCTGAGCCACACCAGCCAGGCCCCTGTTTCTCTTTAACTTACAAACTCCTTTCATTGTTATACTGATTGAACCCCCGCACCCGCTCACCCCCAGGGAAATTATTTTAAATCTAAAAAGTATTTTATTCAGATCAGTGCATTATTAAAACTGATATTAATGTGTGGGATCTGAATTATAAGGTTTTTGAAATATTAAAGACATAAGAATTGTGACAAAATGACTACAACTTAAGGCACTGGCAAAGAGCATCTCAAACAATTGGCAGAATTACCAGTTTGACGATGATTCTACTTCTCATATTTCTAACTTCTCACTAACTCATGTTTTGCTTTTGGCATTCCTTAAGCCTGCCTTTAGTCATAGTCCATTATGGGTGTAAATGAAATCATATATGACAAAGAGCAAAGTCAGTTATAAAGCTGTGTGATGGTCAAAACCATGATAAACCAACTGAATCATGACCACGCTCTTTTGATCTCCATGACCCTTCCCAGACTTCCTGAGTGCATACTTGAGGCTCTTAGTCTCAGCTAAAGGGAGAGAATATTTCTTAATCCTCACCCAAGGTCATTTTTTCATTTATTTATTTATTTATTTATGAGAGTGGAAGGGAGAGGGAGAGACTCAGAGAGACACATCGATTGGTTGCCTCCTGCACGCATCTGACCAGGGCTGGAGATTGAGCCTGCAACCAAGATACGTGCCCTTGTCCGAAATTGAACCCGGGACCCTTCAGTCCTCAGGCCAATGCTCTGTCCACTGAGCCAAACCAGCTAAGGGTAAAGTGAGAAGATATTTAAATAATTCACTTTATTGATGGATTTTTTAAAAAGTAGAAATAAAATAGAAACCTCATTGGCATTAACACATAAATCCTGAAACACCTTCCAGAGCCTCTAGTTGTCCATCATGTTCTAAACTGTTACTAACCCACCAGACACTGATTTGGGTAACTGTTTTCTCAGTTCTCAAAGTTAATTCATTACATACAGTGGAGGCCTTAGGTAGTGCGGTCCAGTGGAAACATAATGCAAATCACCTATATAATTAAAAAGTTTTTAGTAGCCACATTTAAAAAATAAAAAGAAACAGGTGAAATTAATTTTATATAACCTATTGTGTCCAAAATATTATCATTTCAACAGGTAGTCAGTCTAAAAATTATTAATATGTTTTATGTTCATTATGTCGTACAAAATTTTTGAAATCATGTATATTTTACAATTACAACACATCTCAATTGGACTTGTGTTCAATAGCTTTTGGCTTCTATATTGGACAGCACAGATATAGACATGAAAAATAATACTAGTATGGAAAGAGATTCATTTAGTATTTTAAGTAGAAATAAAGCAAATCATAATAGTGTTTAATATGCTTACATTTAAAAAAATTTATGTTTACATCTGCAAATAAGTAGCTATAACTGTACTGTCCAGCACTGTTGTCACTAGACTACTTTAAGTTAATGAAGTTTAAAATTCGGTCCCTCAGTGGTACAAGCCCGATGTTCATAGTGGCTACCATGTTGGACGCTACAGCCTTAGGCCAGTCCTTCCTTCTAACCGCTGAACCGTAGAGAGAGGCTGAGCTAGAGAGGACCCGCTAGCCCTGCCCCCAGTGGGGCTTTGTGTCCACTGCGACCATAGTCTCCGTGGCTTGTAACAGGAGGGAGGCTCACTCACTGTGCCACAAGCTGTGGTTAACTTTTAACAGGAGCATAGTGTGGAAGCAAAACAACCTACTCCAAGAGCCAGTTCCATTTTGGCACAACTGAAATGAACTGCCACTCACACTGCTGGGTACTCCATAACCCTGATGTCTCCTTGAGGCACACTCATATAAAAATGCTCCTTTCCGCTTCTTCAGAACCTGCCTATGTTCACGTGGCTTATTTAACATGGCGAGGAGAGCATTGCATCCTTATTTGCAGCGGCTTCTATGCAGTGCCAGGTCACATTCCGCCAGGTTTACAGACAGCAGCCTGTGTACGTGTCGTTGGAGGAGGGTTACAAAGTGCAGGGATGTTAAAGTCAGGAGACTAAGCCAGGCGGGGTCCTGAGAGCTTACAGCTATGTTAGGTCATTTTACACCCTCCCCTCTCCCCAGGGTTCTTGTCTGCATCCGCCCCTCACTCCTCCAGCTTCTTCCTGACCTGATGGACTGGTTCTGCCTGTTCAGCTCACCTCTGTTCATCAAGCTGAGAGGGTATGTGATGTGAAAGCATTCTGCCCAAGGCCGCAGAATGTAGGAACTGTTGTGCCCTGTGCCACACAGGCCCATGGTGAAGTCCACTGTTATCACTTAGCAGTATACTTGTTTAAGGCATTTATGCTCTCTGAGCCTTGGGGTTCTCGTAAAAGAGAGGTAGTGACACCTCCAAGCATTGCTGGGAGATGCAATAAGCTGAAGGCGTAGAGTAAGTGCTCCATAAACAGTTACTACCGTGAGCTCTGAGGGGTTACACGGCACACGGCTCAGAGTCACGTGGCTGGTTATGAATGGGAACTAGTGTCGCAGGAGAACACTGACATTTTTAGCTTCTGTAGAATAAGTTTATGTGTAGCCTCTCCGTGAGCCTTAGTGATGGTGACTGGTTCTACTATAAATTATTGAAACCAGTAGGGATTCCCCTCGTTTGACTTGAACTCATAATTTCGAGCTTTTTTCCCACTAAATTTTTTTAAATGTATTTTTATTGATTTCAGAGAGAAAGGGAGAGGGAGAGAGAGCTAGAAACATCAATGATGAAAGAGAATCATTGATTGGCTGCCTCCTGCAAACTCTCTACTGGGGATCAAGCCCAAAACCGGGGCATGTGCCCTTGACTGGAATCGAACCCAGGACCCTTCAGTCCACAGGCCAGGGCTCTATCCACTGAGCCAAACCAGCTAGGGCTCCCACCAAATGGTTACCACCCCTGATGCCAGTGAAAGGGTTACTTTATTTGACTTTTATTTCCCTGTTTCCTTGTCTCCCCAGTAAAAGTGCTGATGAGTCGTAAAATGACTAAACAGTTCCCTCACCAAAGGAAGAAAGCTGATCGTTTGCATTTATCATTGATAATACACCGTGCTCTTTTTTTTTTATTAATTAAATCTTTATTGTTCAGATTATTACATTTGTTCCTCTTTTTTCCCCCGATAATTCCCCTCCACCCAGTTCCCACCCCACTCTCCTCCCTTACTCCCCACCCACTGTCCTCATCCTTAGATGCACGATTTTTGTCCAGTCTCTTCCTGCATCCCCTTCACCCCTTTCTCCCCCAAGAATAGTCAGTCCACTCCCTTTCTATGTCCCTGATTCTATTATAATCACCAGTTCATTCTATTCATCAGATTATTCACTTAATTTTCAGATTCACTTGTTGATAGATGTGTATTGGTTGTTCATAATTTGTATCTTTACCTTTTTCTTCTTCTTCCTCTTCTTAAAGGATACCTTTCAGCATTTCATATAATCCTGGTTTGGTGGTGATGAACTGCTTTAGCTTTTTCTTATCTGTGAAGCTCTTTATCTGATCTTCAATTCTGAATGATAGCTTTGCTGGATAAAGTAGTCTTGGTTGTAGATTCTTGGCATTCATCACTTTGAATATTTCTTGCCCTCCCTTGTAGGTAACTGACTTTCTTTCTCTTGCTGCTCTTAAGATTCTCTCTTTGTCTTTTGCTCTTGGCATTTTAATTATGATGTGTCTTGGTGTGGTCCTCTTTGGATTCCTTTTGTTTGAGGTTCTCTGTGCTTCCTGGACCTGTAAGTCTATTTCTTTCACCAGGTGGGGGAAGTTTTCTGTCATTATTTTTTCAAATAGGTTTTCAATATCTTGCTCTCTCTCTTCTTCTGGCACCCCTATAATTTGGATGTTGGCACACTTGAAGCTGTCCCAGAGGCTCCTTACCTATCTTCGTATTTTTGGATTCTTTTTTCATTTTGCTTTTCTGGTTGGGTGTTTTTTGCTTCGTATTTCAAATCGTTGACTTGATTCTTGCGATCTTTAGTCTGCTGTTGGGAGTCTGTATAATATTCTTTATTTCAGTCAGCGTATGCTTAATTTCTAGTTGGTCCTTTGTCACAACCTTGAGGGTCTCATTAGATTTCTTGTAGGTCTCATTAAGTTTATCAGCAGTTTCTAGAAAATTCTTGAAAAACATTAAAAGTGTGGTTTTGAACTCTATATCCAGTCGTTTTCTTTCCTCCATTTCTGTCATTTGTGTCCTTTTTCTTTGTCTACGCATTTTTTATGCTTCCCTGTGTTGGTAAAGTGGTTTTCTGTGCTAAGTGTCCTCTAGGGCCCAGTGGTTCAGACTCCCCAATTACCTGAGGAGGACACTCTTGGTGCACCCCCTTGTGGGCTTTGTGCACAGTCTTGTTGTAGTTAAGCCTTGATTGTTGTAGGTATCACTTGGAGGAATTGACCTCCAGGCCAATTGGCTATGAGAATCAGCTGTGTCTGCAGTGGGAGAACTTCTGTGCTGGAGACACCCCTCCGGGGCAAGACTTGCTTCAATGGGGCTTTGGTGCTCACTGAGTCTGCCCCCTGAGTGTGTCCTTTATGGTTCCATGGAGCTGCAAACTGGATGGTCCCACTCTGACCTCTGGGTACACTGGCTCCTGGATCTCTAGGGATGTGGGGTGGGGCTAGCAGTTATGGCTGCTCTCAGAGGCCCAGCTTCTCAGTGTCTCTCCGAGAGAAAGCTACCCTCGAGTTCCAACCGATGCCAGACAGTCCCGCTTCTCCCGTATGAGTCTGGGTCCCCAGAGACTTGCCCAGAACTGGAGCTCAGAGCCTGAGACTCCCTCCCGATTGAAAACGACAACTGTGCCCTCAGTCGCCAGCCCCCTCCGTGTGTGCCTCTGTATCTTAGTATTTTACTTCCGCACTGCGCCTCCTCTGAGTCTCGGTATGCTTTTCTCTTTCCTTCTAGTTGGAGAATTTCTACTCAGCCAGCCTTCCTGTGGTTCTGGATGATGTCTGTTCAGTCTTTTAGCTGTATTTTTGAAGTGGTTGTTGAAGGCAGCAAACTCCGGTGTTTATATATGCCGCCATCTTGGTTTTTTCCACACCGTGCTCTTACCAAGCTCAGATTGTCTCAGTCCTTATCTCATCACTCAGGAACCCTTATGTTAAAGTAGTGTGCTTTATTTTTATTTTTTAAAAATATTTTTATTGATTTCGGAGCAGAAGGGAGAGGGAGAGATAGATAAAATATCAATGATGGGAGCATCATTGATTGGCTGCCTCCTGTAAGTCCCCCTCTGGGGACCGAGCCTGCATCCCAGGCATGTGCCCTGACTGGGAATTGAACAGTTGACCTCCTGGTTCATAGGTTGATACTCAACTACTGAGCCATGCCGGCCAGGCTAAAGTAGCATGTTTTAAATCACATGTGTAGCAAACCAAAGAACTTTTTAAAAACTTGTTTTTCCTGATTAGAAAAATAATATATGCTCATTGAGGATATCCTGAAAAATATAGAAAAATTAGCTAAGAGAATTTAAGCAACACATAATTTTTATCTCCAGAGACAACAACTGTTACCATTTGGTGTAATTCCCTCTTCCTGTCAAAGTTATCACAGAATTTTTTATCCTTTTTATTATATTTAACATTATAGCATAACACCTTTCCCCATGTAATAAAAAAATACTTTAAAACACCTTTATAAAGGCTTGCATATTCTTCTACTAAATGGATAAACCATAAGTAACTTACAGTTTCTCTGGTGTTGATGCCCAGGTTATTTGAGGGGCAGGCTTTTTAATGAGCCCTCTTTGAAAGTGGTGCAGAAGCTGGGACAGTAGAGGCTGGAGTGTGGCACTCCCTGTTAGAAGTCAGAGACTGATGAAATGGATTCCCATGTTCAGAGGTAATGGCTGCTTTTTGTTATTCCTCGGCGCTCCTCGCAGCGAGGTGGCCCCAGGAGAGGTGCACTTCAGTCCTGGCAGGTACCGGGGCTGGTGCCAGCTGAGGGCACTAGGGAAGGGGAGGTGGCCACCTGAGCTGCCAGAGCCCACAGAAAAATCACTCTCTCCAATCAGATTGGAGTTTGCGTATTTGACTGTCTTTTTTGGCAGTCCCACAATGTGGTGAGTGGTTCACTGTGTCTGTTTCTACACTTTTAGGGTGTTGGCGCAAGGGATGGGAGGATTATTGAACTGGTTAAGCTTACATTTCATTTTTAATTACTATTTAATTGAACCTCATATTGTTGAAGGTTTTTCTTTTATTGCTTGGTTGTAAGATAGAATACTGGGTCCCCATCTTACAAATTATGTAATCTGCTTTGGTGTCATTTAAAGGTCATTGTACTGTAGAATGCTACAGGAACTGCTCTTGAAAGTGCTGTATCCATTCTGTAGTCATGTCTGAGGTGAGGAGAATTTGTGATACTGCTTTGCAGTATTTCTCTCGCTGGAACATGGGCTGTCTTTGAAGTCGGTGTGGAGACTGGCCCCCCTCTGGCAGGGCAGGAGCCTGTCCCACAGAGAAGAGCATTGACTTCAAAAGGCCGGAAGAAGGGAGAGGACTGAGCCACAGGGGATAGGACCCTGCATTGCCCTTCAGGAATCAAAGCATGCTTGTGCTGTGTTCCTCGTCCCTTCTGTGAGCACAGACTAGAAACTGGAGAATTTGTTTTGCATAAACTTAAAGCACACGGTTCTATGATCCCAACAGTTAGATTTCAAATGAAATTTATTTTAGTCGAAAAGGAGATGCACTTGGCTTCCCTCCCCTGCCACAATGCAGGTCAAGATAATGGTGATTCTTCAGATGCTTTTAATATCCTTAATGTTTTCGTTGGTTTTGGGAGGGCAGGTTTTGCACATTATTGGACTGAACAGCAATTAAAGTTAAGCATAGGTACGTTTCAGCACTGAGAATCTGCAAATAAGACAATGATAAATACTGAATATTTAGCAGATCAAAGAGTAATCATGAATTCTAAGTGAGATATTAAGGACCGTAAGCAGCCAGGCAGGTGGCCAGTGAGCTGAGCACAAGTCCTGCAACTGAGAACTTCCTTAGAAACCTTGCTGTCCTTCAGGGTGAGGCTGCCCACTGCAGTTGTGTTGTGTGACTGTGGGTTTGAATATTGATTTAGTCTGAGGGCTTGGGCGATCACTGGAGATTTTCTTGAGAGTGCTATTTGACCTGGATGGTGGCGCACATGGAAAGGGGCATTATGCTTCCTCGTTGCCAGAGGTGCAAGCCATCCGTCAACAAATATTCATCAGTGAGTGTTTGTTATGCTTCTGCGATTGGCCTGACCTTGTGCTGGTTGCTATTTGGAATACAAAGAAATGTGTGATTCCAGCCCATGAAGAACTTAATCCAGTTGGAGAGATTCCCAAACACAGACAGACATGGGGCAAAAATAGCAGTACCATGATGAAAAGGTTGGACTAAGTCTTGAATAGGCAGAACAGCAAAGCAAGGGCATTAAGAGTGTTTAGATACAAAAAGTCTGACTGGGTACAGGAGGGTTTACGTACAAAGAAAGAGCTAGGATAGTCTAGTGGTAGAAAGGGTCAGGTGGTCGAAGCACGTGGAAGCTAGGCCAGGGCGTGTGGGTTCTATCCTGTGGCCGTGGGTCCGTGGAAGGCTCCTGAGCCGTGAGGTAGCATATAGTGTGGGCTGTCCAGCAGGGCCACTCGTGCTCAGCGTTCTTTGCAGGGCTTTTGGAGGAGGAAGCCGGTTGGGAGGGAACCCAGGGGAGCGGGGTAGTTAGTTAGTGGGCGCTGGAGACAGACCTCTGGCCCCGATCTAGCACTGGCACTCTCTAACCAAGGCCCCCGTCCTCTCGCAGACGCATGTCCCAGCTGTAAATGAGCGAGCGGCTCTTCCGGGCTCACCTACAGGGCCATTGACGGATGGTGAGTGGTGTCTGTGGAAGCCACCACTACAGGGCCCTTGAGGGCTTGGGATGGGTACGCCCTTTGCCCAAGAAGACAGGAGAGCGGAGTGCTCCTGAGGAGCGGGAGGTGGGGGCTGCAGGAGACCGAGGGTTGGTGGGTTTGGTGGGTGCTGGTTCACTTGTTTCCTTCCTCTCTTGAGAAGGCTTTTATTTTTGTAGTGTGAAGCTGCTTCCTATTCAAGAGGTTTTAGAACCATGATTCTCACCCCTGGCAGCACAGTAGACTCACCTGGGGAAGTTTTAAGTCCTACTAATGCCTGTGCCTCAGCCCAGGCAAATTAAGTCAGAATCTCGGACAGTAGGGTATTAGTAGGTATCTTTTTTAAAAATTCTCTAGGTGCCCTGGCCGGGTTGCTCAGTGGGTTGGGGCATTATCTGGTACACCAAAAGGTTGTGGTTTAATTCCTGGTTAGGGCACATACCTGGAGGCAACCAGTCAATGTTTCTCACATAGATTTTTTTCTCTCTCTCCCCCTCTCCCTTCCTCTCTCTCTAAAAAGCAGTAAGCCCTAGAGGGCTTGGCTCAGTGGATAGAGCATCAGCCTGTGGACTGAAGGGTCCTGGGGTCGATTCCATTCAAGGGCGCATGCCCAGGTTGCAGGCTCGATCCCCAGTAGGGGGTGTGCAGGAGGCAGCCGATCCATGATTCTCTCTCATCATGAATGTTTCTATCTCTCTCTCCCTCTCCCTTCCTCTCTGAAATAAACAAAATTTATCTTTATATCTATATATAGCAATAAAATAAGATAAAAACATTAAAAACATTTTTTAAGTTCTCTTTGGTGATTCTAGAATGCAGCTGAGTTGAGAGCCTGTGCTTTAGAGGTAGACATGTGGGAACGCTGACAGGTTCTGTGTAACATCTCTCCGAAGAGCTTCCCCGTCTTTCTGTACTTTGAGTCTCAGGGTAAATCCAATCGCTGTGCCAAAAGGGAAGAGAGAAAATTATGTGGGTTAGAGAAGAATTACGTGGGTTAGGCTGGCTTGAAGCTTTGCTTAAGTTTTGGCTTTAGTTCTTTTAACACATTTCTTTCAAAGTGGTCTGTGTTTGTAGCCTCACTAAAGTAATTTGGAGCCAGACAGATTCAAAATAAATTTTCTTCCGTGATTTTCCTAAAATCTCACCAAACTGAGGCAGCTTTACATACCAGCTACTGTGTAGTGAAATCTTAAATATCTTTTTTGGAAACTCAGGAAACACAAAATGCCAATAAGGACGCTTACTTGGAAAATGGCTTATGTTGGGAGCATTAATCAATGGTGTGGCAATGACAGCTCTACCCCCAGGGTCTCGGGCTAAGAGTCCATAGGTCTACACCATTCGGGGTGAACCACCTGAATACCACAGGCTAGTGAGGACCCCCATCTTCATGGGCACGGGGCTGCCAGCCATGACTGGCAGGTTGGATGGCCTTAGAGCCAGCAAGTTGGGTTCCAGTGCCCAGTCAGCTGCTTCCTAGCTGTGTGACCTTGGAGAGCTCACTTTCTCTTGCTGAGCTGAGAGAGCTGAGAGCGCCAGCCGTCTAGGCAGCTGTGAGAATTGAATGAGGACTATTGAGTAAGGAGCTTACTAACATTCCTGGCACAAAATCAGTGCTCACTTTCCATGAATTCTTTTACTGAAGTCAGAAGTCACATGGCCCTGGTGCCTTTCCAGTTTGAAGAACTCAGCACCAGACCACACTGACTTGCCAAAATGCCCACATGCTAGGGCTTGACAAGCAGCCACCCTGCCCCTCCAAGATAAGGGTGTGGTGTCCTGAGGAGGAGCAGGAAGAAGGCCCTTTGGGGAAGTGGCAACAGATGGCACAGTTTGGGGGCATAGGTCTGTGTGACTCAGGGCTGCCCTGCAGGGCTCTTTGCCCCCCTTCTATGCCTGATGGGCCTCCGTGTTCTGCACACACAGGCTCTGTTCCACAGCAGAGGGTGGCGAAGCTGGGAATGATTCACTGGAGGATTCTGGCTGCTGACTCCAGCTCCGGAGGTGGAGGCCAGGCTTCCAATGTAGGGTTTCTGCTGGTCTCCAGCACACTCTTCTCTCTGCGTTAATGAGAACTGCGGCCTGGTTGTAAGCATTAGACAGCCATACTATGTTTTTTAGTTTATAGCATTGGAGATTTGAGGTGAAAGTGTTGTGGGTTTTTTTGGTTTTTGGTCAGGCTGGATGGTGGAATCAAACAAACTAAAATAATTCAAATGTTTTATAGTTAAGGAAGAACTTGCTCCACTGAAGTGGAATAAACTATTTCTGAACAACATCACCTTATCTTATTTCCTATTGTCTTTCTGTATCTGTAACCACATGGCAGATGGCATGGGGTGGAGGGTGGGGACTACACTGAGCCTCAATCCTTTTGCTGTTGTTGTTAATTCTCACCAGAGGATATTTCCCCATTGATTTTTAGAGAGAGTGGAAGGAGGTGGGGGGAGGAAGGAGCTGGGGAGGGAGGAGAGAGAGAGAGCGAGAGCGAGAGCGAGAGCGAGAGAGAGAGAGAGAGAGAGAGAGAGAGAGAGATGAGAGAGACACATTGATGGGGTGCCTCCTTCACACACCTTGACCTGGCCAGGATAGAACCTGAAATCCAGGTAATGTGCCTTTGATCCAGAATTGAACTCAAGACCCTTTGGTGCACGATGCTCTAACCACTAAGCCATGCTGCCCAGGGCTGGAGCCTCATTCTTTTTTGTTTGTTTGTTAATTCTCACCCGAGGACACTTTTCTATTGATTTTTTAGAGAGAGTGGAAGGAAGAGGGAGAGACAGGGAGAGAGAACCATCAATGTGAGAGACACATCAATTGGCTGCCTCCCACACACACCCTGACGGGGCCGGGGATTGAGCCTGCAACGGAAGTTCTTGCCCTTGACCCGAATCAGTGCTGGGACCCTTCAGGGCTGATGCTCTATCCACTGAGCTAAACTGGCCAGGGCTGGAGCCTCATTCATAAGGTGTCTTCACAGGAGAACACAGTGGGTGGCGCTTTGAGGCGCTGGTAACTGAGTGTACCTTCTAAGTGGATGTGCACATGTTACAAATGCTTGTGTGTACACTCAGTTACCAGCGCCTCAAAGTACCACCCACTGTGGTTGGCTGTGGCCAAGGGCAGAGGGTGATAGAAGTGACCCCCTCCAGCACCCCGCATCCCAAGCCTCCATGGACCAGGATAACTCGGGTACTCAATGCTCCTGAACCCGAGTCTCTCCACCTCTGCACTGTTGACATTTGGGCCAGAACTCCTCTGCTGTAGGGGCTGTCCTGTGCTTTGTAGGTATGAGCAGCATTCCTGGTCTCTGTCGACTAGATTCCAGTAGCAACCCTCTCCCCTTCCCTGTGACAATCAGAGATGTCTCCAAACATTGCCCGTTGTCCTCCGGGGGCACAGTCACCCTTTTTGGAGAACACTGGCCTAAACATAGAGTGTGTTGGCAGGAACATTAGTTAATGTGTCATTTTGGGATATTACAGTCCGACATCAGCACCCAGCTGGGCCCTATCTTGTAGCTACTGCTTCCCTTTGGCCAAAGGCTTTTCCCAAACATTATCGTGTGCCATTTTATAGCCAAGTTTTAAAGAAAAATCTAAACTATGTGTCTACCAGGTAAACACGGAGCAGTGGTCGACTAGACCTTTCTTGTTTGGAGTTAATCCCCAGCATGAGCCAAGCACAGGGATTGGAACATGATAGGTGCTGGTTGATGTTTGCAATGGCAGTAACATCTTTGTAAAACACAGGTGCAAACTTTAAACTTCCTCTCTGGTAAATTATAGCGAAGCAGTGGATGCTCCAAATGATTTTTGAGAATTAACATTTCCCCCCAACTTTAGACATCAGAAAAACGTGTCTATGGGATCAGTCCGTTAGCTTTGAAATTTTCTCAGAACTGTCTTACTGGCAAATTTTCTGGGCGTTTACATTCTGATAGTAGAGCTGAAATTAGCACATATAATTGAGTAATTCTAAGCTTTCATTTATATATATACACACACACACACACACACACACACACACACACATACAGACAGACACAGACAATAGTACATCGAAAATCTGGGGAAGGGGCGGGAGCCAGGTGGAGGGGGCCAATGGGGGGAAAAAGGGAACATCTGTAATACTTTCAACAATAAAGATAGATTAAAACAAACAAAAAATAGAAAGTCACAGAGGTAGAAGAAATGGGCTCAGGAAACAAGTTACTGAGGCATGTAACCTACTACTCCATTGCCTTAACTCTTGGCAACCACTGATCTGTTTTCCATATCTATAATTTTGTCATTTCATGAATGTTATATAAATGAAATCATAGACAGATGCATCTCAACTTATGATGAGGTTACATCCTGATAAACCCATCCGAAGTTGGAAATATCGGAAGTCGAAAATGCCTCTAATACATGTAACCTCATAGCTTCGCCTAGCCTACCTTAAACATGCTCAACCAGGATATTCAAAAACCGCTGGCAACGCAGTACACTTTAGAGTATCTGATTTACCCTGTGATCCTGGGGCTGACTGGGAGCTCACTACCGCTGACCAGCATTATGAGAAAGTATCACATGCATATTGCTAGCCCAGATAAAGATAAAAATTTATAGTTTGAAGTAGGGTTTCTACTGAGTGCTTATCGCTTTTACACCATTGTAAAGTAGTAAGAAAAATCATAAATTTGAGACCACCTGTAGCTTATAATCTTTTGGAATTAGCTTTTTTCACTCAGCATAATTCTCTGGAGATTCATCAAGATGTTGCATGTATTCATAGTTTATTTCTTTTGTTGCTGAGTAATATTCCATGCTTTGGATGCAGCAAGGTTTAACCATTCACCTGTTAAAGGACATCTGGTTTGTGTCTACTTTGGGGCTCTTAAAGCTGCTATGAACATTCGTGTACAAGTTTTTGTATGAATGTAAATTTTTGTTCCACTGGGCTAAATGCCTGGGGATGCAATTGTTGTGTTGTATGCTAGTTGCATGTTTAATTTTTTAGGAAACTGCCAAACTATGTTCATAGTGGCTGTACTATTTTACATTCGCATAGACAATATATGAGTGGTCCAGTTTCTCTATGTCCTAGCCAGCATTTGGTGTTATTATTTTTTGTTTCAGCCATTATAGGTGTAAAATGATATCTCATTGTGATCTTAATTTGCATTTGCTTGACAACTAGTAATCTTTAAGATATTTTCATGTGTTTATTTGCCCTCTGTATATCCTCTGGAAAATAATGTATATTCTGTTGTTGGATGGCGTCTTCTAAAATGCTAAGTCAGCTGTCGGTTGATGGTATTGTTGAGTTCCTCTGTATTTTTACTAGTCTTTTGTTTAGTTGTTCTATTAATTGCTGAGAGGGGGGTGTTGACATCTCCAACTATAATCGTGGATTTGTCAGTTTCTTCTTTCATTTCTCTTAGTTTTTGCTTCACATATTTTGCATTTCTGGTGTTTGGTGCATACACATTTAAAATTGCCATGTCTTGCTGGTAGATTACCCTTTTATCTTTACATAATGTCCCTGTCTGTCTCTAGTAATTTAGTCTATCTGATATTTTCACTTGTTTTTGATCTTCTGATTTGGATGTCTTATAAATGAGGCTTTTTTTTTTTTTTTTTTTTAGGAGTATATCATTCGGGTTCAAAGAGGAATTTCTGTAGAAAACAGCTGGCAGGTAAGCATTTGTGTGTGTGTGTGTGTGTGTGATTAGAAAAGTGTTTTAAACTTTTCAACAAAATTCTGACTGTGGCATCTAAAAATCAGGAAAAAATGGAAACACGCATAAATATAAATCACATTTCTTTTAGATATAAATCTTTAGCTTAAAAAAACTTTGTTATTGAAAGTATTCCATATGTCCCCTTTTCCCCCCAGTGACTCCCTCCAGCCTGCCCCTGGATCTTTAGCTTTTAGATGTATATTATAAAAGGCTTTTCTATTGCTAGTTATTTGGTTTAGTTTGTATATGATATTACCATGGAGAGTGTCTAGGACTTTGTTCTCTGGCTAGACCCAAAGTAGGATAGGCAAGTTACTTGTTTTGTTCCTAGTAGTTAAAACCTCATCCTGCAGGGTGGGGAAGTTAGGGTTCAGTCCACCAGGTGGGCAGGTGAGACAGTGCCCTGGACATTATACAGTTTGGACACTGCATTTCATGGACTCCCGAGTTCACTCATGGGCAGTTTCTAGTGCTGGTTCCCTCATGGTGTGGCTCTGTTTTCCTCAGTGGTGGCCTCAGAGAGAGAACTTCTTGCGTAGATCTAGAGGTCTTTCCAGTTGACTTGCAGAGGGTGGCTGACTTCTGTGTGGAGGCCATTTCTTCCCATCTCCCATCTTACCTTGTCCTTCACAGCCCAGCTTGACTCTTACCTCTGTTAAAGAACACAATTCAACAGAGTAAATTCGAAGTCCTCATTGGCTTTATTAAGTGGTTTGTGAACTGGGCAGCATCCCATCTAGCAACTAGAGAGGTGCTCCGATGAGATGTACAAAATAGGAAGTTCTTATAGGCACAAGGTGGCCGGGACTAAGTTAAAAGAATGGATTATTTCAGGCAAGGACACCTTTTCTTAGGCGAAGGCTGGGTCTTATCAGGCGGATTACCTCACCAATGTCGATCAGGCAGTTCCAGACTGAGTGATTTAAAATTCCACTCCTGGGCCTTGGCTCAGTTGGTTGTGTTGTCCCATACTCCAAGGTCACAGGTTTGATTCCCTAGACCTACTGAATTAAATTCTGGGTGGTAGGGTCCTAGGTGACCTCCAGGTAATTCTTCTGCACGTTAACATTTGAGAACCATCAGTAATGGTTGAAGTCAAACTATTCAACAGTAAAATAATTTCTTTCCCAGAGCCTGAAGAGCTAGTAGAATTTGGTGATGGCCTAATACAGCAATTTTCAACCGGTGTGCCACAAGAATTTTTAAAACATGCTATACCTGACTATTTAGTCAGGGGCACTAACTTATTTTTATTTTATTGATTTTATATATTTATTATTATTATTATTTTTATTTTTTAGGGGCACTGATTCTGACAATAGTCAATACATAGCCATCTGGTGTGAATGAATCAATATTACACCTTATTTTTTTTTGTCAGATCGGTAAAATATATATTTTTTGATGTGCCACAGAAATTTAGTAATTAGTTTATGTGTGCCATGAGATGAGAAAAGAACATCACTGGCCTAATCAATGGCATCGGCATAACTAAGAAAGAAGGTATAGACAATGGAAGCTGGACTGTCTGCTCACAGGGGACTGGGAACCTGGGAGAGGTGTGGGCTGTAGGCTCACTGCCTGCAGGTGTGGACCAGTCTCCAGCGTGGTGGGGTCTTAATTGGGGGACGTTTTATTCAGTCAAAGATGAAATGGCTTCAAAACTGTCCACCTCCTTAATTTTGATTTTATGTTCAGTAAAACTTTTTCTTTTTTTGGTAAATCATTAAGTCATCTTTCTAGGTGCCTGGTTGATAAGAAAGATATTTAAATGGTGATTTGCGCCCTGACCAGTTTGGCTCAGTGGATAGAGCGTCGCCCTGCGGACTGAGGGGTCCCAGGTTCGATTCCAGTCAAGGGCATGTACCTTGTTGAGGGCACATCCCCAGTGGGAGATGTGCAGGAGGTGGCTGATCGATGTTTCTCTCTCATCGGTGTTTCTAACTCTCTATCCTTCTCCCTTCCACTCTGTAAAAATTCAATAAAATACATTAAAAATTAAAAAAAGGAAATAAATGGTGATTTGCCCTGAAAAGATACATCCTTGCTGTCTCTTATCTGTTGGCATCCTGTTGGCGTCTTATGAGTTTGGCTGGCAGTATCCCATGGCCCAGCCGGCTCGGGCACACTGCTAGGCCTGTTTTCTGGGCCTGTCAAGTTAAGCAAGTTAAGGACCTTAGTGCCAGTGCCCAGGCTCTACGATGCCAATAAATACTAAATAAGAAAATGAAAAGAGATGGTCTTTGCTGAATTAAAACACCACTGTCTTGTCTCTTACAGATTATTAGGAGATACAGTGATTTTGATTTGCTGAACAACAGCCTGCAGGTAAGTCTTTTAAAACACTAACAACATACATTGCTTTCTTGAGATGTCTTAGAAACCAGTTGGAAATGGCAATTTCGGGAACAAGAAATTAGCAGGTTTCCCTGGCCAATGGAACAGATGTTGTGTGGCTTTAAAAATGAACTTTTGGGAACAAACGTGATTTACAATAGCGACCCTGTGACTGCGTACCTTTGGGCCACACTGCACCCTTTACCACAGCGATGGGAAGTGAGTTACCTCCTTTTCTCAGGGCTGGGAGCATGAAACGGATTGCTAGAGTTGTTCTCTTAGAGGTGGAGCTGGAGCTCCTTCAGATGCTTTCTCTGTACCAGGCTGCATGGTCAGCATTGCAGGTCAACGCTCAGTACTAACTAGAGACTTTTCGGTGTAACTTTTCCTCTTAAATCCATAGTTCTAAATCCCTTTGACGTAAATGTCCCTAACTTGGTGGCCATAATGGAAAGAGAGATGAGCTGCAAAGCCTTTGGAAACACAGTCAGTGCTGGTCCTGGAGGGGCTTTAGTGCGAAGGGAAATAGTGGCAATTCCACCATGTCTCCTCCTGGCAGATTGGTCTTCACGGGCCGTGGGTTACTGAACACCACTGGGCTGTGTCGTAGCTCAGATTGGACTGGTTACACAAAACCCTTTAAACCTGAGCCAGGGCGCTTGGCTTCTTACCAGCTCAGCTGGGAGGTGAAGGACTGCTCCCTTCTTTGGTGAGCTAGCCATCGTCACTTAGTCGGAGTGGCCTCTGGTCCTGTCCAGAAAGGACAGGACTGCTGGCTGGGAGGGAGCATAATGCCTCCTTTCCATCCAAAGGCCGTGTTGAAGCACGTGTCGCATCCACACTGTGACATTATTTACAACACTGCTGGAAGTATGACTGTCTTATTTGCCTTGCTGTAAGGTTGGCCTGAGTATCTGCAAGCCTTTTGTAATTGCCATATGGCCATGCACTTGACACATGTTGTCTTTTTAAATTTTAATTATAGCATAACCAATTTAAATCTCCTAATAGTATATTGGCAGAGATTGAATTCTCCTCGTAGATGGGTTTAGTTGGTTTCCTATATGGATTTTAATAGCATATTACTTGCTGTATGACAAAAAGCTGGGCCTGAATGACACTGTAGATAAGGCACCAACCAATGTGCAGTTCATTCCAGCGTGGATTGTCTCCCAACCCTTCTAGACAGCCCCACGGTGGGGTGAGCATTGGAGGGTTAACATTGAACCTACTTTGGGTCTTTACCTTTATGAACAAGTTTTAAGGAAGGGGGAGTCATCTTTGTACAGTATTATTCAGCCAGGGCTGAGTAAGAGTTGTGGGAGAAATATTTCTCAAATTGAAATTGCCCAGGCCCAGCCCCTAAGAATGGGGGTGGGGAAGAGGGTTTTATCTCCTATTTGGAGATACAAGGTTGAATGTCTGTGACATTTAATTATGGCCTTTTTAATATAATAGAGCTTTATTTTTTGCTTCAGTGTAATTTTCCCTTTTAAAATGGATACTTTCTACGTGCATCTTATTTTAAATGCAAATATTCATGTGTATTGATGTTGGCTTGTGTTGGGCAGGATATGGCCAGACAGCATTTCAAGTGGGAGGTTTTTCTGGATCCAAGTAAACAAACAGAAGAAAGTACATACAGCTTTTTGGCAACAAAATACTTTCAAAACAGCCTCTATAAAACAGACCCAGAGTATTCCAAAACCACAGACTAAAACTGTGACCATGATTTTCAGTGTCTGATTACCCTTCTGACAGATAATGAGTTCCTGCTGAAGAGAGAGAAATATAATATACACAGAGTTGTCTTGAGTTCAATAGGAAAAATGCCTGAGTGAAAAGAAAAGCAGGATGTAAAATTACACATGCAGAAGAATTTAATTACATGAAATGTTTAGAAAAAAGATTGGAAGGACATATGCCAAAATGTTAACCATGGTGAACCCAGGTGGTAGGATTATGGGTTATGTTTTTTTTTCTGGTTCTTTATACTGTTCTGTACTTTCAAAGTTCTCTATAAACAAGCACATGTAAACAAAAAAAACCCACAAAAAAACAAAACAGAACAAAAAACAGAAAAATGCTGCACTTCCCCACTTTATATAGTGAGCATATTTGTGGTAATAGTGAAGAAAAATCACCACCATATTTTAAAGTTAATATCAAGTTAGTGATCATCTAGGGCAGCAGTTTTCAACTGGTGGGCCACAAGAATTTTTTAAAAATATATTTTTATTTATTTCAGAGAGGAAGGGAGAAGGAGAGGGAAAGAGAGAGATAGAGAGAAACATTGATGTGAGAGAGAAACATCCATCAGTTGCCTCCTGCATGCAACCTGACCGGGGATGGAACCCACAACCTGGGCATGTGCCCTGACTGGGAACCACACCAGCAACCTTTTGGTGTATGGACGATGCTCAACCAACTGAGCCACGCTAGCCAGGGCTCCGCAAGAATTTTTAAAACATGCAATACCTGACAGTGTAGTCAAGGGCACTGACCTCTTTCCTCTTTGTCAAATTAAAAAGTGACAGCAGCCAACACAATAATAGCTATCTGATGTGAATGAATCAAAATTATACCTATTATTTTTTGGCAGATCGGCAAAAAATACGTTTTTTGTTGTGCCGCAGAATTTTTGTAATTAGTTTGTGTGCCATGAGATGGGAACAGTGGGAAATTGCTTATCTAGGAAGACAGCATACCAGAAGGAACAGGAATAAAGCAGGAGTTAAATGACAGGAACTGGGTGGGAACCCTCAGCCGTGGGAGGGGACCCAGGCTCTGTCCTTCCTCTCCCATCTCAGGTTCCTCTCCTCTCTTGGTCCTCACGCCCCCTCTGAACTGGAGGGTTGAACCAGCTGACTCCTCAGGTCTGTTGTAGCACAAAAGTTTGTTATTTGAATTTTACTGCCCATTGCTCACATAGGAGAGACTCCCCTTTATACGCTAAGGGGAGATTGGGACAAACGAAGGCGCTGCGGAGAGTGTAGCACTCTCTAGAATGTTCATGGAGATATGCTGTAACGCTTTGTGTGGATTTTTAAGATCTGACACCGGAAGTGAGAGATTAACATTCAGAGTCTGAAGGTTTTCCCTCCAGACTAAAGCTAGTTTTCTTGAAACTGTAATATAGTTTATCATATAATTTTGAGGCTTCTCCTAGCCCAGCATGGGACAGATTCTGGGTTTTAGACCCCATTTTATCCATCATCTCCCATGAGCATTGTCACTCTGTAGGTGTTATGAATGGAAATTTGCGGGACTTCTCTGCTGCCTTTCTTGTTCCCTTTCCGTTATACAAGGAACTCAAGAAGGAGGCCACAGGGCACGTTAAAGAGGAAAACAATGGAAAATGGGATGATGGGGGGTCAGGGTTTTGAGCCACCCAATGTGGAGGTTTCCAGGAAATTGCTGGCTTAGTGATTTTGTCACCAATGTTAGTGTCTCTCTCCCTCCCTTCTAATTAGTGGTGTTCTAAACTTTATATGCTGAGATTGGAAAGCATTTTAGAAATTCTAGGAGAAAACTGAAAAAGAAAATAAGTCTCTTAAATGCTAATCTTTTTTAAAAGACAAGATTTAAAAATAACACACACATTGCATAGTTTTAGTACTTTTAGGAATATTTATTGTGAGATCTTCCACTGGGGCAGGAAAACACCTCCAGTATGTCCAGCAGACTGACATAGCAGGGACACTGTGATCGCAGCTGCTGGCAAAGGACTCTGTTACCCGATGATTTAGAAGAGCTGATGGTTTGCCGGGCAGATCAATACATTTTCCTAAAGTGAAACGAAGCTTGAAAAATAGATTGGTTGAAGCTTGGAGGCCACAAAGTTTGAAATAGATACAGTATCAAATTCATTCTCACATCCCCACCATGAATGAAAAATAACCCTACTGAGGTTTGAATTGGATATGAGGTGTCTCTCCATTCTGAGATGTGGGATTCTCCTGGGTACACTGTTGGTCAGGTACCCAGTGCAGGCAAATGTGCTGATACCTGTTAATGGCATTTAAAAAAAGTCCTTGCTGTGTATATGATCAGCTTGATAAGCAAAAAGGGTTTCCTTTTCCTTTTTTTAATTGAAAAAAAGTAATAGTTGAGCAATGTAATAATTTCATAGTATAGAAATAAAAATTAATTGCCGAAACCGGTTTGGCTCAGTGGATAGAGCGTCGGCCTGTGGACTGAAAGGTCCCAGGTTCGATTCCGGTCAAGGGCATGTACCTGGGTTGCGGGCACATCCCCAGTGGGAGATGTGCAGGAGGCAGCTGATCGATGTTTCTCTCTCATCGATGTTTCTAATTTTCTATCTCTCTCCCTTCCTCTCTGTGAAAAATCAATAAAATATATTAAAAAAAAAAAGAAAGAAAGAAAGAAAAATTAATTGACTAACCCAGCCGTGGGCAAACTACGGCCTGCGGGCCGGATCCGGCCCGTTTGAAATGAATAAAACTAAAAAAAAACAACACCATACCCTTTTATGTAATGATGTTTACTTTGAATTTATATTAGTTCACACAAACACTCCATCCATGCTTTTGTTCCGGCCCTCCGGTCCAGTTTAAGAACCCATTGTGGCCCTCGAGTTAAAAAGTTTGCCCACCCCTGGACTAACCCACTCCCAGTGGTAGCCATTCTCAAGCAGGTGGTATGAGTCATTTTAGACATTTATTGAGCATATATATCGATATCCTGAGTGAGTACGCACACATGCACACACACACCAGATTATATTCTGCAACTTAATTTATTGAGAGTCTTTTTTTAAAAATATATTTTATTGATTTTCTACAGAGAGGAAGGGAGAGGGATAGAGAGCTAGAAACATCGATGAGAGAGAAACATCGATCAGCTGCCTCCTGCACACTCCTACTGGGAATGTGCCCGCAACCAAGGTACATGCCCTTGACCGGAACCGAACCCGGGACCCTTCAGTCCGCAGGCCGACTCTCTATCCACTGAGCCAAACCTGTCAGGGCTATTGAGAGTCTTAAAAAGAAAGAAATCAGTTGTGTTTTCAGTAATGTATTACCTTTGATTACCCTTCATTACTTAATGCTCCTGAAAACATAATAAAGTAACTGCTTAGATGTATACCTGCTGAGTGATGTGCTTTCTTCATTAGTGTGATTTTTATTCAGCTACTAAAGAAACTGCTCTTAGGTAAAGCCTCATTGTGTGAATAAGGAAAACACCTGCAGTGTGTGTCTTACCGGTAGTGAATTATGCCACAGTACAACATTCACTCTAAATGTGCCCTGCCGTACTTTCTTAGTTGGAGAAATAGGCAATTTGGAATTGTCAGGCAACCTTTTCATCTTGTCCAATATCAAGTTCAAGGTCTTCATTGTTATTTGAAAAATACAGAGTGGAACAGGCTAAGTTAGGTTTGCCCACATGGGTGGTTTAGGTTACAGCCTTGTCTGAATTCAGGACAGCCTTCTCTTTAGACCTTTCCCTCAGTCAGTACACATGCCACTTGCACTGCCCTAATGTAAGCACAAGTGTAGAATAGCACTGCTCTCTAAACGTGATTTTACTCATTCAATTAAGATATTAATCTGACGCTCCGTTTTTTAAGTTTGAAAAATAGACTTTAAAGTTTTAAATGATCTGGAAAATGGTAGTATGTTGAGCACCTGTATTTATTTTTCTCCTCTCCCAAAGCCACCCTTAAACAGTAAACTGTCTGATACACACACACACACACACACACACACACACACACACACACACACCTCAAGGACAAATAGGAGAGGAGAAAACTACAACAAAACATTTGAAACTGAAAATCCAGTGGATGAGAACTAACCAATTAATCAGGTATGGGAAGGCAGAATTCTGACATGGGGGGTGAATTACCCCACTGGGTCCAATTTACACAGAACCTCCACAAGTTTTAGCAGTTGACACTACAGGTGCTGCCTCCGGTGTGGGCCAAGGTCAAGCTAGAATCAGGAGTTGAAAGTATGTTTAAGAAGCGGTCAGGTCCCCAAATCTTCCCTATCTGAGCAACTTACACCTGCCCTTCTCGCTCCAGCAGAAAACGGGAAGTTTATTCCCAGGAGAGGTCAGAACAGTTTTGGACTGGAGACTGTAGGCACAGCTGAAAATATTTACATAGTAAACAGGTGCAGGGACCCCAGCACCCAACCCCCCTCCGCTCCCAGCCTTCTTCTTCCTCTCGGCTCCCAGAATACTGGCACTTACACCTTCTGTGTAGGAGGCTGGAAGATTCTTCTGAGGGGTCTGCCCAGCCTAAGAGGAAAGAGCTAAAGACTCAGACTAAACACTAAGGTCACACGTTCTCCCAGTGAAACAGCTGAGTGAGGTCATGTGCTACAGTAAAGCCCACAGCAGACAAGCCAGCCCCTCACCCAGAGCTTCAAGTCAGCTTTGGGTGCCCCCTCTTAAATATGAGCAGACACTTTTAACATGAAAGATAACAACCAAATCAAACAGGAAAAAAAATAAAAAAGAATAAGGAAGCAGAATATATGCAGTAAGAAGAACATTTCAGCCCTAGCCAGTTTGGCTCAGTGGATAGAGCGTTTGCCTACGGACTGAAGGGTCCCAGGTTCGATTTTGGTCTAGGGCACATGCCCAGGTTGCGGGCTCGACCCCCAATCGGGGGCCTGCAAAAGGCAGCCAATCATTGTAGGAGGCAGCTGATCAATGATTCTCATCATTGATGTTTCTATCTGTCTCTCCCTCTCCCTTCCTCTCTGGAATCAATAAAAAATATATATTAAAAAAGAAGAAGGCCCTGGCCGGTTTGGCTCAGTGGATGGAGCGTCAGCCTGCTGACTGAGAGGTCCCAGGTTCGATTTCGGTCAAGGGCATGTACCTTGCTTGTGGGCACATCTCCAGTAGGAGGTGTGCAGGAGGCAGCTGATCTATGTTTCTCTACCATCGATGTTTCTAACTCTCTATCCCTCTCCCTTCCTCTCTGTAAAAAAATCAATAAAATATATTTTTTTTTAAAAAAAGAAGAAGAACATTCAGGCATTTCAGAAAAATTCTTTTATAATTTCAGAGAGATAAGAAATTGTTTTACATTCAGGATGCTATTTGGGGACAGGGAGAAAAGAGTGCTTAAAAATAAAAACGATAATAGTAGAAATTAAAACTCTTTAGAAGGGCTGAAAAATAAAGGCAATATCCCAGAAAACTTTTTCAGTAGTAAAAAAAAAAAAAAAAAAGGTTAACAAAAGTGGAAAATAGGAGAAAAAAGATAAGAATAGAGGATTAGCCCAGAAGGTCCAATATTGGAAAACAGGAATTCCGAGGAAGGAAAGCAAAGGGCATGGAGGGGAAGAAGTAATGCCGTGATACAGGAAGACACCAAAGAATGTAAGAGTATTAACGGTGTTGGTTTCTAAAAGGAAAGGGCCGAGCACTCGGCAGAAGATGAAGGTAGGCCCACATGAAGGCGCATGGAATTCACAAACCGAAGTCAAAGAGACAATCCTAAAAGCTCACACAGAGAGGGAAAAACAAAACAGAATCTGGAATTTAGCAGCACCAGAAACCAGAAGACAATTGTTATGCAAGGAGGTCAGACCTCAGCGTACTGCTTGCCGATTCCGAAGAAATAACCCAGAGGACTGACTGGCTGTGAAAGACATGGGTTTGTGAGGACTTGCATGCGCCCCCGTGGTGGCTGGCTGGCTGGTGAGGTTTCCTGCAGCACAGGCTTTCTCAGCACCGGGCACTACAGAGGAAGAAAACAAAGCACACGGGACACGGGGCCGGGGGCAGGCAGGTTGGAGGGGGGGGTGGCCCTAGCTGTTTCTCTGCGTAGTTTACCGTCCAGGTTCACATATAGAAGCAGTTTCTTTTGGCCATGTCTTGACCAAGCAGCTGGCCAGGCTCCCGGGCCAGTCCCACAGCACTAACCCACTGTATTCCCACAGGGTGCAGGGGGAGTTGGAGCTTGGGAAAGGGCCCATGTTCTCACGTACCAGACAACAATAAAGTTTTCTTTAATCATTGACAGAATTACATATGTCCCCCCACTTACCCCTTCTTTGCCCCTCTCCACTCAGCCCCCTGCCCCACCCCAGGCCTTCATCACACTATTGTCTATGTCCACGGGCTATACATAAACAGTATGCATGTAAGCTTTTTAATTAATTTCTTCCCATCCCCTCCTCCCCCTCCTCTATGAGATCTTTCAGTCTGTTCTACGCATCAATAAAGTAATGCTTAGGCCGCCGTGGCTCAGTGGTTGAGCATCAACCTATGAACCAGGAGGTTGTGGTTCGTTTTCCGATCGGGGCATATGCCCGGGTTGCAGGCTCAATCCCCAGTGTGGGGCATGCAGGAAGGAGGCAGCCGATCAATGATTCTCTCTCATCATTGATGTTTCTCTTTCTCTCTCTTCCTTCATCTCTGAAATCAATAATAATAATAATATATATTTTAAAATTGTTCTCTTTGAAAAAAGTAAAAAGAAGGAAGTAATGCTTAAAAATTCTGAAGAAAAAATATTTTCAACGTAGAATTCCACATCAAGACTTGCTATCAGTCCAGTGTGAGGGTAGAGGAAAGACAGATTTAGACACACAAGTTTTCAAAAACTTGTCCCCCTTTTGGGAAGTCTACAGAGGATATCTCCACCGAAAATCGGGAATAGCTAAGAAGAAGGGTGGCTGTGGGAAGGGGGTCTGCAGGAGGGAGGCGCATGTGCCTCCAGCACGGTGGTGAAGGGAGGGCCCGGATGCCAGCTCTGCAGGAGGTGTGGGACCGTCAGTCCTGCCCGGAGCAGGTTGGTGGGTTCTGGAAGGTACTTCTCGGAGAGGAAATCGATGCATCTCTGTATGTGAATGTGTTGAGAAAAGGCATAGCCAGAGAGTTCGAAGTTGAATAGAAAACCAAGAAATAGAAAGGAAGCATGTTAGCATAGGAGGCATGGCATTTGGGCTCCGTTGTGAATAGCATTACCTAATGTAAACATGAGAACTGCACTCTAGCGTTGTATCTGTACTGGAAGGATTAGGAACAGGGTGTGTGTTGCGGGGGGCGGGGGGGGGCACGGGGGGGGGGGCACGTGGGGGTGAGGTCAGGATAGTGAAAGAACTTAATCCTCATTTTCCATGATAAGAAACATAGATAATTCCTAAAAATGAAAAATTAAGACGTAACAATCTCAACATTCCCCAATGCCAAACGATTGGCTGAAAGAATTGAACATGGCTGTCTCTGGGGTTTGGGAAACGGATATGTCATCTGGTGTTGAGGGTGGTAGGGGGGATGTCATGAGACTGAATAATAATACAAGAACTATTTGACTCTTGAAATTACATTCATATGTAAGGTTGATAAAAAGAAAAACACTTTTTAAAAATCAAGTTTTATAGTTGCTCTGCTTAATGCAATATTTTATGAATTCTAAGATGCATAGATTTTTCACATTTTCATATCACTAAAATTAGGATGCATCTTAACATCTGTGGTGTCTTAGACTTAATGCAATACAATGGCTCAGGATTCTGGTATTATGTCTTATTTGGGAATGACCTGCGTATAATCCTTTTTTCTTAATTAAAGATTGCAGGCCTAAGTCTACCTCTTCCTCCCAAGAAATTGATTGGTAACATGGATCGTGAATTCATAGCCGAGAGGCAGAAAGGTCTCCAGAACTATCTCAACGTTATCACCACAAATCACATCTTGTCTAATTGTGAGCTGGTTAAGAAATTTTTAGATCCAAACAACTATTCCGCAAACTACACTGGTAAGCAGAGGGATCTGTGCTTTGCTAGAGATAAAACATGTGGGAGGAACTCTATTTCCAAATGGGAGGATGTGTGTATTTGTTATAGGGCACTATTCATCTACTAATTCTTGCCTGATTGTAATTTACTGAAATGTATAAAAAGAAGATAGTTACTTCTAACATGTTTGTAATGTCTGCACAGAAAAATCTGGAAGAGAAGTTATTGTGTCTTTGTCCTTACAGTCTTGTCTTTGTTAATTTCCCTGACAGACTAGAGAGTAAAGAAGCCATGGTAATCTATACAGTGATCAATTGATTTGTATTTGGGTCCATTTTGTATTTATAGCTATACAGTGTGTCTGGTTTTTCTCAGAATTACTTAACAAAACAGTGGTTCAGAAGAGTCCTCCCTGTGTTCCCAGTCGTTCACCAAGATCGACTCAGTGCAGAGCATAAGGAGGAGATCCCTCCCCTGGACCAGGTGGCAGCCAGGGACCGAGGTGGGAAGGGTACCGATTCCACACAAAGCTGACATCACTAACCTAAGCCTGGCGTCCGCCCAATGGGTGGTTAAGTATTAAATTCATCCTGGCGTGGCCTTGAAGAGACCAATGGAAATCATTGTAGAACTGAGCTAAGATTAGAATTCAGATGACTTGTTAGAGCTAAATCATGCTTAGAGTCTAAGTGGAACTCTGGGTGTTAATAATAGATTGCTTACATGCTACTTTTTGGGTACTCAGAACACTAGTTTTGAAGCAATTTGAGGGGGGGCACCTTTGTTCCTGTTTCAGAGAGAGGGAAGTAGAGGCCTGCTTGTCAGGAACCAAGCTTTTCTGCACAACAGACCCACTGGGGAGCCTCACAGAACCTGACTCCCAGCTGTACTTGGCAGGGAAGCTCGTGGTGGTGTTTTTATCGATTTTAGAGAGAAATAGGAAGGGAGGGAAGGAGGGGGTGGGAGAGTTGGGGGGACGGGGGGAGAGAGAGAGGGGGGCGGGGAGAGAGATTAGTTTGTTGTTCCCCTTATTTATGCATTCATTGGTTGATTCTTGTATGTGCCTGCCTAGGGATCAAACCCGCAACCTTAGCACATTAGGACGATGCTCTAACCGGCTGAGCTCCCAACCAGGCAGGCTCATGGTTTTTAAATCTCCCTAAGAGATTCCTCTATGCAGCTCAGTTTGAAGACCACAGCCCTTGGGCCTTACTACTCACAGCGTGGCCTTTGGGTGAGCAGCACTAACGTTATTGGGAGCGTGTCGGAAGGCAGAATTCAGGCCCCATCCCAGACCTGCTGCTGATCAGGGTCTGAGTTTCACAAGGTCCCTGGTGATTGCATGAGCATTGAAGTTTGAGGTTCCTCACCCTAGAATGTGCCTGCCATCTTCTAACACAAGATGAGCAAGAAAAACGCCTTTGCAGAACACACAGAAATGAAGGAAAGTTTATTTCAAATTCCCGTTGACTGCAGCTTGCAGATCTGACATTGAGTTGTTAACGAGGCTTCCATTCACGCCCCGCTGGTTTTTGGATCACGCAGGAGAAGCCTCACAGGACACAGCTCGCACCCCTCGCAGTAGCATCGCTCATGGCTTTCATTCCGCTGTGCTGCACCTCAGTTGTTCCCCAGACCGTCAGAGCGTGGGCCGTCTGGATGGACTGTTACCCAGTCGGCCCCAACCCAGCCCTGCTCATCGGTTTGTCCCCCTTGTTTCCTGCTAGTGTCAGGGCCACATCGAGGTGCAGTGCCCACACGATGGTGCTGTGCATTCCGAGCCTGGCCTCCACTAGGCCTGTGCGGCTGCTGGGGGCAGGCTGGGTGCTGCGGGCGCAGGCGAGGAATACACTCCCCCTGCTCTCTGGGAGCTTGTATCAGAAGAACATCGAGTCACCTGGAGCCAGAGCTGGAAGGGATCTTAGTGCAGGCACATCAAGACCCACCCTCTCATTTTCTAGATGAGAGGCCCCGAGAGGGAAGGCCTTGCCTAGGGTGGCACATTTGCATGACTGTATGAGTACAGTGTTCGGTGTTTTCCGATTAAAATGCTGCTTAGCCTAGCTGGGTTGGCTCAGCGGATAGAGCATCGGCCTGCAGACTGAAGGGTCCCAGGTTCCATTCTGGGCAAGGGCACATGCCTGGGTTGCGGGCTCGATCCCAGTAGGGGCCATGTAAGAGGCAGCTGATCAAGGACTCTCTCTCATCATTGATGTTTCTATCTCTCTCCCTCTCCCTTTATCCCTGAAATCAATACAAATATATAAAAATAAGTAAATAAATAAAACACTTTTCAGACCTGGAAGGTGGTCTGATCCCTATATCTCCTTCTGCTGTACCTCTGTCGTGCTGCCAGTGTCCTTGACCTTGTCTCCCTTCCCCCACCCAGCAAGGTGCACAGTCAGGAGTCCAAAGCAGGGGGACAAGAAGGCCACTAGGGACTCCCTCAGGACCCAAACACTCCACGGGCTGCCACGATGAGAGGACACATCCCTGTGATAGAGCCGTAGCGGATAGTGGCTGTTTTCAGAGAAATGCTGATCTGTTTCTCCCTTTAAGTGAAATGTCCAAACTTGTCTTGCTTTGGGGCTGACTCACCAGTAGTCTCAGGAAGCGATGCCCAGGCGCCCAGCCTCCTCCTCTGAGCCATTCATTCCCCAGCAAGCCGGGCGGACATGTCCAGGCTTCCCCAAACCAGTGCGGCTCATCGCCCTCTGGGGGCTTGTGAGGTGTTCATTTGAATTAGACAGTCTAATTGAGGATCAGCTGTTGTACAGGGAAAACAAGCATCTCCCGGTCATGAGGGGTTGTGTGGACACACGCACACACACACACACAGTCCGCCTTATCTGATTAACAAGGCACTTCTGTCATGTAAAAGCCTCACTGCGCTGTAGCCATCTTCCCACCTCAAACCTCAGACTCCCTCAGAGTAAGGGGGGGTTCAGTGTCCACACAGAAGTCAGTTGGACCAGAAACCAGGAGGCCTGGCTCCTAGTCCCAGCTTGGTCGGCAGCAGCATTTCCGCTCTGGCTTCAGGGTCCAGGCCTATAAAACAAGAGTTCGAGAGGGGTTTGAAGGAGTGTTGACGCTCCCTCTGGTCTTAACGCCCCAGGAATCCCTCAACAGCGTGATAGTGGTGGGCTCCAGGATAAAAGGAGGGAAGGAGAGGTTGGGGGTGGGGTTACCTTCAGAACAAGGCAGGATGAGTTGGGGAAGCTGTTGGATGTGCAGGCCTCTGCAGCACCACTTCCTGTGGTAGATTGGGGACCTGGAGCCCAGCTGCAGGACTTGGGGGGGCGGGGGCGTCAGTGTTTGTTTCCTGTAGTCACCCCGAGGGGCTGGGATCTGGGAGCTAAAGACTGCACACATGGGGGCAGCTGGTACCTTCCGAGCTGAGAGGTCTGAGCTCTGTGGGAAGCTCAGGATGGACTTGAAGGCTTTGCTCTGTGTTTCCTCTCCAGGGAGTGTTTATCTGCATTTACTGAGCCTGCATCCCCCCCCCCCCCCCCCCCCGTGTCTATCAGTGCTACAGAAATAGAGGCCAGATGCCGTTCTTTTCATGGCTTTCATGTTCTAAGAGGAAAGAGCATCCACACCCATTGAACATGTTTGGAACCCTTAGTTCCCACAGCATGAAACACCTATTGAACACCTACTGTGTGCCAGATGCTAGGAATAGGAAGGAATAGTCTCTCTCCCACCCCACCCCCACCCCCTGCAGGGAGAGGACTATGGCAGGGTAAACAGGGGCAGCACCTTGGAGGGGGTGTTGGAGAGGGTGTAGGATTGCTGACAATTTATTTATTTTTTATTTTTTATTATTTTTTTAAATCCTCACTCGAAGATATTTTTCCATTGATTTTTAGTGAGAGGGAAAGACAGACAGAAATATCGACGTGTGAGAAGCACATTGATTGGTTGGCTCCTGCATGAGCCCCGACCAGGGCCCAGGCTGGTTGCAGATGATTTAGATCTGAAGATGGAGGAAGGCTTCCCAGAAGAGCTGATACCTTCAAGGAGGGAGATCTGGGGGCGGGGGGGAGGGAGGGGGTGTTGAAGTCAGGCAGGTCCAGAGGCAGGAGCAGGAGCAGAGCTCCAGGGGAGAGAGGCATTTCCATATGGCTTTACCCAGACTAAGGTGTGTCCTTCCTGCTGACGTTTCTGGTCTGGTAGAAGAGAGTCGCCCTAATACAGGGCAGCGTGTGAGTGAAAGGAGAGGGACAGATGCAGCACTGGGAGTGTGCCGGGAGGGAGGGAGGGCTTCTGGCTAAGGGAGCAGCAAATTTGGGCTGAGCCTCAAAGGCTAGATGAGCAAGAATGGAAAATGCTGAGGGGTGGGGCCAAGCCAGTCTGCAGGGGCTGAGGGAGGCAGATCTCAGCGAGAAGCATGGGAGGCACCCCTGTGTGGGAGCCAGAGCCAGAGCCAGAGCCAGGTTGTGTGCTGGGTTGAGAAGCTTGGTCTTGACTTGGTAGGAGATGAGGTGCCAATGAAGGCTTCTAAGCTGAGGAATAGGTTCTTAGGATTGACGTGTGTGGCTGAGTCTGGGGTGGGGGGATTAAAATTGGGAGCATAGAAGTCACGTCATTTACTTGACAGTAAGTCATAGTGTAGTGGAAAGGAAATGTCCTCTCTACAGGTCCCTGGCCCCTAAGGTATAAAAGCTATGTCCCAGTCCTCAGCGTGTCAGTAACAAAGCTAGCACATTCCACTTATTCACAGCTATTACCCGGTGTCGACAACACTGTACACTGCACGGTGACACACAGTAAATATCGCCGACTAATGAGTCCCTGTTAGTTTTGAACAGGCTGTCCTTCACAGTCTCTTACAACGACATGGTACCGCATCTGGAAAGTTATTTTTCATGATCTCTCTCAAAGTTGATATGAATGATTTTCACTTAAAAGAAATTCCTTTTAAGTTTGTTTACACTCACATTATTTTGTAAATACTAAAAACATATTGTATCAACACTAATGATGGAGGAGGTCCGGAGTTCCCAGTGCTGATACTGAAAGCGTATATGCTTCTGTCAACCCAGCCCCTCCAAATGGTTTATGTATCACGTGGAGTAGTTAGAACCGAGGTAAATGGAGTCAGTTTGTATTTGGTCCTCACATCTCTTCTGTGTGGATGGACTGACACTTTACGTGTTGAGTCAGTAAACAAATAGCTAGTGGGTTTTCTTCCCTGAACCTCCTAACTCGGCATGTACTGTAAAGTTCATCCAGATGATAATGTGTGCCCGAGAGGCAGGGGAAGCCAGACCAGGTAACTTTGACATATGGAGAGCCTTTCTGCCAATCCCCATGCCTCTGCCTGGACTGTAATTAATGCGAGGCAGAGGTGCAGTCCACAGTGCATCTGCATGATTTCTTTGCTTTCAAGGATCAGGAGTGGCTCATTTACTCACTGAATTGAGGAGAAATAGCAAATTACAGATGTTGCTTTTAAAAAATATATATATTTTATTGATTTTTTACAGAGAGGAAGGGAGAGGGATAGAGAGTTAGAAACATCGATGAGAGAGAAACATCGATCAGCTACCTCCTGCACACCTCCTACTGGGGATGTGCCCACAACCAAGGTACATGACCTTGACCGGAATCGAACCTGGGAACCTTGAGTCCACAGGCTGACGCTCTGTCCACGGGGCCAAACCGGTCAGGGCACAGATGTTGCTTTTTGTAGGAACTACCAAGGAACAGTTACCCTGATAATTTCTTAACTTGGTGAACTTCAAAGAACTTCCTCTTCTCATTGTCTTCTTAAAAGGAGCAGACATTCTCATGATAGCCGAACACAAAAGGAATGGACTTTTTCCAGTAAACAGGCAGACCACACTTCCCACAATAGGACTGTGTTGCTGCTGTACGTAGACGGCTTTCTAAAACACTGGCTTTTTCCCCCCCCAGGATATATTTAAGGCTAATCGCTTCTTTGTTGGTGAAAGCTGTAATTCCACAAGGAATGGAGATGGGATGGATATCACTTGGAGCAGCACTGAGTACTCTTCCAGGCTGACCTGAGAACTCATTTTGAATTTTGTGCGTGGGGTGGGGCCTGGTGCATATATTGAATTTTTGGCGTATACCAGCTAGTTTGCAAACTCTTTTTTTCTTTAATAAACCTTTTACTTTGAAAGAATTGTAGATTTACAGAAGAATGGCAGTGATAGTACAGAGTTTCTATGTAACCCTCACCAGTTTCCCCCGATGTCACATCTTACATAACCGTGGCACGTTTACCAAAACTAGGAAATTAACTTTGGTACTTTGTGACTACAGATTTTATTCAGATTTCACTAATTTTCCCAATAATGTCCTTTTTCTGTTCCAGATCCAGTCTAGAATCCCACATTGCATGTAGTCTCTGTGTGTGTTTGTGCGTGTCTGTGTGTGTAATTAAGTTTATTAAGAAGGTCATAGACTATAAGACTTTCATTTGCAAGGATATCTTAAGCATATGGTACTTTCCTGATATGTTTGACTAATGAGTTTCTAAAATGTCTTTGCAGAGATCGCCTTACAACAGGTTTCCATGTTCTTCCGATCCGAACCAAAGTGGGAGGTAGTAGAACCATTGAAAGACATAGGTGAGAAACTGGCATGCCCGTTCCGTTAAAAAGACACATCCAGTACTGGGTTCTTTGTCATGCTTCCATGTATGTATCCCAAGAGAGCTCTTAAATGCAGGTGGTTTCTTTTTCTTTTTGCTTCCCTATTGCTTGAGGATGCAGTCCGTAACTCTTACTACTTAGTGAATCTTGGTTCAAGCCCTATCTGAGGATTTTGATGGAAGTAACATCTCTTCAGCACAGTTTAATCACTCATTCCTCATCTTTTTTTTTTAATTTTGTTATTGCTTAAAGTATTACAAAGAATATTACGTATGTCTCCTTTTTCCCCCCCTTGACATTCCCCTGGCCTCCCCTACCCCCTCATTCCTCATCTTTCTTTTCCACTAAATTTAAACTGAAGTGCTGTTTTCCTGTTTCTGTGAATAGAGTAATTTCTTTGCTGTTTTTTTTAGTGCAGTCTTTACCATGTCAACATTACCAAATGGTGGTTTGATTTGTGCCTATATAGCTATGGATAATGTTGTGAAGCTTAATTTTTATTAATTACTCAGTCAGCCGAAACCGGTTTGGCTCAGGGGATGGAGCGTCGGCCTGCGGACTGAAGGGTCCCGGGTTCGATTCCGGTCAAGGGCATGTACCTTGGTTGCGGGCACATCCCCGGTGGGAGGTGTGCAGGAGGCAGCTGATCGGTGTTTCTCTCTCATTGGTGTTTCTGACTCTCTATCTCTCTCCCTTCCTCCTGTAAAAAATCAATAAAATATATTTTTTAAAAAAAATTAGTCAATGAAATGCATCAATTGGCACAAAAATTTTGTAGCTATAAACACATTTCTGCTTTTATGGCAGGTTGGAGAATAAGGAAGAAATATTTCTTGATGAAGATTAAAAATCAGCCAAAGGAACGGCTAGTGTTAAGCTGGGTAAGCTGGTTTTTTATGTCAGCCTCACTTCAGGGATCTTAGATGGGTTCATGAAAGCAGATATGGACAAGAGGAATATGAAATTATTTTGTGCTCCTGAGTGATGTTATAAAGGCCTCATCAGTCCCACATCAAAAGGAGCGTCATTTTAAGTCACTTTGCTTATACATTTGCTTATTTGGATGTGATTATATTTGATCAACTAATAAACATTTGGAAAGAAAGAGGAATAGTTTTCTGGAACCATTTGGGGTTGGCAGTTCTGCAGTTTGTTTTAAAGAAAGTACTTGGACATTACTTGGTCATCTCTCACTTTGGGAGTTCTAGTGATACATGTGGTTAATGGAACTGTAAGGTTACAATTAAGTTTTGCTTTTTATAGGTTTGTATTCTCTCTCTCAGAAAAGCCTTGAGGCAGCAAGACTTAGGTGGTTTTCATCTTTGGTTAACATTCATATATTTGGACAAACAAAAAAGAGAGAAAGAATAAGGAATAAGAATAAGGAATTTTTCTTTTTTTTATGACTAAAGGCAGCACCTTGACATTTCTTTCCATGTTTTTAGGCTGACCTTGGCCCTGACAAATATCTGTCAGATAAAGATTTTCAGTGTCTGATCAAACTTCTGCCTTCCTGTTTGGTGAGTACAAGTCCTTCTATTCTTGGTGCTGATGACATAGTCGCAGTATTTTCTGTGGACGGAAGGTGCTGGACATACTCGAACAAATGGAGAGTTGTACTGGATTTCAGTTCAGACAAGTTGTTCCATAGAACACCTACGGCCAGTCCCATCGATTGGGGGCCACACAAGTGGCTAATACACAATTCTGATCCAAGGCATTCGATGGGAAGAACCACATCAGTATATTTCAGAATAGATGCAGGATGTCTTCAGGAAAAGATTGACCTGGCCAGGAAATTGAGTTAGTGTTGATGCTCTTTATCTGTGGTCTGCACGAGGATGTGGGGCCCTAGAGGGAGTCAGTCATGGCCTGAGCAGTGACGCTGACCTGTCCAATCTGTTGGCAAGTTTGTTTTTGAAGATAGAGTGTCTTGTCAAGCTAGCAAAACCAGGCTGTGAATGAGGTGTGATGTGAAGCCAAGAAAAATGCTGTGGTCTTTGAGTTTGATTAATTGTGTGACACAGGCTGGCAGCGCTCAATTCTAAATTTCTTTTAATGGATGTGCTTTTTAAAAAGAAGGTAGTGCAATCAAGTGATACATACTAATTACAGAAAAGTCAGAAAACACAGATAAGCAAAAAAAGAAAAAGGAAACTTATTCCTATTTTCAACTAACCAGAAATGTTACTTTTCTAGAATGAATATATATATATATATACACATATATATTCTATAAAGATTTAAAACCTGATTTTGATTTTTTTTGTTCATAGTATACCTTGAACATCTTTTATTGTCAAAAATATAGCATAATATCATTATTACTGGCTGCATAGAATTAGCATTGGCTATACCTCAGTTTACTCAGTGAATCTAGATATTTGGATCACCTCCAGTTTTTTCCTCTTAAAAAAAATCCACAGTGAACAATTCTAGTTGAATGTTTGTATCCATCCTTAATTATTTTCTTAAGATAAATAACTAGAATTAATTAATAAGTAATTATAGGGAGATATTTTGAGACTATAAATATCCCATTCTTTATCAAACCCACTAATTGTAGAATTCATTGAGATTTTCTAACCCTATTATTCTTCTTATATTTATTAGTTGGCATTATATTGTAAGGAAGAGCTTCCTCTTGTACCCCCTCCTTTTTAAAATATATTTTTATTGATTTCTGAGTGGAAGGGAGAAGAGAGAGATGGAAACATCAATGATGAGAGAGAATCATTGATCAGCTGCCTCCTGCACACCCCCTACTGGGGATGGAGTCCACAACCCCGGTATGTGCCCTGACCTGGAATTGAACTGTGACCTCCTGGTTCATAGGTTGAGGCTCAACCACTGAGCCATGCCGGCCGGCCATTGTCCCTTTTTTATTTAAATCTTTAGAGATCAAGGGTTTTTATTTATCCTTTGGGTTTCTTTTTGGGGTGAGGAAATACTCTAAAATTAGAGTGTGTGATAGTTGCACAACTCTGAATATACTGAAACTATTGAACTGTACACTTTAAATAGGAGAATTGGGCCGAAACCGGTTTGGCTCAGTGGATATCGGCCTGCGGACTGAAAGGTCCCAGGTTCGATTCCGGTCACGGGCATGTACCTGGGTTGCGGGCACATCCCCAGGGAGGTGTGCAGGAGGCAGCTGATCAATGTTTCTAACTCTCTCTCTCTCTCCCTTCCTCTCTGTAAAAAATCAACAAAATATTAAAACACACACACACACACACACACACACACACACAAAACCCAAAACAAAAAAAATAAAAATAAAAAATAAATAGGAGAATTGGAATGCTATGTGAATTATATTTCAGTAAAGCTATTAAAATGTCACCAGCAACCATTTTTATGTGATGGTCAAGAGAAACTTAATCAATTACCATATTTTCCTGGGCACACCCTTTCACCCCTCAACCCACTTGACCCCTGATCTCCAAATCTTTGCATAGCTCAGCTCCCTTGCATTTACATTTTCATGGTACTTTTTTGAACTAATGGACATTGTAACACCTGGAGCCAGCTGGTTCATGTAACCAAAATTTTAGCTCATGTGAATACTTTCCTTTCAGTCATTAATAATTTGTCTCACTCCCCACCCCACTTGGCTGACGTCAGTCCCCATCTCAAGAGGACACTGTGAGTCATCACAATGTGTATTTCAGGAGAAGGACAGGAAGATTCATGCTAGCTGCTTTGGGAAATGACCAAGTTCCCCAGAATGCTGCTTCTGCGTGTTTCTGCTGTCATGCCCCCTGGCTGGACACATGCAGCAGTGTGGAATGTTGGGTAAAGCTGTGAATGAGGACACGTTTATCCTGTTTCCACTTGGCTGTCCTAACGTTTGGCCGTATTCTTTACCAGTTTATAGAGGCAGAATATTAAAATCACTATTCCAGAATTCAGACTTTCCATCCCACTTTTGCTTGAACTATGAGAACATGTATATCAAAGCAGATGCCTTCCCTGTGAAGCTTAGCATGTCAGTTACCCACTTCCTTTCGCCCTTACTGTTTATGTTCCTTCTCCATCTACAGAATGATGTACGGGTTGCTCATCTGAAAACTGGGAAATGCCATGTGTTCGGGGAATTCCCTCACATTTGTATGCAATGAGCCACCGAGATGGTCCTAGACGCTGCATAACCAGCCCCTGGTGTGAAAGGACCCACATGCCGATGCAAATAACTGACTTTCCTTTTTGTTTTGGCAGCACCCTTACATCTACCGGGTCACCTTTGCCACAGCTAACGAGTCCTCGGCACTGCTCATTAGGATGTTTAATGAAAAAGGCACTTTGAAGGACCTGATCTACAAGGTACTTTTAGTACAAGTTTATGGTCGGAAATAAGTTTTCAAGTCCCTTTAGAACCTGTTATGGAGACTCTATCCCTAAGGTTCAGAGGCTGAGGGTGTTATTTTAATTTTATTTGGAATTTATTTTGATTCTAATAATAAAAATTATCCAGTTTGGTTAAAAAGCATTCCTTTCCCCACATGAGGGAAGGTTTAATGATTATGACCATTCCATTAGGTTAGTTTTAAAGTTGTGTCTTTCATTTAACAAAGCAATATCAAACTATCTCAAAGTTGGGGAGAAATTTTTTATTTTTTAAAAAATTTATTTATTTATTTTTTAATTTGTCCTGCATTATACACTGCCTACATTTACACATCATGGTCTAGCTGAGAGTCATAATTCACGTAACAGCGAAACTCATTTGCCAAGGTCCGGGTGTGCTTTGGAATAAATTTGCAAGTCTTCACACCAAGAAGTTTTGTTGCCTCTTCCTCCATGACAGCACCTTCCACCTTCCCCAGCAGCCGCGGTCACTTCCTTAGCAAGGCGCAAAGCAGTTTCCTGACTGTACCAAAACTGGCTCAATTGCCAATTCTCTTCTATTCTCCCAACACTGTATTTGTCATCCCCACCTGGGTAGGCACATTGCTTCTTCTCAGCATAGAATTCCTGGAGAGCTGCTAAGGCGTGGGAAGAAAGCTGGGGGACATCGTCATCTTCCAAGTCACTCATTTCACAAACTATAACCGCCACGCGTGCGCAGTCGGAAAATTTTTTAAATAATCGTGAAACATTCTCACAGTATATACGACTTGGGCGTCAGCTAAGGCCAAGACAGGCACATCTTCACTGGACTAGAGAGGGGACGAGACCCAGGTCAGCCTCTTTCGACCCCCTGCGCGGACCGCTGTACTTTAAAACCCACCTCCTGCACCCTGCACCCCCTGCCGAGCCTGCCTGTGGGGAGCCTGCGAGCAGACGGCCGCTCCGCTGCTGCTCTCTCACGTGCTCTTTGTTTTTCTCCAAAGTCAAAACCAAAAGAGCCCTTCCTGAAAAAGTACTGCAACCCTAAGAAGATTCAAGGCCTCGAACTCCAGCAAATAAAAACATATGGGCGGCAGATACTAGAGGTAAGAGGTGTTTAATTTTTAAGTTGCATTGGAATTTCACCCAGCATTCCAGTATTCTTTTTAAAAATATATATTTTTATTGATTTTTTAGAAAGAGAGGAAAGGAGAGAGATAGAAACATTGATGAGAGAGAAACATCATCGATCGGCTGCCTCCTGCATGCCCCCCACTGGGGATTAAGCCCAAAACCCCGGGCATGTGCCCTGACCTCTTGGTTCATGGATGGAGGCTTAACCACTGAGCCACTCCGGTCGGGCATGGGAAGTTCTTAAGCAATTTCCAAAATAGTTCAAGTTGTCTGGTTGTTTATAAACTGATGGCATTGCCATATTTTATCCCAAAAAGCAATATTTGAGACAAAGACTAATTTAGAGCTACAAAATTCCAAAAAGCTTCGCTGCTGGAATCTTGTCTGACTTTTAAGAACTTACCTATGTGGGCACCAACCTTTGTGTTATTTTGGTTGATCTTTATCTGTGTGCCAAGATTTTTTTAAAAATGTTTTTATTGATTTCAGAGAGAGAGAGAGAGAGAAGCATCATTGATGAGAGAATTGTAGATTGGCTGCCCCCTGCATGCCCCCTACTGGGGATCAAGCCCACATCCCGAGCATGTGCCCTGATCGGGAATCGAACCTCAACCTCCTGGTTCAAAGGTTGACACTCAACCACTGAGTCACGCTGGCTGAGCTGTGCCAAGATTCTTGATTTTGTTATAGCATGTATATAACCATGTGGCTCCCTTACACAAGTGTAATTAGCATGAAAAGCCTTTCCCACATCCCATCAGAGCAGTGTTCTCCAAGCTCTTTGATTGTGCAATCCTATCAGCAAATACAGTTTAAGCATAACTCCCTAGTGTTGTATATATTTAACTATTATATTCATGTACTACTATTAACATACTTTGTACATTATACTTTAAGAATGAGATTAGAAACAAGACAAATAGAGACATTGTAATAGTTTTTTTATTTCTCAATCGGTTGTCCTGGGCACCTTTACTACTAGGCGAGCCTCTGTTATTAAGTAGCAGCTGAGAAGGTTGTTTCATTGTGTGAGAGTCTGTCATGTGCTTCTGTTAATGAGCAGCCAAGTGTATTCTAAGGTGAGATTGGACCAGAGATGCTTCCCATTCAGCCCCTTTTCCTGAACAACTGGCCGGAGCACTGACTCGCTAGCTTTACTCCTCTAGGAGGAGGGTCCAGACTCTGCCCTGAAGGGGGCTTGGCCTGTTGGGATGAGAAAGTGCTTAAATAGAGGCCTTTGGCAGAAAGCTGTAACCCCAGACAGACGCAGCTCTTCTCTGTTCTCTGGACGCGAGGGGCGTGGCATTGCACCTCACAGCTGGAAAGCACTCACAGCTGGAAAGCACTCACAGCTGGAAAGCACTCACAGCTGGAAAGCACTCACAGCTGCTTCCCCGGAGAAGTGGATGGAGGGGGCAGTTTTCTCTAGGAATCTCCCCAGCAACGGGTTAGACTTTGTGTCAAAATATATTGACTTAAAAAGCAAAGTTGAACCTATCTTATATCTGAAGGAGTTGGGGGAAAATGTAACCTGTACATATTTTGTAAAAGGTGCTCAAGTTTCTACATGACAAGGGATTCCCTTATGGGCACCTGCACGCCTCCAATGTGATGCTGGACGGGGACACTTGTCGGCTGCTGGACCTTGAGAATTCCTTATTGGGCCTTCCCTCCTTCTACCGGTCTTACTTCTCACAATTCAGGAAAATCAATGTAAGTTGCTGAAAGTAATGAAACAGCAGGTGTTCTGAGGTAGAAATGATCCCCATGGCCAGACCCCCTGACCTGCCCATGTAAGAAAGATGCATGAAGCGGTGCAAGGTGCCTGTGGCCTGTTCCCCCCACAGAGCACTGCTGTATCTCCAAGAGGCTGAGCTGAAGCAGTAGGTGGGACAAGGAGGGGCAAGGATCCCTGATTGGAAGACCATGGAGGGCGGGACCGAGACCTTTGGTCAGAGCAATGCCTTATGAGCTTTCACAGGCTTTGGAGTTGCGTCTTCACTACCCACCAGGAGTGGAGTCCCCCTGGGCCTTGTTTCTCAGGGGGAGCCGAGGGCGGGGGCGCTGGGACTCACAAAGCCAAACTGAGCAGGGACATGCCGCTCCCTCTTTCCTTCCACAGACGTTGGAGAGTGTGGACGTGCACTGCTTTGGCCACTTACTGTATGAAATGACCTACGGACGGCCTCCGGACGCGGTGCCTGTAGACTCCTTCCCTCCGGCCCCGTCTATGGCTGTGGGTCAGTATGGGGTTGGGAGGGGTCTTCTGAGCCCTGGTCGTCTGCAGAGCTACTCACCCCCTTTCTAGAGTCCAGGAAAGACCCAGAGGAAGTTGTCATGCTCCACAGCCAGAAATTCTTATCCAATTTGAAAGCTAACCAGTTCCGAGTCATTTACTTACATGCTTTTCACTGAGATTTCAGATGGCTTGTCCATTTGTCAGGCTCTCTGAGTCAGGGGCATTTTTGTACCGGGCATTAGACTCTTGATAGCACGAGCATGTAAAGAGAGGTGTGGCCAGACTAAGTCTGATCTGGAGACAGAAGCCAGGATCGGGCTATTTGAAGCCATTCTTGAGGGCTCGGGCAGGTGTCAGAGGTCAGACCAGGGCTGGAGTGTACCCGCCAGGAACAGGGGAGCCATGGGCGGCTACCTGGGCAGTGGGAGCCTAGCAGGCCCAGAGCTAGGAAAGGCAGACAGGAAAGCAGACACTGGCAGTTGAATTCAGGAGCGCTCTCTCCCAGCATTACCTGAGGGGCTGAGGAGAGCTGGGGACCAGCAGAGGCAGCGTTAGGAAAGAGGGATGGAGGAGCCGATAAAGACTCACCAGGCATCCTCTCATCCCCCCCACAGCCCGCTCAGACCGCACTGCTGGAGCACAGAGGGGAGGGCAGGGTAGCTCCTGGACCACGGAGCCTCGAGGTGTGCGAGTCAGCCCTCCACCAACTGCTAGTTTTGTGATAAGTGAGTTGGTTCAGGACTCTTGCATCAGGAGAACAGGCGCTGAGACTGCTGTTGAGTCTGCACAGCTGAAACTGAACAGGGACCGAGTGGGAAAATCTGGCTGCTTGTTTATGTCAGCCAAGGTGTCGGGTGATGCGGCACCAGCAATCGGCATTTTGCTTGCTGGTTTTGATTAAAAGCAGGCAACCAGCAAAATGTCTTTCGAGCTCAGAGTTCTTACTTCTGTTTAGTGTTTACTTCTCTTTTCAGAGAGCAGTTTGAGGAATGATAGCGCGAGTCCTTCCTCCCATTGTCTTTGAAGCATATTGGGCTCTCGGTCAGCATGTGGTTTCTAAACCGCTCAGTTTGAGTCACCGGCAGCCAGTGCGGCCGGTATCCCCTCCCCACGTCCCCCATCTGTCTGCGAGGAGAGTTTTGACGCTGTCCCGATCAGCCTGCAGACAGTTGTTGCAAAGCGGTGTCAAACTTTTCATCACCCAGTGGTTTGCCAGCGTGTTCTGTGGAACTAAAGTGTGTATCTGTTCATTTCAAGTGGCCGTGTTGGAGTCTACGCTGTCTTGTGAAGCCTGTAAAAATGGCATGCCTACCGTCTCCCGGCTCTTACAGATGCCGTAAGTGAATCCCACGCCTTGGTTATGCGCATGACTGGGTGGACACCGACCACTAACCCAAGCGCCTGGTGCTCTAGCAAAGGCTCAGTTGTGGTCCTTGCTGACAGTCCCTTGCAGCATGATATCATGACCTTTTCTTGTGACCTCTGTGCTGCCTCAGGCTGACTGCTCTCCTTTGACACCCCCGTGTTCATGGCTCTCCCTGTTGGTGTTAGCATTGTGTGTGTGTCCGTGTGGCAACCCCCCACTTGGAGGGCCCCTCACACGGCTGTCCTTGAGGAGCCTGTTTCGGGCACCACTGGATCCCAGCGGTGGCTAGTTCACAAGCCACTGGCCTTGGGGTCAGCCCTCTGTGAGGAGGGCAGGGTGTCTCTGGCCGCCCGTCTACTTGTTTGTTCGTTTTCTCACTGGGTGATGTTTACTAAACATCTGACAGGGGCCAGGCACTGCCAGGGTGTACAGCTCAGAAGACATTCACTCTTACGCGGGGTGTGAATAGGTAATTAGGTTGAAATAGAGCTTCGGGCCTTTCCTTTAGGTACATTTTCTGTCCCTTTGTGGAGAGGCATGAGGGTGGTTAAGAAAGGTGTGTCACACCTGTAAGCCCTTCCTTGTTTCATCGTCCCCAGCTTTAATGAACATTCTCTCCCCCGCCCCCCCCTCAAAAGAGAAAAAAAAAAGAAGGGTGTGTCTGAGATTAGACGCACCTGGGGTGGACCCAGCCTCACCACTTCTACCTGGGTGACCTTGGGCACGTTCCCTAACCTCTGGAAACTCAGTTTCCTCATCTGTACAATGGGGATAATAATAGTCCCCATTTCACAGGGTTATTGGGAGGGTTTAATGAGACAATGCCCGGTACCGTGCCTGGCACTTAATAAGTGCTTATTAAATGTTAGTTGTGGTTACTATTGATTCAGCTTCTATTTTATGAGCATCACATGCCATGTGATACACCCAGTGTTTGGGTGCTTGGTCTGCGCCAGCTTGTTGTAAAAGGATCAAATGTGCTGAAGAAGCATTAATGGGAAACAGGCAGGGGACAGTGAGAGGTGCACACAGTGCTGAGTCCCAAGGGTAGCGGGAAGTTCAAGTTCTTTTTTAAAAAAATATATTTTATTGATTTTTTACAGAGAGGAAGGGAGAGGGATAGAGAGTTAGAAACATCAACCAGCTGCCTCCTGCACACCCCCTACTGGGAATGTGCCCGCAACCAAAGTACATGCCCTTGACCGGAATCGAACTTGGGACCCTTGAGTCCACAGGCTGACACTCTATCCACTGAGCCAAACTGGTCAGGACAAGTTCAAGTTCTTATAGTGAGTCTGCTAGAGCCCAGGCACCGTGCCAGGCCCTGGGGACACCGTGAGGAACAGCATCCTGTGTCCCTGTCCCGTGGATGTGACAGCCACCGTTAACAGTTTGAACATGGGGAAATAGATCCAGATAGGGAAGCAAAACAGTTCTCACTGGCTTTCAGGACAAAATGCATTTGTAGTTGGCAACAGCCTGTAACCATGTTAATTTACTTGGGTTTGTATTTCCTCCCATCCTCCAGTTCTAAAGTGAGTCAAATAGTATTCCCTTAGTTAAGTCTTTCTGCCCTGTGGGCTTCAGCCTTGAGAATGGCACTTGGGGAGGTGTGCGCTGTGTCCAGCTGAGCTGTGTTGTCTGGGAGTACATGGACCAGGGCCTTGGTGGGGAAAGGTTCGCCTGCCATCTCTCCTTGCCACATGGTTCCTGATATGAAAGGGGAACTGGTCAAGGAAAAGCCTCCCTCACAGACCTCCGGGTGCTGCCCAAACAACTTCCACTTTCCGACCTGTTTTAGCCAAAACAGTTCAGAATTCCTCAGGCTATAGTTTTTAATACATAGTTTTGAAGAGAGAGTAGATTTGCTCTAAAAGCTGCTATTTCTTTTTAAGAGAGCGAGAAACACTACTTTTCTTAGAAGAAAATGGTTTTCTCGTTAGATTCTAATCAGAACAATTCCTTTCTACTTAGTTGCATGTTTTTATGTTAATGAGTTCTAGAATAAATTTTATCTTCTGAGACTAAAGATAGGAGGGGGACAGTTATTTTATCTAGAAATACCTATTGCGTATATTAAGGTGTAAATTAATTTACTGTACAGCATGAAAGGGTTAACCTCCCGTACGCAGCTGACCCAGTGCCCTGGAAACGAGTGGGGGTTTCCCAAGGCTCCCTGGGTGCCCATAGATGTTTGGAGTGTGTTGATAAGCATGAAATGGTGGGTTGGGCCAGGCCTGGGGGATGTGGGACTTCGTGGCTACAGATGTCTCGTTCTGCTTTGATCATCTTCTGAGAGTGCACCTGTTTTAAGTAAGATTTTGTTTTTTCCTTCTCCGTACAGATTATTCAGTGATGTTTTACTAACCACTTCTGAAAAGCCACAGTTTAAGGTAAAGCAAATCATATCATGCTTTGGTTTATGACGTAAGTTGACTTTGAAAGTTAGCGCTTTTTTCATTAAAACAGAGAAGGCTAGTACTTACAATAAGGAAACTTTGAAAACAATCGAAATGTCCTACAATTAAGGAGTAATTTAATGATTCATACTGCATCTAGTTGATAAAGTATTTATATCTAGTAAAAGTGAAGTTTATTAAGACATCGCAGTAGCATGGAAAATGATTATTATTTGGGCCAAGGGGGGGAAGGATGTAAATACAGTTATAAAAAATGCCTGTCAGCCTGGAAGGGGGTGTCCTGGGAAGTGGTGCGTGTGCTGTGGAGCGAGGGGGGGCTTTGGAACCCCAAACACCAGGGTGATGCCTTGCTTTGCTTTTTAAATACCAGCCGTTTATCTAAGGAGGGTTTCTCAGCCACGGCATCTGACGTATTGGGCCACGTAGCCATTGTTATAGGGGCTGTCCTGTGCACTGTAGGATATTAAGCACCATCCCTGCCTGTAACCCTGGATGTGAGTCGTACCCCCCTGCGCCCCGCACACTGTGACTATCAAAAACGCCCCCCGCCCTGGCCAGGTTCCTCAGTTGGTGGGAGCGTCGTCCCGTACACCAAAAGGTTTCGGGTTAGATTCCTGGTCAGGGCACATACCTAGGTTGCCGGTTTGATCCCCAATCGAGGCACATATAGGAGGCAACTGATCAATGTCTCTCTCTCCCTCCCTCCCTCTCTCTCTCTAAAATCAATAAGCATATCCTTGGGTGAGGATAAAAACATGCCTGTGACATGCCAGATGTCCCCTGAAAGGGGAGGGGACAAAATCACCCCCACTGGAGAGCCACCTTTGGTCTGCATTTACTCAGTGTGTGGGGCTGATGGGTAATGCCGTTTACTGTCATTGGACAACAGACCATCTACGTGAACACCCAGTTTAGGGCCTGGCGTCCGCAGTGCTCACTGTTAGTGTTGTTTCAGGCAGTAGAATGAAGGGGAATTCTCCTCTCCCCTTTATAGTCCCCAAGAATATGTAATACTCTTATGATGAAATTAAATTTAGAAAAAAAGAAAAAACCCGAAACAAGGTGGGGTCAGAAGACTATGTAGGTGACAGGCGCTTTCCTCTCTCCTTCTTTACCAGTTAGAGGAGTTCTGACAATAATAGCTGCTTTAGATCTGAAGTAGGAAATAAAAACATTTAAATTTATCTCTTTATTGAGTCTCCTCAGAAAATGTATTCAGCCTTGTGAATAACTGTGCTCTCCCCCGACCCTGATGGTCCAGCCCAAAGATGACATCAGACCTCACTCTTCCCCTAAGCCAGAGTCTCTGGCCAGAGACAGTATGATTTTAAAAGCCAACGTTAATTTCCTGTAATGCATTTCCTTTCTGGAAAGACACACAAGAAACGGTGACATTGGTTGGTTGCCTCCAAGGAGGGGAGTAGGTGGGAGACTTTACTGTGTACATACCCTTTTATATGTACTTGTGAAGCATATGACTGTCTTACCTACTTAAAACTTGTTTTAAGTTTATATTTTTTAAAGAATAATAGAGATAAAAAGCATGACCTGGGTGTCTGTTTTCCAGGCCTGAGCTCTCATGGTTTGAAAACTAATAAATTCAGAAATGAGAGGCTCAGAAGCTTCCCAGGCTATAAAGAGTATCTTTCAGCAGGAAAAGCTTAATCTTGTGAAATTCAGAAAGTAAATCTTTGACAGAGCAAATCCCTCTGAAGTAATAAAATATTATGATTATTTGAATTTGTATGTGTTCCAATAAGCTTTATATATATTTTACTTTTCATCATGATAAAATGTAAAATTTACCCTCTTAGCCATTTTTAAGTAGTATTCACGTCACTGTGTTGAGTGGATCTCTAGAGCTTTTCGTCTTGCAAACTCAACCTCTAGACTCATTGACTGACAGCTGCCCATCCCTCCGCCCCAGCCTTGGCAAACACAGCTCTACTGTCTGCTTCCAAGGTTTTGACAACTAAGTGTCTCATAAAGTGGAGTCATCAGTATTTGTCCTTTGTGACTGGCTTACTTCACTCAGCAGAATGTTACTAAGTTTTCTTCGCATTGCAGCATGTGACAGGGTCTCCTTTTCTGAGCTGAGTACTATTCCCTTACGTGTGCTGTTATCTACCACATTTTGTTAATCCATTTACCTGTTGATGGGCATCCCACCTCTTGGCTGGTGTGAGTGAACATGGGGTTGCTTCGATCATGTTTTCAATCCTTTTGGATATATACCTAGAAGTTGCTGGATCATATGCACATTTTATTTTTAGATTTTTTGGAGCAATTTCCACACTATTTCCCGTAGCAGCTGTGCCATTTTACATTCCCACCATTGGTGCACTAGGATTCCAGTTTTATTACATTTTTGCTAACACTTGTTATTTTCTGTCTTTTGGGTTTTTTTAAAAATACATTTTTATTGATGTCAGAGAGGAAGAGAGAGGGAGAGAGAGATAGAAACATCAATGATAAGTGAGACACATCATTTGGCTGCCTCCTGCATGTACCCCAATCAGGGCCAGAGATGGATCCTGCAACCTAGGTACGTGCCATTGACCGGAATCAAACCTGGGACCCTTCAGTCCATAGGCCGACGCTGTATTCTCTGGGCCAAACCTGCCAGGGCTATTTTCTGGTTTTTCAATAGTGACGATTCTAATGTGTGTGAGGTGATATCTCATTGTGGTTTTGACTTGCATTTATCTAATGATTAGAGATGTTGATCATCTTTTCATGTGCTTGTTGGTCACGTGTATCTTTTCTTTGGAGAAATATCTGTTCAGGTCCTTTGCCCATTTCTTTTTTCTTTGATTTTCTGTTCTTACCCCCCCCCCCCAGCTTTATTGTGGTATAATCAGTTTTTGGTGACAAGTCCATATTTTAAATTTGCTTATGTTTTTGTTGTTTAGGTATAGTTCTTCATATATTCTGGATATTAATCCCTTATCAGATATATGATTTCCAATCATTTTCTGCCACCCTAGGTTACCTTTTCACCTTGTCATTGTTTCCTTTGATGTGCAGGAGTTTTAAGTTCGATGTGGTCCCATTTGTCTGTTTTAGCTTTTGTTGCCTGAGCTTTTGGTGTCCTATCCAAGATATCATTGCCAAATCCAGTATCATGAAGTCTTTCCCTTATGCTTTCTTCTTGGAGTTTTATAGTTTTAGGTCTTCAATCCAACCTTGAGTTAATTTTTGTATGTGGTGTAAGGTTCATTCTTTTCCATGTAGATATCCAATTTTCCCATGAGCATTTATTGCAAAAACTGTCCTTTCCCCATTGTGTGCTTTGGGCACCCTTGTCAAAGACCATTTGATCAGATGCATGAGGGTTTATTTCTAGGCTCTCTGTTCTGTTCCATTGTCTGTATGTCTTTCTTTATGCCAGTAGCACACTGTTTTGTTTCCTGTAGCTTCGCAATATGTTGTAAAATCAAGAAGTGTGAGGCCTTCAATTTTTTTTTTTCTTTTTCAGAGAGGAAGGGAGAGGAAGAGAGATATAGAAACATCAATGATGAGATAGAAGATAGAATCATTGACTGGCTGCCTCCTGCACGCCCCCACTGGGGATTGAGCCTGCAACCCAGGCATATGCCTTTGACCAGATCGAACCTGGAACCCTTCAGTCCATAGGTCGACGCTCTATCCACTAAGCCAAACCTGTTAGGGCGAGGCCTCCAATTTTTATCTTCTTTGCAAGATTGTTTTGGTAATTCAGGGTCCCTTGAGGATTAGTGAAATACTTGAAGCATACATCATATCTGTTTTTGTGTTCATGTTATATTTATTGATAAGAAATGCTAATGAACTGAGTTTGTGGGAGATACCAGAAGTGGCCAGGACAGGATTCAAGTGGACAACTTGTAAATGATTTCATTCCAGATGCCCTCCCTCTTGATAACCAATTGCTTCTTCTCTAAAACCAAGATTTGGGAGAATCTCCAGCCGTTTTCCTCAATAAATTATCTGCTTTCTCTTTCAGATCCCCACAAAGTTAAAAGAGGCATTGAGAACTGCCAAAGAATGTATAGAAAAGAGACTAATTGAAGAACAGAAACAGGTAAATTTCGCATGGTTGCTCATTGCTCTTTGATCTTTAAGTATTGTCACCCTCTGCCTGGAATTCCTGGTGATTCACTTTTTTGTTTTTGTAATCCTTACCCCTGAGGAGTGAGGATATTTTTTCCATTGATTTTTAGAGAGAGTGGAGGGGGGGGAGAGAAGAGAGAGAGAAACATCAACGTGAGAGACACATCGATTGGTCACCTCCTGTTCATGCCCAGACCAGGGTCAGGAATTGAACCCACAACCCAGGCACATGCCCTTGAATCGAATCCACAGCCCTTCGGGCCGTGGGTCGATGCTCTAACCACTGATCAAACCGGCCAGGGCCAGTGATTGCTTTTAACTGATTGTTCGTGCCACAAGCATTTCTTGCATACTTGCTCTGAACCAGGCTCCAGGCACAGTGCTATGAAACAGCTGAATCCTTCGCTGTCCTTCCTTGAGGAGCTCAGCCTGTTGGGAAACAAGCAGATCCATACAGGGTGGCCATCCTTTGTGATCAGGGCGGGCTGGGTCGTGGTGGGCACGCATGGTCCGTGCTCAGAGGTGCTGGGGACCACACTCATCTTCTGTGTGTGAGAGGCGGGAAGGAGCTGAGGGAAGTGAGAACGGTCTCCTCCCTCAGGTATACCCTTCTCCCAGACATCCAAGCTTGACCTCGGAGCAGGGAAAGATTTTTCATCCAGACAATTCGATTTGGCGAAACCCATTAGGTTTTTGTTGGTGTAGGATACGCTTACATTTGTGGCGAATTGCATTCTCTTTTAGATTCACCAGCATCGAAGACTGACAAGAGCTCAGTCGCACCATGGATCTGAAGAAGAAAGAAAAAAGAGGAAGATTTTAGCTCGAAAGGTGAGCCGGCTGTCTCTCTGTGTGGAGAAGAGTTCTGGGTCCCACCTAAAGAAAGTTCTAGGCTAATGGTGCACATTTAGTGAAGGGCGGGTTTTGTGCTGTATCTCCTTGAAAGCCAAAACTATTTGCAGATGACTGGTTTGCAGCTTTAAAAAAGGAGCTACATGCCATCAGGAAAGAAATGGGCCGTACGTTTCCTGGCTGGCTGGGCTGGTTATGGCCGAATGTAACTGGGGGCAGTGATTGGCCTGAAATAATAGCCAGCAGGATTGTGGTTATTTTCCCCTTTGGTTTTGGCTTGTGACTTCTTCTTGGTATTAAGTTACCGAGTGTGTGGATATGACCTTGCGTGTGGATAGTTTAACTACATGCCTAGAAAATATTTTTATTCTAACTCTCAGCTTCAGTGTGTTTACTCTTTCTCTCCCCCTCCCTTCTCTTTCTATTTTCAAAGAAGTCAAAACGATCTGCTATTGAAAATAGTGAAGAACATTCAGCAAAATATAGCAACTCCAATAATTCAGGTAACTGGTTATCGATTGTAGTGGAGCCAGCACCCAAAGGCCAGGACCAGGGGTCTGTAGTTGGTCGAGGGGCCTTGGGTTCTGGTAGCCAGAGTATGGTGACAAGTGAAGAAAACAAAAGCATTCTGTCCCTAATGAAGGGTATGGCAGCATCATGGCTCACAGAAGGGACCTCAGAGGTCACTGGGTCAGCAGCCTCTTCACTAAGGGCAGGACCCCATAGTGTGTGGGATAGCAGAAAGCATCGTTCCAGAAGGGCGGGCAGTGAGAGAGCACTGTCCTGAGCAGGCAGTCATCCCTGCCGCTCCCGGCTGCCCCTCACCCAGCCCCACAGGCTTTGGGCCTTAATGTCTCCCTCTCTGGAAATTAGGGCCAAAGTGATGATCCCTTGAGACCTTCCAGTTCTCCTACCCGTGAATCAGCTTGAGCTTAGCCCTGGAAGGCCAAGGGAACAGGGAGGTTTCTTTAGGCTCAGGAATAGCTTCATATACTTTTTAAAAAAATCCTCACCCAAGGATATGTTTTTTTCTTTGTTTTATTGATTTTAGAGAGAGACAGAAACATCGATGTGGGAGAGAAACATCAATTAGTTGCCTCCCTTATGTGCCCTGACTGCGGTTGAACACGCAACCTGAGAATGTGCCCTTATTAGGAATCAAACCCACAACCATTTCGGGGCATGGAACGATGTTCCAGCCAGCCAAGCCACCAGCCGGGCTAGCTGCATATGCTTTAGGCAGGAGGAGGACCTAGCAGAGAGAAACCGAACACACAGGAGAGCGAGTAATGGGGTGAAAGGCCTTGAAGGCCCAGGACTCAGCATCAAGAGCCCAGCTGGCAGTCTCAGCCTTGGAGGAAGCCCATCCATCTCTTCCTGGAGGCAGGAGCCGGGGGGTGGGGGTGGGGGGGGCAGGTGAAAAGGTAGAGGCGTTTAAAGGCAGAAGGAAATTGAGAGCATTCACAGTTCATGCGTTCTCAGGTCCTCTCCAGGAAGTCAGGGAGGAGGGCCTCTGCTGGGGGGAAGGGGAGAAACGGGGGGGGGGGGGGGGGGGGGGGGGGGGAGGCACACAGGCAGACTAGCCCCAGCCAGAGAAGGTGGTGTGGGCGGAGCTGGGAATTAGAAGAGTTGGGAGAAGAGGGGACTCCACAAAGAAGGTGAGAATCATGCTGACACCACTGCCTGCAGAGTCCAGGCCCTGGAGGTCCCAGTGAGGACCCAGGCAGGCTGCACGCGTGTGGAGGCTGAGAGGGGAGAGGGGCTGGAGGACGCTGTGGCCTGTGGGCAATTCCACAGTTGGAGGTCTCTTTTCTCCATGGTGGATGGGCTGGACATGGCCAGTCACTATCGTCCCTAAGACCCATGTCTCCAACCAGCATGTCTGACTGGTGGTCCTGTCCAGCAGCCACTTTCTTACAAAGCAGAGAAAGCCTGACTGTGTTTTCCACCTTCCTGAGGCACCGCCTGCCTGCAAGGCCCTGTGCCAGATGCGGCAGATGGGGCCCCGGGGACTCCAAGCACGGCCGTGCCCTCGGGAGTTTAGGAGAGCAAACAGCAGTTGATGGAAATGTGCAGATCTTCTCCAGATCCCACGGGATCCACACGTTCAGTCTTCTCCCCATCACCATCTGCGCTGGCACTGCCAAGCAGTAGGAAACAGGGCGGGCTGAGCTTTACCTCCTTTCCCAGTAAAACGCCTCATAGTTTACAGGAAGGTGAGAGAAAAGTGGAAATAGTGGAAAGAAGGGTGTGTGGTAGGACATTTCTCCTCGTGCCCAGTGCCTGTGCCATGTCGGCATGTCCTGTGGGTAGTGGGGGAGGGGATGGCGCAGGCTTCCGAAGAACAGCTAGCGGTTTCCCGAGGGCATGATCACAGCCCTCCCTCAGCTGTGGTTACCCCCTCTGCGTGGGGGAGGCTCTCATGTGGGAACCTCTGTCTGCTCATTGGGCTTCTTCCATGTGAGGCCTGCAGCGTGTATTCTGGGAGTTGCTGAGCACTGGGGAGATGCTGGGAACTTGGAAATATTTGAAATACAACAAGGTGACTGGGTACAGAAAATGCATGCAACATAGGGGCGTATGCACATTGTTTTAATGTAAATACGGGTATTTATTGAATTTTGGGTAAGAAAAGGCCTGGGAAATCCACACACTGAATGGGCTGCCCCTACCTAATGGAATGGGCCTGCGGATGAAGTGGAGCTTTTACACAGCATTGCTGGGTGGATGCTGTGGGAACTCACCTCCTTGGACGGCCCCGCACCTCTCTGTCCCAGCATTTCTCTGACATGCTGAGGCACTGTCGTTTGTCCTTCATTTCCCAGGGAAGGGGCGTGGGTCAGGAAGAGGGACTGCAGCCAAATGCATAGCTGGTGGGTTTGCAGGGTTGGTTTCAAATAAGCAAGCTGCGGGGGAGCAGCCCAGCCCTAACCTAGCCCTGTGCTGGCGTGGAAGCCTGTGGTCCCTAGTCCAGGCCCGGGATTCTCTGTCCCTCCTCAACTTTTAGCACAAGCCACACACCAGCCACGGGCAGATTCTCCGACAGTGGTGGGGCCCAGCGGGCCAAGCTCCAGGTGTCTTTCTTTAGTCCCATACGCGTTTCTGTGTTTTCTCTTAGCAGGATCTGGGGCCAGCTCACCTCTCACATCTCCGTCCTCGCCGACTCCGCCCTCTACAGCAGGTTAGTGATGGAGGCAAAGTAGCCTGCTCCCCCCTGCAGTCCACCTGCAGGGGGAGGAGCCCGGCTTCTCTTCTCACCTGCACCCAAGCCTTTCAGGGTGGGGCCGTACTGGCCTCTCCAGAGAACCAGAGGAGTGCACGTTAGCAGTGCCATCGGGAGAGCAGAGCGTCTGCATTTACAGACTCGGGTCTCCTGGGAATGCAGTGGTTGGTTTCAGGGTCACTAGCCACCCTCTACCCCAGGCTTCTCTCTCTGCCGAAAAGCCGCCTGCAGGGCTCCCCAGATGAGAGCTCCTTTGGGCACAGGCTCTGGGTCCACGCGGCTGAACACAGAAGTCACAGCGACGCCCAGGCCCTGTCCTTCCCCAGCGCTCTCCTCAGGGAACCCAGACATTATGTGGGTTTTGTCACAGAGCAAAACTGGGGAGACGCCCAGGTGTGGGAGGGGAATAGCCGCGGCGCTCCTGGGTTCCTGATAACTGTCATCCGGGTAGTCTGTGGCTAGCCTTCGTGTCACCTGTGAACTACTCAGATACTACGAGTTTTGTTGGGAAAATGTAGAAAAATGTTAACCCAGGAATACTTACACAAGTCTCTGATTCGCTGGTGTGGCCTCACAGTGCTAGCTCCACTCCTTTCGTTTTGAACTACTACCTCTCTCCTCACCATTTTATAAGCCCCATAAAGACACACTGGAGTCCCAGTATCTCCTTGTTCTTAAATGAGCCAGATGTTCTAGATGCCGGCGGAGCTGCTCTGCCCCTCAGCTTGCCGCTGGGCTTGGGAGCGGCTGCAGCTACCTGAAGGAGGTCATTGGCTGCGGTTGATGTGTGAGTTGACAACAGCATATGCGCTAGGTTTAAGGCGGCACCTGGGAGCTACCAGGTGCATCACTGCTCGACTGCTCTCCCATGCTTCTCTCTGACCTCCCTGAAAATGGCGAGCATGTGTAGGGGGACTGGTTTGAGCAGCTCACTCTGGCCATGGTGTTGTCCTGGCTGGCAGAGGATGGTCACTGGCGGCTCGCTGCCGAGCATGCTGGAGCCAGCACCTATTTCAGTAGCAAAATACCTGGCTAGTGGGGACAATGTTCCTTTCCCCTGTCTGACTTTGTCAGCAGGTTTTTACAAGAAAGCCCCCAAATATTGATCAAGACAGAAAATAGACTTCTCTGTCTTTTGTAGAGGTGACCTGTGTCGGCTGATCATAAGTTTCTGGAGATCTGCTGCCCAGATCATGTTGAGCCACTTTTTCCTAGACAGGATGTGCCTTTCACACCACTTAGGCATAGTAAGGACAGTGGGGAGAATGGACAGCGAGGCTCCATGAGCTCTCCTTTAACAAAGGCGGTGCCTGTTGGAGTGCAGAGCACTCAGCGTGCATGGGATGTGATCCTGGGAAGTTAGTGCTAGTTCTCATGTTTAAATGTCTTGGGGAATTCAGTCTATTTTGATTTTTGTTGTTGTTAATCCTCTAATTTACCTGTGGTTTGAAGGGAACTATCTCCTATGTAGCAGGTTTGCATGAGTGGGGGTGACGTTTAGAATGAGAGGAGAAGGAAAAGAAGGGTCTTGTAGTTAGAGTCAATGTTGGAAAAACATAGAGTGGGAGCAGTTGGGGGGCTTCACTTCAAGATAGATCTGCTCACAGATTTGATAATATTTATCTTGAAGGGGAGTCCTAAGAATTCAGAGGGAAAACACAAGTGAGGCCCCAAGCACAATGCCTGGCAGACATGAGACATCCCCAGCAAATATTGCCTCCTTCTTCCCATTATCTCCTTTAATATTTTGTTGATGGAATTACCAACTCGGCCCCCAAAGACTCCACTCTGACCTCTGCTGGGCATTTATTGTAATGCATATCATAAAAGCGATAACTAGCCCTTGACTGTCAACCTACCATCTGAGGCTCTCTGGGGGGCACACAGTGAGTTTATTCATTCGGTTACTCCAGAGGCATTTGTGGGGAGCCTGCGGCATGTCAGGCACTGTGCTTGGCCCTGGGTCACACAGGTAAACAGACTGGCAAGGCCCCAGCTGGAGCGGAGTCACGTTTCCAGCACCTGTCAGAAGCCCCAGAATGATAGACACAATTCAAGCAAATGCATTCTCCGGGGCCCAGCCAGGTCATTTTTTTCTCCCAGTAGTTCCCTTCCTAGAGAATCCACCTGAAAAACTAGTTCACCAACAGCAACATCTCGAGCTTCTGTTCTGTGGGAGGCCCGGGGTGGCAGCCCTCGTGGACTGTACCATGGGAGGCGTGTGGTCAACCCTGTGGGTGGGTTTGCTTGGACTTGCTCTGCCTTCCAGGTCTCTGCCGGGTGAGAACAGACTGTCAGCCCAGGGTGGCAACTTCTGGTTCCTTAGCCCCTTGCTTGAGGGGTCCTTCCCCCCAGGCTGGAGGCCGGCTTCTCACTGGGCTCGGCTTTCTCGCTGCCTCCCTGCACGCTGCCCACCTTGTTGCTGGAATCATTTACTCCAATTGATGTCTCTGCTTCTAGGCCAGGCTTATGGTCTAACTAAATCAAGGAGAGTGTCTTCCAACTTTCTGATGAAATGCGATTTTCTCGAGAAATGAAGGAAAATTCTTCATTTTCAAGGGCTAGTATAAAAAAGAATTCCCTGTTAAAGGTGGCAACTCAGTGTGGGAGCTCTTGGGAATTACACCTTGGGCCAGGAGCCTAAACTTGAGAGCCGCCACTCTGCTGGTTCTGAAACCTGGACAAGACACTAACCCTCCCTGTGTCTCAGGTTTCCTATTTGTAAAGGAGGGTAATAGCAGTGCCTGCCTCGTCAGGTTAGTAAGGGGATCCAGTGAGGACGAGGTTAGGGCAGTGCCTGCACACAGGAAGCCCACGGCATACTGAGTTCCCAGGAGACCTTGAATGAGTCACTTTCTCAGGTTTCCTTACCTCCTTTGTAACAGACAAAAGGGTGGGAGTGACAGGATACTGTCTCCCAGTTCCTTCTAATCAGGCTCCCTGTACAGTTACTGTGAACCCTGCCTTTGACAGTTTGCACAGCAATAGCTCAACCTGGGCAAGTTCATTGTCACAGCATTGCCTTTTTTCCTGAAAGAGCGCATGTTAAGCACATTCATGGTGGTGAACCCGCACAACCAATGGGTCCGGTCTGCCTGTCACTACTTGAGCCAATTAAGCAGAAACAGGGTTGAATCATATATGAGCGTTTATTCCAGTACTGCTGACAGTATGGGAGAGCAGCAGGTCATCCACAAAAATCTGCCCCCTGCCCTCCATAAGCCAGCTGCTTATATAGGGTAGGGCCAGGGTTACATGGGGAAGTAGGGATTACAGGCATGGGGAAGTAGGAGGCTGGGTGGGACTCCACTGTTTGGGCAACAAGGCTGTCAATCTTTCCATGATAATAGGCAGTTTCTGAATGCACATTCCAAGGTTGACTCCAGGGGGCAAAGATGACTCCCAGCCAGGTTAGAAGGTACTTTCTCTAGTCAGAACAAAACAGTCCAGGTTAACAGGGCATGATTAATATCTCTTCTTTCTTATAACTAAGAGCTAGTCCCCAATATTCTATTTGTGCCCCTAACAGTAGTTGAGGGTGGTCCTAGCTCAGTTACTTTTAGGATGGGGCAGAGGTGACAGATGTTTGTGAGTGAAGTGGCCGTAGTCTCAGGAGGCCTTTCCAGCATTTGTATATACCAGGGGTCCTCAAACATTTTAAACAGGGGGGCCAGTTCACTGTCCCTCAGACCGTTGGAGGGCCGGACTATAGTTTAAAAAAAAACTATGAACAAATTCCTATGCACATTGCACATATCTTATTTTGAAGTAAAAAAACAAAACGGGAACAAATACAATATTTGTATTTGCAGGTGGCCCGCGGCCCGTAGTTTGAGGACCCCTGGTATATACTATAGGGACTGGGGCCTGTCCAGGTGTGTGTACCTCCCTGCCCTCGGGCCTCCTCTTGAGGGCCTCACCAATTTGACAGGAGAAATATATCTTTCCCCTCAGTCTGTGGGCACTTCCAGCAGGTGGGGTGCGAGTCTCTAAACCTCTTCTTCAGTGAGAACATTCCTAGCACTTTGTTTTCTGCAAAAGGTTATGTTTCCTGCCTCTAGAAGGTCACTCTTTCCCAACCTTTCAGACCTCACGGACCGCCAGTTGGCGACCACTGATTTAGAAGGTCCCAGTTTATACACATCAATATTCCCTTTCACCCTCCCTTTGGGAGCAGGCAGCTTTTGCAAAATATTGTCTTTATTTTTTTAAAAAACAGGTTTGCAAAGAGTATTTAGGGAAAGCTAAGCAAGCAGGAGGACCTAGATTCTTTTGTTTTTAATCGTATTTAACACATTTTGAGCACTTATTCTGTGATAGGTATTGTTCTAAGTGATGTGTAGTCATTGTTTCATTTGATCCCCATGAATACTTTCTATCCAAGGAGAATGGTTTTTCTGGTGCTCCATTTTACAGACAAAGAAACTGAGGCTCTAGTGGAGTTAAAGGACTTTGGCCAAGGTCACACAAGTCGGGGATGCTAGAGCCAGGATTAAAATAGCTCTGTCTTTGCTCACTTACCCCACGGCCTATGGGTAAGCGCTGTGCATGGTTGGTGGGAGAAGAACCCTGAAAGCAGAGTCAGAAATCCTAGGCCTGGTTTGTGGCTTCACCACCTTCCAGCTGTGACCTTGGACGAGCAATTCGCATTCTTCAGAGCTGCCTTTGGAAAGATGTCCTGGTCTTGACTAGGTAGATAATGTAGAGGACAAGGCTTTAAAAGAGGTCAAATGCTATCAAGTATAAGCGATGGATGTCCTGCAAGAGAATTCTAGCCCTTCTTGCTTGCAGTCTATAATTTTAAGCAATAATTTTAAAGAGAGAGGGCTGACAGTGTGTAGAAACCCAGTCTGTAAGAATGAGTGGAGAGAGGGAAGTTTCCTATCTGGACGGGAGCTGGAGGAGGGAGAACAGAGCCTATGGCCCTGGGTGACTGAGGACTTGAGTAACAGGACGAAGGGTTAAGAATAAATAAGGCACAAAAAAAGAGATGAAGTTGTTGAGAATGTTGGACCAGAATTTGTGTAGCCAAATCAAAGTCTGAAACCCACTTTAGGTTCAAAATCAATGTCTCAAGCCTTAAGGATGTTTATTAAAACCTACACAACACAGAGCAGTCACCGTCTTTGGGATGAACAGGTCTGCCCTGCAGTGCTGCTCTCCTGCCCTCCCCAGCGCCTTCCACGCCCAAGTGTGGGGCTCTCCCCAAAGCCCTCTGCTGGTGGGGTGGGCGTGGGGCTGGGGCTGGGCAGTGTCCCCAGCACCCTCCCTGCTGCACCATGTGACCTGCCTCACAGGGGCCTCACTTCCTCTGGGCAGCGGGCAGGTTGGTTCAGTGGGGACTCCGGGATTCACTGTCAGGGAAAGTGTTCTCTCTTAAATTTCACTTGCAATCTAGACAGGAAGAAAGACGTTGGCCTTGGTTTGTTTGTTCTTTTATAACGGTTTTATATCTTACGTAAACTAATGCCACCCACTGCCCAGTTCAGCCTCCAGCCCTAGCAGCCTTCAGGGGAGGGGCCACCTGCTCCTGCCCAGGCGCTCCACCTTAGACCTGCCCTGCGTCCTTGCTCTCCCAACTCTGAAAAGATGTCTCCATCTTATTAATTAATTAATTAATCCTCACCCAAAGATATTTTTTCCATTGATTCTAGAGAGAGTGGGAAGGAGAGGGAGAGACAGAGAAACACCGATGTGAGAGAGACACCTCAATTGGTTGCCTCCCTCACGCCCCTGACCAGAGCCCGGAGCCTGCAACCAAGGTACATGCCCTTGACCAGAATTGAACCCGGCACCCTTCAGTCTGCAGGCCATTGCTCTGTCCACTGAGCCAAACTGGCTAGGGCTTCTTTTTTAAAAAATTAAAGAAGTATATATTCTTCTGATCTCAGAGAGGAAGGGCAAGGGAGAGAGAGATAGAAACATCAATGATGACAGAGAATCATTGATTGGCTGCCTCCTGAACATCCCCTGCTGGGGATTGAGCCCACAACCCGGGCATGTGCCCTGATTGGGAATCTATCCAGTGGCCTGGTACATAGGTCGATGCTCAACCACTGAGCCACACCAGCCAGGCCGTGTCTCCATTTTAAATTATAGAACATTTGCTTGGAAAAAGTTATGAGTTCTAGTTTTTCTCCCCTCTTATTTAATAAGAGACCCAAGGATACTCCTAGTGCTCATTCCACTTTTCTGGGAAGGAAAAAGCTTCCTGGGTCTTCTGAAGGGAGTGTTGTGCTTGTCAGTAAGTAAAAATAGCAACCAACGGGCTCCAAAGAAGAAAAAGACCACAAGGAAGAAAGCGACTCATTGGTTACCACATTCGTGTATTTGCCATGTTCTAAAAGGGTCACAGTCGTGTACTAGCCAGTGCATCTCGTGCTTAACTTACATGTCTCCTAGTTTGGCAGTGAGAATAACCAGCATGTGATTCAGACTAATATTTTGCTGTCTCTTACTATTTGATTAAATGACACTAAAATCTGAATAATGACTGTGTCCTCTCTCTCTTTCTCTCTCTCTCTTTGCTGTTTTCAGTAGAGCATGCGCCCTTTTGAACGTGAGTTTTTGGTAAAGTAAACTATACTGATCCCTCTCACTTTAAAGATGCTGTTTCTGAATGTGAAATGGGACCCAGTACATCTAGTCTCTGAAGTGATGAACAAATGGGGAAGGAGACTTGAGACCATTTCCTTCACTGAGCATTAAATGAAATGCAGCATCTTTAAAATGCACCCAAGTGACTTCATTTACCTTCATTTCATTTCCATCATGACCTTCAAAATCTTCCTTTTCACTCTGATTTTAGTTTTAAAATACAGCTCTAAAACCTACAAGTCAACTGTATGGCATTTGGTAAATTTTAATTTTGGAAACTAGGCTCTCAGAGTCCTGTCCCTGTAAAAATGTTGTTCCTTGTTACTCTGATGAAGGGGAAAGGGTGCTGGCAGTTGAGTTCTTGGCTATGGAGAGACAGCTTATTGGGAAAAGCGGTTCTTTTTCACACATCCTTAATAATTCTTGAGTTGGGACGTGACTGCAGCCTCCTCGTCTGTCTGAGACAAAAGGTGAAGGCAGATCCCAAGAGCTGGGGCCGCCTGCTTCCCAGGGTCCTGCTCTCCATTCCCTCGAGGGTAGTTGGCAGGTCTGGTGGCTGTGTGGCCTCCCCACCTCTGTGTGTGGACCACAAAGGAACACAGACTCACAGACACCTGTAGATTGTTAAATTGGTCCAAGGCAAGGGGAGCCACAAGGCTGGCAAGGATGTTTCTAACCTACGCTCTGGTTGCAACCGTCGGTGGCCTGTTCCAGGCCTCGGTTGGATTGCCAGGTACCCATTTGGTTTGGTGGATGGGACTCTGGGGAGGGTAGAGTAGTTGACTCTTGAGGTTTTTGTCTAAGACAAAGTGAGACAGAGAAGTCAGGCCTGACTGGGTTGTGATTGTAGACAAGCTGTCTGGCGCTTCCTTCATCCTGGGTTGTTGCAGAACACGGTTTCTCAAAGCTGTGTGAGTTCAGTTAGTAACCTAGCAGGGAAGCTGTCCGGTGTTGCCTGTGGCCTGGGGATAAGGCTGTGGAAGCCTTTTGTTGGCCAGGAGCTCAGTCACATTTGAGGAATGGGGCGCTCAGGTTTGTCACGGGCCAAAGAGCCAACTCTGAATTGGCCCTTGTTACCATTCCTCCCCTCCTCCCTTTGTTACCAATGTGTTGTAGCTGAAGCCCCAGTGAACTTTAAAGGAAGCTTGTGGACTATAGAAAAGACAAAAAGAAGTTGATGGGCCTAGAGTCAGACTGGGAGTCCCGGAGTCTGTGTCCTTGCCTCCTCCAGGAGGCCTTCTGACTCCTGGTCCTCCTCTCCCCTCCCCAAGTGCTCTGAGCTGGCAAGTTGGGTTCCCTTGTCCTGATGGTACACATCAGTATCTGCCCCAGGTGTCGCAGGCCCAGCGAGGAAAAGTGGACGTCATGGGATGTCAGGCCCTGCGATTGGTCGGCCCTCTGTGGGCAGACATCAGGGTGACCTTGGGACCTTGCTCTATGCTCCTGGATGAGCAGCCTCTCCTTTCGCACGGCCCTCAGCTTCCCATTTGCATTGCAGACACAGGTTACCCTGTGGCACTTTGGACAGTGTATTTATTTATACCACCTACATATTCCAGGAAATTCACTGCAAGTGGTAACAATCTCAGCCTTTACTTGGAAATGAAGATTCAGTTACAAACGCCACCCCCCAACTCCCAAACCTTGTGGTAGTGAATTTGCATTTTTAATTTTGAGCTCCTGGTAATGAGGCCAAAGTCAAGGGTTGGTTCCTTATGAAGACCAAGCAGTTTTGTCCAGACGGCAGCCCATTGCTAGCCTCCCAGGATCCTGGGCCGGAGGGGCATCCTCTCTGGATGGCCAGTTCCATGTCGTGAGGACACAAGTGCTGTTGCAGTCCAGACCCGGTCTCATCTGTAACCCACAGGGACTCTTCTGCCAGGTTCAGAGCACAAAGCCGGAAGGCAGAAGCGCCAATGCCCACCCATACATGTTAGGCCCTGAACATCAGTCCAGATTCTGCTGCCCTTTTCTGGTCATTGCATGGCAAGTGGGGAGGGAGGGGACATTGGTGCTGCTCAGTCCTCCAGGCTCCGTGCTGCAGTTCAGTTCCGAGAGCTTTCAGAGGTGCAAGCTCCCTTCCTCCTGGTTTTTCACTGGTCACTGTCTGAAACGCCCTTCAGAGGAATGCTTGTATCACATACCCCAACACTCGTTTTTCATTTCAAGTCCCTTTTATCTTTATAACCCAGAAACATAAAGCCAGGGACATTTTCCCACACTCCACCTGACATAATCGAATTTCATTCATTAGTTGTTATTGTATAGAACAAATAGAAACCACATTTTGTTCATTTGTCTGTTTAATGTTTGTTTGTATTGCTCTATCATTTGAGAATTCCAAGACTGTAAAGCATGAGTGTGTGTGTCTGTGTGATTCTTTAATTTCAGCTGCCTTAGGTTTGGGTAAAGATATAAAGAAAGGTAAGTGGTTTTCTGTGAAACACAAGATTTTAACCATTGCCTGTCATGTACTTACCTAAGTATTTTATTGGCAACCCTGAACCACTCATCCATATAAATGCACGGGGTGATTGGTATGTTTACCTGTTAACACCACAGCCCAGGAGCAGTTTAGGGGGGAACCACCTGGCAGAATGGTGTAGCCCTTGGAAGGGGTAGAGGGTAAGGCTCGAAACAGGTGGGTGGAGTCACTGAGAGCTGCAAGGTTCCCAGGAAATGGGGCAATGAACTCTGTGGCACAGGCAGGTCCCTTAAGGCAGGGCTTTTTCTGTATTCAGTCTTTATTTTGTTCTGGGAGAGCAGTTCATTCATTCATTCAGAACATTCAAGTGCCAAATGTTTGTGTGCCTGGAAGATAAGGGAAGTTTGAAACACATGTCTAGCTCCCTTCTTGCCCACCAGGGTAGAGCTCAACATTCCAGTCTCTCCTGATGCTTTAGCGAAGATATAGGGTTAGTGCAGTTGTGTCTGTTCCTGGGTTGGGCCACAGTGGAAAGAAGGGAGCTTGAGGAGGAGGACTCCTCGAGAATCCCATTGCTGGGAAGAGAGAGCTCTTTGCCCTCTACTTTGCATTGCAACAATTATTAGCTTTTTATATTTCTTTAATGCATCCTAATAGGAAATGATTATTTGAGATAGATGCCCCTGAGGAACCCATAACCCTGCAGGCACTGGTGTCTTGCCAAGAATACTGAGTGGTTTGTCATTTTATATTAAATCACATCCTTCAAATATTGTGTGTGTTGAAGCATCTAAAGAACTGTTCACCCTTTATTATTAATTGACTAGAGGCCGAATGCATGAATTCGTGTATGGGTGGGGTCCGGCCGGCCTACCCCGACAGGGGCCCATCGGGCTGGGCCGGCTGGCCCCTCCCCAGATCGGGGGAGGGGCGGGGGTAAGTGGGGACAGGGCCAGCCAGGGGGAGGGGCCGCAGGCAGTTGGCCGGCCCACCCTACCCCCCATCAGGGTTCGGGGGAGGGGGGGGGAGGCAATTGGGGGCCAGGACAGCCAGGGTGGGGATGCTGATCAGGGCCCAGATCAGGCTGGTTGGCTGCTGCAGTGTGTGTCATAGCCACTGGTTGTTCTGATCGTTCCGCTGTTCTGGTTGCTGAGCTTTTACATATATAGATATTCAGGTAGCTCAACTCTGCATACAGATGTTTATCTTTTTTTTTAATCCTCACCTGAGCATATATTTATATTTTTATTGATTTCAGAGAGGAAGGGAGAGGGAGATAGAAACATTAATGATGAGAGAGAACTATCAATCGGCTCTCTCCTGCACACCCCCTACTGGGGACTGAGCCCACAACTTGGGCATGTGCCCTTGACTGGAATTGAACACAAGACCCTTCAGTCTGCAGGCCGACACTCTGTCCACTGAGCCAAACCAGCTAGGGCCAGATGTCTGTCTTTGCTAGCTCAGGAGTTGGTGGGCCTAGTTAATGTAGCTGATGGAACTTTTCTTTGGGGATCATTACTAAAATTTGGAAATGGAGTTAGAGCTTCATCTATCCTGAGAGAATGTCACTATATAGTTTCATGTAATCTGTGATATTCAGTCTTTTCACACATGACTGTTATTTGGGAGAAGTGGCAACCTTTAATTAAAATTCCCCTTTGATGCTTCTAGCTTTCTTGTTCAGTATTTTAAAAATCATGCAGTGCTGGGCATCTTGCCCCTCTGAGGGAAAACACTTTGTCTCACTAAAGTCTGTTCCGCCCAGGACTGAGCAGTAGCATGCATGCAGGGGGTTAGGAGGTGATGCTGACTGTCCCTTTTTTTTTCTACAGGGATTTCCACATTACCTCCACCTCCTCCACCTCCGCCTCCACCACCAGCAGCTCCCTTGCCTCCTTTGAGCACAGAGGTAGCCACACAGCCGCAGCCCCAGGCTGTGAATGGCATGAGCCGAGGGGCCTTACTCAGCTCCATCCAGAATTTCCAAAAAGGAACTCTGAGGAAAGCCGAAACCTGTGATCATAGTGCTCCTAAGATCAGCTAAAGTTTCGTGTTTACACTTGGAGGGAAAAGTTGTTCTTTTTTCTACACACCTCCAACCACTAAAGTACCCTCTTCCTGGATGAAGAACTGCTGAGCCAGTACAGCCACGTTGTTTTGCAGATGCTCATGTAAGTGGCTTTTCAAGAGGGAAATATTCAAGTAGATGATAAAATCAGGCTGGCATTGCTGCCTTAAGAGATCTTTTGCTCCTTTATTACTATTTTAAAGGAGTTGTTCATCCTCTAATGGGCATCTTTGGGGAGCAGCAGCATATCAGAATAAATATTTCTACCAACTGAAACGGACAAAAACAATGACAATATTCAGTCGCAGCAGTGAATGGCCTTTGTATTGCAATCCTTCCTATGTCGTCAGGCAGCTCCTAGAAACGTTCCTAAGTTTATTTCTCTAAAGCATTTTCTGGTTATTCTTAGATTGTAACTCCCATACCTGCTCCCTTAATTTCATCTTAGACATTAACACAGTAGTCCAAAGCAACTGAGTCAGAGAAGCAACTGATGTCTTCATTTTCCCCTCCAATAGGATGGGGAAAATGTGTATTATTCTCTAATGGGAACACCATTGTGGATATAGAACTTGGGCTGCTAAAGCAACTACTCTAGACTCATATTTCCTTATAGTTAGAATGCATTGAATAGACAAAACTGTCACCATCAGAAAATGCTCTTGTCTATTAGAGGACCTTACTCCTGAGCAATTAAGTTTGTGTTTTGTGGGGAGTTATTGTTACAACATAAGCGAATTTGGCATTTATAGAATTCTGACTTTGGAAAGGTTTATTCAAATACGTCATCTTTAAATGTTACTCGTTTATTAGAAAGATCCTTTATCTTATAATTTGCTTAATCCTTAAGTAAACGGCACTTTAAAGGATTATAAGTAATCCATTTAAAACTTAAAGTACACACATCAGTGTTGGTTACTATGCAGAGAGAATGTCATTGTCTATAGTTTCATGTAATCTGTGATAAATATGTTCAGCTGTATTTTTTATTAAAATAAACCATGTCAAGAAAATGGGTTGTCTATAGCTTGGCTAAATATTTTATTATTTTAAAATACATTTTTATTAATTTCAGAGAGTAAGGGAGAGGGAGAGATAGAAACATCATTGATTGGCTGCCTCATCCAGCCCGCAACCCGGGCACATGCCCTGACCAAAATCGAACCTGGGACCTTTTAGTCTGTAGGCCAACACTCTCTTTACTGAGCCAAACCAGCTAGGGCATATTTTCCCTGTTAGTAAGCAATCCTGTCTTGCTGTTTAAATTAGGCACCATTTGTATGCTTTTATAACTAATTTAAACCTGTCTTTTCCATTGTAACTTCTGAAGAAGGCAATGTATAGCAGGTCTGTTTTTTGGCAATAGAAAAATACCTGACATGAATTTTGCTTTAATTTTAAAGGGAATCTGCCCTGGCCAGTGTTGCTCAGTGATTAGAGTGTCGCCCCATGCGCTAAAGCAGTGGTTCTCAACCTTGGCTGCACATTAGAATCACCTGGGAATCTTTTTTAAATCCTGATTTCTGGGCCTCCTCCTCCGGAAATTCTGTTTCTTTGTTACTAATGTTGTGGCCCCACCCCATAACAAAGAAACAGAGTTTCCGGAGGATGAGGCCCAGAAATCAGGATTTTAAAAAGATTACCAGGTGATTCTAATGTGCAGCCAAGGTTGAGAACCACTGCACAAAGGGCTGTGAGTTTGATTTCCAGTCAAGGGCATGGACCTAGGTGGCAGGTTTCCCACCCTATTCAGGGCAGGTGTGGGAGGCAATCAATTGATGTGGCTCTCACATCTATGTTTCTCTCTCTCTCTCTTTCTTTCTCTCTCTCTCTCTCTCTCTCTCTCTCTCTCTCTCTCTCTCGTGTCCCAACCCCACTTCCCTCTTTCACTCTGACTAAAATCAATAGAAAAAATATCCTCAGGTCAGGATTAACTCTCAAAAATAATTTTTAAGGGAACCCTATTAGAATAGGGATGGACAAGGTTGATGTGGGCTAGGAGATTAATGATTTTAGATGACATTAATTTCTTAATAGAATTTTAAAACTTTCACCCCATTTATTTTCAAGAATATAAAAATACAATTAGTCATAGTTAGGAATTCCTTTATTCCTTATCAAAACAATCTAACAGTAAATGTAGATCATATGCTTTTCTTTACATACAAATTGTCTTTTTGTATATATATGTGTGTGTGTGTGTGTGTGTGTGTGTGTATATATATATATATATATATATATATCTATCTATCTTTCATCAGGACTCTGCCATTCATACTTTGTCCTTCCATTGAGAGGGCAAAATTTTACATTAGTCTTATTCAAAGAAAGAGCAATTGTAACAGACAAAAAAAACAGGCATGGAGTCTAGGGCAGTAAGAATGGAGTTTTCCACTTACAAGTACATTCTTCCCAGTACAAAAACATTAACGACTTGTAAGATCTTACCCTTCAATCCAGGTAGTGTCAGCAAGTATTTAAATAAATTCCAATGACTTGATATTCAAGTCCCAACTAGATATTCAATGTTTTCTTTATTGCAAATATGATGTCTTTAACCTGAGGTACAGAGTTGTCTTCTAGAATCTTTGCATAAGGCATAGGGACATCAGCTCCGGTGACACGAACTGCAGGAGCATCCAGGAAATTGAATGCAGGGCCTAGGAGAGAAGGAGTAATGAGAGCCAAGAAAAGCCAGCTGAACACCAACACCTTCGCACAAAAGGTGTGGCCACCGCCGAAAGACAAGAATCTAAAGGAATGTTAATTCTGGGGATTGTTTCTGGTTTTGCTTTTTAAAACATTTACCCAAAGAAAAAGTGCCACGCTGACAAATTGGAGGTTCAAGTCATTTGGCCTCTCCTAGCTTTTAATCTCGTTATGCAGTATCAGGGTACACAGTGTATACTATAAACTATGACTATTAAAACTAGTTTTTCTGAAATACCTTCCATGATCCTGGCACAAATTTCAGCTCCTACGCCAAACTGTGGCCACCCTCCTTCCACAGTTACGAGATGATTGGTCTTCATGACACTGGCTTCTATTGTTTCAACATCCATTGGTCTGATGGTTCGCAGATTTATCACCTAACCAGATAAAGTAAGAGATAAGCTTTAGAGAGCCCCTGCATCGTAAATATAGTCTTATCCCCATAATACCACTTTAGGTTTCCTATTCATCTTTGGGTCTAGGAAAATCTAATCTGCCTATTCATAAACAACATGTAAGAGGGAAAATTTAATTAAAACAAAAATCTTTATCTCTTACCACAGCAGCTGCTGTTACCTTACAGAATTCACTTATCCTCCCTTGACTTTAACTTCCTTCTCATCAAAATAATAACTGCCCGGCCTGTGTGGCTCAGTTGGTCAGTTGGAACCATGAGGTTGCGGTTCAGTTCCTGGTCAGGGCACGTGTCCGGGTTGCAGGCTTGGTGTGCAGGAGGCAGCCAATCAATGTTTCTCACCGATGTTTCTATCTCTTTCCCTGTCCCTTACACTAAGTGTAATTCTCACAACCACCCTGATCGGACAGAAAACATACTATCCCCACTCTGTTCTCTGAAGCCAGCTCTCCCTCAGCTGTTTTCTTTCTTTCTATAAAGTTTTTTTAATTGATTTTTACAAAGAGAAGGGAAAGAGGGAAACATTGATGTGAGAGACACACTGATTTATTGCCGCCCACATGCACCCTGACTGGGCCAGGGAATGAACCCGCAACCCAGGTAAATGACGAAGAGCTGAACCCATGACCCTTTGGTGCTCAGCTGATGCTCTACCAGTGAGCAGCACTGGCCAGGGCGTGGGAAACACCCAACCAACTGAGCCACACCAGCCAGGGCCCTCAGCTGTTCTAAGCTCCTGTCTCTCCAAATCTTTTGAGATTAGGGTACATAACTTGCCCAAGTATAACAAGTGCTAGTGCTGGTTATAAAAGGGTTCGACTCATTGACTTCTATGTTTCCCCTTCTCCCAACCTCTAGTTCCAAGGATGGATCTTAACTTCAAAACGCAGGACTATTCTAAAAGATCCAGAACCTAGGTGGTAAAAAAACTATGTATTTGAAAAGCAGGTTTCCAGCTTTAAGCAGAGACAGAACTGAGTGAAAAAGATTTTACACATCTAGTTAGCCTGTTTAGAACTCAAATTCCTATTTTTGGGTATTAAATTTAAAGGGAATCTTTCTGATTCTTTCGGAACAAGTGAATGTCCACTCACCTCACATTCAATTCCCTCTTTAGATAGCACTGTTGCAGCTTCTAAGCAGTGTCCCACAGGCCTTGAATGGGCAACTACAGTTATGTGTGTCCCTGAAACAAAGTGGCCACAGATCAGAAGTCAGGCTGAAACTAAGTTCATTTATAAAATCTTCAACTCAGCTTCATTCTAGTAATATGAGGCATGTGGCAACCTTCCTAGAAATGAAATACAAATCTACTGGATTAAGATTTAGAAAAACACAAGTGTATGAGCAATCGGGGCATGATATATTCTTATCTTGACTCATTTAATACTTCCCTAGTCAAAGTAAAGGGCAATACAGTCTAGAATGAATTTGAGTAACACAAACAGGGGCTATAGTACAAATAATGTTTGAATGTATACTAAGTTTTCTTACCTTGCCTTTCTATTTTGGCTTTTCCAATAGGAATCAGAAAATCTTTTGACTGAGCTTCTGGGGGAAATTCAAAAGCAACTCCATACATCAATTCATTTTCTAGCATCACCACTACAAAATACAAATATTTAAAGAAAAGTAACTATGTGACTAAATATGTACACACACCACTTTCTTTTCTGAGAGTATGTTCAAGCTGGGGACAGTGAAACAAGGGCTGAGGACAAGCAGCAAGAGGAGACTGGGCAGGGCGGCTCTGGCTCACGGGAAAGTCAGAGAAAAGGGGGCCTTGGAGACAGGTTCAGGGGGTTAGCTGGGGACACGCTGCTGTTGCCCATTGCTCCCCTGGGTGCAAGTCTTGTGGGACCCATAGAGCTTAGGAGATGCACCCCTAGAGGGAGAAAGGTGGCATGCTCCCAAGAGGGAGAGCGCCACTACCAGTCCATTTTGTGAAGCTTCACTGTGCTGATTAAGAAGCCTGTGTCTACCATGGCCAGTTTCCCTGACGATGGTTTAGGTATTGACTTCTGTAGTCTGCTCACTCCTAACTTTACCTATGAGGTTACACCAGTGTTGTAGGTACATAGTAAGTGTCTCCTTTACCTAACTGGCCCTCATGTAGTCAGAAATAAGAAAAACAACATTTTTTACTTTCTTCACTATATCTGTAAATCATTAACATTTTTATGATATGTCTAAGCCTAACAATCAGCTTTTATTGGTGCCTCCCATGCAAAGATTTCATTTTAGTTCTTGAATGTTCAAAAGAGACCCAAGAGCTCCTCTGCTGACCTGGATTGTTATCTCGAATGGCCGATTTAATAAGTCCTTTTGCATCCTCTGCGTTCCAGGGGCTGACCACCTTCAAGCCTGGGCAGTGTCCATACCAGGCAGCAAAGCACTGTGAGTGCTGGGCAGCTACGCCTGCCGAGGCCCCATTGGGCCCCCTGAAGACAATGGGCACAGACTGAAGGCCCGCCGACATGTAGTAGGTCTTGGCAGCTGAGTTTATAACCTGGTCAATGGCTTGCATAGAGAAATTGAAGGTCATAAATTCACAAATGGGCCGCAACCCAGCCTGTCAAATCAAAAACACAGATGTTAAAAAGCCTTAAAACAGCAATGAAGAGGGGCAAACCACCGCTGCGCTCCCCCAACATTCAAATAATGTTTTCAAAAGGTTATGTTAAAAAGGTTTTACTCCACACTTAAGATGAGATTCATAAAGATTCATACCATAGCTGCACCTACGGCAATTCCAGCAAATCCCATCTACAAAATAAAACACAAACATGTGAAAACCCATAAAAATTATAACACTGCACCCTTTAGCCGTCAGCTTCCTGATGGCAGGCTCACCTCAGATATGGGGGTGTCTATGATCCTCTTATCTCCATATTTCTTCCATAGGCCTCGACTGACCTAAAATTAAGCAGTGACCCCATTACTTTATAAAGTGTACCTGGGAGCCCGGTCATCACCTCAATTTTGTTCAGCTTTCCCGTATCTTGGTTACCTTGTAAGCCCCATCATACTGGGCCACTTCTTCCCCGAGCAGAAACACCTTCTCATCTCTTTCCAGCTCCTCATCCATACCTTGATTTATGGCATCACGAACTGTCACCTGTCACAGGTATGGGAAGAGTCGATAAGCTCCAGGATTTTGTAGGGTGCTACTGAGGTTCTCCCCCTTCACAGCACCTAGGCTGCCCACAGTATGTAATATAAAATTATTTCTAGAGCAGGCTTCTCTTTAAAAGGTCAATTCTAAAGTAATAATTCCATCACACGGAACTAGTCTGTGATTGGGTGTGTTAATGAGAAGTTTACGGAGGCTCTGCTTGATATGCACAGGGCTTACGAGATCTGCCTGCTGGCTGGCCAGTTCAGAGGCGAAACTTCACAAGCAGAACGTACCCTGGGTGGTTTTACTCCCCACTTCAGGGAACTGTTAAGGAAGCCCAAGTAATTCTACATATTCAGCACTTGCCAGGCACTGCCACACACGTTGCCTTCAGGACCTAGGAAGTTATTTTACTATATAGGTTGGTAAAATCCTCTAGTAAAAAAAAAAGGGGGGGGGGGGAGTCCTCAAAAAGTTGAACATAGAATTATCATATGATCCAACAATTCGCCATCTCTCCCCAAAAGAACTGAAAACAGAGACTCGGCTTCTTGCACAACCATGTCCACAGCAGCATTATTTATAAACCCAAAAGGTGGAAACAGACCAAATGTCCATCAACAGATGATTAAACCAAACGTGGTGCATCCGCACAATGGCAGGGCATTCGGCCTTTAGAAAGCCTGGAACTGTGTCCCGGGCTACTGGCTATGCGGAGTGGAAGGAGCCGGGTAAAAAGGACGACTATTGCCGGATGCCACGTCCAGGGGCCGGAGAAGGTGGCGGGGGCCGTGGGACGGGGCGTCAGTGTTTAGCAAACGGGGCGATGGCTGCCAAACACGGCGAATGGTCTTCCTGCCGCTGAATACTCACGTTAAAGCGCTTAGTTCTGTTACGTACATTTTGCCACAATAAAAATAAAGGGGGAAGGGTGATCAGGGGGAAAGCGTCCAGTCCAGGGCCCTCCGATGGGTCGCCCATCGCCGGGGCAGCATGCCGGGTTCGGCGCGGGGCCCGGACGCTGGGCCGCAGCAGGCGCAGCGCGAGTTCCCCGCTGGACGCCGCTCCCAGGCCGCCGCCGCCACCGCCGCCGCTCCCCGTCGGCGCCCACCCGCCACCGCGCAGGCGCGACCCCGGCCTCCACCGGGGACGAGGGCCCCTGCGGTGTCCCGGCGTTACCTGCAGCGCCGCCGGCGCCGTCCGGTGGAAGCGCCTCCTCAGCAGCCCCGAGACCTGGCGGGGAGAGAAAAAGGGCGCTCAGAGGGGGCGACAGGGACCACGCAGGGTGGTCGGGCCCGCCGCTGCCGCCTACCTGCTCCAGGGGTCTCCGCACCAGCGCAGACACCACCGCCATCTTAACCGTGTCCTCTAGCCGCCGCCGAATGACAGACAACACAACGGGGCTGCGACGTCGTATAGGGTCCCGCCTCCCGCTGGCGCGGACCAATGGCAGAGCGCGGCGCGGGCGTGCCCCGCCCCTTCCCCGCGGGGTGGTCCTGCGGCTCTTCCTGGGTCGACTGCGAATCACTTCACTTCTGCGCGCCGGCGGCTGCTGGTATGCGGGCTGCGGGCCGAGGGCACGCTCCTGGGCGGTGCGGCTTGAAGCGCGGGGACCAGGAGGCAGCCTCAGGGCTGAACTGGAGGCTGGAGGGACCCTGTGCCCCGGGCCATGAAACCCTTTGGGCACTGAAATCCTGTGGGCACAAGTAGCGCCTGCACACTAGTGACAGGCAACTTCCGCCTCATGCGCGAGTCCAGGCTGTGGGTTCGTTAGAATGCGAGCGAGAGCTTTCGCTGACGCATGAAACGCCTACTGTGCGCTGTGGTTAGAGCTTTGGAGCTCATTGACTCCTCCCGGGAACCCTCGCAGGTAATGCGTTATTGTCTCCATTTCACAAAGGAGTAAACGGAAGAGGAGATTGGCTGCGTGAGCCAGGATTAGTTTTATTTTGTTCAAATGATAAGAGGAAGTTTATTGAGAAAGTTAGAGGCAGTAGAAGTGAGCCGGCTGGGCTGCGGAGGAGGCGCCGGGATTTGGATTTGGGACTGTTTGACTCGGACGAGTGGGCTTTTTCACCGCTTCCTGCAGCAGAAGTCGGGGTCCTGCCTGTGCGGAGGTTCCCAGCAGCCCCCGTTTAGGGCGGGCCGCCTCCGGGAGCTCCCTCCCGTTCCCCTCCCTCTCGCCCTTGGGAGTCGAGTGGGGCCACGGGGGATCCCTGCGTCTCCCCTACTCCCCGCGACGCCGAGAGCCTGGGTTTCACCTGGGCCCTGGGATCGGATCACAGGGGTGTCTGCTGCTGGTGGGAAAGGGGAGGGGGCGAGGGCGGGAACAGCAGGGAGAGCTGGGCCGGGGGCAATTCGGGGATGAAGAGAGGGGGCAGGTTTGAGATCTGTTTGCAAAGGGAATAAATAGGATTGCTGTGTGGGAAGGGCGAGAGTTGAAGATTTGGGGTGTTTTGTTTTGTTCTAAAGATTTTGGTTTTACTCTGAGTCTGAGAAGAAGCACTGGAGGATTCTGAGCAGAGGAGCGATATGACATCTCATTTTATTTATTCACTTTATTTTATTAGTATTTTTATTGATTTCAGAGAGGAAGGGAGGAGAGAGAAATATCAATGATGAGAGAGAATCATTGATTGGCACGCCCCTTACTGGGGATTGAGCCTGCAACCCGGGCATGTGCCCTTGACCGGGAATCGAACCTGGGACCGTTCAGTCCGCAGGCCAATGCTCTATCCGCTGAACAAAACCGGCCAGGGCTGAAGATGTGGGTTTTGTGTGTGTGGTAGGGTAGCTGGGGGTTTGTGTGTGGTTGGGTAGCTGGGGGTGGGGGCGGCTGGGAGCAGATAGGAAGAGTCCATTCTCCACCGGGTGCATTTAGGCGACTGGGCCATACCCCGCCTGGATGTAGGCGCCTACAGCTAGAGGCTAGGCGGGCTAGAGACACAAATTTGGGGACAGCTGCCTAGAGATGGCCTTTAATCTCGGGGCCGCTGCTTCGTCATCTGTAAAACGAAGAGAGGTGCTCTAAGGTGTGGAGTCAAGACCTGCCAAGACCCTGGAGGAGGCCCCAGCACTTCCCGGAGAAACCCCTGGATCTGAGATGTCAGTGCTCAGGGATTCCGGAGTTCTGCTTAGAATGAGAATGTGAGCGGTTTCAGGATTAGAATTACAAAGCAAAAGGAGACCTCAGGTGAAGGAACAGGGACCCAAAGAGAAGCCAGAATCTGGACTGTGGTCTAGACAAAGGACTGTAGTTCTGAGCCGTATTTTCATAGAGACCCCAAAAAGCTGCGACCCCAGCTAGTCTGTCCAGCTGACTCCAGGCAGCGGCACTCGGGACTCAGTTGGCCTCCGCTGAGAAATTCCTTTGAGATAACAACTGTGCACACTTCTGATGCTTTCCTTTCAAACTCTACAAATGCCCACTTTGGAAACGCCAGGCACAGTTTTTCTGTTTAAAGGCACAAAGGATAAAAGTGCTGAATTTTTGTCTGGCTGGCATGGCTCCATGGTTGAGCATCAACCTATGAACCAGGAGGTCACCGATTGATTCCAGTCAGGGCACCTGCCTGGTTTTGCAGGCTCGATCCCCAGTGGGGGACGTGCAGGAGGCAGCCATCAGTGATTCTCTCTCATTGTTGATGTTTCTCTCTCTCTCTCCCTTCATCTCTGAAATCAATAAAAGAATTTTTTTTTAAAGTGCTGAATTTTTAACACGTAATCTTTACCAAACCAGTCTACATTTATATGCTGTAGATCTTACATAAAGGGATTAGAAAGTGTAAATTGGCCAACTGGGGCACTTCCCTCTCAGAATTAAAGCTTTCTAAAATTTTAGGAACATTTATCTTCAAGACACTTTAGATTGCCAGGTAGTACTTTAGCCAAATTTTCAATCTCTATGGGTTTGACCCTGTGTGTGTGTGTGATTGCAAGCAAAGTTTATTAAAGAGGGCTTTTTGTCTCCTGCCCTCCAGCTTTTTAGATGTAACTTAAACAGTAAAATGCACATTTCCACTACCCCAGAAAGTTCCCTCATGTTCCTCCCAGTCATCCCACACACATCACCACACAGGCAACCACAGATCTGATTTCCCTCATCATATTTTAGTTTGCTGTTTTAGACCTTAAAATAAGGGAACTTAGGGATGTGTACTCTTTCGTTTCTGTCTTCTTTAGCTCAGCAAAATGTTTTTGAGGTTCATATTTTTAAGTGTATCAATAGTTTACTCTTTTTTTTTAAAATATATTTTATTGATTTTTTACAGAGAGGAAGGGAGAGAGATAGCTAGAAACATCGATGGGAGAGAAACATCGATCAGCCGCCTCCTGCACATCTCCCACTGGGGATGTGCCCGCAACCCAGGTACATGCCCTTGACCAGAATCGAACCTGGGACCCCTCAGTCTACAGGCCGACGCTCTATCCACTGAGCCAAACCGGTTTCGGCAGTTTACTCTTTTTTTAAAAATATTTTTTTTATTGATTTCAGAGAGGAAGGAAGATGGAGAGAGAGAGAAACATCAATGATGAGAAAGAATCATTGATCAGCTGCCTCCTGCATGCTCCCTACTGGGGATCGAGCCCACAACCTGGGCATGTGCCCTGACCGCTGACCTCTTGGTACATGGGACAATGCTCAACCAACTGAGTCACACCCCCCAGGGCAGAGAGTCATCTTCTTAATGTCCTCAGATGATGGGAAGGGTGAGCTCTCTGGGTGCTCTTTTATAGACACTAATCCCATTCATAAAGGCTCTGCCCTCATGACCTAATCATCTGCAATAGGCCCCACTTCCAAATACCATCACATTGGAGATTAGGTTTCAACGTACGGATTTTGGGGGAACAAAACATTTAATCTCTTGCAATTGGGATAATAATAGTACCTACCCCATAGGACTGTTATGAGGGTTAAATGAGTTAATGTTTGTAAAGCTGCTAGAATGTGTCTGCCACATAGTGGCATATAAATGTTAATTAAAAAAATTTTTTTATTGGTTTCAGAGAGGGAGAGAGAGAATCATGGATCAGCTGCCTCCTGCAAGCCCACTACTGGGGATCGAGCCCACAACCTGGGCATGAGCCCTTGACCAGAATTGAACCCAAGACCCTTCAGTCCGCAGGCTGAGGCTCTCTCTATCTGCTGAGCCAAACCAGCTAGGGTCTTTTGAAAGACTTTAAGCTTCACAAAAAAATTGCAGAAATAGTTGAGTTCACCAAGCTTTGCCCAATGATATTATATAACCATAGCACATTATCAAAACTCCGAAATCGACATTTGTACAATTCTATTAAGTAGAGATAGACTTTATTCGGCTTTCACCAATTTTATATGCATTCTTTTGTGTGTGTAGCACTGTAGAATTTTACCACATGTACCGATTCACGTAACCACCACAATCAGAATACAGAATTGTCCCACCACAAAGAAGCTCTCATGCTACCTCATAGTCACATCCCCTTCCCTTCCCCTACTCCTGGCAACCACTGATCTGTTCTCAAAGCACTATAATTTGTTACTTCAAGAATTTTTTTTTTACATGGGATCATACACTATGTAATTCTTTGGTATTGGCGAGTGTCATTTAGCCTATTGCCCTTGAGATCCATTCAAATTGTATCAACATTTCATTCCTTTTTGTTGTGAATAGTTGTATGATAGTTATAATCAGTTTGTCCATCCATTGAAGAATATTTGGTTTGTATCCAGTTTTAGCTATTCCCAATAAAGCTGTTAGGAACATTGGTTTACAGGTTTTTGTTTGAACATAAGTTTTCATTTCTTCACGTATGTACCCAGTAGTATGGTTGTCTGGTAAGTGTATGTTTAACTTTTAAGAAATTGCCCGACTTTTTCCAGAATGGCTGTACCATTTTACATTATTTCCAACAATGTATGAAACATCCACTTTCTCTACATCCTTGCTAGCATCTGATATTAATGTTTATTTTATTTTAGCCATTCTAATAGATACATAGTGGTATTCCTCATGACTTTAATTTGCATTTCTGTAATGGTTAATGATCTTGAACATCTTTTTATGTGCTTACTTGCCATCCTTTGGTGAAGTGTCTGTTCAAGTCTTTTGTTAACATCTAATTAGATTGTTTTTTATTGTAAAATATGCATAATATAAATTTTACCATTTAAAAAATATATTTTTGCATGTTACTTAACCATATTTATAAGCATCCTCTTAAACATAATATGTTTTTATTGATTTTTTTTTTAGAGAGAGCAGAAGGGAAAGGCAGAGAGAAAAACAAACATCAATGTCAAAGAGAAACATTGATCGGCTGCCTCCCATACCCACAACCTGGGTAAGTGTCCTGACCGGGAATTGAACCAGCGACTTTGTGGTGCACAGGATGACACTCCAACCAACTGAGCCACATCGACCAAGGCTTAACCATTTTATTTTAATCCTCACCGGAGGACATGCTTACTGATTTGAGAGAGAGAAGAAGAGAGAGGGAGAGAAACATCAATGTGAGAGAAATATCAATCAGTTACTTCCCCTACACACCCCATGGATTGACCACAATCTAGGCATGTGCTCTGATCTGGATTTGAACTCACATCCTTTTGGTGTACTGGAGGATGCTCCAACCAACTGAGCCATACCAGCCAGGGCCATTTTAACCATTTTTTTTTTCTTTTTTTTCCTCTGGGCATTTTAACCATTTTTAAGTATACCATTTAGTCTCATTAAATACATTCACATTGTTATTCAGCCACCACCACCATCTTCAAAACTTGCTCATTTCCCCAAAAGGTATATCCCACTCATTAGCAAAGTATCTCATAATTTTTGCATATTTCTTTTCCATATATTCATATGCGCTTATGTTTTAATTTCATTTTTACTTTTAAAAATATTTTTGAATAGGAAATTCATCTTATTGTAGGGGGGGAAATCCAAGTAGTCCAGAGAAGTATAAAGTAATCTCCCTATCCATCCCTGAACCTCAGTTATCCTCCTTCTTCCCCCTGCCATGGCAACCACTGTGACTCATTTCTTCTGTGTATTTACAGAGAAGGGCTATTTGTATATAAGCATATATGTCTGTATTTGCCTTTCTTTACACGAATGTGAGCTTTTCAAGAATATTGTTTTTGGCCAAACCGGTTTGGCTCAGTGGATAGAGCGTCGACCTGCGGACTGAGAGGTCCCAGGTTCGATTCCGGTCAAGGGCATGTACCTTGGTTGCGGGCACATCCCCAGTGGGAGTGTGCAGGAGGCAGCTGATCGATGTTTCTCTCTCATCGATGTTTCTAGCCCTCTATCCCTCTCCGTTCCTCTCTGTAAAAAATCAATAAAATATATTTAAAAAAAAAAAGAATATTGTTTTTGAAAGAGCATACAGAAAAATTGTGAGCTCTTTGAGTTTTGAAGCTGCTATAGATTTGGGTAATAATCACAATTAGGATACACAATGGTCCTATGACTCCCCAAAGTTCCTCCTGCTGTCCTTGTGACGCTATCCCTCCCCTCAGAATCCCTGACAGCCACTAATCTGTGTCTCTGTTGCCATACTATTGCTTTTTCCAGAACTTTAAATAAATAATACTATACACTCTATACGTCTTTGAGACTGGCTTATTTCACTCAATATAATAATGCCTTTGAGATTTATCCAGGTTATTAATGTTTTGTTAGTTCATTCTGAGAGAGAGAAGGGGAGAAACAGAAAAAAAAAATAGATTTGTTGTTCGACTTATTTATGCATTCGTTGGTTGATTTTTGTATGTGCCCTGACCGGGGATCATACTTGCAACTTTGACATATCAAGACAATGCTTTAACCAACTGAGCTATTTGGCCAGGGCATAAAATTTTTTGTGCAGAATACTGTGTGAACATACATTTTCATTTCTCTCTGGTGTGGGATTGCGATTGCTGGGTCATAAGGTAAGTGTAATATTTAAATTTTAGGAAATTGCCAAACTATTTTCTAGCGTGGTTTTACCATTTTGTATTCTTACCAACAATGTATGAGCGTTCCAGTTGCTCCATATCCTCACCAACACTTGGTGTTATCATTTGTTTGTTTGTTTGTTTTTTGCCTTTCTAATAGGTGTGTAGTGATAGCTCATCATGGTTTTGTTTTCCATTTCCCAAATGGCCAATTATGTTGAGCATCTCTTTATGTGCTATTGGCCATTCATTTATGCCCATTTTTTATTGGATTTTTGTTTTCCTAAAGTTGAGTTATATACAGGATGGGGAAAGAGATGTACAGTTGTGAGTACATAAACAGTTTATTCTTGTATTATTATTTATTAATTATTGTATTTTCATACTAGAGGCCCAGTGAACAAAAATTTGTGCACTGGCGGGGGGGGGGGGGGGGGAGGTGTCCCTCAGCCCTACTTGTGCCCTCTCACAGTCTGGGACCCCTCGGGAGATAACCACCTGCTGGCTTAGGCCTGCTCCCTGGGTGGCAGATGGCAGGCCTGATCCCTCGGTGCCTGCCCCGCCTCCCCGGGTCATGCACATGGCAGGGCTGATCCAGGGGTTGGGGCGCCGCCCCGGGTCGCACACACGCACACACGCAGGGCCGATCCGGGGGTTGGGGCGCCGCCCTGGGTTGGGTCGCACACATGATGCCCCGGGCAGGTCGCACATGGGACTCCTGGATGGTGGCCAGGCGGGCTGGCGGATCGCTGCTGCCCCGCCCAGCCCCCCCCGGGTCGGGTCGGGTCGCACACGGACTCCCGCTGCCCCGGGTCACAGATAGCAGGCCTGGATGGTGGCAGGGCAAGCGGGATGGCGCTGTCCCGCCCTGCTGCAGTATGCAAATTAGCCGCAATCTTTGTTGGCGGTTAATTTGCATATCACGCTGATTAGCCCATGGGAGGCGTAGGGAAGGTACAATTACCATGTTTGTCTATTATTAGATAGGATGAACAACTGTAGACCTACTTTTGCCTCACCCTGAATATATTCTGGATATAAGTCCCATGTTGAATATATCATTTGCAAATATTTTCTTCTAGTCTGTGGTATATCTTTTCATTCTCTTCAGAGTGTCTTTTGCAGAGAAAAGAGTTTAAATTTTGATGAAATTCAAGTTACGAGATTTTTCTTTTATGGGTCATGTTTTCGTGTCACATCCAATCTGGCTAATACCAGATTGCAAAGTTTTTCTTCGATTTTTTTTCTTCTAAAGTTTTATAGCTTTACATTTAGATCTATGATCAATTTTGAGTTGATTTTTGTATAAGGTGTGAGGTTTAGATGCAGGGTTATTTTGCATATGGATGTCCAATTGTGCCAACATTATTTTGTGAAAAGACCATCTTTCCTCCATGAATTGCCTTTGTACCTTTGTGCAAAAGTCAATGGGCTGTTTTGAATGGGTTTGTGTTTTTGGACTCCATTCTGTTCCATTGATCTGTGTGTTTATCCCTTCTGTATAGCTGTATAATAATTTTAAAAATCAAGTAATGTGAGTCCTCCAACATTATTATTCTTTTCCAAATTGTTTTACAATCAGCTTATCTGCCTTTGCAGAAAAAAAAAAAAACCTTGATAGAATTTTGATTGGGATAGTATTGAAGATGTAGAACATTTGGGGAAGAACTGGTATCCTAACTATATCGAGTCTTACAACCCATAAGCCCAGTATGTCTCTCCATTTACTTTGATTTCCTTTGGTTTCTTCATTGGCCTTTTGTAATTTTCAGTGTGCAGATCTTGCGCATATTTTAATAGATGTATACTTAGGTATTTATGTCCCTTTTAGGCTATTGTAAATAATATTCTCAAAATGTCAGTTTCTAATTGTTAACTGCCAGGATATAGAAATACAGTTGATTTTCAATTGTTGACATTATGTCCTGAAACCTTGCTAAACTCATTTATTACTTCTAGGAGCTTTTTTGCAGATGCCATGGGATTGTCTACATAGATAATTGTGTTGTTTGTGAAAGAGATGATTCTATTTCTTTTTAAATATGTATGTCTTTTGTTGCTTTTTCATGCTGTAGTATTGGCCTTCTAGTACCAGTGTTGAATAGGAGTGATGAAAATGGACATAGTTGCCTTGTTCACCATCTTAGAGAGAAAGCATTCAATTTTTCACTAGTAAGCGTGATATGTCTTTTAATTTTTTTGTAGATATCTTTATTTAGGCTAAGAAGTTACTCTGTTCCTATTTGCTCAGTCCTTTTATCATGGCTGGCCACTGCATTTTGTCAAATGTTTCTTCTGCATCAGTTTATTTGATTATTTGATTTTTCTTCTTTAGTTTCTTAAAAGTGTGGATTACATTGATTAATTTTCCTATATTGAATGTTGCATTCCTAGTAAAAACCATACTTAGTCATGTTGATATATATCTATAATAATAAAAGCGTAATACGCAAATCGACTGAACGGCTGAATAGCAGAATGACCATCTGGATGACTACGCTATGACACGCACTGGGGCCAGGCCAGCCAAGGTAGTTGCGATACAATTGCGGGGGGGGGGGGGGGGCATTGCCCCATAACCGCCCCGCAGAGGGAAGCCCAGGCCACTGGCTGGCAGGGTGATCGATGGGGGTTGGGGGGACTCCACGATCGATCACCCCAAAGAGGGAGGCCCAGGCTACCCGGCCGGTGGTGCTATGGCAGGTGGGCGGGGTCTCCCTCTGTGGAGCTATTGATCTTGGGGCTCCCAGACTATGAGAGGGTGCAGGCCGGGTTGAGGGCCCCCCCCCCCCCCCGCCACTGAGTGCATGAATTTCATGCACCAGGTCTGTGTGTGTGTGTGTGTGTGTGTGTGTGTGTGTGGATTTATATTTATATTTATAAAATGGATATCTTTTAATGGATTTGTTTTGCTAATATTTTGTATTTTGTTGAGATTTATGTCTGTATTTATGAAAGATACTGGTCTATAGTTTTCTTGTATTATCTTGTCTGGGTTTGGTATCAGGATAATGTTGGTCTCAAAATCAGTTGAGAAGTGTTCCTCTTCTGTTTTCTGAAAAAGATTGTGTAGAATTGGTTTTATTTTCTCTTTAAATATTTGGTAGAATTTATAACTGAAACCATCTGAAGATTTGTTTTCAGGGACCTTTTAACTCCGAATTCCATTTCTTTAATAAATGTAGAATTATTCAAGTTATCTTTTCTTGGGAGAATTGTGGTTGTTTGTATTTTTCAAGGAATAGATCCATTTCACCTAAGTTGCCAAATTTATATTTGTTGGTTTGTTTATAAGATTCAAGTTAAAGCCTGTGGGTCTATAGTGATACATCCTTTTTCATTCCTGAGATTAGTAACCTATGTCTTTTTTTATTTCTTTGTCAGTATGACTAGAGAAATGTGATATTTAAAATTTTCTCAGGTAATCCAGAGGGTGAGGTACAGGTTTGCAAGTTTCGAGCTGTCTGCTTTGTGTGGGCTGTGATTCCAAAGAGCTGGTTTTGAAAGCATTTTCAGTGCTAGTCAGATTGGTCCCACATGTGCTCTACCCAGTGATCAGTCAGGGACCTTGTAGTTCAATTGGTAAAGCCTTTGGTATGCTGTTTAGGATGTGAACTTCACATGCAACCTCTGGGGTGAGCTTAGGAGGTTATGCACAGGTTTCTGGGATGTCTATCCTCATCTTTCTCATGTCTTTGATTTCCCCAATACTTTGTGATGTGAGAGCCTCCCTTTCCAGTCCTCCCGCAGAAAGATGGATGTATTCGTTTGCTAGGGCTGCCGTAACAAAATACTAGACTGGTGGCTTAAACAACAGAAATAAAATTTTTCACATTTCTGAAGGCTGGAAATCCAAGATCAAGGTGCATGCAGGTTCTCCTTAGACCTCCCTCCTTACCTTCTTGCTCTGTCATTTCACAGTCTCTCCTATGTGCATGTCTGTGTCTTAATCCCTCTTTTAAAAAATTTATATTTCTTTATTGATTTCAAAGAGGAAGGGAGAGGGAGAGAGAGATAGAAACATCAATGATGAGAGAGAATCATTGATAGGCTGCCCCCTGCACACCCCCTACTGGGGATCGAACCCGCAACTTGGGCATGTGTCCTTGACCAGAATTGAACCTGGGACCCTTCAGTCTACAGGTTGATGCTCTATCAACCGGCTAGGGCTTAATTCCTTTCTATAAGGATACCAGTCATATTGGATTAGGGCCCAGCCTCATGACCTCATTTTACCTTTTTATTTTAAAATATGTTTTTATTGATTTCAGAGAAGAAGGGAAAGGGAGAGAAAGAGATTGAGACATCAATGATGAGAAAGAATCTTTGATCGCTGCCCCCTGCATGCCCCCTATTGGGGATCAAGCCTGCAACCAGGGCTTGTATCCTGACTGGGAATTGAACCTCCATCTCCTGGTTCGTAGGTCAATGCTCAACCTCTGAGCTACACTGCTGGGCTCATTTTACCTTAATTACCAAGTATAAGGCCCTAACCCTATCACATTATGAGGTACTGAGAGTTAGCACTTAAACCGGTGAATTTGAGCGGGGGTGGGGGGGGGGGTGTCTTTTGTTTCGCTGCTCTGCTGTGCACTTCCCACCACTGTGTCTGCATCTGGAACCAAAGGAAGACAGGAAGAGAAACAAAGCAATGGGATTCTCTCCAGGCTCTTAGAACCACAGCGCCTCTAGAGTTTTAAGCATCTGCCCACACACTGCTGCCCCCAGCACCAAGTTGTTGCCTGCAGGCTGGGGCAGGGGAGAACAGAGAAAAGGAAAACAGAAACCAAGATGGGGTACTCCCACCCCCAAACACACACACACACACACACACACACACACACACACACACACACACGATCAGAAAAGAAGAGCTGCTCTTGGAGCTCTTCCTATCTGTACCTGATGAACCTTCTGGGTTTTGAGCAGATGCCTTTGAGTTTAGACTGGGCAATACTGAGGGAAAAAATTGTGAAGTTCCCACCAGTTTGGTGCACCTTTGGATTCTGGTTTCTTCTCTGACTCAGCATCCTTAGATAGCTGCTCCATGCATTCTGAAAGGATTTATATATAATTGCAGTCATTGTGATAGGTGGGGTGGACTGTGTTTACTCTGTCTTCCCTAAATTGGAACCTGGTACAGCGGCTTAAATGTTAGCCGTTAAGACACACACAGTGCCCTGTGCTTGGTTTTTCATTAGGAATGCATCTGGTAGGACTTTGCGTGTCAGTGTAAGTAGATTTCCCTCACTTGCTTTCAGTGTGGCTATACATCATGATTTATTTAACTGATGTCCTATTACATTACGCCCTAGTCTTCTAGTCTTCGTTATTACAACCATGGTGCATTGGAATGCCTTGCCCATATGTCTTTGCACACTCATGCAAATGCATCTGCATAATTTCTAGAGGAGGAATCTCAAGGTTAAAGTAACTGCATTTTAAATTGTGTTCAGTATTGTCATACCTTGCCACAAGCAATATCTGAAAGTGCCAATTTCCTCACACTTTGGCCAATATAGTTCATGTGCACATGTTTCTACTTTGAGATCTGTACTACAAGTGGCTTCTATATCTCAGCTCTCTCATCTGTTAAGTGCATGTCATAGTCTGGGTTGCTAAAACAAAATACTGTAGATTGGGTAGCTTCTAAACAACAGAAACTTATTTCTTAAAGTTCTGGAGTCTGGGAAGTACAAGATCAAGGCACCAAGAGATTCATTGGTGAGAGCTTACTTCCTGGTTCATAGATAGTCGTCTTTTTAGAAAAATATATGTTTTTATTGGTTTTAGAGAGTGAAGGGAAAGAGAGAAACATTGATGACAGAGAACCATTGATTGGTTGCCTCCTACATGTCCCCTACTGGGGATCAAGCCCACAACCTGGGCATGTGCCCTGACCACTGACCTCTTGGTACATGGGACAATGCTCAACCAACTGAGTCACACCCCCCAGGGCAGAGAGTCATCTTCTTAATGTCCTCAGATGATGGGAAGGGTGAGCTCTCTGGGTGCTCTTTTATAGACACTAATCCCATTCATAAAGGCTCTGCCCTCATGACCTAATCATCTGCAATAGGCCCCACTTCCAAATACCATCACATTGGAGATTAGGTTTCAACGTACGGATTTTGGGGGAACAAAACATTTAATCTCTTGCAATTGGGATAATAATAGTACCTACTTCATAGGACTGTTATGAGGGTTAAATGAGTTAATGTTTGTAAAGCTGCTAGAATGTGTCTGCCACATAGTGGCATATAAATGTTAATTAAAAATTTTTTTTATTGATTTCAGAGAGGGAGAGAGAAATAGAAACTTCAATGATGAGAGAGAATCATTGATAGGCTGCCTCCTGCATGGCCCCTACTGGGGATTGAGCCCAGGACCCAGCATGTGCCCTTGACCGGAATCCAACCCGGGTACCCTTCAGTCCGCAGGCCGACGCTCTATCCACTGAGCCAACCCGGCTAGGGCCATTAGGTTATTTCTGATACGGTATTGGTAGAATTTAGTTTATGGAAGCTTTAGAAGCGCAGCTGTTTTAGGAAAGGCCATCCAGGTTAACTCCACAGTCCCTTTTCCTGGTGTCCTGACGATTTTGTTCCGAAGCTTACCTCTAGAGGGCGCTCGCTCCACTTAACTGGCTGCAACAAATTGCAAGAGGCACAGAAACCAGTTAGGACCGCCACCACGTGACTCAGGGGTGGAGGAGGGAGAGGTGAGGGGGGACGGACGAGGACTACAAAGTATAAATACTTATGTTATTTGGCCTTTGCCACATTTTTTGTGGGTTGCAAAACTCAGACTCAGAGCCCACATGTTGGCTTCGCAGCAGCAAAGGCTAAAAGAGAAGGTTGCCCAGAAATATTCACCCACATGCTGTACCGTGAACTTTTAGAGGCTGAATAAAACGCCCCATTTCTAGGCATGAGACATTTCATAGCATCGCAAACATTTTGATGCTGATTACTTGGCTAGGTTTATAAAAAGTGTTTTTACTAAAGGAAATACATTTTGTTTAGTACATTAGATCCCACTTATGTAACACGGGGGTTGAAGCTGTTTCTGAATTAATAACACCAAGCTTATTCTATGTGTGTAGTTATGTTTAGGGAGACAAGATTTTACATTTTATCTTATCTCTGGATCTGTGTAAAAATGAACTGTATTATAATCATGAGAGTGTAAGTTTTTAAAAAATATTTAAGCCACCACCAATAGGTAAATGACTAGTTTAATCAAATAGAAAAGTTTTTATTAATGTTGAACATGTACACTAATTTGAAGTAGACTAAAACTTTTTTGCGTTAAGAATGTGTATATAAAAATACAAATAAAAAATAAAAAATGTGTATATAAATATTTATTTTCAGAATTGAGGTGATTTGAAAAATTCTATGTTGCTTAATATACACCATAGCTATAGAATATAGCATAGTTGTTAAGAAACCAGTTTTGCACCCTAACTGGTTTGGCTCAGTGGATAGAGCATCGGCCTGTGGACTGAAAGGTCCTGGGTTTGATTCCAGTCAAGGCCACATGCTGGGGTTGTGGGCTTGTTTCTATCTCTCCTCTCCCTTCCTCTCTGAAATCAATAAAAGTTTTGCCACTTGAAATAATTTGTACTTCAAACATAGTCCAAAAAGCAGTGGGTGAAATAAGATGATTTGTGGTAACTATTTATAATAATATTTATAATAACTCTTTATAATATCAAAAAAGAAAAGAAAAGGAAAATAACCTAAATATTCCTGGGTAAGGGTCTGGGTAAAAAAATACATATGGTCCAGCCATGAAATGGAATATTAAGAAGCTGTAAAAGGAACAAAGAAGCTCTCTGCATATGAGAAGCACATCCATCTTTCCATCTTATTTGAATTTCTGCAGAATGGTTATGAAGGGAAATTTGAGAAATCAGGTGATGCTTTCAACCACAGCTTTTTCTTTTTCTAACTTTCTATTTTGAAAAATTATATATTCACGGGAAGTTACAAAGATAGGACAGAGAGACCCCTTGTAGCCTTCATCCACTTTCTCCCAATAGTTACAGCTCGGGGAAGTATAGTATAATATAAAAACCAGGAAATTGACATGGGTACAATGCAGGTGTGTGCTGTTTGTCACCTGTGTAGAATTGAGTAACCCCCACTGCAACCAGGATACAGAACTGTTCATCACCACAGAGCTCTCCCCCTGATGCCCTGATACAGTCATACCCACCCTTTCTCCCATCATCCCCATCCCTGGCAACCACTAGCCAGTTCTCCATCTCTATAATTTTGTCATTTTGAGAATATTATATAAGTGGAATCATACAGCATGAGATTGGTTTTTCCCACTTGGCATAATGCCCTTGAGATCCATCCAAGTTATTGCCTGTATCAGTAGGTTGTTCCTTTTTATTGTTGGACAGTGTTCCATGATATGCATGTACCACGGTTTGTTTAATCATTCACCTGTTGTAGGATACTTTGCTTGTTTCCAGTTTGGGGTTGTTACAAATAAAGCCGCTATGAACAGTTATGAACAGGTTTTTTTGTGTGGACACAGTTTTCATTTCTCTGGGATAAATGCCCAGGACTGTGATTGCTGGGTTGTAGGATAAGTGTATGCTTAGTTTTAAAAGAAATTGCTTTCCAGAGTGTTGTACCATTTTACATTTCCAACCACAGTTTTCTTCTTATGTAAAATGTTAGCTACTGTTAGCACAATGGCATTAGGCCAAGAGCACATGAGAATCTGAGACAGTTTTAATGTCTAGAGAAAAATAAATTTAATATACATTAGATTTAAAAAAAAGAGGTCAAGACTAATCTCTTTGCTGGTCTACAAGGTTCCATGCTTATGTCTCAGGTTTTCAGAATGACTTTCCCCCTCATCAACAAGCTAATGATTTGTTGGAAACGACAACAGGTTGCGTAGGCCACTGGGGTGTTACCCGGGTTGTATTCTGTCCCAGGTTTCCCCATGAAGGTTGGGCTTATTTCTGGACCGTTCTACCCCCAATAATAGTCATTTAGAGAACTTAGAGAGTCTCTTCAGAATCATTCTCTCCCAGGGACCTCTTTATCTACACACCCATGCCCAGGCTCCCAGCACAAGCAGCATTAAAATTGCTTGGAATATGTCCTCCCCTCTCTCCCCCCCACCCACAGCCCAGTTTTAGTTGTTAGAGTACAGGGGTGAGGTCACACTCCCCTGCATTAGGAGTGCAGGCTCCAGGGTCATGGACATGCTGCCCTACCTGATGTCCTTGGACAAGTAACTCCTGAGCCTCAATTTCCTCACCTGTGCATTTGAGGTGATAGGTAATAACAGTACCAGCTAATGGGGCCATTCAGCCATTCTGGTGACAGTTATAGAGTGTGTGCTAGGGGCCAGCTGAGGACACAATGGTGAGCAAGGAGGAGGCCCTCCCCTCGGGGAGCGTAATTAAAAGAGAAAACCTAAGTGAGGTATCCAGCCCGGCCTCTGGCATGTTGGCCTTTAAGAAACGTTATTTCTTTATTATTATAATCAAACTTAATATTTGTTTATGGACTTGAGTGGAATATGAGCCCAGTATTGCACATTTGGTTTAGTATAGTCATTGCAGTCAGACATTAATTAGCATTAAATGTCAGCTGTGCTGGTCTCATCCCATTGCTCAAGTCAAATCAATTGCTGACCAAGGGCACTCCATTTTGTGCTCAAAACTTTCAAATTCAGTAAGTGTTTCTTGCTATAAAAATACAACTTTGAAGAAAGAGTCTTTTTTTTTTTCTTTCTGCAGAAAGCTTTATTATTTCCATTTGGTCCAAGGCATGGGAGAGGGCTCCAGGGCGGCCAAAAGGATGCCTGGTGTTGGCAGGGAGAGGCTCAGGCAGAAGTCAGACACGAGGGGTGCAAAGAGCCCCTCAGAGTCTTCTGGGCTCCAGAGGCTCCTAGTCATGCTGGAGGGTGAGCCTTTTGAAGAGACAGTCACCCAGCCCCGCCTGGGGGCCGGCAGCCTGAGGAGGTGAGCCAGGTGGTCACCCATGTTCTTGATGAGTTTCACCGGCTCATCCAGGAAGTCACTGATGACTGTGCGGGTAGAACCCAGGCACGCAGAGCCACAGGCCTGGTTCAGGTTCTCCATGACGACGGCGGCTTCCAAGGCCTCCTGAGTTTTACCCCCCTCATCTCAAGAAGGCTTCTGTGTGTCCTGGGAGAGGGTGTGGCTGCCAGGCTGGTTTGGCATCTTCAAGAGACACTTGGTGCCCTTGAGCTTCTCAGCCAACTCCAGGAAAATGTGGCCCATGCCCTCCAGAGCCACATCCTTGCAGTCGAAATAGAAACCCAGAGAGAGGGAGGTGTAGGAGGCCGCAGATGCAGGTTGGCCAGGCGGTTGATGGTGGCCTCCACCCCAGGGGAATAATTCTGATGAACTGGGGAGCTCATGGTTGCTCGGCAATAAGGAGTTAAACGAAAAAAGCAGTGTTGGCTGGTCTCCAAGGTGGCCACTAGAAAAGCAGCTGGAAGGTGGTTGGAGGCTGGAAGAAGGGGCATCCCTGGGTCTGTTCCGTCCAAACCTGTTGAAGCCAGAGTCAGATCCGGGGGTCTCGAGGGCCCTGCCAGAAGGAAGAGTCTATACAAACTTGCAAAAAAGTCTCAGAGTTTCAGACTTCACATATTCTCAAAAGATGCCCACAACAATAAGAACAACTTCATTGTTTATAAAAGGTGACACATATTATAAATACTTAATCAGAAATGAAAATTTAGCAGGAGGAAAAAGCCCTTAGAGGAAATTAATTTTTTTTAATCTGTAAAAATGCCAAAAATATGGCCACCCCTCCTTCCCCCTTCCCACCCCCCCCCCCCAAAAAAAAATACGCCAAAGGAATGCAAACATACTCAAACAAGGCCTGAACTTCAGGTCAACTTTATTATGCAAATGGGCCACTGAGTGACCTGATCACCGGGTAAGTTCATCATTGGGATGCGTGGCTCTGGTCGGAGTAGTCTGTTCCTAGGGCAGCACCATCATGGTGGCCAGGGGCCGGTTAGATGTTACAGGCGGGCTGAATGGGAATGCCCTGTTGGCTTAGCCCTAGATCACATCCCTGCTTCTAGGGAGCAGGGAGAGGGGTTTGAGGATTGTCTCACTTCCATAGGGGAGGTTGGGGCCCTGTTCCCCACTATGACCTACGCAGGCACAGAGGTCTCTAAACAGTAACCGACAGTTGTTCATTAGAGTGAATGAACAGGCAGAGTCGGGTAACGTGGACTCCAGTTACAGTCCATGGGCCATCTAGCAATGTGACTTTGCAAAACTCCCCGTTTCTCCTCAGCCTGAGTTTACTCATGCATAAAATGAGAGCGGATTTAGGTGGTGGCTACAGTCCCTAAGAGCTCTAAGATTTGCTGAGATTTCACTGCTCGCAGCTCCTCCCATATTTTGACCTTTCCAGGCTAGCATGATCGGCTCTTGAAGAGAGCAAAGACGTGCTATAGCAAAGGTTAATGTTCCGTGTCCCATAGATCCATTTCCCCAGGCTCTCAGAATGTAAATGTTAAGGTGATGAAAACAGTGGAATCTGGGCTCTGGTTCATCTGAGGCAGAGCTGCTCACCCCGGGGTGCAGCCCAGGAGCGGAGGGCCTCCTCTTTGGCCTGGAGCCTCATAAACTTGGGTTGAGGCTGTCAGCACTGATTTAAAGAGATTTGGTAGTTCCATTTGCTTCTGAGAGAGAACTGAGCTTCACAGCAGGGTTCGGGGGCCAATAATGAAACCTGAGCTGGCGTCTCGCCCGCGAGGGGCAGAGAGCCAGATGTTTGCACAGAAGGCTGCGCCGTCAAATCCACGCATTCACAAGCCTCATGCCTTAACCACTTGAAAGCAGAAAGGTGTTGCGGCGTAACAGTCTTAATTGCTAAACCCCAGCCACCAGCACCAATCTCTGGATTTACTAAGAATCGGGTGGGAACGGCTGTGAATGGTGGTAGTTTTCTGCCAGGTGTGTTCATCTGTTCCTCCTCTCCCTCACTTGCTTCCTTGTTTGTGCCCAAGCCCAGACCAAAGGCCTCTGGACAATTGCCACCGGCGTGCTCTCCTCCCGTGATGGGCCTGGGCTGACGACTATAGGTTTACCTTCTCTTCTGTTCTTGCTGGAATCTGTGAACCTGAATCCACCCCAGTCTCCTAGGAACAAGCTGCTTTGAATTCTTCTTGCCGTAGCCGGTGTGAGTCTCAGTCCACGACTCAGGAGGACACGAAATAAAGCTTTCTCTCCTAGAACTCCATTCTGAGCGCAGGCCTTGACCCCATTAAGCTGGTTAAATCCTCTAACGCAGCAGTTCTCAAACTGTGGGTCGCAACCCCTTTGGCAGTCAAACGACCCTTTCACGGGGGGTCACCTAAGACCATCCTGCATATCAGATATTTACATTACGATTCATAACAGTAGCAACATTACAGTTATGAAATAGCAACAAAAATAATTTTATGGTTGGGTCACAACATGAGGAACTGTATTTAAAGGGCCAGAAGGATGAGAACCACTGTAACGGCACCTGGGCACGCACTCCCGCTCCTCGGCAAAACACACACACACACACACACACACACACACACACACACACCGAGTATCACACAGGGCTTGGGGTTAAGCAAAGCCAGGGTGAGAGAGGGGATGATTCTAGTTCTGGATCATCAGTCACATGGTTGGCCCTGCCCAAGTGACCCCCTTCGCTCCAGGGTCTTCTGCTGCTTTCCTGCCGTTATGGGGCCCCAAGAATCTTTCTGAGGTTGTCTCAGTGGCTGATTGCACACCTTCCACGGTTTCTAGACTACAGATAGCATTCGCAAATCAGCTTCCTTCTTGAATGGAGGAAGGAAGAAAGGAAAACACAGGAAGAACCAACAGTGTGGATTAACGCCCTCTGACATAATCCAGGCCCCAGCCAGGTCTCCCTTTAACTCCAGCTCTGTGTTTATGCATGGGAGATCATAAGCACCTGCTATTTCCAAAGGAATGATAAAAAGTAATATTCTTCAATTCTATTGAGTACTGAACAAGGCACTGTCTGGTTCAATCAGCACACTGCCTTTTCAACTAGGTACTATTATTATTTCTATTCTACAGATCAGAACACTGAGGCTCAGTGAGATAAGAAACTTGCTTAAGGTCACACAGGTAGGAGTGGGAAAGCCAGGATTTGAATCTCAGTCTTCCTGACACAAGATTCCAAATCTTTTTTTTAAACAAATATTTTTATTGATTTTTTTTTTTAGGGAGAGAGAGAAAGGAAAAGGGGGAGAGAGAGAGAAGCATTGATATGAGAAACATGGATTGGCTGCCTTCTGCATGCCCACCACTGAGGATGGAGCCTGCAACCCAGGCATATGCCCTGACCAGGAACTGAGCCTCCAGCTGGCAACCTTCCCATGCACAGTATGATGCCCAACCAGCCGGCCAGGGCTAGAGTCCAACCCTTTATTTATAAGCAGTGTTCAACTGCATTTTAGATGCTAAAAAACAAACAAACAAACAAAAAAGCACCTGGAAGCCTAGAGTAGCATTTAAAATTTCTGTTTTTCTGGAGTTTGTACTACAGTCTGGCCTTTCAGTGGGACAATAAAACAGCACCCAGCAGTTACTCTAGCTGCCAGGCCTATATTATGAGTTCAATAAATATTTGTTAACCGATTGATTGTACATCTCACAAGCAATTTTGCATTTTCAAATACTTTTGTGTCTGGTTCAGATGTGGCAGAAGTGAGAGGCTGCTGGTGAAATTGTCTTCTCTAAAAAAATAAAAACCCTTCTACTTTTAAAAAAAATGCCTACTGAGACCTCTTCAATTCTTTCCTTTTCCTGGCTGCCCAGCTCCCAGCCATTCCCATTCAGGATGGGCTGTCCAGCAAGATTTGGACGAGACAGTCAGACTTGGCTTTTAAATCCTGACTCTGACACTTGCTGTTTGTGTGACCTGGGCTGGCCACATACCTCTGAGTCTCCACAGATATTCATAAAATGAGAAAACCTACCTCAGGGATATTGTATACAGTAGGCACTCAATGTCTATTGCTGATCTGTTAATTAAATCAAACTCATCGGAATATTCTGTTAGTTTGAACTTTAAACTTAAGGTCCTTCTGAAAACTCTTTAAGTAAAGGTTGCTGCCCCTTTGGATGGATTTCAGAATTTATGTGTCCCAGTGCAGCTTAAAGATGATGGATCCGTAGCGTGTTTTCCGTTGCAAGGAAGAGAAAATGCTGACCCAAACTGGCCTAAATAAGAAAATACATTGTGCAAAGGTGTGAGGCTTGATCCACGGTGGTGTCAGGACCCAGCTTTCCCAGCTCTTTCTCAGCCTCCTCTGGACGAGGCGATATCAACTCATGGTCACAGGTTAACGGGAGCAGCAGGTAAATGCATCATGTCTAGACCCAGCAATATCCAGAGGTAGAACAGGGGCCTTTTATTCCAATATCCTCTTCTGAGGAGCCAGGAAAGCTTCCCCAGAAACCTTCTATCAGATATATCCTCACATTCCAATGGGCAGGACAGGGTTACATGCTCGAGTCTAATGGGACCACTGAGAGGGAATTAAACCAGTTGGGATGAGGTAGGGAACTTCTTGGAGGATGGAAGTGTTCTAAAACGGGATGGTAGTGATGGTTGAATAACTATGAATTTAGAGAAATTCATCAAACTGTACATTTAAAATGGATATATGTTATGGCTGTAAATTACTAGTACATCTCCAAGAAGAAGGAGGAGAGAGAGGAGAAGAAAAGGAAAAAGAAACCATCATCCAGGAAGGGACATGAGGGGCTATGGAGTCCTCATGATGTTTTGTTTGTTTGTTTATTTGTTTGTTTTTTAGGATTTGGGTGTTGTCTATAAGGGTATGTTCACTCTGTGAAAATTCATCAAGCCATTCATTTATGCTTTGTGCACTATTGAATCTTATACCCAGTAACAAAATTTACAAAAAGAAAAAAACAGCCAATGGGGACACCATTTTTCCCCAAGTAACAAAAATGTATTACTTTCCCGCTTATTATTTTGTATAATTATATCAGCCTGCCAAACTTAGTTTCATGATGTTAGGGGGTTAGGTTTTGGGTGCCAATACAGAAAGGGTTACGGGAAGATATATTTAGCTAATCACACAAGTGCTGTAAGAATGTCAGTGGACGCCATTGTTCCTTAATTATTCATGGCAATGATACTCGTGGACAATATTCAACTTGCAGCAAAAATAAATGGATGTTTTAAGAGGACTTGGTGGAACAATCAAGTCATCAGCCTCAAAAAGTCCCCTCTCTCTCAGCCTGGTCCTCCTGCTGTCTGCCAGAGCTTCAATTCTATATTTATCTTTCCAATCAGCAGTATAGCAATTAGTTATTATAAGAGCTACCAATCTATTGTGTGCTGCCTTCATGCCAGGCACTGCATTATAGGAGTTTTTCATACTTTAATTGCGTCATTTCGTTGTCACAACAACCCTGCCAAGGAGTTGTTTTATTCCGTTTTACAGCTGAGGAAACTGAGGCGGAGGCAGGTGAGTGTCCTTGCTGGGGAGTGACAGAGCCAGAGAGCCAGCTGGTGTCTGACCCAGTGTGCTCTGCTGTGTCTCAGGACCTGGAAATACATGACATGTGTAACAGAATTCTGAATCCGAATCGTGGCTCTTCACAAGGTTACTATAGTTACTTCTCTGCATGACGCTCTCCTTTTTTTTTGCTGGGTAACAATGGATCCACTGTTAACCACTAAGCTAAGGTGTTGAACCCCCACCATCATCACAAAACTCAAGGGACATTATAATAGGTTTAAAATAACGTTCCTGTCTTTTAATCGTACCTTTTCATTTCAGAAGCTCCCGGAACATGGACAGATCCTGCGCTATGGCAGCTTTACAAATATTGTTATGTCCACCTTGCGTTAAACATAGGAGCCCACTAAAGGCGACACGACCATATTTCAGAGCTCTGCAGACTGTTGACAAAAGTGATGCATTTGGGAGGTGGGGTGGTGCATGGGTGCCCCCTCACTAGGTAGATGAGGGGGGTGGGCATCCAGGCAGGAAGACAGCTGGAAAGGGTGGCCTTGAACCTGGAGAGACCCAGTCTAGGAGGGACAGGGCAGGAGGGCAGGAGCTGTGCTGTCTTTGCAGGTGAATTTGGCTCGTGCTAAACTAGCAAACATGAGCAGACAGAGTGGTTTGGATTAGGAATGGGGCAGGACACCCAAGCACTAACATGCGCACATATTGCCAAGCATTTAGAGCAGCGAGCTGTCAGGGAGGACGCGAACTCAGGATCTGGAGCCGTCTCGCCTCCTCGTGCCAGTTGGCCATGCTATGGCGAGACAACTTTATTCCCTCTTGACATATGAGGACTCACAAGGCCTGTGACTTCCCAGATGTGGCACTGAGACACTCCTGGGACTAAAGGCAGAAGCCAGAGCTGCTGATTCCTGGTCAGATCCATTCTCTCTAATTACAGTCATAATGGTGAAGGGGATGATGACATCCAAGGACGACCACAGGGCCTCTCTCTCAACACTGGTGAGAATCAGATTCCTCCCCCTGGCTCTGTAGCTCCCAGCAGAGTTCTGGAAGCTGATTAAAGAAAAGATCCGAAATAATAGGTAATTAGAAACCTTATAAAAAGGAAAAATGCTCTCGTCAAACTCACCAAAGCGTCTCCATGGCTGGAAGTGGGGGAGGCACTGGAAACTGCCGGCTGCAAGGGCAGCATGTGCCAGAGGCTGGGGCGAGAGTGCAGAGGGGCTGGGGCCGGTCCCAGGAGAGGACGCAGGGAGTCTGGTTAGCAATGTGTCTCCGAGGCAGGGCCACCAGGGAGTAAAAGGCTAAGTAGCGTCTTTTATCAGACTTAGGAGAACCTCTGCTTGGTGAAACCAGGGGCACAAGGACCACAGGGGACTGAGGGGGAGAAAGGGACACACACACACACACACACACAACCCACCACCAAGAGAGGCAGAGGAAGTGGGTTTCTCCACTGGCCAGGTCCTCAGCTGTTCAGAATACTCCAGGAGGGGTAGTTGGAAGGAGCTCAGCAAAGTCTTGGGTCCAGATAATCCATGCAGTTAGCCGCTTAGGATCCCTCGCCTTCTGGGATCCCTAGGGACCATCTCCAACTTGGGAGAGGCTGTGGGAGACCATTGGATGGCCACAGGTGGGCAGAGTGTAGGTTCAGCCCCAGGTGCTTAAACTTCCACAGCTCTCTGAGCAGTGCAGCCACACCTCCAACCTTTGGGGTTGCCTCCTTACACAGGGGATCCTCACAGCCTCCAGTCCATGGCGGGAGGGGTGGGGGGGCTTACACTTCCTCCCTGCTCCCCACAGGGGCTCCCATTTGTATGCTCAAGAAGCTGTTTTGGAAAAATCCTTAAAGGGACACCGACTGCTTCTTTTTGCATTCCTGCTCTACCAATCGCAAGACTTCCTGAGGCTGAGGGTGTGGGGGTGATTGAGTGTGTGTGTGAGGGCTCTAACTGAAGGAGGCAAGGCAGGGGGTAGAGGTGGGGTGGGAAGGAGAGCTCCCCACTGTGGGAATCAGCCAAGAGATCCATCCCATTTTCTGGGCCAAGTTTCACTTGCTAGTTCCTTTCCCCATCTTGTTTACTTTTTCTCTTTGATGCTCTTTCATTTCTCTACTCAGTAAACCTTAGTGACCACGTCCTGTGGCCAGGGTTGGCCCAGGTGAGAAGAGACTCTGGTTGAAGACCGAGAAGCAGTTTCCTGCCAAGGAGGTCACATTCTAGTTGGTAATGGATAATTTCAAAACACAGTGAGCGTTCATGCTGAGTAGGGGCAAGCAGGGGAGGGGTTTGGGAGCCTGGGGTGGGAGTGAGCAGATCAAGGGGGTGAGGGTAGAGGCCAGGGAGACCTCCTAGAGGAAGCAGAACTGGTGCTGGTTCCACTAGGGTTGCCAGGTAAAATACAGACGCTTGTATTTAATGCAATACTTGTGACGTACTTACATTAAAAAGATTATTTGTTGTTTACCTGAAATTGAAAATTAACTGAGTGTCCTGTATTTTTATTTGTTAAATCCGGTGACCCTAGTTCCTGATGAATATACAGGGATTAGCTGAGTAAATTGGGGGAGAAGGGGGAAGGGCATCCCTGTAGAAGGAACAGCATGTGCAAAGACCTGGAGGCGAGGGATCCCGGGCTTCATTTAAGGAACTGAACGTTATCCAATGGCTGGGTATGGTGTGCTAAGTGCCAGGCTCACCGTGAAGTTCTAGGGTGCTGTTGCTGGCCAGACAGACAGACAGACAGCCTCTGCTCTGAGGAAGCTCACAGTTCAGCTGAGGAGCAGTGAGGTGAGGAGCGAGAAGCACAGGCACTGTGGAAGTTGTAGCTGAGGACATCAGCCTGGCTGGGAGGTCAGGAAAGGCCTCTCTGAGTAGGTGACAATATGCTGAAGATGGGGAGACAGGCAGGCCAAGAGCTTGGGGAAGAGTATTTTAGGCTAAGGGAATGGCATAGCAGAGGCCCCAAAGTGAAAAAAAAAAAAAAAATTGCAATGGGTCCCAGATACCAAAATGTGGCCAGATTGGCTGGGGCCCCAGAGAGAGAAGAGAGACAAAAGAGGAGGCTGGAGTAGGGGTCAGGGGCCAGATCACACCGGAGGGAATTTGGGCTGGATCCTGCATGCAATAGGAGCCTTGGATGGAGTTTAAAGCAGACAGAGCGACACACTAGCTTTGTGTTCTTAAAGGTGACTCATGCTGGAGAGAGGAGGGCAGATGGGCATTGTGGGGGCAGAGAGAATGAGGGAGGCCAGGGAGGAGCTACTGCAGATGTCCTAGATGGACAAGTGGGTGGCTTGGCCCAGCGTGATGGTGGTGGAGATGGAGGGAGGAGGAGAGGAAACCCACGCTGCACTGAGGAGGAAGACTTGGCAGGGCTGGGGTATCTAGCACTAGGAAGTGAGGGGTGGGAGGAGCAGTCATGACTCAAAGCTTCTGGGCCGGACAGATGGGAGGATGGTGGCATCATTTGCTGAGCTGAGCTGGGCGCCTGGAGGTTTGGGGGTGGTAGGTGAGAGGATTCAGGCTTGTACACTTTGAAGGTGAGGAGCCTGGTGGTGGACTATTGGAGGATGGACTGTGGAGGCAGAAAAAATGTTGGGAAGAGCTGTGGTCAAAGCTCTCTTCTCACACTTGGCCGTGTCACCTTGAGCACTGACTTCACCTCTCCTTGCCTGTTTTTTGCTCTGTACCTGGGATGATGTGGACAACCTGCACTCAGAGCTGTGGTGAGGGTGTGGTGGGCAGCCTCCAAGATACAGTAACCCCATTGATTCTCACCTCCTGGTATTCACGGCCTTGTGTGGTGACCCCGCACTGTAATAGGGCTGGTCTGTGAGACCACAAGACTCCAGCGATGTCCCTTTCAAGGCTGGGTTAGAAAAGACCTTGTGGTTTCCTGTTTTCCGTTAAATCACTTGCTTTGGGGGATGCCAGCTGCCATGTTGTCAGGAGAGGCTCATGTGAAGAGGAACTACTGCTCCTCCTGAAAACTACAGGCGTGAGCTTAGATGCGAATCCTCCCGCCCCAGCCAAGCCTTCAGATGACTGCAGCCCCAGCTGACATCTAGGCTGCAAGATCTGCTACCTATCTCATCTACTTCCAAATTCTTGACTCCCAGAAACCATGAGATAAGAAATGTTTGTTGTTTTATGTCCTTAAATTTTGGGATAATTTATTATGTGGTGATAGAGAACTGACCCAGAAGGTAAAAGCACTGAGCACAGTCCCTGGCACATAGTTGGGGCTGTAGAATATGCATCTGTAGGTCTGGAGTTGAGAGAGAAGCCTGGGTTTGGGAACCTTTTGGCTTAGAAACAATAATAGAATCCATGGAAGTGTCTGACTCAGTCCACAGAGAGGAAGAGACAGAGAGGAGAGGATGGCCTTGACCGAGCCTGGACATGAGGGGTGGGTAATGGCAGAGGAGGTGCTACAGAGGTAGGAGGAAGAGTAGAGCAGGGTTCGGAAGAGTCTGTCTCTCAGAGGTTGTGGACAACATATCACCCAGGGAGGCCTGAGAGGGGGGGATCTGAGGAGGTTCTTTTGGATTCAGCAACACGATTCCTGGTATCCCCGTAAGAGCTGTGTAGGTGGAGAGGTGGGCCCGGAGACCAGATTGAATGTTGTGGGTTGGGGTGTCAGCATAAATGCTTTCCACCCCTAAGCCCTAAACCAAGATGACTTATAGAAGAAATCAATAGGAAATCCAAATTACAGGAAACTCCAGTCTTACAGAAGCTGCTTTAGTGAAAAAATAATACATCATCAAAGTAAGTTTATTCTAGGAATGCATGGATAGTTTACTGTAATAAAATCCATGATTGTAATACGTTACATTAGGGTGAAAAATCCCACATTTAATACATTTCAATGCCCATTCATAACACAGCAGAATAGTGTTTCTTTACACCAATAAAAGATATCTATAAACAACCTACAACAAACATCATATTCAATGGTGACATGTTAGAAAAGTCAAGAACAAGACAGAAATGTCCACCACCATTACTGCAATTCAACACTGTGCTAGAGATTTTAGTCAGTGAGTAAAACAAGGAAACAGAAATAAAATAGAAGATACTACACTGTCATTACTTGAAGACTGTTTACTTACATAGAAAATTCAAGAGAGCCTATAAACTTAGAACTAAAAGAGTTCAAGTTAGCAAAATATAAGGTTATTAATTAAAAGTCAACCACATTTCAATAACCATCAATCAATACACTATAAAACATAAACTTGAAAATATAATTTATCATAGCAATAAAAACTTTAAGAGGTACGTAAGTTTTGTGAAAACCACTGACAAAGTTTATTCCTTTCTGTTTTTAGTTGGGGAAATGGAAGCTCTGAGGGGGGAAATGACTCTTTGAAGGACACCCCCGATAAGCCAGGGGCAGGTCTGGAGTTTTCAGTGGCACCAAATCCTAGAGATCTGAGTGTTGAATAATTTTGGTATTGTCTTTTTCTTGTTAAAAAACAAAACAAAAAACTCTGATTTGAAAATTTTTTTCTCATTGTAAATTCAATATTGATTCTAAAAATTATAGGAAATTTGGAAGAACATTCAGTAATGTCACTAACATTCCCATGCTACTACCTAGAGAGCTATGATCAAAGATTTCCTTCAAAATATTTGTCTGTATATTTAAGTTTCTAAAAGTAAAATTAGGATTATATTATGCATGTCATTTTGTGCACTGCTCACTTTCTCACACATGTTCCTGTAAAATCACCTAGTCTTTTTGAATTTGATCATATAGCACCCAGTTATGCTGATGAAGCATATGCCATTTATTTAACCTATCAATCTAAGTTTTCAGAGAAAAACCAAGTATCAGATCTGAGTGTGATAATCATTGGATAAAAGTTAAACCTCAGAGCCAGCTCACGCACATGCAGACTGCAACAGGTGAGTTTCTAAGGCAGGTGGTTATCCTGGTGGAGAAGAAATGGCAAAATCAACGTCCCCCCAGGAAGGGGAGAGAGATCTGGTTTGCAGGAGCGAATGGGATTTCGAAGGAGCCTATTCTTGGAGACAAATTAGGTCTGAGACTTTTACCTAATTCCCCACCCTCTGCAGTCTTGGCTTCCTTCCTGGTGAAAAGAGGACAATATGGTGCCCAGACTCTAGTAAGACCAGCTCCTTTAGGCCTCAGACCCTCTGCACCGGTCCTTCCTTTCTGCCGAAGTCAGCTCTGCCCTTTTTCTTCCTATCTGGCCGCCCAGGTTGTCCCTTCAGGCCTGGCGGCCCTTCCCTGCCCTGCCCACCAGGCCTGACAGGTGACCTTATTAGAGTCGCCTGCCCCACGGAGGGCAAGGCCAGGAGGTCCTCCGCCACAAGCAGAGTGTCCAGGTCTTTCTTGGCCATTGCATCTGAAGCAGAGTCCTCCCTTTATTCTCCACCTAATTCCTTTGATCATGCGCCTCCCAACACATCATAACTTGTCAGCATTTTGTCTGCCGGCTGTTTCTTGGGTCTTGTCTGTTTTCTTCTCTACTTAGGACCCCCTCCATCCTGCTGGCCGCTGTACCCCCTAGGCCTGGCATATGGCCGGGACCCCACGCATGTTCGTGGGAAGTCAACCGAGCAGCAGTGGGGACCCTAGGTCCGAGGGCGCACGCGGTGAAGGTTGCGGGAGGGCTGGGCTGATCCCAAATTTCAGGCGGAGGCTGGACGTAGGGGCGGGCTCTGGGCGGGGCTTCGGGTTTCAGGGCGGGGCCTGGGGCGGGGCCTGGGGCGGGGCCCGGGGCTGCGGCGGAGCCTGCCTGACTGCGGACAGGCTGAGCCCTGGGAAGTGCCTCGCCCCGGCCCCTGGCCTCCCGCTCGCGCCGCCGGAAGAGGGCGCCAGCTCTCGTGGCGCCGCGGCTCTGCTGGGAGGCGCCTCCCGCGCCGCGCGGCTGGAGCCGCAACTCCGGGCGCGGGCTCAGTCGTCCCTCCGCCGCCGCCGCCGCTGCCGGGCGCGGGCTCGCTGGTCCTCGCGCTCGTGCTCTCGGCCGCCGGTGTCTACCGGCGCGGCCGCCGCCGCCTGCAGTGAGTGGGGGCGGGCCGGGGGCTGGGGGCCTGGGGCTGGGGGGGCCGGGCACCGGGAGGAGCCCGGGAGGAGCGGCCGGCCGAGCGCGGCGGAGAGAACGGCGGTGGCGGGCCGCGCCGAGGGCAGCCCGGGAGCCGGCGGCGCGCTCTGGGGCTGGCACGGGCCCGCGGCGGGCTGCCCGCGGCCGAGCGGCCGGGCTCGGGCGGGGGTTCCGGGCCCGCCCGGCGGGACGCGTGGTGACGGCGTTCCCGGGTCGGGCTCCGGTGCGCTCCCCCCGCCCAGGCCCCAGCATCTCGCGTCCCACGCCGGGGCCGCGGGGTCGGGCGGGTGGGGTGGGGACTTGGTCTGCGGGGCAACCGCGGGGCGCCGCCCGGCCGGGCACCTCGGGGTGCTCGACAAGGATTGTTTTGGGGGTGCTGCTGCTTAGTCCCGTTTGCCCTAATTTAAAGCCTGCGGGAGGGCTTCCGAGCCCCGCCTCGGGAGTTTCTGCCCCAGAGACACTGCCTGCGGCCGAGCTGCTGACACCCAGGTGTGTGTCAGCCCTGGTGTCGCTCCAGGTCGGGGTGAGAGGTGGCCGTGGCCGTGGGGAGCCCCGCGCACCTGCCGCGCCGGCGCTGGTGGAGGCTGTCCCAGGGGTAGACGGGAGAAATGAAACAGATCCCGTTTGGATATTTTGCTGAAGTTAACAAGTTTCTGTTCAAGTTTAGCAGTTCTAGACCAAGTTCATAAACCCAGCTTGAGGACGTGGTGGTGGCTGAGGTTTGGGCGCAGAGAGACCGGGGTGACCCGGTTTGGCTCAGGATGTTCGGGGCCGCCCGAGCGCCTCTGACCTCCTCCCCCGGGCATGTGCATCTTCTCGCTGTCACCAGGGCCGAGTGCGCGCATGGCTCCGGGAGAGGAGGGAAGCTGGGGTTCAGTGTTGAGCACAGGCCTGGTGTCTTCGCAGGAACCAGGTGTATCTAGGTCCTTGATTCTAGGAAAAGGACAATCTTTACCCAAGGGGTTGGTAGGGAGAGAGAGCTTGCTGGTTGGTTGAGAATCCTCAGTCCATACTCACCCTCATTCTGGGCAGTGCCCTAGCTAGTCAGGGTTGAGTGGTCAGGACAGATGCCATTCCTTCGTTTGTGTGATTTGAATTTCCATAAGTCATGTTTAACCCAAAGCATCACTACGGAAAGGAATCCTAAGGTGGATCTTTCTATGAGTCCCTCAGTGTGTCTTAGAGATTGTGGTATGTGGAGGCTACTTAAGATGGAATACGCATATTTATTTATTTGATTCATCTTAACCTTGGAGATAATCCTGAGTCATGCTTTGACAAGTCCCCTCTGTGGTCAGGAGCTCAGGCGTCTGGTGGTCTCTGTGAGAGCGGGATGCTCCCCTGAACCTGTAGTTCTCCCCTCTGGGGCTCCGGGGAGATTGGAAGCGGATTAAGAGGTCTTTGGTATTTGCCCTGCCTTCATGCCAGTGCTCTAAATTACTTGTGTTCACAGTCTCAAGTTTCTTAATTTACCATAGAAATTTTGTTTATACTGCCACTAGCATTTTCATATTTGTTTAGCACTTGCCAGTTTACAAATGGTTTTCTATTCATGATCTCGCTTATTTTCTCCTCTGCGAAGAGGCAGCTGGGCATGAGGACTGACTTAATCAGGGTCTCATAGGTAGAATTGGAGCAGAATTGGGATGCAGTCTTCACGCATTCTCTTTCCTCTGCACTGGCCTGCATGTGACTTCAGAACCCTAGTCCTGACCTGCTCCCCTGTAGGTCACTTGTTGCCTTTGTATTGTGCCTACGCGGTATTACTTTGGGGAAGGTGCTGTTATCCTGTTTCATCCTGTAGACACTGGGGGAGAGTAAGAGGAATTTAGTGATTTTGTGATTATTTGTGACAGCTTTTTAGTATTAAGGACAGTTTTCACCTGAGAGAGCCTTTCTTCTACACCACCTGGGGGGAAGAGAGAGAAGAAAGAATTGGTTTTGGGGAAAAACAATCCATTCCCTTAGTGGTGTGGTTAAGGATAACCTGGCATCACACTCACATTCTCCTGGTGCACCTGGCTGCTTGTGCCAGCCTGCATGCGAATGTTAACCCAGAAGACTCCTTTAGATGTCGCTGGACTCGTTACTATGAAAAGTATTTCACTTTCAAACTCCCACGTTTCAACAACAGAGCAATTCAGTACAAAGGTAATTTGCAGGTATGCACAGATGGAATTTATTGAGTCTCCTGAATGCCAGGCACCAGGCACGAAGATTTAATCGAAAGGCATTTTAAAAGGGCTACCAGGAAACCGTGGAAAGGCAGTAGCTATAGGTTTTATTATTATTCAAGTTTGGGGGATAGTGTGTATTGCAATCTATAGGTTGTCAGATAGGAGTAGAACTTTTGCCCTAGAGCAGTGGTTTTCAACCTTCTGGCCCTTTAAATACAGTTCCTCATGTTGTGACCCAACCATAAAATTATTTTCGTTGCTACTTCATAACTGTAATGTTGCTACTGTTATGAATTGTAATGTAAATATCTGATATGCAGGATGGTCTTAGGCAACCCCTGTGAAAGGATCGTTTGACCGCCAAAGGGGTTGCGACCCACAGGTTGAGAACCGATGCCCTAGAGGCTTCTTAGTCTGTAACTGAAGTGTTAGACCCAGAATCTTTGAGTTAAATTAGTTCAGCATAACCATGAAGCCTGTCATTGCAGTTGTGCAGTAGTGAGGAAAATGGCCTTCAGGGGTTCTTGGGTTTTTCTTTTAAGGTATTGTTTAATTGTGTATTTTCCACATTTGCTACTTCAGAAAATTCTTAGCATGTTATCTTAAGGCTTTGATAAATTCTTTAGCATTTTCCTTAATTATCTGCTAACAGAATTGATACATTAGTCATAATTAACCTTTGAAGCTTAAATGTGGGCGAATTTTTAGTACTGTTTTATATTTTTAGGGAATGGTCACCCAGTTGTTGCCACAAGAATTTTATTTGGGCCAAAGCTCAGATTTTTCCAGGTGAACTGATTTTACAGGTTCTGGAGCCTTTCTTTGAACTTTATAATTGTGCTCATTGCATCCACTGTAGTTTACTGGAAAACGATCTTTTAGTAAGGCAGGTCACTTTAAAGGCAATTTTTTTTCATTGTTATCCTCATAATCTCTATTCCTGGCAAATTTTCTGAAATATTAGGTTTTTCTTTGTCTTAATCAAGTAAAACAAGCCCGTTTGATGTCCATTTCAAGATCTTCCTTCTGCTGCCCATCTTGCGGTCGTTTAGCTTCTTATTAAGCCCTCCCTTGGAGACTGCCAGAAGGGAGAGAAGATGAAAAGAAAATAAGTCATTTTCTAATTGTTAGCAGCTCTGGAAAATGATTTAGAAGAGATTGAAACTGTCCCAGAAATTCTTTTGGATTATGTTCTATTTCATTCATCTGCATTGTTTCTCTGATGTTCCTAATAGTTATCAATTCAGAGGCCAATTATCCAGCTATTGGAAGACCAGGAACCTTCCAGCTTTGTTTCTTGCTGTATCTAAGCATCTCCCAGAGGATATTTAGAAGTAAGGAGTAAAGATAAAATTCAAGCAATATTATTTTTCCCTTAGAGCTCTTTAGTGAACAGTTTGATTTTTTTTGATAGTGTAGTCATTGTTATTGGAAGTGGCTTTATTTATTTTGATGTGTCTTATACACAAGTGTAAGGAGGCTTTTGGGTGCTTTTTAAGATTCCCATAATTGCTTCCCTGAATTATTAAGCTTGAGGGCATTACATCTTTGTACCGGAACAGAACCTTGGCTTTTGCTGTAGAACAGGTTCAGGGGCAGCATCTAATTTTCTTTTTATGATTGCTTAAGAAGTTATCTTGTTTTGATTTAGCAGTAAAAAAAGAGGGGGGAAGGATTAGTAGTGGACAGACCTGTGTAACAGCTGTAACACTCACATGTCTGTTTTGTTTCCTTGTCTTGGCCCCCATTTCTCATTTAACCATTTGGACATTGCTCTATTGGAGTCCTTTACTTACTTATAGACAGGACAGCAGCCTTCAGTCACGCCAGGGCAAGCATGCCAAACTCGGGCCCGCAGGCCGCATGTGGCCCACAGGGAATATTTTTGCGGCCCAGCTAATATAATGGTATGTAAGAAACTTTTTAATAAAAAGTTAGTAACTTAATTTTTACAATATCTTGTTATACATAATTATTAATAACGAACTACAATGTTCGCTAATGACTGATTACAAGAATCGTGTTGCATTCATTTCCCTTACGTGCCGGCACCATTTCTCTCCACTAGTACTAGCAGCGAATATTTTAGCAGCCGACTGCCACATCATTAGTCTTGGACTGACTTGTTTGGTGTGCGCAACAGGAAATATTTCGCTTTCGGAGAACAAGAGAAATAGGCTTATTTGCATTACGCTTATTAATTTGTGCAGTTATTCAGTGTCTGGTAAGTTAATGTTCAAGAAAAAATATTAATTTTTATTAAAATGTTCTATTATTTTATGAATGATGACTTATTTATGTCAGCCCTTTGTATTCAGCATGTCTCTATCGAAATAAACCTACGATTCTATGAAAATTGAAGCTTTTGTTTTTTTGTGGCCCAAATAAACTTAAACCTTGCTTATTTGGCCTGTGTTAGCCTTTGAGTTTGACATGCTTGCACTAGGGCAGTGATGGCGAACCTTTTGAGCTCGGTGTGTCAGCATTTTGAAAAACCCTTAACTCTGGTGCCGTGTCACATATAGAAATTTTTTGATATTTGCAACCATAGTAAAACAAAGACATATTTTTGATACTTATTTTATATATTTAAGTGCCATTTAACAAAGAAAAATCAACCAAAAAAATGAGTTCGCCATCACTGCACTAGGGAGTAGGTTCTTGATGGTTTGACTCGGGAATTTTTACAAACCCATTATGACTGCTCATTGACTAGTAAACTGAGTGACTGTTAGCATTTGTAACTAAAACCTTAGGAGGTGAATAAGGTTAATAGACAGCTGTAGGAGGTCTAAAGTTAATCCTTTCAGTTTCTTGTTTCTTGGATTCTCTTCCTTCTGTTTCTACCCAAGGAGGGGATTCATGGAAAGATCTAAACAAGGAGTCAGAAAACTTAAGCTCTTAATCAGCTCTTTCCAGCTATGAGGCCTAGAGCAAATCCCTATCTGCTGTTCCTCTATTTTGATCTATAAAATGGGGATAGTAATTCATGCACTGCTTGCTGTATCAGGAATGTTGTATCAGGAAGCTCTCCTCCCCCTTTTACTTAAAATGTTTCTTCATTCTAGAGACCCTTCTAGAATGGTCCAGGTTGTCCAGCTATTCCTGCAGAGGTCTACTGAGGGAGTTCTTCCCAGAAGTCCTCCATTTTCCCGTTTGGAACTGTTCTTGCTCTTTCTCCAGAAGGCCTCTGGCAGTCTGTATGTTACAAAGCACTTTGAATTCTGTGCTGCACTTTGTGGGGAGCCGATATAGGGTTAAGCCTCGGACTGACCTGTTAGCAAAATCACAAACAAGTCTTCTTCCGAGTCTTAACCCAATCCGAGAGGTGGCCGCTGATTTACATGCGCTGTCATTTAAAAAATAAAAATGGGGGAATTTGCCGGACGCCGGTCCACCCTTGCTGCTTGACACAAGTCGCTGCAGGGAAGAAACATCTGCACAGCTTATGTTTCAAGGGACCTGGCGTATATGGCATATGTTTGCTCCCCCTCTTAGAGCTATGTGTTTTAAACAGGACCACCTCCCCGAGAAAGGTTGTTTCCCCAGGTGAGGATTTTTCCCTGGAGTTAGGGATTAACAGGACTAAGACTGTTGGCAATAAATTTGGGACTTGGGCCCACATCCCCAGGGGTCTGCCCACCAAGGAAAACACCAAAGCCTGTACCCCTGGAGACCCACCAACACAGGGCAATCCCAGGACAGGCAAACAGCGGGGCTGGGAGGACATAACCTTTACTGGGTAGGATAATCTCCTTCAGCCACTTCCTTGTAGTTTATCAGTAAAGCAGTAGAACAGTGACCTTGGAATAGCCCTTATAATGAAACACAGAGATTAACCTAGACAAGATTAAAATCAACAGGACTAGATAGAGACAGGATTTTTGGCAAAGGTCAGATAAGAAACTATGGAAATGAAACAAGGAACAGTAGAAGGTTACCCAAAACAAACATAATATGATGTGATTATAGAGGCATGCTTATAGGATCAAATGGTATAAATACAGATGTAACAGGACAATAAAAGAGAGAACCTGGCTATGCTGACAACTGACTGCTGTCTCCGTGTCATTCCTTCTTCTCCGACTCTGTCCACACCTTTGGGAACCCCTGGACCTGCTGGGGCTGGACCCCAACAGCACTTCAGGTGTTGCATGTTGCCTTTCTTCATAGATTGAAGGCAGGGATTTTACTTTTCCTGTTTCCTGTATCCACATTGCACCTAATGTCTACTGACCTACAGTAAATGTTGCTTGAATTATTTTTGAGGCTGTCAGGAATGAATGCTTTTGGTGATGGGAAGATGCCAAAGAGGGGCATCTTACAAAACCTTTGGATGACTGGTCTTTTAAATTGTTACTTACCTGTCTGTTTTATCAGTAACGGAATCAGATGCTAATAATACAGATTGGTAAAGCCTGTTTTTGTTGTTGTTCTCTTCAAATACTGTTTGTGAAACAAGTCAGGAATGAAAGCTTGTCACAGCCCTGAAATTTGACATTTGTTCTATTTCTCACCCTGTAGCATGTGGAGGCCTATCTATATCCAACTGCTGAGTGTGGTATCAGAATAAAAACGAACTGTGCGTTGTCTGGCCCACATTTTAGCTTGTTTGCTTTGAAAAATTTTTGAGGTGGAGAAATAGATGCTTCAGGCTCTGATTTCAGCCCATGCTGTGCTATGCAAATGTTCTCTACATGCCTGAGTGACCTTTTGAGAAAGAGCCTTTGTGATCTTCTGTAGCCAGGCCTGTTCTGGGAATAGTGTGCCAGATTCCTCTAAAAGTGGGAAAAGTGAATCTGTTGAAAGACCACATAAAGGAGCCAGTGCTTTTCCGATAACTCCATGCTTCTTATTGTCTCTTGTCAGAGCTTTTGAAACTGCTTTGCTGGTTGATTGGGGAATGATGTGCCTGAGAGCGTACTGACTAAAGCAGTTCAGTAGCTGGCAAACTGTTTGCTTAAGTGATTTGGAATTGTAGGTAAATTCAAACTGGCATCATTAGTATCTGGTGTTTATCAGTGTCTTCAGGCTGGCTCTCCCAAGTGCCAGCTGAGTGACTCTCAAGCCGATTTGTAAGGTTCTTCTTGCCCCCAAATTTGCTCTAATGTTTTGGCATTTAAATTATTTTCTATTTGTTTTGATTATTGTATAAATGAAATGTATCAGTATTAAAAGTACACTTAGTTTTTTATGTTATGAAAGAAATGCCATCCTGATGGTATTTCTCTTGCGAAGTGATACTGATATCTTGGAGGTCTAAGGTTTTTAACGCTTTTACTGAGATGTTTAGTTTGTATAGCTGAAATGCTGATGAAAAAGAGTCCCCCCCCCCCCCAACCTCTCTCTTAAACAACCTTTTTGGTAAGGATCATGATAGGTTTGTACAAGGATAAGGCTGTAGAGTTAATTGTAATGTTCTCCCATAGAATTCTAAAAATTGAATTTTCAGAGAAGATAGGTAGAATTTGAATGACTAATTTACTTCCTAGCCTCTTCCTTGTTCCCTAAGTATAGGATCATTCTTTCTTGTAGAGGTTAGGTGCATGTTGTGGGAAGGAAGTGCGCCCATAGAGTGCTCTGAAGCAGCAATTTTCAACCTTTTCCATCTCATGGCACACATAAACTAATTACTAAAATTCTGTGGCACCCCAAATATTATAGGTCAAATCTCAGTTCTAGAATGTTTCCCATCTCAAACAATTCAGTTCTTTTTTTTTTTTTTAAATATATTTTATTGATTTTTTACAGAGAGGAAGAGAGAGGGATAGAGAGTTAGGAACATCGATGAGAGAGAAACATCGATCAGCTGCCTCCTCCTGCACACCCCCTACTGGGGATGTGCCCGCAACCAAGGTACATGCCCTTGACTGGACCCGAACCTGGGACTCTTCAGTCTGCAGGCCGAAGCTCTAGCCACTGAGCCAAACAGGTTAGGGCAAACAATTCAGTTCTTGATGAAGTTGTTCATGTAAAACTTTGGTTCTCGACCCAAAACCCTTTCCTGCTGATACCTGTATGATCAGTCACATGTCTCTCGGGCGACAAAGGAGAGAATGTGTGTGTGAGTTAGTTTACCACTAACTCACATGTTAACATCCCAGGAAATTGTGCTGTGAAGATTTTTGTGGTTTTTTTATTTGTTTGTTTTGCTTTTGAGCGTCTGGAATGGATTAATTCAATTTACATTACGTATTTCTAATGGGAAAAAATGATTTTGTTTTCGAACAAATTACTCCTTGAACAGCCTTAGGGAACAAATTAAGTTTGAGAACCGAGATTCCACTGTATACTATATTTTTTGCCGATCTGACAAAAAAATAGGTATAATTTAAAAATAAATATTTTTATTGATTTTAGAGAGAGAGGAAGGGAAAGGGAGAGAGATAGAAACATCAGTGATGAAAGGGAATCATCGATTGGCTGCATGCCTCCTTACTGGGGATTGAGCCAGTAACCTGGGCATGTGCTCTGACCAGAAATCAAACTGACCCCTGGTTCATAGGAATCGAACTGTATGTCTTGGTTCATTGGTTGAGGCTCAACGACTGAGCAACACCGGTCAGACAAAATAGGTGTAATTTTGATTTGTTCACACTGGATGTCTATTATTGTGTTGGTTGTCATTTTTTTAATTTGACAATCTAAGGGAAAAGAGGTCAGTGCCCCTGACTAAAGAGTCGGGTGTTGCATATATATTTGTTAATCCTCAACCAAGGATAGTTTTCCCCAGTGATTTTTTTTTTTTTTTTTTTTAGAGAGAGTGGCAGGGAAGGAGAGAGAGAGAGAGAGAGAGAGAGAGAGAGAGAGAGAGAGAGAGAGAGAGAGAATGAATGAGAATCATCAATGTGAGAGAGACACATCAATTGGTTGTCTCCCACAGGCGCCCTGACCAGGGCTGAGGATCGAACCTGCAACCCAAGTACATGCCCTTGACTGGGAATTGAACCTGTAACCCTTTGGTCCAAAGACTGACTCTCTAACCAGCCAGGGCGGAATTGCATATTTTAAAAATTCTTGTAGCACCTGATTGAAAATTGCTGCTCTGGAGGAATGCTTCCCTAGATCTTTGCCCTGTAGCAGGTTTTAATTGAGCAAAGATGAGTAGTTTTCTCATGTTTCCGCCTGCTCTGTGAAGTGGAAAAATCTTTCCTCTCTGTTTTCATGGTTACATGTGCTGTCTTGTCTTTTTCTCCTCCCCAAGTTTTCCTGGAACCTGGGCTCCCCAGACGCAGCGCTGGAGCAGATGGATAATGGAGACTGGGGCTATATGGTGAGATGCTTTTGCAGATGCCTTTTGAAGGCTGTCAAATTATTTTTGTGCTAGAAGCCTGGTGCATGAATTTGTGCACAGGTGGGCTCTGGCTGGCCCGCTCAGCTCCATGGGGTGGTGGGTGATCAGGGATGGGGCTGGCCAGGGGGAGGGGCTGTTGGCTGGCCGGCTCCGCCCCCTGGTTGAACTCCCGGTCGTACTCCCAGTTGAGGGGACAATTTGCATATTAGCCTATTATTATATAGGATATTATATAAGATGTCTTTCCCCCTTATGTATTCTTAGGTATCATACACCTTGTAAGAATGAAAATTATTGGTATATCTCCCCTTAATTAGTTTAGATGTGTTTTGGGGTGTTTGGTGTTTTTATGTAAGCAAACTCAACATAGACTTCAGAGTAACTTTATTTGGGAGAGATCATGACTTTTGGTCTTTAAGTTTATTGCCATTAATACTCTTCCTTCATAAAAAGTGACTATGAAAAGGGTCCAGTGGGGAATGGTACACAGAGCAGCGGTCGCCGACCTCATGGACCACTGGTTGCCGACCGCTGGTGCAGAGGACATTTCCTTGTGGTTAGGGAGGTTACTACCATTGAGAAGGTGCCACTTTTCCCACTGGTGTGTGCATATCTTCCTATTTTCCTTTTACTTTGTTAAGAAATATTTTACCTGCCTAGTAACTGAAGTCTGTCAGTCTGTCTTTATATTTTTTCTTAAATATGATTTCTAAAACTGAAGGTATATATTATTTAGAGAAGCTTGCTTTTCAAAATTAAAGAGCAGGTTGCAACATTAATGTTACAAAAGTGAATACAGTATCAGATTTTGAAATTTGAAAGTTGCTGTTAGCTTTTGGGTATATGAGATTGTGCTGATCAAACTGTGTATTTTAACTTAGTATATGGCACTGTTATTGCCATGAAAAAGTTAAGAGGTCTGCACAAATTTTATCTTTTAAAAAAATTTCATGATTCCCCACCCCCTTTTGAGAGAAGAGTAAACAGAAGAAATATTGAAACTAGATTCTTTTCATTATCAAATCATTCTTTGGCCTATTTTTTGTCAAATTGAGTTAAGAAAAATGACTCTTCTATTTTTTAAAAAATGTTTTTTATTGACTTTTTAGAGTGAGAGGAAGGGAGAGGGAGAGAGAAACAACAATCACGCCTCCTTTGCGCCCCCTACTGGGAACTGAACCTGAAACCTGGGCATATGCCCTGACCAGGAATCTAACCAGTGACCTCTCTGTGCAGAGATGACACTCAACTAACTGAGCCACAGCAGCCAGAACAAGTCTCTTTTTTAAAGCAGAAAGAAACTTAGTTTATTTTAGTTTGGCCTTTGTCTTTGTAATATACTCTCACTGAAACTTCTCTTTAGATACTGGGGCTGAAATTAAATGGCTTTGGAAGTGATGCCTTTGTTTCTTAGTACATATGTCTTTGAAGAAATAGAGTTATCCCCTATTGAAAGCATATGTTAGATCCCTGCATCCAGGAGGGTTTATCACTGAAATTAAAGCTATTTTGCAGAATAGATTGCTAAATACACATAGCTGGAAGGAATCTTTTGCTTTGCTTGTTACCATTTTTCTTAATTTGTCAAAGTTAGGATTTTAAAAATTTCAGGTGACTAATCATTTTTTACAAAATTTCAGATGACTGACCCAGTCACGTTAAATGTAGGTGGACACTTGTACACAACGTCTCTCACCACATTGACCCGATACCCGGATTCCATGCTTGGAGCTATGTTTGGGGGGGACTTCCCCACAGCTCGAGACCCTCAAGGCAATTACTTCATTGATCGAGATGGACCTCTTTTCAGATATGTCCTCAACTTCTTAAGAACTTCAGAGTTGACCTTACCCCTGGATTTTAAGGAGTTCGATCTGCTTCGAAAAGAAGCAGACTTTTATCAGATTGAGCCCTTGATTCAGTGTCTCAATGACCCTAAGCCTTTGTATCCTATGGATACTTTTGAAGAAGTGGTGGAATTATCTAGCACTCGGAAGCTTTCTAAGTACTCCAATCCAGTAGCTGTCATCATCACCCAGCTAACCATCACCACCAAGGTCCATTCCCTCTTAGAAGGCATCTCAAACTATTTTACCAAGTGGAATAAGCACATGATGGACACCAGAGACTGCCAGGTCTCCTTCACCTTTGGACCCTGTGATTATCACCAGGAGGTGTCTCTCCGGGTCCACCTGATGGAATACATCACAAAACAAGGCTTCACGATCCGCAACACCCGGGTGCATCACATGAGTGAGCGGGCCAATGAGAACACAGTGGAGCACAACTGGACTTTCTGTAGGCTGGCCCGGAAGACAGACGATTGAGCTCCATCCCGGGGGAGTTCCTGGACACCGACTTTCCAGGATATGGAAGAGACTGGAGACTGATTTTTTTTTTTTTTGTGGGATTTAAAAAAAGTGTTTTTGGTATTTATTTGAAGGCATTGAGGAGCAGAAGGAAGTTTTGTGCTTTAATGGATTCCTCTATGTTCATTCCCTTCACCCTGAGTATGCATGTGCCTGTTCAGAGCCTCCAGATAACTTTTTTATAAAAAGAAGTCTGAAAATTATTATGGTATATAAACCCTTAACAGAGCTTTTTTTTATTACAGTGCTAAAATGATTTCTGATTAAATGGTCCCTAACTCAACTAGAGGCTCAAAAATATAGGAATGAAAGAATAAACAAAGTGAGTACTCCTGATGCTTTTGACAAAAATCAAAACATCATGTAGGGTGACCTAGTTTCCACACCAATAAGCAGTATTGTAATATTAAAAGAAAACTGTTCCAATCATTTAAAAGTACTTGTTAAGTACTGCTTTTTACAGTTATGACAACTGTTTCTTTCTATGCATATAAATCAAGCAACCAAATATCTGTAGCCATGGAAATGTCTGACTAGAAATATTTATATTGGATTCTGAATACAAAATGTCCCTGTGGTAGAAATCTTACTTCTTATGCCTGGTGCAGTATAATTCCCAAGTGTACTGTCTACCAGAAAAAAATGAATAAAAAATGAAGTAGAAAAATTAGGTTTATATTTATTGACTACTGTTACTTAAGGGGAAAATCATATTTCTTGTCTCTAAAGTATGCATTGTTTGTTTTATGTACCAACATACACTGCACTGCCAAAGCACACTTGTATTTGACTCAAGAGGACTCAGTGGTACCCTTGGATGCAGTTTGTAGAACTCTACTGTGTTATTAAGCAGGAATAGGTGGAATTACTAATTTTGTTAAAACAGTACAATTTGAACAGTGAACATATAATTTGACAAATTAAGTAGGAATTATGTTGAAGATTAAAGATTTTTCTTCAATAAGCCTCCATTTGTCATAGCCCTGGATATGACCCTTATCGGAGTTTTGTGTTGAGTATTGGAACAAACTGACTCTTCAGCCACTTTATTCTCTTACACAGTGGAACCTCAGTTCTCAAACTTAATTCATTCCGGAAGGCTATTCAGGAAGCAATTTGTTTGAACACCAAATCATTTTCCCCCATTAGAAATAATGTAAATCGAATCAATCTGTTTCAGACCACTATAAGCAAAAACACATGAAACTTCACAGCACAATTTCCTGAGATGTTAACTCGAGTGTTAGCCATAAACTGACTCACACTCACGCATTCTCTTCTTTGTCGCCTGAGAGACACATGATTGATCATGTGTTGAAAGGGTTGTTGGATTGGAACCAAAGTTTTATTCGACAACCCAGATATTCTGTGAACAACTTAGTCGAGAACCCAGTTATTTGAGATGGGAGGTGTTCCAGAACCGAGGTTTTGACTGTATGTGGTAACCCACAAATTATTTTATTATTAAAGTTAAATCTGTTTCTGAGGAGAGGAAATAAACTGCAGTGAATGAAGGATCTGGACTAGGTATGTGTATTTGTTTCTCAGTAGTCTTTATTTTGCATAGTTCGTTTGATTCTATTTCTTGGAAGTTACTCACAGGAAGGTTTATGTTAACTATAGTGAGACTTCCTGGTTTGTTGGAACACCTTCTAAAAGGAAGTGTGTATTTTTAAAAATTTTTTTTATTGACTATTACATATGTGTCCTTATCCCCACATTATCCACCCCCCCCCCCCCCCCCCCCGCTCATGCCCTCACCCCCCTGTTGTCTGTGTCCATTGGTTAGGTCTGTATGCTAGCATATAAGTCCTTTGGTTGATCTCTCTCCCTTACCCCCACCCTCCCCTACCTTCCCTCTGAGGTTTGACGGTCTGATTGATGCTTCTCTGTCTCTGGATCTGTTTTTGTTCATTAGTTTATGTTGTTCATTATATTCCACAAATGAGTGAGATTATGTGATATTTATCCTTCTCTGACTGGCCTTTTTCACTTAGCATAATGCTCGCCAGTTCCATCCATGCTGTTGCAAATGGTAAGAACTACTTTTTTACTGCTGCATAGTATTCCATTGTGTAGGTGTGTAATGCCTTCCCTGTTCTGTGGGAGGAAGGTTCTCAGGCTGTGTGTTCTAGGGCCAGCCACTCCTCTTCTCTGAGATTCTGCCTCTGAAAGGATTTTGAAAACACCATCCGTGTTTGCCCAGGTCTCTGAAAATTTACCTTAAGATTTGACAAATGACCAACATTCAGAAACCTGTAAGTACCCCATTTTCACCATCTTCAAGCTAAAACTCCTTAATGGTACTAACCGGTTGCTGTGGTTTCAGTAAATGTACTAGTATGAAGTTATCTCTTTAGAAAATGGTCTCCGACTTCAGGTTGCTCAGTGGTTACCTAAGACAGAACCAACCCAGCCACTTAGGTGTTGGTAAGCTAGCTGAGGTGAACGTGAGAAAAAAGGATTTGGCTTGAGAACAGGTTATGGAAATGGGAATAATGTTTGGCCTTCCAAGGTTTTAAAAGTTAAAAACTTTTGAGGTCTCTTCTTTGTTCAGTTTACTGGAGATAAGTTTGCTTTTGGTAAAATTTCACAGATTTATTAATTATTAATAAAATGATTACTTATATGGGTAAATTAGGAAAAATAGCCAGCTGAGAGATTTTGCAATTTGAGCATTTAATTTTGAGTGTTTTATTTGCTTAAGCAACTGAAAATGATATGAAAATGTAGCTTGAGTATATTTGGGTAATTTGAGCAATTATGTCTTTTATAAGTTTTAATTTTCTGTGGAAAGGTTGATTTTTCAAAATTGATACTTAGTTGAAGTCTTAGGGCTGTACATTTTATTTAGATTATAAGTATAGGCACTTTTGGAGAAAGGTTGTGTGGGTGCATGTGTATGTCCTTTTAAAGTTTAAACCCTTAGATAAATGTGAGCTGTAGGCACAAATGATAACTAATGAACCTATTAGCTTTTGCTAGATCAAAAACAAAACCTGGGATTTAACAAAATAGATGCTACAATTGGATAATACTACTGTGTTTTATTGTAGGAAGTGCCAAACATACTTAGAAGAGAGAATTGTTTAAACAACAGTATACCCAATGACCAGCATCCACAACTATTCTCTCCCCTTTTTTCCTCTCATGGATTTTGAAGTAAACCACAGATGTTTCTTTCACTTCAGACTGTCTCTCTAGAAAATAATGACTTTCTTTAAAAAATACATACACATATGTACTTTAAAGTTTTAACGCCATATTTGCCATACTACCATTATCACAGAGTGGTGCTTCTTTATTTTTTTAATATATTTCTTTATTGATTTCAGAGAGGAAGGGAGAGGGAAAGAGAGATAGAAACACCAATGATGTGAGAGAATCATCGATCGGCCGCCTCCTGCACAGCCCCCACTGAGAACTGAGCCCGCAACCCAGGCATGTGCCCCTGGCCAGAATCAAACCCGGGACCCTTCAGTCCGCAGGCCGATGCTCCATCCACTGAGCCAAGCCGGCCAGGGCAAGTGGTGCTTCTTGAATGCTGCTGATGATTTCATAGCTTGGATCTCCAACTTTGTAGTAGTGGTCTTAGATATTTCTGGTAGGCAGGGTTCCCCTGTTGTAGAAAGAAGTGCATTAGTAAGACAGAATATTTCTGTCAGGATTAATAACTTTTCAAATTAAGTTGGGTTTTTTTGTTTCAAAATGAACATTACATAAGATTTTTAATTTTAAAAATTATTTTTAAAATTCATTTTGTGTGAACATATGGAGAAACATTTTTTTTCCAAAGGGCATCCTTCATTTTCTCCAGCAGATTTTAAATTGTGGATGCAGGTGGCCAATTAAAAAACACAGTTATCATTTGCTTTTGGAATTTAACACAAATAAAAGGCTCGACTCTAAGGCTCCTTGAAATGGAACATTAACCATAAAGGAATCAGAACGGTGGAATCAGGTAAGCAATATAATATGTCACAATAGGTTATCCCTATTATTTTCTGATGTCTTGATTTGTTCCTTCTCAGCCCTCTCTCATCCATGTAACATTTACTTGTGTCTTTTTTGCCTGTCTAGGTTAAACTGTAAGCTCCTTGAGTGACTCTTGATCTCTACTGTATTCTTAGTACCTAGAAAAGTTTCTGGCATATATTGTATGTTCAGTAAATATGTTGAATGATTGAATTAATCAGTAGGTGTATTTAAGGCATCTAGCAACTACTTGGACAGACTTTTACAATAGAATAATTGGGGGGAAATAGGATTCTTGTTTTGAAATTATCCCCAATGTTTCCTCCACTGCTTGCATCTGTAGGGAATCACTTTGATATGAGTTCATGTGGGGAGGGGCAGCAGCCTTTTGCTGTTCACTCTGGAAAGGCTGGCTTGAAATGGCCAGATCAGGAAAAAAGCCAAAAAACCAGACTCATGGCTCAAATAAACCTCGGGAGGGCAAATCACCCAGTCCCGGCATGAAGCTCATCACCCACCTGCCCAGACAGAAGAGAGACTAGCTTAGGGCTCTACAACACGTAACTTAGCATAGCACCTTTCTTTTGATAGAAAATGTCAGTGACATATATTCTCATTTGTCTGCAAGGTTTGTTTTAACGTAGCTTTTGTTTTAATTTATTTGAAATACCTGTAGTGAACCTTTTTCTACTAGTGCCAATGAAAACTGCCTCTTCTCGTAGTTTCAAAATTATCTACAGCAGATTAAAACATTACACGGTAAAAGTGCCATGTTGCTGCTCTCTAGAGGAGCCAGAAATGTAAGATGATGTGGCTGTAGATTAGCAGTCAACCGAGTACCATTTTAACTAATTGGAAACCGTTCTCCAAGGTCATTTATTTTTTTTTATTTTTATTTTTTTTAGGAAAAATATTTTAATATTGCTATTCGCTCTTTCTCTATAATAGATCCAAGGTCATTTATAATCTCAGTTTCTAAGTTGCTTGCTGTACCTGTCACCTTTTTAGCAAGGTAAGTGAAGCTAGGATGGCAACAGTCTGTGCAGCATTGTGGATGCAGCAGGTTCCTTCCTCTCACTGTAGGTCACAAAACCATGTTAATTATTCCATCAATGCAAATGTCTACTCTGTGATAGGCCCTGGGGTTGGGAAGGTGAAGACTACATCCTTGTTCACAGTGAAGTGGCAGGTGACAGAAAAGGGAAAAGTGAATGGGATGAAGTGCATCAACATTTTTTTTTTTTAAGGACATCATTGTTTTTTAAATATATTTTTATTTCAGAGAGGGAGAGAGAGATAGAATCATCAATGATGAGAATCATTGATTAGCTCCCTCCTGAACCCGCCGCCCCTACTGGGCACGTGCCCTGACTGGGAATCGAACCTTGACCTCCTGGTTCATAGGTTGTCGCTCAGTCACTGAGCTATGTCAGCCGGGCTTATCAAATCTGTTGATGCTGTGGGCTGGTCATGCCCCTCATTTAGATAAGCCTGCCCTCATATCATATCCAGATTAAATTCTTTTAGAAATAATAAGAAAGTCCCCTATGTGCTTTAGTGAAGATGAGGAGTCAGGAGAATTGGCATGTTTCCTTGCTGCTAGTAAAACAGGTTTGAGGGAGGTTATGTCATCATCTCCTGACAGGTGGCACAGCGGGGCAGGCTTTCCTCTGGAGCACCAGAGGGCATGCATTTATACTGAGACCACAGGAGCTTTTCTGGAGGGGAGGACGGCTGTAGTTTTACGCCGGGATTTAAATATTAGTAAGTAGATCTAAGCATTAGAAAAAGTAAAACACTAGTATTAGTTACCTGTACTAGGCAGTGACTGTATCACACCTTCTTTAGTGGATTGTATTTCCTTGTAGAGTTAAAAGGATGCCTTCCTAGAGTCAGGGAATGACCAAAATGGATTGGCCTTCTCTCTGACAACCATCTGGGGGGTAGTGGTTGTGTTATAACTTGAGATGATCACGTTCAATTAAGCTATGAGGCATGACAGGATGCATACTGTTAAGAGCAAGTTTGACGCTCTGGTAAGTGTGAATGAAAGCCTGAGAGTTGCCAATCTGATGAGGTGTTAAGACACCTTTTCTGAAATTTGCCCTAAGAGGTAAAGGAGTAGGCTTCACCATCTGAATATCATGTCTGCATGATAGAACTTAACCTGTTGTGCACGTAGAGTCTATCTTTGCTTTTATAAAATCTATATAAAATCTGCTATTAAATGTTGGGCCCTCAAATTCTAAGTACAGGGTTTATTTCTTTACTCCAGTTAATGGTGCTCATGGACATTCATAGCTTTTCCCAGTGAGGCTCACGGCTTGGCCCTCTCTTCTGTTAGTGACTCGGGGCTCTAGCATCCTCTCCTAGGACTGCTGGGCATCTTCTCTCCATAACCCTTGCAGTGGTCATTCGCATGGCTTCCTGGCCACTGATGGCGGTGCAGCCGTGTTCTGTGTTTCTGGGATTGTGTTTCTTAGGTGAAGAGGAAGGAGGTATGTCTAGCTAGCAGTCAGGTCTGAGAGATCTGCCCCCGAACGCCGCCCATCCAGCTTCCTATCACCTCTGAATACCCACTTTTATCAACACAAATCTCAGAGTTAGGAGGCTGAAAATAAGGTGGGGTGTGACTTATCTTATTTTTGTTACTTAAAAGCCAGCTTGCCATTTCGTGTGTATGCCCTTGGGTGTGTCAAGCCATGATTTAGAGCTTGGGTCCTCCTAATTCCCTTAATCAAATTCTGAGCAGTGCATTTTGCTGATTACAGTCCAGACTCAGAGTTCCTGCCAGGCCACAGCCCCGCTCCTGGTTTCTTTTATGTATCCTCAAAATATTTTAAACAGACATGCTATGGCAGCGATTTCTAACCCAATGGGAATCAGTTTAAATGGGAAAACACTGGAGGTGCATTCACTGCTTGTTCTCTGCTCTCTTCCGGAATTGATGTGTTCGACTCGACTACCTGGGTATTGGTCGGTGACTTCTGAGCCCAGTAGAACAGACGTTCATAGACATTTCCATCGTAACAGCCAAGTGCTGAATTTAAACACTGATCTGTGAAGTCGAAAGCATCCGTTAACGAGATGGCATCCTTCCTGAGAGAAAAAAAACAAGAGTTTGTGAGTACTGTAGACTGCTCATGAATCTGATTATTCTGGAATGGTGAACAACACCTAATTAGAGGTTGCTTCATTATTCACCTTCGAACAACTCAGCTTTAATTTTTTTCGAAGTTTTTATATTTGATCAGTTATGTATGCACAGCATAAAGAATCAGATACTTCTTTGAGGTTATTTAAAATGAGCATATCCTGTTCTCTCACCTCCATTTCCTAAACATCCCCCCACTGCCCCCAGAGCAATCAGTTTCAGTCTTTTAACTGATATTTTTGGTTTTAACCTGAACGTCTCTAAGTAACTTGTTTATATTTCTGTTTCTTGCTGGTTCACTCGTGGACATTATCTGTTGACTCTCTATTACAACAGATGAGGATTTACTTTTAGCACCTTCTTCTGACCCCAACCTATGCTTCCTCCTCCTCACCTTCCTGCCTCCCAATATAGCTATGATTTTGGCCAGACTAATACTCAGTGCTTAAAGTAGTATGACTGTACGTATCTCTCTATATAAAAGCCTAAGCGACCATTACAGCCAGACAGCCAGACGGCTGGTAGCTATGATGCACACTGACCACCAAGGCAGACACTCAATGCAGAAGCTGCGCCCTGGTGGTCAGTGCGCTCCCACAGCCAACCTCCTGTGGCCGGCCAACCTCCCGTGGTCCCTCCCCCCGGCCGGCTGGCCCCGATTGGCCCTGATCACTGGCCAGGCCGAGGGACCTCACCCGTGCACGAATTCGTCCATCAGGCCTCTAGTCTTATATATGATTATGACTTTATGCATCCTGTTCACGGCTGAGCTAGGTCCCCACCACATCTCCTTGTTGCAGTGACCTACCTCCAGGCTCACTGTCCTCTCTCCAACACTGCTGTTGTTAATCCTTAGTGATTTCACTGTCTATGTAGATGTTCCTCTAAAGCTCAACTCCTCAGTTCTTTGAATCTCCTGCTCCATTGACCTCGTTCTACAGCCTCCCTCGGTCATCTTTGCCACAATCAGACACCAGGACTCATCATTAGCTTCTGCAACTTCTCTGTGATCTCAGCCATGTTTCCTTCTCTGCTCCTGTCTTCCTAGCTTATTCCCTTTAGTATTCTGACTTCTATCTTCCTTTTTCCCTTTCAAGCAACAAACAATGTTTTATTTTAATCCCACTGAATGAAATAGTTTCTAAAAAGTATTCACACGCTTTCCTACCTTTTTAGCAAAGGATGTAAAACACAATATGCGATTATTTGTTTAAACTCTTCCCTGACTTGTTTCAAAAAGCATTTGAGGTGACTGGGATACTGGACCTATTTCAGTTCTTTCTGGCTGACCCTATGTCATCATTATGAGGTGATTTCATGTAGGGCTGTTGATCATTCTGTGACCCCACTGGCACCTACCAGTAGGTCCCTCAGCCCCCTGGTGGTCTCACTTTCCTCCTTATCCCACTGAAATTTCGTGGCTTGTTATGTTACCTCCTCAAAAATATATTCAACAACTTTTCTTGCCTTGGTTTTTGGCAAAACCCCATCCCTGATTATCTTTAATTTTCCACAGACTTTGTGCTACCACCTTTGTAGCTATGGCTGGAAAAACCAATACTGACTGGGGTCATAGGGTTTATGGGGGTCCTTATGGTTGCCCAACAATCCTATTACATTGCTCTAATTCATTTACTCTTTTATTCTCTTAGGTGATGTTTTGTACTTTGTCTTCTATCCTCAAATCTAATTTCTCCATTTCCCCATCTCTTTTACCTAAATCACTTTGCTTCCTGTTCCACTGATAAATAAAAGTGGTAAGAGCATTCCCACCCATGCATTTATCCACACAGTGCTTTTCTCTTCATAGTATAGGTCAACTGCCCAGGCTCCCTCCTGAGGCCAGTCCTTCCTTGTCTACTAGGGAGCAGTGTTCCAGAAATTCTCCTGCCTTTCCCACACTCCCCTCTCTACTGGATCACTTCCATCAGTATACAAACATGCTACCAGTTCTCCCCTCTTAAAAGTAAGCCTTTGACTCCTCCCAGCACCATCCTCTACCCCATATCTTGGCTCCTCTTTATGACATTCTTTAAAGTGCTATGCTCACGTATGCCTGGTGTTTCCACTTCTTTTTGCTGTTCTCCTGGACTAGATCCATACAGGTTTCCACTCCCACCACCCCACTGACGTATCTCTTGTCATGGGTCACCCCAGCCTCATCTTTGGAGGGGCCCAAGACTCAGTGTTTGGGCTTCTTCCCTTCATACTCTCATCCTTGTGATATCATCCTTCTCATGCTTTAGATACCAGCCATAGGCCAGTGACTTCCACATTTCTCTCTCCAGTCTCACTTGCCTGCTTACTAATGTTTTACCTGATTTCTAACAGGCTCTTTAAACTTAACGTGTTCAAAACCAAATCCTGAGCTTCTAGCTTTCTCCTGTCTAACCTGCCCAGACCTGCCCTCCTATAATCTTTCCCATTTAATGGCAACTCTGTCCTGGCCAAAAACCTGAACTCCTCTCTGCCTATTCCACCCCAAATCTAACCTGTCAGCAAGTCCTGTTTTATCTTCAAAGTATATTCTAGCTCTACTTTCTCCCACCACCTCCAATGCTGTCACCCTGGTCCTGTCCACCACCCTCTCCCACCTGGATCATTGCAGCAGCCTCCTCGCTAGTCTCCCTGTTTTGCTCCCTTGTCCCCCATCCCCACTCAGTTCTTAATCTGGCTGCTGGAATGATCCTTTGCTCTGTGCTATGCTCAGAACCCTCCCGTTCTCACACTAAGTAAAAGCCAGAGTCTTAAGTCTTTGCCGTGATCCACACCCCCTCCCTTGCCCCTCTCAGTACACCCTAACTTTCCCACCTCTACTCTCATTCCCCACCTCAGTCACGCCCCTCCAGCCCCTGTTCTCTGGATGGACGTGCCAAGCATGCTCTGGCCTCCACCATTTCTACTTACTCTCTGCTTGGATGCTCTTTTCCCAGCCGACCACATGGCTCCTCTCACCTGCCCCCTGCAGATTATTCCTCAAACGTCACCCTCCCTGGGTGGCCTTTGACCTATTTAAAATAATAGCCCCCCCGCCAGCCCCTTTCCTTTCCTGCTGTCCTTTTCTTAGTAGCATTTATCACTATTCCAAACACTGTGTCTTTGACTTATATATATATTTTTTTAAAATATATTTTATTGATTTTTTACAGAGAGGAAGGGAGAGAGATAGAGAGTTAGAAACATCGATGAGAGAGAAACATCGATCAGCTGCCTCCTGCACATCTCCTCCTGGGGATATGCCCGCAATCCAGGTACATGCCCTTGACCGGAATCGAACCTGGGACCTTTCAGTCCACAGGCCGACGCTGTATCCACTGAGCCAAACCGGTTTCGGCTTTGACTTATATTTTATGTCTGTGTTTGTCTCCTCTCCTCTAGGCTGTAAGCATTTGTGCCCTTTCATATCCCTCAATTGAAGAGTATCTTCTGTAATCATTTTATTAATGATCTGCTCCCTTCTGTTTTCTCTGTCTCCTCTTTCTCAACCTTTTTTTCAGATGATGGACAGGATCAGACCTCTTACTATTTTTTTTCTCTTCTGTTTTTGTCTTTTTGCTTTCTTTCTGAGGGTTCTGCAATTTTATCTTTCAATCCTTCAAGTTTTTCATTTCCATCTCATTTTTTAATTTCATAGAGCGCTTGTTTTTTGTTCTCTGTTACTTTTTAAGAAATGAAATTCTTATTTTATGGTCACAGTATCTCCTCTTAACTCTTTGAAGATATCACTGATTCTTTTTTTGACAGTAATATGTTTTGTTTTTATGTATTTTTAAAATTACAGTTAACGTACAATATGTTTCATGTATACGATGTAGTGATTAGACATTTAACATATGAAGTGATCACCCTGATAAGTCTAGTACCATCTGACACCATCATGGTTATTACAATACTAGAGGCTCGGTGCACAAAAATTTGTGCACTCGGGGGGGTGGGGGTGTCCCTCAGCCTGGCCTGTGCCCGCTCGCAGTCTGGGACCCCACGGAGGATGTCCACCTGCTGGCTTAGGCCCACTCCCGGGGGTTCAGGCCTAAGCTGGCAGTCAGACATCCTTCTGGCAGCCCGGGAGCCCTCGGGGGATGTCCACTTGCCAGCGGGGAGCAGACCTAAGCTGCAGTCTGACATCCTTAGTGCTGCTGAGGAGGCTGCTGTACTGGCAGCCGTCAGCCTGGCTTGTGGCTGAGCAGAGCTCCCCCAGTGGGAGAGCACTGACCACCAAGGGACAGCTCTTGCATTGAGTGTCTGCCCCCTGGTGGTCAGTGTGTGTCATAGTGACAGTCATTCCCAGTTGTTCTGCTGTTAGGGTCAATTTGCATAGTGCCCTTTTATTATATAGGATCATTTTTATTTATTTTTATAAATCTCCTTTTTTTTTAAAAAAAAATTACTGATGTTTTAAAAAAAGTTTTCTCTTCCCTGAAAATTCTCTTATGTCTTTCAAGTTGCCTCATTCTTGCTTGCTTTGGTCTCTTTCATGTCAGGGGCTTTCCTCAGGTGTCTGGTCATAGCTAAGAGTGGGGCATTAATTAGCTGATTAGAAGTCTAGTTGTGCTTGTCAGTGTGGGTGAATTGGGGAACCCTGTGCTGGTCAGATTCCCTAGAGGAGGATCATGTTAGGGAACTAGCCTGGCTGCCCACTGTGGGAACCTTGGGAAAAGAGGGCTGGGGAGGGGCTCATCAGCACGCTTTACTGAAGCCCCTGTGTTCTGCAGGGCAGCCTCATCCCCAGGTGTTTACCTTCTGCCAGGGTGGGGCCAAGCAAAGCCTTAAAACTGCTCAATGAGGAGGGGAACTGGGGACTCAGCTCTTTCTGAAACAGACTTTCAACCCATCCTATCAGTCAACTTTACCCCCACTGCCAGAGGCACATGGTCCTCCGGTTCTTGGGTGTAACTTGGTTGCTTTTCCCACTTGTAGGGAATGATTCACCTTTCTCGGGTCTGCTAAGTCACTGTTTGTCCATCTACTTCCAATTCTCATGCTTCTTCTCCTCTGAGCGTTTTTTTCTTTGTGGGCTTATGCCTTGTAAAAAATTTAACATTTGCTGATGTTTTAGTGAGGCTTCAGGAGGGAACAAAGTAAATGCGTATGTTCATCTGCCGTCTTTACCTGGAAGTCCCCCAACTGAGATTTCACGATCACGCGAATAAAAACTGTTTGGGTCAGTCAGCTACCATTACACAGAGAGCTGGTTTTCAGTGTCGCTTAGAATCATGTGCCGTCCTTCCTTTGTCATCTCAGAAATCTGAGGGTGATGCTGGGTAGTCAAGGCTGGGCACTGGGACACGGACTGTTAAAAGCATGGAGTTCTTACACACCTGATTATCCTGCACTGGTAGGAAGGTGACTTAGGAACCGTAATGTGAGTAAATCAATTTGTGGGCTTGATGCCTGCATTAGTTGTCTGTTTGCATCCGGGCTGTTTTGACTTGCACTGTATATTTCTCGAGTCAAGTCAAGCACTTAGAAATGCTGTTGCCGATAAAAATCATGCTGATGAGGTGTTAAGGTGATCTTTTGTGTTTCATCATCACTATCAGGGCTAGAACATTACTGTCGTCATGTGCTTTTAAAATGCCAAGCTTTTTTAAAATTAGAGATACTTGGGCTTAATGCAGTACTCAATTATGCTATTAATGGTTTCTATCACTGGATTCCCAATTATATTAGGAAAAGTTTAATACTTGAGTAATAATTTTATCAAATATATTTTTGATGGTTTAATTGGACATTTACTGACCACCAACTTATCTGTGAGGTGCTTATGTGGAGTTATAAATGGTATGCAACATAGTGCATATTATTATAAATAAAATAATTTGGTCTAGTTTTTTCTTTTAACCTCCATTATGAATATATTATTTTTTTAAATTTCAAAAATATATTTTTTAAAATTCTCTTAGTCTTGTTGATAATGTGAACTCTTGGAGATTCTAGGGGTAAAAGTCACACAACTGTGTGTATAACCCCTTCACCCCCAATACCACAGGCATCATATGTTCTCAAAAAAGTTGTGTTCTCAAGTTAGCCCATTTTTCATGTTATGAACAACGGTGACTAATTTGGAGGTTGATGCTCTATCCACTGAGCCAAGCTGGCCAGGGCAAGACTAATTTGTATTGTTTTAAAAAAATATATATTTTTATTGATTCCAGAGAGGAAGGGAGACGGGGGGAGAGAGAAATATCGATGAGAGAGAATCATTGATTGGATGCCTCCTGCACACCCCACACTGGAGATCGAACCTGCAATCCGGGCATGTGCCCAGACCAGGAATTGAACCATGACCTCCTGGTTCATAGGTTTACACTCAACTACTGAGCTATGCTGGTTGGGCCATTGATTTGTTGTTCCACTTATTTATGCATTCATTGGTTGTTCCTTGTATGTACCCTGACCAGGGATCAGACCAACAACTTTGGTGTATCAAGACTACCCAGCCTGGGCTGTTTTGATACGGTTTATATCATTGCATCCATAGTATGTCATAACCCTAAACTGCACTGCATTAATGTTGCATTTAAAAACTATTTGTGTTATTACTATTTGTGTTATTGTTTCGCAAATGAGTATATGAATTACTAGGTTTTAAAAAAAATCCCCTCTTGAAGCTAAGGAAGGATTAAAATAAGAGTTTGCTTAAGCACATTGAACAAAGACAAGGATATAGGATTTGAATAAACAAGAGCCCAACCTTAACATACAGCTTAACACATTGCGGGCGGATCACGAGCATTCTCATGTTTTCATATTACAGAGTTTTACATAAATGTTAAAGGCATGCCTTACAATTAAATACCCATTGCATTTTGAAGTTATTTATTACATGTTCTTGCAAGCTAATATCTTTTTAAAATACACTTTGTAAAACGTTTTTTGTACTCGTTCAATAGAAACTTATCTGGCCACTGGGTAAAGCTAGTAATGAAACTACTGGTGCGCAATGTGTTAAGAGCTCATGCTCTGGGGTCAGGCCCCAGACTGTACCTGGCTCCTCCTCTGGCTAATGATGTGACTTTGGACAAAGTACTTAAATCTACTAAGCCTGGGTTTCCTCCCCAGTAAAGTGGGGAGAGTAATAGTATCCACTTCAGAAGGCTGTAAGGCTTCCATGATGTGATGGCCTAGTGCCTGGCACGCATAAGTGCTCCTTAAATATTAGCTGTGCCTAGGACTCATTAATACATATTATTCATATGTAATAGGCTTCATTTTACTCATATTACTTAGATACTATTCCTATTTCCTTGACAGTGGTGAAGAGTTCTTAGGCATTTTTATTTGTTTTTCCCAGTTTTTAATTAACCCATAATGCTTTCTGTTGGTGTGATAATGCTCGGGTGTGAACCTCTCCAGGGCTGTGGCCGCTTTTGTCAGACCCCATTTAACAAGGTTTTGGAGCTGAAAGTTTTGGAGTTTGACGTGACCAAAGGGTGAAGGGATATTTTCTGAGGACTCCCACTCACCGGATGAGGAAGAGCAGGTCCAGGTAGGCTGATCTCACCATGTCTACTTGGGCCCCAGACAGGAAGCCATCCTGGAGAAAGTCGCCCGCGGTAGACAGGATGCCATGCAAAGCAAAGAGATCACAGAGGCGCTGCAGGGCCTGCTGAATGGCTGGTTCGTGGTCGAGTTTCTGCAGAGCTTCTGCGAAACCCTTCACAGTGATGTAGTAGCAGTGCGCCTACAGGGACACAAAGGTGCGTTAGCCTCTCGCTCCGATTTCTGGCTCCAGGTGCCCTCCTGGGAATGCGCCTGCTGCAGCGTGTCTCCCGGCAGGCTGACAAGCCACTGCCTTTCTCCCAGCTCCCTGTGGGTCTTACCGAGCCCTTTCGATAGTGTGTGGGTGCACCTGTGTGTGTTGGGGGCTGGTGGGCTCTGGAACATGGCCCTTAGTTTTTTCATTTTGCTTGGGGCAATTTTTAAAAAAATATGTATGTTTATTGATTTCAGAGGAGAGAGAGGGATAGAAACATCAATGATGAGAGAGAATCATGGATTGGCTGCCTCTTGCACACCCCACACTGGGGACCCAGCTTGTAACCTGGGCATGTGCCCTGACTGGGAATCAAACCGTGATCTCCTGGTTCATAGGTCGACACTCCACCACTGTGCCACACTGGCTGGGCTGCTTGGGGCAATTTCAAGTAGGTTTGAAAGTCGAAAGTACAGGAGAATTAGAGGCTGGCCTGGGGACAGTGGAGGACACCACTTGTCTCAATAAATACTGTTTTCTTGTCTGCACGTTCAAGGCAGTAGGAGATGTATGGGCACGTATGCTGTGAATGAGAAAGGAGGGGTTCAGTATGTACATGAAATCCATCCCAGCTAGAGAGGAACTCCTTGAGGTAAGCAGTGCTCTCATTTAGCCCATACGCAGCAGTCTGGCAGTAAAATAACCAGTTGGTAAGTGCCCACTGACCTCAACCAGGCAAGAGCCCTCTGCCAGCCAGGCTCCTTCTCTGGGTCCCCCGTTCTCCACAGCCCAGCAACTACAGCGTTAGTGCCTGGCCCAGCAGGAGCCTCTCAGGACTCTGCTTTCCCTGAAATCCTTTGGGCTGCTTGGTGTCCCTGCCCTACTCTCCCCAAGACACATGCACAACTGGTTTGACCTGGTAGGATGTGAGGTCCATGGGGAAAGCAGAAAGGAGAGCATGCCCGCCGAGGTGGCTCAGTTGGTTGAGCGTCAGTCTCATGCCAGTGGGTTGGAGTCCAGTAAGGGCACATGCCTGGGTTGTGGGTTCGATCCCCCAGAAGGGGGCGTGCAGGAGGCAACCAATCCTATGTTTCTCTCAATGTTTCTCTCTCTCTCCCTCCCCCTTCCTCTCTGAAGTCAATAAAACATATTTAAATAAACAAACTAGGTCTCAAATGTTTATTTGCATATGGATTACCTGGCAGTGACTTTTAGAAGCAGGCTTAGAGTGTCTTGAGGGTTCAAAGGTGTTTACCCAAGGGGGAAAGGAATGGGTCATTCCAGGCTCATGTGCAAAGGGCCATCCTTTCAGGAGGCAGCAATTTAACCCGACTGAGCACTGGAGTGTAATGCAATGAGAGGCCCTCAGGTGATGAAGGGCTGTGAATGACAGGTTGGGATTTAATTCTGTGGGCATCCGGCAGCCACTAAAGTCTTCAACATGCCAGAGATCTGAGCAGGTTTTTCACTTGGAAAGAATCTGCCTTTCCCAGAGAGGCCTCACAGGGGTGCTAATGGCACCGGTTTACCACCTGGGCCTGTGCTCTCAGCCTTGCTGGGTTTGCAGCATTTGGATGTGGAAGAGGAGCGGGTTGCTCTGCCGGGTCCTACAGCCCTCGCTGCTCAAACTGGAGACTTACCTTTTTCACCTAGGCCCCGCTTCCCTATTCTAACCTGAGTGCCATGTCCTGAAGTTCTCAGGGCCTGGGGCTGAGGAAGGAGTGATGAAGAGCTGCCTGAGAGCCTCTCCCTGGGGAAGCAGGAGGAGGGCCAGAGAGAGAAGGTGGCCTCCACGCTTCGGGGAAGGCGGAGCACAGTGAACTTCGTTAACTTCACTGCAGGTTGATTTAAATCTTGCCTCCTGGCTAATGTGGGAGTGGAGTGGAGGTATCTATACACTAGGTACCTCTCTAAATGTTCCATGCATTAACTCATCTAATCATAATAATCTTCCAAGGTAGGTACTGTTATCAGCTCCATTATGCAAATGAGGAGACTGAGGCATGGAGAGGTATGTTCCTTGCCCAAGGTCACATGGCTGGTAAGTGGTAGCAACGAGATCCAAACCGGGGCATTCACCTCCCAGCTACGAGTCTGTACTCTTTATCTAAAAGGAAATTAATTTGTTTTCCAATTACAGCTGACATACAACATTATATTAGTTTCAGGTGTACAACATAGTGATCAGACATTTATATACCTTACGAAGTGATCACCCCAGTAAGTCTAGTACCTATCGGACACCACGAGTTATTACAGTATTACTGACTACACTCCCTATGCTGTACTTCACATCCCATGTAGTCTGTGTTCTGTTTTAATCCTCACCCGAGGATATTTTCCATTGATTTTTTAGAGAGAGAGTGGGAGAGAGATGGAAAGAGAAATATCGATGTGAAAGAAATTAATTGGTTGCCTCCTGCATGCACCCTGACCAGGGGCCAGACCCGGGAGAAGCCTGCAACCAAGGTACATGCCCTTGACCAGAATTGAACCTGGGACCCTTTTGTCTGCAGGCCGATGCTCTATCCACTGAGCCAAACCAGCTAGGGCTAGCCTCTGCCCTTAACTGCTGCCCTGAGTTGCCAAAACCACCAGAGGCTGAGTGCCAGCATTTGCCCCAGGTTCCTGGGGACGACGTCTCTCCTGGGCAGGGCTGAATGGTGGGATCAGAGCCCATCAGGCCTCAAGGGCTCTAACCTGGTGATAAAGACAGGAGAGTGAGAGCCCAGAGAGGATAGGACTGCCTGAGGTCACACTCTGCTCTGTGTCCACCCCTCTGCCACTGTTCCCTGCTCCTCCCCTGGTGCTCTCCCTCTCTCCCTGCACCCTTGTGGTTTCCACATGGCACACTGTTGGGAGCTTGATGGCCTCCCAAACCACAAAGCCCCGAAAGTGCAGACTTCCCTGTCCATTATGACTTTGGAGACAAGGCAAAACCTCCCAGGAAGCCCTGGGCTGGTTGAGCTCACCCTTGTCACCCCTCATTGATGCGCAGTGGCTCCTTGGGGGAATAATGAAAGGAAAGCATCTTCACTAGCCATTTCCTACCTCTGGGACTAATGCCCCCGAGTTCTCTGTCCACATCCGTGGAACAGAGGTTATGCTACTCTTCTTCCAGGGTTGTGTGTATGAAACGAGGTAACCCTGGCAAACAGTGTCCGGTCCATTTGAAGGCAGGACAGGTTTGGAAAGTGGGCAGCTGTGGTTTTTATGGTAGGCTGGTGAGAGCTCAGCCTTGGCTCTCCCTCCTCTGTGTTGACAGGACATTTAGCACATGTGGCAGAGTTAATACCGCACCTGCCAGTGATGGAGGTGGCGGTCACCAGGTGGCGCTCATGTCCAGCCTGCCCTGTGCCGGCCCTGCAAACTCCTCCAGAGCTCTCTTGTTTTAAGGCTGCTGTTTTCTGGGCCTAATGGATGATGATTGAAATGATCCCTTTGATTTTCTAGCTGTGTCAGCTGGAACTCATTTTTATTTTCTTTTATCCCCTTGATAGCTCTCATCTAGCCACTTCTCTCTATGCCCTCTGCCAAGTTCCTGGTCAGGGCCACCCTCAGCCCTCACCCAGACTGCTACTACCTGCTTCTAACTGGCCACCAGCCTGCAGTCCATCCCTCCCCCTGCAGGATCCTTCTAGAATGAAACTGATCAGTTCACTCCCCCTCCATACAAACTCTGCAGTCTTCCCTTTGCAACGAAAACAGCCCCAACTTCTCACAATGGTGTAGAAGGCCCCAGGCCCTGCCTGTCTGTCCTGTCCCCCCTTTCTCCCTCTCCTCATTTCAGTCTTCTTCTTTTCGCTCCTCCTTGGGGAGAATTTGCATTCCTCCTGATCACCACACCTTTTCTTGCCTCCTCTTTCACTTGCTGTTCCCTCTGCCCGGAAACCTTCCTCTCCAAAGCCACAGCCTCTACCCTCTGCCTGGCTGATTCTAGCTTATCCTTGAAGTCTCGGCCTATATGCCTCCTCTGGGAAGCCTTTCGGACCCCACAGGGTGGTAGAGGCGCACCTGCCCCAGATCCTGTCAGCCTGCATCTCCATCACAGCACTCCCTGGATTGCCACTGCGATCGGACACTGCTGTGCCCCCAGGACCCAGCCTGATGCCCACTGTTAAGTGGGTGCTCAAATATGTGCTGGCTGCTGTGAATTATGCACAAACACAAAACACAGTGGAAATTCAACCAGACTTCTAAGGCTTGCCTGCGGGACAAACGAGGAGGCTTGACGTGCTTTTCTACCTGGGAGGAAATATTTGAACAACCTGAAGCAAATCCAATAACACCGCCTCATTACGTTTTCCCTAAGAGCTGCCAGCAAGATTGCTCTGGAGTTAAGTCCTCTAATTAAAATACCTGGGACTGAAGTCTTGGAAGTGGAATGAGGGCAGCCGCTGGGAGGGCTAGGGAGTAGGGGCAGAGCGCAGGTCTCCCCAGCAGGCAAGCCTTTCCGCTTCCGCGGACCGCAGCTCACCTTGGCAGCCTGCAGGTGGATGACGGTGGTCTGGTTCCATGCCTCGTGCTCGTCAGCCCCAGACTGCAGCCGAGTCTGCAGGTGATGCGCCGAGTCCTTTATGAGCCTGGAGGCCAAAGACAAGAAGTTCAGCGTGACCAAGTGGGAAAGAGACGGGTGGTGCCCAGACCCTCAGAAGTAGAAATAATCCCCAGTTATTAAGCACGATGTGTTACAAAGGTGAACGCTCCATATACATGACCTCTTCAACTCTTCTAAGGGCAGGCATCCCCAGTTGGCGGTGGGGAAACCTGAGTTCCAGGAGAGCTTAACTAACTGGTCCAGGGTCGCACAGCTAGCACGAAATGGAGCTGTTCACAACCTCAGAGCTGTAAGCAGACTCCATCCCGTGATTGCAGGCCATTCTGTTGACGGACTCCCTGTGGCCGAGCAAGGAGAATGGCTTTTCTCTAAAGGCTAGTGAGGCCTGCAAGTCACCTGGCTGCTCCAAGTTCTGTCTAAGGGATCTTAAAAGAAAGGAAAACTAACCCTTGTCCTCCAAACCATTAAAATGGTCATTTGCCATTTGCTTACTAACCTTTATTCTTCTATTTTCTGTTCCCTGCCCATCTCATGACCCTTAGCATTTGTAGGCAAAGAAAACTGTTTATTAAGCAATATTTTACTTTTTCAGGGAATAAGTAAGCAGATGTCACATTGAATTCCAAGCAAAGAGCAATATAAAGACATTTAATTACCCCGAGTACCCTGATTTTGCCCTCCCCACTCCCCCCAATTGAAATGATAGCTCTGTGAGGCCTGGGCTTCTTATGGGACTAGTTTGTCAATAGGTCTTAGTGCCAAGAACAGAGCCTGGCATATTGTAGGCACTTAAACAGATATCGTGGGATAAATAATGTCCCAAGTTGCTTGTGACCTTGAGATAACTATTACCCAGCCCTGGGACCACAGGTTGGGATATCTCTTTTTATTGACTGAAAATACGCTTCCAATTGTTCTTGGTGTTCTGGTTAAGGAAGGGTTAAGACGGTTTCCTTTAGGTAGTTAAATCGCTCCATCTTTTTGTGATGGTGCCTGTGCTTGGCCAGAGCCTCTCATTCCCAGCCCCTGGTAGGTTTGGACATTTCTGACACACAGTAGGTGCCTGACAGCAACGGTGTCTGTTGAGTGACAGAATTGGTCTTATCCTTCTTCCCTGGAGCCTACTAGATCCTGGAAATAAACCAGTTCTATCCCTTGATATAGCCATCTTTTTGAAAATTATTTTTAGATTATGGGATATTTTGAACATATGCATATTGCCTTATTGATTGGTATTTACATACTGATACAGTTGTAGTGTTTACATATGGGTATGTTATTTGTATTTTAAATCAATAAGAAGCTAAAGATTTTTAAAATTCCCTTGGACTGGCCAGAGAGGTGATGGCTGTAATAATCCAGTGCTTACAGCCCGACCAGGATAGGGAAGGGATGGTGGTCCATGGCTGAGGGGTGGGACCTCCCCTTCTCCCTGCCCATGGTGGCAGGAACTGAGAGGACTGAGGAGGTTGGGGAAGGGGGTGGCTTTTTGGAATTGTATCCAATCCTAAAGGCCCTACTGTGGGAAGGAGCTGCCCCCAGGAGGGATGGCTGATTTCTCAGCTCTGGCTCACCTGACTGCCACATGGGCCCACGCCCTGGTGTAGAGCTCTGGGTGAAGGAAGTCTGCTGCCCTCCGGGCTGGGCACTTGGCCAGGTCAGGTGCGGTCAGGTATGCAACAGACTGAGGGAGAGACGTCTTTGACGTGGAGCCTGGGGATGCCTGAGCCTGCAGGTAGCTCTTCACCAGAAACCTAGTGGGTGGGGATGGAGGCAGGTGAGAGGGTGGGGAGCACTGTGGGATAGGCCAGCACCCCTCTCTCCCAGAGACACGCACTCTTATGCCCCCTATGGGAGAACCAGGGCCACCCAGGTTCTTGCCCAGTCCTTCCTGATGGTTACTGCCGACCCCCCACTCCCAGCCAGCCCGCTGGGAGGCCTTCAGGGAGGTGTGCACCAAGGCTGCAGTTTCACAGTGAAATGGGCTGGAGCTGTGGAGCTGGGCAGACAGATCCTGAACATAAACCCTTTTGATACCTGAGCAAACAGAATCCTTTCTGATGGTTAGGATCTTGCGGTTCGGGGATTTGTGATAGGTTGTACAGTGACTGTGGGAATTACATTTTTCTTAGCTGAATAAAGAATAGATGTAAGGCCGAACCGGTTTGGCTCAGTGGATAGAGCGTCGGCCTGCGGATTCAAGGGTCCCGGGTTCGATTCCGGTCAAGGGCATGTACCTTGGTTGCAGGCACGTCTCCACTGTGGGGCGTGCAGGAGGCAGCTGATCGATCTCTCTCATCGATGTTTCTGACTTTCTATCCCTCTCCCTTCTTCTCTGTAAAAAATCAATAAAATATATTAAAAAAAAAAAAAAGAATAGATGTAAGAATGCTAACACGAGAGGGGAAATTACAGGTGACTCTTAGCCTCTTCCTTGTAATAATCCAGTGCTTACAGCTCTGGGCTCAGACCACCTGGATTCCCTGCAGCTGCATGAGACCGAGGTGATGCTGTAGGTGATGGGACAGGCTGTCCGTCACCTCCCTGCCTCAGTGTGTCCGAGTCTAGATGGGGATGATGATACTCGCCTCAAAGTGCCCGGCACAGTGTGAGGCACAGAGTTCTAATACATGATGCTGTACTCTTTGTAATTTGGAAAAAAAACCCAATAAATATTATATATTAAAAAATTCTAGCCGAAACCGGTTTGGCTCAGTGGATAGAGCATCGGCCTGCGGACTGAAAGGTCCCAGGTTCGATTCCAGTCAAGGGCATGTACCTGGGTTGCGGGCACATCCCCAGTAGGAGATGTGCAGGAGGCAGCTGATCAATGTTTCTCTCTCATCGATGTTTCTAGCTCTCTATCTCTCTCCCTCTCTGTAAAAAATCAATAAAATATATTTAAAAAAATTCTAAGAAATATTATATAGCATATTTGCCAGTAAGCCCTTCCTGCACAGAGAAGTACTTGCCCTGCTTAGTCACTTGGGACTAGATGACCCTGAAAAGGCCTTGTCAGCCAGGAGGCCTGAGATCCCCTAGCCAGAGAGGGAGGAGGCCGGCCCAGCCGTTCCTTCCTGCCTCTGCACGTAGAGCCTGCCGTGTGCAGGGCCTGCGCTGAGCCTGGGGACCAGCTCCCGGTCACAGACCCAGAGACACTTTCCGACTGTGATTACTGCTCCAAGGAGACAGGACAGTGTGGGAGGGGCCGGGAGGACTCAGACCAGGAGGATGAGAGGGAGCCAGCTGTACAATAAACTGGGGGCAGAGAGATTTAGGGGAAGGCCCGTGGTGAAGCAGAAATGTGTGGCTGGCAGAGTGAGTGGAGGCAGGAGGCTGCGAGAGCAGGGTGGAGGGGGCCAGGTCAGAGACCTTGGAGGCCACAGTGCGGAAGCCACTGAAGAATGTTAAGCGAAGGAAAGATGCCATCTTCTCTGGGCTTTGAGAAGATGCCTCTGGCTGCCTGTGGGGATGGACTGCAGTGGGCGAAAGCGTCAGTGAGGAGGCTGATGCTATCGTCCAGGTGATGGGGACAGGGCCCAGCTGGGAGCTGTGGTGAGTCGGGGGGGAGTGGATGGTTGGAGACGTGTTGTGGGAGCTGGACAGTCCCCAAATGGCACTCCCCAAAGTCTGCTGCCTGTGTGGACATCCGATGATGCTCCCACCCCAGCAGCCTCAGCCTTACCTGGCCACCTGCAGGTAGAGCACCGTGTTCTCACCCTCGTAGGTACAGGAGGCGGTCACTCTGCTGACCAGCGATGGCAGGCCGCTCAGCTTTGAGTAGCCGTGTCCACCACAGGCCCTGCGACACAGCTCGGCCCCCTGGGTGCAGAATTCCGATACCATGGCCTTTAGACCTGAGCTCAGGGCGTGAAGCTGCAAGAACAGGAAAGGGGTCAGGTGGTGTAGGGGAGCCCTCCAGTCAACACCTATGCTTCCCACACACCAAGCACTGCTGCGTGCTGAGGTAGGAACTGTTCCTCGGCTCACAACTCTATGAATGAGAAGGCTGAGATTCAGAGAAATTGTGTGACTCGCTCAAGGGCACACAATGAGGCAGCATTGCAGTAAGGACAGCAAGAACCAAGGAAAGCCCTCCAGGTGAGGGTCTCGGGGCAGGGTGCCTCCTGGAGGGGGCTCCCATCTTTCAGGAGTTAGGGCTCTGCTGGCAAGCAGAGGTCTTGGACAGCTGGCCTATGAGGAAGGAAGTCCACCAGGAACCACTGTCCTGGGTTATGGGATGGGCTGCCAGGCACTGACCTGGCTTGAGTTTTTTGTTCTTAAAAACTCCTAACTAGAAGAAGTGGAGGACTGCATCAGGGAGCTAGAAGACAAGGTAGGAAAAAATACCCAAGCAGAGCAGCAGCTAGAAAAAACACTTAAAGAACAGGAGGAGAGCCTAAGGGAACTTTAGGACATGAAACAAAACAACATCCACATAATAGGTGTTCCAGAAGGAGAGGAAACTGAGCAAGGAATAGAAAACCTGTTTGAAGAAATAATGACAGAAAACTTCCCTGATATTGGGAAGAAAAAATTCACACAAATCCAAGAAGCTCAGAGTCCCAAACAAGATGAACCCCACAGACTGACACCAAGACACATTATAATTAAATTGGCAAACACCAATGACAAAGTAAGAATCTTAAAGGCTGCCAGAGAGAGAGACAGAAAGTTACCTACAAGGGATCTCCCATTAGACTATTGACTGATTTCTCAACAGAAACACATCAGGCCAAAAGGGAATGTAATGAAATATACAAAGTCATGCAAAGCAAGGGTCTGAATCCGAGAATACTGTACCCAGCAAGGCTATCAATCAAAGTTGAGGGTGAAATCAGGAGCTTCAGAGACAAAAAGGGACTAAGGGAGTTTATTACCACCAAACCAGCAATGTAAGAAATGCTAAAGGGTCTGCTGTAATAAGAAGAAATAGGAAGGGAAGAAGGAACACAGGCATGAAAAATAAAAATGGCAACAAACAAGTACCTATCAATAATAACTTTAAATGTAAATGGATTAAATGCCCCAATCAAAAGATATAGGGTAGCTGAGTGGATAAGAATACATGACCCATATATCTGCTGTCTACAGGAGACCCACCTCAGAACAAAGGACTCACATAGACTGGTGGTGAAGGGATGGAAAAAGGTTTTACAGACGAATGGAAAAGAAAAAAAAAAAAAGCTGGGGTAGCAATACTTATATCTGACAAATTAGACCTCAAAGTGAAGGCCATAACAAGAGATAAGGAAGGCCACTTCATAATACTAAAGGGAGCAATTCATCAAGAAGATATAACTCTGGTAAACATATATGGACCCAATACAGGAGCACCCAAATACATAAGAAAACTTCTAGCGGATATCAAGGGAGAGATTGACAGCAGTACATTCATAGAAGGGACTTTAATACTCCACTAACACCACTGGACAAATCCTCTAAACAAAAAATCAGCAAAGAAACATCAATCCTAAATGACTCACTAGATCAGATGGAATTGACATCTTCAAAACATTTCACCCCAAAGCCACAGAATATACATTCTTCTCAAGTGCACATGGGCCATTTTCCAAGACAGACCACATATTGGGACACAGGCAAAGTCTCTTCAAATTCAAGAAGATAGAAATCATATCAAGCATCTTCTCAGATCACAATGGCATAAAATTAGAAATCAACTACACTAAAAACAATTTAAAAAATCAAACACCTGGAGGCTAAATAGCATGCTATTAAAAAATGGGCTACCAAAGAGACCAAAGAAGAAATAAGCATCATAGCAACAAATGACAATGAAAACACAACAACCCAAAATCTATAGGACACAGTGAAAGCAGTCTTGAGAGGGAAGTTTATAGCTCTACAGGCCTACCTCAAAAAACAACAAAAAATAGTAATAAAGTATCTAACCCAACAACTCAAAGAGTTAGAAAGAGAGCAATAAGAAAAGCCCAGTGTAAGCAGAAGGAAGGAAATAATAAAGATCAGAGCTGCCCTAACCGGTTTGGCTCAGTGGATAGAGCGTCGGCCTGCAGACTGAAGGGTCCCAGGTTCGATTACGGTCAAGAGCATGTACCTTGGTTGCAGGCACATACCCAGTAGGGAGTGTGCAGGAGGCAGCTGATCGATGTTTCTCTCTCATCGATGTTTCTAACTCTCTATCCCTCTCCCTTCCTCTCTGTAAAAAATCAATAAAATATATTTTTAAAAAAAGATCAGAGCGGAAATAAACGACATAGAGACCAAAAATAATACAAAAGATCAACAAAACAAAGAGCTGGTTCTTTGAAAGGATAAACAAGATTGATGAACCTCTAGCCAGGCTCACCAAGAAGCAAAGAGAGAGGACCCAAATAAACAAAATCAGAAATGGAAGAGGTAAAGTAACAACCAATCCCACAGAAATACAAATGATTATGAAAAAGTACTATGAAGAACTCTATTCTAACAAAATGGACAAGATAATTGAAACGGACATATTCTTAGAAAAATACAAGCTCCCAAAACTCAACCAGGAAGAATTTAAAAAAACCTGAATAGGCCGATAACTACAGAAGAAATTGAAGCAGCGATCAAAAATCTTCCAGCAAAGAAAAGGCTTGGTCCAGACAGTTTTACAGGAGAGTTCTACCAAGCATTCAAAGAAGAACTAAAACCTATCCTCCTCAGACTATTCCAAAAAATTCAAGAGGAAGGCACAGTTCCAAGCTGTTTCTATGAAGCAAGCATTACCCTAATCCCAAAACCAGATAATGACACCACAAAAAAAGAGAACTACAGATCAACATCCTTAATGAACACAGATACTGAAATCCTCAACAAAATTCTAGCAAATTGGATTCAGCATTACATTAGAAAGATTATACACCATGACCAAGTGGGGTTTATTCTGGGGATGCAAGGATGGTACAATATCCGCAAATCAATAAATGTGATACATCACATAAACAAATTGAGAGACAAAAGTCACATAATCATATCAATTGATGCAGAAAAAGCATTTGACAAAATCCAACACCCTTTCTTGATAAAAACTCTCAGCAAAGTGGGAATAGAGGGATCATACCTCAACATAATAAAAGCCTTATATGACAAACCTACAGCCAACATCATACTCAGTGGGCAAAAAATAAACTTATTTTCCCTAAGAACAGGAACAAGACAGGGATACCCACTTTCACCACTCCTGTTTGATATAGTACTGGAAGTGCTAGCCATAGCGATCAGACAAGAAGAAGAAATAAAAGTCATCCAAATTGGAAAAGAAGAACTAAAACTGTCCTTATTCTCAGATGACATGATATTATACGTAGAAAACCCCAAAGACTTCATCAAAAAACTACTAGACCTAATAAATGAATTCGGCAATGTAGCAGGACACAAAATTGATACCCAGAAATCTATGCCTTTTTATACACCAATAATGAACTCACTGAAAGAGAAACAAACAAACACACCCAAAAACACACACACAAAAAAAACAATCCCATTTATCATTGCACCAAAAATATTAAGATAGTAGGAATAAACTTAACGTAAAAGACCTGTACTCGGAAAACTACAGGACATTGAAAAAGAGGTAGAGGAAGACATAAACAAATGAAAGAATATACCATGTTCATGGATTGGTAGAATCAACATCATTAAAATATCATACTACCCAAAGCAATCTACAGATTCAATGCAATCCCCATTAAAAACCAACAGCATATTTCAGAGATCTAGAACAAACTCTCCAAAAATTCATCTGGAATAAAAAAAGACCCCAAATAGCCACAGCAATCCTGAGAAAGAAGAACAAAGTTGGAGGGATCACAATACCAGATATCAAGCTATATTACCAAGCCATGGTTCTCAAAACTGCCTGGTACTGGCTACATATACATCAATGGAAAAGAACAGAGAACCCAGAAATCAACAAAAGCCATTATGCTCAATTAATATTTGACAAAGGAGGCAAGAACATACAATGGAGTCAAGACAGTCTCTTTAATAAATGGTGCTGGGAAATTTGGTCAGATACATGCAAAAAAATGAAACTAGACCACCAACTTACACCATACACAAAAATAAACTCAAAATGGCTAAAGGACGTAAATGTAAGATGGGACACCATACAAATCCTAGGAGGCTCTATAGGCAGCAAAATAGCAGACATTTGTTGTAGCAATATCTTTACAGACACAGCTCCTAGGGCAATGGAGACTAAGTAGAAAATAAACAAACGGGACTACATCAAAATAAAAAGCTTCTGCACAGCAAAAGAAACCATCAACAAAACAACAAGAAAGCCCACTGCATGGGAGAACATATTTGCCAATGATTTTTCAGATAAGGGTTTAATCTCCAAAATTTACAGAGAACTCATACAACTTAACAAAAGGAAGATAAACTTAATCTGTGTCTGGTCAGCCAGTTGCCAGCTGCAGGTGACTGACTCCTAAGTTGGTTCTGTCAGGGGGTGAGTAATCGTGTCTGGCAAAGCCCAATGGACACCTCAGACTCCACAGGCTGAAGTGGGTTCTGTCTGGCTGTGAATGTCAGCATCTGACTGTGGCCTGTCCAAGCTTGGGTACGTTTAGTTGTACGTGTCTGTGTCTTAATGTATATTTCAGATAAGGGTTTAATATCCAAAATTTAGAGAGAACTCATACAACTTAACAAAAGGAAGGTAAACGATCCAATCAAAAAAATGGGCAAAGGACCTAAATAGACACTTTTTGAAAGAGGACATACAGAAGGCCCAGAGGCATATGAAAACATGCTCAAAGTCACTAATCATCCGAGAGATGCAAATCAAAACAACAATGAGGTACCATCTCACTCCTGTCAACATGGCTATCATCAACAAATCAACAATCGACAAGTGCTGGAGAGGATGAGGAGAAAAAGGAACTCTCCTTCACTGCTGGTGGGAATGCAGACTGGTGCAGCCACTGTGGAAGACAGTATGGAGTTTCCTCAAAAAGTTAAAAATGGAACTCCCATTTGACCCGGTAATCCCACTTCTAGGACTATATCCCAAGAAACCAGAAACACCAATCAGAAAGGATATATGCACCCCTATGTTCATAGCAGCACAATTTACCATAGCTAAGATTTGGAAACAGCCTAAGTGCCCATCAGCAGATGAGTGGATTAAAAAACTGGTACATCTACACAATGAAATACTTTGCCGCTTTAAAAGAGAAGGAACTTCTACCATTTGCAACAGCATAGATGGAACTGGAGAGCATTATGCTAAGTGAAATAAGCCAGTCGGAGAAGATAAATATCACATGATCTCACTCATATGTGGGATATAATGATCAACATAATTTGATGAACAAGAATAGATCCAGAGACAAATGACAGGGTGGTGGTGGTGGTGGTGGTGGGGGTTAGAGAGCAACCAAAGGATGTGTATAACCAATGGACAAACACTGGGCGGTGGGGGCTTGCCCGGGGTGGGAATGGCTGGGGTGGGGGGTCAATTGGGGAAAAAGAAGACATATGGAAAACTTTAGACAATAAAAAACAAAAGCAAAAAACTCCTAACCATCTTCAGACTTTCAAGTCCTTGGGAGGAAGTTTGTGTCCCGTAACCTGCCTACGCTTCACTTTCCCCACCTGTGAATGGGGCATGAACGGTGCCTGCTGGGCAGGTAAGGGTCAATGAAGCGATGCTTATAAATGATCATAAAGCACAGGCCTGCACAGGTTGAGCTCAGTACATGCGAGTCTACAGCCCTTTATGCGACACCCTGGGGGCCAGATGTCTTAGAATCAGAATAATATTTTGAATTTTAGAAAGGTAAAGCGGCCATTTAAGGTTGATTATATATAATACCCCTACGAGGAGTCCGGGCAGCCTTAGTGGTCACACACGTTAATGTTTCTGCTACAAAGCGTATCACACTCCAGGGGTAAATCTGCCCAGTTCGGGTCAAACTATGCCACCAAATGAGTTCTAAACACTCTTGCTTTTCAGAGCTCTTGGGGTTTAAATGTGCATCAGGGGTTGTGCATGTGTTCTGTATACTAGGTGTGATTATTTCCTCTAACATCTTCTGAGCTTTTGGGGGGCCATCTGGGGTGGATTTCCTTGTTGGGATGCAGTTCCCCTGGGGTGCGATGGGATGCTGGAAGGCTGGGAAGGAGCAAGCGGAAGGACCCCTGGGCGGGACTGCGGGCGGAGCGGTTTCAGCCCCCTCCTGGCTCTGCCCACCAGCACACAGCAGGTACCTCGGGCAGCAGGCTGAAGTCTCTGTCCAGAATGGCGCTGTAGGACTCTTCGAAGAATTCCTGGAGGCTGGTCCCCATGAAGTGGAACGCGTAGGCCGTGGCCAGCTGGGGAAAGAGCTTGTGCTGCTGCGTCTGGTAGTCCAGGACTTTGGCCTCCGGGTCGCTGAGGGCAGGAAACGGGGGAGGGTTAGAAGACTGTACGAGCCGCATTCACCTTCCCGTAGCCCCACGGCCACAAAGCCTTACCAAGGGCATTTTTATATCTCACTTCTATAAAACTTGACCGAAATGACATGAGGCTAGTAATAACCTCTTAAAATTCCACCTGACAGGAATAACCACTCATGTCACTGCAGACAGTCGGGACATTTGCTTGTGCGTTATGCTGCCCCTTGTGGGCGAGGTTTACAGAATTACAGCACATCCTGCTAAAACCTGGGAAGCTCTGCATTCTAACACACGTGGTCCCAAGGATTTGGGGCGAAGGCTGTGGATTTGAACCTTGACCTTTCCCTGCCCAGCTGCGGCACCGAATCACTGACTCTGAGGCTGTACACTCGGCCCCATGGAGTCGCAAGGGAGGGACTGCGCCTGCTGTGTCCATGGCTGCGTCCTCGGGGCCGAGACTGAGGCCAGCAGGCGGCGCTGTTCCTGCTGCAGCTGTTTGTGGATTGACAGGCTGGCAGAGAGAAGCCTCCCACGGCTGATGGGGGGAACCTGGAGCCTCTTCTCTAGGCAGCAGCCCCTCAGTGGGATGGACGCACTATTATAACCATATTTGACTTTCTGCAACCGGACAACTGGGCTCTGCCAGGACATCATCGGCAGCCCTGCCCAGCACCTCTGTTCTCCAGAGCAGACACCCGCCGCCCAGCACTGAGCCCAGGCTGGCGAGGGAGCCTTGGGTTTGCCAGAGGAAAGGACCCGGGGCCAAGGGCCAGACACGATTGACTGTATTTCATCCTCAGCATAGATGAGGAAGTGAGGGACCAAGAGGTGGGACAGCTCGCCTAGCTCCCATCACTGACAGGTGGCCCGCAGGCCTGCTGGGCATTCGACCCGCAGTCCATTTTGCACTGGACTCCTGGACCCTTGAGCCCTTTGCATGAGACACCATCAGACTCTCGGACTGGCTGCGCCAAGGTCCAGTCTCTACAAGTGGGAAAGCAGACCCAGAGCGGGCAGAGGACTTAGCCGGGTGGGACAAGAACTGCTGGGGTGAAGCTTATCCTCCAGCACCACGAATTCAGTCAGTTCTTCTGTGCCCAGCTCTGCCCTCTGTGCCCAGCTCTATCTTGTGCCCGACTCTGCCCTCTCTCTGGATCTGCCCCCTGCCCAGCTCTGCCCTCTATCTGGATCTGCCCCCTGCCCAGCTCTGCACCCTGCCTGGCTCTGCCCTGTGCCCGGCTCTGCCCTAGGCCAGGCTCTGCCTTAGGCCTGGCTCTGCCCTGTGCCTGGTTCTGCCCTGTGCCCAGCTGTAGCCTCTCTTTCTGCGGCACCACATGCCCAGGTTGCACTTGCTACATCCTCGGAGTGTCCATTTGGGACATATTTATTCAAAAAAGTGATTTACCTGAAATTAAAATTTAACCAGTAGACCTGTATTTTCATTTGCTGAATCTGGCAACTGTGTGTGTGTGTTTGTGTGCATGTGTGTGTGCATGCCTGTGCCCTTGTGTACACGTACACATTAAAGCAGAGGGCACACTCAGCCTTTGCTATTTGGTGCACGGAGTGGAGGAAGTGTCAGCCTAGCACTGACATCCATGTACAACTCAACGTATCCAAGCTTGGACAGGCCACAGTCAGATGCTGACATTCACAGCCAGACAGAACCCACTTCAGCCTGTGCAGTCTCATGTAGCCACTGGGCTTTGCCAGACACGATTACTCACCCCCTGACAGAACCAACTTAGGAGCCAGTCACCTGCAGCTGGCAACCGGCTGACCAGACACAGCTGTGCAGGACCTAGTTAGACTCAGACAGACAGACCGACGGACAGACAGAGAGATGCTCACACGGCCCAATGAGGCCAGACACTGACAGACACAGGTTGGGCCAGCTGATCAGCCGGAGTTAGGGGAACAGGTAGAGACCCCGCAGATGGGCCAGGCCCGGGTGGATGTGTGTGCGTTGAGGGGTAGTGCCAGCTCCCAGCACGTGCTCGGGCAGAGGGGACCTTGCTAGGGCCAGGCACCGTGGGACTGAGTCGCCCTGCCTGCATGGTCAGCCTCTGGGCACCCCTTGCCTGGGCCGGAGCCGGGATTGGCGGCGGATGACTGAGTAGCGGATGGCGATGATGCAAGCCTTCTCCAGCAGCGGGTTGATCTCGTCCAACAGCAGGCTCACCCGCACCACCACCATGGAGAGGTAGTTGCTCTGCGCTGTTCCGAGCTTGATGTAGGTGCCATCTGGCAGGACCTGGTGGACCAAGGACAGGTGCGGGGTCTGAGCCAAGGCTGCCAGCCTGCCTACACCCAGGACCGGGTCCTCCATGCCCTGTGGACACCACAGTCCTCGAACCACTTAACCAGAGCAGACAGCCCGCCATCAGCCAAAATGTGCTCATGCGACTACGCTGCTTGTTAGAAGTGAAACATCTGTGCTTGTGGCTAAACGGCCACTGCCTCAACTGCCCTGGCTCACGGCTCCTCTCCTGGGACACCCTGGGCCTTCCCAGAGTCCATAGCTAAAGGTAATGCCTGCCCAAATGTGCATCTCTAGGACTTTCCCCAGCACTTGGCTGGTGTCTGTTCAGCGATTGTGTCCAGTCGCACCGTAGGTACATATGCATGTCGTCCTCAGCCCTATCCCTCTTCTCTTCAGATAGCCTTGCCATCCATCTGCCATCTAACGAGGTGAGCATTTACCCAGGAGAACTCTGAGGCTCAGAGAGGCCAAGAGACTTGCCCCAAATCACACAGCTCCTAAGCCGGGCTTTTACACAGGTCTGTCCCACAGTGCCTCTCTGGGGGAGATATGCCCCAAACCGGCTCTATGGAGGAGGCCCAGAGCCAGCAGCCGCCTGTGGGGGACCCCCCCCTCCAGGCAGTGCCGGCCTGCAGACTCCCCAGACCCCTACCTGTGCAAAGCGACTCAGCATGTTTTCCCTGGGGATCCGCACGTGGTCCAGTTGCAGGAAGCCATTGTCTGTGTACTCAAAGTCCATCTTGGGCCCGATATCTCCAGCAGTGACTCCTGGAAGGAGGTGGAGTTGGGAATGTGGGTCCATTGAGTGCTGGCTCTGTGCCAGGGACCACCCCCCCCCCCCCCCACACACACACACACTCTAGCTCCTGAGCCTCACAGCAGCCTGTGACACTGGGTTGTTACACCTGTTTTGCAGGTGACCAAGCTGGAGTCAGACAGATGCTGCATCTCTAGATCACCCAGCTAGTTGGCATCAGGTCTGTCCAACTATTCTCTTCCCTGCCCCAGAGTGACCGGTCCCGGCTTTTCCCAGGGACTTCTGAAGCCCTCAGGCAAGGAGCGCTGGAGGGAGCAGCATGGCTTACCTGGCAGAAGGGTGTGGTCCTGGAGGCTCCGGATGGGCACAATGAAGGCATGCATGCCCTGCCGGGCTCCCGAGCAGATCAGCTGGGCCAGGACCAGGGCGTGGGTGGCTGACCGTCCCACTGAGGGCAGAGAGACGAGAGGCCAAATGTGATCCCGGTGTGTGAGGCTGGTGTGCAGAGCACAGGCGAACCCTCCCCACCAGGGACCTGCATGTGAGCCAGTCTGAAATGTGTCAGGAGGGCCAGTGTGGTGGCACAGGGAAGGGAAGGGCACTTTTTGAGGCAGGATGGGGGTTGGTTTGATCTGCCTCAAAAGATGTGGGACAGGGGAGGATCACAAGGAGCCCTGAGGGCGAGGGGCGTTTTCCAGGGGAGTCACACGGGAAAGGGTGTGAAGGCAGAGGGAACAGCCTGCTCAGAAGCTTGAGGACTGGATAGGCTTGGGGGACTAGGCAGAGAGGAGGTAGCATGCAGGACACAAAGGGATGCTCATTCCGGGTTCCCCTCAACTCACAGGGCCCTGACTGGAAATGACTGGAACCACGCGAAGAGCTTTATGTGTGTCTGATTCTAGAATACACTGGGTTGGAGAGCCATTTGGTGGCTGGAGGTACAGGGGCTCGTGTGGAAATGTCAGGTTTGTGTAGCAAGCGCCTACAATTACGTAGGCAGGACCCCATGGGGCAAGGAGGCTCAAGGAGGCTGATGGAGACATCGAGGGACCAAAGCTATCCTCGCCCTTTGGCTTCTCCCTCTTCCAAAGTCAAACCCTGACAAAGGCTAATGATTTTAATGAAGACAGTCCAAATGGAGCAATCTGGAGAAGCATGGCATCTATTAAAATCTGGTTCTATGACAGTCATCTGACTGAAGTGTGTGCCCTTGAGTCATTTTCTTTGGGGTCAAGGAGACGGGTATGTGTGTGAGGGTGTGCGGCAAGAACATAGGCCCGAGGCACAGGGGCGTGTGCTCACCGCTGCCCCCACCTGGCTGACGGGCACCTTTATAAAGTCGCTGATCACAGAGAGGGGAACCGCCAAAGACACTGTGAACAAGCTTTTTGTTTTTTCTGTCCTCAAAAACCTACTAATAAATGACTCTGGCTCGGCTGGTGTGGCTCAGTGATTTGAGCATCGGCCTATGAACCAGGAGGTCATGGTTCAATCCCCGGTCAAGGCACATGCCCTGGTTGCAGGCTCAGTCCCCAGTAGGGGGTGTGCAGGGGGCAGCCAATCGATGATTCTCTCTCATCATTGATGTTTCTCTCTCTCTCTCCCTCTCCCATCCTCTCTGAAACCAATAAAGAAATGTTTTTTAAAAAATGACTCTGCCATCAACCTAATTATAATAAACACAGTTAATCACCATTTATCAAAACCCCGGTGGTGCCAGACCCTGTGCTGGTGCTTTCCGGTTCTGACAGGGCAGGCGATGAGGCCCATTTTCCAGAGAAGCGACCCCTCAAGGTTACCGGCCTGGAGAAGGCAGAGCTGGGATTTGAACTCTGCCCGGTTTCAAAGGCTAGTTGCTTTTCCCTGCAGCTGTGAAGCAGCCTTTCTTCTCTGCCTGCCTCTCCATCTTCGTCTCCTCTCCTCTCTCTCCTCTCTCTCTCTCTCCTCTCTCTCCTCTCTCTCCTCTCTCCTCTTTCTCCTCTCTCTCCTCCCCCTCCTCCTCCTCCTCCTCCTCTCCCTCCCTCTCTCCCTCTCTCTCTCTCTCTCTCTCTCTCTCTCTCTCTCCCTCCCTCCCTCCCTCCCCACCATTGCTTTCACGTCCCTCTGATTTCTCCAGCCTCCCTCTTTCTCCCTCTCTGCTAGTCTCTCACTGCTCCGTGTTTCTTTCTGCTTTAGTTGAGCGCCTCAATTCGCTGTACATGTATTTTTCCGCATAAGCGTTCCCTGATGGGTCCCCAGCTTTTCCCGGCGTGCCCTTGGCAGTGTATTCTCAAAGAGGAGGCAGAGGGCCTCGGTGAGACCGCTTCTTGGGGCCCATCGCTGAGCCTCAGGGAAGCGCGGACGCCACCTGGTGGCCATGGGCGGTGCCGCGGCCTGATTGGCGCTGGTGGTGGGTCTGGAGCCGGGAGCTGAGGGCTGCTAATCCCAGCGTGTGCGCCTGCTGGTGGCAAGCTTTGGGAGGTGAGAGGACTGGGATTGTGGGGAGTGCTGGGACTAAGCCAAGTGTGTGTTCTGTGCATGCACACGTGTGTGCCTGTGGGAGGGGCTTTGGCCTCAGCCCCCAAAGGTTGGGTGGACTTCCTTAGTTACTTCCAAGTGCCCTTGGGGCCTCTCAGCCACTCACTGATGAAACTCTTCACCTCCCCCCCCCCCCCCCCACTATTTTACAGAGTAAGGACCTGAGGCTCCGAGAGGTGAACTGACTTGCCCAAGGCCACTAGCCTAGAGCAGGGAATCAACTGGGGTCGGATGGGCATCAAAGTTAGTGATCCTTCACCATCCAGCTTTGTTCTCCTTGGGGACAGACGGGGCTGGCGATGGATGGACACTCACGGTCACCCGGCCACCACTTGGTGGCGGTTAGCGTGGGGCTGTGCATCACAAACTCCTGGGTGTCTGCATCGTAGGTGGCTTCCGTCTCCAGTCCCTGAAGGTACGTCCCTTGGAATCAAGGAAGGGAGTTAGACTCGGGCCAGGGTGGGAATCCCACCAGCCCAGTAGGGCTGCAGGTACCTCCCAGCTGTACTTACAGGCATCGCTCTCCTCCCCCCGGGCTGTGTGGGCGACACGCGGCCAGCCCAAGACAAGGATGGTTGCTGACATTTCTGGAAAGAACGGCTTGCCACGCCGTGAGCTCGGACATTGTGTGTATAAATTAGAAAGAGGCACCACCCCCTCGTCCAGACCCTTGCCTGCCACCTGCTGTAAGACTGGGGCAGGATCTGATCACAAAGCTCACTTTCCTATTCAGTCTACACATCTATGACCACCGAGCCGTGAGCAGGCCCTGGCACCGTGCCCTCCAGGCAGCAGCCCTGGCTCACCGTGTCCCAGCTCTGTCTGGGCATATGTGGCGATGATCCGGAACTCGTTGCAGAGCGGGGCCCACTTGGCGATCTGCTCCTCTGAGCCCAGGCTCTGGAGGGATTTTAAGAAGATGTGGTGTAAACCTAAGGCCAGGTCTCCAGTGAGGGCTCTGTGGGGGAGAGACACCGTGGTTGAGACAGGGGCCCAGGGTGCAGGAGGGGAGGGGCCCCTCGAGTCCTGCCTTCCCAAGAAGCACTGCCGTGGTTGGGGGAGCTCGTTCATGGGGCCGGGGCTCTGGGTGATCCCAGGTGAATTCCTCTCTGCTGGGGCTGCCCGTGGAGTGAGCACCTGAAAGCGTAACGAAATTCACGACTGTGTTCCGACCAGCCCAGGCGCTGTGCTATCATGTGGAGGTGGAATTTCTTCTTAACGCCGGCTTCGTAACGTTCATTCTGGCTCATGAAATAATTATCCTTCAGGCTAAACACTGGGTCGCTGTGGATGACGCTCTCTGCCAGGAACAGACAACAGTGGGCTTAGGGACCTGAGTGAGCTCCCGGCACCTTCACAGCTTTCCACCCCCTTGCCTCTGGCCGTGGGAAGGAAGTCAGACGTTCCTGTCACTTGACAGATGCGATGGCTGAGGCCCAGAGCTGGGAAGGTGACTTGCCCAAGGTTACAAAGCTATGCAGCGGCGGAATAAGGACCAGCATCCAGGCTGCCTAGGACTCTTCCCTCAGCTGGGCTCAGGGGTGTTGGCATGATAAAGATGCCCTAGAGTCCAGAGGGAATCCGCAGAGGTTGCCTTTTGAGAGCAAACCTTGTCATTTGAAGGTGGAAGTGCTGGTGAGAGACTCTTCTTCCAAGAGCAGCTTACGGGCACAAAGCAGACGCCCCACTCCCACCTCCTTACCCACTTTCCTCCGCAGCGCAGTGTTCTCGGCACCTCCGTCGAGGATGTTGGTGAGCCTTTCCACGTCGAAGGACGGCTGGCGCCTCTCGCTTTCCATGTCGGGGTGCACCTGCCAGCTCCAGGCATCCCCCATCGACACTCGCGCTGGGCTGTCCATCCTAGCCGGGATCTGCCTGCGGTCGGAGGAGAGAGACAGCGGTCCCTTAGCTGAGGTTTTGCGCGTCATCGTTTTGGTGACCCGTGGTCGAGCGCGGTCCAAAGTGATTAAATTCCAGAAACAAGCAATTCACAAGTTTAAAATTGTGCAGCATTCTGTGTAGCATGATAAACATCCCTCGAATTCAGCTCCATCCTACCCCAAACGTGAACCATCCCTTGCATATATCACTGTCCCTTTGTCCCTTATCTCAGTTATCAGGTCAACCATCTGGTGTCACAGAGCTTGTGGCGAGTCACCCTTACTTCACTGAGTGATGCCCCCAGTGCGAGAGGAGTGAAGCTGGCAGCGCAGACAAGCTGTAAGTGCGTCCTTTACGTGAACAGGCGAGGGCAGTAAGATATTTTGAGAGACCACATCCATATAACTTTTGTTACGGTATACTGTTATAATTGTTCTATTTTATGATTAGTTACTAGAGGCCCGATGCACAGAATTCATGCAAGAGTAGGCCTTCCTTCCCCTGGCTGCCGGCTCCGGCTTCCCTCTGGCACCCGGGACCTGGGGATCCCTTGTAGCCCTGGTTTGGTCCGGTCTAGTTAGCATATTACACTTTTATTATTATAGATGGCTGTTAATCTCTCTCTTTTTTAAAAGTTAGGAATGTCAATCTTTATTCTTTTTGTTATGGTTCATCCTCACCCGAGGATATTTTCCCATTGATTTTTATATTTTTCAGAGAGAGTAGAAGGGATGGGGAGAGACACAGAGAGAGAAACATCGATGTGAAGAGACACATTGACTGGTTGCCTCTTCCATTCGCTCTGACCAGGGCCAGGGATTGAGCCTGCAACCGAGGCATGTGCCCTTGACCAGAACCGAATCGGGGCCCCATCATTCCGCAGGCCGACACTCTATCCACTGAGCCACACCGGCTAAGGCTGCTGTTAACCTCTTACTGTGCCTAATTTATACATTATGCTCGATCGCAGGTATGTACAGGGTTTAGCACTATCCGCAGCTTTACACACCCATGGGGGTCATGGTACAGATCCCTGTTGGATAAGGGGGGGCAGCCGTACGCCTGGCCTGGCTGCTCTGAGCCGAGGCGAGCTAAGGACCTGTGTGCAGGAGGAGTGCCAGGGCTGAGTGCCAGCCAGGGCCCGCCTGGTGCCCCTCCACCCCACGCTCTCCCTGGGGCATCGGCTGTGACCCAGGCCTTGTCCAGGTGTCGTAAGCAGGGATTGCTCAGTAAGGGGAAGGCCAGTACCTGTTAGCCAAGATCTGGGCAGGATCTGACCACGAAGCTCATGCTGTCACTGCAGCCTGTGCAACAAGCATCGCCTGGGGAGGTCCTCACGAAATGTCAGTGAGGGTCAGGGAGAAACCGATCGGGGCGGGATTGTGCGTGGCCTTTAGCGGCACAGCTGGACGCGGCCAGGGGCTGGCAGGGGTCTGGTCACAAAGCACGTGCTCTGTCCCTGCTCCAGCCCCGCCCCAGGGCCCCCTGGGGAACCTGTGGTCCCAGCTACCGGGTCCCCTCAGTCCCCTGTTCGGGGTCACTTGCCCATATCTGTGAGCCTGGAGGGTGCTGTGGAGCTGAGGGGAGGACCCTGGCTCCTGGCCTGTGAAGTGTTCTCCCTGGAAGCCCTGTGTGTCCCTCGCAGCCACGGTGGGTCCTGCATCTTCCACAGCAACCCCCGGCCTTCCCGGGCCTCTCAAATCCGTCAACCCCTTCCATCCCGTGGCCACCGGCACCCTCGCCCCTCAGGGCCTCAGGGGCTCTTGTCTGTGCTCCCTGCTGCCCGGATGGCCTCTTCCTGGAATCTGCTCCTGACCCCCCGCTTGTGGAAAGGAGCCCACGCTCTCCCTTCCTCCTGCACTTTGCCTCTGCTCTGTCCCCTGGTGCTCCTACTCAGCCCCAGCCTCCAGGGCCCCTCCTCTAAGAAGCCTTCCTGGCGGCACCCCTGGGAGACCGAGCACCCCTTCAGGGCCCTTATTTGCTCCAAGGCGCCTCCCTAGGCCGTGAGTGCCCGGGGCTGTCCCAGGAGCCTCTCTCACAGGGGACGCCCAGCCTTCCCGCAGGCGGCCACCACTTGGATCCCCTTTCTTTTGCACCACGACCCTGCAGATCCTCTACTGGCATCGTGACTGCTCACAGAGTTCAGGAGCCTCAGGGAGGGAGGAGACACGGAAGGCCTCGCAGCCACTCGTATGCAGGCTGCCAAACCCATACCCCTAAGTGGGTGGCTGGGCCCTGTGGGCGCTGACCACCTAGCCGGCTCCTCTATTCCTGCCCCACCTCCTCGCTGCCTCCTGCAGCGAGCACTCGCCCCACCCCTCACCCCCAGGCTCGCCACCCCTGGTCTTCCTGCACACTCTTCCCCAGAAGTCCTTGGCTCCCTAATTACCTCTTTCAAGTCTTTTAAAATATATGTTATTATAAAATGCGTGTATGTTTTATTGTTATAGTATTACAGATCTCTCCCAGCCCTCCTACCCCCCTCTTCCCAGCTCTATCCATCCCCCGGGGCTTCACTCCCCTATTGCCCGGGCCCATGGGTCTTTCAAGTCTGATCGGTCACCCCTGCCCCAGCTCCCAGTCTCCCTCCCTCTGCTCTGCTTCTTCTTCTGCGAGGTGTCCTACCACACAGGATAACCGACTCATTTCTTCTGTTGCTTATTGCTGTCTCCCCCTCCTAAAAGGTAAACTCCAAGAGGCAAGGCCCTCTGTCACCTTCATGCTGTCGCTCCAGCCCTAGCACAGGGCCTGGCCCAGAGGCTGTGTCTAGTAGGTAAGTGTCGAGTTAAAGAAAGCAGTGCTCAGAGGCACTGGGAGCCGTGGAGGTCACTACTTCATTGGTCCAGTTGGCAGGGGTCTCCCAGTCCCCGTCCCTCAGCCCGGGATCCGACTCACCTCTGTCCCGCGGCGTCTGCACTGCAGGCCTGGCCGCTCCAGCTGTGGCAGGCCCAGGCTTCCGGCGAGCAGCCCAGCCCCTTTCTCCTCCCCCGAGGGGAGGCACGGCCTGACGGCCTCAGCTGCCAGCCACCCCAGCTGAGCTCGCTGTGTGCTCTCTCCTGCCCCCTGTCGCCCTCCAGCGGCTGTGCCTGCACTGTGCCCAGTGTGGAGGCTGCCATGCCAAGGAAGCAGGAGAGGTGGCTGGGCATGAAGCTGGCTGGGCAGCCTCTGTCTTCCTCTTCCTCCCCCTCCTCCCTGGCCCTGCCTCCCGGAGCCGGCTCCCGGGAGGGTGCACACACTGCACTCGGCATAAGGAAACCCCACGGCCCCCACCCAGAGCCCAGAGACCTGGGTTCGAATTCCAAGGTGTGACCCGTCCTCATCTCCTCCCGGGCTTCCCTTCCCTTGTCTGTAACGTACAGGCTACACGGGAAAGCTCCTGGTAAGCTGTAAAGCCCCATGCATTTTAATTTGAGATTATTACGGCTTTCCTGGTTCCCCATGAAAACACTTCTCAAATCCCCAGAGTGATGTGTCACGGTGGGATTTCTGATTGTGGGCCGTCTGCTGGTGAGCTATTTATGGGCAGGGGCGTGAGTCCCTAGGCTGTACAGGAGGCATTGATGTGTTGCCTTATCCATACATAGCTTTGTGTGCCCACAATGCACATGCTGCAGAAGCGAAGCAAAACTAGACTAAGCTGAGCTGGGTTAGTCCCCTGCCCTGGGGAAGCTTCCGGCTGGGACTGGGGGCTGCTGGGAGACGGACAGTCACAGGAGGGCCGAGCAGGAAAACCTAGACGGGAATTTAGAACTTGTTTCCACGGGAAGCCTCGGGCCCCCTCTCCCGGCTCCCGCGTCCCCGGCCCCTCCCGCTCTCCTGTCCAGCTCCTCTTCACCTGTCATCCCACCACAGAGGCGCCCGCGCTGGGGAAGTCACCGCAGGCTGGAGTAGGCGCTCATGGCCTGCTTTCTGACTCCGCGCCCTTGCCCTTGTGGATAATGAGAAGTAGGAACCTGGCCTTGGCGCTGAGTGCTGCCGCAGGGCTCCTCCGTGAGGACTGCCTTTCATGGCGTTGGCCGGGCCCAGGCAGCTTCAGGAGAGACCAGGCACGACCTCCGCTGTCCTCTCCCGTGGAGTTGTGTGGACAGCATCTCCTTCTCCGTGTGACAGCGCCTTGGTGTCCAGAGTGGTCGGGCCTGGGTCACAGAGGCCTGGCATGCTGGTGCGGCTGGCCTAGCGACTGCTCCCGCCCCTGCCGACGCCAGACTGATCCCGCGTGGCCCCACGTGAACCACATTGTTGGTATAAATCTCCCAGCAGGCCCCGCGGCCCCACGTGAATCCCATTGTTAATGTAAATCTCCCAGCATGGCCCACGGCCTCACGTGAACCACATTGACAGTGTAAATCTCCCCACATGGCCCACGGCCCCACGTGAATCACACTGTTAGTGTAAATCTCCCCGCATGGCCCACGGCCCCACGTGAACCACATTGATAGTGTAAATCTCCCAGCATGGCCCACGGCCTCACGTGAACCACATTGACAGTGTAAATCTCCCCACATGGCCCACGGCCCCACGTGAATCACACTGTTAGTGTAAATCTCCCCACATGGCCCACGGCCCCACGTGAATCACACTGTTAGTGTAAATCTCCCCGCATGGCCCACGGCCCCACGTGAATCACACTGTTAGTGTAAATCTCCCCACATGGCCCACGGCCCCACGTGAATCACACTGTTAGTGTAAATCTCCCCGCATGGCCCACGGCCCCACACAGACAGAAACATCTTTCAGAAACGATAAGCCATGAGCTTAGAGCTCACCTCCCAGGAGCTGCCAGGCCAGCCTTTCCTTGGGAACGTGCGGGGTTTGAAATCCCGCTGAGTGAGCCACGTACTGCACACTGGGTTTGCAGTTTTCCCAATCATGTTGTTTTTGTGGGTCAGCATCCAGCCCAGGACCCCAATGGCGTGTAGTTGTCCCGTCTCTCTAATTGGTCAGTTCCTCAGTCACAGTCTTTTATAACCTTGGTGCTTTGAAGGGTACTGGTCAGCTGTTTCTTTAGAATGTGCTTCAAGTTGAATTTGTTCGGAGGTCAGGCTCTCGATGATCCTTTATTTGCTTTTTCATGTCTCGTGTACATAACATTTTTTTTCTTTATTCGAATGCATCCTGTTTTGCCGACAGAAGTTTAACTCCGTATGGATAAGGTTAAAGTGCTGTTTTAGGATCTTGTTTTTATAGTTTAAAAATATTTAATTTTCATTTGCACCGTGTTCTGTGTATGGTATAAGGCGTGGGTCTAAATTATCCCTTTTGTATCATTATTCTCTTACAGAGACATTTATTGTTATTGTAGGACAAAGTCACTTGCTGAATGAAGAATAAATATTGAGGAATATTGTGTTATTCTTAGCACCTCATATAGTAACTTCTTGTATTTGCTTGATTCTAATTTGGAAATATCAGTTCTGTGTTAGTGGTTCATTATTTCTGCCTTAGTTTGATATCATATGATGTTATAATTATCCTTTTGTTATCTTTTGAAATTTAAAAGTTGGTAGAGTTGAGCCCATCATTTATATACATATATATAGGGTGTCCCAAAAATGTATACACACTTTAACAGCCGATAGCTCAATTTTGAAAATGAAATCTATCTTAATAAACACTGCCTTATAATTATTCAAAGTGTGTGTATACAATTTTGGAGGACACCCAATATATTTCTGTGTATGTGTGTAATTTCTTCAATTTCCCTCCTTTGGCCTCCCTGCTTGCTTATTTTTCGAGATGAATTTCTGAAGTGAACATCTAGTGCTGTTGCCTGCTCAGCCACCCTTCCCCTTATTTTGGTAAGAAAACCCTTCTTTCTTGTGAAGAGCTTGTATGCTTTAGGCGAGGTTGTTCCTGCCTCTCTGGGGACAGCAGGTGGGCATCTGGCCCAGTCATGATCAATCACAATATCTTATCTCCCTGGTCGAAAGTGATTGGTTCCGGAATGAACACATAATCCAAGATGGGCCAATCAGAAACCTTCCTCTCTGACCACCCACTCCCCCAAATGGTTCCTAATTGGGACACTTTGTGCTGTGCTTGCTTAGTTGGAGGAGGGTCAGAGGCTAGCAAGAGTCAGTCATCTCACCCCCGACACAGAGAGAGCTTATGTGTGTGTGTGTGTGTGTGTGTGTGTGTGTGTGAGAGAGAGAGAGAGAGAGAGAGAGAGAGAGAGAGAGAGAGAGAGAGAGAGAGAGGGAGAGAACGAGAGCTTGATGCCTTGAGTCCTGGATCCAGCCATATCTGAGGCTTGACTTTATACTTTTGAATTAGAAATTCCCTTTTCTTCTTAAATTCAGTTTGAGTTGGATTTCTTTTACCGCCACCAAGAGTCTTGATTAGTACAGTTGATTTGTCAAAGTCTCAGGTATCTCCTGGGGATTTAAAATCTAGTAAAGATGACAATCTCCCTGGATTAATATGGACAATATCAATCCATCTTCCCAGCTCACAGGACCACATCTGTCTCCATCTTCACCCCTTTGTTCCTTCACCCCTTTGGTCCAGTGTTTTAATGATTTTACTGGAATGAATTACGTTTTGAGTTAAATTAGCATCCATGTCATTTACTTGTTCAAAACATCACCTGTAACATTACCTCTTTTCACGACAGGAACGCCGCGACTTCTGTGGCCTTGGTTTGGGTCGAGCGTTTGGCAGCACGGCAGCCTGTGCTGCGGTCACGCACCACCCGGATCTGGAAGGCCGAGCACAGGTTTGCTTCTTTCTCGCGCCTCGTCTGCGGCTGGTGTGCCACAGTCCAGGACAGCTGCCCTCACGTGGGGACTGGGCGAGCCAGGCTGCTCTGCCTTGTGGCGCCTTCACCTTAACTGGAAGCTCCTGCACTGTGATGCTGGGGAGAGAGAGACGGAGGGTCCCCCGGGGCTTCTCCCTGCCCCAGCCCAGAAGGGACCCTCATTCTCCTTCCTCCCTCATCCCACCGACCAGAACTAGTCACAGGGCCCTGCCGAAGGGGAAGGGGCCAGGAAGAAGCCCAGAGGGCAGAGGAGGGCCGGGCCCAGGAAGCCACGGAGGCCGGCCACGCGGGTGCTCTCGGCCTCCTTGGGCTTGGAGAGGCCTCGGTGGATGAAAGCAGGCAAGGAATTCTCAGGAGTCATTTTGAAATGGCAGGAGAAGGAGTAGATAGTATGGGGATGGAGAAGGGAGGAGGTGTGAGAAAGTATGGGACCGAGAGAAGGGCAGAGGGCCGGGGGCGACCAGCCATGAGAAAGGGATGGATGTCCAGCGAGCTTAGGGGCTAAGAGGAATAACCAAGTGGAAACAGGGCGTGGAGGGGTCAGGTCCTGGCCGATGTGACAGAGTGAAACGACGGAGGACCGGGAAGATGATTAACTTGTATTGAGCGCTGGCCGTGCGCCTGGCTCTTGCCAAACATTCTGTTGGTTGACTCAGTCCTCCCGACAGCCAGTGGTGCCTGTGCGATCAGACCCTCACGCAGCACAAGAAGCTCAGAGATGTTAGGGAGCTTGTCCAAGGTCACCCATCTGGCGAGTGGCAGAGCCGCCCCCTGCCCCCGCCCCAATCTGACATCCTGTGCCACCTGTCGAGATGTCCTTAAAGGGGAGACAGAAAGAGGGGGAAGGAACTGCCACCCCTTGAAATGTGCCAGGCCCTGGGCTAGGCACTCAATTCACTCACGTTCCAGGACCTGCCAGACACACGGAGGGGGCTCGATGCACGTGTCTCTCCATCCTGCTCCTTCCCGGACTTCTTGGGCCAAGGGCAGGCATGTGGACCCCTGCACCCCATTTGGCCCCTGTCTTTTGTCAAAGCTGCGAGGGGATGGAGCTGGGAGCCTCGCCCCTGGGGTCCACTCCTCAAGGTCGGTGTGGGCCAGGCCCCCTGCTGGCTGGGAAGGAGGAAGGAGGGACGAGGGGGAAGGCTGCTGGGCCTGAGCACACGGGCAGATGGGAAAGCTGAAGTGTGGGCGCTTTGCAAAACATCCTCCCACAGCCCCCACCGGCAATGCTGCCAGGATAAATGTGCGGGCGGGCGGGCAGGCAGATGGACGGACGGACATGAGCTCCCCTCTGGCTTCTGCCACCTGCTGACTGTGTGCTTTGGGCAGGGGCTGTCCTCTCTAAACGCTGGATCTTTCACCTGTAAAATAGAGGCAAGGACAGTCCTGGGGGCGAAAATGAGAGAGTTCATATATTCAGCCCAGCCCCCGGGCAAGACACTCAGGGTTCAGTAGACACAGATATCGTTGCCTGCATCACACTAGTAGGTCCGGAAAATGGGGTCCAGCAAGTTGGCCGGCTTGTGACAAAAACTGACTGGCTGAGCTGGGGGTGGACTCCAGGCCTGGGCACAGAACTAGCCCTCCCCCAGGGCAAGCCAAGTGAGGTCAGGCACCCAAAAGGGAGAGTTAGGTGCCCGGTCCCATGGGAAGCCTTTCCTTAGAGGGGCGGGGGGAGCCCCACTGGGTTGGCTGTTGTCCAGGAGAGTTGCCAGGGCCCCTGACTGGACAGTTCTTTCTGGGGAGCAGATGGGCACACGGACTGAGAGGGCCGGCTTCGGAAAACAAGCCAGCCCCGCGTCCTCTCTGGGTGAGCGCCAGCAACCTTCAACTCAAATAACTGCCACAGGCTGAGATGTGGGCAGTTCATCCCGGAAGCATGAGGATCTGTTCTCGTGAAGCCAGGAAAGGGGGCGCCTTAAGGCAAGGCCCTGGGGAGCAAGGGGTGGGGCATTGGTGAGTCTTTGGGGGCAGACACATCAAATCCTTTAGGCACTGCTCGCCGTAGGTCCAGTCCCGCAGGGGGCAGGAGTGGCACACGATGGTAGATTCGGACCTGTTGGCTGTACCCGGAGACTGCCGGCCTGGGGGGTTGGGGGTGCCATTAGGGGTGGGGCCATGACAGTGTGCAGACGGTCCTCACCCCAGGATTCATGTCAGTCTAGTTGGCCTCAGTCTGTTTTTGTAGGCGGAGGTGAATCCCTTAAGTTGAGATGGACAAATCACACTCGGAAGGTGAAACAGGTTCTCAGATCTCGTGGCCAAAGGTCAGGATGGCACAGGGGCCTCCGGTGAGCGTCTAAGAGCCAGGCCCGCATCCACAGGAAAAGGCAGGCTGTGCCGACAGCCGGCTCGGCGTGAGCCTCCCCTCCCCAGGCGTTGCTCTGTGACTGCTCTCAGGTCCCTTCATTTAAACTGTCCTGAGCCTTGGGTTCTTCATCGGCAACGGGTGATGACGACACTGACTTGTCATGGTGGGGCATTGCTGGCCTTCCATAAATGCAGTCATCTTTACTGACACCCATTTGCAACCTTTCTGAACACCTACTGTATACAGAGCCCTGGGCTGGGACTGGTAAGGGTGAGCACCATCAGACAGGGACCCTGCCCTCATAGCCCAGGAATTATGTAATATTGAGCTTGGCGAGGCCCCAGGAGCACACACTGCAGAACAGGGGGTGGGGGAGGAGGCCCCTTTGTCCCCCCTCCCTCCGTGCACCCTTGAAGAGGGTGCCCTCCAAACCCAAACCCAAACCCAAACCCAGCTTGTGGTCCTGTGGGCGGGAGGGAATGTGGCCTCCGTGAGCACAGGGCTTGTTGCTCTCGGCCTCCATTTGGGCAGGCCTGACGCCGGGGCCCCTCCTTCTCCAAGGTCTCCAGCTCCATGTGGGTCCTGCAGGCACAAATGCCAGAGGGCCCAGTGTCCTGACAAAGGAAAGCTTCGGGACCAAGCTGACATCTCTGGGCAGGGTCAAAACTGTGGAGGCAGGAGGCAGTGGGGGATGGGGATGGGAGGGGCTGGCCCTGGGAAGAGGCTCTGGGAGGGAAGAAATGGTTTCAACAAACATTTATGGAGCACCTGCTGGGTGCCCTGTGCCCTATTTGGCCTACTGCCTTTTCTCAAACCCGGAAGTGGGATGATCTGTGATTCTGGTCCCTGGACCCACTTTGCCAGGTTTACCTGAGCCGAGCCACCTGCTGGCCAAGAAGGAGGGGGAGGGGAGGAGGGAGGCCATTTGGGAAGCAGCAGTGAACAAGACAGACTAAAGTCTCTGTCCTCACGGTGCTGACATTATTGTTAGGAGAGACACTCGATCAGCAAGTGAGCTGCATAACATTAGATGGTGATAAACAGTGAGGAGGAAAAACAAGGCGGGGAGGAGGGTGGAGGGAACGTGTGGATGTTGAGGTTTTAGACGGGGTGACCGAGGAGGGTCTTGTTTAGCAAAAGCAGGCTGCGTGGCTCCCAGAGGGAAGGGCATTCCTGGCCAGGGACTAGCAGGTGGGAAGGCACTGAGGTGGGGCGTGCTTGGGGGGTGTGAGGAGTCCAGGCTGGAGAGCTGCGCGAGCGAGGGGGCGGGCAGGGGGAAACAGGCCACAGGTGAAGAGGGAGTGGACATGGGGCCTTCTCCGTCACAGGAAGGACTCTACTGGGAGCCGTGGAGGGCTCTGCAGAGGAAGGTTAAGATCTGCCTTAGACTTTTAACAGGGTCCTTTGGCCGCTCTGTCGAGAACAGACTGTGCGTAGGGCAGGGGCAGAAACAGGGAGACCGGTTCGGAGGAGGCCACCCCAGTGTCCCAGATGTTTCATTTCCCACCGCACCCCCAGCACACCACCTGCTTCCCGGCACAGGGCAGGCACTCAGCAGATACTTGCTAGGGCTGAATGGTGTGGGGATTCGTGGTGTCGATGCTAGGAGCCCTGTAGGCCACGAGGAGGAGGTGTGGAAGGGCAGGTCCCGGTACTGCTGCTGGGGGTCTGGACCCAACAGGTTTCTGATGGGAAGAGGGAGCTGGGTTTGCAGTTTAGTCTGCAGGTAGTTCTGGGCAGCAGGGCTGGCTTTCTGTGTCAGGAATATTTTTGTCCACAAATAACAGAGACTGGCCAACGATGGCTTAACCAAAGAGGGCTTTATTTCTATTTACAAGAGTTCTGTAGGAGGAAGGTTGCAGGCATTGGCTTGGTCCAATGACGATAAGGTCAATGTCTTTGAGATTCTCTTGGCCTTTTTCTCTTTGTAGTGAGAGGGCTGCTGTGGCTCCAGGCATCACATCCCCAATCAAGGCAGGAAGAAGCTGGGACCCATGTCCATCTCTTTTATCAGAAGAGCATCAGCTTTCCCAGAAGTTCTTGTAGACTTCCTCTTACGTGTCACTGCCCATCCCTGGGCATGTGCTCACCCCAAGCTGCGAAGGGGCTGGAACAGGGAGGATCTGGATGGTTCTCAACAGTGGGAGGTGACTAGAGAGGCGTTGGGACTGACCACTGGGGAGTGAACAGGGGTGTCCCCCGTGGCTCCACTGGACCAGTGGGACTGGAGGTCCCTTCTACATCTGGGGCCTTTGTCTCTGTGCCTTGCCGCCTCCCTAAAGCACCCCTGGCAACACCTGAGTGAAATCCTAAGGGGCCTATTCCAGGCTAGACACCCCCTCCTGCTTCTCTTCACATCTGAACAACACATCGACCCCGAGGTGGCTTTTCGGGGGGAGCAGCGGTCTTTATGAGGGAGGGTGGGTTTTGAGCATCACCTCACCTGGCAGACATTTAAACAGCGGTACCATATCCTCACGAGGACAGTCAATTCCATGAGCCTTTTAGAGCTGGACTGCACACCCACGCATGCACGCACGCGCACACACACACACACCCATGCACGCGCATGCACACACCCATGCACACATGCACAAGCACACCCATGCACGCACGCACGCAGCCTGTCGCTATCCACATTTCGGTTACCCTCAGAGTACACAGTCAGGAGTGAGACCGGGATGGCCTCTCTCCTGCAGGTCCCACCATTGGCCAAACATCCAGGGCATCGCCATGGCAGCTGTCGCTGGGTGCAAAGAAATGCTCCCCGTAAATGGTGGGCTTACAAAGCCAGAGGCAGGGTTTGCTCTTCAGGGGAGAAAGCAACAGGCCTGGTTTATTCTTTAAATCTTGAAAAATGGGAGCAAAAGGTGAAACCATTTGGTCTTGCATGGGAGGGCTTTGGGGAAGCCGTGGTGAGGTCTCTGGAGCTGCCCCGTGAGGGGGCTGGGGGGCGGGCACAGAAGCCAAGGAGGGTGGGTCTCAGGTCCAGAGGCTGAAAATGGGGACTCACAGGGGCCAGTCCGCGAGGGTGGCAGTGGGGTCTGCAATCACTGTTTCTAGTTCCAGAAACCCATTGGAAACCACTGTATGTGCTCTCCATGGGCTTTAGGTAAAAAAATATGTATTTTTTTTTGGCTAGAATTGCACCACAACAGTGCGGTGGAAATGCAGATTGGAGGTCCTGGACTGTGAGATGTCTGGTGAGAATCTGTCATAGACCTGGAACGACCTGCTAGGCTTTAAGTCTTCTCGGGCCTGGGGCCCTGGGTGGGCTGGACACAGAGAGCCCTGGAGGCTGCAGGGGAAGGGGGAACCCCAGGGCACAGGCCCGAGGGACTTGGGGGGGCAGGTTGGCTTCAGGGGTGACGTTTCCAATATTTAGCACCCCTGGCGCTCCAGCCTTGCTGCTCAGTGTGGCCCTAGAGCTTGATGGAAACGCAGACCCTCAGCCCCACCCCAGAGCTGCTGACGCAGAAGCCGGAATTTAACAAGACCCCAGTGAGTCGTAGGCAGGATGGAGCCTGAGCAGCGCTGCTGCAGACCCTGGGAGCAGGAAGGCTGAAGCCCTGGCTGGGAGTGCTTACGAGCCTGGACCAGGGGGCCGGGGAGAGGGGGTGTGGGGGGAGGCTGGCAAACTCTAAGCAACTGTCTTTGTTGCCACCCTTCCCACTTGCCATGATGGGAGCCACCAGGCCACCTGCGGGCCGCCCTGCCCTTCCTCACCAGGGACAACTGCACTTGAACCTTCTCCCCTTGGTTGGCTTTCAAGACAGGTGTCCTGAGACGCTCCGACTAGTGGCCTCACTCCTGGCCGCAGGTGAAACCGCGGGCAGGGAAGTTCTCTGAGACCTGCGAGTGGAGCTGCCCAGAGACTCAGGGTCCCGCGGGGCCTGGGCAGCATGGAGGGCTGCTGGGCCAGGGAGGTGCCCTGTGAAAGCTTTCCCAGGTGGCTTCCTCTTGGGGCAGGAGGGGTGAGTGCTCAGAAGGAAGCTCCCGCGAGCTTCGGGACCCCAGCTTCTGGGGGCGGGGGGAGGGACAGCGCAGTTCACAGGAGCAAGCATGAACGCAGCAGATGTCCCCAAACCTGGGGCTCAGGGCTGCCAGGTACAGAAGGCTGGAGGAGGGTGTGGGGGCCGGGGGAGGGCTGCGGGGGCCGGGGCTCCCCCAGCCAGCTCTACAGCACCCGCTCTTCACTCGACAGCGTGGTGATTCTCCGCAGGTTCTCCCTGACTTTCATGAATTCCGGGGCGTGGTCCTCTTCCTTTTCCGGTGGTTTTTCCAGCTGAAGGAGAGAGGGGAGGCGTGAAGCGGGTGGGGCCAGGGGGATTCCGAGGCTCAAAAGCCACTGGGTTTGGACCAAGGGTCCTCTCTGGGGAAACAGAACCAGGGGCCAGTTTTGCCACCAGCCTGGTGGCTGGGGGGACAGACCATGAGACCAAGTTCTCCCTGTAAAGCCTCGTTCAAATTGCTTACCTCATTTGGCCTCGTCTCTCAAATGGGAACGCTACCTGGCTCAAGGGCAGTTGTGATGACGAAATCAGAATCAACACGCGATAGATGGGGCCGATGAGGAAACTGAGGCTCAGGGAGGGGAAGCCAGGGCCCAGAGTCACCCAGCGAAGCGAGTGGCAGAGTGAGGACTCAGGCCAGTGGGGGACTCACGGTCCAGCCCTCGTTTTGCTCAACTGGCCGGCTGTGGCCACACGCAGAGCTCTCCCTGGGCCAACGGGCAGCCTTAGGGGGCGACGGGCTGGGGCAGCGGGGCTGGTGGCCTCACTCACCTGGTTCAGCCTCTGCTGCCGCCTCAGCAGCTCCTGCTCAAAGGGACACTGTAGCCGCTTGGCCTCCAGCTCCTCCTTCTTCTTCTTGATGATCTGGTTCCGCCTGCGGTGCTCCAGGACGCGCTGCAGCTCGGGCTTGCTGTCCACACCCAGGCCCCTGGGGCGGGGGGAGCCGTCAGAGACCCCAACTCCCCACCCCCGCCTCTCACTACCATTATCTCCTGCAATCCTCCCGGCAACCCCGGGTGTGGCGTGTGGAACCCCCACTGTCCCTTATGCAGAGAAGGGGAGTGAGGCTCCTAGGAGTTCAGACACTGGTCCACGTCACAGATATGAAGGGGCTGAGTGAGGATTTGCACCCGGGCCTGCCTGACTGCCGAGACCAGGTTTATGCTATCTCAGGTTAGTTTCTCGGGATATGTTCCTAAGGGTGGAGCTGCTGGGTCAGTCTCCTTTAAGAGATTTTGGACGCATTTCCATCTGCCCCTTAGGAAAGATTCTCCAATTTATACTCTGTCCACAGGGTACCAGGGCATCTATTTCTCCCCACCATCACCACCCAACCCTTTTGTATTTGTGAACCTGGTAGGCAAGAAATAACACCTGGCTTTCATTTGTTTCTTTGATTATTAGCATATCCAACAGCCTTTGACTTGTTTCCCAGCTGTTTGCACTTCCTCCTTTGTGAACTAACTATACCTGCCTTTTGCTAATTTTTTCCTCGTGGGTTTATGAGAGGTCTGTATATATTAATTTTTGTCTGTGACTTATATTGCAAATATTTCTCTTGATTTGTCTTTAGTTTAAAAAAAAACTGTGGTAGTGGTTTTTGGCATTAACAGGGATGACTCTAAAAGGCAACCAGAGAAATACTTCTGATATACTACGAGGAAAACCACCACCACCGATATAAACTTATCTGCGGGAAGGTCCTTTGCACACAGCTGAAAACAAGGGTGAGAATCCCAGCCCGTGCCAATCCTACAAGTGGCCAGGAGAGGGAGCTGCGGAGGCGCCGACGCCTCCATTCTGGCGCTGGTGAGCCTGGACTGTTCTCCAGGCCTGGGAGGGGACAGAGGCCCAGCTTCCCTCTCCCCTCTCCACATTCCTTCAGTTGCGAGTTCTAGCCCTGCCCCAGGCCTGCCTCTCTCACTGCACCCCCACCCCCTGCTCCATTCATGGCCCCTCCAGGGTTCGGACACCCCTGCTTGAGCCCCTTCCCAGGACTGCATGGTTCCTCTGGCCTCCCTCACACTTTATGCTCCAACCACACTGAGTGGTTGGTGTTTCCTGTCCAGTTTCCGGGCTCACCCATCTGCTGGAAACATACTCCATGGAACCACTCATCCTACCACCTGGCTATGCATCCATCCCCTCTGTAAGGGCAGGAACATTCCTTCGTGAACCCCAGGGTCTGGCTTAGTGCCTGGCCGATCGTAGGTGCTCAGTACAAGTATGTGGAGGTCAGGCACGCAGCGGGTAGCTGGATGGGAGGACAGGGCTTTTGGACCTTCACAGTCTCTGTTGGTCACCGTGGGGGTACCCTCAGCCCTCAAGCTTCCAGGAGCCCCAGGATTACCCCCAGGCCTGCCCTCCACGAGGGGCAGCCCCTCAGGCCCCAGCAGCCTGAGCAGGTGCTAGCCAGGCTGAGGCAGCCGAGCTCCGTCCCCACCTTCTGTGGTTCATGAGCAGCTCTCGGTGCAGCTCCTGATGGCTCCGCGAGGCTTTCACGGGGTTCAGCAGCTTCTTGGGCTTGATGAGCTCTGGGTTCCACTCTCTGTACTCGGGCCGGGCCATCAGGCCACCGATGTCTGCCCGTTCCCTCTGGATCTCTGAGTACATGGAGGCTGTAGAGATGGGGAGGGGGGGACTGGTCAGAGCAGGTCACACACTCACCCACCCCCGTGGGCACAGCGAAGGGCCAGGGTCTCGGTCGCCTTGGCCACCGCTACTGTGTGGCTCTGGGCAGGCTAGCTGACTTTCTGAGCCTCAGTTTCCTCAACTGTGAGCTGCAAATAGCGGAGCCTGTGCACAGGGTTGCTGTAAGGGCTGGAGAGGATGTTTGTCAAGTGGGGTCTAGAGGTCAAGAGCTACTGGGCCACAAAATATGGGTCGATGTGCAAATGGTTTTAGCCTGACTTTGAAAAAAAACACACTTTCCCTCCTATGAGAGGGATTACACTTGAGTTTCTGTTTTTCAGTAAGTCCAGGAAAGGAAAAAATAATTATGAAAAAGAGCAATATGTACTTGTTAAAGACAATTGGATGAATGCTGTAATGAAAGGGAAGTATCACCCCTTATTGTCCAAACTCCCTGTCCATCATTCCGAGCGCATCTGTGGACGTGACCGGCTTTTCTCTTTCTCCAGAGCAGAGACTGAGTGTGGAATCCCGAGACTGCTGTGCCGCCGATTACGGAGGGAGGGCTGCCATATGTAAGCAGATGCCTGGCTTCTCGGTGGCCTCAGTGCCACCAGAGCAGCCTGAGATTGGTTAACTTGATTGAAATTCAGGCAGAAGGGCTCCCTCCTCTACACCTTGGCTACATGTCCTTGAAGTGCTCAAAAGCAAGTGGGGGGAGAGAGAGAGAGAGAGAGAGAGAGAGAGAGAGAGAGAGAGAGAGAGAGAGAGAGAGAGAGAGAGAGAGAGAGAGAGAGAGGAGAGAGGAGAGAGAGAGAGAGAGAGAGAGAGAGAAGAGAGAGAGAGAGAAAGAAAGAGAAAGAGAGAGAGAGGGATTTCTTAAGGAAAAGTGTCAGGAGGGTGACACAGGCTGGCCCATTAGATGCTAACAGTAATCAGAGTGAAAATGTGGGCACTGGCTCTGCCCCCTCATGAGTCCGGCTTTTCTGAGGTTGAGCCTCTGCTACATGCCAGGCACTAGCAGTGTCTGGTCTGGTACATAGTAGACAATTAATATTTGTTGGAAATTGATAATAGAAACTTTGAGGTTGTACAGGCGAGGAAACCAAGGCTCACAGAGGTTGGTCTTGGGGAACCAGCGCCTTAAGGCATGGGGTTTCCATGCGGCCACTGAGGGGGTGAGTCCCCACTGCACACACCAGGGTCAGTCCCCTCTCTTGAGGGCCACCATGTTGGCCTCGGACAGACACTCCCATTCCCCCTTTACTGGAGCAGGATGAAAGCCATTCTCTGCCTGACGGGTTGTATGGATGAACAGTTCTCCAAGAAATCTAGACAGGGCTGGTGGTCTGTGCAAAAACCTGGGAGTGGGTAAGAGCTCAGCGGGGTTGGACACAGCAGGGGGTTGATGGGCTGTGAATTGCAAGGTGCCATGCCAGGGAATGAGGCATCAAAGGGAGGACGATGCTTTGCAAATGGTGTCATACCAGAAACGTGTGTGGCATTGCTATCACTGCCCACTGCAGGGTGCTTCTGGGAGGATGAGGAGAGACCACATTGGTGAAAGTGCTGTGTAAGCTGGGGAAAGTGTTAATTATTATAAGATATTTTGGATGTAGTCAGATTAAGTGTCAGAGCATAGAGACACACTTGCTAATTTTTTTTTCTTGAATTCACATTCTCAGAACTGTTTCTAAAACAAGAATTCTAATTAACTTCCTTTCTTCTCTTTTTTTCGTTACACAGTTTTTTAAAATTATTATTACACTTGGCAAAATAAACAGTTGGCTATAGCAATCCCCCCCCACTGCCCCCGTTTAGAAATGTGAATATTTTCTTAGCCGATGGGATTAAGTTGTCTGGGAGCCAATGCCTGAGAATACCCTGATTCAGTTTGGAGTTTTGGAAATCACCCCCATGATGCCTATTCCCGTTACCAAGTCCCCTCAATTGTTTATCTGAGTAATTCTCAGCTATATATCCCACGCAGGCCGCTATCACCACACTTCACTCTGCAGCTCCCTTAGCCCCTTTGAGCCTCAAACCTTCCAGTGCTTCATAATTTTAATCAGTCACACCATCTTCAAAACAACGAATGGTATGTAGCCACAGCAATAAGGCAGGACACAGAAATAGCTGTATAACTTTAGGAGAAGGCAGAATTACTATTTACATAAGCTATCACTACCTACCCAGAATTCTCAAATGTATGAACAGAAAAGCATTTGGGACTAATGAGAGAGTTCAATAATGTGGTCAGACACAAAGTAACTACACTAAACCAAGAGCTCCCACATAACAGGAATGACCACTGAGGAAGTACACGATAATAGACATCCATTCTGAAATCTGTTTGGGTTCCTATAATTTTCCAGGTTCTGTGGTAGACACGGGACACACCGAGGTGAACTGAGCAAGCAGGGTTCCTGCTCTCACAGGCGGACATCTACTAGGGAGGCAGACAGTAAATGAGTACACGGCCAATAAAAAGAAACGATTCGGACTCGCCAGGAGCCTGCTGGTGGAGCCAGAGGGGCTGCGACCAAGGGCTGCACCCACCTTCAGCCAGGTGCAGGGGCCGGGCCTCTCTGAGCAGGTGACATATAAGACCTGACAGGGGCTGTGAGGGGCAGAGAGAACAGCACGTGTGACTCATGTACCTAGAACAAGCTAGGTCTGTTCAGGCAACAAAAAGGCCCAGTGTCCCCGGGGTGGCGTGAGCGAGCGAGGGGAGAGTGGCGGGTGGATGGGCGGGTTCAAGTCCGGGAAAGATCGCATCTGATTGGCTTTAAAAAAGGCCATTCTCGCTGCTGTGTGTGGGAAAACTGTCAGCAGGTTTGAAGAATATTTTTATCCGACTTCGTTTTCTTTCACTGCCCGTGGGCGGTCGCTGTCTCTCCCGTTAAATTCCAGGGGGAAACGTCTGATTGGCCAGGCTGAGAGCCTTCACCCATAGGGGGCCCACGGTGCGGGTGCGGGTGGGGCCCAGCCCTCAGCGTCTGCGAAGAGGGTTCCCTGCGTTTTCATTTCGCACTGAGCCCTGCAAACTAGGTAGCTAGGCCTGCACCCCTGGTCCGATCAGTGAGCAGCTCTGGCTCAAAGATCTGCTCCAGACTTTTTTCTTTTTTAATGAAATCGCGGTGAGCCGCAGGGTTGGTGTTTCGCCGGGGGTGGGGGGTGTGGTGGCTGGGACAGGGATCCTGAAGGATGACGCTGGTGCTCCAGCCCAGAGTTGCAGGCTGTGAAATCCGCTGCCTTCCCCAGTTAGGGCGCTGAATTCCCGCAGACAACACGTGTGGGGCAGGGGCAGGTCTTAGAGAGCTGCTGGGCCTCCGTGTGGAAAAGATTACAAAGATGCTGGAACAAAGGGGCTGCTCAATGAAGTGCTGGTGACTCAAAACATCTGGGCCCCCCGGGGGCCAGCCGGCCTCCTGGGCAGCGGTGGGGCCATTCCCAGGACTGCTCTGGCCAGTCTCTCAGGCTGCTGGGTGTCCTGAGAGGTCCGAGACTCTGGGAAGTGACCATAATGGGCAAAGAGGTGAGGTGAACTGAGCTGAGCATCAGCTTGTCTCTGAAAGAGGAAAGGTGGGTGTCCCAGGGGAGAGCTGGAGGGGAGGAAGAGGCAGTCTAGGAGAGAGTTAAGGGGCTAGTGAATACCCTTCGCTGGTTGTAAAGAAAGACAGAATGAAGCTTAGGTGTACGGATGTTGGAGCCAGTTGAACCTGGATTGGGTCTGGCTGTCTGCTCATCACTTACTGCCTATGGCTGCTTTCCAGGGAAACAGCAGAGCTGAGTAGCTACGGAAGCCGCTCTTGATCAGTCATCTTCGTGAGGTTGTTGCAAAGTGAATGAGGTGATACTTGCAAGGTGCTTACGTGCTGGCTACAGGGCAGCCACACACAGCGAGGCAGGGCACGGCTTCACGCCCCTGGAACTGCACAGTGTGGCCACCTGATAGCCATTAGCAGTGGCCGCTCATAAATCCCATTCCTAGTCTTGGATTGAGCTTTCTCATCTTCCTTAAAAACTGCACTGGTGACACCAGGGATTTAAACTCTGGCCGCACACGGGCATCACCAGGGGACGTTTGGAAAATACCGATGCCCGAGTCCACCCAGGGATTCTGGCTTAATTAGCCCGGGAGGCAGCCTGGCTTTGGAATTTTAAAGTAGTTCCCCAGGTAATGCCAATCGCCAGCCAATTTTGTAAACCAGGATTACAAATCAAGCTTCTTCGCTGGGGCCTGAGTGACTTCCGTCGAGTTGTTGGCCTCGCTGTCGTGGACGCCCCTGGTTGAAGCCACAGCTCTTAGCAGCTCTGTGACCTGGATGGAACCCTCCTGCTCTGTGAAATCGAGATGCTGTGAAGACTGGATGAGCTGACGTGCGGGGCAGCGGGTAGAGGCAGCCAGGAGGCGACAGCTACACGCAGTGTTTCACATGAGCACAACATGGGCAAATCCCTTAATATGCAGACTGTGGGACGGACCTCACATTTTGGGTGGGGTGATAATAGGTCGGAGGAGAGGTCGGAGATTGGCCTTGGTTCTTCCCTGGTTCTGCCGATGACCCAAGAGGTCCCACAGCTCCTCCCCCACAGCCCTGCAGGATGCCAGCCCCAGTCCAGACACGGCTCAACTGGGATCACTAACTGCTCCCCAGTGAGCTCACCAGGCTGCTGGGGCAGGCGGGGCAGCAGTTCCCTCGCCTCCCCACAGGGGAGCAACGGAGGAAAGTGGTGCCCATGGAGACCCAGGTCGCACTCGGTTCATCCTGAAAACAGCTGCAGGACCTTGGCCGGCTAGGCTTTACCGTCCCCTTCTTTCACCCGCCTTCCCCTGCTGGAGGTTCTGGCTCCGTCTTTGATGACATCAATGGTAACAAATGGCACCGGGACCAGAAAAGCAACATGGCTAAGGCAGATGTTTTGGAGGGGACAGACTGGATTTGAATCATGGCCACATCCCTTCCTAGCTGTGTGACTTTAGGCGAATAGCTTAACCTCTCTGAGCCCCTGTACAGTGGGGATAATAGCAGTACCTACTCACGGGGCTGTCTGGAGAGTAAAATGATACAATGTGGGTGATGTGGTTGGCCCAATGCCTGGCACAGTGGTGCTCACAAGGCAAACTGTGGTTCCCCTGACCCCTGTGGTGAGCATCAGCATTTGAAGAAAGCTCACTCACTTCCACCTGGACCTCACAATAGCCCTAGGGGGCAGCCAGTGCTACTATTTTATCATTCCCATTCTGTAGATGAGAAAATCGAGGCCCAGAGAGCTCAAGCTACTTGTCCCAAGATACACAGAATAAATGGCAAAACTGGGACCTGCAGACTCCAACTCGAGTGCTCTTTCTAATCACTCCCCTCCTCCAGGCGCACTATCTTTCGGTCCACAAAGTAGGTTCACATCTCTTTTCTCTCTCTTGGTACTCAAGAAACCCAATGAAGAGGCAGTGTGAGCCCATTTTATAGATGAGAAATGGAGGCTGGTACCTGGAGGACATCCAAGTCACACAAAATACCAGCTCTGGGCTGGGCAGACAGACTCCACAGGTTTTCTACCCACGGCCGGCCTTTGTCTGGGAGGGGACCAGCTGGGGCCTTCCCTCCCTGGGTGTGGGTCAGAGTCTACACTCCTCTGCCTTCCCTCCCTCGCCCTTGCTCCTTGTTGCTATTCAAGCAGCTGGGCTCAGCACACACCCACCGGACCTTCGCGCTTCACCATTTCACGAGGTGGAGGGGCAGAGGAGAGAGAGGCTTCCACAGAACCGCCGGCAGAGGAGAAAGAGGCCTTCAGTAAAAGTGACCGGCGTGGCCACCGGGTTTCCTAACACGCCTCGCTTTCCCCCTCCCTGTGGGGAAAGTGCCCGTTTGTATTTCACTGGCCGGTAACCAAAGAACCGTGTATCTGGGAGCCACCTCCAGATCTCCCAGCAGCCCCTGGCCTGGCTGCAGCCTCCCCACCCCATGAGAAAAGGACTCAAAGACGAACTTCCTGAACACTCTGCTTGGGGCCCCTCGGACCTCCCAGGCCCAGGGCTGGCCTGCAAGGCCCTTAGCAAGGCCGGTGGAGAGGCTGTGCGGCTGACCAAGGAACAGAGCAGGCCGGGCGTTCCTGCTGGCCCACCAGGGGCACGGTGCCACCTCTCCACCTGGCAGAGACCTCAGGGGAAAGGTCCTGGCTGGTACTTCCCACCAGCAGAGCTAAGTGACACTCGGGGTCCAAGCCACCGGGAGACACAGGTTTTCTGCCTCACGGCCGAAAAGTGACACAGCCAATCCCATAACGCCTGGCTTCTGGCCAATCCCAGACTTCTGGCCTCGTACCGCCAAACGCAAAAGCCAAGTGCACCTGAGAGGCAGGAGGGTGGCGCGTCAACGTTGCAGTGAGCCACATACCGTGCTCAGCACCCCACAGCCACATTTCATGAAGCTCCTACAACAGACTGAGGAGGCAGGTACTATCGTCATCCCTTTTTACAGACGAAGGAACTGAGGCTCTGAGGGGCCTTGTGATTTCCCCAGATCACACAGCCAGCAGGTGAAGGCGCCAGAATCTGAGCCGAGCTGTCGGATGCCAGACCTGTGTTCTCTCAGGTGCCACCCTGCGGCCTCCTGTCCATCAGCGACGCAGAGAAACCGCCACGCTGCCGCTGATGGATGTGGGCGAGTCAGACCCTGTATAAACTCAGATCCGTCTGAGGAAGACGATCAGCAAGAACGGAGGGCTGTATCCGCGTGCTCCCTCCACGTTGTCTCCTCTCTTTTCCCCAAGCCCAGAGGCACCTCCCCATCATTTCACAGATGGGGCAGAGCCTGGGTACCGGAGCTTAAATAGCTCCACTCCCCACAGCCCACCCCAGTGCTCTGGGGCTGCCCTCCTGACCCCGCACCTCCTCCTGGCCCAGCACCCAGGTCCCAGCAGGTGAAACAGAAGAGAAATGGTCTTACTTCTCTGCCCACGTCCTGCGGGAACTCAGACGGTGTTGCTGGCCTCCTCGCTCCACCTAGAAGTCCCAGACTGGCTGCAGGGCCGCCTCCTCCCCAGGGCGGTTCTTAAACCCCCGGGATCACGGGCCAGGCGGCTGAAATGTGCCAGCAAGTGAGGCAGCTTTGCATTCCTGTTTATTCTGGTATCAATAAAAAGGAACTGTTACTATAGTAACGAGTATTTCACTTGGTGCACAGCCACTTCCACAACGCGGAACACCGTGTCCAGGCCACACGTTTGAGAGACACAAATAAATACCTATTTTGTCAGATTGTTGCAGAATAAGAAACATGCCAAGCTTTGTTCTGAGTGAGGAGGCATTTCCGTTTCTAATGGGAGGGTCGGCAAGAGTGCAGCCAGCACCGCCTGGTGCAAGGGAAGCCGGCTTCCTGCTGGTGCCCCGGGCTCCTGGGGGTGAAGGGAGGGGGAACCGCCCTGGGTCAGTTCTTGGCCTCCCACGGGTGGGTCCAAAACTCTCTGCGCTTTATTTATTCGGTACCCTGAACTTCATCTGAACTTCAGATAAGCACCAACGGGACATCGCCCAGGGGAGTGTGGGGGAGTGGAAGCTCAGCCCCCCACCCCCCTGCGCCCCTGCCCCAGGTCAGCCCTGGCCTGGGCACCAGCCCCTTGGCAGGCACTGAGCCTTGGTTTCTGTGTTTGTGGAGAATCACAGGGTGGATGAGAGAAAACACGGATGAGATGACATCAGTGAAAGCATTGAGTCAATGCTCAGCAAATGGGGCTTTTCCTGCAGAGAGAACTGGACTCCGTGTGACCTGTGGGAGGGCCCCAGCACGCAGCCGTGGGCCCGGCAGGAAGTGCATGCCACCGTCCTGGCTCAGTGGGCAAACAAACGTGTGGATGCAAAAATAAGGAATGGGTGTTGATGCCAGAGGCCATCCCCTCGCAAGGAAGCTGGCATCTACCAGTTCAACTTGGCCCTCTTCCCACCTTTACTTTCTCAGAGGAGTCTGTCCTCTCTGGCCTCGATCATCCATTTAAACCACATCTGCTGAGTCCCGACTATGTTCCTGGCACTGCTCCCTGTGTGCATGGGACATGGTAGCTCTGTGCTCAGGGACCCTACATTCCAGGGGGTGGGGGGCAGGCAAAACATAAGGAGCCGAGAAAACGCTGCGCTTCGCTGAATGCTACGACGGGAGTAACTCTGGGTGAGGTGAGAGGGAGGGGCTGGGGCTTGGGAAGCGTGGACCGAGGTGGTGATGTTTTAGGGAGGCTGAACGGAGAGAAGGAGTCACGGCGTGAAGTCTGCCCACCTGGGAGAGCATTGCAGGGAGTAAGACGAGCGAGTGGAAAGGCCCCTGGGTGGGAATGAGCTTGGGGTGATGGAGGCGTGAGGAGGAGGTGGGAGACGGGGCTAGAGAGGGGCAGGGGCCAGGTCAGGCATGTCCCGGGAGCCTGGGCCACGCTGGCCCTGCCGGTGCCACTTAAGGGTCACAGGCTCTCCGGTAGAAAGTAATTTTCTGGAAACAATGAATATCCCTTTTTGTTTCTTCTTCCTAAATCCTGCTTCCCTTGAGGTACTTTGAGTGGCAGCCACCCCAGCCTTCCACTCTGATGTGGCTTCATTTCACTAAATTCTGACCAGGGGGACAACAGCGAAGTCCTTGTCAGACCACTCCTCTGCCCCTGGTCCCACAAATGCCTATTTATTTGGGCCTTTCCGGGGGCCCACAGTGATTTGCCTGAGCCAATCCCAGTGCCCGCTGACAGCTGGAGCAACACAAGGGGTCCTGGGGCAGGGGGACCGCCGACAGCTTCCGCTCCCACCTGGAGAAGACAGCCCCGGAATCCAGCTCCGTCCAGAGGAGACGCTGAGGGTTCCCATGCCAGCTCACCCTGCGGCCGACTTCATGTCCCTTTATTGGGAGACTCCAACGGTAGCCCCAGAGCAACCAGAGCCAAGTAGAGTTGGGTGTGAACCCCCCACCCCCTGAGGTTGGGTGCACTTTCCCCACTAAAGCTCTACTCACGGTTCAACCTGTTACAACCCATCAGGCTCCCCCACGAGACTGCCAGCCTGGGGCAGGGCCTCCCTATCCTCCTTAGCACGCCTGTCCCAGGCCACCCTGCTCAGCAACAGCACTGACTTCCCCGAGCTCCTCACAGCACCATCTTCTGTGTGCGATCGGTGATGGACCGTTTCCCCAGCCACACCCCATCGGGAGGAGAGCAGGCTACACCCCCTAACAGGATGCAGTCCATAGCATGCGCATTTATTGAGCTGAAAAGGTGTCCACTTCATGTTTGGTGAAAAATCAAAGTGCAAAACCACATGCATTATAACTCCCCCCTCCTCTTTCCCCAAAGTCAAAGTTAGTACAGTTGACCCTTGAACAACAAGGGGTCAAAGGCACTGACCCCCTGTGCAGTCAAAATTCTACGTACAACTTTTGATTCCCCAAAACTAATAGCCTACTGTTGACTGGAAGCCTTGCTGATAATATAAACAGTCGATTAACACATATTTTTGTGTTATCTGTTTTATACTAGGGGCCCAGTGCACGAATTCATGCACCTTGAAAGGAACTGTGGGCTTAGGCTGTGGTGGGCACAGGGGTGAGTCTTGGCCCATCCTTTGCACCCCTGCCTGGCCCCTCCCGCTGCGGCCCCCGGTCCCCTGTCTGCCATCAGTTCTGCTCCTGCTGCTGCTGCTCCCACGCACTGATGGCGTGGGCCCCGCTCACAACCGCTGACAGTGCAGAGCCATTGGGGCCGGCGCCAGCAGTGGGTGCGAGCCGGGCCAGTGCTGTCAGCAGGTGCAAGTGGTGGCTGCTGCCCCGATCGCCCCTTAGGAGCACGGGGAAGTGGAGAAGTCCTCAGGGGCAATCGGGGCCAGCAGCCACTGCTCACACCCGCTGACGGCACTGAGCAATCGGGACTGGCACCAGGCGCCGGCAGCAGGTGCAAGCGCCGGGTGGGACTGCGGTGTGTGGGAGCAAAGGATTTTCAGTAATCACCAGAGGCTCACCCCAATGACAGCGACTGGTGGCCCGCCTTGGTCTGGTGCCCCAGCTCACCTGCTCCACCAACCCGCCGCAGCCAATACCTGCCATGTTCCATGCACGCCCCCTGGTGGTCAGCGCACGTCATAGCGATTGGTTTTTTGGTTGTTCTGCTGTTCAGTCTATTTGCATATTAGGGTATATATATATATATATATATATATATATATATATATATATAGTATTCTTATACCTTGAAAGGAACTGTGGGCTGTGGGGATAAATAAATAGGTTAGAGATTATTACTCTAATAAAGTAGGTTAGAGACAAGAAAGTGCTAGTAAGAAAATCATAAGAGAAAATACATTTACAGTATTTATTGGAAAAATTTTCCTATAGGGAACCTGTGCTGTTCAAACCTGTCTTGCTCAAGGGTCAACTGCATATACATGGAGAACCAACCTGGGTGCAGATACCCTAACTAACCTACTAACGGAGGTCAGTTCTAGATCAATGTATCTCAAACATCATTGCCAGACGTCACTTAGAAGGAGGGGTGAGGTGGAATTACTGGGCCATTGCTGTATTAGAACCTATGAGGGAGGGGCCTAGGAGCCTGGATTTATATTTGGGACTTTGAGAACCACGATTCCATGGCATAAAATGACAAGCTCTTCTCCTTTGTCACTGTGTTTTGTAGTGTTTGTGGCTTAAAAAAGACAAGTAAGCAGAGACTTCTTTTGCTGTCAGAAAAAAGCAATAAAGAGAAGGAACATGAAAAAGAGCAACCTTTTCCAACTAACTGTAGCTACGGTTCACAGCTGGTTCAGCCATGTCGGAAAGTAGGGCCTTCTGGGAAAATGAACCTTTCAGCCGGTTACTCCACGCACCGGCCAAACTCAGCCCCAGGTGCTGCCTCCTGCCTCGATCAGTGTGGCTTTCCCCAAGGCCTCCCCATTCTGGGGGTCAGATTCAATCCATGGAGGCCTGAAGGGGATCCCAGTGCTGAGCACATCCCTCCACAGGTCCTCCCTGCCCCCCTGAAGTTTGTTTTCTGGAGAACAAGAGGTGCAAATGGGAGGGCAGTGAAGACCAGAGAGGCAGTGGTGAGTGGGAGCCGGCAATCTTCCTGCATCTACGGTGGGCGGTGGCTACAGCTGTCATTAAAAACTCCAAAACCCCCTTTCCTTTCATTTCTGCCCCTTTTCTCCAAGCCGAGAGGCGCAGGAGCAGTTAGCTGGGCCCGCAAACATCAGACAAGCAGTTCCCATGGCAACTCCAAACTTCCTCCCCAGCCCTGTATTCATTCTATCTCCAAGGCCACTTTTCAGCCTCAATGAGGGTTTTGAGAGCCACCCACACAACAAGCCTAGAATCCAACCTCCCCTCCCCCCTACATGCTGGGCTGAAAGGAATGGGGGAGGGCAGGAGCTTTTTGGCAGAAAAACTTGTCATGGGATCCACGAGAGATTATAAAAGTAATGAGAGTTGCCTTTACAACAAGTTCGAACTAGGAAGAATTTACCCGGTGGAGGGATTTCAAGCGTGAAAACAGGAAAGTGCAAGGGAGGGGGGAAGAACAAAGCCCGGTTTCAGAAAGCTGGCTGTCGACCCGGCCGAAATTAGGCAGTTAATCTGGTCTCAGCTGCAAGAAGGGCCTGGGATGCCCCACTCCCAGTGCATTTTAATTCACTTGTAGCCAGACAAGAGATGGACAGTGGATCTAGGGATGGGGAGAGGGATGTGAGTGGGGGTGAGTGTGTGTGTACAGAGGAACCTGGGCAGACCATCGCCTGTCAAGCCAAGCAAAGTTCCATGATTCCTGGCTGTGGGGTCGCCAGACGTAGCAAACAAAAAATATAGCATGCCCAGTTAAATTTGAACTTCAGATAAGCAATGAATGATTTTCTAGACTCTAAAGTATTATTGGTTGTGCGTCTGAGAGTCAAATCTAACTGGGTACCCTGTATTTACCTGGCAACCCTACTTGGCAGGGAGGGCTGGAGGCTCTGTCTGTGCCACAGAGACAGGCTTCCCTCCCTGCCAGGAACCTGGCCTGAGCTCCAGGTAGGATGCCGGTAGCCAACTGCAGGTGGACCTTCACCACAGCCCTGCACAGCCCACCAGGCATGGCCAAGCATGCGTGACCCCCCGAGGGGACCCTTCCAGCCCAGGGGGTCAGAGCCTGGGCTCTGGTGTCAGCACAGACACCACTCCTGGCTCCAGGCTGGGTGACCTGGTGACCTCCAACCCCCCCTTTCCTCACTAGGGGGCAGACATCCTTTTGAGGAGAGAAGGAGACACAACATGGCGGGAAGCCCTTCACACAGTACCTGCCCCGGAGTCTGGGCTCCAAGGCGGGAGCTGTTTTCTCAATCACTCACTGAAGAGCATTAAAGATTTTCATCCAAGTGAGAAAAGTGAGGTCAGAGACTACAGTCAGTGCAATCTCGGCAGTGAAGAGCAAGCACGCACGACCACGCACAACCTCTGCACAGCAGAGTAAAAGGAGACATCCCCGTGTCACCAGTGCCTGCTTCCGGTGAGTGGGATTCCAAGTGAAAGAACGTCCCTCTCTTTATTCTCGACTTCCCAAAATATTCATGGTGAGCCAGTATTATTCTAATATTAAGTTATTTTAAAGTAATTTGAGATGACAATTTTTCTAAAAGCGGAGTAGTACTTTTGGGGCATAAGTTGAGGCTACTGTATGAAGACACTGCCATCCTGGCTTTGTTTCTACGGTCCTGTCTTCCGTCGCTGCCGAAGGGGGATCTTGCCTCTTCACTGAATCCTCTCCCCTCAGTCCTACTCCTTCTCTTCCCTGTGAGACAGCCAGAGCAGGCAGCCCTGGGTTTGAATCTCAGCCCCACCCCCGATGGGCTGTGTGACCCCGTAGGCAAGTCGGGTGACCTTCTGAGCCTCGGTTTCCTCATGTTTAAATAAAACAGTGGTCAGTACATATTGGATGATTAAATGAACGACGTTCATGAGATGTACAGCATTTGGCAGGGAGAGCGGCAATAACAAGCGACCAACAAGCATTTGCCGTGGTAACTACTGTTCTCAGAAGGTGTGCAGGCTTTGGCATCCATGGACCCAAGTTTGAATGTGTTTTCTACCCTTTAGGGCAGTGATGGTGAACCGTTTGAGCTCGGCGTGTCAGCATTTTGTAAAACCCTAACTTAACTCTGGTGCCGTGTCACATATAGAAATTTTTGATCTTTGCAACCATAGTAAAACAAAGACTTATATTTTTGATATTTATTTTATATATTTAAATGCCATTTAACAAAGAAAAATCAACCAAAAAAATGAGTTCGCGTGTCACCTCTGACACGTGTGTCATAGGTTCGCCGTCACTGCTTTAGGGGGATAGAAAAGGTTCCTTAGCAGGGCCATGGGCCAGCAAGCTGCTTGTCCCCTCTGAGCCCCCGTCTCCTCACTCATTAAATGGGGGTGACAATCAGCGGTGACTCTGTAGGGCTGTGGAGGGGGCCAGCGGCCCAGCGCCCAGCACCGAGTAGGTGGCCCAGCCACAGGCCTCTGCTGCCCTCCTGGCTGCGTCGCTGTGTGTAGTACAGGTACCAGGCCAACACGTGTGGCCGGAACGACTCTAATAGGTCTGCTAGTTTGGCTGCGAGTGAAACATGCTACCTTTGGAGCAGCGGTTCTCAACCTGTGGGTCGCGACCCCTGAAAATACATCCTGCATATCAGATATTTACATTACGATTCATAACAGTAGCAAAATTACAGTTATGAAGTAGCAACGAAAATAACTTTATGGTTGGGGGTCACCACAACATGAGGAACTGTATGAAAGGGTCGCGGCATCAGGAAGGTTGAGAACCACTGTAAGGCTCTTGCTGCAGTTAGAGGGAACACAGCGTCTGGGACTGGAGCTGCGCCCTCCTCATCTCTGTGAGGAGCTAGGAACTGGGCCGGGACACTTGGGGAGAGCGCTCGGTGGGGGAATCGCCGGAGCTGGGATTTGAAATCAGATTCTTCTAATTAGAGAGCACCATCCCTTCTGCCTGCCTGGCGCCGCCAGATTTAAGACCCTCCCCCGGAAGGCGCCGCCAGCCCCGAAGGCTCGGCCAGCGCTCGCTTTTGGACTTGGAGAGCCTCGTCCCCGGGCTCCGGAGCTGTGGCTGCGCGGCGGGAGCCAGTCCCGGTGGGAAAGGCAATCGGTCCCAGAGCGACGGCGCCAGGGGCTAGCATCGCAGCGGGAAACCCTGGCCCCTCGCTGCCTCCCGCGATCTGCAGGCGGGACCGCTGGGTGGGGCGCTCCTCGCCCGCCGCAGAGGGTCGCTCCCCGGGCGCCCAAGGCCCCCGAGGCTTCCTAATCGCGCACCCCCAACCGGCACGGACTGATCTTCACCTTCCCCGAGCGTCACTTTCTAGCACAAAGTCCAGAAGGAAACGTTCCAAACGCTGAGTTCGGACCTTCAGCGTTTCCTTCCCTCTACATTCCCGTTTTCCGAATTATCTGTAAATTGACCACATATGACGCTGGCTTCGTTTTCCTAAATGAAAACATCTCTCATTGTCCTGAGCGGTAAAGTAATAGGTTTCCTTCAAATAAAAGGACAAATAGAAGAAAACGCATGTATTCAGCTCCCACCCTCCAAACGACCGCCGTCGCGTTTCCTGACGCATCTTTTCCTCCTGAAATGACGCGTATAGAAAACGGGTTCCTCGCCGTCCAGTAACTTGCTCTCCCCCCTCCTGCCCTCCCCCGCTAACCTAATATCCCCTGGACCTCCGTCCGTCCCGCGCTCCTTCCGGCCCCGGCGCCCGCGCCCCCGCGCCCCGCGCCCCCGCGAGTCTCTGCGTAAGGGACCGACCTGCCCAGAGAGGAACCGCGAGGACGTCTGTGGTCAGGACCTGAGTGCGAGCGAGCGACCTAGTGTGTGCACGCGCCCACACATAGCAAAACAAATCCCCAGAGGGAAGGATGTAGGAAGGAAAGAAGGAAGGGAGAAAGAAAAGTAATTAAACATAATGAAAGGGAGGGAAGGAAAGGGAAGGAGGGAAGCAGAGCACGGAAGGACCGAACGGTGCGCCCACCCCGCCCTCTTCGCGCTCCTCCGAGACGGAGGCGGGGAGGGGGCCTTGCTCGCACTTACCCGACCTGAGCAGCACCGCCCGGTAGAGCCCGGTGGCCTCGGCGGGCACCCGTGCCCGCTCGCCCAGCCTCTGCGCCATGCGCCCGCGCGCCCGACAGCGGAGCCGGCACTGCGGGCGGGGAGCGCTCGGTGCAGCGCAGTCCCGAGCCGGCAAGTCTCTGCTGCGGAGGCCAAAACCCCGCCGCGGGTCAGGTTACCGCGGCGCTGCGGCCGCCGGGCGCGGAGGCGCCGCGGGGGAGGGACCGGGAGCCAGGGCAAGGGTAGGCATACCCCGCCTGCAGCCGGCAGGGCGCGGCGGGTAAGCGTCTGGTCTGAGGACCCCTGGGCCCGCGGTCCCAGGTCCAAGGCGAGAACCGGGTGTCCTGATTCCCAGGTGGTCTCCCACCTCCTCCACCTCTTCCACCTCCTTCCCCTGGCCGCTGGCCTCGCTCAGTGCTCGAACAAGCAGGTGTGGGGTTCTGAGGTGCCATCCTTGGGATCGGAACCCAGCGCCACCAATTCATAGCTGTGTGACCCCACGATTCAATTACCTAATCTCTCAAAGTCTCCATTTTCTTATCTGTAAAATGGGTACTTAATCTCACAGGGTTGTGAGGGTAACTGATATATCTTAGAACAGTGGCTAGCACGGAACGAACACTATATACTGGGGTGGGTGGCACTGAGAAGCAGGGGACTTCACCAGGGAAGAGGGCTGTGGTGGGAAACCTGTGGACTGCGCAAGATTGATTTCTCTGGCTTTGTGGAATCTTTAACAGCAGAGATGGGAGGACCAACCAAAAGAATCTAAAAGTGAGGAGGCAGTCGTGACCGGTTTGGCTCAGTGGATAGAGCGCTGGCCTGTGGACTGAAGGGCCCCAGGTTCGATTCCAGTCAAGGGCCATGTACATTGGTTGCGGGCACATCAGGCGGCTGATCAATGTTTCTCTCTCATCGATGTTTCTAACTCTCTATCCCTCTCTCTTCCTCTCTGAAAAAATCAATAAAAAAAATTTATTTTAAAACAAATAAAAGTGAAGAGGCAAAGTCAACCAGGCGTGTTTGGAAGAGACTGTATAAGAAACTGACAGTGTTGCTTATCTACTGTGTTGGGTGCTGTGCTCTCTTCCAAAACAAAAAGCAAACGTTTACTGTGTGCTTTACGTCCTATTTTGTTTCATCTTCACAGCCCTATGAATTAGCATCTGTTAGCCTTCCAGTTTTGCAGATGAGCAAACTGAGGCTCACTGAGGTTAAACAATTTCTCTGCCATCACAGAGTGTGGAGCTGGGATACAAACTCAAGTGGTCTGACCCCAGACATGGGCTGCTCTGTTCTCTCATGGACTCTTTACAAAAGCGCTGAAGGGCAGGTGTTGTAGATGAGATCATTGAGACGCAGGGGGTGAGGTGACTGGCTCCTGCTCATACAGCCAGATGGAGGACCAAGACCCAATCCAGTCTCCACCCACACACTAGTGCCCCCCAAACCTACAGACCCCCTGGAGCTGTCCAGGGTACTGGATGGCATCTGTGAAGGCTGCGCCTGCGTGGGCCAGGGGATCCTGAGCTGGCTGTTGGGGCCTCTGCCACACAGTATCACCTCCATCTGCCTCTGAGTCCTCTCCAGCCTTGGAGCCTGCCAGGCCATCTGCCAGCAAAGCCCTCTCTGGCGGGCCCTTGGCCACTGCCCAGTCCCAGCTTCTGCTCTGATTCAGAGATCCCTGTACTTCTCTGATCCTCAGTCAGCACCCTGGGTCCCAGGGACCAAGGGACACACTTGGATCTTCAGGGACTTCACTGATTGGCCAGACTGACCATGCCTGTCATCAACAACCAGCCGCCATGCGTGCCAGGCACCATGCCAGACATTTCGCATTCTCTATCTCATATCCATTCTTCAGAGGATGAAGTTGCACTCAGTTTACCATTCATCTCATTTTATCCACTCTTTGGTAACGTATGGTTATGGCCCTTTTAGAAATGAGGAAATAGGCTCAAGTGAGTTGCCCAAGATCCCATAACTAGTTAGTTGTGGAACTGGAATTTGAACCCAGACGGCACCAACGCTTTGGCTGCAGGGGGAAACCAAGCTGGGATTGAACAAGGTGGGGGTCCAGGAAAGTTGTGGCTAAGGAATGTGCGTTGACAGCATTCCCAGAGGATTAACTGGGTTGGATTCATGCCCCCCCCCCCCCCCCGGGATCCTAGGTGGATCTGACTTACCTGAGCCCTTTAGTCTCTGCTTCTCATTTTCACTATGAAATATGGCTTGGGGAGAGTATTCTTTCTGTGAACAGAAAGCAAGTAGGCGGAGGTGAGCCCCTCTGTTCCTTGGCAGGGGAGGAGTGAGGAAATAGTCGATGTCCCTGAGTCTTTTGACTACAGAAAGGACTGGTCAGGGTCAAGATCCTCCTACTGTCCACTCATACTATTCAGAGAAACACATTACTATGTCCTCAGAGTGCACATGTGTGTGTGTTCGGGGGCATTTATGAGACTCATGCCCTTTTTAAAAAATAGATTACTTTTTAGAACAGTTTTAGATTTAGAGAAAAATTGAGAAGATTATACAGAGAATTTCTTATACCTCACACCCAGTTTCTCTATTATTAATATTTTACATGTATGTAGTTGTACATGTATGTAGTAGGGCACTTGGGTACAATTAACGTACTAATTTTGATATATTATTAATAATTAAAACCATGTCTCCTTATGCATCTCTCGGCTCTGACAGTTTCTCAGACTCTGGTTTTGATGGCCTTGACAATTTTGAAGAGTACTGAGAGTCATGTCTTCTTTATGTTGGGACCTTATCCACACAGTTCCTTCTTCCTGGCCTGCCTTCTCCCCACCTTCCTGGCTAACTCCTTTTCCTTCAAGGGTCAGCTCAGAAGGCTTCAGGGTTTGCTTTTCAAGGTCAGTTCTTGGGCGCCTTCTTTTCTCCCTCTACACCCATGACTTTAAAAAGAGCTCTAAGCCAAAGATCCCCAAACGTGTATTTCCAACCCAGACTTTCACTGTGAGCTTAAACGCTGTCCAACAGGCTACCTGACATCTCCACTTGAGAGTCTAATAGGCCCAACACGTAGTGGCCCAAAGAGAACACTTGATCACTCGAGCCCCAGCCTGTTCATCCCCTGGACCTCCAGCTTAGCAAGTGGCTCTTGGCCCTGTCACTCAGGAGCTGGGGGGTCTGCCTTGCCCTGTTTTTCTGAAACCCACAGTCCTCCGGTCACCGAGGCCTGGTGGGATCACCTGGGATCTCTTCAATCCATCCACTCCTCCCGATGCCTCCACCCTGGCCAAGGCCCCCCCCCCCCCCTGCCCCCCAGGCCCCGGCCCCGGCCCCCATCGTACGCCTGGATGCCTGCAGTAGCTTGCTCTCCTTCAGGTCATGGTCCACATAAACTTCAGAGCAAGCTTTTAAAATGTAACTCAAACCCTGACCCTGTACTATTCAAAGCCCTTCAGTGCCTTCCTTTTGCACTTGGAACCAGACTCGCATGCCTTCCCCTGGCCTTCAAGGCCCCTGCAACCTAGACCCTCCCTGCCAGCCTCTCAAATCTCATCCATTTGTTTCTTCAAATGTTCAAGGGCTCAGGATGCTTCAGTGAAGAAAACAAAGGTCCCTGACCTTGTGGAGCTGACATTCTAGTGGGGGAGAGAGACAGTAATGAATAAGTGAAGTGGATAGTATGTTAGAAGGTGACGTATTGTGGAGCAAAGGAAAATTAGAGGCGGGGGTGGGGGAGTCAGTGGTAAGCAAGGGCCAGTGTGGGACAATAAATGGCTGCTCAGAGTCCCGCTGAAAAGGTGAGAGGTGAGCACTAACCTCGGAGGAAGTGGGGGGAGTTGGCCAAACAGATTATCTTGGGGAGGGTGCACAGACAGAGGGAACAGCTAGAGCGAGAGCCCTGAGGCTGGAGCATGGAACAGCAAGGTGGCCAAGGTGGCTGGAGTGGAGGGGACACAGGGGCAGCCATCTGAGGGAAGGTCAGCGAGGAAATGGGGCTCCTTTCCCCCACCTCCATACTCCAGTCCCAAGAACTACTGGGGCCCAGCTGGCATGACTCAGTGGTTGAGTGTCAACCTATGAACCAGGAGGTCATGATTCTATTCCCAGTCAGGGCACATGCCCAGGTTGCAGGCTCAGTCCCCAGTGTGGGGTGTGCAGGAGGCAGCCGATCAATGACTCTCTCTCATGATTGATGTTTCTATTTCTCCCTCCCTCTCCCTTCTCTGAAACCAATAAAAATATATTTTTTTAAAAAAGGACTATTGGGTTCCCTGAAAGCCATGCTGCCTCTCACTCCTGCTTATACACAGTGGTTTCTCTACTCAGGAGGCACTCAGCAGCTCGGCCTGCTACTCCTTACCCTGTAGGCTGGGCTGCAATGCCACTTCCTCAAGGAGGTCCCCTTGATCAGGTGCTCCCGAAGCACCCCGGACTTCCCTGATATTCATATTCACCACCGAATTATGATGGTCTGAGCCCCAGCTCCTCAGCTAGACTGTTCTTGCCTGTTTGTAACTGTCTCCCAAGGGCCTAGTCTAGAGCTGGGCTTGGACTGGATGCCCAATAACAATGTACTGAAAGAATGAATACAATGAGCGAATGAATGAACGCACTCACTCGGGGAGCTCTGGGCTATGTAGGCAAAGAGGCCGCCTGCTGCCTCCCCAGGGAATGCTCAGGGTGGGTGGAAGGGCCTGGGGTCCTGATGTTTTCCCGGGGTGCTCCCACTTTGAGCTCTGCTACGGAGGAGGCCATGGAAGAGGGAGGGTGTTTTCTGGGCTTTGGCCAAGCCTCTTTTGTGTTTTTTAACAAAGGGATTGAGAGGACCAGTAACCTCATCTGTGAAAGCAAATTCCAGGACATAGAAAAAGGACCTGCTTCAGAGGGCTCTGAGGTGCTCCGGGTTCTTCTCATGTCTCCCCACACAGACCTAGGGAGTGGGGCTGGGTCCCTAGGGCAGCATTAGCATCACAAAGCCAGGACTGCAGAAGGAGCAGCTCCCAGAACAACTGTGCCTTGCATGACCGCACCCCGCACCCCCCCAACCCCCCCCCCCCCCCCCGGTTGCATGAAAGACTCATTGGGAAATCAGGTCAACCTATGTCCAGTAAGATCTCAGTGACCAGAGGCCTCTGTCCCTTTAATGACTGGAGCTTGGTGAGGAGAAAATGCTCACTTGCACACAGCCCCCTGTGAAGGCGAAGCTAATTTGAAAAGCCACCTGGATCTTTGCTGACGTATTACAGGTAATTGATAGTCTTTTCTAAGGACTGTGCTGTGAAATACGGCCAATCATTTGTTCTCAGCGTTTAGGGATTGGAAGATGCTGGCTTAGTTATAATTTTGGTCTGTGAGAGGTAGCACACACAATACAATACCAGAGGAGATGCTATTGTATATTGTACAATGGACCCAACTATGTCTGCACACAACCCAATGTTGGCTGAGGCCAAAGACATTTGCATTTCTCCTGTCCTTCCTGTGGCCACCGCCTGCTTCCTTTTCATGCCCCGATTGTTGAGGAAACGTTCTCGGGGTTGGACCTCGGTGATCTTCCATGAGTCTATCCCCTCCTCTTCTTCACTTTGCTTCTGGAGGCTGATGCCTCTATTTGAGACGCGTCAAAGAGACCACGGACCCATCACACATCCTCCTTAGTCTTCCCTACAAGATGCGTGCACCAAGGAACACATATGGGACCTGGCTTTGTGTGTAAACGTTTAACAACTGAGGTATAGCACACATCCATAAAGTGTACTCATTCCAAGTACGCAGCTCTGTGAAGTGAGCCATATGTGTTTACCCACACAACCGCTCCAAGGTCCAGACACAAAGCATTCCCAGCACCCCAGGGGGCTCCCTGTGCCCCTGCTCAGGCACTGCCCACCTTCTCCCAGAGTAAGCGGTATTCTGCCTCCCATCATCATAGACCCACCTCTGTGAAGTTCTAAGTTCTAGAACTTCATATAAGTGGAATCATTAAACTTATTCTTTGGAGTCTGCTTTCACTCAACAGCATGTTGGAGATTCATCCATGTTGTTGCCTGTATCAGCAGCTCATTCTCTTTATTGATGAGTATGCCCCATCCCACGGTGTGGTTGTCTGTCTTCCTATGGATGGACATTTGGGTGGTTTCCAGTTGAGGCTCTGACTAATAACGCGACGCTGAGCATCGTTCTAGGAGTTTTTGGGTAAACAGTGTGGTTTCCGTTGGGCGAACACACAGCCGTGGAATTGCTGGGTCATAAGGTCGGTGAATGTTCAGCTATGGTAGATACTGTCAACAGTGATTGTATCAGTTTACGTGTTGTGCTTTTGATATCTTCACAACATAGATTTCTTTTTTTGAAACATTGAGGTCACTTCTGTGCACAATGCCTTGGATTGGTGGTGAAGACGCAGGAGGTATTAGCAAAGTTACAGCTTATGAACTTAGATGGGCCCGAGTTCTGACTTCGGAAGAGATGAGGTGGGAATCTGAGAGTGTTTGTCCTTGTAACCTGGAGTGAATCAGAGGGAGGAGTGTCTCGGGTGTCTTTTTCGCCCCCCAGTAAATTGTAAACACTGTGAGAACAGGGACAGTGACTTATTCAGGGGTGTCTTCAATGTGTAGCATAGTTGCTGGCACATAGGTGCCTAGTCAAGGAAAACCAACTTAATAATTATAGCAAACGTCTATTGAGCATGTCCTATGGCTGAGCATTGTGGTGAGATTTACCCCTAGGGTCTCACTAAAGCCTCATAACGGTCCTTTGAGATTAGGGAGGAGTGAGGTTCCTGAATCAGAGATGAGGAAGGAAGCTGAGCCTGGGACAGGTTAACAGACGGCTGACACGCAGCAGCACTGCAACCAGGAGGCAGTCTGCCTCAGAGCCTCGCTCCAGGTAAATAGGTAAATCGCCCGCTCTCGCTCTGAAATCTAATACCCGCCCATTTTTCCTTTGTTCAACATGTCTTTTTTTTTTTTTTTAAATATATTTTATTGATTTTTTACAGAGAGGAAGGGAGAGAGATAGAGAGTTAGAAACATCAACCAGCTGCCTCCTGCACATCTCCCACTGGGGATATGCCCGCAACCAAGGTACATGCCCTTGACCGGAATTGAACCCGGGACCCTTCAGTCCGCAGGCCGACGCTCTATCCACTGAGCCAAACCGGTTTCGGCAGTTCAACATGTCTTATACACCCAGTGTTGCCTCCCTGTCTCTGGGAATCTTTATGGATTTATCATGTCCATGTGAATTCCCATGCGCATGTATTAAATTTTTATTTTCTCCTGATAATCTGTCTCTGTTAATTTGCTTTTTAGCCCAGCCAGAAGAACTTAGAACAGTGATGGCGAACCTTTTGAGCTCTGCGTGTCAGCATATTGAAAAACCCTAACTTAACTCTGGTGCCGTGTCACATATAGAAATTTTTTGATATTTGAAACCATAGTAAAACAAAGACTTATATTTTTGATATTTATTTTATATATTTAAATGCCATTTAACAAAGAAAAATCAACCAAAAAAATGAGTTCGTGTGTCACCTCTGACACGCGTGTCATAGGTTCGCCATCACTGACTTAGAAGGTGGGAAGAAAAGTATTAATAAAAAAATATCCCATTCACAATGTGTGTGTGTGCACGCATGCATGTGTGTGCATGAGTGTGTGGGTAGTGGCAAGGGGCTGCACCCCATTTCACAGAAAAGGGCTCTGAGGTTAAGGAACTCCTCTCTGTGGAGTCAGCTGGGCCAGCCTCCCCGCCAAGCTAACTCTTAAAGCCAGAATGTTTTTCACATGGACCCATGACTGCTGCCACCTCCTCCTGTTCCCGTTCCTGAGCCCAGTGCCGCCGGGTGTCACAGGGCTGCCCTTCAGCCCCTGCCTCAGCTCCCCATTCTCACAAAGCCACCGTGTTGTGTGAGGGACAACTGCGGCCTCCCTCTCTTTTATCTGGGGGACAGAGAGACCCAAACCCTGAACTCGTTCCTTTAAAGTATGGGGCACTGTATGGAGCAGGCGCCAGCCCCTGCGACTTGCTCCTTTCTGGGGTGCGCCTGCATCGCCCTGGGGTTGCGTTCTCAGCGGAGGTGCGGTAATGAGCGCACCGTCCCCATCAGAGGAAGCCGCCTGATCCCGGTCTCAGGGTCTCTTACTGTGTCATTCGTGCCAGCCCCCTGGGACTCACCCCCAAAGGAAACAGAAGGCGCCTCCCTCACCTCGCCTGGATTTGGTGGGTGGGCTGTTTAATTCTCCTTAAAAGCTTGTAAAATAGTCCGCACAAGTAATATATAAACCCACTGCTGCTTTCAACATTTGGAACAACCCAAATGCATGTAAATTTATTTTTTATTTTTTATTCTCTTGTCTTATTTTCGCATGTGAATTTAAAAGTGGCCTTTCTCCTCACTGTACGCGCCCCCCCCCCCAACACCCCTTCCCTAGTGTAGTCACTGTCTGGTGCTGTGTGTGTACGTGGTCACTTTTTTGCAGCGTGCTCTTTAAACGCTGCAGTATGTCTTGTAGCTATTTCTGTGTCAACACATGGAATCCACTTCACTGTGATCAGCAGCGTGTAATCCCACAGGAAGCTCCAGTGTCCCTGTGCTTGCCTCTCTGCGTGGATGTGAGTGCTTCTCTCGGGCAGACACTGTGAAGTGGAAACGCTAGGCATGTATATAAATTCTAGTAGATGCAACCAAATTCCTTCCAGAATGGCTCTATCACTTCACATGCCCTCCATCAGCATCTGAGGTTACTGGACTGTCTACACTCACTCACCCTTGGTGTCATGCATCTTTACATTTGTCTACCAGAAATGAATCTATGGAATTAGAAGTCAGGATTAGCTTTTTTTTTGCGGGGTTGGGGGGGGGGGTGGGCAGTGGCTAGTGGATGGGAAGGGCACAAGGAGGCTTTGGGGTAGTGTTAATGTTCTGTTTCTTAATCTGAGTAGTGGTTACACTGATATTTTCAGTTTCTCAAAACTCATTGAGTGGTACACCTGTGATAGGTGCACTTTTCTATATGTATGTTATTCTTCAATAAAAAGTTCAAACTATTTCCTCCCTCCCCCAATCTGATGAGCGACCAAATAGCATCCCATGGTCATTTTATTTTGGAGGTTGAGCCTTTTTCTGTTGGTACACTGGCCTCCTGGGTTCCTTCCTGAATATTTTACTCCTGGGTGTTGGGAGAGCTCTTCACCTGGCAGAGGAACCCCCTTTTCAGGAGGGGAGCAGGGCTGGACCCTCTGCGCACTGACTAGATGCTCGTACGTTCACAGCGGCCTTTCAGGGTAGGTGCCATTTACCCCTTTTTACAGAGAAGGAGGCGGGCTCAGAGTGGAGAGGTGACCTGCCCAAGGTCATGAAATTGCCTGCCTGCAGAGTCCTACCCTCCTCGCTACCCTGTAAGTGGCTCACGTGACAGGCATTGGGCTAACCGTGCCAACGGCATGATCTCCAGGAATCCTTGCAACTGCCCAGTGAGGGAGCTAAACTGTGATCGCATTGTATAGATAAGAACACGGATGCTCGGAAAGGTTACATAACTTGCTCAGCTCACCCCATGAGTGGAAGAGCAAGGTTGGGGCCTTCTGCTGGCTCTAACGCTGTGACGGGGCAGTGCTATCCAACAGCATGTCCTGCGGTGATGGAAATCTCCGATGTTTGTGCTGACAATTCAGTAGTCACTAGCCCCCGGAGAATGTTTAGCACTTGAAATGCAGAGCTAGTGAACCAAAGTGTTAGTCTTACTTAATTCTAATTAATTTAAGTTGCTTGTATTGGAGAGGGCAACTCTAAGGGGTCAGGTCAGGCGGAGCAGCGCTGCGGGCACAGATGACTGAGCTGCTGCCCTCGTGGGAAACCACCCAGCCCACCAGGAGGGACCCACGGGGGAGGTCCTGGCAAAGCGCCCACACAGTCAGCTCTCACTTTGGGCACCAGAACCACGCCCGTGGGAAGAGCCAGGGCTTCGTGCTCACACGTGGCCTCAGCAAGTCTCTTAACCCGTTTCCTCAGGTATAAAATGCTTTTAAAGATGAAATGGGAGAATACACAGACTTGGCATTCAATAAGCTGCTTAGTGGTCATACTCTTACCACAATTGCTTTGATGGAGTACGGGCTCACTTTTAAGCGTTTACGTTTTTTCATTATATAATGGTAAAGCATATTTATGGTAATAATTTAAACAATGCCGATGGGTATAAAGCAGTGGCTCTCAACCTTCTGGCCCTTTAGATACAGTTCTTCATGCTGTGACCCAACCATAAAATTATTTTCGTTGCTACTTCATCACTGTCATGTTGCTACTGTTATGAATCGTCATGTAAATATCTGATATGCAGGATGGTCTCAGGCAACCCCTGTGAAAGGGTCGTTCGACCGCCAAAGGGGTCGTGACCCACAGGTTGAGAACCGCTGGTATAAAGCCTGACCTAAAACTCTCTAAATACTTTACCCCCTCCCAGATGAAACCATTGTAAGTAGTTTCCTATGCCCTCATCCAGGATATGTCTCCGCTTCCACAAACACCTAGAACAATTCCAATCGACCCTTTTGAAAGGCACAAAAGAGACCCCACTCGGTGCATTATTCTTCAACGTGCTCCTGTCACTTTAAGAAATCTCGAGGGCATTTTCCCACACGTGCAGGTTCAGATCTACCGCGGTGTCTTCCTGTTTGCACAGGGCTTCCCGGCGAAGGCCATTCATGACTAATTTTGCAGGTCCTTCCTGCTGGACCTGTAGGTTGTTAACCACTTATTTTGCTATTGCGAGTGATGTTTCAAGGAGCACTTTACACACGCCCTTCTGTTCGTGGGCAAGAGCACTCACCCAGACGGGCTGTTTTTGCCAGGAGAGCCCCTGGGGCAGTGGCTGGGGTATTTTAAACCGTAATAGATCCTTGCACGTGTTCAGTGTCACTGAAAACCTCTCAGGAGCACTGAACTTTAAAGGAGTGTTCTAGGGTGTTCTTCTGAAGACTCCTTAAGTCATGCTGGCAGTCACCCCTGGAAGGTATTTGTTGGGTGGGTGTGGAGTTCTGGAGAAAGCCGATTTTTTCTTTCAGCAGCTCTGGTTTCTAAAGTCTCTGTGGGGTAGGGATGTGGACAGGGCCAGGAGAGGGGACTTAGCCAGGGGGCATCTGCAGGTCACGGAACCGATCCCCACTAACCCCAGCTCTGGCTGGCTGCTGGGGTCCGAGGGCCAACACTGTCCTCCCTGGGAGGCCGACCCAGTAGGAAGCAGGGCTTTGCTGCTTGTGAAATAGCACCCCAGGGAGCCACAGCCTGGGGCTCTGGAGGGGGGTGGGGAGGGAGGAGACACCCAGAGGGCCTCGCCAAGGACTGGACAATGGCGGGTCCCAGGAGGTGAAATCCAAACGGCCCACAAACGTAAGAAAAGATGCTTGGCCTCCCCAGAAACCAAAGAAAGGCACACTCGGGCAACAATGGAGTATTATTTTTCACCTATCAGATGGGCAAAGATTAAAACAAAATGGTACCTCGTGCTGGAGTGCTGATGCCCAGTGTGGGTAAGTGGACACACAGGGGCACGCGTGGAGGGAGGGCCGCTAGCAGGAAACTCAGCTTTCTCATGTCGCTGCTATCCCACCTCTAGAAATGGCTTAGAGGAAATAACTGAACAAGTGCACAAGGATATGTGGACAACGATGTGCATGATCCGGCATTGTGCATCACAGCAAAAAGACTGGCCGCAAGGCAAATGTCCAGAGGTAGCGAACTGGTTAAATAAGCTGTGTTATCGCCAAAAAATATAGCAATCTATGGCTAAAATTGATGCTGTAGACTTGTGTTTACTAACATGGAAGATGCCCACAGAAGTGGGGAAAAACAGGTTGTAGAATAGTATTTGTGGTTCTATTTTTTGGAAACAAAATTGGTTACATGTATTATTACATATGTAGTCTTTTGCTCTAGATTTATAAACAATATATATGTTTGCATGCAGATATATGTGTATATGTGTGTCTATAGATGTATATAATGTGAATTTATGTAGTAAATGTTTGGAAGGACATGAATGAAAATCTCAGTGATTATATTTAAATGGTGGGAAATTTTTTCATTCATTTAGTCATTAATTCATTTTTGTAGTTCTTTAAGTGTCCTGAGGGTTTTTCTTTTTGGCAATGAACCTGCATTGCTATCATAATAGGAAAAGTAATGTGTTAATATTTTAGTTTAGAAAGCGGATGCCGCTGTCTCAGCTGTAGTAGACAGTCTAAATGCAAGACTGTCCCAGCTCTTGTCTGCTTTAGAAGTCCCTCCGATCCCAGGACTGTGGTTACAATAGTGACGATGAAGAGAATGAGGAGGAGAATGAGGTCCATGCATTGAGCACATACTGCATCCAGGCCTTGGCTGGGACTTCATGCGATTCTTTCTTTGGATCCTCACAGTGGCCCCTCCATCTACTCTCTGTGTCACATTGGTATCTTGGCTGACAAGCTGTTCCAACTTGGGGTTTTGAAGAAGGGAGCCACAGAAAGCCTTTGCGTTTCTGCAGAGGCCCCTGAAGGTTGTTGGTAGAGCTGGTTGCTAGGAGACATTTCTCAAGAAAGGTTCCTTTGGAAAATGAGCTCAGGCTCTGCCCACAGACCCAGGTATTACTCCTGGGAGAGAGACATCCCAGCATGTGTTTCCTGCCAGGTGTTGGAAGTAGGTCTAACTCCTTCTCTGACTGTCTTTTCTGGGCCCCAGCTTGGAGCGCATCCTGGCTGGAAACGTTTCTGTGCGAGACAAACTCAGAACCCTGGGGACAAAGGGCCCTTTGGGATGACCTGCCCGCTCTCCCGGTCACATAAACGGGGAAACGGAAGCACAAGGAGTTGGGAGACTCACATAGTGAGTTAGTGGAGGGGTCCTGATCCGTCTTTCTCATTACTGCACAAGGCAGCCGCTGCCCCGAGTCCTGTATGGTGAGACAGCAGGAGCTCAGCGTGTGAGGACTGGCTGCATTTCCCTTTATTCATCTTTGGGTTTCAAAGCCTTTGTGGGGGACAAATGATTACTTTGCTCAAATGGAGATGAGCAGCTGACGTTTTTAGGCATCTACTATGTGCCAAACCGGGGGTTAGGGGCTTTAGCTTCGTCACCTGCTAAATCTGACCTCGGGACTATCTTGGGGTCAGTTTCTACTACCTTTTTTTTTTCTTGACTAAAGACCACATTTTGTTGTTTCTTTGTAGGTCTAGAAAATTTTGATCGTATACGATATGTGGTATGTGACGTATTGTAGAGACTCTGGAATCTGTTTTCTTCTTCTGAAGAGGATTACATTTTGTTTTTGCAGGCAGTACAATTACTGGCTGATCCCTTTGAAATCCCATGGGCTCAGTTTTATACTTCGTTAGGGAGGATTCATGCAAAGTTCAAGCTGTTTCCCAAGCCTACCTAACTTGGCAGGACTCACTTCCAAACTCTTCCCCCTAAAGATCTTGAAGGATTTGGCTTCAGGCTTTGTTAGGGCAGGTCCAGAGCAGCCCCTACAGTAGAGCGTGGTCCTCACTCCTCAGGCCTTTCTGGTTCAGCTCGATGCCTGGGATGAAGGTCTCTCCAATAACTCCCAGCACTGATTGACCTGTAGTGACTTCACTCCCAAGCTCCTAACAGCTGCTATCTGGTAAACCTTGGATAGTCTCACCCTATGCATATTGTAGCCCAGGCTTTGGACAAAGACTTTTGGGTCCTGGGACCCCACACAGACTTCTGGGGTCCCCCTTTCCCACAGATTCCTTCTGCTTTTATTGCCCCAGTGCCCCAAACTCTCATCTTTGCCTCCTAAGCTCAGAGGGACTGTCATGCTCTACTGGGTGTCCCTTGCCCTGTGCCACGCTGGTGAAATTATCCCAGGAGAGCCCAGGTGAGGAGGGGGCTTACCTATGAGCTTTCCTCCCCTCAGAATCACAGCACCTGTTCTACACGGTCTGCTCTCCACTGCCTGACAACAGTTGCCTATTATTTTGTAAAGTGTTGTTATTTTTGGTGGGAGGGCTGGTCTGGTACCTGGTCCTCATTCATGGCCAGAAGTCAAAGTCCAGCTCACACCTAGGTTTATTCTCTCTCTCTCTCTCTCTTCACTTGATTCTAACAATACATTATGGCAAAGGTGGTGGCTTGTCACTCTCATAATTATGGTAGTATCAGAGGCCCAGTGCATGAAATTCGTGCACTGGGGCGGGGGGCCCGCAGCCTCTTGCAGTCTGGGACGCCCTCGGGGATGTCTGACTGCTGTGGAGGTAGGAGAGGCTCCTGCCACCACTGCCGTGCTCGCCAGCTGTGATCCCAGCTTCTGGCTGAGGAGCGTTTCCCTTGTAGCTAATATGCAAATTGACCAAATGGCAGAACGACCGGTCGCTATAATGCGCACTGACCACCAGGGGCAGATGCTCAACATAGGAGCACACTGACCACCAGGGGGCAGCTCCTATGTTGAGCGTCTGCCCCCTGGTGGTCAGTGTGCATGATAGCGACCGGTTGTTCTGCCGTTTGGTCAATTTGCATATTAGCCTTTTATTATATAGGATTTGTTTTCATTTGTGTGTGTGTGTGTGTGTGTCTGTGTGTGTGTGTGTATGTGTGTGGCTGTCTTGCCAGCATGCACTAGCATGAGATTCTCCTTGCTGACTTGGTAAAGTGAGCAGCCATGCTGAGAGCCCATGTGGTCAGGAACTGAAGCACAAGTGTTGGGAATTGTTGGCAGCCTCTAGAACTGAGGCCAGGCTCCAACCAACACCCAGCAAACATCTGGGATCTTCTATCCCACAACCACAGGAAATGAATCCTGCTGCAAACTGATGGAGCTCAGAGCAGATTCTTCCCCAGTTGAGCCTCCAGATGAGGACACAGCCTGAGGACCAGCCCCTTGTGAGACACAGCTATGCCAGACCAGGACTCCAGCCCATGGAAATCGTGATAAAGTGTGTTGTTTGAAGCTGCTGGTAGCATGATAATTGTTACCACAGTAGAAAACCAGTGCAATGGGCTGTGGAGAGTGAGAGACCCGGCTTTGATTTCTGCCCTGCTTACCAGCATTGTGACCTTACGTGAGTCACATCACCTCTCTGAGCCCAGTTTTCTCATCTACAAACAGGTGTAGACTTGGGAGAATTGGAGCGAGTGATGGAAAGCACCTAGCATGTGGCCTGGAACAGAGTAGGTACTCAATAAATAGTAGCAGTTAAGAGTTATCATGATTTTAAATTTTCTTTATTTTTCTAAGTTTTTTTTTGACACCTATTATGGATTGCTTTGGTAAATAGAAAAAAAATAATTTTTCTTAAAATAATTAAGGGGAGAGTTGACTTATGTAAGAGCCCAGACCTAGTCAGCATTAGAGCCAGCTGACAGCCTGAGAATCCTTTCTCATACCTGAAGTAGCAGCAGCAGCAGCAGCAACAACAACCCAAAGAGCCAGGCCCTTAACTGTACCAAATCTGCAAGGTGATGCAATTATTCCCATTTTACAGATGAAGAAACTGAGGCTCAGAGAGGTTGAGTCACTTGCCCAAAGTCCCACAGCTGACAAGTGGCAGAGCTGGGATTTGCCTCCTACATCTGGAAGGAACCACTTAGTCCATGGCCTCCAAACCTGCCTGGATTCTCTCTCCCCAGACCCCCGAGGAGGTGGCCTGGGACACCTGGGTTTTCTGGAACGGGGCAAAGGCAAGGAAATCAGCAGCGAGGCCTGCCCCAGATCTCATTACACCAGGGGAGATCACATTTCCCCTGTTCCGGCACCGTGAGCAGGGCAGAGAAGTGGGCAGGCAGCCACTTCCCTGGTTATTCAAGTAGAAAATTACAGGTGCCCAAAATAGCCTGGGCATTCTTTTATTTATGAATAAGCAGCGTGTCTGTGGAGCTGGAGGGGGGTCACACGTATTTCTTTCCACTGGGCGCCTTCCTGGGATCTGCAGGGATCCCGCTCTCAGGGGATGGGGAGCTGGCAGGACTGGGAGGGCACGCTTTCGGGGCGTGGGTGTGGGAAAAGGAGAACCCAGGCCCCACCAGGCAGCTGCTGAAGGAGACTCCAGTCCTGAGGGCCCGCATTCCCTGGGGGTGCAGGGAGCGGGATGGCAGACCTGGGTCTGTCCTAGCCACCCCCTCCTTGTCGTAGGACCTTGGGCAGATGGCTTAACCCCTCTGGGCCTTCATTTCTGCTTCTGTAAAATGGGATGAGTTCTAAACTCACAGAAAAGTTTGTTTCCTTCAGAGTGTAAAATTAATACTTGTTCATTCCAGCAGTTCTTAACCTGTGGGTCGCGACCCCTTTGGCGGTCGAATGACCCTTTCACAGGGGTCGCCTAAGACCATCCTGCATATCAGATATTTACATTATGATTCATAACAGTACCAACATTACAGTTATGAAGTAGCAACGAAAATAATTTTATGGTTGGGTCGCAACATGAGGAACTGTATTTAAAGGGCCAGAAGGTTGAGAACCACTGTTTAAGAAAGTACAAAAAACCCCCACAACCCACAAAGATGACCATTACAGTCCCCATTGCCCCTCCCCAATTAGGTCATCAGGATTCACACTGGGCATATATCCTTCCAGTCTTCTTTCTGTGCATGCATAAAACAGACGGCTGGGAGAGCCCGATGCCTGAGCCACTGTGCTCTAAAAATGGAACCCTCACATAGAGTCGGTCAAGAAACCTGTATTGGGCACTTCCCTAGGCCCTGGGCCCCAGCACCTGCCACATCCACCTTCCTGTTTCCAGCCCTCTGGCGACAAACCGCAACTCCGAGTCCCCCCTCAAAGCCACCTGAGGGGTTGTGAGGAAGGAAAGGGGCTGGTTTAGCTCACGGACACTGGTCTCCCCAGAATGTGGAGTTGGCTGCTTTGTGCTGCCCTTGGCCTAGGCCAGTGGTCGGCAAACTGCGGTTTGCGAGCCACATGCGGCTCTTTGGCCCCTTGAGTGTGGCTCTTCCTAAGCCTTAGGAGTACCCTAATTAAGTTAATAACAGTGTACCTACCTATATAGTTTAAAAAATTTGGCTCTCAAAAGAAATTTCAATCTTTGTACTGTTGGTATTTGGCTCTGTTGACTAATGAGTTTGCCGACCACTGGCCTAGGCTGTTGCAGACACGGGCCCCAATGTGAAAGGAGGTGGCAGGGCAGAGGGGTCGTGCCCCAGAGTCCCTAACATACGCTCAATCCACTCTACTTCCCCCTCCCTGTCAGTATGAGGAACCAGCAGCTATTCACAGCGGCCCTGTCCTCGCAGAGAGGGTGCTGCTCTGAGCAGGGGGAGGTGTAGCAGGGCAGCTGCAGGACCAGCTGTGGGACCAGCCAGGCCCATGTGGCATCTGCCCACCTGGACGGCTCCTTCCCTCAGGCAGAGACTCTTGGTTTCTGCAGCTACAGGCAGGTCCCTGAGGGAAACTCAGCCCAGGGCCTTGACGACTTGATCGGGAGAAGCAGGGGCACTGCTGCTTCAGGGCTTGATCCTGGGCACTGATTCCTGGGTTCACCACTGACCTGCTGTGTGACCGTGGACAAGGCACCTAACCTCTCTGAGCTCAGTCTCCCAGCTGTGAAGTGGGGATCACAGGGGCACCGACTTCCTGCAGTTGTTGTGAGATGGTCCATGTAAATGACTCTGATGTGCCCAGCACATAATAGTTACTAATTAAGTGGGAAATTATTATTTCTTTGAAACGAGGTTGTTTGGAGCCCTGTGGTCTGAGTTGCCCAAGTGCTCTGTGTGAGAATGAAGAAAGGGAGGCACAGGCCACATCCTGCAGGTTGTGTCCTGTGCAGTGCAGGTTCTAGACCTGGGAAACCAGCTCCCGTAAAGAGCTGACTTGGCCATGCTCCCTCTTCCTGGAAAGTCTGCACAACCTCATGTGCACACAGCATTTTGTATCCAACTCCAAAGAAACCCACCCATGAGCCTAAACGTGGAATTTATCCCAAGGAAAGGACAAAGGATGCGCACCCAAATATATCTACTAGGATGCGAGAGAATAAGGAAAACACCCCAAGTACCCCCAAAATCGAGGATTGGCCAAGCAAATTGTGACCTGTCCAAATTAGTGGAAAACAATGCAACCACGAGAAAGGGAAAGGTACATGGTCTGTCGCGGAGTGTGGAGAGGAAGTCATTACGCAGCTCTAACAAGACAGGTGCTGAGGGGGCTGGCAGAGGTCTGCCAGGTCCACACCGCGTGTTAGCTGTGGTTTTATTGGCTGGAAGGCTGATGGGTGATTTTACTTCTCTTTCTTTTCTGATTTTTCTACAAAAATGTATTATATGAGCAATAAAGAATAAAAAGGTATTTAAAAAGGACAGGAGCAAAGTTTACTTTTTTAAATGAGAGAAATGGAGTATTGCAGAGAGTTTGGAAAATAAAGAGGAAAAAAACAAATCAGCTATCCTTCCTCTCATCCCTATTTCCCTCATCTCTAGTCTCACCCACCTTTCTGCACTGTGTGGGGTCAGGTTTGTTTTCACCGAGGCTGCAACTCTGTGTGACCCTCCACTCCCGCCCTTCGGCAGTGGGAGGAATTCAGGGATCTGTTTCTATGGCTCTACCTCCATTCCCTCGTTGCCTCTCTGGGCTTCAGTTATAGTCTCTTTGGGAGGACACATACTGCTGATGGCTGGCAGCTCCATATCACCAGTCACAACTGCCCCTGAATTCCAGCCCAAGCGAGCGGCTGACTCTTTGGCCAGATAAATAACAACAGAAATAGCAGCCTTTGGTTGAACTCTTACTGAGCGCCAAGTACCTATTGTGTTCAATAGGTTCTTTTATTAACCCATTTCCCAGATGAGGAAGCTGAGGCCAATAGAGGTCAAGGAGGTGGCCAAGGTGACAAAGTTAGTGAGTAGCGGAGCCAGTAATCAAACCATAGTTCTGACTTCACGGCCCAGCCTCCTAATACTATGCCAGAACTGACTCCAACTGCTGACCTCAGGCCTATCATACCAAGCTCCCTGGCCTGGTTCTGCAGCCCCATCAACCCCTGTTGTTCTCAATCCTACAGCATTCACACTTGCCCTGGCCCTGCCCAGAGTTGCCTGCAGTCCCCTGAGTGGTGGCAAGGCCTCTTTCCCTTCCACCTGGAATGCTGTCATCCTCCTCTTGGCCTGGCCCTCTCCTCCAGGGCTCTGCTCAGATGGCACCTCCTCTGGGAAATCTTCCCTTATGCCTAGGGTTGGGTGCCCTGGGGTCATTACCCCTCTGTGTGGGGTGAGCTTGGAGGAGGCCCTGCTCTCTGACCCTCCCCATCCCTGTGGAGGTGCTCAGCCTCCACAGCTGCCAAGTCCTTGCAAGCCCTGGGATGGTGGAGCCTTTGCCAGGCAGGAGGCAGATGGCAGGAAGCTTCAGGCCTTATGGCTAGTCTCAGGTCTTCATGTCACACCTGATGGCCTTCTGGCTCAGCTCCTGAGGGCGCCATGATTCCCTGCAGCCCGTGGACCCTGGGGAGGCAGCCAGGGCTCTGTGGCTGGAGGCTCCCGGCTGGGGCAGAGCAGGCCAGGGCCAGAGGAGTGCTGCAGACTAGCGAAGTCACCTCCCTCTCCAGTGTCCACCTGGCTGAGCCTGGCTGAGGCATCCCTGGAAAAACTGCTGCTGGAACTTTCCATGGACTCTGGGCCACTCTGGAGTGACGGGATCCAGAAGAGAGGGAGGCCTGAACCTCTTGCTGCTCGGACCCAGACCAGACTCACAGGCAGATGACAGGGCTAAAAACAGTCCCTGTGCCACCAGGTGCTGGGTGGGGTTTTGGAGTCCTGCTTGGGATTTTTTGCATCAATGTTCATGGGTGGGTTGGCCTGTAATTTACTTTTCCTTCACTGTCCTTGTTTAATTTTGATATCAAAGTTGTCCTATATAATAAAAGCCTAATATGCAAATTGACCGAACGGCAGAGCCACTAGTCGCTATGATGCGCACTGACCAGCAGGGGGCAGACGCTCAATGCAGGAGCTGCCCCCAGCATGCAGGCCCCAGGCCAGCCAAGGTGGGTGTCTTTGGGGGCCCCCCGATTGCCCCGCCACCCTACAGATCAGCCCTGATCGGCGGCCAGGCCTAGGGACCCTACCCATGCATGAATTTCGTGCACTGGGCCTAGTATTATTATAAAATGAGGCAGAAAGTGTTTCCTCATTTTCTATTATCTAGGAGACTTTTTGTAAAACTAAATTGATGAATTCTTTTAATGTTTAATAGAATCGACCTATAAAATTGATAGTCTTGCTTGGCTAGGTGACTCCATCCAGTTGGATGGAGCATCATCCCATGCACCAAAAAGGTTGCTGGTTCAACACCCAGGTTGTGGGTTCTATCCTTGGTCAGGGAGCATACAGGAGGCAACCAGTCAATGTTTCTCTATCTCCTTTCCTCTTTCTCTAGAATTAATGAGCATGTCCTCAGGTGAGGATTAAAAATATATATACATTAAAATAAACCTGATAGTCCTATGGTTTCTTGGTAGAAAGATTAACTAATGATTCAATTTCTTTAAATGTTAGTAACTATTCAGGTTATCTATTTCTCCATAGGCCAGTTTTGTTCAACTGTATTTTCTAGAAAGTTTAGAATTTCACAGGCATAAAGTCTGCCACATCATTCTTACTATCCTATAAAGGGAACCAACTTTTGGCCATATTGCTTTTATCATACATTTGTTTTCCACTTCTGTAGTTTCTGCTCTTATTTTTTTCCTTACTTCTGTATTCTTTGCATTGATTCTGTTGTTCTTTTACCAACTTCTTAACTTTGGCATTTAGCTCATTAAATCTCAGCCTTCTTTTCTATCTGCATTTAAGGCTATAAACTTTTCCTTAAATGTCATTTTAGCTGCATCCCACGCATTTCAATTTATGGTATTATTATTATCATTCAGGTCTAAATATCGCCTTGAATATTTTCTTTGGTCATTTTACAAGTGTTATATATTCCAAACATATTTCAGTTTCTTTTTTATTTGTGTTGTTGCCTTTAATCATGCTGTTGACACATGTGTCTGATTCTTTGGTACCTGGACTGAGTCTGGAACCTAGAATGTGGAGTCTTTGTACATGCTCTGTGAATGCTTGAAAAAATGTATAGGCTTCTAAATATTAAACCAAGCCTGCCGCTTTCAAAAGAGAAAGCAAAACCATAATGAGGTACATCTATGAGCTTTACAAAAGTGAAGATGTTGCCAGAACCGGTTTGGCTCAGTGGATAGAGCGTCGGCCTGCGGACTCAAGGGTCCCAGGTTCGATTCCGGTCAAGGGCATGTACCTTGGTTTCGGGCACATCCCCAGTGGAGGGCGTGCAGGAGGCGGCGGATCGATGTTTCTCTCTCATCGATGTTTCTAACTCTCTATCCCTCTCCCTTCCTCTCTGTAGAAAATCAACTAAAAAAAAAAAAGTGAAGATGTTTGGAAAATAGAAAATGTTGCTAAGAATGTGGGGCAGCTGAATACAGACAGCACAGTGGGAGGTGATTTGTTATCACCAGTTTGGCTTTTTCTAGTAAAGGTGCGAAGGACGGTATTTCAGTTACTTTTCCTCAGTTGCTATTTTTTGTTCAACCTGGTGCATAATAACTTGGGCCTCTCCACTGTGGGGGTCATACTCTCACATAAGAAAAACTCTGTAAGCTTTTTTCCTGTTGACCTGCCTTAGGGTGATTTAATTCCCAGGCCCAGTGCCGACCCTGAGGGAGAGGTAACGTCTGGCCTCCTGACAGGTCCCACAACTTGGCCCACGCCTGGGAGACACGTGGACACTCTGAGGCAGGCACAGGGAAGTAAGTGCACAGCAACATTCTCACGATGAAGTTCGGAACAGCCCGAGTGCCCCCCAGCAGGGGTGTGGCTAGGTGGTCTCGGCACGTTTGTACAGTGAGACGCTGTCTGACCTGGCACATACCTTTCACACACACACAGCAATGTGCCTGGCACTCAGGAGCACATGGGACATGAAGAAAGGGAGCTGCAGACGCACACACCACTCCCATTTGTGCAGAGCGGGAACCTCAACGCTGTAGGGCTCTGTGCCCAGGCCAGGAGGGAAGTGGCCTCGAGAGGGAGGAGAGGGGAAGCTTGGGCAAGGCCCAGCTCCTCCCAGGGGATGCTCAGGGGCTGTTGCCTTTAGCTAAGTGGTCAGATCCTGGGTGTTTGTTGGCCATGCTTCATCGGACCTTAGATATGCGTATTTCCCAAGCAGTCTTTTGTAACGAATATTTCGTTCAAATGATTTAAAGGATTTAATAATTATAACACACATTTGTTTATCTATCCAAAAACCATCTTTGAGGAAAAATGTGACAGATGTTATGCAGGGATCAGTGTATTCTCTACTCTTTCCCCAGGAAAGCCTGGACCTGATTATGTGAAAGGACCCAAGTGGGGATTTTGGAAGAAAGACAAGAACTAACCTCAGGCAGGTGTGGCCTCCCTGGGGCCTCCGCGGGGCCAGGGCTGACGCCGGTTCCCAGGGGAGTCCTGCTGGCAGGAACTTACAGGCCCTGGGATTTACAGAGTGTGCTTGCCCACAACGGAGGCTGCATGGACGCCGTGGCCCTGGGCAGGCCTGGAGGCTGTGACGGCGAGCCAGGGGCCAGACTTGCTCTTCTCGGGGATGTCAGGGACAGTCAAGTCCCCAGCCTGCTGTTAGGCAGAAACGACATCAGCACGAGTTTGCGATCCTGCCTTTTCTTCCTCTGCCCCAGGGCTGTTGAGGGTAGAAGGCTCCTGGGCAGGAGGTTACTGAGGCACCAGGAAGGGGGCAGCTGGTCCGCGGGGAATCTCCACACTGGCACCCAACCGTAGTGACGGTGGAGAATACAATGTGATCTTATGATTCCCGGGAGCTGAGGGTGAAGGCCTGTGAGATAGGCACCTTTCCTAACCCCCACCTGTCAGCCATTCCCTGCGGCCTGTGCAGTCTGGCTCCCTGAGCAGATGAACGGCTGAGTGGCCCTGGGGCTGGGCTGCCCTCTGTGCCCCAGGCCGGGGGCAGCATCTGGCTCCCAAATGGAAGTTCAGGGAATATTTGTGGAATGGAGGAGTGAGTTCCCTGTCTGGCAGCTATGGGTTCACTCGTGCCTGTCATATGTCAGACCTGTGCTGGGCGCTGAGCATCCAGAGTGAATGACAGGTAAGGTCCTTGCTGGTTGGGAAAACCAGATGTGAAACAGTTAAAGAACCAAATGGTGGTCAGTTTGGAGAAGCAAGTCCAGGACTAGGGACCGAGATGGGGTTCCTTTAGCTGGGGGGTCAGGAGGCCTCTCTGATGAGACCCGAGGGAGCCAGTCCCGGGGAAGCATAGGGAAGATCCCCCAGGTGTGCTTTTGCCACATCGTCCATTTGGCATGAACTTGCCGCACTGTTTACCCCAAACGACCCCAAAGTGTCCCCCAGAGCTCGGGCGCATCAGGAAAAGGCCCTGATGGTCCCTCAGAACAGCATCAGCACCCAGTTTCTGCCCGAGCTTCGAAGGTTCTGTGTGTGACATCCTTACGGGACGTGCCAGGCCTCACCCTGTGTTTCCTTGAGACCGAGCCGGGCCCTCCCAGCTTCCCTGGACAGGCCTGCTGATTTTTTTGGCCTCCGCTTGGAGTTTTAGATCACAAAGCAAAGCCCCTGCTCCTGGCCGGTTCCCTCCGCCCCGGGCCCTGAGATCCGATCTCTCCCGAACAAAGGCCCTGTTCACAGGCCGAGGAGACACAGTGTTCTGAAAGCGGATCCCTGGGGCCCAGTGAGGGCGTTTTTGGGTTTCTGCCTTCTCAAAAGCCGGCTTTGGATTTGGCCCCTCCTGCCCCACCTCCAAGCCCTTTCACGATGGAAATTAAATTCGACTGAACTTTAAGTCCCTTCTCCGGCGCTGCTCCCAGCGGGACTGGAGCCACCACGGGCTAGTGACTCGACCCAGCAAGGTGGAGATTTATTCTGGCTTGAGACGCACAGTTTCATCCTGACATTTGAAAAACAAGTCACTGAGAATGTGGCTGAGGAGCCAGATGTATCTGGGCTCCAGCCCCAGCCCTGGTACTCGCTGACTGTGGCCTTGAGGGGTGAACTCAGCCTCTCTGTCTGGGTTTTTGCGTTGGCGAATGGGGACTTCCTACCTCTGAGGCTGGGTTTGTGGTGGGGTTTCTGTGGGGGTTCAGTTATTGGAAAGCATTCTTCTTATTTTTTTAAATGTTTTTTAAAAATTGATCGGGGGGGGGGGGGTGGAGAGAAACATCGATGAAAGAGCAACAGCGATCAGCTACCTCCTGCATGCCTCCTGTGTGTGCCCTGACTGGGAATCTAACCTGGGACCTCTTGGTTCATGGGTTAATGCTCAGCCATTGAGCTATACTAGCTGGGCAGGAAGGCATTCTTATCTTTAAGAAGTGCCCATTTTACAGATGAGGACAGAGGCCTGAGAAGAATTGGCTGCTTAAGCTTCTGAACCATTTGGGAGGTTTCCGTCCCTCTTGTGGGTATAGGCCAAGGCTGGGCTGTGCTGTGTGAAGTCTCTGCAGCCCGAGGTGTGGGCTGGAGGAGTCTGAAGGCTGCCCTGCATTAACTCAGTGATCTCTCCAGACTCCATTACAACCATGTGTGTGTGGTCAGCAGGTGGGAATTTGGGTCAAAGCCTGAAAGCTATGGGAAGGCAGGAGGGGCGTGTGGATAAAGGACACCCTTCCCCCAGCCGGAGGCCCTGTGGGGGCCCTCGCACGAGTGTGGTCTTTAACCCCACCCCATGTTACTTCCAGGGCGCCCAGCCCGCCTTTCTCTTGCTTCTTCTTCCTGAACTTCCTGAGCACCTATCATGTGCTGGGTACAGGGACACATGGTGGGCCAAAAGGCAAACGCAGTCTCTCCTCCCTCATGGGTAAGTCACAGAATTACAGACAAAATTACAGCTGTGGTCGGAGTGGTGGAGACTGTTGAGATCATCATGGGATTTGCCCTCGTCGGGGGAACTCAGGGCGCGAGATGGTGCCCTGGGGTCCCTGAGGGAGCCTTACCGCTTCTGATCTCTCCGCCCCTTCCCAGTGCCCCTGGTAATCTGCAGGCCCAGTGAAACCTGAGGCTAGTTCTGCAAACGCACCTCTGAGACCAGCGTGTCCCCTCTCCCCGGACCGAAGCCCCTCCCCCGTGGAGCTATTTGCGATCCACTCAGGAAGGTTTCCTAGAGGTGCCAGCTGAGCCGGCCTCTGTCTTCTTTTCCCTCCTCTGATCTCTTTTCCTCCCAAGCCAGGCTTCCAGCCATAAGGATGGAGAGAAGCTTTTTTGGGAAGAGATGGTTGCAGGGAGTAAGTGATGCCATTATCTACTTACAGAGCAGCCTTTCTTCCTCTGGGCAGACCTGGCCAGCACCTGCTCCAAGGCTCCCCCGGGGGAGGTGCCCGGACTCCCACCCGCTCACCCTCCGCCACTGCTTTGTGCAGGGCCTGAGCGGTCCGCGTGCTTGAGGCAGCCCCGGGGCACCCAACTCCTGGACCAACCTCAGGGAGGCCACAGCGGAGGAGAAGGAAGCCCACCCCGTGGCCTCGGGGACGGGAAAGCGGCCCTTTCCTGCTTCCAAAGGCCCCTCTGCCTGCCCTCGGATACCCTCTCAGCTGCTGCCGGCACCCCTACAGCTCTCCAACCCCACCCCTGTCCCTGGCTTCCCTGGGGGAGACATTGCAACTCCGACTTCTCCCAGGGTTTCTGGCCAGCTGTTCTGAGGGTGGGTGAATGAGGTGGGGGACAGCTCACAGTGAAGGGAAAGACAGTGTCTACCGATTGGCTGGCACTAAAGACCGGGGCCTGGGACCCCTGCCCTCGAAAATGCGCTCAGAAGGATCTTGTGCTTGGACTAATCCCCTGTGGCCGCTGTCTTATGATCTGTAATAACTTCTGCACAAGGGGCCCCGTCTTTTCATTCTGCACTGAGTCCTGCTAGGACAAAGGGACAAGGTCAGTGCCCTAAACTCCATCTCTGCCCCCAGCTGCAAGGTCTGGAAAGGGGCCCACCCGCTCCCCAAATCAACTGCAGTTTGTCGCTTCTACCACGGCTGGGAATCGTTTCCCCAAACCCCTCAGCTCCCATGCGGGGAAACTGAGACCCAGGGAGAGAGGAAGGTGTCCAAGGTGCTTCAGGCACTTCCTCACTGCAGCCTGACACCATCATGCCAACTCGGTGCTCGTTTCACCCCCATTTACAGACGAGAAGCCAGGCATGGACCCCAGGGAGTGAAGGCAGAGCCTCAGCCCCACCCAGGCCTCCGCCCTGGCCCGTGCTTTCCTGGAACCCAAGCCTGACGCGTGGGTCACAGCTGCCTCCTCTGTGGAAGGGGGGTGGGGTGGGCGGGGGGAGGTGGTGGGAGGCTCTGGGATAAGGATGCAACGTGCCTGCCTGGGTGAGTGCCCACTGGCCGGGTAGATGTCAGTGCAGCCTCGGCTCAGCCACTTCCTCGCTGGTGCCCGCTGAGCCTCAGTGACCTGGTCTGTAAAATGGGGATGAGAGCAGCAGCCTCCTTCTGGGGCCTCTGTGGGGACGGTGAGGAAAGTAGGTGGAGTGTGGAGCTCAGTGCCAGGTGGGGTGAGGCCCCTGCCCCGAGGCCCAGAGCAGGCAGGGAGGGCAGAGGGCTCAGCCATGATATGGACATGGGTGTGGTAGCCTCTACCTCGCTGGGGTGCCTGGAGGGAAAGCAGGTGAAAACACCTGGCTTAGTGGCTGCCAAGGGGGGTGCTCATTAGCTGAGACCGCCCCCCCTCATTTCTCACACCTTGTGACGGAATATCTGTCAGCTGTGCGGTCAGAGCTCAGGACACACCTGGTCCAGGAACACTTACAGGAGCAGGTGGGGGGGCCCCGGGCCTGGGACTCAGGGACCTACTGGACTGTAGGTAGGCATTGGGCGGGGGGCAGTCTAGGGGCACCTGGTGTGAGTAAAGACTGGGAGGCTGAGTGAGACGGGGAGACGGGGCTCAGGGAGGGGCCTGAGCTCTGCTGTTGTTGGGGGTGAGGGGGGTCCCGACAACCTTCTCCTCTTGTCCCCAAGCCTCCCGTTCCGGGCCCTTTGGGAACCCAGCTGAGGAGTGGGGTGCTTGGCCCCAGCTCCCCTTGGAGAAGCAGTCTGAGGGGGTGGGCAGGGCTCGGTCCACGGCGGGGTGAGCCTCCTAACGAGGTCCTCATGCCCCACTGAGCTGGGTGCCAGCCAGCGGGAACACCCATCATCGGGGCTCACTGTTCGGAGAGCCAGCAGGGCCCGGCCATTAGTGCGCCTCCTGGGCTCTGTAAGGACATGCTCCCTGGCCATTTCATTCATCACACTTGGCCACCCCTCCCGTACGTCTTCCCGTCTGTTTCAGCCAGGGGACGTTCTGCTAATGAAGACGGATGCAAAGCGATGATGTCTTGACAAACAGCAGGCAGAACACAGGGTTGGTTCAGGGAGATAAGACAGCTGCCTCTGGGGGCCCCGCCAGCCCCCTTGCTGCTGAAAGGCCACCTTCAGCGTCCAGAGCAGCACTAAGTCTCCCCCACAGTCCCCGAGCGCCTTCTTCGTCCTAGTGCAGAAGGTGAAGTCATCCTCCCACTTGACAGAGGGGAGACTGAGGCTCAGAGAGGTTAAGCAAGTTGCCCAAATAGGGGTCCCAGATGGGACTTGACCACTGTTCTGCCTGCTCCAGAGCCCCCTTTCAGGAGCGCCCGCACTGAAGCGCATTGGCTGAGAGGCCGGGATCTTTAGACTGCACTCCAGCTGCGTGGCCCTGGCCTCTTGACCATTCTCTCCAGGCCTCGGGTTGTTTGGGTAATAAAAGCACCCACCTCCAAGAGCTGTTGGAAGATTCAATCAGAGAATGAGCGCAAAAGCTGGCGTCGGGGTATTACTTAGTATCTCTTTTGGTATCAACCTCTTTAAGGCTGGAATTAAGGTCATGGCCTGGGGTGCTGAACTTAGGTAGGAATCGCCTATGGAAGCTTGTCCTGTCCCCTTCCCGGGGGAGAGACACTGGCTGCTGATGGGGCTGGGGACGCAGCACCCAGACCCTGTGGTCTCTGAATGTTCAGCTCGTGTCTGAGGCCCAGGGGAGCTGCTTTTCCTAGGCCCATTGCTGCCCAAGGAGCTGTGGCCCCGCTGTGTGAGGCAAGAGCTCGAAACAGGCTCTATCTAGCACACGCTGCTGCACTCCTCTCTCTGGTACCCACACATGCCCACTGGCCAATGTTTGCAGCTTCAGGGATATTCCAAACAGAGACATTGTTTCCACGTATGGAACATATCTTCATTTGATTGTTGCAAAAATCATGAGAGCGGTCAGGGTGACACTTTGCAGATTAAAAAAATGCCACATCCAAAGGAAGTTAACAGGATGAATAGAAGCAACAATGTCTGTGTTTCCATTTCTGGCCTTTTACTCTTTCTCCCACACCCTCAAACTTCTCAAGTTCTTTCCATTCCCTCTGTACGCACCTTGGTCAGAGGCACGACCCCCTCTCTTCCAGGACGGGGCATTATGGTTAAAAGTCCAGCATCCAGCCTACCCCTCCCATGGAACAGTAGCCCTGCCATTGGGGAATTGATCTCCAGCTTCAAGGGGGGCTCTGGTCCCACGGTCCCACTTCCATCCTTTGCCATCGACAGGTTCAGGGCTCCAGGCAAAGCCAGTGGCCCCAGGGGACAAGTCAGGAATGAGAGCATGACTTAATTTGAGCCAAGGAAATTCAAGGGAACCTTGGCTGGGGGCTTCTGGGAGAAGTCCTGGAGACATTACTGAGCCACTGGATTTCCAGTTAGAGAACGCAGTACATTTCCTTATTGTTTAAGCTAGCTGGAGCTGGGTTTCCTTTCCTCAGAGTGGACAACGTCCTAAACAAACATCTGAGTTATGGGATTTCCACAGCCTTCTCCTACCTGGAGTCTTCACACACAGTCCCTACTCGACTGGCCAGCCACCCCTGTCTCCACTATGACTATCATTATTTGCTTATGTTCAGTCTCTCCAACCAGTAGGGAAGGCTGTGAGGCAGGGACCTTGCTTCTCCACCCTTGGCCCAGCTCTCAGCACAGGGTGGCACGTACTCAGTGTTTTTTGTTGTTTTTCTGTGGGAGGGTGGAGTGGGAGCAAATGAGGATTTGGCAGACAGAGTGATGTACCCGGAGAGAGTGCCTTGGTGGACACGGTTCATCTCCATGACCAGCTTGGTTCTGCCCTTCATGGTGCTGAGAAAGGAGACCACTGCCTTCCCCTGTGCTTCTGTAGTTTGGCCTGGGGCTGCCAGGCATTGTAGAAATGCCCTGGTCCAGGCATGGCCCTGGGCAAGTCCTTCCTCTCCCTGGGCCTCAGTCTTCCCATCTGTATAATGGGGAGGGGATTGGACCATATCACCAAGGGTTTTCCAGAGCTTTTATTTTATGACTCTGATTAAGCTGTACTGTGGGAAGGGGTCCGAGGACAGTAGAGTGAGCTTTATAGGACAAGCTGCCGGGAGAATAAGTGGTTGGGTGCTGGCATTCCGTTCCACGCATCCAGGCCTGTCACAGACATACCCAGCTGCCGCCTCCAGAAATCCGGAGAGAGATGGGCGTGGTGGGGGGTTGGGTAGGGGAGGTCCACAGTGGGGGAGCTGAGGGGGCCTGGCCTGGGCTTGCTCACAGCTCTTCTCTGCATTGGCTCCACCACTGACCAGCTTTTTCATCTGCCATTGGGGTGACGTGGATACCCTCACGGCCCAAATAGCAGTGGTGAGCTCAGAGGAGCATGCAGTTGTGAGAGGATCACATTCGGGGAAAGACAACATTGACTGGGTGCCCGTTCTGCTCCAGGCATGACACCATTTAAGTTTTGCAGCACGCTGGTGAGGATTATTATCTTTAGCTCATTGAGGCAGAAGCTGAGGTCCAGAGAGGTACAGCGACTTGTCCAAGGTCACAGAGGATGCGGAGGAACTGAGTAGGGCCTGTCTGACCCTAAGCCCATGTTCTCAATCACAGTGCCCTGCTTCCCCCGGGAGGGCTTCTCCCTGAATGCCGGGGGCGGGACGGGGCCAGGGTAGGCATGGCTCTCCACCTGGGGGCTAGTTCTGACTGACGGGGGAGCCTTGGGATGCTGTGTTGAGAAGGATTCTGAGGCTGTCAGGACTCAGTGGGAAAGGGTACCGGGATTGGTTTGTGATGTCTGTCATGGTGAGGGAAGTGGGAGAGGGAGTACATGAGATGCATTTTGCTATTTCTGGGTTAGACCTTGTTAGGGTCTTTTCTAGACCCAGGAAGCTGGTCTCCAAGGTGACCTTCTCCCCACATTCATGTTCAGCAGAGCTAGGATCTGGAGACTGACCTCATTCCCCCGGGGGAGAGGGAGAGCAGGAAGAGTGGATTGGTCGGGGCCAGGGCTGGGACTTGGCTGGGAAGGTGGCTCTGGGATTCCGGTGGGGCTGGGTGCCCCACACTGGCCCCTGTAGGCAGGAGTGGGCATTGTGAGGCAGGGAGTGAGTCCCAGGACATTAAGCTTTGAGGAGAGTGACTTTGGTGGCTGCTGAGGGAGCAGGAGCAGAGACAGCACTAGGAGGCCCCTGGCTGTTATCTGGCCACCACCCTCATTTTGCAAATGGGGAAACTGAGGTCCAGAGAGCTTCCTCCATGGGGTCCTTGATGCGTTTTACTTTAAGTTTAAAAAAAATGTGGGATGCTCTGGGTTGGCAGAAAGTTTGGACTCAAGAAGAACGGGGCCAAGAGCCTGCCTCCCCGCCTTCTCGCCTCCTGCTCCCCCCTCCCCTGTGCTGTTCCCCAACTTTAATGTACCAGGTCATCATGGGTTGTTTGAAGAGAGAGCCCTGTTTACTGGGGCCTTTGGGGTGTCAGGCACCATCTCATTGAGTCTCCCAGGAGGTGGGACCAGCCCCACTTACAGAGGGTTCAGGTCCTCGCCACAGCAGGTGGGTGGAGGAGCTGGGACCAGGGCGGCCTGCCCACACCGCTGGGCACCCTGTGAGCCGTGAGCATGAATGAGAATCCCTGGAGAGCTGACCCCGGAGGGCTGGGTCAGCCCCTCCCACACCATCTCTAGTGCTGGCCCGGGGCATCTACCCACCACATTCTCATAACCACAGCGAGAGCCCGGCTTTAAAGGTGCTGGATAATGATCTCAAAGCATTCTACCAACAACAGAGCACAGTGCACACTGAGCCCACCAGGCGCCAGGCACTGTTTCAGACACTTTGCATATTTCAATTCATTTAATTCTCACTGCGAGCCTCTGAGGCAGTGACTGCCATTCCCCCCACCTGACAGAGGAGGGAGGGAGTTACCGAAAGCTTCAACAACTTGCCCATGGCCCTATATCTGGTAACAACCGGTTAGCCAACTTGACGATAAGGATCCTATTTTTTATCTTGCCCCTGCATTCACCGGTACCAACAGGCCCTGGGACATGGGGAGGGGGCCAGGGACCCATGTGCAGGGAGGTAGAGCCATGCTCACAGGTCCTGAGTAAGAGCGGGGTGCTCAGGGGTCAGCCAGCCCCCAGGTCAGTTCCAGAGGTGGAAGGACCAGTCACTGGCCTTGCCCTGAGCCCCAGACAGGTTTCTAGATGCAAATCTCGGGCGGCGAGCTCAGGGAGGGGGCGGGTGGGCAGTGCCTGGCTGAGGCTCTGAGGAGCTGGCAGGTGGGGTGTGAGGCTGCCACCTGGCAGATCTGGTCTCCCTTCCCGTGTCCAGGGCCCCAAAGGACCCTCAGTGCTCCTACCTTCTTCCCCTGGGTTGCTCCCATGGCACGAAGTGGGCACCAGGCCTGGGTGGGCCTCAGGGGCCAGGCTGGGGGTGGTCCTGCTGGTGCTGACCTCAGGAGCTGGGGCCTGAGGGGTTCCCTGGGCCAGGGCCCCCCGGCCTCTCGTGGATCATGCTCCTTAGGCACAGCGGTGCCTCACAGCTGGTCCAGGGCCTGCAGCTCCTCAGACGGGCTCAGGGCGATTCGCCTTGACAGAGGGCCTGGTGTCCCGAGGCGGCCCACATGCCCTCCTGGGGGTTCTGTGGTCGTCACCACCAGCCCCCAGCCTCTCTCAGGAAGGAAACGGAGGCCGCTGGGGTTGGGGAGAAGCAAGCAGTCCTCTCATGCTGCAGCCGGCAGCTCTGGGCAGCGGGTGACATCTGGCCGGCCCGGCGGGCAGGACTTGGCCTTCTTGCAGGCTGGGCACTGCTCACCCAGACGGCGGAGGCTGCGTGGGGCGCCGGGGCACGGGCTGGGCGGCTTGCGTGGGGATGTGAGGCTCAGGCGAAACAGCCCATTAGTAACAGATGGAAATCACTTGTGGCCGGGCTGTCCCAGGCAGAGGCTCTGAGCGCCGAGTGCTCCATTCAGGACAGTGGCCGGCGGGGCGGGCTGCGCGCAGGCAGGGACGTATCTGGAGGCCAGATTCCAGGCCAGGGGACAAGTTCTCAGAGTCCCCCCTGGAAGTCCCCTCCTCTGCCCTCGCCAGCCCCTTCCTTCTCCCTCGTCAACACAGGGAGAGATCAAGGCTGGAAGCCCATTGGTCGCAGCTGTTTCTCACTGTGGTGTGGGCCAGGGCGCATGACTGAGCCTCAGTTTGACCTCCATCCGCGTGTGGGGTCAGATCATCAACCGCACAGCGTTGCTCTGGGGGCTGGAGGGGAGGGCGTGTGTAGCAGACGCCATTGTTTTGTTAAAGCACAAATCGGATCATGTCTTTCCCTGTTTTGTAACCTTCCTCTTGGCCACAGAGGCATAGGATGGCCCCACCCTCAGGGCTGTGAGGACGAAATGAGGCAATTCACGTGACTCTGCACAGAGCCCGGACACCAGCAGTTCCCATAGAAGTCAGGTGCTGCTGTGATGAAGCTGTTAATAACAGTGATGGTAAATCCGCGGCCCAAGGCAAGCCCAAGGGAACCAACCCACTCAGCACAACACTTTCCCAAGAGCTGGACGGGTGGGGGGAGACTTGAGCTTCCCTTCCTTCTGGCCCAGGGCCTGGTCCAGGGAGGTTGCGAGGACTGTGAAATGGGCGTTGGTGGTAGAGATAAGGGCAGGCACACCAGCTCCAGCTCTGCCCGTGCCCCAGGGATCACCAGGTGTTCTCGGTGCACACAGAATCGCCCTGCGACCTCTCTCCCTGATAGTTCCCGGGTCATACCACTTGGCCCCTCACCGCAGACCCTTTGCACTTGCGGTTCTCCCTGCCATCTCTCTCCCGGGACTCCATCTTTTAAAAATTGCATAATTCTTTCCTTTCTAAGCTTCAGGCTCGATGCTCACCTCCTCAGAGAAGCTTTCCCTGACCCCCAGTGCAAAGCAGCTCCCCAGACTTTCTGTTTATTGTTTTTTTCATAGATTTATCAGCAACTGAAATGATATCTTTTCTGTTTCCTGTTTCTCTCCCCCACCTGCAGTGGCAGCTCCACAAAGACTGGGACCTGGTCTGACTTGTTCCTCAGGTTACCCCTGGGTCTAGAATACTGGCTGGCGCACAGCCATCGCTCCGTAAACACCGTGGAGTGGATGGGAAATGATGGAGGATTAAATAAAACAGCCGAAGCATGGAGAGAGCCTAACACAGCCCCGGCTCATCGCAAGTGCTCCCTGCACAGCCATGACTACTGCTGTTGTTATTGTTGTTGCTGTGCGTCCCTCCACACCCGCGTCTCCTCCAGCCAAGCAAAAGTGTGGCTCCTTCCTTCTGTTCCTTCTCCCGGTCCAGCCCCTGCTGCTGCTGCGCCCTGTCCTTTCTTTCTGTTCCAGTCATGGCTGGGGCCCAGCCTCTGATTTCCCGTAGTAAGAAGAGCACCCCCCCAGTAGTCAAGGGCAATGACTGAATGGGCAGTCAGACCAGCAGTAAAAATGCTGCAAGTTAACCTGAAGGTCCAGCCCCTTTGGCAGCCATCCCAAAAGTACCCACCAGCTTGGCTCTTGGTGGGGTGGGAGGAGTTAAAAGGAATTTCATATTTATTAAGCCCTCCACCCCCCCATCTGCTTGGAGTCCTGCTGAAATATGACTTCTGAGCTGCACGGGAAGCCTGGTTGACTGGGGGCCTCCATTGGCTGAAAGTCTGAAGCCTTTCTGGCGAGATGTGGGTCCGAAATGCAGCATTGGACCTGATGCCACGGGCGGGAAAAGTGGGGTGGCGGTCTCGGAGCCTCGTCTAGGGCCTGGCACGGAGTTGGTGGTGAAGGGTCCAGGACCAGGTGTTCCAGGTCCAGCTCTGCCCTGTCTCACTGTGTGGCCCACTCACAGCTCTTCGCCTCTTTTTCCCCATCTGCAAAATGGGGATGAACAACGGCTCCTTCTTGACCCGTGACTTGGTAGAAGGAAGCCAGCTTGAGAGATGTGGGAGGGGTTTGAAGAGGAGATCCAAATCTCTCAATGATGTTCCCTCCCCACCTCTCCCAAAGCAGTGGTGGTGGGTGCTTTGATTCTGTCTTTAAAAAAAAAATTGGGGCCGAAACCGGTTTGGCTCAGTGGATAGAGCATCAGCCTGCGGACTGAAAGGTCCCAGGATCGATTCCGGTCAAGGGCATGTACCTGGGTTGCGGGCACATCCCCAATAGGAGATGTGCAGGAGGCAGCTGATCGATGTTTCTCTCTCATCGATGTTTCTAACTCTATCCCTCTCCCTTCCTCTCTGTAAAAAAATCAATAAAATACATATAAAAAAAATTAAAAAAAAAATTGGGGGGTGACATTGGTCAACATGATCATATAGGTTTCAGGTGTGTGTTTCTATGTTATAAGATCTGTATATTGCACTGTGTGCACTGAGAATGTTGATTCAAAGGTTCTGAGCAATTTTCAAAAGTCTTCAGCGGCATTCAGGAAGAGGAGGAAGGACAGGGGGAGAAGGAGGAGGTGGTGGTTGGGCTCAATGCTCACCTCAGAATAGTTTTAGGGAAGGGTTTCTGAAAAGTCTGTTTCCTGTAGTGATGGAGATCGACTGGAATGCCAATCCTTATTCTGAAGCTCCTTGGCTGTGTGACTTTGGACAAGTGACTTGACCTCTCTGAGCCTCATTTTCCTCATGTATAAAGGGGATAACAATGGCCCCCAAGCCCACGGGGCTGTGAGGATGAAATGAAGTAATTCATGTTAAACTCTGCATAGAGAATGTTTGGACAACAGCAATGCTCCATAGAAGTCAGGTGCTGATGTTACGATGCTGTTAATAACAGTGATGTAAACCCTCTGTCCATTGGCAAGTCCATTAAGCACAAAACCTTTCCTAAGAACTGGTGGGCGGGGAAACCTGGCCGCCCTTCCCTTTCTATCTTGGGCTCCCACCTAGTGGCAAGGTCTAGAACTACAGCCACTGGAAAGCGCTTGCTGTGTGCGAACCCTCACCACCCATCCTCATGCCCCTGGCAGACACCAAAGGCATGTTGACCAGGAGGGCAGGGAAATACTAGCCCCACATTCTGAGACCATGAGTAGCTTGTAGAGATTCCAGATGATGACATGTCCACCCTGATGATGAGAAAATCATCCCAAAGTCTTGCCCATTTCACTTCCTGAATATCCTTAGGGCTGGTCCTTTTTTGTCCATCCCCATGCCATCTCCTGGTCCCTGCCACCTCCCTGTCCCCCTGGGTAAGGCCAGCCTCCTCCCTGGCCTTCCTGCCTCTACTACCTCTACCCACAGCAGCCAGGAGGGACTTAAAAAAATGCAAATCTGATCATGCTGTTCCCCAGCTTAAATCTCTCAGTGTCCCTGTGGCCCCTGGACTAAGTCCAAGCTCCTTTTCCCAGCCCACAAGGCCTTTCAGGCTCTCATTCCTGGCCACTCGGCCCTTATCACCTGCCCTCTGCCCTTCCAGGCCTTGTTCATGCTGTTCCCTTGCCTGGCACACTCCTCCTTCCCCTCTTTGCCAGGCGAACTCCTCTGCATTCCCGAAGCTTCCTCCAGGACGCCTTCCCTGATTCTGCAGTCCTTCTCCCAATGTGGCCCTTCCCAAGCCAGGCTGCTTCTTGGTCTGCTCTCCCCACCCCAGACCACAAGCAGGGACTGTGCCTGGGTATCCTCACTGCAGTGTCTCCAGTGCCACCTAGTTGCTGACACATAGCACGTGAGGAACAACAGAGGTGTGAGGAAACTGGCTCAATGACACAGACAGCTCTCTGCAGCCATTTTCTTGGGCTCTGACCTGCCCCAACCTGAGCAATGGGGGGTCCCTGTAGTGCCCTGGGAACAATGTTGAGTCTGGCAGATGTTGGCCACTTTGCATGCCCAGGGGGCTGGTTCTAGCATGCTGCCTCCCCGGTGGGCTCTGGTGGTGCCACTGACAGCCTGTTGGGCTCCTTTTCCGTAACCCACCAGGAGGATGACCACAGAGCCTCCCGCGGGCGGGGCGGGGCAGAGGCGGTGCATGGCCGGCGTCTCGGCCTTGTGCTCCCAGTGAGCAGCAGCAGGTGCCTCCCACCGGCTCCGCGACAGGCGCAGCTCCCTGGCTCTGAGCTTTTTCCCATGGAGAGCTGGCTTTCAGAGGCAGTTCCTGCAGACCCGTGGTCCCGTCTCCTAGCCCAGGCCCAGGCCCAGGCCCAGGCCCAGGCTCAGACCCAGTCAGGGGCCATGCCCACGGCCTCTCTTAGGATGGGTCCCCAGAAGCCAGCTCCAGGAAGAGGATTCTTGGGAAGTGACTTATTTAGGACTGGCCCCTGGGGACATGGGTAAGGGAGCGGGCAGCAGGATGGGGAAGGGGAAGCAACAAGCAAAGGGGAGCTTGCAGGGAAAGTGCCAGCTTCTATCTGGTCCCAGGAGGTACTGTGCTGTGCATAGAAGTCAGTTTCATGGGGTATTCTTGCTCATGAAGAAAAGAATTCAAACATACAGAGGTGGTTTATGGTGATAAACTTCCTGCCACCTCCATTCCAGAGCAGGTGTCTGGTCAGAAGTTTTCTATTTATTTCTATTTTTTGACAACGTTTGGTGATGTGGCTATTTTATCAGTTTCTTGAACCCCTGAGAAACGGATATAATCCCCCATCTACCAAAGAGGGAACTGGCTCAGGGCGGAGACATCACCTGTTCACACCAGCAGGCGGCAGAGACAGGGAGCCGAGCCAGCCGGCCCAGCTGTGGTTTGCGACTACAGATGAGAACAAGTGCGTCAGCTGAGAGGAAAGGAGGGGCTCGGTCAGGGGTCAGCTTTCCTCAGTGAGTCCTGGGGGCAGGGAAGGAAGGTGTTGGGGTTCAGTGGAAGCCCCTTGTCAGCACCTGGCGTCCAATGTGGGCGGGGGCCTGGCCACTTGGGACCACATGGGAGGAATGGAGCACATTTGTTTGCTTATAAAGCTGCAAGTACGACATTGGATATTGACGTGGTGTCTGTGTGAGTGGTTGGCTGGGGCTGCCAGCAGCCTCTCCACCCCTTCTAATCCCGGAGGGCGGGAGGGGGGCCTATGGAGCTGCCTGGGTGGCTGGCTGGGCGCCTTCCTCAGCCAATCCTGCTCAAGCCACCATCTGGCTTTTAACCTTGATCGTGACCCCACTGCACCTGCAGCCCATGTCCCGCCCACCATGGCCCTGTCAAAGCCTCCCACACCCGTCCTTCTCCACCCCAGGTCCCCTCAGCACATCTGAAGCCGGTCTGTCCCCAGGGCTGGGGAGTTGTGAGCCCACACCAAGGGGTGTGGGACTTCACTTCTGTCCCCAGGGCTGGGAGCTGGGAGCCCACCCCAAGGGGCTCGGGACTTCAGCTTCTGCGGGGCCACTGCTTGGGGTTTTCACTTCAGGGTGGGCATCTCCACCAGCCTTGCAGTCTTCCTGCCACACATGCCAGGGGCCTGAGTGCCAGAGCTTTCTGCTCCCAGGACTTGGTGTAGGGCCCCTGGCCCTTCTCAGAGACCCCAGGGGGGAAAGCACCGTATCTCGTCGGTCTCGTCGCTTCAGTGGGCGCCAGTGGCTGGTGTTGGCAGCTCTGGGCCAAGGACTGTCTGGGAAGCTGAGATGACCACGGCACTAGCAGCCCTCCAATGGTGACCGGGTGGTGGTGGTGGTGGTGGGGCGCATAGGACCCCAGCTCCCGGCGCTCACGAAGAGATCTCCGGGGTGTGCCCCTGGGGTTCGCTCCACTCTCTCCCACACAGTCTTTACGGGCTCCTTCTCTTCTGTTTTCTAGACTCACTTTCTAAATAAACCTAAGGGCTGCGCCTGGGTACTTGGCGAAGACAGCGGGGACCCCCCCCCCCCCAGGCCTGCCTTCCAGGCCCCTGCCAGATCCCCCCTTCCCTGTCCTCTCCCTCTCATTCCAATAGCAGGTACATGTTCTCAGCGCCCGGCCCTCGGCTCTGTTCCTGGGGGTCTCACACCCTCTGCTGGGATCCACGGCATCTTTCACGCCTAAATGGAGATCTCTCTGCCACCGACCTCCTCCCTGGCTGCAGACCAGGTCCCGGGAGCTGTCACCACCTGTCTGAACGTGGAGCCCAAGTAACCCCAATCGAGACCATTTCCATCTCGGGAGAAACGCTGCACACCGAGTGTCTGGAAAGGTCCTTCAACGTGAGCAAAAACAGAATTTAATTCTGCCCGGCGGGCAGTCCGCCCTCTCTCGGGCAACGGTCAGAGTTCCAGAGGGACAGCACCCGTTCTCTCCACCGACAGCGGCTCCGGAGGGACCCTCCGAGGCTGGCCACCTCCAGGCGGGAGCTGCCTCCGCCCATCGTCCACCGCCCATCGGAGCTTGCGTTCGCCGGGAGGGGAAGCTGCAGAGAGGGCGGCGATCCTCAGCACCTTCATGCTGCTGGGCCGGCCTCACCCTGCGCTGTCCGCTGCCCGCTGTCCGCTGCCCGCTGCCCGCTGTCCTTCAGCTCCATCCAGTCCCGCTGGCGGCTGCCAGGAGGAGCCGCAGCCCTAAAACACCTTCCGGGGCACACAGCCCTCCAGCTCCAGCAGCTCCGGCCAGCCCTCGTATTTGTTCGTGTCGGGGGTGTTCTTTAAGTACTAGAGAGGCGAGGAGAGGAGAGGGAGAAACAGCGGTAATGGGAGACTGCTCAGAACTCACACCTGCATTCGCCTGGCGCTTTAAAACCTAATGCTTTCACTTACTTCCTTCTCACCACTGCCCCCTGGTGGACAGGGCTGGGTGTTACTAGTCCATTTCACAGAAAGGCAAACAGAGCCCCAGAGGGGATGCAACTTGCCCAAGATTTCAGAGATGGGACCAGAGCCTAGTCACTGACTGTCATGGGGTGGTTGTGGGGACACCAAGAGTGGGGGTGGGGCTGCAGAGTTTAGGCCCTCTCCCAAATTCTCCATCAGCCTCACTGGAACATCCAAAATAATAACAACAACAACAACAATAAAGCATCCTAGCTATTATTAAATGCTTGCTCTATGCCAGGCACAAAGTGTCTTATGTAGTTAATCCTCACAGTAGCCCTAAGAAGTGCATACTATTATCATCCCGTGACACAGATGGGGAAACTGAGGCACGTGGGGCCAAAGTAACTGCTTACGGCCACCCTGCTGGTACGTGGTGGAACCACTGTGTACTATTAATTCACATAAATGATACATGCGCCAAGGGGATACCGTCAGTTAAGGTTGTGTTCTAAATGTCCAGGCTTAGTTTTTGCAAGAAAAACTAAATGGCAAAATCTACGGTTGGAATAATCGTGGCTAACCCTTAGGAAGAAAGAATAGACTCTAGATCAGCCGTGGGCAAACTACGGCCCGTTTGAAATGCATAAAACTAAAAAAAACAAAAAAAAAAACAAAAAAAAAAACAAAAAAAACCAAAAGACTGTACCCTTTTATGTAATGATGTTTACTTTGAATTTATATTAGTTCACACAAACACTCCATCCATGCTTTTGTTCTGGCCCTCCGGTCCAGTTTAAGAATCCATTGTGGCCCTCGAGTTAAAAAGTTTGCCCACCCCTGCTCTAGATGCTGCTCCTCTAAAACCCAGTTCCCAGGTGTGGGATCAAATGACACGATGGCTTTCATCCATCATGGTCTTTGGTTCATTTTTGGGGGATGGGTCTCAGTCAGCTGATCATAAATTTCAGGAAAAGGATGGCACTGACTCTCCCTCTTTGCTGTCTCGGCCCAGTCTGGATGGGTCTAGAAGCCGTGGGCAAACTACGGCCCGCGTGAAATGAATAAAACTATTGAAAAAAAAGACCGTACCCTTTTATGTAATGATGTTTACTTTGAATTTATATTAGTTCACACAAACACTCCATCCATGCTTTTGTTCCGGCCCTCCGGTCCAGTTTAAGAACCCATTGTGGCCCTCCAGTCAAAAAGTTTGCCCACCCCTGGCTAGATCTAGAAGCTGTGCTTTAAGGAAGAACAGCGCCTGCCTTGCATCTTCCTAGAAAGTCCCCCCCCCCCCCCCCCCCCCCGCCAGGTACCTCCCACAGGGATGTTCTGGGGACCCTGGCTCCTGGCTCCTGTGTTCCACCCAGAGGGTATAATAGAGGCTCTTCTCCTTTTTCATCTCCAGCTACTTCTTATTATTTCTTATTTTTAAAAAGTAACTTCTAATTAGAATACATTCTCTTAGAAGCAGATGCCTATGAACCAGGCCCACATTTTCCAGACAAGGCAAAAACCTGCAGCCCCATCAAGGCCCCCTCCCTGGCCCCCTCCTTGGCCCCCTCCCTGGCCCCCTCCCTGGCTCCCTCCCTGGCTCCCCTCCCTGGCCCCCTCTCTGGACCCCTCCCTGGCCCCCTCCCTGGCTCCCTCCCTGGCTCCCTCCCTGGCCCCCTCCCTGGCCTCCTCCCTGGCCTCAGCACTGGCCTCTGACTCTGCGCTCTGGGCTCTGCCTCCATAGCCCCTGCCCCTCCCGGCTGCTGGCTGGTGTCTGGCCATTGCAGCGCCTCCTCCCTGCCATCTGAAGGCTCCCACCCACAGAGCTCTCCAGGCTCTGCCTGGACGGCTGTTCTGAAAGCAGCCAGGACAGGACGTCTTTGTGGAGGCAGCAGACCTGGATGAGAAATCCACCTGGCTCACTGAGACCGAGCAACCGGCTAAAGCCTCTCCAAGGCTCTGGATCCTCCTCCGTGAGCTGGGACGATAACTGTACCCACCTCATGGTGGCTGTAGCATAGGACCCTGGGTGGACTTGCTCTGGTGCCTGCACAGAGCAAGTGGTGGCAGAATGCTAGGCTTTCTTATGATCAATCTGCTCTTGTCACTCTCCCTCTTAAGCTTCCCATGGCTCCCCGCTGCCCCCAGGACAGAGTCCGTGCCCCTCAGTGGCCCTACATGTCTGAATCATTGGCCTTAGCCCCCCATCTTGGAGCTGGGCAGAGCTGAGCGTTCTCATCACCGCTGGGGAAGGCCTGGCCAGTCCCTCAGGTTTCAGAGTTGTCTGGGCAGGGGATGCACAGATGGAGATACCTTGGACAAGGGGAGAAGATGAAGCATTTCCCTGGGGCCCCCCACCCTCTGTTGACCCCCCTTCCTATGAGCGCTCCTTAAACTCCACCTCTGGGGGCCTCCCTGACCCCCTCTCCTTGGGCCACCCTAGGAAGTGACCGTGGGTCCTATATGGGGGACCCCTCCTGACTCCTCCCACATACTCAGGTGGGCTCCCCCCAGTCCCCTAATTGGTCCCATGTCACCCTGTCCCCAGGGAACTCAGAAGGGGCCTCAGGCTCCCCTGGTCCAAACCCTCCCCTTCACAGGTGGGGAGACTGAGGCCTGGGAGGAGGGGCTTGGCTAAGGGGGGGGGTGCCAAAGCCAGGCTTGCCTGGCACCCTTCTTCCCCCCCCCCCCCCCCCCCCCGCTTGTTAGTGCTAATCCACGTGCCCAGGAATTTATATATATCCTGGCAAAATGGTCCAGACCACGTCCTTCTGGGGTGAGCCCATCAGGCCACCCTGACCGCTGGGGTGGGTGACAGCCCAATGGCCCTCCCCACACTCCCCTGTGTGTCCTTCCCAAGCCACCCCGGCCTGTTCATCCATCCAGGCCCTGCCCCTCACTCCCTGGGACGGGAGTCGCCAGGAACCCACCTGCTCAAAGGGGCTTTTGTTACTGATGTCTCTGGCCCCCAGGAAGACCCAGCTGTCCCGGAAGCCCAGCTGCTTCGCGTAGGAGCTGCCCAAGTTGGAGAAGAGCGTCCGGAGTTCATCATTCATCCTGCAGAGGACAGAGAGGACGTCAGCGCAGCCTGGAGAAGGGGGAGCACGGGAGGCCAGTCGCCGGGAGGAGCAGGTGGGGCGGGGCGGGGCGGGACTCCTCCCCGAAGACCCCTGGGTGAGCTGGGAGGTGTTAGAACGGTTGGCTTCTGTTTACAAATGCAATTCGTGTTCATTCGGAAAATATGGAACATCACAGAGTAACACAAATTACTTACAGCCTCACCCTCTCAACACCATCATTGTAAAATTTTAATGTATTTCCTTCATGTCCTTTCCCCCATGTTTTGGGGGATTATACCAACTCTTTTGTAACCAGCTTTCCCTCCTACTTAATACTAAGGGATGAACTCCTGAAGCTAAGACAAAACAGTGTTGAATGCAAACTGCGATCAAACATGAAATAAAAAACACGAAAGGATGAGTATTCCTCCATGTCCTTAACTGTTTTCTGCATCACCATGTTTGATGCAGTATAGCCTCCTAGGTATTTATAGAAAGGTGTCATATGTCACCACATGTCATGATTTCTGTAACTATGTGTCCCGTTCGTCACGGTTGTACCCAAGGCTGCAATGAACTTCCTAGAACATCTCTATGCGCTTGTCTGGCTATTTCCTTAGGAGAAGTTGCCAGAAGACGGGGCTGGTGGGGGGCGAGAAAGGGCAGGGAGGTCCCCACTTACTTGGTCCCCGGGTCATCGTAGGAGGCCACTAGCACCAGCACGTCCTCTGGAACTGCTTTAAGGAATTTCACCAGGAGCGCAGGGTCTGGGGGAGCAAGGAAAACAAGGGAAAGACCGCTGGCCACTCTCCCTCCCACCTACGGCCCTGATGACCCAGGAGTGGCCCGGGCAGCTGAGGGCCCAGCGGGAGGCGGCCTCCTGGGTGGTGCTCCTGCAAGGAGGGGTGAGGGCGCCCTCGCTCAGGTGGTCTGGGCCCCGATTATGGAATTTGCAAGTTCCCAGGCGATTCTGATGTGCAGCTGGGGAGAGAACTACTGGTGGAAGGGCCTGGGGACTTCCACTGGGGGACAGAGGCCAGTCGACTCTCAGGAACTCAGGGCTCTTTGCACACCCCCAACACCCACTTCTACAGGGGCTAAGAGCCTAGCTTGTCTAGGCTGACTTAATTTTTTAAAATAAGTATAGTTAACATATAATATTAGTTTCACATGTACAACACAGTGATTTGACATTTATATACCTTATGAAGTGATACCACGATAAGCAGTAACCATCTGTCACTGTATAAAGTTACTACAATATTATTGACTATATTCCCTGAGCTGTGCATTGCACCCCTGTGACTTACTTATTTTATAACTACAAGTTATAAACTTATTCCCCGGCCCCATTTTCAGCCATCCTATCCCTCCCTACCTCCCCACCCCCCGAAAACCATCAGCTTTTCTTTGTGTCTGTGAGTCTGTTTCTGTTTTTTGTTTGTTTTTAGATTCTATACACTGGTATAAGTGAAATCATACGGTATCCTTCTCAGTCTGACTTATTTCATTTGGCATAATATCCTGTAGGTCCATCCATGTTGTCACAAACAGTAAGATTTCATTCTTTTTTATGGCTGAGTAATATTTCACTGAGTAATATTTCACTGTAATAATCACATCTTCTTGATCTGTTTGCCTATTGATGGACACTAGGTTGCTTCTCTGTCTTGGCTATTGTAAACAATGCTGCAGTGAACCTGAGGGTGCATATGTCTTCTTGGGTTAGTGATGTGGATTTCTTCGGAGGGCACACCCACTGGCCTGCAGGTAACTGGGGTCACAGAGAGAGAACTTAGGCTCCTACAACTCTCCAGTTCACATGAAGGAGCGGGTCCGGTCCCATTTGCACCTTCATCGCCTCCCTGCACTGTGAAATCGCTGCATCTGACCCAGGGCAGGCCTTGGTGCGGGCTGTGCTGGGGCTGACGGGGGCATCAGCTCCCTGCTTCCTTCAAGGACACAGTTTTGTTCCTGTTGTGCTTACTTTTGTGACCAAAACAGCAATACTGTCTTTCTACTCAGGGCAATGACATAATTTCCTTTTTTTTTTTTTTTTTTTTTTTTTTTTTTTTTTTTTATTGCTTAAAGTATTACAAAGGGTATTACATATGTGTCCATTTTATCCCCCCGCCCTAGACAGTCCCCTAGACATAATTTCCTTTTAATAATAAAAGCATAATATGCTAATTAGACCAGACACCCTTCTGGATGTCCTTCCAGACGACCTTCTGGACGAAGCTGTGGCGGCGGGGGCCGAGGCAGAAGCAGCCGCTGCGATGGTGGGGGCTGAGCCCCTGGCACGAATTTCGTGCATCAGGCTTCTAGTTTATTTAGATTAGAAAAGTGACACAATTTAAAGGAAAATTCTAATCATGCAGACGGCTCTCTGGATATGGAGCAATTTGCGCAGGGGCCTGGCTTTGCTCAGGGCAAGGAGGACTGTGACTTCCTAGGGGGTGGCCTGTGCACAGAGAAACCCGGCCAGCATGTCTGCGCAGAGAGAGGAGAAGGCGCTGCGGAAAGACAGCCGGGCGCCTCACAGCTGTCCTTTCTGGGCCCAGGAGGCCTCGCCCACTAAGGACCCCTGTGGCCTTAAAATAAACACTTCCATCTAGCAGAGCAAACTGGGCCCTATACCTCATCCTGAGCTTGTCGGCCGCACACATGCCTGGCCTGCAACTCCAGCCCGAGCACGTCTTTGCCGGAAGGTCTTCTCTGGCCTCCACGTTCTCTTTTGCACCCTGGGGCCGGCCAGAGTGTGGAAGTGCCCCGGAACGAGGGGTGGGAGCCCCCAGCTCCCTTGCCCCACTGGGACATCTCTGAGGCGTCTGTTCGAACACTGTCCCCTGAGGTCCAGTTGCCTGCCGTGTTCAATCGCTTGATAACACACTGTGCTGGCTGCTTCCCCTTCCCCACCTCACCTCTCCACTGACACTGTTTGAGATCACCACGTTTCAAAGGCCGCAGGACGGCGTGAACCCCCACCACGCCTCCTTCTGGGTGTCTTCTGTGGAAACAAGAGCCAGGCCCCCCCCCCCCCCCCGGCACCCCGATAGCTCTTTCGCCACAGGAAGGAGCTCAGCCCACCCGTGACCTCATTGCCAACAGAGGTGCCCACTTACCTCCGGAGTACATGTCGAAGCTGGCCTGACTCAGCACCTTCCCCGTGGTTCCTGAGGGGTGAGAGAGCAGAACTATTACTTGCTGGACTGTGTCGTTCTGCCTGTCATTTGGTGGAAAACGAGTACTTTTTAGTCTAAGGTCTAAAGATAGAATAATAATGGAACAGAATCAGGTCCCGTAGAAAGCATGCGGGACTAAGAAGATGCCCCGTAGTCTGGGCTGATGTGAGTGGTACAATATAATGGAGGAGGGTCTCTGGGATCGAACAGAATTCCACTGATCTGGGTCTGTGTTCTGCCTTTCCACTTCCTAATGCACCCATGAGCATTCTGACCGCTTTTTTTTTTTTTTTTTTTTTTTCCATCTGAACAATGGGCTTTGGGAACTAAATAAGATGTCTTTACAGTAGACAGTCAGCATACAAGATACGAGTTAGCTACAAACTAGGCATGAAAAGAACCACAATTGTCATCTTTATTCCCACCTACGTCGGAGCTCTGCAACTGGAGTCCTCTGACTCTTGAAAGGGAAGGGATTTGCTGAACGGAACTCGGTGTCCTGAGCTCAGTAATCTCAGTTGCGTGTTGTGAGTTTTGCAAAGGGTCCCAGACCCGCGGAGAACCGTGTGCTCTGGAGGAAACGTACAGTCCCGCTCGGTGCCACTAGATGGAGATGTTGCAGAGGGGATGGCAGCTCTCCAGTCTCACCGGGGGTCCTTCCCCCTTTCCACCCAATAGGAGGTCCAGGATTCCTGAAGAGGGTGGGCAGGGCCCTGGTAGTGAAGGGTCACCCGCTGGGTGGAGGGTGGGGTGGGGGAGGGAGCTCGCATTGCAGCTCCTCCCGGATTCTTCCAGCCACTGATGGACCAAGCCCCTGGGGCACTTCACCTGGGCCCCTTGGAAGGGGAATGTGACCCTGTTAAACTGAGACCACGTGCATTTGTGGAATTTTTTGGAATCAGAGGGAGGAGATATAGTTTGAACAGTTCCTAAAAGGTTGCAAAGCACCAACCTTTAACAATCCTTGTGCTGTTCTGGCTCATTGTACAGAGGAGGCCCTGGCCCTGAGAACTGATTCCTTGGACTGGCACAGAGCTGGCATACAGTAGGTGCTGCATACATGCTTGGAGACATTTCTAGTCTAGGGAGGTAGTTCAGTTGAGTGATTCAGACCTAGAGCCAGCCAGATACGGGTTAAAATCTAGATGATGCTATTGGCTGTGCAACCTTGGGCAAGTCGCCTAACCACTCTGAGCTTCCACTGTTCACCTGGAGCATGGGGACACTGAGCATCATGCCATTTCAGCATGGTGATGGGGTTAAATGAAATAGCTAGCACGTAGTAAATGCTCACTAAACGTTAGCTTTTACTATTGTTGATGGTTGTTTTTGTTTTTGGACTTTGTGAGGGGTGAGGAAGGAGGCCCCAGTCTGAGCCTCTGTCATCAGAGACTTTTTGAGAGGTCTTCTCGGGCAGGGGGCCCAGTTGGGGGGAGAGAACACCAGCAGGTTCCAGCCTGGTCAGCTGCAGCCGGAGCATTTTCTGCAGCCTGAAGGGGCTCCGGGACCAGTCCCAGCGGCCTGCACGCCCTCCCTCTGGGCAGGGCCACCACTGGAGTCAATCAGGCTGCTCTCTCCTCAAGACTTTGGGGGAGACCCACCTCTTGGCCTCCTACCCTCCCAGCCCCCACCCTTCCTCAGCTCCCAGGGAGTTGTCAGGCTCTGCAAGGCTCCTGGGAAATGCACCTCTAGAAGTTCCAGTCTTACCCCGTCACATCCCAAGTGCGGGGGTGTGGTCACATGCCACACACAGCTCGACCTTTCCCTCCTGAGTGCCCACTGTGCCCTTTCCCCCCTGCCCTGCCCTTTGTCCCAGGAAGTGGCTCTTAGATCCAGGGAACTGGCCCATGTTACCCATCTAGGAGCTGAAGGCAGAGCGGGGGGGGGGGGGGGGGGGTCTTGGCTGGGGCCAGACCACCTGGTCCGGACTTGAATCCCGTAAATAAAGCCCCTCCTGTAAGGTGTCCCCGTTTCAGGCTTGGCCTGCCATTGGCCTCCCGTTCATTGCCTGCTGGAGAAGCAGGGTCAGTGACACGGGGTCTCCCCTGGGTCTCCCTGCCTCCAGCCCCCCCACTTCAGGTAGGAGAGAAGTTTCTGGAATGCAGGGCTGGGCCTCATGCTCTGCTCAAAGCCTTCCTGAGATTGCTCACTGCCCTCTGCTTCAAGCCACACGTTTTAGTGGGACGCACAGCCCCTCACCCTCTGGCCCTGCGGCCTCTGCAGCCTCGCCGCCCACCGCTGCCTGTCTCTGGTGCAGCCAGAGAGACCACCCTCCCCTCCCTCCTCGCCCTGCACGGTGCGGCCCCTGCCTGGGAGGAGCCTCCCCGCTTTCCTCCCGGGCACCCTACCCTCCTTCAGGCCGCAGCTGACCATCACCTCACCTCCCCGATGGCCCTGCCCCAGGTCTGTGCTTCCGGCTCCACAGACGCTCCCACACTGCGGCTGTCTGTGAACTTCATGCACACCCGCAGGGGCTGTGAAGCCAGGGAGGACCTGCCCCTCCCCCGCGCCCCCGCCCCCCCCCCCTCCGCCCTCCCCATCCCCCGCCCCGGCCCCCAGCGCTCTGGGCAGGGCCGGGCCCACCACCACAGCTGCTGTTGACATGGCTGAATAAATGAATGAAGGTGTGCACCCAGCCATGATCTCATGTTGCCATCGTTGTCTCTTATGGCCTCATGGTGTTGGTTTAAAACCCAGGGAGAAGCATGTCTCCTGGGACAGGCACACACACACACACACACACACACACACACACACACACACACACACACACGGCAGGGCCCGGCCAGGGCTGCGGCAGGACTGGGCCTTTCATACCTTCTGTCCCCACAGGCCCGCCAGGCCTCCCTGCCTGACACCACGGACGACCCAGGGCATGTGGCAGGAAGTGAAGGAATGCACCCAGGGCCGCCACCGCCCCCCCCCCCCCCCCCCGCCAACCCCCCACAGTGGGCGCTGTCTGAAGGGTGGTCAGCAACTCACCGTTCACCAGGGCGATGTTCAGGCCTCTGCCCACGTTGTCTTTCACAGGACTCATGATCCTGAAGAAGAAAAGGAAAACAAAATGTGACAGTGGGTCCTCGGTGTGGAATGAACTGCTCCAGGACTCGGGACTCGGACACGCCCACGTGCTGTGAGGCAGAGCAACAGGAAGTGCAGGCAGGATTCAGGCCATGTTTCCTCCGGCCCCGGGCGGTGGGCTGGGTTCTTGAGGAGCCACTCGGGGCTTGTCCGGACCAGAGCAGTCTGCTCAGAGAAAAGGCCCAGGGTCCCCACTCCTGTCTGTGGTGTCCTTGGGAGCACTGGCCTCCATCTCAGGCCGCTGGTTCTCAGGGCCACCCTCCCTCCCAGGCCTAAACAGCAGAGCACCCTGTGCCTCTGGCCACAGGGCCGGCCAGGCACAGCCAGCGCCCTGGGGACCCTTACGGGGCAATTCAGATGGAAAGCTCTCTCCCCCCTGGGGTGCTGGCTGGGGCCCGTGTGCGGACCAGCTGTGGTCCCCCTGCTGTCCACACCCGAGGCCTGTCTTCAGTGAGGAAAGCAGAGCTGAGGACCATGCGGGAGGGAACCCTGATGACATGGTTTGAACCCCTGGATGCAGCTGGTCCTGAAGCCACTGCCTCTGGCCTTTTAGGTATGTGAACTACCCACTGAGGTCCTTGCTTTGCCTTATTCTGAGGCTCCTTGGCTGTGTGACTTTGGACAAGTCACTTGACCTCTCTGAGCCTCATTTTCCTCATGTATAAAGGGGATAACAATGGCCCCCAACCCCACGGGGCTGTGAGGATGAAATGAGATGGTGCTGGGAGTGTTGGGGGCTGGATGAGATGGTGCTGGGAGTGTTGGGGGGCTGGATGAGATGGTGCTGGGAGTGTTGGGGGGCTGGATGAGATGGTGCTGGGAGTGTTGGGGGCTGGATGAGATGGTGCTGGGAGTGTTGGGGGCTGGATGAGATGATGCTGGGAGTGTTGGGGGCCTGGATGAGATGGTGCTGGGATTGTTGGGGGGCTGGATGAGATGGTGCTGGGAGTGTTGGGGGGCTGAATGAGATGGTGGTGGGAGTGTTGGGGGGCTGGATGAGATGGTGCTGGGAGTGTTGGGGGCTGGATGAGATGGTGCTGGGAGTGTTGGGGGGCTGGATGAGATGATGCTGGGAGTGTTGGGGGGCTGGATGAGATGGTGCTGGGAGTGTTGTGGGGCTGAATGAGATGGTGGTGGGAATGTTGGGAGGCTGGATGAGATGGTGCTGGGAGTGTTGGGGGGCTGGATGAGATGGTGGTGGGAGTGTTGGGGGGCTGGATTAGATGGTGGTGGGAGTGTTGGGGGCTGGATGAGATGGTGCTGGGAGTGTTGGGGGCTGGATGAGATGGTGCTGGGAGTGTTGGGGGGCTGGATTAGATGGTGGTGGGAGTGTTGGGGGCTGTATGAGATGGTGCTGGGAGTGTTGGGGGCTGGATGAGATGGTGCTGGGAGTGCTGGGGGGCTGGATGAGATGGTGCTGGGAGTGCTGGGGGGCTGGATGAGATGGTGCTGGGAGTGTTGGGGGGCTGGATGAGATGGTGCTGGGGGTGTTGGGGACTGGATGAGATGGTGCTGGGGGTGTTGGGGGCTGGATGAGATGGTTCTGTGAGCAATGAGCAAGGTGCGGGCAGACACGGAAGCTGTTAGGATTACTGGTATTTGGGACTCACCCACCCGCAGTAAAAGGAAGTGTGTGGAAGGTGTGGGCTGGCCTCAGGGCCTACACCCACAGCCTCTGAATTAGCGAATGAATGAATGAATGAATGAATGCAATAAAGGAAACGAAACACAGGAGTCCCTCTGGTACTTACATGTGGTCTTCAAAGCATATGGAGGGGCCCACGACGTTGGCGGCCCCGCTGAGGATTTTAAAGGCAAAGAAGTTGTCTGGGCAGGGCTTGCTGAGGTCACACTTGACCTTCACGACCCCTGGGGAGGGAACAGACCAGCCTTGGTGGCAGCAGCTGTGTGTAGGACCCCCCAGAATTCATTTCTGGGCTTCCCCTCACAGCCCCAGCCCCACCCAGTGCCTCACTCAGCGCAGGCCCCTGGTCAGTGTGTGTGAAGCAATGAGTGTGGGTAATGCCAGCGGCACCGTGACAAAGAGATTTTCTCCAGAACCTTCCTCTGGGGCCGCAGCAGCCTGTTGAGCTCCCTCTCCTCCAGAGAAGCCCCTGTTGACCGCCTGGGGCCCTAGCATGGTGGGTAGGAGCATCTCTCACCAGTGGGTTCCCTTGGGCAAGTCTTCAACCTCCTTGCACCTCAACTTCCTGCTCTGTGAAATGGGATAACTATGGGGGCTTCCCTGCTGGGTTCTCACGGGGAGTAAATGAACACAGGTTACTACTGATTATTCTTCCCATCACCCACTCATTTACTGAGCACCTACTATGGGCTGGGCTCTGGGGTTCCACAGGGACAGGTAGGCAGTGCCGGCCCCCCACTCAGTGCTTAGTGCCCTCCTTGGAACCCACTGAGGACACACTGTGTGGAGCTGTGACTATCGGGGCTGCTGTTCAGACCTGCCTCCTCTCCACAAGGCCCTCCCAGGGCCGACTCAGGAGGCCCACGAAGGGGGGACGTGTAGGTTGGACCCTCAAACAGCTGCAGAGCCACGCAGCCCTCAGGGGGCCCTGCCAGCTGGGACATCGCCGCCTTCTCAGCGTGGCAGGCTCCGACTGCTGCTAAGGGGTGTTTTAGCCCCACCTGACGTGGGCCAGGTACCATCAGGGAGGACACGGATGAGGGGAACTCCACCTGCACAGGGAAGGCAGTGCCTGGGCAGCCTCGCTCCGCTCCGGCCGCGGCGCCTGCAGCAAACCCACAGCCCCCGCAGGGCAGCGGGCACACGCGGAGGTTGCTGTGTGCGAGGCCGGGGCAAGTGCTCCCTCTTTATTATCTCGTGGAATCATTTCAATGGCTCCTGTGCCGGCACCGGTGGGCCCGCAGTACATATTCGTTGGGTGACCACACAGAGCATTTGGGCGCCGAGCCCAGGCCCGAGGTGGGGGGATGGGCAGCGCCCTCTGGAGGGAGCCGCTGTGGGAAGCAGGAAAGAGCGCCCTCTGCGGGGACAGCCCGCAGGTGCAAGTGGCCCGCCTGTGGCTCCTCTGAGGAGGCGAGGGCCCCCCTTTCTGGGACTGAATGCACCCACGTCCGGGCACATGCTGGGCCTGGGCGCCCTGGGCTGCGGGCAGCCCTGGGGATCTGAGCAGAGTGCCTGCCCCGGGCTCTCTGTCCCCTCACCCACCTGAGGGTGTGACCAGAGCTCAGTGGGAACGTGATCACCAGAGAGTGAGCGCCGGGTTGGAGACACCCCTGAGGCTGCTCGGAGAGAGTGGGTGCCCAGGCCTGTAGCTCAGAAGAGAGAGGGCGGAGGCGGGGATGGAACCCCACCAAGGGGCCCGGCCCCTGCCCGGGCCTGCGGATGAGGCTGGGAGGGTCCTCTTCTCTCCTGAGCCCGGGAGCCCCACCTCTGACACCTGCCCGGTCACGGTCACGGAGAGACCGGTTTACTCTTGACCAGAGGGGCTCCCTAAGCTGGAGGCGCTGTCCAGGCCTCGGGACTCCCCCCCCCCCCCCCCCCGTCCCCCATCGCCGCCCCCGAGCCTTATCAACTGCAGCTGAGTCTGATAAACCAATACCAACAGGCCGGCTTTCCCAGGATTGATTTTCTGACCGTCCAGCCTGCACGGTCAGGCTGAGGGACGAAGGGGATGGGGCCCCGGGGTCTCAGCCGCTGGGAGGCAGGGGATTTGCTCTCTGGGTTTGGGCTTGGGCACCGCCCCAGCCGCTGCCCAGCCCCCGCGGGAGCTAGTGCTGCTGCTCAGGGTGTGAGGCTGAGCACTGGAGGGTGCGGCCAGGGAGCCTGGGCTGCTCCCAGAACCTGCTGTGGGGCTTGCCAGAGATCTCCCCCCGCCCCCCTTCGCCAGCCGTAAAAGGAGGCACCCGTGTAGCTCAGGGTGGTCAAACAGGTGTCCTCTTCATGTCAGTGGGTCTACCTTAGAGGCTGCCTGTGGGTTTGGAGGGGAAGGTGCTGGGATTGGTGGGTGATGCCCACTGTGGGAGCGGGCAAGGTGGGCGGCACAGGTGTGCCTGCATTTACCATCTTCCCAGCATATGTTCGCTCAGCACCACGACACTGTGACTCTGTGTCTACTTCAGAAGCTGCCCCCGGAGGCTTCAGGGAGCGGAGGGGGTGCAGGGTGAATGTCGGTGTTCATCCTCACAGTCTTTGCTCTGGAATCCCACAGGACACTGGGCCTCAGGCCTCTCAATCAGGTCAGTCCCACCCCTGGCGCTGCTTTCCCGCTCGGTCAGCACCGCGTCGGGTGAGAGAGGAGGGACCAGGGACCTGGCGGTGTTGCCTCTTGTAAGGAGGCGTTGAGAGCGTGGGCTTTGGACCAGACGGGGAGCTTGACTCCCACTCCACCATCTGCAGTTCACCTCTCTGAGCTCAGTATCCTCGTCTATGAGATGGGGATAGTCACAGCACCTGCACAGGATTGTGGTGAGGATGGTGCGCGATGTCTGTCATGTTCTGAATACACTGTCTGGCACACATTAGCCCTCGATCATTGTTACCATCATCATCATCATAGCTGTCTCTCCCTCCACCTCCTCCCACCTGAGGGGCTGGGGTCCTCGCTGTTCAGACATCTGCGTGTCCAGCATTTGGGGTGCCAGCATTCCTGCCCTCCCAGTGCTCTCTCCACTCTCATGTCCTTGACTCTGCAGCCAAGGTCTCCACAGGAGCCCCAGCCTTCCTGCCTCTGAGCCTTTGCATAGGCTGTTCCCGCCTCCACAAGGCACAGCTGAAGGTCACCTCCTCCCTGATGCCTTCCCTGACCCCATCCATGGGCAGGGGGTGGCCTTCCTGGAGCCCAGAACACTTTGCCCCACTGCTCTTGGCTCGATTGGCACTTCTACCCCAACAGGTAATCAGCACCCCCTTCTGGGGCCCCTGTAGTCCCTGACATGGTGCTGGTATGCTACTTTGATGCAGGAACCATGAGCCAAGTTGTGGTCATTGCCATGGTGACAATAAGCACAGCCTCCATCTTCAGGGCTCCCAGTGGGTGGGGGGAGTCAAGGGAGAAGTACGAGGCCAGGTGCTGGGACAGGGGAGACGGGGATAGGCATGTCCAGACTGCAGGGTGGGGGGCTGGGGAAGGAGACAGCTCAGCCATCCTATCAGCCTGAATGGCTGGGAAGGGGCCATTCCTGCCACAGGGCTCAGGGGGTCGGAGGGCACATGGGGCTGTGGGAGGAGGGAGCCGGGCAGGTTCTGGAAAGGAGATTTTTCTGGGACCTGAAGGGCGGGGGCTAGAGGCCCTGAGCATCTCACTAAGGCAAGGGGGGTGCTGGGAGATACTTACGGGTCTTCTTGGAGGGTGGATCTGCTGGAGAGAAGAAGAATCTGCTTAGTGAGAAAGTGCTTAGGGCCCCCCTGCAGGATGGAGGTTGGGCTGGGGGCTGGGGAGTGGGAAGAAGGGATTGAGAGTGGTGCTGGCCTGGCTGAGCAGAGTCCCCTCCCATGGCGGGTGTTGAAATGAGCTAAAAGTCCCATCTCCTCTGGGAGTCCTTCCTCACTTGCCACTGATACCCCTTCACACACACACACAAACACACACACAAGCATACACATACATACAGACATACACACAAGCATACACATACACATGTGCACACACATAAGTACACACATACAAGCACACACGTATACACAGGCACACACAGGCACACAAATACATAAACACACAAAGCGTACACATACATGTACACACAAGCATGCATGCATACATAAATGCACATAGATACATGCAGATGCACTAACACACAGGCACACATGTACACTCATGGGCACATGAACACACAGACGCACGCACACACAAGCACACACAAACATGCACACACATATAAGCATACGCATACATGCACAAACAGGCACACACAGGCACACACACAAGCATACACATACACATGTGCACACATATAAGCATACACATACAATCACACACAGACACACAATACATAAACACACAAAGTGTGCACATAAATGCATGCACAAGCATGTATACTTACATGCACATAGACACATGCAGATGCACTAACACACAGGCACACATGTACACTCATGGACACATGAACACACACACACACACACATACACACACACACACACACACACACACGACTCTCACGGTTGACAAGAAGCCGGGGTCTGTTGTGAGACCCGCTGGGGCTGGAGCCCTGCTCCTGGCTGTGTGCCGGGTGTGGGTTCCCCTTGACTTCACATGGAGGCCGCCACACCCACCTCGCAGGCTGTGGAGACCACCCAGTGAGGTCAGGCTGTGAGGGTCCCGCCCAGCGCCTGGTGCCCTGGCCTCAGTGATGGGCCGGAGCGTGTGGCTGGTGTTGGTCAGCCAGGTCAGAGTGACCCTTTCCTGACTCCCTGACTGTCTGCTCCGGGCGTGGGGCCGTGGTCACTTTCTAACATCTCATTCACACTGAATCCTGGTTGTTTCAGGGGTTCCACGGGAGGTCTCCCACGATACTGGCAGTGAGTCCTAGAGGACAGGGCCCCCCACAGAAATCCTAGGGGTGGGAACGCTTTTTGGGGGGCCCCCCACTGAAACACTTTCCATTTGGTCATCAGGGGGCTGTTCACCCTGGCGTGTCCCTCCCCCCTGCCTCCAACACTCCAGGAGTAGGCTGGGAGCCAGGCGGGAGAGTCCTGACATTACATTCCGGGGACAGCCCTTCCCTGGGGGGTATATGGCCCCGAGGGAGAGAGAAGTTCTCAGCTTAGCGGGAAGACAAGCATCTGGAGAGATGGTAGCCATCACTCCTGCCTGAGAGAGAAGGCTGCCCAGGGAGGAGGTTCAGTAGCAACCAGCAGAGCCCAGGGACACAGGGACTCGGAGGCTTTGTGAGGGCCCCTAGATCCAGCCACACCGAAGCCCGTCATCCATGGACTCCCCAGTCACATGACACAAGACATCCGCTATGTTTAAACCAGTTAGAGTTGGCCTTGTCACGCCCATCGGAAAGAGCCTGCCCAGTTTGCAGGTAGACCAGGAGTTCTTAGTCTCCTGATTTTGGTGCCATGGATGTGTGGTGGTTTGGGAAAGCCTATGAATACATTTATTCCCACTTCTCTGAGACACTTAGTACCTCCTACTGTAACAGACTGCAAGCTACAAAATCATGAAACAAAATAGATTGGATTAGAAAGGAAACCAAATGCATATCAATATGTCATAAAATATTAGAAAATAAGTGTGTGCTCTAGTAATACATGTGCTTCTATATTGATGCGCCATCGGCAAGTGCAGCCAAGTTAAGGATCTCTGCAGTAAATGAACGCTACCTCTTCCTGTGCCGAACACTAATGCGTTTTTGTTGTTGCTGTTAATCCTCATCCGAGGATATTTTTCCATTGATTTTTAGACAGAGTGGAAGGGAGGGGGGGGAGATAGAGAGAGAGAGAGAGAGAGAGAGAGAGAGAGAGAGAGAGAGAGAGAAATGATGTGAAACAGACACATCAATGGTTGCCTCCCACATACGCCTCAACCAGGGCCAGGGATTGAGCCTGCAACTGAGGTACACACCCTTGACCGGAATCGAACCCGAGACCCTCAGTCTGCAGGTCAACACTCTATCCACTGAGCCAAACTGGCTAGGGCAACGCTAATGGATTTTGATGGTCACTTTCCCCACTGGTCTATTTCCTGCCACTGTGAGCATTTCTCAGGACTCAGGATCATGCACTCTTGTTTTTGTATATTCTGTGATTAAGTCTATTTGTCTCCCTAGCTCAAACTGTGAGTGGGGGTTGGGGGGGCGTGGTCCTCACTTCAGGGTCTGGGACCTAACAGAATAGTCACTGGGTACTTTTGGTTGGAAGTGTTGATTTGTCAAACCCCAGGTGGTTGAGTTCTGGGGTCTCCTTTCAAACACTGTCTCCTCTCCCACCTCAGGCTGGGGCCCTCTCCTCCAGGGGACACCCCTGGTCTCAACTCCTGTCTGAGCCTCCATCATCGACCTGGGCCCATCTCCTCCAAGGCCATCAGTGCAGCCCAGCCAATCTCTAGTCTATGAAAGCAGCGCCCTGGGCTGGGGACACGGTGGCCAGCATGCATCTGTATAAATCATCCTGACCTGGGTATAAACCGTGGCTGACAAGTGGACAAGGTGAGGGACATCTGAGACCCCATGGTGGGGAGCTTGTGTTAAAGACAGGGTGCCTGGCTTCTGGCTGCTGTGGCCATGGGCTGACCTGGGCGTTATTATGTTTGACTATGCCATTGCAGGGGACTCTTGGTCTTTGAGGAGGACAAAATCAGAGGTATCAATTACTTCCCTTTCTCTCCTTCCTTTGATAGGATTTGGATCTGGGAGGCTTGGGTTCCCATTCCTATTCTGACATCTACAGGGGAATTTGGAAGCTTCTGTTTTCGCAGACTATGCATAAAACCACAACAGGAGGTCAAGCATGAGTGCACTCCACAATCACAACATGGATCACCCTAGGGGGCATTTGTGCAGATTAAATGAGACTATGAATGTAAAGCCGCTAGCAACCATCACCACCCATCACCCACCACCATTCATCCATCCTTCCACCCACTTATTCACCCATCACCATTCATCCATCCCTCCACCCATCTATTCACCCATCACCCATCACCATTCATCCATCCCTCCACCCATCACCCACCACCATTCATCCATCCTTCCACCCATTTATTCACCCATCACCCATCACCATTCATCCATCCCTCCACCCATACATTTACCCATCACCCATCACCATTCATCCATCCCTCCACCCATCACCCATCACCATTCATCCAACGCTCCACCCATCACCCATCACCATTCATCCATCCCTCCACCCATCACCCACCCATCACCCATCACCATTCATCCATCCCTCTACCCATCACCCATCACCATTCATCCATCCCTCCACCCATCCATTCACCTACCCATCCATCATTCATTCATCCACGCATCACCCATGTATCCACCCATTTTTCTTTCACTTATCGAATGTTTACTGAGCATCTGCTCTGTACCAGGTGTTAGAGAGATGGATGTGCACAAGCTAAAATCCCTGCCTCCAGGAAGCTTATACTCCAGAGGGTGGAGACAGACAACAACCAAGTGAAAAACAAATAAATGACATTGGTGACAAATGCAGCTGTAGCCGGGTGGTCAGGAAAGGCATCTGAAGAGGTAACGTTTGAGCAAAGACCTGAAGGCTGAGAAGAAACTGGCCACAGGGCGCTCTACGCGAAGAGGGTCCCAGGCAGAGGGAACAGCCAGTGCAGGTGGAAGCCACTCAGTGCACAGATGGTTTTCTTCCCCGACCCCTCCCTGCGTTCCTGCTCTCTGCCTTCCTTCTTGGGTCTCATTTCCAAGCTCCCCCTGGATGTAGTAGGCACATGCTCTGGCCAGGGCCTTGGGTGTGCCCGTGCCACATCTCTCCAGCACATAGGAGAGATGCATGTGTCTGTGTGCATAGGCGGGTGTTGCCTATGAAGGGTGCCTGTGTATCTGTGTGTGCTTGTATGTGTGTGCACATGTGTATGTGTATGCTTGTGTGTATGTCTGTGTGTATGTGTATGCTTGTGTGTATGTCTGTGTGTATTTGTATGCTTGTGTGTGTGTGTGTGTGTGTGTGTGTGTGTGTGTGAAGGGGTATCAGTGGCAAGTGAGGAAGGACTCCCAGAGGAGATGGGACTTTTAGCTCATTTCAACAACGGGGAGTGGCCCTGGCCAGAGCATGTGCCACCCCACAATGGCTGGGGTGCCAAAGGCAAGCCCACACTCAGTCATGTCTCAGGGTCTCCAGGGACGGAGGGAGGGATAGATCCTCGGCCCTCAGCCCTGGTCCACAGGCCTTGCCCCAGCAGTGAGCTGCACTCACCCAGCCAGCGGGGCAGACGGATGGTTTTCGTGCTGAGGCTGATGTAGCTGCGGATGAAGACCAATGAGGTGATCAGGACAAAGATGAAGGCCAGGAGGCGAAACAGTCCTGCAGAGCAAGGAGACCGGACATGAGACCACAGCACCGGACGGCATCGCAAAGCCGCGTGGCGAGACTCCATGCGGTCCTTGTCAGATCCGCACAGGGAGACCCGTCATGAGACCCCACGTTGTAGGTCACACCACACCCACACCCACACCCACACCCACACCCACACCCACACCCACACCCACACCCACACCCACACCCACACCCACACCCACACCCACACCCACACTGTGGGCCGGCCCCCGGGCCCCCGAGCTGAGAGCCGTGTGAACGACGTGATGATGAGAATGGTGAGACGGTGCTGCATGATGACGGGCCACATTCCCCAAGTGGGACCACGGGAGAGAAAGTGAGAAGCACACCTTCCTGGAGCCCTCCAGAGAGAGCAGCTCCAGGGGCGAGGCCTGGGAGCCTGCCGCAGGCGGGCAGGAGGCGGGCCCTGCTGCGGACAGCCTGGAGGTGAGCGTCACAGCCGTCAGGAGGCCCTGGCCAGTGCTGGCAGCCACCCACGCGGTGCGGCCGCGGACGGAGCTCGGCCCCTGAGTTGGAGTCCCTCAGTCACAGAGTGAATATGGTGACATCCTTGCCACGGAGCCCCTGCTTGCTGGGAGAGATGTGATTGTTGTCACCATTAGGCAGCCTCCAGGGTGGCTCGGGGAGTGCTGTTTGTCCCCCACATTTTCCATCAACTCCCCCGAGAGCCACCACCAATAACCACACACAGCTCTCGACAGGAACACAGACAGAGGGGCCTCCCCTGCCTCACAGACAGATGCTGCCCGACCTCGACCCCGTCCCATCACTGGGGACCAACCCACACATGGGATGGGCCCCCCTGAGCTCCCGGTCCTGCTCTTTGCTCTTCCACGAGGGCGAGAAGCGGGCCCCCATCCACCTCCCGCTCAGGGACTCTGGTGGCTGCTGCTGCTTCCGGATCCACTCCAACCACCAGGCCAGATCCCGGGCTCCTTGCCTGACAACCCCCGCCCCCCTCGGCATCACGCTTCTCCTCAGTCCTGAATTCAGCTCTGTGGCCTCGAGCTGGTTCCAAGCTCCTTGGGGTGAGTGGGAAGGCCCCCTGGATGCTGTGGGGTGGAGCGCAGGTGTGTGGGGACCCTCATCTTCAAGGACGCAGGGTGGCTGTTTGTGGGATTTTCTCTCGGGGATCACATTACACAGCACGCGTTTTGTGCCAGGCACCATGCCAACAGCTTTTCCATGCGTTATCTCAGTTCACCCTCACAGCAGCCCTGTGCTGGGCCCTGCTGATTATTCCTATTTGCAGACGAGGAAACTGAGGCTCAGGGAGGTGGCCACTTGGTTAGTAAGTGTTGGGGGTGGGATTTGAACCCAGGCTAGTAAATTGACTTTGAAACTCAACCCCCTCACAGCTGTTGTGGGATGTCAGGGAGCTGTGTTCACTTCCTAGTCCAGTGATGGCGAACCGTTTGAGCTCGGCGTGTCAGCATTTTGAAAAACCCTAACTTAACTCTGGTGCTGTGTCACATACAGAAATTTTTTGATATTTGCAACCATAGTAAAACAAAGACATATTTTTGATATTTATTTTAGATATTTAAATGCCATTTAACAAAGAAAAATCAACCAAAAAAATGAGTTTGCGTGTCACCTCTGACACGCGTGTCATAGGTTCGCCATCACTGTCCTAGTCAGTGCCTCAGTTTCTCTATCTGTCCAAATGAGGGCATAGACTAGAAGACAAAGTTCTCTTCATGCCCGGCCCGATGGTATGAGGATTCTGGAAGAGCTTTCTTTGGAGCAAATATTTTGTCCCTAATTTCCAATCAGGGTCAGGGCTTTCCAAGAGGAGGACTCCCCATGATCCCGGCCGCATTGGGGTCCAGGCGCCCAAGGTTTCCTAGCCCTTCCGCCTGGAGGCAAAGTCGCCTCCTCCACTCCCCAGGCTCACCCTCCTGTTTTCCTCCTGGCCTTCTGGCCTGACCACTTGACAAAGATACAGCCAAATGCCCTCTGAGTCCAGAACAGCAGACACCGCTGACAGAAAAAGGATTTCAAACCAACCTCGGCCCCAACCTTGAGCCCTAGAGTCCTCATTCCCGGTCCTACCTGAAGGTCTCATCCTGTCCCGGTGAGGAGTGGCTCGGGCTCAGCGGCGGCGTGTGGAGAGAAGAAACTCGAATGGGAAGCCGGAGCTTGGCTCCTCCACGCAGTGAGAAGGGGTCTGAGAGTGAAGAAGACTGAAGGTTAGGGCCCGGGACCTCTCAGTGAGGCCACCATCCTTTCAGTTTGGTTCCTCACCATCTGCCACATGGACAGAGCAGCCGTTTTCTTTCTTCCCTCTCTGCCTCCACCTCTCCTTCACTGGGATTTGATATTCAACATGGCTTTTTCGCGTGTAGAGATTAGAAAGTGGAGTAAGGTGCAGTCTGCCAGCCACCATCTCTTGGAGAATTGATTTAGTTCCCCATCCATCCACCCATCCATGCATCCATTTGTTCACCTGTCCATCCATCCAGTCAGCAGAGAGACATGAGCTAGCGAGCCCCATGGAAGCCATCAGGGATCTTTGCTGATGTAGCAAATGAAGAGCAATCAGGGCCCGCGTATTGCAGGCGCGTTTGCGCTGTCCGTGCATCACCTGCTTTTAATCCTCACAGCCTGTATTTTCGGGTGAGTAGCTAAGACTCACCATGGCTAAGCTCAGGGTTGCTCAGCTCAGCTTGCAAGGGTCAGAGTCGGAATCTGGATGTGGGTGTCTGGCCACCCCATCCCCACAGGGTCCCTCCACCAGTGATTTTTGTCTGAGAGGAGAGTTGAAATAGAAGTTCCCTCCCCTTTTGAGTCTTGGGCAAGGGGAGGGCCATCCTTGGGCCCACCTCGCCCCATGCCGACCCCCAGAACCTGAGCAGTTACCAGCGATTCGGCAGCTTTGACCCCCAGCAGGACTCTGGAGATGGTGGGCTGGCGACCACTGTCCCAGGTCTGGGCCTCCCCACAGCCAGCTCAGGGCCTCTGAGGGCCTCTGACAGCAGCGACTGGCTCCCACCGCTTTGCCTGTCTCCCAACCCCCCCAGAATCTTCTTCTCCCTAAGAATCTATCTTAACAGACATGGTGCCTGAAGCCCAACCGCCAAGGATCCAGATATGAGCCAGGGACCTGGCACTGAGGCAGGTGGGCTGGGTCTGTTGATATTTAAACAACAGCAACGACAAAGGCAAATCCACATCTCCTCTTGAGATTATACAAACTCCACCATCCTGGCTTGACCCTCCAGGGCCTTCTAGATGAGAAAGCAGAGTGGTCACCTGGCTCCACCCACAGAGATTTTGTACAAGTTAACTTTCTGAAATTCAAGTGACCAACTCCCCTTCAACCCCAAACCCCAATATAAAACTGTATTATCTCTTGAATGTTCTGAGGGGCGACCTATATAGTCCAGGAGCTCCGGCACCTGGATATGAGGCTCAAAAGACATTTTGTGGGGTACCCTGTGCGTGGAGGAGTTAGGATAACTGGGGTGGACAGGAGGGAAGGACAGGGGCAGGGTCAGACAGAAGGGAGAGGGATAGGCAGATGAATGGACAGACATGGATATTCCACAGGGAGCATGCACAGAGACAGACTGGAGAGACAAGGGGAGAGGGAGATGGAGAGACAGAGACAGAAAGAGAGAAAGAACAAGACAGAAGAGAGACCAGGACAAGGAGGAGAACAGAGATAAAGATAAACTATCACCCATGTACAGAACGAGAGAGAGAGAGAGAGAGAGAGAGAGAGAGAGAGAGAGAGAGAGAAGGCACATATCTGGATATCTGGGCAGGGAGCTAGGCTCTCGCTGTCATGCCGGGGCCAAGCGGGGACTCTAGCTTTAGCCAGGGTCAGGGGAGGGACAGGGACGGCCTGCTGTCCCTCCTAGATGAGCCCCCACTACCCTCTCAGCACTGCAGGGCTCTCTGCTCTCCCGAGTCCGCCCCAATGGCTCGCCCTGCCAGCCGTGGCTGCTCTGGAGTGGAAGCCCAGGCCCGCTTGCTGGACAGGATCGCAGGCTGGGTGGACAAGAATTCCCTCTGCAGCCACCAAACCCCAAACAGTTCCTTTCTTCCTCGTTCCTGCTGAGATGTCACAACCTGTTATTCAGGTTAGGACGTTCTGGGGCCAGGGGACAGGGAGAGATGTCCTGCCCTCCCTGTGGGGTTGCTCGGTGGGCCCAGGGTGGTGTGCGATCACAGCTAGATGGGGTGGGAGGGTGGAAAGTAGGGCATGGGGTGGGGGTGGGGAGTGGGGAGTCGAGAACTGCCCCACTTCTCCCTGACTGGAGAGCCCATTGTCGGCCTCACTGTCCTTGAGCCTCTCTTTATCCTGCCCCTCCCCCTGGACCCCTTCTGATTTCTGGCTGCAGGTCTGGCCAAGTGTATAAGCCCTTTTTTGTCCCATGGCAGGCCGGCCTTGTCTCTGCACAAGTCGAGCACGGAGGAAGTGCTGGAGCATTCGGGGACTGACTGAATTAGATTCTTGCATAGTCTTACAGCGGTTCTCAACCTGTGGGTCGCGACCCCTTTGGCGGTCGAACGACCCTTTCACAGGGGTCACCTAAGACCATCCTGCCTATCAGATATTTACATGACGATTCATAACAGTAGCAACATGACAGTTATGAAGTAGCAACGAAAATAATTTTATGGTTGGGTCACAACGTGAGGAACTGTATTTAAAGGGCCAGAAGGTTGAGAACCACTGTCTTAGAAGGTTAGGATGATTAAGCTACCAGCTAGAGAAGGAAGCTGAGGTTCAGGGAGGGCAAGTGACTTGTCCAAGGCCACACAGCCAATTTCGGATTTCATCCGGAAGCATTCTCTGAGCACGGGTGGGACGGCAGGCTGTGCCGTGGGCGCGGGGGATACTGCTGTGAGCGAGACGCTCTCTGGAGCAGCCTGAGCCTCTGCATTGCTGGGCCCTCTGTCTGAACACTGTTCTTCGGCCTCTTTGCCTGGGACACTCCTATTCTCCCTGAGGGTCTCAGAGTAGAAGTCGCTTCCTCTGGGAAGTCTTCCTTAGGGAGACCTCAAATCTAGGTTAAACGCTTACCTGTGCTCCTGGATGAGGGAGCCGTGCTTGGCCTGGGAGTGGCCACCTCGCTGCCACCTCACCTCCCACCACCAGCTCCAGCCTCCTCTGCAGAGTTCTCCTCCCGCTCCCCCCTCCCCCCCTCCTCCTGGATTCTGCTGTGTGCCAAGTGCTTACCCATCCTGCTCTCCTACCCCTGCTAGCATTCCCCTGCAAATGTAATCCCAGAGAAGTCTGTCCTGATTCCCGGGCTGTCTCCTCTACGGCTCCTGTCAAAACTGATTTGAAATGACCACCTGTACAAGTTGTTTCATTTCCAGGCTAGGACCACGTCTGCTTTGCTCTCCTGTCTTTTTAATAATCGAATCCTTGCTTGTCTGATATGTAGGCTGAACTGCTCATTGAAGGGATCGTCTGGGAAGAGGCGCCTGCACCAGCCTCTTCCAGCCACGGAGGGAGCATCAGCTGCCTCACAGAGCACACTGCGGCGGAGCACGGCCCCGGGGAAACTGTTTAATCTCCCAGTGCCTTGCTTTCCCACCTGCAAAATGGGAGTAGTAATGGTGCCTTCCTCAGAGAGGTGACATGAAGATTAAAGGTGTTATTATACAGGGAGCACTTACACAGAGCCTGGCTAGTATAGGTGTTTAGTGATTATTATCCTAGATGCCAGTGAGAACTACAGGGATTAAGAGGGGATATCCTGACGATCACTCCCATTTTACAGATGAGAAAATTGAGTCTTAATCAAAGGAAGGGGTTAGTCTGACATCACATGGCTAGCAAACGCCTCAAGACCATGAACCTTTGTTGTAACTTTTCAGACCATGATTTTTTGAGAAAAATGAGAGCTGGGGCCAAAGAACAACATTCCTCCTTACTTCATTCATTCTTCAAATATTTGTGTGGCTCATAGTTGAAGGTCAAGTGTTTTTTTTAGTGACTAGATGAGTGAACGAATGAAGAAATAGCCAAGGGCCTCTGTGGTTACGGTGGTTAAGGAAAAGAGCCCGCCATGTGGGTTATCAAATCCCTGGCTTGCAAGCCCCACCTCATTCTTGGGCCCTTAGCTAGGCAGACACGGATAATTAATCACGGCTCGGCACACTTTGCACCGAGCCTGAACCCAGCCTCAGCGCCTCACATCCTGGTCTCCGTCCTCCACTAACTGCCAGAATTGGCCCCTCCGATAAAATCACCTTCCTCAGTCTGATCTCAGAAATCTCTTTCACGCTGTGGTTCCCTCCTCTCCCTTCGTCTTTCTCTCCGTATTTGCTACCCGCCCACCTTCGTTTGCCTTCCCCTCAGTAATGTGACCCAGAGGTCTTGCCCTTTGCCTTCCGACAGGAACGTACCTGAGGGCTCGAGCTCCCACTTCCCTGCTTCAGTGGAGAAAGAAGGCAGGAGGGTCCAGCTGGGGTCTCAAGTCCCTGAGCCAGCGACCACCACCCTGTCAGAGGGTCTGGCTTCCGGTCTCGGAGGGGCTGGGGCCTCCTGGCGGGCCCTGTGGATGCAGCAGGCCCGGAGGGAAGATGAAGCGGCTCATGGATCACCTTCCGTGGCCAGCTCCACCTGGCCCTGCCCAGGCGCTGCCCTCCTTCTGAGAGGCCTGCCATAAACTCTCCCTGCCCTCTTAAACGCCTCACCCGGAAGGAGGAAGTTAACCTCAGGGCTCCCTGGCAGGAAATGAGTCTCTGGTCTCGCCAGGCCCGGGAGCCCCTCGGGGTGAGCCCTGGCTGGGGCCCAGGTGAGTGTTTCCTCCCCACAGAGCCCTGGCCTTGGCAGAGGAGGTTCGGCTGGGAATGTAAGCAGCTTGGGAATGATATACCACAGTCTCTGCCTGAAAACGCAAAACACAACACAACAAAACCCTGCCCCCCAAAAACAAGTCCGATGCAGACCACCTTCCAGGCCTGGGGAGGAAGTGGGGGCCTTGGAGGAGTGTTAGCGAAGCTGCTGTCACCTGCTGAGGCCCTGGGGCAGGGCGGAGCTGCTGGAGGAAGGGGGTGGTGAGCCTGGGGCGGAGGCCCATTCAGCCTGTGTGTGGGGTGGGGCAGCACAGGAGGGAGGGTGGAAGGGACGGCTGGCCGAGAGTGAGAGTGAGCCTGGATGCTGAAAAGGGGCCCTCCTGATCTGGAGTGAGGAACAGAGAGAAAGTAGTGTGGTCGTTGGGGCACCGCGGCACCTGGAATTAGAAGTTACTGGAGGGAGGAAGAACAGAGAGGCCAGTAGGGGCTAGAATTCCAGTGCAGCAGTGAGTGTGGGTTTAATGCCTCTTTCCCTAGGACTCCAGGTGCATTTAGAGGGGCTCAGTGTCCCCCACTCCAGAGTCAACAGCCCTTCCTCCCCCCACTTGTCACTTCTCATGATTGTTATTGCTGGAGCCCTTTCCCCTTAGGACAAGTGCTCTCCCAGGAGGCCCCTTTACCCTGGCTCCTGCGGGCCTTCCTCACTTGTTTGGGGCTGGGATGCTTCTGTACTCGGTCATTTCTACCCTGACTGCTTCCAGAGAGGATGTGCGGCCTGAAATGAATATCCAGGGACAGGAGGTCAAGTAGCTGCTCAGCAAATAAGGACGCGTAGCTAGGAGCTGGTGGGAGGATGAGGCTCCGGGGACAGGCCTGTCTTCTGGCTGTCCAACTGGTTCCTGGGGAGGGGAGGTGGGTCCCCTGGGGGCACGTCCAGGACAGGCCATGCTTTCTTGCTTCCTGACTGGTCTTGGGCCTGGTTTTATGTACGCTCCCACTGCTTCCTCTCCTCCCCTCCCCTCCCCTCTCCTCCCTCCCTCCCCTCCCCTCCCCTCCCCTCCCCGCCCCTCCCCTCCCCTCCCCTCCCCTCCCCCCTCTCCTCTCCTCTCCTCTCCTCTCCTCTCCTCTCCTCTCCTCTCCTTCTCTCCCCTACCCTCTCCTCCCCTTCCTTTTTGTTTTCTCTCCTCCCCTCTCCCCAGCCTGGACAGTTCAGCTCAGGCCTGGTGCTTCTTAGTAATCAGATCTGACCTCCACTGTCACCTCCTCAGGGAGGCCCTCCACCCCTGTTGCTTACTGTAAATAAGCAATGGAATCAGTAAGTTAAAATTCTGGTAAGTTCTGTGAAGGAACCCAAGGAACAGCAAGTAGCAGGGGAACTTTCTTCATTCAGCAGACGGTCAGGGAAACCTCTCGCAGGAGCCAGCTTTGGGGCTCTGCTAGTTTCCTGTTTGTGCCGTAACAAATAGTGGCTTTAAAGGGCACAAGTGTATAGCTCACAGTTCTGTAGGTCAGGGGTCTGACACAGGTCTCTCGGGGCTAAATTCCAGGTGTTGGCGGGACTGCATTCATTCTGGAGGCTCCAGGGAGAATGTTTCCCGGCCCTTTTCCACTTCCCGAGGCCTCCCCCACTCCTTGGCTCAAAGCCCCTCTTCCATCTTCAAGGCCAGCTGTGTGGCATCTCCATGACCTTCTTCCAAGGTCACATCCTCTACCTTTCTCTTCACAGCTCTTGAGGACCTGTGAGTACAGTGGGGCCCCTGGCTTCTCCAAGACACTCTCCTGTCTTAAAGCCAGCAGCGTAGCAACCTTAATTCCACTTAACCCTTTAATTCCTTTTCGGCGTGTGATTAATATTACATAGTCACAGGCTCCGGGGTTTAGGACTTGGGCATCTTTGAGAGGCATCATTCTGCAAATTACAAGTGCGATCCTGTTTTATTTTCTTTAGAGCACTTACTACAATCTGAAATGACTCTCCTGACCATTGGTTCATTTGTCACCTGTCTCGCTCCGTTGGAAAGTGAACCCCATGAGGGCAGGGCCTTGTTGGTGCTGCTCACCAGAAGGGTGCCTGGTCCTCCCTCAGCAGGTGATCAGTCATGGTCTGCTGAAGGAGTGAATGAGATAGTGCCGGCTCAGTTCTGCATTGGTCAATAGAGAGGGCACTCATGAGAGCCAGGAGCTGTGACCCCACTTTACCCTCTGGGTCTCAGGCACCCTCACCACGGCTCTGGGAGGAAGGGAAGGCCACAGCAGTCTCCCCGAGGGCTCCAGTCTTCAGTCTCGGAGAAGCTGATTGTGAAATCATCCCTTGGTTTTCCTTCCAGGGCTAAGCCCTCACAGAGCGGGCCTCTGTGGGGACATTCTCCCCAGTCTCACTCAGGGGAGCCCACTGGGGCTCAGCATGGGTGCTGGCTCCTGTGTGCTCCAATGGCTGCCCCCCCCCCCCCCCCGCAGCCTGCTATGCGAGTGGAGGACATGGGCCCATAGTAGGTGCTCAATAAACTCAGACTGTGATTTTGACTTTCCCTGTGAAAGGGGCCAGATACCTTCCCCTCTCTCTCGGACGATAATGCTGAGAGAGTGAGGGTCAGTGTCAAGTCTAGTTTGGCAGGAGGTCTTGGAAGTGCAATTATTGGTGTCTGACAGTTGATTCATTTCCTTGGGGAGTGTGGGTGCCAAAGGCCGGCCCCGAGGTGGTGGAAATAGTCACTTTCTCTTTCGTGGCTGACAGACCCAGGGCAGGGCTCTGCCCCCTGGCGGCTGCAAGCCCTCAGGGGAGTAATTGTAACTCAATAGCTTATTTTTCTTATTTAATTATAACAACAATACAGTCCCCCCATGGACATCTTGGAACATACAGGAGCGAATATTGGAAAGAAAACCAGGCAAGTACAACCTCCCATTGGGAACAAGGTTGATACTTTGGCCTGTTGCCCCCCCACCACCCGGCTGTGTAATGTGTCTTCCTGTGCACATTAATGTCATAGCTGAGGCGTCCCCACGTCCAGGAAGAATGCTGGGTGTGAGGTTTTAATGGCCACACAGGACCGTGTCACAGAGCACCATCTTCCTGTACCCTCCTCAGTTGCTGGTGTTTTCCTGCATGCGTGCGTGTGTGTGCTTGTGAGTGTGTGTGTGTGTGCGTGTGTGTGAGTAAACACACGGCAGTGAGTTTTTACAGGCACACCTTGTGTCCTTTGTGCACCTTTATTTCCTCCCTTTTAAAAAAATGGAACCAATAAATCCCGCCTTCCTTCCCCTCAGGCTTTATGAGGCAAAGTGAGAAAACGATACCAGGTGCTTTCACAACCTGGGAAAGAGCCGTCCAATGGAAGGCCAGGCCGGGTTCTGAGCATCGCCTCCCCAAGCACCGTGTGTGTGTGTGTGTGTGTGTGTGTGTGTGTGTGTGTGTGTCTAAGTTATACCGTTTTAATTAACCTAGTTATTAATAACAGGGAAGGAGCAAAAGGAAGGTCAAATATTATGGGCATGTCATGTGGGCAGCTTCACCAGGAAGCTAAAACTTTACACTCCCCAGGGGTGCAGCAAAGAGAGATGCATGTCCAGTAGAGTTGGGGGGACTTGCAAAGGTGCTTGTTGTCAGTCACACCTGGGAACAGGGCATTGGCCAGAGTAGGCATGGCCACTGCAAGTGGCCCAAGATTTGAGATATTTAAGCCCTGAACAAAGGATTCGCTCTCTGGGCTCTTGGCCCCCTTGATGCTCTTGGCTGGGTCTCTTGCTGCAGGGGGCGTGCTCCTTGGCTGCCCTTCATCCGCACACAAAGGACTAACAGACGGCAACTAGCCTGATGCTGACCTGGCCCCGGCTGCCATATGGAAACTTGGGCACTGACTTTGCTTCCAGCTCTATGAAGCCCCAACTCCACTTCTTCCAGGACTGGACTAAGGGAAATGGGACTTTGGATACCCAGCCACTTGGGGGAGGTAATTCCGCTTAAATGAAAATAGCTCATCCTCCTGCACCAGCCTCAAAAAAATATCGTAAGGACACCACCCTCAGCACTCAGTGGGGAAAGGGATACCCGCTTCCACTGGTAACATGAACAGGTGAGAGATTAGATGAGTGGGGGACTAGGAATAATAGCAGCCACAGCTTTTATGGAGCATTTACTGTGTGCCTGATGCCCTGGTAAACCAGGCACATGCACACCTGACTTCATCCCCACAACAACCCTCCAAGGGAAGTGCTGTTATTACCTACAAATGAGGAAACCGAGGTACAGGGAGGTTAAGTAATTTGTCTGTGGTGACATAGCTAGCAGGCAGGAAGCTGAGGAAGGACACACACACACACACACACACACCCTCTGAGAGCTGCAGTCGGCAAGGAGGGCTCCGGAATCCTGCAGCTACACCTTTCGGGCGGCTTCGGGATACACAGGGGTCCCCAGCATTTCTTGAAATAAGGCGCTTTTAAAAGATCGAGCATGTTCTCGGCAGGTAGGCAAACGGATCTAATGAGTATTTCCCCAGAGCTGGGAGGTTCTGAACTAGAAGTCTTCACTCAGAGGGAAAAGCCGAGAGGAGCAGGCCTGCCCCTGGCACATCTGAGACGGAAGGGCAGAGTAGTGTCAGTGTGTGCATCTAAGCGTGGGTTCCCCTAGTGCAGTGGTCGGCAAACTGTGGCTCGCGAGCCACATGCGGCTCTTTGGCCCCTTGAGTGTGGCTCTCCCATAAAATACCACGTGCGGGTGCGCACGTACAGTGCGACTGAAACTTCTTGGCCCTTGCGCAGAAGTCGGTATTTTGTGGAAGAGCCACACTGAAGGGGCCAAAGAGCTGCATGTGGCTCGCGAGTCACAGTTTGCCGACCACTGCCCTAGTGTGTGAGCCTGTGTGTGCACAGGCTCATGGGTGTGTGTGTGTGTGTACAGGCTGCATTTGACCTTCTGGGTGCCCAAAGACAAAAGAATTGTTCACTACTGAAATACATGTCTACGACATCGATTTTTCTAGTCCTAATCTTTGATAAGAAACTGGACCAGGACCTATGCAAGGATTTCTTCTGTACAACCTTCAGCATCAAATCAGCAGCATTTCTCACAGCAACCACAGGCCTTGAGCACAAAAGACGGAAGGTGTGTGCTGAAGGCGGGGAGAGAGGCAGAAAGCGCCACTATGCCGAGGGGCACCACAATGAACTCCCACAACTTACGGTTCTTCCCACCCTTGCTAACTGACCAAATCCAGTGTGGCCACGTGTGCCTGGTGCCTTGGTCTGCTGTGTAATAAAATCAGTGCCTTGGCACGGCCAAGGACAGAATGCAAATGGAGTCAGATACTTCTTTCCAAGCATTAAGAATTCATTCCTCCATTCACGCCGCTCGGTGCTCCTGCTGTTCCGTTGAACCACAGCGATGACTCACACTGCGAGTGCCTCCCTCGGAGGCCAGGGCTGGAGTGGGCAGCGGGGCAGAGGCTCTCGGGCTCGGAGGCCTGGGTCGCCAGTAGCCCAGCCAACCGTCCACAGTGTGTGGAGACAGGGAGACGGTGGCTGAATCAGGCCACATGCCTGACGTGGGCCTCCCTGAACTAAACTCGAGGTGTCTCGGGGCTGCAGCCCCTTCCGCAGGCTCCAGGGGAAAACCTGTTTCCGTTTCCAGTTTCCAGCGGCCACTCCATGTCCTGGCTGGTGGCCCCTTCCTCCTCCGTCAACGGCAGCGGAATTGCATCTTCATGACCCTCTCCTAGGGCTCATCTTCCTCTGACCCTCTGCTTCCCTCCACTCTGAGGACCCCTGTGGTTTTGTGTCCCCCCCACCCCAATACTCCAGGATCATCTCCCTGCCCGAGGCCAGCTGATGAGCAAGCTGAGCCCCATCGGCAGCCTCATTCCCCTTTGCCATGGAGCCTAACATCCTTACAGTATTTGAAGTGGGGAAATCGCTTCACATGTTCTAAGAATTATAAGATCACTGCTTGTTTATGATAAAATATTCAGAACAGTGCACAGCTATATGAAATAACAATTTAAATGTCCACCTTTATCTGCTCTCCAAGATGGAACCACTGTTCACACTTTTTAAGCATCCTCCTAGAATTTCCTGTGCACATACAAGCATATATATCTATCTCTCTGGTCTGTCTCTGTCCCTTTATATGCCTGTTCCTCTCTCTCTCTCTCTCGCCTGCTATCCAAACTGCCATCCATCAGTCTACCCATCCATTCAGCTGGTGGGAATTGTGCTCCACACCACATTTCTTTATTTCTCTAAATCAAGTTAACTCTCACTCCAAACCTCTACTTGTCAGGGTGGAGAGAATTTCAGTACCAACCATCATTCTGGAACTCCCTTCATCCTTTCTCCTTGCCAGAAAATGGGGGAGGGAGGGGCTTAGTGATGTGGAAACAGGATCTGGCGTCTCCCCCGCTTTCCCACAGATTTCTAACAGTGTCTGTGAAGGATCTCAGTTAACACAACATAAGAAACAGGCAGGCACATGGATGGAAGACGGCAACACAGCCAGTACCCACAGCTTGTCTCTTGGAAGTGGGATCACAGCGATTTTAATTTTCTTCTTGACACAGCTCTTTTCCCCTCACCCCTTACATGTTCTATGGTTAACAGATATCCCTTTATGATCATTACCACAAAGCTCATTATCAGTTTCCTACATCTCCTCTGGCCTCTCCTTTCAGCTGAGTGCTGGCTCCCCAGGACCAGAGAGTGGCTGTGGGCACAGGTTTAACAATGCAGACAAACCCTGGGAACGTGAACCAAGGCCACCTGCTTTCCTAGGCCACGGGGGTGGGCGCGCAGGGGGAGCTGGAGTTCCATGGTCTGGAGAGAAGAGCCTGGTTTTTATGGTCACCTCATAGCTTTTCAACTGGAGCACACAGCTGTTGTCCTTTCCCTCTGAGGGAGGGCTCGCCCCTTCCAGCTTCCAGGCCGCCATGCTTGGGAGAAGAGTCTGGGCCCTGCCTTCTGAAATGGAAGTTCTGCTGCGTTGGGAGCACCCCTGTCACCGACTCAGGCAGGATACATTTTCCCAGAACAGAAAACTCATGTGGTAAACCCATTACCACGGCTTCATTTTGGTCTTTGCCCCAGCTCAGTCTTCACTCCTGGCTGCCTCCCTAGACACACTTGGCCACGGGGACAGTGCTTGAAATTCATTGCAGAGGCCAACCTTGACCTAAATCCATAAAGAGAGCCGAGTAAATTCATTGACTTGGGTCCCATTTAGATGCTCTATTGAAGGATAATAGCTTGTTAGTTTTACTAAGCCTCCAGGCCTTTGATGAGAAGTGTTCAGAGTAAATATTGATCGAGGCTTTGTCCCTATGTGCATACAACTTGTCAACATTTACTTGTGAGTCTTGCTCTCTTAGGGACCAGTGGGGTGACTGGGATCTCAGCAGATGGGTAAGCAGGACCGCATTGAATGGGTGTGCCAGTCGTCTCTTTTTTGTTTAACATTCGCCCTTTTATTTCTCTAGATTTCATCCACCTGTTAATATTCTGGTTGACTTTCCCCCCATCTGTGTGCATATTACAAGCATCTGGGTCCAGCACTCGTCTGCTTTGGACTGTCATTTGCTAGAAGTCTTGGCCTCTATAAGTCCCTTAGCTATTAACAGTTAAAAATAACAGCCAGCCCTGATACCGGCTTATCACTTTATGGCTGACACATTAGTTTGCATTGCTCAACTTGGCCCCTGTGAGGCAGGAAGTAGTGTGTCCAGGAATTAGCAGCATCCGCTTTGGGGTCAGAGAGACATGAGACCAAATCCCAGTTTGACTACTGACTAGCAAATTGCTTAACTTTCTCGTCAGCTATGAGTGTTCTGGGGAGTGAACTAAAGCCTACCGCCTGGAGCATGGCTGGTACTCAATATGCAGGGACTTACTAGGACCTTGTTCCCATTTTACAGATAAAAGCAAAGAGAAGCTAAAGAGTTTGCCCAAAGTCATGCACTCCCAGTCCTGGTTCTCTCCTCCCCACGAGGCTTCCTGGCTTCCTCCAGGATGCCAGGCACCAGGTATCTGATGCTTGAAATCCTCTCAATACTCACCAATGCATCGGGAGAGTATTACTTATTTCATTGCATGTTTCCCAATGGGATGGAATGCAACGTCTGGTGATGTAGAGACTTTGCCTCTCCCAGCACCCTACTCAGTGGTTGAGCTTATCCCCGTCTCCTGCCAGCTGATGAAGGCCTGCCAGTGCTTGGGGGCTGGGGGGAAATCCCACCCCTTATGCCATGATTGGAAATGGGTCCTCTTGCCTCCTGTCTGCTCTGTCTGTCTCTGCCCACACCCACAAAGAGTAAACATTCAAAACAAATGTTTGGACTAAATGGGTAATTTGTATGTGAAAAAACAGCAGATGTTTGGCTTCAATAAAGGGTATTGGGAAAACTGGACAGCCACATGCAAAAGAATAAAACTGGATCACCATCTTACACTGTGCACAAGAATTAACTCAAAATGGATTAATGACTTTAATAAAAGACCCGAAACCACAAAATACATAGGAGAAGTATAGGTGCTAAGCTTTGGACATCAGTTTTAGTGGTGTTTCTGAGGATTCAACTTCAACAGCAAGGGAAACAAAAGCAAACATGAAAAATGGGACCATATCAAACAAAAAGCTTTTGCACAGCAAAGGAAACTATCAACAAAACAAAAAGGCAGCCTATGAAATGGTAAAAGATATTTGTAAATCATACATCCAACATGGGGTTAATACCTAAAATATATAAAGAACTCATGAATTTCAACAAGAAAACCAACAACCCAATCAAAAAGTGGGTGGAGGATCTGAATAGACATTTTCCCAAAGAAGACATACAGAGGACCCAACAGGCACAGGAAAAGATAACCAACATCACTGATTATTAAGGAAATGTAAATCAAAATCACAATGAGGCATCACCTCACATCTGTTAGAATGGCTACCACCAAAAAGACAAGAAACAACAGGTGCTGGAGAGGATCCGGAGAAAAGGGAACACTAGTGCACTGTGGGTGGGGATTAAATTGGTGCGGCCACTATGGAAAACAGTATGGAGGTTCCTCCAAACAATAAGAATATAAAATGGCCATATAATTCAGAAAAAATATATGTACCCTTATGTTCATTGCAGCACTATTTACAAAAACCAAGATATGAAAAAATCTAAGTGTTCATCAACACAAAACTGGATAAAGAAGTTGTGATACACACACACACACACACACACACACACACACACACAATGGAATAATACTCAGTCATAAAAAAGTGAAACTCTTCCATTTGTGCATGTGCCCTGACCGGGAATCAAACCGTGACCTCCCAGTTCATAGGTTAATGCTTAACCACTGAGCCAAACCAGCCAGGCTGTGACACATGGATGGACCTTGAGGGTATTATGTTAAGTGAAATGAAACAGATAGAAAAAGACAAATTCTGTATGATTTCACTTGTAAGTGGACTATAAAAATAAAAGCAGCCTTCAATCAGGGCAAGATCTTTAGTGAATATCTCTTGCCATCGCCTAGCTGCCTGCACTCGTCCTTCAGGGAGATGCAGGTCATTAAAGGAAACCAAACATTGAAAAAAAAATACAAGCAAAACAAATGAACAAACAACAACAACATAAAAAACCCACAGAGGCAGATAACAGATCAGTAGTTACCAGAGGGGCAGGGGGTGGAGGGAGGGTGAAGGGGGCCAAGTGTATGGTGACAGACGGAAACTAGACTTTTGGTTGTGAGTACAGATGTCGGAGTATAATATTGCCCATCTGGAGCTTATATAATGTTATAAAGCAATTTTACTGTGATTAAAAAACTGAAAACAAAAACCAAGTATTTTAGAGGCCACATTCATAGAGCTGGATGGCTTCAGGTTATAGAGAGTAATCATTACCAAGCATACTTCTGTCCTAATTTCCTGATAACAAACATGTCTTTAATTGCTGGGTGTTTTTTCTCCACACACAACCCACCTTTACCAGAAGTAGAGGTTATCTGGGTGTTCACAGGGCTTAGCTTTCCACCTGGCCGCCAACGTGCACCTTTGTTCATGGAACTGGAGCAGAAGGAGGTAGGAAGGACCAGCGATGTTTGGAGAAGGGGAGGATTTCATGTGCCTTTTTTTATAGGCAGGACTCCCGAGAAATGGGAGGCCTTAAAGGCCAGGTGCTCTGGCTGAAAGCTGGAGGAGTAACTTCTGGGTATGTTTGCTAACCGGGGAGGAGAGTACCAATGTAGTGGCTGCTCCTGCCACCTCCCTCCGTCCCTCCCTGTGCCCCTCACCATTTCAGGACCCCACACTGGGTTTGAGGTGCTTGACTGCAAACTCATCTTATTGTATGTTCTGGGATCTGAGCATACAATGTAGATACCCAAGCAGCCCTATAATACTCAAACTTCAAATTCAATACTGGCATGTCATACAATCTGCTGTTGCTTCCTGTAATAAGGAGGTTAGCACATGGTGACAAATAGGGAGTACGTTGTATTATTGGGCCCCACCTTTGACAACTTTATTAAAGGGTCCTTTGGTAACTCAGCCTTGGTATATTAGTTATCTATTGCTGTATAACAAATTACCTCCAAAGTTAGCAACTTAAAAAGACCATATATCTATATCTATATCTATATCTATATCTATATCTATATCTATATCTATATCTATATCTATATCTATATCTATCTCTCTCTCTCTCTCTCTCTCTCTCTCTCTCTCTATATATATATATATATATATATATACATACACACATATATATATCTCGATTGTGTGTTCACCACAGATGATGTATTACAGAATTGTACACTTAAAACCTATACCATTTTATTAACCAATGTCATCCCAATAAACTTAATGAAAAAAAGGACAATAAAAATTGACTATCTTTGCCCGACTGGCTTGGCTCAATGGTTGAGCATCGATATATGAACCAGGTGGTCACGGTTTGATTTCTGGTCAGGGCACATGCCTGGGTTGTGGGCTCCATCCCCAGTGTGGGGAGTGCAGGAGACAGCCAATCAATGATTATCTCTCATCATTGATGTTTCTATGTCTGTCTCCCTCTCCCTTCCTCTCTGAAATAAAAAATTAATATATGTATTTATGTATATACACATACTAGTATATGTATACATACTAATATATATACATATATTATCTTTCACAGTTTTTGTGGGTCAGGCATTTAGGAGAAGTTTAGATGTGTAATTCTGGCTCCTAAGTGGTTTGCTATAAACTAAATGTTTGTGACCCCCCCCCCCCCCCCGCCCCAAATTCACATATTAAGTCCTAATCCTCAATTTGGAGGCGGGGCCTTTGAGAGGTAATTAATTCATGAGGTGGAGCCCTCAATAATGGGATTAATGCTCTTATAAAAGAGGCCCCAGAGAGCTCCCCCACCCTCCCTCCCCCTATGTGGGGACATAGTGACAAGATGGCCATCGAAGAACCAGAACTGGGCTCTTACAGAAACTGAATCTGCCAGCCCCTTTATCTTGGACTTCCCAGACTATAGAACTGCGAGAAATAAATCCTATTGTTTATGAGCCACAAGCTCATGGCATATTTGTTATAGCAGCCTGAATGGGTTATGACAAGGTCATAGTCAAAATGTTGGCTGGGGCTGCAGTCATTTGAAGCTTTGATTAGGGTTGGATAATTCGATTCCAAGCCAGCTCACTCACAAGCCTGGCCAACATGGCCTGGCTGTGGGCTGGGGGCCTCAGTTCTCTACCTTCTGGGCGTCTGTGAAGAGTGGCTGGAGACTCCCCAGCACATGGCAGCTGGCTCCTGCGGAGAGTGATCCAAGAGTGGGCAAGGCAAAGCCACGTGTCTTTTATGCTTCAGCCTCGGGGGTCGCATCACTTTGCAAGGTCCTAATGTGGCCCCCTCGGCCCTGTCAGTGTGTGAGGTACCACACATGGGCGTGGGCACTGAGAGGCACAAGTCCCCGGGGCCCCTTGGCGGTTGGCTACCGCATTTGCTTCACCCACTTTAGCAGCAGCCCTTTTTCTGCCTGCTCCCCATCTCCCCAGGAGTGTCGGTGCGGAAGGACCCTGCACAGAGGCCTTCCTCCGTGGGCCCCATAGTCAGGACCTGGGGGCACAGGGACCTCTCCTGGCACCTTTCTGTTTATCTGTGTTTCACAAAATATTTACAGGAAAATGCGGGCGAAAAGGAAAAAGGCCCACATTTTACCGAGCACTTTTTGTGTTCTAGGCATTGTGTCGAGCAGTTTACATGCTCATGTAAATGAGTATACATGAGGCAATGTTGTTATTAAACTCTTTTTCTACAAAAAAGGAAACGGAGGCACAGAGCAGTGCCACAACCCATAGTCCCGCAGCTGGAAAGTGGTGGGTGGGGGTTGGGACACAGGAGCCTGTGGAGGGCCCACCTGGTACCTCCTGACACGACTCATCACAGCCAGAGGACAGCGAGGCAGGCTTCCATCTTACCCAAAACGGCCCGGTCAGGGCGCTCTTCACAGGCCCGGTACAGATGGACTTACACTCTACAAATGGACTTCTGGAAAATATTTCCTTTAAACCAGAACTCATTTTAAGAAAAATAATTTTTAAGTCTCTTTTTCTCTCTCTCCATAAAACAGGATATACCACTCATTTCCAAAAATTGGAATGTAAACACAGAGAGAATAATTAAAAGCCACAAGGTTCTTCCCTCCAGAAAAGAAAACATTTTGAACATGTTGGGATCCAAACTGTGCCCCTCATGTAAGCGTTATTCCAGAAAGAAGCCCCCCTTACTCCAGCTGAGGCCCAGAAGCTTGGGCAGCGTCTCCCTCCTGCCTGGGAGCTCCAGGGGTTAACACACTAAATGTGTTCCAACAGCAAGGAAGCTGGGATACCCGTCCTGGGTGACCAGGGACAGTGCATTCAATTAATAACCACCCAAGAGGGTTTGGTGATGCCCTTGGGTGGTGCGCACTGGAGTAGGAGCCCTCCCATTAGGCCTACGATCTGTAGTGGGAGGTTAATCAAAACATCCAATCAAGTGGGAGACTGGCTGGAAGGAGCAGAGAGCACCCTAGAGCTGCTGAGGATGTTTGGAGCGGGTGGGAGGTCAGCACTGTGCACCTGAGGTGCGTGTGGTCAGTGACACCCTTAGGCGACAACCAAAAACCAAAAAAGCACAAATGAATCTAGACCTAAACCTGACACCTTGTAAAAAAATTAACTCAAAATGGATCATAGATCTAAATGTAAAACTATAAAACTTTTGGAAGAAAACAGAGAAGAAAGTCTTTATGACTAGACTAAGGTCAAGTGATCTTGACACCAAAAGCACAATCAATAAAAGAAAATAATTTGGCCAAAACTGGTTTGGCTCAGTGGATAGAGCGTTGGCCTGCAGACTGAAAGGTCCCAGGTTCGATTCCGGTCAAGGGCATGTACCTGGGTTGAGGGCACATACCCAGTAGGGGATGTGCAGGAGACAGCTGATTGATGTTTCTCTCTCATCTATGTTTCTAACTCTCTATCTCTCTCCCTTCCTCTCTGTAAAAAAAATCAATAAAATATATTTAAAAAAAAGAAAGAAAATAATTTGAAAAATTGGACTTCATCAAGATGAAAACCTTCGCTCTGCGAGAGTCTCTGGTCAGGGATGAAAAGACAAGCTAAAGAATGGGAAAAATATTTTCAGGTTACGTATCTGAGAAAGGACTTTTATCCAGAATACAAAGATAACTCGCTAAACTCAATCTACAGAAACAGTAGGCAATGGTCCTATTAAAAGTGGACAAAGACTTGAACAAACATTTCGCCCAATGGGGATACAGATTACAAATAGGCACATGAATATTTGTTCAACATATTAGCCATTAGTCAAATGTAAATTAAAATCATGATGAGATACCATAACACACCTATTATAGTGGCTAAGATAAAAAATACTGACAATACCAAGTGCTGACATGAACACAGAGAACGTGGATCGCACATACATTCCTGGTGAAAATAAAAAGTGGTATGGCTATTCTGGAAAACAGCCTGGCGGTTTCTTGTAACGTAGAGTATATATTTACCATGCAACCTAGCAATTACACTGCTGGGTATTTATCCCAGGGAAATAAAAACATTTATGTTCACACAAAAACCTATTCCCAAATGTTCAAGCAGCTTTATTTGTAATAGTCAAAAACTGGAAGTCGGCCAAATATCCTTATCCTTCAACAGGTGAATGATTAAAAAAATGGTGTTAAATCTGTACAACAAATTCCCATTCAGCAATAAAAAGAAATGAGCTGTTGATATAGCCAATAACTTGAATGACAAAATTATAGTGATGGGGGCCAGGGGCTGGGAGTGGTAGAGGGTGTGACTATAAAGAGAGAACGTGAAAGAGTTTCTTTGTGGTGATGGAACAGCTGTGCATCCTGGTTGTGGTGGCGGCTGCACAAGTCTATCCATGTGATCAAATTTCATAAATCCATACACCACAAAAAGTACATGTAAAAACTGGTGGAATCAAATAATAGTTAATAGTGTGCCAATGTCATTTTTTTGGGGGGGGGGTAAAATATTAGATGTTACCATTAAGCCATGTGAAGTATAGATGGGAACTCTGTACTGTTTTTACAGTTTCTTGGGATTATAAAAATTTTTTTCAAAATAAAATATGACCAAATAGACAAAACTGCAAAACAAAGCACTCTGGGTCTTCTCACACCTGAGCTCTGCCTACTGGCAGCGACACCCCATCTGATGCTTCATTATTAGCCTTTGCCAGGACATATGAATTGAAAAGAGAGTAAGCCAACATTTTGGATAAAACAGTGTTTCCCAAAGGGTTCTGTGAAAACACTAATTCATCAGGAATTCCTATTAGGCAAGAATAACTATTCTGTGTCCAGGCAAATTTAGGAAACTCTGGGTTAACTTCCTGGCTGAAAGATTGCTTCGTAGGACATGAACATATGTTGTGGATCTCCAAGAGGGGGCTACAGAATACAGCAATTCCCTAACATTTGTCCACAGAATCTTTTCCCTCCTCCTCTGGGTGTCCCAAAAGACTAGAGGTTCATGTGCTTAAGTAACACTGAGCTAAAGCATTCATCAGAGAAGAGGAGAGCGAGGCGTAAGGAATCGTGTTCACTTTGGAGCCAGGCCTTTGGGGATCATCAGCATTTGCCATGTGGTGAGTATAACGACACAGGAGATATATGTTAGAGAAAGAGAGTCAATACTTATTGTATGAAAAGGTCTGAGTTTTATTTTTTTGATTCTCCATGTTGACTTGGGACTTTGGAGAAGATTGCTCCTCCTCTTCTTCTCTCTTAGGGGTGAAGGCCCTGACAGTAGAATTGGATGGAGCAGAGAACAGCGAACAACTCACCCTGGAGGCTGCGCACGAGGAGCTGGCCTTTGGAAAAGTGGGGTGGAGGGCCATGAGGGAGCAGATCCATGGGTGGGGTATTTTCCGATGACTACTGGGTTGGCCATATAGACTGAAACTGGGGGATGGAGGAGACTGAAGAAGTCACCCCAAATCTCTACCTTTCTGTGCAATTTTTATGGATTATAACATATGTCTGATGCATTCCCTCTCTCTCATTGCAGAACATATTACTCTCAAACTTAGCAGCTATAACCTTTAAAACGGAAATGACATTGATTAGCTCCCACAGTGTCTGTGGTTAAGGAATTCAGGAGTGACTGAAGTGGTCCTGGGTCATGGTCTCTCAAGGTGCTGGGATTGTCTGGAGGTTGGTTTGGGGCTAGAGGCTATGAATCCAGCATGGATGGCCTGTCCATGCTGCCTGCTGGCAAGAAACCTCAATTCCTCCATGAGGACCGCTCATAAGGCTGCTTGAGTATTCTCACAACATGGCAGCTGGCTTCTTCCAGAGCAAGTGACCCAAGAGAGAGCAAGGTGGAAGCCGCATTTCTTTTATGATGTAGTCTTGGAGGCCACACTCCATCATTTCAGCACTATCCCATTGGTTACACACATCAGCCCTATTCAGCCCTATTCAGTGTGGCATGAATTCTGGCACGAAAGAATCGTTGAGGGCCATCCTAAAGGCTGGTTACAAAACCCTATAACAAAAGAAATACTGAGTGAACAGTCTTCAGTAGATGGTAGAAGTTCTGAAATGGCTAAGTGCATTTGCTAGAGGCTGTACCATTCTGGTGTCCCAGTTTGGTCATTTCTTCAACAGATATTTATTGAACACCGACTATGTGCCATCAGGTTGCTTTGGACATTTGCAGAGGGAGCCCTGCTAGAGAAGCATATCCCAGGAGCACGGTCAGGAAGCAGACAGACGGGCTCAGGAAGAAGCACTGCCTTGGTTGGTGACCAGACCTGCATACCCGGCCGCCATCCTCATCATTTGAGCGGGAGCCTCGAGGAGCGCACCAGCCTGAACAGCACTTCTGCCCTCTGTTGGATAATGACTTCATTTCGCGTACTCTGCTTAAGCGATCGCCTCCCCTCTCCCTTCTCTCTTTCTGGTCATAATTCTGTCTGTTCCCATTTTACCTGCAGACAGGTGCTCTCCAAACCACACTCCCCACATGTACTAAAGCTAATAGTTTCCTGCTGCCTTCTCCCATATTTCTAAAAGCAAGCTCCTCTCTCCTTACACAGAGAGCCTACCCTGATGGGGAACTTGATTAAAGCACAATTTGCCTCTTCCCTCAGGCTATTTATGTCTCAGTCAAAAGTCTTGGTTGCCAAAGAGCAATAAGCTCTGCCCATCTTCAGCATAAAGGAATTTCTTAGAAGATATCTGAGTTCTCAGAATTGATAGCTGTCTTGAAGGTCAAGCTTAGGAAATGGGTACAGACCCACCTGGCCGGCATCGCTCAGTGGTTGAGCGTCAACTTATGAAGCAGGAGGTCATGGTTAAATTCTCTGTCAGGGCACGTGCCTGGGTTGCAGGCTTGATCCCCAGTGGGGAGTGTGTAGGGGGCAGTTGATCAATAATTCTCTCTCATCATTGATATTTCTATCTCTCTCTCACTCTCTCGTTCTGAAATCAATAGATATATTAAAAACAGATTTAAAATGTGACGGATGTAGAAAAAAAAGAAGTGGGCACAAATCCTGGACCTTCTGCAGGGCCAGGCAGCAGGGCGATGTGGTCAGCGTGCCACTGTGGCCACTGTGCACATGCTCCTTCAACTGCTCCTCCTCCTCCTGTCCTTGCTCACAGCCTTGGGATCCAAAATCCTGGAAAATCGCATCTTTAGTTTGGTCAAGGTCAATACTGGCCTCAGGCTCCAGGAAAAAATAAGACTTGACCCATTTTGAATAAAATAAAATGAAAATTAAAAAGCCAATGTTTTTACATGTTTACTAATTCTTTCAATGGCTCTCACTGATCTGTCACCATGCCATTCACACCAAAGCTCTCCAGTGCTCAGTGAGTAGACAATTACTTCACTGTCCTTAGGATCCACCCAAGCCTTGCATTTTTCACAAATGAGCCCTCTAAATTGGCAAACACTCTCAAGAAGTGGTTTAATTGGATGTTCTGTTAATTTACCAATAATCATCTCCTAATGCCATTTATTACGGAAAATTAGATGAATGTAGAACGAGCAGAAAAATATTGATTGCCGCCCTCTGAATTTTTAATGAGTATTTGATTTATGAATTAATTCTTCATTTCATTAATTAGAGTAGCAAGGCAGTCTCCCAAACAAGGCCACGGCGCTGAGGATTATTGTGACTTTCTCATCAGCAATTTTAGATAACGATTCATTAAAATGAATTTCTTCTCTGGTCCAAGTTTTGTATCCTGCTCTAGCAGGAGCTTATGCTTTGTGATTTTTTTTTTCTTTTTCTTCACTCATCCTTTGTTTTTGATCTATTTACCCATTTTGGACAAATTTTTTCATCTTCCATAGGTGGTGGCCTGGTTGACCTCTACCATGCCCCAGGGTCCTGTAAGTTCATTCAGAAGAGCGTTTGGTTCTAGTTGGCTTAAAGAGCCCCTAAACATGCAAATATCTGTCCTCAAAAGGTAGCCACAGCTTGGTATGTAGCAGGGGCACAATTAATTACTTGTGGAATGATTGAGAGAATCAGTGAACACACGCTTTGTTTTTCAAAGATCTCCCACAATGAGTATCCTGTTCCATCTTTTAAATCACCTCTGGAAGTGGAGAAAAGATGGCCTGGTTGACCAGAAGCTCAGGTCCTGGAGTAGACAGAATCCTGTCTTTGCTGTATGCTAACTATGTGATGATCCTCTGTTTCTTCATCAATGAAATAGGAGGAATTAGGTTCTCTGCCTCATGGGGTTTACTCTGTGGTTGCCCTCTGCAACCCCAAATTGGTTCAGATGTTGACATGAATGATGTCACAGATGCACCAAAATGGTATAAAATATTTATTGCAGCATGAGACTTTCTGGGGGAGGACTGGGCAGGCACCCAAGATGGTCTTACTATGGTTAGGGGTGAGGCTGGGGCGAGAGTTTCCACACACGAGCAGGTTTTGCATGGTTTGAATTTCCCCGTGGGAGGAAGTGTCCGGGCTTTTATCAGCTTGCCCAAGTGTGGGGCAAAGGAAAATGGGAATAGTGGGGGCCTGAAAGCTGTCAGCAGGCAAACATTAAAGATGGAGTCTGACTGTCATGAGAAAATAGTTGCTTAAACCACATCATAGCCCAGTGTAGGGCTAAGTGTTTAATAAGGGGATTATCAATGCAATGGTTGGTTTAATCCTTTTAAGAAGATTTTGCATTTATTAACTCATTCTCTCTGTATCTCAATGCAAGAAATTGAGAGACTTGCTTCGAAGTTGTTTTGGCAGAAAGAAAACAGTTGACAAATGGTAGCTGCTGATCTCACTCTCACCATTGCCATCGTCATCACCAGCTTTATCATCACCATCATCATGATCATCATCACCATTGCTACTGCCGCAATAAGCAGCAGCAGCACCAACACCAACACCATCCCATCGTCCCCAGCAGTGCCCCTTCATTGCACCACCAGCAGCCATTGCCATATTCACTATCTCCACCACCAGCATCATCACAGGATTTCTCTTATATTATGTATATCTACTTTCTTAGTTTGGAGAACTATGTTGCAGACAAGATGACATTAGCTATTAGTAACAAAAAATAAAGGCTTAAGAATAAGGAATTTAGTCTCTCAAGTAGCAAGAAGTCCAAGAAGGGTGGTTCCAGGAGCTCAAAGACATCTTAAAAAACCCAGGTTCTTGGTTTGTTCTGCTCTGCTATCCTCATCGCACTATCTAGTCCTCCTCGGTTGGTTTACCATGCACACATACAAATGTGTGTTTTGGTAGAAAAGAAGAATGTTTCTTCCATGAGTTTCTTTTTCATCATCAAGTAAAATCTTTTACAGAATTGTCTCCCCACAATCTCCCTCCCCCTAGCAGTTTCTCCCGATGTCCCATTGGCTAGAATGATGCCACATGGTCATGCATAAACCCATCACTGGCAAGGGGCATGGTTTAGCCCAATCCTGGTGTACTCCTTGGGGCTGTGGAGTGGAACTGATTCCTCTGAAGTTTACAGGAGGTGCATGTCATCCAACAAGGAGGAGGGAAGAGGGAGGAGGGAGGAAGGAGGAGGGAGGAGGGAGGAGGGAGGAGGGAGGAGGGAGGAGGGAGGAGGGAGGAGGGAGGAGGGAGGAGGGAGGAGGGACTCCGGTGGGCAGTCAGTGGAAACTGCTGCAGGGTCTGTTGACTGAGCTCCTGTGCAAGAAACAGAACATGGCGGGACCTTTTCCTTTGGCCAGGGTAGATGGTGATTTGTCCTCATGAAGCATCATTAGGCTGTCAAACTCACTCCAATGAACCAAAGGGAAAAGAAAACTTATTGGGATGATATTGGGATATATCAGAGTCTCAGAGAATGCAGGCGTGAGGGCAGGTCTGGGAACTTCATTCTAATGCTCTGCCATCAGTGTGTCAGCCAGCAGACATCTGGACACAGAGCAGCTGCATCCTCCCAACTTCTCTCTGTGCATCTGTTTCACTCTCCTGTCTCCGCCAACTTGTGTTGTCGGCTGTGTTCTGCCCACACTCTGCCAGCCCTGGCTTTGTAATGCCTTCTGTTCATAATTCCAACGGAGCCGATTGCAGGTTCTGAGCGGAGAGAATTTGATTGCTGCATCTTGAGCCAATGTGGTCCACCAGTGTTCACCCTGTTCCGATGGGCAGAGGCTGGAGGTTGGGTCGTGTTGCCACCTGGTCGCTTTGCCCATCCATCAGGGGCCACTTGAGAACTTCCTCTGAGAAGGTGTCAGGGAGTTTCTCCGGAGGTGTCAGGCAGGGAGGAAATGACTGTTTGGAGGAAATGTGGGGCCCTTCTCTTGCTGTGAAAGGCTAAATAAATACCTTGCAGTCTGCTCACCACAGCAGTAGCCATGCCTCACTGAGGGACTGGTTGGCATAGTGGTATCTCCCTCATGTGTAATATATAGACAGCAAAGACCCCAAAAAGGCACTGCAGTGCAAGGAACACAGTGCTTTTGTAAACAGGCTCCTTTATAAGTATTACTCTGAGCACTCTCATAATGACAGAGTTCCCCTTGATATTCTTGGAATCTAATTTTATAAACCCCTGTCATCTACTTCCTCCCATACAACAGGTGTTCTCTATACCCATAGCCCTCCACAAACACAAAACCAAAGGCCTTCTTCAGATTTCACCCTTGCCTGCCTCCGCTTAAACTGCTTCACCCTCTTTCCCTCCCAATTCCCACCCCCAAACCCATAGAATCCATCTGGCTGGGCCACACCCTCCTTGGAGGGTGGAGTCAAGAAGTGAGCTACAGCCCTGGCCAGTGTTGTTCAGTGGTTAGAGTGTCAACCTGTGCACAGAAGGGTCGTGGGTCAAGGGCATGTACCTGGGTTGCAGGTTCGATCGCTGGCCCTGGTCAGGGTGCATGCAGGAGGCAACCAATCAATGTGTCTTTCTCATATCAATGTTTCTCTCTCTCCTCTGTATCTCTTCCCCTCTCTCCCTCCTTTCCACTTTCTCTTTTCAAAGTAATGGAAAAAATATCCCCAAGAGAGGATTAACAACAACAACAAAAGAGAAGTGGGCTGCAAAGGCTAATTTTATGTGTAAACTTGGATGGCCGTGGTAAGCAGATATTTGCTGAAACATTATTCTGAATGTTCCCATGAAGGTGTTTTTCGAATGAGGTTAACGTTTAAATCTGTGGAAGCAAATTGCACTCCATAGTGTGGGTGGGCCTCATCTAATCAGTTGAAGACGCTAATAGAACAAAGGAAAAGGTATTCTGACAGCACACTGCCTTTGGACTTGAACTGAAACTTCCTTAAGTGTCCAGCTTGCCAGTCTACCTTGCATATTTTGGACTTATCAAACCGCCTTTATTACATGATCCAATTCCTTATAATAAATCTCTCCCACTCTCTAGATGTACACACATGCTGTTGGTTCTACTTCTCTGGAGAACCCTGACTAGTGCATTGTTCCAAGCCTGAACTCTCTTGTGTGGGCAGGGAGTGAGGAAAGCCTAGGGATACATTTACAGTTAATATTGATGACATCACAGGTGGAACGATTCTGGAAACTGCATTTTGTTTTCTGCAGCTGAAGGTCAGATTCCCTGTCCTGAGCGGATTCCTTCCTGGGGCAACACTGAACACCCTGCCAGCTGCACAGAGACGCTGCGGCCTTTCTATCTTTGTCTCCTGACCCCATTGATAACTGCCAAGGGTCTAACTTGGCCTTAGATCAGTGGTTCTTAATGGAGCACATTTGTCCCCTGGGGACATTTGGCAAAGTCCGGAGACATTTTTGGTTGTCACAGTGGGAAGCAGGTGGTATGGCTGGTATCTAGTGGGCAGAGGTCAGTGATGGGGCTACACGTCCTACAATGCACAGCACAGCCCACAGCCACCCCAACAGAGACTTACCTGGCCCAAAATGTCAGTAGTGCCAAGATTGAGGAACTCTCCAGTGGTCGGCAAACTGCGGCTCTCGAGCCACATGCGGCTTTTTGGCCCCTTGAGTGTGGCTCTTCCTATGCCTTAGGAGTACCCTAATTAAGTTAATAACAATGTACCTACCTACATAGTTTAAGTTTTAAAAATTTGGCTCTTAAAAGAAATTTCAATCGTCGTACTGTTGATATTTGGCTCTGTTGACTAATGAGTTTGCCGACCACTGGTCTAGACAATTCACTAACATGAAACAGGCCTTCCTTTCAACCCCAGCTTCCAGGAGATATTTACTGTTCTTTTCTGTTGTGGTCTCTGTCACTCTCTCTCACTCTCTCTCTCACACACACACACACACACACAGTCTTTTTCTAATATCACTTTATCAGTTGAGAGAATATGACAGAGACAGAAGAGACAGCATTTTATTTCACGGTATCTCTTGACCTGTAACATCCCAGTGCTCACTGCCCAGGGCCTCTGGTTCCCCAGCATAAAATCTGTGAGATTTAAACATATTCTCTGGGATGCCGTACAGAACACACAGATATGAGGTAGTGAGGTCCTTTCCCAAAGCCCTACTCCGCACAGAATCACCAGGCAGTAATCCGATCAGGGCTTTTGTCCTATTAACATGGGTGTGTGACGCCAAACCCGCCCAGACTGAAGCGGAGTCAGGCAGTCAGCACTGTGCACCCCCTTCTCTAGCTAATGGGCTTTATTTTGCCCAAAATGAGCATTAAAGAGGCACCGGTGTTTCTAACGATGGTTTTGTTTGCCTTGGGAAATGGGAGACATTGCCACATAATGATAACAATCATCTTCAGGTTTATTCTGGGATTGATGGATTATTATAATGTTGTGGAAAATTATTTTCCAATAAATGTTAAATTTTGTTTTTTTTTTCTGAGCCTCTCTTTGCCTCGTTTAGTGTTTGCTTCTGCATTAAAGATGTGTGAATCTCAGACAAACGGCTGACAAAGGCTGCTGTGTTTCCTCTGCCATTTCTGACTCTTCAAAATACATATCCCATGTTAATTATTTGGTGGCCTTGGTATCCTTTCTTAATAGGAGAAGCTTGGTGAGCTTTGTGAAGCCTTTTTAGTGAGGTTCTCAAACATTAAGATGGGCGATTTCCACAAAATTCTCAAGTTCAACCAGGTAGGTTGTAACGGTTTCGGTCACCAATGCAATTTTTTTTTCATTCATGGATTGTTTATCGCTGGGCAGGCAATACTGCGTGGAGCTGATGGAACTGCTTCAGCGGGTGCTCCCCACAGGCCAGATCTTTCTCTCGCAGTGGCTGCAGCTTCGGGGTGGTGGCCTAACGTTTTCCAAGTGGGTGCGAGGAAATACACAGTATTCCCCCCTTGGCCTGCTTCCTCCTCCTGCTCTCCTCTCTGAGATGCACCCACTCAGGGCTTCTGCTGCACAGCCAGGGACCTAAAGGTTAATCCCTAGGATGGAACGATCAACACTCACTTGGTGGGTGAATATTTACTGACCAGCCCCTATGGTCAGATCCAGGGTGTGACAGACGCGACAAAGACCCTGACCCAGAGCAGGTCCCCGTCCATATTCTCAGGGTCTCTGCAACTCAAACCCTCTTCAGCACTAGGGTGCTGGGATAAACACAGACTGGAATGCCACATCAAACAGCAAGAAGTAGAGATCTCACCCCGTACCCAGCTTCACCGACGTTGTTAAGGACACAAGTTACTGCCAGGCACAGGGGAGGCAGGGAGAGACCAGGGCCCGCCAGTGGAGTCCCCAGTGAGCGTGGGAGCAGATCCTCCCTCCGTCCAGCCTTAAGATGAGACTTAAGATGAGACCGTAGTTCCCGCTGACAGCTTGGTTGCAGGCTTGCGGGAGACCTTGAGGAAGAGGCCCCTAGCTAAGCTGAGCCGGGATTCCTGACCACAAGGTGTATTGTTTTAAGCTACCAAGTTTTGGGGTCATTTGTTACACAGCAACAGATAACTAATATGATCACAGCTGAACTTCAGGTGCAAAATGCCACACAGAAGTCCAGGAACCTCTGAAGTGTACACCTCATGGACTGAGCGTCTTTAAGAAGCGAAAACAGCATGTGTCTTGGGATCCCAGGCGGGGGTGGCAGGTGACCGTAACCGCACAGGGGTCCCGTGCCATCCGGCCACTGCCATCGGTAGGCCTCCCCTGGGTTTCTGAGACCGTCTGGCCTTTCCTTCTTAGACTCTGGCTCTGTTCTATGGCCAAACAATAGGAAGAGAAAGCTGATGGGCTTTCATCCTTACAAACGATGAAGTGGCCATCAATTCATCTCCCTGGGCAGATGTCCTGTGGCCACAGGGAAAAGGTGACCTTTGCTTACCCCATAGATGTGACATATTATTGTGTTTGGCTTTCCAGTTGGCCTGTGGGAGTCATGTCACAAGGAGCCAAGAGGCTACAGTCTGAACAAATGGCTCTGGGCACACTGGTGGCCGTGATGAAGGGCAGGTCATCCAGAGGGTGGGCATGCCAGGCTGGGCAGCCATCAGAGCACACATCATGCACAGGGAGACATGACGTCAGCTCCCATAGAGCACGGGGACTACCAGCAAGACTCCCAGGGTCGGTGGGCTTACCTGCTGATGACAGCACAGGTGGGCAAAGCCTCCATTCTTTTTAAACCTTTCTGGCCCTGGGGGAGGGGCTCCGCTCTGACAAGAGGAAGCTATTTCCACCTTACCGGCTGATGCTGTCCTGTGGGTGGTAGGAAGGCCCAACCTCTTTCACATGCTCTGGATGGGCCAGGTGAGCGTCCTGCCAGGGCAGGTGAACTTTGAACAAACTAGACACATGCACTGAAAAGAGACCTTTCAAACCATAAGGAGCAGGAGGCGCTTATGGGGACGATCAAGTGAGTTACAGGAAACAAAGCAGCCGCGTTTCCTTCACCATCTGGGGCACCAGCACCTGCCTATGACACCTCCTCATGCGGGGGCCTTGGCCCAGAGCGGGAAGCCCACCCCAGCCTCTCTATGTGGTCCCCGTTGTCCCTCAGTCCCCTGGGCCTGAGGATGTGGGCCCTCTGCTTCCTGCCACAGGCCCAGGTCTTCCTCTCCTGGCGTGTGGTGTGGGAGCACTCTGGTCTGTTCCACTGGCTGCTCTCCGTGTGTTAAGGAAGATCGTGTTAGTTAGAAACATGGTCTCTTCTACCAGCAAAGCCAAGCCAGCAGGCTCTGACCACTCTCAGCATTCGTAGGATCTGGGGAGCAGCATTTAGGGGTGTGTGTGTGTGTGTGTGTGTGTGTGTGTGTGTGTGTGTGTGTCCATGCGTGCATTGGCCGGAAAAGGTAGGGGGATTAAAAGACATGGCTTTGCTATTTGTGGTAGATCATCACTATCACTTGGGGAAAGAAGAAAGGAAGAAGCTGAGACCTGTGTGCCCACAGGCTTGGCTGGGACGCAGGACTCAGGGGTGTGTGGTGGGGAGAAGGGCTCAGTGGATGTTTCCTTTCCTCCAGAAAGCATTCGCAGATGCCAAGGCTAGGTTAGGGGCCCCGTTTTCTCCCCCAGAGCCTTCTTTTTGGACTCATAGCCCCGAGGTTTGTCTGTTTATCATCTGTCTCCATGTCTAGATGGGAGTTCCAAGATGGCAGAGTGGGATTGTATTAGCGCCCCAACACAGCACCTGGTGGATAGGACACGCTCAGTAACTACATAAATCTATCCCAACACCTGCTTATTAAACACCTTCTCTGGGCCAAGGAGTCCATAATTGTGTGTGTGTGTGTGGGGGGGGGGAGGCGTTTACAGTGGTCATCAAAAATAGAATTACTGATCTCATTTACAGTCAAGATGAGAAGATTGACATTACATATAAAAAAATTATAACCCTAATAAGGAACCTAGTACTGTGAGTGCCTGTTCTGGGAATGTGACCCGGCCAGGGGGCTCAGGAAAGTTTTTCACAAAGAAGAGACAGGTAAGTGGAGGTCTGAAGGCCGCGTGGGCATTAACAAGCCGAGGAGGGGAGGGAGCAAGCAGGGCGAAGGCCCTGAGGCAGAGAGGCCCAGGAACAAGTACAACCAACCCCGGCGGGTCAGTGGCTGAAGAGTGAGGGGTCATGTGATCCAGGTGAGTCTCTTGGGCGGGGGAGGACTGTCTCACACAGGACTTTGATGGCGAGGACACACAGCAGTTGATTTATTGATGGAATAAAGGAATTTCCCCAAAGTCGCCTCTCCAGGGACCTTTGTTCCTTTCTCAACACCGTCAGGGAGCCAGGGCTGGATCCCAGGTGGAGACTGCGAGCTCCGGTCACCCCGCTGCCTGGGTTTTCTAGGCTTACTGCAGCAGCAGCTGCCACCCCTCGTGTTCCTCTGCAGCCCGGCCCTGCCACTGTCCCCCGGAGCCTGGCTGGCTGGGCTGCCACGGGAACACAGTGTGACTCATGGGCTCATTCAGAAGAGCAGGTGCGGCTCTCACCTGGTTCTGTGGGACATCTGCTTCCTGGTGTTCCCTCCTGGGGAGGCCCCCCCACCCCCCGCCCGGGAAGGGCATGTGTAGGTGTTCCAGTCGATAGCCCCAGTTACAGCCCAGCCTCTGCCACCCCAGTCCAGGCACCAGGTGTGTGCATGAAGAAGCTGCCAGATGATTCCAGCTGCCAGATGCCCGGTCACCTCCACCTGTATCAGTCTTTCCCGCTGAGGCCCAGACATGGCGTAGCTGAGGTAAGCTGTGCAGCCACCTCTGGATTCCTGACCCCCAGAGTCTGTGTGCAGAGTAAACACCATGGTTGTGGTTTTACACCACGTAGGGTGGGGTGGTTTGCTGGGCAGTCGTGAAAACAGAACCCAGGTCAAAGGGGCCGAGATAGGCAGGTTTGCCAAGGGCAGCAGGAGGGAGCTAGTTACTTGGGCTCCGAAGGTCGGCCTGGACCTCAGGGGTTCTCTCACAGGACCCTAATTCTGCTTGCTGATGGGGTGGACAACCTGCGGGAAACCATCTTCAAGTCAGAAGCCCACCTCGCCCCTTTCAGGCAGCGTTGAGGCAGGAGTGGGTGTTGAGCCGATAGAACACTCGCTTAATTCTTTCTTTCTTTTTTTTTTCACCATTCTCCAGGTGTGAAAGTCACACACCGGCTGTGATTGCCTGCCCGAATCCTTATTTAATTGTTATTTTCGGATCAGTTGTTTCTGAAAGATCCCCCAGCTGATACACACTGCTGGTATTTTGCCAAGAGAGATAAGCAGTCCCAGCTTGTACTGCGATTGGATTCAGTGGTAGCAAAATGCAGCAGCTGCCTCCCAGTGGACGTCTGCCCTGGATCTGATTCAAACCCACCTCTCACATCCTTCCTTGCCAGCGCTGGTAACCTGCGGCTGCCATGGCCGTGGCCATGTGATCAGGTTCCTAAAACCTCAAGCAGCTGTAAACCTTGAAAGACATGCTGGTGAGCGACTCCCCTGATCATCCCAAGCACCGGCCACGATCCTTTTCAGCCAAAATATGGACACAAAACCCGAGGTTAAGCAAACGTCCACTTTTGTGATCTTTGACACGTTATGCACTAAATTGAAAATATTCAGCACAACAATAACTTCTTCCCGGGTGTTGTTATTTTGCACACCAGGTGGTAAAACTGTAACTGTGAATAAATTGCTTATAGTAGGTTTCCCCCTTCAACACTGTCGCGGCAGATGGACTAATAAATACCCAACACTGTGTACCCACATTTGCAATTTCAGAAGGAGGAAGGCTCCCCCTCCACACAAGCGAAATGCACAATCATCCAATGTTATACTTTTTAATGGAAAAACTTAACTCGTAATGTCAATAGCGTCCCACTTGCAGCAATTTTCCTAGTTTAACGGCAGTTAGGATGCGGAAGAACACATGAGCTGCTCTTTATGTTCTCCCTTCGCAAGAACATCGTCTTTCCTTCTTGGAAACTTTTCTGAGTTTGAATTTAGGGCGTATTCTTGCACTTTTACTGGCAGCTAAGGGAGCATCGATGAGTAACAGCTTCTCAGGCGGCCTCTGCGCCAGTGCATGAGGCGCCTGCGCGGTGGGCAGGAGTGGGCTGTGGTGACCGCAGGTCTCTGCCCGTCATCAGCTGGGTGACCTTGGCAGACCCCATTCTGTCCCTGTCCCTTTGTTTTTGCATTTGCCACATGGGGTGTAAGTGGTACAGTCCCTGTAGGGCTAGTGTGAGGACTAAACAATGGAGGTAACAGAGCAGTAATGCCTGGCCCAGGGTAGCACTCAATGACTGTTGGCTTTCATTAGGATTAAGGCAGCCGAGTGGGGTAGAGTTTAATAAAAACTTTTTTTTTCTGAGAAAGGACAACCACCATATAAAATATACTAGTGACTACTTATGGGAGAGACAAGTCCCTTAAGCACACATTTTGTTGCGCCGGTGTATCTACCGTGGAAACAGGGCAAACAGTCCCTCGCTGGGCTCAGAGAGGAAGCTCAGCCATGTCTGCATGGCAGGATGCTGTGGTTTAATACCTCTGAGAGGGCCTCCTTGCTGGGGAGAGGGGGGTTGTCAGGTTGGCTTGTGGGCATCAGGAGGCTCTCCCTCCTCCCTGCCGGGGCTGCTAGGGCCGGGAGCTCCCCCAACACCTCATCTCTTGCCCAAAGGTGGTGAGAATGACCTCTTTGGGGAGTGACCCTGGGAGGAGGTGGTACCAGATAACTAAAACATTGGGAGCAGTGGCGATGGGACCTGGGGCTCGGCTCCAGTGAGCAGCCAACTGAGCTGATTTGTGGAGCCTGTGAGCACTGCTGAGGGAGTCCCAGAAAAAGCGAGGTCGCATTTTGATGGTGGAGGGAGGAGCAGAGGGGTCTCTCACGATCACCCTGGAGGGGGCTGCTGAATCATCAAACATTGGAATTATGTGACTATTTTTTTTTAAAAAATATATTTTATTGATTTTTTACAGAGAGGAAGGGAGAGAGATAGAGAGTTAGAAACATCGATGGGAGAGAAACATCAATCAGCCGCCTCCTGCACATCTCCCACTGGGGATGTGCCCGCAGCCCAGGTACATGCCCTTGACCAGAATCGAACCTGGGACCCCTCAGTCCGCAGGCCGACGCTCTATCCACTGAGCCAAACCGGTTTCGGCGTGTGACTATTTTTTAAAATGTGTTTTTATTGATTTGATGAGTAGGTACCTACATAACCAGAAAGTAGTTAGTGAGATTAAACTGCAAAATTAGTGACTTTTATTATTCTAGCAAATAGGATAAGACCAAAATAGCATGTGGATGAAACATAAAGAATGCCGCGGGCCTCTCTTGGAGGTCTGCACAGGGACATGCCTTAGGCTGTCCTACTGCAGAGGTCGTTGAAAGCAGGTTCAGTCCTCGTGGCAGAGAAAAAGCTGGCAAGAAGGAAGAATTCTTAAACATTGGTTGTTCCAATAGGTTTATGCCAAGGACTAAAGAAGTTTGACTATTTTTGTGTTATTCCAGCCATTTAATTGGATTATAAAAACGCCTTCACATGGATGTGGATAAAAATGCCTCCCAGATGTTATTTAGGTCAATGAAGAAATTAGACATGACGTTGGGGTGAAAAGAAAGGGAGGTGAAGACTTTGGATTACTGTTGAATTAACACAGAGCTAGGTAACTTAGAGAACTGAATGAATGGCAGCGTTCCATTGATTTTTAGGCTTCCGATGTCCGAGTTTTGATAAACCTATCGTGCTGCACGTCATATTGGAAAGAACTGACATATTATAAAATGTATCTGTTCCTGTGGTCTTTTATGCTTTCCTGGTTGTCAGTGATTTTGGTTCGTCTCCTTGTACATAATTTTTTGGGATTAAATTTTGGAAAAATTGTAAAGGCCAATGTGAGGCTCCAGGTGGTGGTGTCCTCCTACAAAGAGGATTTGTATTCGCTTGCCGTGGGCAGTGAGGATGAGTGTAGATAACGGATCCAGCCGGCGACTGGAAAGTGAGTTTCTGTGTTTGAGAGACCTAAGCTGTCACCAGGGCACTGTCTTCGGGCCTCCGGCACCTGGAGCTCCTTCTTGTAGGTTCTCTGTCTCAGGAGATACGACTTCAGAAACCTCTGCTCACACTCTCAGGTGGTCAGCAGAGGAAAAAGCAGGCATGTGGGAATTGCCCATTTTTCCTATTGTTCTGTCTTCTTGTCCCCTTGAGTTCTCACTGTTCTGTAACTCTGATGCCTTCAAACAGGTTTCAGTTGGTTGCTGTGGACTGAATATTTGTGTCCCCTCAAAATCGTTTGTTGAAGCCTAATCCCCAATGCGATAGTGTTGAAGGAGGGCCCTATGGGAGGGAATTGGGTTTAGATGAAGTCATGGGGGTAGAGTCCTCACGATGGGACTGGTGACTTCAGAAGGGGATAGAGAGACCAGAGTGCTTGCGCCCCCCTACCCCTCGCCCAAATATCCTGCCATGTGAAGATACAGGCCAGGCCGAGGGCCCTCACTGACACTGAATCTGCCAGCACCTGATCTTCAATTTCCCAGCCCCCAGAACTGTGAGAAATAAATGTTGTCTACGTCACACAGTCAATGGTATTCTGCTATAGCAGCCTGAATGGACTAAGACAGAGTTTGGGGGGGTGGGGGTAGACTTTGCAGTTGTTCCCAATGGGAGGTTTGGTGTATACCAAATTAGTCCACCATTATTAAGCTATTGAAATCTCCTGGGGGCTTTTGCGCAGACGAGCATTCTGATGTATTATAGTTTAAAGGGTTGCTCTGGCTGTCCTGCTGAAATAGACGGGGGTGGGGCATCATGGTGTTGGAGGAAGCAGGCAGAGCAGCTGGTAGGCTGCGCAATGAGACAGAAGAGAAGACAGTAGTGAGAATGGTCAGCTCAGTGAGGAGTAGTCAGGTTGTGGATATATGAGGGCACAGCCTGGAGGACTTCCTGATAGTCTGAAAGTGAGGTGAGAAAAAGGGGAGAGTCAACGTTGCTTCCAAGTTTTCTGTCCTCAGCAACTAGAAGGATGGATTTGCCATCAGATGAGGTGGGGAGACCAGAGCTGGAGAAAGGCTGTGAGTGCAGCTGGTTTGGTGAATTCTGAATGTTTGCATTTGACAAATTAACCCTTTCAACCTTCCCAAATACCGAATGCCATGTAATTGGGTACTCATTAAATAATTATAGAATTTATTCTTAAAAAAGCAATCCATCATACACTGCAGGTGAAGTGGTTCAGTAACGCGGATTCATTTTGAAGATGAAGGATGGCCATTCTCTTTGCTGGAGGCTGTCGAGTCCCTGTGTGTGTCTCACCCACTAGGTGATCAGGAATGTGTCTTGTGGTTACAAGGCCCATTAATGGCTCTTCTGCCTCTGCCACAACAGCGACTGATTCTAGAGGTTATTTGATTATTGAAATGACAAAAAGCCTGTCATATCCTGTTCTGGAGACAGCAGAGTTAGAGGCTTTTCAGGGGAAAAACCCCCAGACACGGACTTTAGAAAAGATAGGTTTTTGAAATGTTCTTTCCTTGGATGTGACTATATCTCTGGCCAGTTACAGTCTTCATCGTGTAAGTGGCAGGAGAAGGGAACAGGGATGAAGGGAAAGGTGGACTCCCGTGATCCCAGAATCCATCTTGGTTCTTTTTATTAGTGGTGAAGCTGAAGGCTAAATCCTTCACCACCACATTTCTTGATATTCTCACTCCCCTGAACATGAGCGTTTCAAGATAAGAAGTGCTTCAGGTCCTGTTAAACTCACACACTGTCTGTTGTGTTATAAAAACGGAGGCACATTTCAGAACAAGTGGAGGACTGATTATAAACGATCTTTTAGTGCCAACGCAAAGGTGGAAGCGGAGGATGCCAGGTTACTATAGAAACATCAGGGGAGTGGGAAGAGCATAAACGATGCTTTAAGGAGAAGAGATTCTTAAAATGATACCTGTAAACATCTTCCCTTTACAAAATGTGCAGATAATAGGAAAGAACACTCCTAATATGCAAACATAGCAATGCCTTTAAAAATGTATTTAGGTAGATGTAGTAAATCTCTCATGGACTTAAAACTAAATTTTTTTGTGGACTCTTTTTCTTTTCAGTCTAAGATGCAACAGATAAATAGGGAAAATCTTTTTCAAGCTGCAACCATGGAGTTCACACCTAGTCAGGAAGCAAGGTGTCACAATGAACACTCTCTTCTGTTAATAATCCCACCAAGAGGGTGGGTTTTGGCCATCACAGAGCCATTGCTGGCCAGCAGTGCTGCCCACAGGTAAGGCGGGAGAGGGGACGTCACCGTGACCTGAAAGATCCCACATCGTCACTCGGGAGAGCTCCTGAACCTGCCTGTGCCTCAGTTTCCTGATTTATAAAGGGACTAATGACTATGTCAGAGCTGTGGTGAGAATTAAGTGAGAAAATGTATCCATGCAGTTCAGTGCGATACTTGGCAACACAGTGAGAGCTTGATGTCTAGCTACAGAGATGGCAATAAGGATTGGGGGTGGGGGACGGGGACAATGCCAAGTCATTTCCATGCAGAGTAAAACTTGGAGCAGAATCACAGTCCAAAGCTCATCCTAATGCAGTGATGGTGAACCTTTTGAGCTCGGCGTGTCAGCATTTTGAAAAACCCCAACTTAACTCTGGTGCCGTGTCACATATAGAAATTTTTTGATATTTGCAACGATAGTAAAACACAGACTTATATTTTTGATATTTATTTTATATATTTAAATGCCATTTAACAAAGGAAAATCAACCAAAAAAATGAGTTCGCGTGTCACCTCTGACACCGTGTCATAGGTTCGCCATCACTGTAATGAGTCGTTAGGTTAAGTGAGTGAAATGGACAGTTTTCACTCTGAGATGTGATCTGACGGTATTTGTAAAGTTCAGGTGGTGGTGGGGGGGTGCTACAGGAGAACCGCAGGAGTGCGTGCTCTAAACCTCGGAGTCTCGCAGATAAGCCCAAAGCAGTCGCTGCGAGGAGCAGATGCAGATGCTGTTTGTGGGAGGAGGAACCGTGGCAGCGACACAGGGCCTCGCTTGGCCTGGGACGCATCCAGAGACCCTTTTAACACTCTTAGCGCCCCGGGAAGAAACGGAACTTTCAGAAAGCATTGCAGGGCATTTACTGGACATACTGTGTTAGAGGCTGTGTACAATTTCTCTTACAGCTTGGTACTGAAACAGAAATAAAACTGGATGGTGTTGGAATTAATGGAAGAGTGAAGAAGGGAAGAAGAAAAACTGCTTCTCACCCTAACAGGTTTATAACACCCAACAGGGCATAAAAGCTGTGGCAAAAACATCTACCGAGGGGGACTGTGAATCTCCCTCCTCTTCTCAGTGGTTGAAGGCAGCAACCACCACAGAAAGGGATGCAGAACTCCGAGTTGATATTTCTTTCGTGGACTGCTCTGTATTTATAACGTGTGATTATCTTCTAGATAGAAATTAGGGAAGAAACATTTGTAGAGGATGGCTGATCTTCCTAATAGCAAATAAAGGCAAAGCTGAACATGATTATTTCCATAATTCTCAACACAATCCTAGCCGATTATTACAAAAATCCCATTAATTTAGTCTGTGGGAAACGTATAGTGTAAATACTTTTCATATGTCCCAGGATAAAATATGTATTAACAGATAAAATGAGATGAGTTAGAAAGACTGCTTGCAATAATCCTACACCACCATGAAGAGTAAAAGTTGAAACCCTGCCGGGCTGGTATGGCTCAGTGGTTGAGCATATACCCAGAAGCCAAGAGGTGACTGGTTTGATTCCCGTCAGGGCACATGCCGGGGCTGTGGGCTTGATCCCTAGAAGGGGGTGTGCAGGAGGCAGCCGATTGATGTTTCTCTCTCATCATTGATGTTTCTATCTCTCTCTCCCTTTTCCTTCCTCTCTCTCTAAAATCAATAAAAACATTAAAAAAAAAATAAAAGCAGAAACCTTCTTTAACATACACTAGCTGCTTGGCTCGGCATTGGCCATTTCTGAAATCCTTGTTTTGAAAAGTTGCTGTTGATTTGGTCTTTACTCAGGAGTAAGACTCTGAAAATTCATAGTGGAGTCAATGATTTCAACCAGACAGGTTAGTCCTGGGTTGTTACAAATAACGAATAAATACAGCTTGAAAGAATTTCTGGAGTGTTCATTTTCCAACTACATGGCCCTACATGTTAAATCTGTACTCAGTGTTGGCTGTATTTCCCTCAATTTTTAGGAAATTGTTTGTTTTCTTGGCTGCTTATTGCAGGAAACTGATGTTCCTATCTTCCAGAGTATGGATAACACATTTTTTAACACATTGTATGCGGGAAATGTATTTATACGTTTTATGTATTTATACACTCTACCAGTGTAGTAGAGCGCGGGACACGTATTAATACGTTTTTTAGAGAATAGCGGTAGAATGAGGGTAACGTATAAATACGTAAACTAAAGTTATCGTAATTTTACTGAACGTTGCCATTTGTGCAAAAAATTAGCAAAAATGGCCCGCGCCACCTGTTAGCGCGCGATAAAAACTACCCGCAAACAATGTGTTAAGCTTAGTTTTATAGCAAAATATGAACCTCTAACTTAGGAACACATTTAGGAGCAATGCCACAGCCACTGTGCATCACCAGAGGCCGCCGGGCTGGGCGTGGATAGGAATCACAGCAGGAGCACTGGCGGAGTGCTCGCTGAGTGTGAGGGCCTTTTCATCGGCAGTCACTTATCTGCATCGTGGATGTCTCTGAGTTCTCCAGGTTGTCCTTTCAAATTTAGAAAAAGAACGAACCTAGGTCTCACTCCACAAGTAGTTGTCACCCCGTTTGCATTCTACACAGATCCTTGGGCGGGGCCCATGCTCCTCCCAGTCCCTCTGATTTGGTCACTGCCTTGTTGGCTTTTGATCTCCCTTCCTACATTCCCTTCCTACTCTTTCCCTCTTTTTTCTGCACACTATCCCTCACTAGAGAGTAACTGTCTCCACTCCTTCACAGCTCCAAAGCACCTCCCATTCAAGGCTGTGAGCAAAACAGACTTTATCAAAGGTTTATGACTCTGAAGAGAGTGCTTTAAGCAAGGTTTTTAATTCTCAGTGGGTCTCCTGTAGTCTATTTAGAAATATGCTATAGATACCAAAAAATTGAAAGCCACTGCTCTATACCTTCACTCAGATGGGAAAAAATGGCATTTTATGTGGAAGAACAATAGACCTGACCCACTAAGAGCTACTATAAGTGGGGTGACTCCAATTCCTAACCATATTTAACTTAATGATGGTAAGTCATAAACGGTTTTGTGAACTGATGAATTCTAGTTACAGAATACATACTCAGACATGCGCACACTCCTTTCATAGCCTAAGACAGAGGCTCCCATGATTTTCACACTGTCACTTGATAAGCCCTCTCCCCTTTAATAATTTAGAGTGGGACCTAGATATGTTCAATAACAAAATATAGTCTGAAACCCAGAAGGAGAATGAGTAGTTTCGCTTGAATTGTATAAAATGCAGAATCAGGAAAGCTAAACAAAATAAAACAAGTCATGTTTTCCATTCTCGTAATCATCAACCGCATGGCGAAAGCACGTTGTGAGAACACTGTTGGGTGAAAGCCATCAAGTGACAGTTTGTGGACTGAAACGGTCCAAGGTCCCTAACACCATGGGCACTTGGGAATCGGGCCCCACAGGAAGGAAGAGCAGCTGAGAATGGTTGGGGCCAGAGAGCTCAGCCTTGGCTGCTCTTAAATGTTGTGAAGCCCGGAGGAGGTAGAAATCCCCAGGGTAGGACCCCATCAGCAGCATTATCTAGTCCCCAGATGATGCAATCTGCTGGCAAGATTGAGTTTTCCGATTAGACTGAAAGTAACAAGTGGCAAAACATGGGAAGGGATCTCAAAAATTCTGAGAGAGATGCAGTGATATCCCTTACGAATTAAGGTTACAGACATGACCAGGCCAGGGATAATGCATGTTCTTATTAGAGAAAATCAGAACAGAAATCTCTGGAATGAATTCTTTTTCTATTTGGACTCTGAAGCACCTCATAGATTCTTATGTTTAGCTAAATGGAGCCATCACTTGTTGATAATGGCAGGTATTCTTGTGAAGTACCTGACCTTAGAGGATCACAATCTTCTGAAACAAGTGAACTTAGAGATATAAGATGTATTTAAATATCAAAAGTAAAAGAAAACACAAGTATCAGGGGAAAAAAGAGATTCTGCTTATTAGAATTAGTCCACAATAGGATGCTATCAGTTCCTTTGCCCAGCCAAAAGGTTTTAAAAGAACTGAGTTGGCTAAAAGGTTTGTAAGTTTTGAGGGTTTGAAATATCTAAATCAAGTTTGCATGTAAAAGGAAAAATGAAGGGTGAAATTTAGATTTTCTTTAATTAGGATAATTTTGAGTTTAGGAAGCCATAAAGCAAAATCGGCGGGGCTTGTTTTAATCCCATCTCATGATTTAATTACAGATTATTGAAACTCCATCATTAGTAGAAATTGTATTCAAAATGGCATATTATCAGAAATAAAGAGTAACTTCCCCTCCTGGACTTCCGAAGCCAAACACACCTAGGTGATTGCACTTATCTCAGTTATTCAGCCCCAGGCACACCCGCCTGCCCTATGCTGTGGAAGTATCCTTTACAGAAAATCAGAGGTACAGCAACCCCCTTACCCGCAGTTCACTTCCTTTCACACTTCCGGTTACCTGTGGTCAACCACAGCCCAAAAGTATTAAATGAAAAATTCCAGAAGAAAACAACTCAATAAAAAATTTCTAAGTCTTAAATCGTGGACTGTTCTTAGTATTGCAGTGAAATCTGGCACCGTCCTGCCCGGGACTCAAACCATCCCTGTGTCCAGGGTCTCTGCACTGTGGGTGCCCTCTGCGGGTTAGTCCCTTAGTGTCATCTCAGTTACCACTGCCGCCAGGGAATTGCAGTGCTTGTGTTCAAAGAACCCCCATTTTACTTAGTAATGTCACATTCTCCTTTTATTATAGTATATTGTTATAGCTGTTCTATTTCACTATTATTGTTGTTAATCCTTTACTGTGCCTAATATCTAAATTAAACTTAATCACAGGTATGTATGTTTAGGAAAGAAACATAGGACATGCAGGGTTCAGTATTATCTGTGGTTCTAGGCATCTCCAGGGGATCTTGGCACATGTCCCCCTTGGACAAGGGGGGCTGTTATAATTCCTCCTGATCCACAGGTTGAAGTATTGGCAGTACTCATTACTATTAGCAGCAAGTTTATGTGCTTAAATCTTGCCAAGTTCAGCACAAACACTGACAATGATAAGTTGAGCTGATGAAAACCAATCAATACCATTTCCCACACTTCACTTCGGTAATGTTTCGCAGGATTACAGGAGATTAACTACAGAAGAATATGTCAGCAGTAAAAATTAGTGTTATCTGTGGGCCATGTTTATTGGTTATTTAATTCTTATAAGTCAAATTAGTTTGACTTAATGTGATTTTAAATTATATTAAAACCACCCAACCCAAAGCAAAATATTCATTAAGATGTAAAGCTCCAATATTCATGAGAAATGAACTTGAACTTAGATTTATCCTTTGTCGTAAGTTAACTGTATTACCTACAGTTATAAGTTTGTATAATTTAAAATAGGAGAAAGGACATTCTTCATCTTAGGTGACCAAGGCCTCTGACTTGAGAAGTGTTTAGCTCCAGCACACATTGTTTTAGAGAAAAGAGGCTGAAGGGGCCTGTGGAATATCTGGGCAAAAGCAAAACAAAAAGCAAAAAGCCTACCACCACCATCAACCAGCAATGGCGCACACACCGACACATGGCACACACACACAGACCACACACACAACCAACCTGGGAGACACAATTCTGGGAGTTCTGGTGGAGTCAGGTTCACCTGTCTCACTGCAGCATTTCTCAGAGAGAGTTCTGGGTGGATAAGCCCCTGAGATCTCTCCCTAGAAAGAACTCTGAGGACCAAGAAATTGGACAAGTGCAGCATCCGCCACCTCTCCTCAGAGTTCCCCTGCATATTGGTCTTTTAAAGCCACGGAGAACTTCTCCAGGAAAGACAAATGACTATTTCGGCTTCTCCAGTATTTTCCAGAATGTTTGATTATGGTTTCTTGCCCACTCCAATTAAATTGATTGACTTCGAATGGAATTTCTGTTTCTTGGAACACACTTTGGGAAATGCTGATCCTTGATGTGAAAAGCTGACAGTGAGGGGAAGAAAGAATCTGCACAGCAAAAGGGAAGGGAATGCTGGGAACCTGAGAACCCAAATTCCACAGGGTGTTTGGTACCCATTGTACCGTGTCTGTGATGTCACCTTGAGTTGACATGAGGAACCATAGATTCCACTCTCCCTCTGCAACTGAGTGCCGGTAGACAATCCATGTCCCCATCTACATCCCACTTTCCTCAATTGTAAAATCAGAGTTCAAAGAAGTGATCTTGATTGACCTTTCTAGGCCCAATTAGATGATTCTATCTCAGCTATCACAATGAAAGAAGAGAAAATAGGATTTGCTTGACAAGAATTCTCTTTATAACTAACTTTTTTGGAATGCAAAATAAATGGTGTTTGAAATGGAAACCCTATGATACTACCACATGTGGATAGGTGATTCTTGACGCTCATTATCCTGGTCATTTTGATTGAAAACTCAGTCACAGGGTGCAAGTGCAACCTGGAATACTCCTAGTGTTAGTACTGTGCTTGCTCTCATTAAACACTTGAAAAAAACCCCAAAACACCAGCACAGAAATGTTCAGCAGCTAGATCTTTGATTAAAGCCCAGGGCCAACTTTAAAATTAGTTCTTTTAATTAATTGTCCTTCAGGTTGTACGATCTGTGGCTACGCTATTCTTGGTTATTAATCACAGTTTGCACTTCAAAAAAATCAAGATGTGGTTGAAATAACTGACTTAATGAAGCTAATATAAAATATGGAGAAATACAATAGGGCAAATTATCTTGCAAAAGTGTCTATATTTTGCAAATGTCATTGTTTTTCTTTAACAGACAATTAATTAGAGAGAGAAGGTATAATTGCTAGGGAAGCTCAATCATTGATCTGATGTCACCTATGAGTTGACAGTTTTCCCCATAATTTTCATTACCTAGGCTCTGTAATTAAATACGTTAGAGATTGAAGACTTAAAGTCACCTGCAAGTTGCATCCCAAATTATATGAAACAGGAAACTAAATCAGTCCCCAAATGAACTTAAGATGTATTTCCATATTGAATCAAACTACTTTTTCAGGATCCATTTGTAATAGTCACTTTTAGATACATATTTGATTAGAAAAGTAGAAGTCAAAGTCTTGATAATGAAAACTGATAGCATTACAGACTCCTCCCCACTGAGACCTGTACCATCAGGCACCACTCCTGCCCTCCTCATGTTGGATCTGATCCACCTCGCGGTTCTCAACTGGGACTGCACAGTAAACTCACCAGGGGAGGTTTTTATTTATTTGTTTATTGTTATTATTTTTAAATATTTTTTATTGATTTCAGAGAGGAAGGGAGAGGGAGAAAGAAATGATGAGAATCATTGATTGGCTGCCTCCTGCATGCCCCCTACTAGGAATCGAGCCCACAACCTGGGCATGTGCCATGAATGGGAATCAAACTGTGATCTCGTGGTTCATACGTTGATGCTCAACCACTGACCCACACGGGCCAGGCCAGGGGAGGTTTTTAAATTTTCCATTGCTCAGGTTGTACCTGAGACAAATCAAATCAGACTCTCTAGGGTGGAACCTAGGCATTAGTATCCTTATAAATTTTCCAGGAGATTCTAATATGCAGCAAAATGTGATAATCAGTGAAGCAGAATAGCCCAGTCAATAAATTTTCAAGTAACTTGATGTATCATTTGGTTCATTTGGTTTAAAATGGGCAGTGTGAAGCACACCTGCTTCTCTTTTCATCTCTTCTGTAGAAATCTCAACAGAAATGAACAGTCGAAGGTTCTCGTGGACATCGAACCAGACTGGGCCACTTGGGATCCTGTCTGGATTTTTGAATAGAAACTGAGAGCTAATGTTTCTGCACGGTGGGAGGTGTGGGCTATGGAATGGCTGAGTGTTCTGGCAGGTGGACTGAGGAGCTGAGAAAGTTTCAGGGGGAGGGGAGAGAGACACAGAGAGAGAAATGGAAAGAAAGAGAAGAGAGAAGAGGTGAGCAAGATGAATCAGAGGTAATAATGTGTCTAGATCCCCAGGCAGACAGCTGTCATTTCTGCCTGCTTGGCACCCCTCTCCACTTTATCAACAGTGTCTTTTTCTCAGTCAGGGACCATACCAGTCCTGTTCCATACAGGCTGGGGATACAGACAAGTGAAGCCCACTAGCCACTTGCTCCCTGAGCAGGGGCTCCAGGCGGAAAAAGGCAGCGCTGTCATTCTGGTGACGATCATCAGGAGAAAATGTTGGTTCCCGCTGCAGGATCCCCGGAGCTGCCCTGATTCCTGCGCCTCCTGTGTCTGATCATTCAGCAAATCCTTGAATTCTGGGATCAAGGGTGTATGTTGCTTGCAATTCAGTTTTCTATAGTTTCTTGTCCTAGCTTGAATCCATTTGGAGGCTTTGTAGCATTCTGTTTTGGGGTTCATGAGACACACTTGTATCCTTAAGATTTTTTTTTTTTTAGCTTAGATGTTTTTTATATTTGTAACTACACATCGTAACTAATACAGACTTGACTCCCTCATTTATGTGGATGCTTTGAGACTGACTAAAGCAGGAACAAGGCCTTCTAAGCCCCACTCCAGCCTTCAAGGTCATAACCAAGATAACCCAACTATTTTATCATTCTGCATGCTTTCTGAAGTCCCAGTGATTGATTTGCATTTTGTAAGTATAAAGATCTTGGAGAGAAATTCATAACAAAGCTATTCTTTGTGAACAATAAGATTAAAAGCTTATCATACACAAACATGGTCCTAAATAATGTATGATCCTCTGCATAGGAGCCCAAATCTACTCCTGAAGAAAGGAGCTCTTATTTCCTCTATCGAACAACATTAGGTAAAGTTACAGCACTGCCATCAAACCTAACTGTTGCACAGTACTTCTTCATCCCCAATGGTACTCTTCTGTATTAAAAAATCCTTATTAGCCCTAACCGGTTTGGTTCAGTGGAAGGGTCCCAGGTTCGATTCCAGTCAAGGGAATGTACCCCAGTTGGTTCCGGGCACATCCTCAGTGGGGGAGCGTGCAAGAGGCAGCTGAATCGATCTTTCTCTCTCATTGATGTTTCTAACTCTCTATCCCTCTCCCTCTCCCTTCCTCTCTGTAAAAAAATCAATAAAATATATTTTTAAAAAATCCTTATTAAATAACAACATGTGCCTGCTAATATAAGAAGTACTTCCTTGAGCTCAACATCAATATGCTTGGCACACACTTCAAGGCCATCCACTCAAATTCAGGAAGCAGACAAGTTCTCCCTGCGATGCAGCAGGGAGTTACAGGGACATAACCTTGAAGACCAAAGAAAGCCTCCCCGATTTCTCTGGGCCCAAGTCATGGAAGTGGTGAGGCGTCTGGGGTGCTCAAACGGCTGACTTCTTGTAAAATCTGGATCCATGGAGCTAGGTTTAAATCATATTATTCAAATTCAGAGGTAATTGGTAAAAAAAAAAAAAAAAAAAAGGCAGCAAAGCAAAGCACAGTGCTAAGCAGCTTAAGTGATTAACAATGTTGTGATCTCGGCAAACTCTGGATGAACTATAATGAAATGAAAATAGTGGGGCCAGTGCCAATAAAATGTGACCATAAAGTCTGACCAGTGCACATTTCCTTTTCTAAGCGTCTAAGAAAAGGTAAATATTACTTAGGAATATTCTGGTAAAGAAAGTTGGGATACATAAAAAGGAGCAGTTTAAAAGGTATTCTTCTGATCATCATACTTTATTTTTAATACAAATAGGTAATAAAATAAAAGGTACCCAGATATTGTTTAAAGAATACATTTTCTATATACCTAGCCATCATTTACAGATTAACACTGCAAAGTATTTGAATTAATAACTCTTAATTTTTACATAAAATTATATGAAAAAAATTATATGTAAATGAGAACCAAAAATAAGAACCAACTCAAAGCCCTAAAATCTTGCCTGTGTATTAATTCCTTCACAGTTCCAAAAAGACACACACATCTACAAAAAGAATGTAGTTATTCTTAACATCGAACATTATTTACAAAAGAAATTCACTTCTCTCAGTTACTTCTGATTCTGCGGGCCTGCCCGACACACACACTGTGGTGGCCACAGAGTCAGAACTGCTGTCCTGCTTGGCCTGGGGGTGGCCATTCTTTGCCCTGGAAGGAGGGGTTACACCAACTCGTAGTATTTCCCAGTCTGGGGGTCAAAGTAACAGTTCAGACATGGGTCATACAGAAGAGTCAGCACTTCCTCGTCCTCTTCCACACTCAGGTCTTCTTCACCTGTGGGAAGGGGAACCACAGACATGTTAGCTGCTGGCCTAGCCCCAAATTCCTCAACTGCAACAACAGAAGAGCAAGGAAACAGGAATTGCCATCTCTCCCTGGGGACTTTCCTTCTGTGGGTAGATGTGCTGAATGGAGGAGCGCTGCAGACGTGATGAGACGATGCAGTGCAAGACAGGGAAGAGGCAGCGATCACAGGCCAGTTTTGGTGGGAAGGAGAAGGAAAACCGAGTGTGGAGAACTGGCAGGGAAGGGGAAGGAGTGGCCAAAGGACTAAGGGTATGCTAATCAGGGTTAGGGAGACCAGTAGGATTCAAAGCCTCCGTCATAGTTTTAGGCTTCTTCAGGGTCCAGAGCTGTGCAAATGCAAAAGTGTGAATTGAATGACACAATAAAAAACTCAATCCCCATTCATACAGCCTAAAAAGACTACCAAATTAGCATGAATTAGGATAAAATGTTTAGAACACGCAATACAATATACAAGACGATGTATTATAGAATTGTTCATCTGAAACATATATACTTTTATTAACCAATGTCACCCCCATAAATTCAATAAAATTAAAAAAATATTTAGAAATATAAATAGGATATATAAAACATAGAAGGCATACGGAAAACACAATGTCAGGTGACCTGTAATTTTATTAGTGTTGGGAAGTATGTGAACTTCGCTGGGAATAATGAACGTGGCTGGAGGCATTTTTTGTTGTTGCTGTTGTGGCAGCCATTTGGATGGTTCGCATGAAGAGAACCGCTACTGCCTAAGTTATTAGCAAGGTTTGGTTGATTTCCAACAAATGGCATGGGATGAAGAAACCTGTTTTACTAGACGATTCCTGGGCACCTTTTCTGTGCCCAATGTTGTGCTATGTACTTGGGCACCTGACACCATCATCAGCGAGTGCCTCCTAGGTACTTCTGCAAATCCACCTACCGGAAATGCAGGAGCTGGGAGGTAAGATCTACTTCCCTGAGCTGGAGAAAGCCAGAGCAGGCTCAGATAGGAAGGGCGATTAAGGCAACACTCCTCTGTCTTCCTTGCCATAGGCTACTAAGAACTAAACTTGTGGGCCCCGGGCTTACCAGGGGCAGATTTGGAAGGTGGCGGGCATAGGACAGGGCTGGCATGCAATAGAGGCTCAATAAATACTGAATGCTTTATGAAAGGGTGAATAAATGTTTGTGAAACAAAGCCCGTAAGCTTAAGTGTCATTGCCCTGATTAAGGGAAGGTGGTGGTAATGGTGGGACTTCATACCCCCTCCCCTCCTGAAATCAGATCAAGCTGGTGCGTGGACCTTGTTGGGACAGTGACAGGATGGACTTAAGCGCCAGGAAGTGGAACCAAGATGGTGAAGTGCGGGCCTGGAACAGCACCACAGCCATTCCTCTGCCCATCCTCTTGCTAACCATCCCAAACACTCAACGTGATTTTTCCCTGCACCAGGCACCGAGCTAGGTGTTGGGGACGTGGTGATAGGAGAACCAGGCCATCGGAAGTGTGAAGTGACTCAGGGCTGGGTGGGGAGAACACAATCAGCAGACCCTCTAGTGCAGTGGTTCTCAACCTTCTGGCCCTTTAAATACAGTTCCTCATGTTGTGACTCAACCATAAAATTATTTTAGTTGCTACTTCATAACTGTAATGTTGCTACTGTTATGAATCATAATGTAAATATCTGATATGCAGGATGGTCTTAGGCGACCCCTGTGAAAGGGTCCTTCGACCGCCAAAGGGGTCGCGACCCACAGGTTGAGAACCGCTGCTCTAGTGCATGTAGTCTGGCAGTCCTTAGAGTGGAGTCTAACAGAGGAATGATCGTGTCTGCCCTGCTCACTAACGTCTGGCAGGGCCCTCACTGGTGTGGAGAGCAACTTCTCATGCAGGAGCTTATTTGACCCTACTGTCCTGTGAAATAGACAGGACTTTTCGTGCCCAATTTACAGATGAGGAACCAGGGTCCGCAAAGTTAAATAGCTCATCTGGGGTCACTTGGTTGGTTAGAGGCAGATTCAGGGATGAACCTGGGTTTCTAGACTCTCAGTTAGGTATTCTTTCGACCATACTAGCTTGCTGTTTTATTAAGAAGGTGGTGTAGCTCAACTCAATTGGGAGCTATTATATTACAGGAATTTAAACATGAAAGAGAGTGAACAAATTGTGAAGGTGTCCTACATTTAAAAAAATCAGGTTTGGAAACAAAAGAAATTTGACTTGTCATATTTCAAAACCACTGACAAAGATGAGTGCGTCCACGTGGGAGAGCAGAGGCGAACAGCTCAGTGAGCCCGAGGGAACGTGACTTACTACATCCAGAAAAGACACAGCTCAATGGAGGTGACAGCGGCCTCTGGCTTCAAGTATATAAAGGTGGCAAATGAGTGAGAAAGGAAGATTCTGTGTGGTTCCAGGAGAAAGCAATAGGGTGGCCAGGGATAGATTTTGGCTCAGCAGGAGGAAGAATTTTCTAAACATCTGAGCGACCAGGGAATGGAACGTGGACCCTGGGGCAGGTAAAGCAGGGGCTGGGCCAGTGGTCGGTAAACTCATTAGTCAACAGAGCCAAATATCAACAGTACAATGATTGAAATTTCTTTTGAGAGCCAAATTTTTTAAACTTCAACTATATAGGTAGGTACATTGTTATTAGCTTAATTAGGGTACTCCTAAGGCTTAGGAAGAGCCACACTCAAGGGGCCAAAGAGCCGCATGTGGCTCGCGAGCCGGTTTGCCAACCACGGGGTGGGGCAACCATTTGTGTGCGATTTCGTAGCTGAACCTTGCCTACGACAGGGGACAGGATCCAGTGATCCCTGGGGTGCCTCTGATGAGTTTCTATGACTCTTAGCTGCACTGGCTTATGTCCGTGCATTGCGACAGGCTATAGCTAACAGCCACATCACAGTGGCAGCTGACCTGAGCACCCTGCAGTTTCTTACTGAGAACAGGAGTGCCGCGGAGAAGCAGGCTGCCTGTCCTTTGCTTTCTGTTGTCACTTTAAGTGTGGTGCCCAGGGTGCAGCTGCCTCCACCTACTTCCTCTACATAGCAGAGGTTGGGAATGCTATTCAAGTGGTTGTTTTATATCAAAAAGGACCCCCGTTAAGTCACTTCTGTACATCAAAGGAGAGTGGGCACGTTGTTTACTTTCACATATTCAACCCGTCACCTCTTTGATATTTGGGCTACTTCAGAGAACAGAACCAAGCCAGTTTATCAAGAGGAACTACGGTGTGCCTGTGATGTGGCTGAGCAGTCCAGTTGTAGATGTGACACACACACAAAACAAAAGCAGCTACTACAGGTAAACAAGGAGTTAGACTGGGAGGCACAACTGCAGAGCGGTGAGGAGCACCCCGGGGCTGTAGAAGCCACCAAACCTGGGAGGGATGGGAGCGCGCTGCTTCCTGCCCGGATCACCTTAGGCTGCTTTACAGTCATTTCACCTCACAAGACCTTTGTTTGCTCATTTATGAAATGGGAATAACGGTGCCTCTCTCACAGGGCGTGGTGGCAGACAACTGGACACTGGGTGCCAGGCATCGCACAGTGCACTCAGTAATGTTCAATAATGATCATTACCTTTACTACTAAGGATAATAGCAATCAAACAAATCATGAACTATAGGCTTTAACTCAAAACAGGAGCACTGGTAAAGCTTCAAGTACGAGAAAACGGCTCATGGACACAGGCAGTGTGACATTCAGCCAATGGAGTGGGACAGACCTGGTCCAAATCCCATTTCTACCACTTCCGGGCTCTGGGACACTGGGAAAGTCACTACGCTGAGCCTCACGGGTACCATAAGGGTAGTGACAGTGCCTGCGATCGTGCATGTGAGAACTCAATAAAGTCACACTCATCACACTCAGTAAGCACTCAGTAAATACTGTTCCAGTTCCCATGGGAGACTTAAGATACTGGAGATAGACACGAGTGGAATATGTTCATCTATACCTTATTCCCCACCCCAAACTTCATCTTTTTGATTTTTCAAAAGAAAAAAGCAGTTGATTTGAATGAAAAATGAAGACCCCCCCAACTAGAAAATAAAAACAGTTCTTACACCAACAATCACATATTTTTCAAAAAGTAAAATTAATTTTTCCATCAAGTGTAATGCTAAAACCACATATCGCAGATTATGAGTCACACTAGCTCGGAGATCTATATCGGATGTCTTGTTTTGTGTCATCAACACATCGGGGAGATTCTGATGTCGGGCACATAGGAGTTATAAGCTATTTCGTTACTTAGAGCATCTGTGCCTGTACTTTCCCAAAAGATAAAGTTTTAAGCTGATGCTATTTACTTAGAAAACAATGCTTTTTATAACCAGTCAGGAGTTTTTCAAGATGTCAGCAAGGGTTGTAATGAGCCCTGGGTCTTATCGCCCGCTTGCCAAGGGATGGAGTGGGTCCAACCCTCAGGAGGGGCCCCGCTACGAAACGCAGACAGACGGACGGACAGACAGACGGGAGCAGTAACTGCTGCAGAAATGCGCTCGTCCCATACAGATCTCTACAGAACTGGGACCTCATGCATGATAACCATGCGATTAAGGCAGGTTTTGTGGGGTTTAGTACTAAAGACTTAAATGGATGAATTTTAAACTCTACCAACACTGGCATTCATACAAAAATTGGGTGACCTTATGTATAATTTTACATGGAAATAAGTGCTTTAAACGTACATAAAGGGTTTTGTTTTCATTACAACTTAATTTTCAAAGCCTCCAACTTACATCATTTTGCCATTGTAATCCCTATGTAATGAAATTATAATATCATTAAGCAATTGCCACTATGATATCAAGCAATGGGAAACATTTTGAAAGGTAATTATTGTGCTTGGGGATGGGGTAATTTCAATTCTATTCTTGGATAGTGCAGAGTTTGTTTTCCCCCCCCAAATGTGAAATTGCTCTATTTAAAGATTGGCTGCAGAAGCTCTAAAAGGACAAATTAACAAATAAAGCCATTCTCTCCTACCAGACTAAGAGCATCTGGTCAGGGATCCAAATTACATTTTTACTCTTCTGCACACAATAAAGCCATTTCTAGTGAAATAAAATTGCCTTTCAGATAATAATCTATTTACAAACTTTCAGCTTCATCCACGTTGAAATTGGTTAACAGCAATAACTGGAGAAAGACCAATGGAGCCAGACGAACAAAGTATCGTTACCGGCCCTCCCCTCAGAGCTGAACGGGTGAACAATCCCTCCAGGTCACCCTTTGAAAGTCAATTAATACAAGTGCTTAATTACCTATAGTTAATGCATTTTAACTGAAATAATAGAAAACCTATGTGCACAAGCTAAGTCTTCAAGCTTAAAAATAAATGATGTGGCACTACTTTATCAGATTTAAAATCTCTGAATCAAGACACTGTACTTGATTTTCGATTTTCTGACGCTGCCATCTAGAATTTTAAAAAAAGTTAATGCATTTTCTCTCCTATAGATCTTGAGAACAGATTGACTGTATTTTCATGTGCATACTAATACACTATTATTTAAACAATTCAATGGGGAGGGTTCACCATAGGGAACAGTCAGCCTTAGGAGCAATAAAGATGACATTTTAGATAAGATTCTCCTGAGAACCAGGTGCTTGCAAACTCTACCACCAGCATATCTCACAAGAGGGCAAAATTAACGTGCACTAAAGCCGGAGGAAGTCCACTGAGAACTGCTGAAGTTTGGTTTTCAGCAGATACGTACTCTCAATGGGAAAGATTAATGATCAACAATGGAATGAGAAGAGTGAAAAGATACTTCTTTTAGAAAGCTATATTGTTTTTCGGAAGGCAAATAACATGCTATGATTACAGTTCAGGTTGCATTTGGGAAATAAGTGCATCGCCCCTTTGTAAACACCGGTGGCAGTATTTCACTTGGAAAGTGCCATTTAAAGTGACATGTTGAGGATTCAGATGATTAATTAGGAGTTAACTGCAATTTCATTCTTTCTGGGTAGTTTCCACTTGTAAATGCGCACAGTATATCAAATCATCACGTTGCGCACCTTAAACTTACACAATGTCATATGTCCATTATGTCTCGACAAAGCTGGAAAACCTCCACAAAACAATCCTGTGGCTTTCGACTCTGAATGCCTTTTTGTCTCACATGAAGGAAGGTCCCTGCCTGGCTAATGAGCTGGGAAGCCTCAGAGCCCAGCACTTCTCAGGGTCTGGCTTCAGCAAGGTGCCGCACTGCAGCTGGTGGAAATGCACCCAGTCCCAGCAAGGGGCGCTGGACCACATGCTGGGCCCCACCCCTGGGTGCGTGTGGGGGGATAAGTGGTGGGGTGTGGTTCTGGAATAAGGGAGAGCCCTCAGACACCAGCAATGTGTTCACCTCTCTGCTGGAGGGTCCGCTCCAGAGCTGGGGGTGGGGGAAGGCATCTCTTTACTTAATGGTAGTGTTGATTCCCCCACCTCCCAATCACGTCTATGCAGAGGAGACACCCTGGGGCCCTGCATAGCTGCACAAGAGAAAACATCTCTGCGCCCCAAGGTTAGTCAGAAAACAAAGGGTGGTACTTACCTCACAGGGGAGGGGCAGGGATTCCGGATTAAGAATGTCATAAATACTAAGGAAGCACTTTACAAGCTGAGTTGAGGTGGGGGCTCTATGGATGAGAATACCAAAAAAAATACTTTTTTTTTTAAAACCCAGAAAGCTTCAAGAAAAAGAACTTCCTAAATTAAAAGAATTGCAGTGGGGTGAGGGTATGAACAGGAGTGGAGGGGGCGGGGCAAAAGGGGGATAAGGACACATATGTGATACCTTAATCAATAAAGAAAAAAAAGAAAGAAATTGCAGCGGCCATTTCAGCCGTACAGTTCTCATTGACCTCAGTGGGAGTTCTGTGGTCCTATCACCGTGCAGGGGCTCAGGGTGCGGACTGGCCTGGTCGGCGTCTGGCTCCACATTCAGTGGGTCTGACCCAGGCTGTGACCAAAACCTCACCGGTGAGGTGGGGACTCGACAGAGCCCCATGCCTGGGAGTGCTGGGCCCAGTGGTTGTGAGGAAATACACAGGAAAACTCCACCCAGTGCTGGTCCATGGTGGGTGCTTTACTAAGGCTGACTTCTATTATTACTTTTTAAAAATAAATACACTTTTATTGATTTCAGAGAGGAAGGGAGAGGGAGAGAGAGAAACATCAATGATGAGAGAGAATCACTGATTGCTTGCCTCCTACTGGGGATTTAGCCTGCAACCCGGACATGTGCTCTTACCAGGAATCCAACTGTGACCTCCTGGTTCAAAGGTCGATGCTCAACCACAGCCACGCCGGCCGAGCTGTTATTACTATTAATTATCAGTACTGATTTTTCTGGGAGAAGGTCTCCTTTACATCTTAAATAAATCTTCAAGATATAAGGACAATCCAGAGTAGACCAAATCCTCCTCCTGTTTCCAGGGAAGAAGACTCACTCGTCCACTCATCAAATATTTATGGGGTGTTTACTGTATCCTCGGTGCCACTGAGGGTGCATAGTTGTTTGATGAAACAGAATGTCTGGTGAGGTAACGAATACAGCGGCTTTTAGAAGACTGCTGTGGACTCAGCACTTGGTAAGTGTGAAATAATCGTGCGGCATGACATGGGACTCAATACTAGGTAAGTGTGAAAGTAGTCCTCCGTCAGAGCCCAAGTGGGCGGCCAGATTCCCCTCTCTGCTGGCTGTGAGGAGCCATGAGATTTCTCTAAGTTCCTTACTAGGAATTTAGATATTACATCTATAAAATAAGCATCTGTTGCCTGTTTATGTCTCATGTGGAATTAATAAGTATTCATAAAGGAATATCCCATGTGGTTTTGCTAAGCAAAAGGTATAAAAATGTTATTTTTATGAGACTGGCAACTCCAAGAGTCCTTCTGAATGCCTTTCTTGGTCAAGATCTGTGTCAACTGCAAGAGAGGCTGCAAGCCTGAAGACAGGCCATTTTTATTCTACTTTGGAGCTGGTAAGTATGAATAATTTAAGGATCACATCTGTAAAGAAACAAATGTCAAATACAAATTGACAACTATATTTCAAGCAAAGTTCGGTTCACTTTCAAAAGGTCAGTTTGGTCGTTTTCTTGAGTGAGTTCTGAAATCTTACCTTTCCATTGTTACATTTCAGAGGAGCTTCAGGAAAACACATTTTTAGGTAAGTGTCAGGGCACCTTGCCCACGGCAACTGATATTCGCAAGCACACTGTGGTCCAGGAGGCGCTGGGAAGAGCCGTCCACTCCTCCATCCACTGAATGGCCCCAGCACAGGCTGCTCCTGCGGGCTTGCCGCTCCGCTGGAAGCCGGGCTGTTCACCTTAAGGTGGCTTTTATACATTGAGACATTCTGGTCCAGAGAGACTGTGGCTTGACAAACTTGCACCAAATGAAGGAGGGACTCAAAGGCCAGGTAATGGGTGCACTCACTGTTGTGGAGCCAGGGGCAAGTTCTCCAGAGTTCTGTCTTGGTCAGGCCAACTTCCCCTGCTATTACTAGTCAATGCAGTTATGCCTCCAGCTGCACAGTGCATCTCAGCCTCTTCATCTCTGAGCCCTTCCTCTAAGTCCCAGTGTCCATGTGTATGGGCCAATACTGGTACCTACCTACACCTAGTGGGCTGACATGAGGATTAAAGTGCACATGTGGGCCTGGGTCACAGGCAGATGAAATAAACCTTAGTTATTAGTGTTTTTACCCTACAAGTCAGAAGATGGGAGACCCCTGTTCCCTGTGAACCCAGCCTTCAGAGCGACTTCACTTCCCAGTGCAATGGTTCTGCAGAAAGGCAGTGATGTGGAGGAAGCCTGGATCTTAATCCTTGCTTGCACTCTGACATTTGACCTTAGGCAAGGTCAAATTGAGGGGGATGGGCTACATCTGTGTTTTGTTTTTTAAATATATTTTTTATTGATTTCAGAGAGGAAGGGAGAGGGAGAGACAGAGACATCAATGGAGAGAGAATCACTAACTGGCTGCCTTCTGCACGCCCCCTACTGGGGACTGAGCCTGCATGTGCCCTTGACCAGAATCAAACCTGGGACCCTTCAGTTTATTGGCTGACTGCTCTATCCATGGAGCCAAAGGGACTAGGGCTACATCAGGGGTTTTCACTGGTTCATCAGAGCCCCAGGGCAGGTTTCTGAGACCCTAACTTCCCCTTTAGCCAAAGCAGTTCTGCTTTTATCTCTTATATATTGGGATTCCACATAAAATTTCATTTGAAAGAAAGGTTTTTCACTGCTTATAAATAAAGTTCAAGAGCCATTACATAATGTAGCCTATAACTGCTTTAATGGCTCTAAATTTAATGCTCTCATTGTTGAATTTTAGAAATAAACCTCATATACTGAGAAATTAGAATTAGGGAGGAAATGGAAAGTCAGATTTCAATGAATTAGCCTACTTTGTTTTTCAAGGCTATGATAAGAAATGACAAGTTGAACATTTCTCTCCCTCTTTTCTTCCCTTTCTCCTTTCCTGTATTCCTTCTAGTGAAAATTCAGAATATCTGACATATACCAGAAAGAGCATAGGGTACTAGGGACCCAGGAGTGAGCAAAACTGGCAAAGTCTCTGCTCTTGAAAATTCAGAGGATACTTAGGGAAAAAAGACAACAAACAGTAAACAAGTTACAAACTGTAAAAAGGCTGTGAAGAAAGTGTACACAGCAAAGTGAGAGCGACGGACTGCCTCAGGTAAGATGGTCCAGAAGGGCACTTAGGAAGGTAGGCTGCCAGCAAACACCAGGCCTGGTGGTCCAAGTCCAGTGGTCTCGCCCTCCATTCTTCCCCTCATTCCCTTGGCCTTGCCCTAAAAGTGGTCAGCAGTCACCTCATCCCTTAGCCACTCCCATGGAGACAGTGTGGCCACCTGTCACTTCTGACAAGCCTGGGGCAAGGCGGAGGCAGGTCCAGGGCTGAAACAGGTGACCAGAAGTCTGTTGTTTTTATTTTCCTTGAAGAGCTAAGCTACTGAGCCCTTGAAATATTTTAATTTGCTTTTGCTATTGATTATCAATTATCAATAGAAGAACAATCTTTCACTTCCTGGTTTTGTGCATATTTTACAGTAAGTAATGTATTTACTTGGTTCAAAACTAAAAGAAGAGGATAAAAACAATGATTGGGCTCTGGGACCAACCTGCTTGGATTCACATCCCAGCTCCGCTAATGACTGTGACCTGGGGCAGGTTATTCAGAAACTGTGCCTCGGTTTTCTTAGCTGTAAAAAACAACTACACACACACACACACACACACACACACACACACACACACACAGTACCTTCCTCATGGTGTTGTTGTGAGGACTAAAAGTAACAACTGAGCACGTATCTGGCACCTAGTAAGTGCTAAATTAATGGTATCATGGAACAGAAACCCAGAAAGAGTCCCAGGCTGCCCACAGCCGTGCCTCCCTTCTCCTTCTGATGATATAAACTGGATAACTGACCCCATTATTTTTCCTTGACAAGCACATTCTTTATAAGAACAGATAAAAATACTATCTCGATAAATTGCAGCGGTTCTCAACCTGTGGGTCAAGTCCCCTTTGGCGGTTGAATGACCCTTTCACAGGGGTCGCCTAAGACCATCCTGCATATCAGATATTTACATTACGATTCATAACAGTAGCAACATTACAGTATGAAGTAGCAACGAAAATAATTTTATGGTTGGGTCACAACATGAGGAACTGTATTTAAAGGGCCAGAAGGTTGAGAACCACTGATTGGTAAGTATGAACTGTTCTATGTTGTTTAAAACTAAGCCAATAACATGTAAAGATAAACCAAATAAGAGACATTGGTTTTTGATGGTTTTAATTAGCTACAAACCACCCAAACATATCAGAAAAGGGGAAAGGGACCACTGACAAAAATCTAGGGTGATATGCATAAGGGGTGGCAGATCTGGTTAACTTTAACCAGAACATGTTTATAATTCTCTAAGTTTAACTTGTTCATTTGTCCTCATGAAAGTTCTGTTTACCTTAAATGTAATTGAGCTCCTGCTGTCAAAACCTCCCTTTGCAACGGGGACTTGACAACATCCTTTTACCTGCTTCTCATAACACACCTCGTGGGTGCCTCTGCTCAAGGTCCATGGTCTCCGTTCCTGTGTCTTATTTAGGACACTTAACACATTATTTGTTCCCTCACAGCAAGGTCTCCTCTGACAGCCAAGATTCTAGTTTTCTGTCATAAGTAATTATAAATGTACGCTTCTAAAAAGATTCCCAATTTGAGGGGCATAATCTATTTCAGATAGTAAATCACAGAGACATCTCTATCCCTGGGGTGACCCAAATGTACAACCCAGATGTATGAGCTTTCACTCTGAATTATTCATATCTGAAGAAAAATGGATGTTCCACTTTCTCCCTGAGGCAACTAAGAAAAAACACCCCCCAAACACTGGCACCTTTGTTAGAGAAATTTATATTGGTTTAAATTTTTTTTTAGCCTCAGATACAGAGCTTCAATCTTCAAAATCCAACTCAGAAAACTGTCTCAGGGAGTCCTGCTCTGAAGTTGTCACTCCTATTACGAACTTGAGATCCCCCGACCCCCCCACCTCAAGCCCTCGGTTTCCACCAAACATTCTTTTCTGTTCCTCCTCTCTACACTGCTGACAACCACGTTCCCTACTCACAACCAGAAACTAATAGTTCATCTTTACAGCTCTCTCCAACAAAGGGAACCCCACGTGAATTTTCATTCCTGCTTCCTTCCAATTTTTCAATTACTAACGCTACTTATCTTGGCTCTGTGCCAACATTTGCTTTATGTCAATATAATTGAAAATTTTTTTAAAATTAAAAAAAATAAAACACACCCCAAAATAACCTCCAACCCCCACTATATCTTAACAACAAAAAACATGAATTTCAATGATACTGGAATGAGTCTGCTTTACAATAATAGGATGTGGCAGACTGTTCTAAGTGATCATGTGCAATCTACCTCATTTGATCTTTGTGAAAACTTTCAGGTGGGCATTATCTGTTATTAGTCTGACTTTACAAATGCAGTAACCCAAATCGTAAAGGTCACAGCGGGAATTGGTAGAGCTGGAATTCAGATTAAGGGCAGTTTGACACCAAAGTCATGCTCTTCCTCCTTAAACCATATTTTGTCCTGGAATAACCTTTAGAAGAACGAGGACAATTTCTCTTTGTTCTTTTTAGTTGTAAAGAACCCATCATTGTATGAAACGAGGCACAGGTAACTAACTGATTTTGGGTGTGGGAGTCTAAGCGTACAGCATTTAATAAAAAAAGTGGCATCTCATTCAAAGTGACCAATTTTCTCTATTTATAGTTAATTATTTTTATTTTTTTATGCATAGCATTTTTCATATTCCCACCTTGAGCAGTCAAACTTCCAGAAGAATCCTGATTCTGCTCTGCTGGCTGCCGACTGGGAGGAATGATGGGTGGGCTCAGCATGTTTAACCAGTCCCTAAAAAGAAACGAAGAGTCAACGAACACACACACCTGTAATATCATACTCAGTTTTTACCCTTCCCTGGATTTTCAATTCCCTGGATCTTCCTCGTTCGTATTTCAGAAAGACAAGATGTTCAAAAGTTAATATTTAGTTTTGTAAACTGGTTAATGTAGAGTCAGTCACTTCACTAACTACAGAGCTCCTTGACTTACCATGGGGTTACATCCTGATAAACCATCATAAGGTAAAAATACTGTAGGCTGAAAATGCATTTGATAGACCTAACCTACCGCATATCATGGCTTAGCCCAGCCTACCTTAAACATGCTCAGAACACTTAGATTAGCCTACATTAGGGCAAAATCACCTAACACAAAGCCTGTTTTATAGTAAAGTGTTGAGTATCTCAGGTAATTTATTATGCTATTGCTTTCATATCACTGTAAAGCCAGAAAATTATTAAGTCGAACCATCATGAATTAGGTATTGTCTGTAGTTGTTCAATAAATACATCAGCTACATAAAGAGGGCATTCTTCTCAAAAGTTTATTGTTAAATAAACTATTATTAAACATGGTTTCTCTCACATAAGAACATTATTTCAACAACTCAGAAAAAATGCAGCAGAGAAAGTTCCTTATAACCTCAGGGTAAGAAAGCCCGACAAAGCCACATGTCACACGCCATGAATGACAACACTCTACATGGTGACTCAAAGCAGAAGTTAGTCTTGGAGCGATGTGCACCAGCCACAGTGGTGGGAGTCAGTCTGCATTAATTTGGAGCTCTTCAGCAGCAGGGAGTGAAGGAAGGGAGAGGGAGGGAGCCGGGCCCTGGAGTGACTCACTACTTCAGTTTCCTCATTAGGCATGGGGACAAAACCACTCCAGAGCACCTCCTTCAGCCCCTCTCCCTCTGCCTCCAACCTCATTTCCCAATCGCTTGACTTTCCTTCCTCCTCCATTCTTTTCCAGTGCCCTATTCCCTCTAGTAGACACCTGGGTGGGTGTGATGCGAGGGGTGACATGCAGAAGATGTGAGTCATTGTGCCCTCTACTTCACCCCTTCTTAGCTCGAAACTTGTTCCTGCACTTCTTTAGAGAAGGGAGCAAGCAGAGGAATGTGAAGGATTTTACAGCATGAATTCTATTTCTCGTGTTGATATAGTACCCTGTGATTTACCTTATTCTTCTCAACAGGAGCATGTCATCATGACTAAACAACTTTTTCCCTGTACTTCCTTTAGCCGTTATCTATAATGGGAGCTAGTCCCAACCATAACTAAGAGCAGTGGTTCTCCAGGCCGATCCCGGCTCCATCTTTCCTAACGTAAGAGCTTGGCCAAATTACTTAACATCGTAAGCCTCATCTATTAAAAGGAGATAAGAATACCTCAGCTTTTTTGTTGTTAGGATTGAATTAAAAAATGGATGAGAAACATTTAGCATGGCTCTGGGTACAGAGTTGCACTCAATAAATTTCAGCTATTATCACCACCATCCTCATTATCAAGGAAGATCATAGTGTGACTTTATCTATAATGATAAACCAAGATAAGAATTGGATTCTGTTGACATTAAACCAATAAATGATGGTAGAATGATGACAAGTCTATACAGTAGAGATTTTCCTTGCAAGCCATTTACTCTTTTTGTATAAAAAGTACCTTTATGTAAAAATTATCCATTTCCTATTTGGAATATTTTAAGATACTTTAAGTAACTGCACACCTCAGCTGTTACTAGATTATGGCTAGTGAAATAAGCAAAGTGAGCAAGCTGTGTAATTGAATTTCATAATAACACATTAAGGGCATCAAAAAGGATTTGTCACAGACTTCCAAGCTAACGGGGCATTTTCTGATAAGCACCTTTTATTTAGTCCATTTAATTATAGTAGACCAAAAATTCCTACATTAGAGAAAATTACAAGGTCACACACAAATTATCAGCCCAATGACCTCATTACTCAATAAGAACGATGGAGAGCAAGGATGAACAGGAGAAAAATAATGTTGTCCTATGATGATACCCCCAGAGACAAATTAGAAACTCCACCCAATGGCAGAAGCAACTGCTCATGCTCCATGGACATGGGAAAAACTGTCGGTGGGGTTGTTGTGTGACTGTTATGAAAAGCAAGGCATTCACTTCTTAGGCTAATGATTTGATTAATGTTTTTCCTTCTTAGCAGTAGCCATGAAAAGTATAGGGATCTTTAAAAAATATTTTCAAAATTATCAAAAAGTTGTAAGAGTACAAAGAACTCCTTAGTCCTTCACCCAGGTTCCCCACTAAACATTTTATCACACTAGCTTGTGATCTGTCTATCTACCTAAACATCACCTACCACTACTTCTTTGATGGGTTGGTACAGGATGGCCCTCAGGCAAAGCCTGTCTGGCCCACTGCCTCGTCTGTCTAATCTGAAAACCAAGAATGGCTTCTACATCTTTACATTTTTATTTTATATTAATTCTTTATTGGTGAAGTATTATGTACGTCTCTCCCCCGCCCCCTCCCCCCGCCCCCCCCCCCAATTGACCTCTCCCAGCCTGCTCCTGCCTCCCAGCAGAGGCCCTCACCCCCTGTTGTGTCCACTGGTTATGCTTATAAGCATGCATACATGTCTTCTGGTTGATCTCTAACCCCGCTTCCCTCCCCTGCCATCCCTCTGAGGTTTGATGGTCTGTTTGGTGCTTCTATGTCTCTGGATCTATTTTTGTTCATTAGTTTATGTTGTTCAGATGTTTTTACATTTTTAAATGGTTGAAAAATTTTAAAATAATAATGTTTCATGACACATGATAATTACATAAAATTCAAATGTCAGTGCTCATAAACAAACTTTTATTGGAATGTAAAAGTGTTCACTTGCTTATGTATCATCTACAGCTGCTTCTGTGCTATAGGGACAGAGGGAAGTATTCATGATGGTCCCTGATGTGTAATATGGCTCATGCTGATTTCTCCAATTCTGATACAACCACAGGTCTGTCTCATCTCTCCTCCTTCCATATTTGTAACTCCTCCCTGACTGTGGAGACCTGGCTCCCATTATCTGCACCATTTTTACTATTTTCTGAACTACAGAACACGCCAAAAGTCACTGCAGAATTGCTAAGCAAGCAAAACAAATTAAACAACCAACAGAAAACCTCTAACTTACTCTCTAGGGTTCTCTGTTTATGGTTCTTTTTATTCTTTAGTCAAAATACTAGGTCCAAAATTTACTTGGGCTAGTTACTGCCCCTGCCCCCCTTTTGTGTGGTTACACAGATGGTCCCTGATTTACGACGGTTTGATTTACAATTTTGACTTTACGATGGTGTGAAAGCAATAAGCGTTCAGTAGAAATTGCACTCTGAATTTTGATCTTTTCTCAGGCTAGCAACATGTGGTATTATTTTCTCTTGTGATGCTGGGCAGTGGCAGTGAGTCGCAGCTCCCAGTCAGCTATGCGATCACGACTGATACTCTACCGTGTGTTCCTGTGTTAGATGATTTTGCCCAACTGTAGGCTATTGGAAGTGTTTTGAGCACGTTTCAGGTAGGCTAGGCTAAGCTATGATGTTGGGTAGGTTAGGTGTATGAAATGGATTTTTGACTTGGGATCTTTTCAACTTCAGATATAACCCCACTGAAAGTCAAGAAGCATCTGCATTATTCATTTGAAATATACTATAGAGTCATCAGCTTTTGTTTGTATCACGTTTTAGGTTTTTCTCTCCATCCTTAATGATTTTTATTACTTGTATTGTTGTTGAGATTGTTACAGATTAACAGTTCAAAAGTCAAACTACACAGAAAGGCATATTCAGGTAAGACTTACATTTCACCCATCTTTCCAGTCTGTTCCCACCCCTCATCGCTTCCTTGCCATCACACCCATCACTCCATAGGCAATCAATTTCATTAGTTCTGGAATTTCCTTTCTATGTTTCTTCTTGCAAAAAATAAGCAGATACATGTCTATTTTTTTATTCCTTGTCCTTCCTACATAAAAGGTGGCATACTATAATTAATGTTTTGCATTTTTATAACTTAAAACATATCCCGGAAATCACTTACACTAGTTCATAGCTTCCTCATTCTTATGGCTGCATAGTACTACACTGTGTGGGTGTGCTATCGCTTATTTCACCATTCTCCTATGTTTGGGCATGTTTTCAATATTTTACATTATTGCAAATTAACTGAAAGAATTGCAATTAATGCTGCCATGAATAAACATGGGCATATCTATTTTTGTATATATATTTGAAGATATATCTTCAAGGTAAATTTCTAGAAGTGGGATTCCTGGAAGAAAGGTAAATACATACTTGGTTTTGTTAGACAAATTCCCTCCATCGGGGCTGTTCACATCTGTGTTCCCACCAGTAATGAATGGAAGTGTTGGTTTCTTTATAGCCATGTCACAAGAACATATCATCAAGTTTTTAATGCTTTCTAAGATGAAAGATGAGACCTGGTATCTTAAAGTAGTTTTAATTTGCACTTGTTTTCATTATGAGCATCATAAGTGGAGGTGACTCTCTTATATTACTACTTATGTATATGCATGTGGTATTTTATATCTGTCTATATACATATTTTGTCAGTTCATATCTTTTGCCCCTTTTATCATTTTTACCTCTTTCTTTTACCTTGTAATTTATGTTCATTTACTTTGTTTTTGTCATGCAAAAGTTAATTTTTCTCCCCCTGTAGTCAGATGTATGACTCTAGTGTTTTATTGCCTCAGTATTTGGAGTCATACTATATGGTGTGTGCGTCTTCCGGTGTAAGGTGCCTCTGATTTTATCTTGTAAAAATGATTGCATAATGCTCTTGATAAGTGATATTTTAACTTAATATTTAGAAGTATTTATACCATTCAAAAATTTTGATCAAAGCAACTCATTTGTTTGGCTTTTTAACCAAGAAAGCACTTACAAAGTATATTTTGAAGAAAAAAAGGTTTCCATGTTAACTATAAAATATGAAAACTATCAGCTAAACAAAATCAACCAGGACTTTTTCTTGCAGGACTTTTGAGAGCCTTTAAGGCACTGGCTCTCCTGAGGGAGGACAGAGTATACAGCACCACCCACGTGTGCGCATCTGAAACTGTTACATCTCTTGGTATCAGGAGTCCACAGACCACACCTTGAGAGATGCTGCGTCAGGCTAGCCGCTAGACCATTTTCTCCTGGTGACATTGTTTTTATTTTACTTTATGTATGTTTAATAATTTTTCTTTTTCAAGAGCATCTCTTTTTGGTGACTTATTAAAAAGCAGAAATGTATGGCCTAGTACCTGTATCTTACATGTTTACATTTTAATGTGATACTTAATGCTGACCCATTGCCTTGACTGCCAATCAGTGCCTTCAAACCTCCATGACTTCCCCACAGCAAGCAGTGAACATCTAATGCGGGGGAGTTCCATCTCGGTGTCACTCAGGCATGCTGGTCTTGGCTGTAGTTCTGAGCCATTTCCTGGGCCTGTTTCTTACCCTGATTACCCATGTCCAGAATCTGTTCTAGCTCTTTGTCCCACAATTTCCATACTTGCCTTGTCTTTGTACCGGATACTAATACTCTGTTTTGGTTGCTTTTCTCAACCCCAACTATAATCTTTTACCCAAGGACAGACTCCATCCACCTGGTGTGAAAACCTCTAGCCCAAGCATGCCAAACTCGTGGCCCATGGTCTGCATGCAGCCCACAACGAATATTTATGCGGCCCAGCCAATATAACGGTATGTAAGAAATGTTTTAATAAAAATTGCATAACTTAATTTTTACAATATCCTGTTATACATGATTCTATATAATAAAAGGCTAATATGCAAATTGACCAAATGCTGGAACGACCAGTTGCTATGACATACACTTCCCTGGTGAGGGGGCAGACGCTCAATGCAGGAGCTGCCCCCTGATGGTTAGTGTGCTCCCATAGGGGGAGCACCACTCAGCCAGAAGCCTCTCCCACCTCTACGGCAGCGCTAAGGATGTCTGATTGCAGGCTTAGGCCCACTCCCCATAAGGAGCGGGCCTAAGCTGTCAGTTGGACATTCCCCGAGGGCTCCTAGAATGCGAGAGGGCGCAGGCTGGGCTGGGGGAACCCCCCTCCCGAGTGCACGAATTTTGTGCAATGGGCCTCTAGTTATTAATAAGGAACTACAATGTTTGCTAATGGCTGATTACTATAATCATGTTGCATTCATTTTCCTTATGCACCTTATGCATGCAGGTGCACTATTTCTCTCCACTAATACTAGCAGCGAATATTTTAGCAGCTGATTGCCACATCATTAGTCTTGGACTGACTTGTTTGGTGTGCCCAACAGGAAATAAATTGCTTTCAGAGAACAAGAAAAATAGGTTTATTTGCATTACACTTATTTTTTTAAAATATATTTTTATTGATTTCAGAGAGGAAGGGAGAGGGAGAGAGAGATAGAAACATCAATGATGAGAGAGAATCACTGATTGGCTGCCTCTTGCATGTCCCTTATTGGGGATGAAGCCGCAACCCAGACATGTGCCCCTGACCACAATTGAACCCAGAACCTTTCAGTCCACAGGCCGACACTCTATCCACTGAGCCAAACTGGCTAGGACTGCATTACACTTATTAACTTGTGCAGTTATTCAGTGTCTGGTAAGTTAATGTTCAAGAAGAGAATATTAATTTTATTAAAATGTTCTATTATTTTATGTTAACAATTACTCATTTATTCAGCATGTCTCTATCGAAATAAACCTATGTTTCTATGAAAATTGAAGCTTTTGTTTTTTTGCAGCCCACATAAACTTAAACCTTGTTTATTTGGCCCGTGTTAGCTTTTGAGTTTGACATGCTTGCTCTAGCTCCTTTGGTGGATAAAAGCAAGCTTTCTGTCAAAGCTTGCTGTCTGAGCATGCTCAGGTCCTTCCTCCTCCTCCTCCTTCCCTCTATCCTGCCTCTCCTCTTGAAACTGGGGGGAGGGGAAAGGGCTTCCCAGCGCACCTCACATGCTGAGGCCTGGCACCAGATGTGTTTTACACAAAAGTCAAGACAGTGAGTTCACCATTAAATACCACATAGAAAAATATCATGCAGTTGAAAAAAATCATACCATCTTGTGAATTTTCACAATGGTCAGATTGACCTAATATAAAAATCTTGGCCAAAAAAGAATCCCACACTGTTTTCATCCCACAGTAAGCATGAACTGAGTCAGAGCTGGGTCAGATATTTTAATAAATGGGATAATGTCTTCCGTTAAGATGAACTATAGTTCCAGTTCCTTCATTTCAAAACAAGATTTTGTTTATAAGACAATTTTACTAATTAATTCACTAATGTATTCCTAAAAATACATTGTGTGTGTGTAAACACATATACACAATAGATGATATGAGCCTGACAGCTTAATCATCTCTCTACACATACGACAAACGTTCACTAAAGTCCTGTTTGTCAGGCCTGGGAATCAAAGAGCTCAGAGTCAGATGGAGAGAGCATCCTACCCATCGGGAAACAACACAATACAGCCATGCACAAGGGCTGCTGTGGGCTGGTCAGATATCCCTTTGCTCCCTTGGAGGAATTCCCCTGTAATAAAACTGTCTACAAGTTTGTATACATTTAAATATTTATTTGGGACAGTAATTCTTTGAGAAATCTAAGCCATGACAATAATTAATATATAGCTCTCATTACAACCCACTATCACAAGGCCAGGGTCAGAGGAGCCAGCCCAGTGCAATACTTAAACAGGAGGTCTTACATGAGGAATGGAGCAATTTCTAGCAAAGACTCAATGATATTTATTTATCGTTTGGGACCAGTGCACATTTCTTATTCCCTGAAAGAAATGTGGGTTTTAAACATCTGTGGCCAGGAAACAGACAGGGGAGAATTCACAGATACTTTGAAAAAGCTGGTAAAACCTTTTTTCAGAAACATGTACATAAACCCAAGTTTTACTTCCAATTCAGGAGGTCAGAGTTCATCTGAAGCCCATTCATGGTCTTCTGGACCCCTGAATTAAGGACTTCTGCACCTTGGAATAGTATGGAGGCAGTGTTTCTAGTAGAGTACAATCCTGGCTTGGCAAAGTACTTCCGTAAAGAGCCAGACAGTAAATACATATGTTAGGCTTTCCAAGCCATAAGGTCTCTGTTGCAGCTACTCAACTCTGCTGTTGTAGTGTGAAAGCAACATGAAAAATAAGTAAGTAAGTGAGCATGGCGGTGTTACAATAAAATCTTACTTACAGGACATAACCTGCAAAGGGTAGGATTTGGCCCCCGGCTGCAGCTGAGTGACCTCTGCCTCAGAGGAAGGAGCTGAAGAGGAAACTTCACGGCTGCTAGGAAACTTCCTGTCAACGCTCCTCGCAGTGCTTTTGAATCCACCTTTCTCACCATCTCTATTTCCACTTCCAAAGTCCAAGCAACTATCTTGCTTCATGTTTTCTGGAGCAAAAGCTCTTAATTGATCCCCTTCTAGTCATTCATTCTGGCTTCACTTCTGTTCTCCACACTGTGACCAAAATTCTAATCCAGTTCAAGTCAATTCTTCGTTTAAAACCCTCCAATGTCACCTGGAAGCTATTGCACTTGGGAGAAAGACCAGAATCTGGCCTTTGAGGCTTTTCATAGAATAACGCCTATGTATTTTTCCAACCACATCTTGCATTATTCTCCCTCTGACTCACTAGGCTCTAGTAACGCTGGCCTTCTCTCAATTCCTGGGATATGTCCTACTCCCAACCACCATATGGCTGTTTGTCTAGGCTGTGCTCCCCCTGTGTATAGACCATGGTCTCCTCTTCTCTATCGCTCCCATGGCCTGGTGAAATCATACCCAACCTTCAGATTTTGGCTGAAGCATCACTCTCTTGGGAAGTCTTCCCTGATGCCCCCTTGCCATTCTAGCCAAGTTCCTTTATTACTCGTTTTAATAGAGCAACTGTAATCTTCTCATTAGAGCTCTGGTCTCAGCTCACAGTTAATCCTCACTTGTTTGATCATCTGATGAATGCAGTCTTCCCCATTTGACTCTAACCTGCACCTAGCAGAGCGTCTGACACAAAGAAGACACTCCCTCATAGTTACCAAGTGCCTCTCTGTCAGTCCCGATACTGAGTGCCACTCAGTGTTCAAAGTTTCCACAACAGTAACCACACAGCTGCTGCAACCTACTCTGTATTTGCCCTCCACCTTGCTCTTTCTCCACCTGCCAGGAGCATGGGATTGTTTCCTCTCATGTGCGTGGTGCATACACGCTTTGGGGAGAACCTGGAATACATATCTTGTTTCCTTATAGCAAGACAGAAAAATTTAAGTTTCTGTCTCAGAAAACAGAATGCTTGTTCAAAAATATATTTACTAGTATTAGAAAACTAGGGCAATTTATGTTTCTTTTTTTAAAACATACTTAAACGTACAAAAAGAGCTCTTAGTAATTTTCTTTATAGGATTCACCTTCCACTTGAAGTAGGAAGCTCAAACCATAAGTTAGAAACACAAGCTATCAGTTGGGAACGCTTTTGCATATCTCTGAAGAAGGACTAGAAGAGGTATTAAGATACTGTTGTTTAATTGTAGTTTGTTTTCCACAGGGTGTCTCTTAGTGTTGGAAGAACGATCCCCATCTAAGTGTTGGGGGCTGCTTTCTCCACATCTCACCATGTGGTTATCTAATCTATATTTGATTACCATCAGCAACTGTGTACTTACTACTTCCAAAGACCACATTTCATCTTCAAACAGCTCTAACTATTAAAAGGTTTTTTCCTCATGTTGAGGCAAAATCTGTTTTCTTTTCATCTCCACCTGTTTGTCCTACATTTACTCCTCGTCACTCTCAAGAAACAATTCTAATCTCTCTTCAAGACACAGTAGGAGAGAGCTAAGGGACTGTCTGTCCACAACTCCTTCCTCCCCTTGTTCTTGGAACAGCTTCCTCAAACCACATGGCTTTCTGGGAGTTACCATGTTCCTACATGAGCCCACAGTGTCAGTTGATTGGTCCAGATATGGTCACCTGACTTAACCCAGCCAATAACTGTGCTTCCCTAAAACTTCTGAAACTGGATCTGAAAATCAGACAGTCCCCAATAAAGATGGAAGCCAAAGAAGTGAAACTCAGATGCCACTGCTTACCATATTTCCTATCCCATTGAGGACGCTAGTCTGGAGAAAGAATGAGGAAGTTTAAAGTCTAGATTCTGGGAATGAAACAGTGTTGGTACCTCTGAGTGAATTGGGAAATTGGAGAGAGAAAACCAGTTTGGGGTGATATAGGAATTTAGCGTAGTACATAAGGAATATGAGGTCTTGGTAGTTTCTCTAAGGAAAGGTATGCTGGAAACATTTAGGGATCTATTATTGGGTCCCAGCCTTAACTCTTGAATATGCTCACATAGCTCCATACCCACTGCCACCATCCTAGCCTGTACTTCCAGAATCTCTCCCTTGTTTATCCTGTAGCCAATCTGAGTTCCTCTAATCCAATCCAGAGTGAGCTTTAAGAGCAAAATCCAAAATCACTGCATTGGTTTAAAGCTTTGCAGAGTCTGGTCCTTACTATCTCTACAGAATATTTTTGTGCCTTTCCTTCACTGATTCTACCATTCCACCCCCAGCTTCAGAGGCAGACACATCTTTAGTCCCTTTCTAAAAAAATCTCCATGTTAATACTTTATTATTATTGCACAATAGATTTGAAGACATATATATATATATATATATATATATATATATATATATATATACACACACACACACACATACACATATATATATATATATCCGTGAGTAAAAACAATTTATTTAATTATGAAAAATTTCAAACATATGTCAAACTCTGAAATCTACACTACTCAGATTTAACAATGTTAACATTTTGCTCAAGATTTATTTTTAAAGATTCTTTTCTTGGTGCTTTTGTCATAATGGCCTAGTACCACAGATTTAATGTTAGTATCCCCCCCTCCCCACAAATTCATATGTTGAAACTTACTCCCCACTGTGGTAGTGTTGGGAGGTGGGGCCCTTGGGAGGTGCTAAGGTCATAAGGGTGAAGCCCTCATATATGGATTAGTGCCCTTATAAAAGAGGCCCTAAAGAGCTCCCTTGCCCCTTCTGCCAGGTGAGGTTACGGTGAGAATGCAGCTATCTATCTATGAATAAGAAAGCGGAGCTCTGACCAGACTATAAGCTCCATAAGGCAGACAATCATGTCTGTCTTCTTCACCTTGGGCTTGACACATATTAGATGTTCAATAAATGCTTGCTGAATGATGAATGAATTCCTGTATGAAGTCACGGCTCAAAAAGAGGGACCTAGAAATAAGAGTGAAAATACTGGGAAGTGGATGAGAACGCTGAGAAAGACCTGGCAGAGAGGAGGGTAGGAGAACATACTCTGAGTGCAATGGGAGGGACAGTAGGAGCCAAAAAGGCATCTAGTGGAGAACAATATGAGAATTATTTTTCCCAGGCATTTCTTTTCTCCTCCTAAAAATGCTCCCAGAGGATGTTTGCATTCTGGTGACCTCTGGAATAGGGTCACATCTCTTCCACAGCAAATGTTGGGAAATTTATTGCATAAACAAGTGCTATATTTTCATCTCGCATCAATCTCTGTGTATTTGAAGACACGCAACAAATACTCATACAAAAAGGAAATCATGCTCTTTCTTCTTCTGGCCTCTACAAAATCACCTCTTCTGCCCATGTCTTTGTCAGAAAATCCTTAAAAGAGAGGAGTAAGGTCTCCCCAAGTGCTCAATGCTCCAAGAAATCACAGAAATGATTAACTTCCCTTATTCTATTAAATATGTTTTATATGTTCTTTGCAGAACTGAATATCTTTCCTGCTTGGCAGTATTTTCCCTCAGGTTAAGAAAATATTAATGACATAGCGTCCTGGGACCATTTTACAGACAGCGACTCATTAGACATGGTAGATAATTCAGCTCTGGAGGCACAAATCCAGGTATCAGCCATCAAATTCAACAACAACATGTGCACAGTAATATCCTATCTACTGGAGACAATCTGGAAAAAGACCAATCATTTCTGTGCCTTCTCAATGGTGATATCAGCATTGCTGCTCTACAATTTTATGTTGAATAGATGTTTCTTGAGCCCATGCTGTGTCATGGGCTTTACGCTGGATATTGAGTAAGATGTGGTTCTGCTCTGAGGAATTTAGTCTTCTGGAGGCAGGCTATTAGACCAGCACTTAGAAGACAGTGAAATAAGTATGTTAGATAGAGGTAAGCCCAGAGAACCCTCACAGTTAGGAGCAGGTTCACATAAGGCTTCTAGCAAAAGTTGAATGGGTTGTTCCTGAAGGGCGAGGATGAGGCAGCAAAATAGAGAAAAAATGGGAGGATGTCCTAGAGGGAAGAGCATGCACCATAGTAGAAAGGGGTGGAGGTTTGGGGGTACCCATTGTGGATTTACGGGCACTGTGAGTAATATGTGTTGGATGATGCTACTGTGGTCAATTGCAGAAGAAGGCAGGGGTCTTTGCTGGCAAACAAAGGAGTTCCTACTTTATTCTGAAAGCCCTGGGGATCCATTCATGGATTTTAAGCTAGAAGAATCTTTGATTTGCATTTTGGAAAGATCACAGTGGCAGCTGTGTGGGGAATGGATCGGTCGGGAGAAGGGCTAGAAAGATCAGTTAGGAGTTAGTGGTATAATCTAGGCAAGGAATAATGTTATTTTGGAAATTTAATACATATGCATATGAAAATACATATAAGGAACATAGAACTTTCCCTTTGACAAACTTCATTTCTCATTGTATCAAAATAAGGTTGTGATGTACAGAAACCCCTGGAGGAGACATCATGTGTTTCCCATGCTGACAGTGAAGGTCTTTAGCGATGGCAGTTTGCCTTTAGAACCTTACACTCTAATAAGGACTATTTTAAAGTCTTTCTGTGTGGCCCATATATTACCTCAGTCAAGTTCAAACTGTTATTGAGGGTCCAAGTGCCCAACACTGTGTTGAATATATAAGAATATTGAATAAATACAAGACATGGTCCCCAATAAGTGGGCAAAGATAAGAACAGGCACGTGAGAAAAAAAAGACATGTAAAAGCCTCCCCATTCCCTTCGTGGAAAGATGTGTGACCATGTATATATTTATATAAACACAAATCAAAATAATGAGCTACACTGACATACAGCAGCTCGGTAAAAGTTCTCAAGTTTCACGAAGCTCGGTGCAAGCTGGTAGGAATGTAAATTGGTGAACAATTAGGTAATATCCAACAAAATTACCACGTCATTTCACTGCCAGACATTTACTGTCAACACATACTGCCAAGGTCACAGAGATGCCCATGAGGATGTTTATCAGAGCACTGTTTACAGTAATGAAAGGCTGGAAACCACCTAAATGTCCATCAGCAGATAACGGGCTGAGTAAATCACAGTAATATCCAGCAATTAATAAAGAATGGGTTCAATTATATGTGCAAATTTAGAAAGATATCCAACATTTATTCTGTAAAAATCTAAAAAGCAAGTTGTATAACAGTATAGAGACTCATCCCACTGAGTTGAAAAAAATATAAATAAAACATTTTCTTGTACATTCACAGAAAGTTTCTGAAATGCCCAAGAAACTTAACTGTCGTCATACCTGGGAGTAAAAATGTGGAGTGGGAAGGAAGGGTGGGAAGAGTAAGACCTATTTTTCACTTTCTATTTTTTCTACTCTAGTCAAATTAAAAAAAAAATTTTTTTTTTACTACTTTCTTTTTAAAGGCGATTCTCTCTCTTCAGGAGCCTGCAATTTGATGGCATCCATAAAAGAACTCTGAAACACAGCTTCAAAACATCTTTTAAAAAGTGTTTTAGGTGACAGCACTTACTGGAAACAGCAGTCCCACTGGTCCCTCAACCAATGGAGGAGAGAGGAAAACGGGGAGCCTTCCTCATGCCAGCGCCACCATCTGAGCTGATCCTGGCAGCCTTCCCCATGGCAAATATGAACTCCAATGATAAAAGCAGAATGTTTTGGGTCTTTATAAATAAATGTTGGTAATGTTCCTGAAATTGTCAAGTTCTTTGCATAAACAGCCACTTTATCTAATGTGATAGATATGACTTAAAAAATAGATGGTGGCTTATTATTTGTTTTTAACACATCATTCAGCCTAATTATTAAAGCAAAATGGTTCCTGGGCTGACCTCTGCAATGTCAGGTCTGACAGGTCAATGACATAACCTGACAAAGAAGGATTACAATGGGAAAGCTGGAAGATGCTCCACAGTAGGGAGGAGGTGAGGCTAAAAGCCCCGAGGAAGCAAACATACTGACTTTTTTCATTCTAGGAGATGCATTCATGAGAGTATGTGAAAAGAAGTTTAATATTATGTTGTGATCTGCTGTTCAAAGGATTTCTGTTTTTAGTCGCTGGGAGATAAAGGGTCTGAACGTCATGGAAAACTAAACAGTGACTCACTTATCCTTTACCTTTTACTGGAGGGGACTCATTTTGGGGTGAAAATTCTCAAGGAAGTCAGTTTATCTCCCCAAAACAGAAAAAAAACTAATCAAGCATTGTCTGATTAATTAGAGACACTTGAAAAAACTGCTATCAAGGCCCTACAGCTGTAATCAATTTAATCAACATGCACAGAGCCAATCTGGTTTTCTTGATTAACAAAGCTGAATGTTAAACAGAGAAGTGTGACATTGTAGTGCCATTAGCTAAAGCTGCAAATTGAACATTTTCCCTAAATGTTCAAAGTCAGGTCAGGACAAAGTGAAAACTCTTTTATGAGGACCATAAGCATGAACATTCCAATTCTTCCCTTGATATTTCCAAGCAGAAGAATAAGTTTCATCTAAGTAGCAGAAATGAATAGCAACTTCAGGATGTTTCAATGAAGACAAAAAAGTGATGTGAGATTTCTCTCAGCTTATTGTCATCCAAGTTGGTTATGGAATTCACGAGGAATAGACATGCCAGACACAAAGAGATGACATTTTCTTATTACATTTTTAAGACGTGAATGTGAAATGCCCCTATATAGTTTCTGATGAGTAAATTAAAAAGTTCAATTTGGCTTATTTTATTTGCCTGAAGTTAATTTAAATGTCAAGATGTCTAATGTAATACTGGTTTAGTAACTGCTTCTGGCTCTTAAAAAGCATAGTTAAAACTATAAAGTTGTGATACCACTCCCATGTATTCTTGAAATCAAGGGGAAAGAGTGAACATGGCATACCATCGTCATTCAATAAATACCTATGGAGTGAACCACTGCAGAGTTAAAGCTTACCCACTGGTAATGTATTATGGTAGCTATGATTTTGGCTGGCCACTTCCTTTCCCTCTTCTGAGAAACTAACTCTTCTCTTCTATGGGAAACCCACTTCACATGGTTTTGGATGTTAAGCCTTTCTTCACTCCCAATATGGGGGCAGGCATTAGGCCCAAATCTAGGCCAGAGTCTATTCTTGGACATTTGCTGGGTATATAAGAAAGGTTCTGACTCATGTCCACCAGAGTGCACATGTAAATGACATCTATTGAGTACATTCTCCTAACAGAAAGAAAAGGCTGAGAAAAGCTGTATGAAGCTATGATTTTTTCCAAGAGATCCTTCAGAATCTCTACATTTTCATGGGAGACTTAAACATTATTCCTTTATCAAGTGGAAGGATGCACATAGAATGAGGACTTACACTCCAAATAAACACAGCATTACTGAAGATGCAGGGGAAACAACTACCCCTCCAAATATCTGGGGTAACAACAGAGCATATAATTTAAGTTGCACGGTTTTTGATATGAGCTTGCAACCTTTGGGTTAAACTCTGTGCTTCTGTTTCTTCACCTGGAATATGGGGGTTACAGAAATTACCACCCTGCATTGCAGCAGGGATTAAATGAAATAATATAGCATATGGAAACTCTCCCTATCAATGCTTGCTACAGAGATGGAACCAATAAGTAATAGATGCAGTAAAAGTAATAATGTTAGTGCTTATTATTATTTGAAATTACAGAAAAAGATTCACTCTTAAGCAATCTTTGTAACACCCTTTACAGAGTTACAGGGCAGCTATGTGTTAAGTGCTTTGTAACTAAGTCATTAGCCAATCAAGAGCAGAAAACTTTGCAGCCTTTTCTAACTTTAACTAGGGAATAATTGCCTTAAAATTAGAATACAAAATAAAACCTCCTTAACTGTTCTGCAGGATGATGGGATTTAATGGTGCAGAAAGAGTAGGTGGGCTAACTTAATGCTCTAATTCAGCTCTCTGTCTTTGTAAAGAATAACTGTGGGCATCATTTTCATCATTAAGTCAGATTACCAGATGCCGCACTTATGTACTGATTTCCATTTTACTTTCAAAGCTTGGTTATTCCTTTATTATGTTCAGTAGTCAAATAAAACAATGATATGCTAAAAAGACTGCTCTGTGAGGTGAATGACAATTTAATTTTCCCCCAGCGTTGGCTGGCTGCACAAGAAAATAAAGAACTGGAGAAAGTTGACAGGATCTTTAGCTGACTAGATTTATTTCCTATCAGTTGCAGGGAGTGTTAATTGTAACATTTCAGTTAATGAAAAATATTGTGATAGAATGCTGATGTGGGTGATAAATGGACTTCTGAACAGATATGATGGTAAAATGCTATTTTTAAAACATTGGGAGGAAGTAATCAGAATTCTTTTGTTGCATGGACCATTCTAGTGAGTAAATTGGGCCTGCCAGGGAGGGCAATAATTCTTTCCCTCGCCAAACCACCATCATCATCATAATTATTTATGGTGTTACTGCAGCTGCTATTCAAACTAAATATGGACCTTGTTCTATAGAAAGCTGACATGCTAAATTGTAAACAAGGCAGAAAGATAGAGACATAAAATACCAGAAAGAGCAAACTGACTATAATAGACTAAGAATTATGCTATTGATGGATTCTTTTATTCAAGTGTAGCATACATAGAAAAGCACACTAATAAATGTATCAGCTCAATTAAAGATCTCAAAGTAACCATAACCACCACCTGGGCCAAGAACAGAACCTCACTAACTCCTCCTACCAATATTACACTCTGGGTTAACAACATCATGTAAGTTTCAGGTGTACAACAGTAGATGGTGACTTCTAACATTACCAATCAGTTGGCCCGCTTCTGAACTTTTATGGAATGATACAATATGTATTCCTTAGTTGTTTACCTTCTTTCCCCAAATACTACATTTGTAAAATTCCTCCATGTTTTTTTTTAGTGTAAATTGTATAAATATATCAAAATTTACTTTTGCTTTCTACTATTGAAGGAGGCCAGGTTATTTCCAGTTTGGGGCTGTCATGGCTGTGTTTATATTGGAAAGCAAAACTTTTTCCTTTCCCACTTGGGTCCAGTGGTTGGAGGCCTAAAAATTAACTGACAATAGCCAGATTAGTAGGAGAAAAGACAATTTATTTGCATGTGTACCTGGGAGTTGCTCAGTAACAAGTAACTCACTAAATAGCCAGAAATAAAAGGTTGATATGCCAACTTAACAAAGGGGGTGGGTTTAGGTCTTCGGAGGGAAAGTATGGAAGGTTCTATTGATTTTTTTGGTGCTAATGGGAATTGGCAGTCTGTATTTTCAAGAGGCCTTGCTTCAGTCAGATAATGGAAGTGCAGGTAATATTTCTTTCTCCATCTTTTATAGCTCAAATATTTTCACTGTAAAGTCATCTTTATATCAATTCTTGGGGTCTGAGTCCCCACAATTTATATATGTTTTTGGGTGAACATACATACATTCCAATGGTCCTATATCTAGGAGGGTAACTGTTGGGTAAAAGGATATGGTATGTTCAGTTTATGTAGATGCTACCAGAAGAGTTTGTAAAGTAGTTGTGTTAATTTACACTCCCATCAGCAATGTGTGAGAGTTCTAGTTTCTCCATATTCTCAACAAACTTATTGATATTTTATGTATCAGCCACTGTAACAGGGTGTAGTGGAATCACAGTGTGCTTCATCTTCCATTCTGGGGCATGCTTTTTTACCTTCTTAAGTAGTGTTCTTTAGTAAATTCCTAATTTTAATACAGTCCAATTTATCAATATTTTCCTTTATGAATGTGAGACTTATTTAGGAAATCTTTTCCTATCCCAAGGCCATAAAGCTGTTCTTTAAAGTTTCCTTCTAGCCCTGGCTGGCTTGGCTCAGTGGATAGAGTGTCAGCCTGCGGATTGAGGTGTCCCGGGTTCGATTCCGGCTAAGGGCACATGCCTGGGTTGCGGGCTCCATCCCCAGTGGGGGTGTGCAGGAGGCAGCCAATCAATGATTCTCTCTCATCATTGATGTTTCTATCTCTCTCTCCTTCTCCCTTCCTCTCTGAAATCAATAAAGAAATATATTAAAAAAAATAATAAAGTTTCCTTCTAGAATTGTGTTGTTCAACATGGTAGTCACCAACCATCAGTAGCTACTGAGCACCTGAAATGGAGTTAATCTGAGTCAAGCTATGAATATAAACACATTGCATTTCAAGGACTTAATAGCACAAAATGTAAAGTATCTCATTCATACAATATTTTTATTTATTGACTGATTTTAGATATAGAGAGGAAGCAATATATATATATATATATATATATATATATAGAGAGAGAGAGAGAGAGAGAGAGAGAGAGAGAATGTGAGAGAGAAACTTTGATTTGTTGTTTCACTTTATGCATTCATTGGTTGATTCTTGTATGTGCCCTGACCAGGGATTGAACCCACAATCTCATATTTTCTCTGGCTTTTCTGGTTGCCCTCAGAAGGAAGTTCAGTGTGAAACAACTAAGTCCGCCATTGCCAGAGGCAGAGCTTACATTAATTAATTTAAAACTACAAAATATATTATGCCTATCATTTAATGCTGTAGGATTTTAATTATGGTTGATGTGGGGAACCGAGTCAGGGCTGTGGAGAAGGAGCAGTCCCAATCTCACTTTAGTCAAGGAAGGTTTTACAGAAGAGGGGGTGACTTTTAGAGTAGACGATATTAGCAAGGTGATAATTCCCAGGTTCAGGGAACGTCATGTAGGCCAGGAATATAGTCCTTTCACTAACCTAGTTGACTAAATAAATAATGGAAATTCTAGCTCAAAGAAATTATAAATCATGTGCTAATGGTAGCATTGCCTGGAGTACCTTATTGAGAAGGATTTTAAGTTTACAGTGATGCTCAAAGGGCAAGAAGATTGTGATCCACTAGCAATGTCTGCACTGGACAAAGGATGGGGCATAGCTGCACGTGAGTGTGAGTCATAACATTCCAGAAATCATAGGCAATGATTGAATTATCATGCATCAAGAGTGTGTTAGAATTGGACTGTTTATAATTTAAAATAATTTAGAAACATCTTGTAAGAGTTCTAAACATGCCATCCCCAAATTATGCTGTTTTGACTTTTTATTTTTGACTGAAGATACTTTAGAAACAGTAGATACAGGGAGGATTCTCTGACCTCCCCATTTCTACCTAAAAGCAAGACATGAAATTTCCCATGAGGAAGATGCCCTTTATGGCACAGGGCACAACTCAATCTCCGAAGATTCTGATTAGCCTCGAGACAGCACCGAAAGGAATCTGTAAAAAAGAAGCTTTACTGAAACAACCCTTATTTTCCATTAGTTTCCCCCATATATGTTTCCTCCCACAGTCTGCCACCCCTAAAGCCTAAACCCAATTCCCTTTGTTGTCACTTCTCTACAAATTAATTGTTATGTGTTAAGATGTTACATAAGCTCCAAGTTCTAACCACTCTGTTGAGTTACTCATCTCTGATTTCCTCCCATATATATGAGCACTGCACATATAAATAACATCTGTATGCTTTTCTTTTGTTAATATGTCTTTTGTCAATTTACCTTTTAGCTGCAGAACCTAGGAGGGTAGAGGAAGAAAATTTTTCTTTTCTCCCCTACAATTACATCACTTCAATTTGGCTGTTGATCAATATTAACATCGTGGAAGACCTTTAATGGAGGCCCACAGGGCTTTCTATTCAGCTATCATCTATTAAGGTTGTAATACTGTCCAGCAGAGACAGTGACTGTGCTTTTCAAATGTATGGAAGACACTGGGCTGCGAGAGAGAACAGGCTGGATGACAGAACTGAGATTCAGAATGATCTTGATAGTCAAGAGAATTGGTTCAGACACCAAAATTTATTCCACCAGTATTTACCAAGTCCAACTTTGTGTCAGATCCTGGCACAAAATACAATGATGAGCAAAAACAGATTTCCTGCCCTCTTCGAGCGTACAGTGTAGGGGGTGAGACCAACATTAATCAGATAATCACACAAAAATGTGTGAGTTTAATAATGCTATGAAAACACATGATCAGGAACTTGAGGGTTCCCTAGAGGGAGTGATGCTTGAGAGGCAATCTAATGAAGCGAATAGGTATTAACCAGGCAAGGTGGAAGGTAAGGAAAAGGAAAAACATTCTAGGAAGAGGGAAAAATGGGCAAAGCCTCAAGGGAAGCCATTTTGACAAGGTTCTAAGGGAGGCAGTTTTGAGAGAAGGCCAATGTAGCTAAAGCACAAATCTGGAGAGGAAAAATGGCACACAATAAGGCTGATTCAGTGGGCATGCGCCAAACCACTCAAGTCTTGCAGGCCATTGAAAGGTTTTGTCTTTACCCTATAAGCAATGGGAAGCCAATGAATGGTCTTGATATGGGGGTATCACAGTCAGATCTGTGTTTAGAAAAGGTTACTCTGGCTGCTCTGTGGGGAACTGCTTGTGGTGAAAAGGCACATGTGGATGCAGGGAGACCACAGGAGGCTATAGCAATGGCCCTCGAGAAAGATGGTGACAGTTTCAGGCGACCAAAAGCCAAAGATAAGCCATTAACAGCGGTTCTCAACCTGTGGGTCGCAACTCCTTTGGGGGTCGAACGACCCTTTCACAGGGGTCGCCTAAGACCATCGGAAAACACATCTATAATTACATATTGTTTTTGTGATTAATCACTATGCTTTAATTATGTTCAATTTGTAACAATGAAATTGGGGGTCACCACAACATGAGGAACTGTATTAAAGGGTCGTGGCGTTAGGAAGGTTGAGAACCACTGCATTCGTAGGATATGGGTACTAAGAAAACAAATGTGATTTGAGCTACACTAACAGACACAGTGTCCTGGTCAATGGTCTAATTGTAGTCTGAACTGTGAGATCATCTTGTTCATTTAGATAACATCAATTTGATAAACTCAGTAGTGTCCAAAGGAAGGCAAGTAGGACTATGCAGAACCTGGAATGGCAAAGTGGACTTAATGCTGGAGAAATGAAACTGAAGGAGAAAATGGAACAACCAAAAAGCTATATTCAAAAATTTCAAGGGGGATTGTGTGAAGGAGTGACGATTCAAATGACTGTTCTGGAAAGACAGCTAGGATCAAAGGGAGGAGGTATAAGGAAACCTATGTGGACTCAGTGTAAGTGAGGAATACTCAGAAATGACTGTCTGTCTCGTGCCACACTCAGCCGACCTCCCCGGCCAAGGTGAGTACGGAGACTTTTGAAGAGATGCTGTGTTAAGTCATTTCTATGATCACTTTAAACTCTCTAAGATTCTCTGATTCGCTCAAAGTGTGATCTTTTTTGGGAGGAACTTTATTTCTGATATTCCTATTAATATCCTACCATACTACCATCACTTTCTCCCATTTAATAAAAATATATATGTCAGGCCCTGTGAAAACTCTTTACATTCATTTCCTCATGTAATCCTTCTAATAGCACTGTAAAGTAGATAACTGAATACAACCCCCGTTTTTTAGATAACTTAATTGAGGCTTAGAGAACTAATTTCACAAGGATCTGAATGTGGCATTTTTATTCCAGAGACTGTGCTTTTAATCAGTGCACTGTTACTGCTTACACCCACTTATTCATGCCAATGAATGGCATTCTAAGCTTTACAATTTTAACCAATTTCTAAACCTTATATATTAAAGTATATAAAATGCCTTATTTACGGTGACAAAATATGGTCAATCTCATAGCTACTAACTATGTAAGTCAGAATAAGGCTAGCTTATGCTGTGTAACAAACAACTTGGTAACAAACAGCCCTCACGTTTCAGTGTCTTAAAAACAACAAAAGTTTATTTCTTGCTCTTGATGAATGCATATAACAGATGAGCAGGGAACTCTGTTTATCACAGTCATTTAGAGACCAGGCTTATGAAACCACCACCACCTTGAATGTTCATGGTTGGTGGCAGAGGAAAAGAGAACTCTGGTAGAGGGTTTTACACCTGCAATTTAGTGCTCCAGCCAAGTAACAATGTAGGCGATTTTGCTCACAGTTCATTGGTTAGAACTAGTTGGACTAGTTGGCTCCACCCAAACCAAGTGGACTTAGAAAAGCAATCCAACAATGTGCTTGGAATTGAGAGAGTTTAGAATATTTGGCAAAGAGGAGGGAAAAATGGCGGCGGTATAAACGGACGTGTCCTGTGCCTTGTCCTGGAGCAGATAAGGGTGAGCAGCTGAAACGGGTAACATGCAGCCCGAATAGGCAGAGGATTTTCAGCTGAAAGACTGTCTGCAGCTAGGAAAGACCGAGAACCCCCAGGAAAAAAAGGACGGTTGGAGACTGCGGCTGAAGCCTCTCGTGGTGCGCCAGCTAAGCAGCGGAGACTGCGCCATCTTGGGTGGTTGTTGCCGGCATCCAAAGACCAGCTACTACCCTGGAAACAAGGGATCTCAAGCAGTGTCACTGCCTGAACTCAGACGAGCACTGCTTCTTCTCACGGAAAGGTTGGACATCCCCTAAAGGTGCGGTTTGAAGTTCGGGTTGGAGGGAGGACCGAGCTCGCGCGCGCACGGGGCGGAATCTGCGCCCCACAGAGTCTGCAGCCGTTGGGACCAGCGTGACCCGCGAGTGGGGAAGGGGCCCCACAGGGCTGCTGGCAGAAGGGCACGTGAAAAATGAGCCCATAGCTGGACTGGATGTAAGGGAGCAGCCTTGGACTTTGCCAATCTGCTGGCTGCTTGGTGCCAGGGGCGAGTGAGCGCGCGGAGACTGCGCGCGGAGACTGTGCGCAGACCTGGAAGGTGGAGGCTTGCGAATTCGCACAACTATCAGGCTCTTGTTACAGTTCCCCTTAGATCCGTGCATTTGATTATTAAACCCAGTGCATGGGATTCCCCAGTTGGGGTCATTCACAGAGCCTGTAGGGGAAAGTTCTTTTTGGGGAGCCTGGGAAACAGTGGGCAGTGGCAAGGAACCAGCTCTGGGCAGTGGTCTTTCCTGAATCAGTTCCCAATACCATAGAGGAAAAAAAAAAAAAACCCTACTGATAGAGAGGACTTATAGCCTCGGAGGTCAATCCAGACACACTGCCACCCAGAGGCAGAGCCACGAACTGTCTCTTCTACGATCACAAATAAAGGCAGTCTGGTAAACAAATACAAGCTGCCTTAAAATCAGGTCTGTGGTTTACCGCACGGAGGGACAGTGTATCGCAGGGAAGTTCAACACTCCCCTGAATGCCTGGCAGGACTGAGGCGTGCCAAAAAGAAGAGTGGAAGATCTGAAGCACCTTCACTTCCGAATATTTTTATATATATATATATATTTTTTTTAAATTCTTTTTTCACCATTTCATTAAGAACCTATTTTATTTTACTTTATTTTATTTTTTTATTTTTTTCATCACTTGATTTTACCTTTTTAATTACTACATTGTTTTAACCAGTATTATTGCTATCCTTTTACCATTATTTCAAGTGTCATTTTATTTTTTATTATTTTTTTAATTTTTCTTTATTTTATTTTGGGATTAGTGTTATACACACTATTTTCATCGTTCCTTTAGCATCATTTCTCTCTAGCTCACATTTACCCTTAAGCCAAAACTCTCTTCCTCACTTTTCCCCTTTTGTTGTCCTGTTTCTCTTACCCTATTCCTGCTTTGGATTTTACCTATTCCTTCTTTCTAACCACTGTCTAAATTTCACTCTACTTATATATCTAATTTCCAATCCCTCGCTCTCCCCATACAAATAGCCTCTTCCCCACCTCTATTTCATTCTCTAACTTTTTTTTTTTTTTTTATACTTTTGTTTTTTTTCTTCTCTCCCTTTTCCCAATCTCATTTCGGCACTCCTTTTTGTTTTTTATTTTTCTCTTTAATCTTTTTCTCTTTTTTCTTCTATATCCCCTAATTCTCTTCGCTCGGGGGGTCACCTTTATTTGGGGTTATTAATATCGTGAATGCATTTAGTTTGTTGCCTTGTACGTTGTGCCTTGTTGTGTTGTATTTTGTGCCTTTGAATCAGCGCAGCAGAGAGAGAACTACATAACCAAACACCTTGAGAAGAGAAATCATGGTGAAACAAAGAACCAACCCAAATATGAGAGAAAAACAGGCATCATCAGAAAAGGAAGTAAACGAAATGGAGGCAATGGAGGCAAGCAACCTGTCAGAGAAAGAATTCAGAGTAATGGTCATAAGGTGGATGAAAAAAATGGAAGACCAATTCAACAATATGTGTAGGAACCAAGAGGAAATGAAGAAGAACCAAGAGGAAATGAAGAGAAACCAAGAAGAAATGAAAAACGACATCACTGCCATAAAGAACTCAATAGAAAGCATCAACAGTAGACTAGAAGAAGCAGAGGACCGCATCAGTGAGCTAGAAGACAAGGTAGAAAAAAATACCCAAACAGAACAGCTTCTAGAAAAAAAAATTAAAAAGCAGGAGGAGAGCCTAAGAGAACTCTGGGACAATGCTAAACGAAACAACATCCGAATAATAGGGGTGCCAGAAGGAGAGGAAACTGAGCAAGGAATAGAAAACCTGTTTGAAAAAATAGTAACAGAAAATTTCCCGGATATAGGGAGGAAAAAACTCACACAAATCCAAGAAGCTCACAGAGTCCCAAACAAAATGAACCCGAAAAGACCGAAACCAAGGCACATAATAATTAAATTGGCAAACACCAACGACAAAGCAAGAATCTTAAAAGCAGCCAGAGAGAGACAGAAAGTTACCTACAAAGGATCCCCCATTAGACTAGCGACCGATTTCTCAACAGAAACACATCAGGCAAGAAGGGAATGGAATGAAATATACAAAGTCATGCAAAGGAAGGGTCTGAATCCAAGAATACTATACCCAGCGAGGCTATCAATCAAAATTGAGGGTCAAATCAGGAGCTTCACAGACAAAAACGGTCTACAGGAGTTTATTACAACCAAACCAGCAATGCAAGAAATGCTACAGGGTCTGCTGTAAATAGAAAAAACAGGAAACAAAGAAGGAACGCAGCGGTAAAGAACAAAAATGGCGACTAACACATTTCTATCAATAATAACTTTAAATGTAAATGGATTAAATTCCCCAGTCAAAAGGCATAGGGTAAATGAGTGGATAAGGAAACATGACCCATATATCTGCTGTCTACAGGAAACCCACCTCACAAAAAAAGACGCAAACAGACTGATGGTGAAGGGATGGAAAAAGGTTTTTCAGGCCAATGGAAGTGAAAAAAAAGCCGGGGTAGCAATACTTATATCTGACAAATTAGATCTCAAAGTGAAGGACATAAAAAGAGATCAAGAAGGCCACTTCATAATACTAAAGGGAGCAGTCCAACAAGAAGAAATAACTCTGGTAAATATATATGCACCCAATATAGGAGCACCCAAATACGTAAGAAATCTTCTGGAGAAGATCAAGGGAGAGATTGACAGCAATACAATCATAGTAGGGGATCTTAACACCCCATTATCTCCACTGGACAAATCCTCTAAACAGAAACTCAGCAAAGAAACATCAATCCTAAATGACTCACTAGATCAGATGGAATTAATTGACATCTTCAGAACATTTCACCCCAAAGTCACAGAATATACATTCTCCTCGGGTGCACATTTGTCATCTTCAAAGATAGACCATATATTGGGTCACAGACAAAGTCTCTTCAAATTCAAGAAAATTGAAATCATATCAAGTATCTTCTCAGATCACAAAGGCATAAAACTGGAAATCAACTACAACAAAAACAATCCAAAAAAATCAAACACATGGAGACTAAATAGCATGCTATTAAACAACGACTGGGTCACCAGTGAGATCAAAGAAGAAATAAAAAACATCATGGCAACAAATGACAATGAAAACACAACAATCCAAAACCTATGGGACACAGCAAAAGCAGTCTTGAGAGGGAAGTTCATAGCTCTACAAGCCTACTGCAAGAAACAAGAAACAATGAGAATAAATGACCTAACTCTACAACTCGAAGAATTAGAAAGAGAGCAACAAAAAAAGCCCACTGTAAGCAGAAGGAAGGAAATAACAAAGATCAGAGCGGAGATAAATGACATAGAGACCAAAAAAACAATACAAAAGATCAACAAAACCAAGAGCTGGTTCTTTGAAAGGATAAACAAGATTGATACACCTCTAGCCAGGCTCACCAAGAAACAAAGAGAGAGGATCCAAATAAACAAAATCAGAAATGAAAGAGGAGAAATAACAACAGACCCCATAGAAATACAAAGGATTGTTAGAAAATACTATGAACAACTCTACTCCAACACACTAGACAACCTGGAGGAAATGGACATGTTCCTAGATAAATACAACCTTCCAAAACTTAACCAGGAAGAATCTAAAAATCTCAATAGGCCAATAACTATGGAGGAAATCGAAGCAGTAATCAAAAAGCTTCCAGCAAACAAAAGCCCGGGGCCAGATGGCTTCACAGGGGAGTTTTACCAAACATTCAAGGAAGAACTAAAACCTATCCTCCTCAGACTATGTCAAAAGATCCAAGAGGAAGGAGCACTTCCCAGCTCATTCTATGAAGCCAACATCACCCTAATCCCAAAACCAGATAAAGACAATACAATGAAAGAGAATTACAGGCCAATATCCCTCATGAACATAGATGCCAAAATCCTCAACAAAATCCTAGCAAATCGGATCCAGCAGTACATCAAAAAGATCATACACCATGACCAAGTAGGATTTATCCCAGGGATGCAAGGATGGTACAATATCCGCAAATCAATAAATGTGATACATCACATAAACAAATTGAGAGAGAAAAACCACATAGTCATATCAATTGATGCGGAAAAAGCATTTGACAAAATCCAACACCCTTTCTTGATAAAAACTCTCAGCAAGATAGGAATTGAGGGATCATACCTCAACATAATAAAAGCCATATATGACAAACCCACAGCCAACATCATAATCAATGGGCAAAAACTAAAACCATTCCCCCTAAAAACAGGAACAAGACAGGGATGCCCCCTCTCACCACTCCTGTTCAACATAGTACTGGAAGTACTAGCCATTGCGATCAGACACGAAGAAGAAATAAAAGGCATCCAGATTGGAAAAGAAGAAGTAAAACTGTCCTTATTTGCAGATGACATGATACTGTACATACAGAACCCTAAAGACTCCATCAAAAAATTATTAGACTTAATAAATGAATTCGGCAATGTAGCAGGATACAAAATTAATGCTAAGAAATCCATGGCATTTCTTTACACCAATAGTGAACTTACAGAAAGTGAAACTACAGAAGCAATCCCATTTACCATTGCACCAAAAAAATTAAAATACCTAGGAATAAACTTAACTAAGGAGGTAAAAGACTTATATGCTGAAAACTACAGGACACTGAAAAAAGAGATAGAGGAAGACATAAACAGATGGAAGAATATACCGTGTTCATGGATTGGTAGAATCAACATCATCAAAATGTCCATACTACCCAAAGCAATTTATAGATTCAATGCAATCCCCATTAAATTACCAACAGCATATTTCACAGATCTAGAACGAACGTTCCAAAAATTCATCTGGAATAAAAAAAGACCCCGAATAGCTGCAACAATCCTCAGAAAGAACAAAGTAGGTGGGATCTCAATACCAGATATCAAACTGTATTACAAAGCCACTGTTCTTAAAACAGCTTGGTACTGGCACAAGAACAGACATATAGATCAATGGAATCGAATAGACACCCCAGAAATCAACCCAAACCACTATGCCCAATTAATATTCGACAAAGGAGGCAAGAACATACAATGGAGTCAAGACAGTCTTTTCAATAAATGGTGTTGGGAAAATTGGACAGATACATGCAAAAGGATGAAACTAGATCACCAACTCACACCATACACAAAAATAAACTCAAAATGGATAAAAGACTTAAACGTAAGACGGGAAACCATAAAAATACTAGAGGAATCCACAGGCAGCGAAATCGCAAACATATGCCGAAGAAATTTCTTCTCTGATAATGCTCCTAGGGCAATGGAAACTAAAGAGAAAATAAACAAATGGGACTACATCAAAATAAAAAGCTTTTGCACAGCAAAGGAAACCATCAACAAAACAACAAGAAGACCCACTACATGGGAGAACATATTTGCCAATGATACCACCGATAAGGGTTTAATTTCCAACATTTACAGGGATCTCATGAAACTTAACAAAAGGAAGATAAACAATCCAATAAAAAAATGGGCAACTGACCTAGATAGACACTTTTCGAAAGAGGACATACAGAAGGCCGAAAGACATATGAAAACCTTCTCAAAGTCACTAATTATACGAGAGATGCAAATCAAAACGACAATGCGTTATCATCTCACACCTGTCAGAATGGCTATCATCAACAAATCAACAAACAACAAGTGTTGGAGAGGATGTGGAGAAAAAGGAACCCTTCTGCACTGCTGGTGGGAATGCAGACTGGTGCAGCCACTGTGGAGAACAGTATGGAGCTACCTCAGAAGACTAAAAATGGAACTCCCATTTGACCCAGTGATCCCACTACTAGGAATATATCCCAAGAAACCAGAATCGCCAATCAGAAAGGATATATGCACCCCTATGTTCATAGCAGCACAATTCACCATAGCTAAGATTTGGAAACAGCCTAAGTGCCCATCAGCAGATGAGTGGATTAGAAAAGTGTGGTACATATACACAATGGAATACTATGCTGCGGTAAAAAAAAAGGAACTCTTGCCTTTTGCAACAGCATGGATGGAACTGGAGACCATTATGCTAAGTGAAATAAGCCAGTCAGAGAAAGATAAATACCACATGATCTCACTCATTTGTGGATTATAGAGAACAACATAGACTGATGAAAAGGGACAGACTCAAAGACTGAGAAACAGCAATCAGGCTATCAATCCCCAGAAGGAAAGTAGGGGAGGGCGGGGGTAAGGGGAAGAGATCAACCGAAGGACTTGTATACATGTATATAAGCCATACCAATGGACATGGACAACAGGGGGATGGGAGCATGAGTGTGTGTGTGGGGGAGGTTGGGGGTTAATGGGGGGGATGAGGACACATTTGTAATACCTTAACTAATAAAAAAAAAAAAAAAAAGAATATTTGGCAAATCATGTTAATAACTACTGCAGACAATAACTATGCAAGGAAGCCAGAAAACATACAACATTTACTATACACATTTCAGAATTTCTACCAAAAGAATATGACTACTTCTTTACATTAGCTTGTTTACTTACTCCAAGTTGAGAGTGTTAATACATTAGGAGAGAGAAAATGTACAAAATGTGCTGAATTCCTCACTATATACGTAAAACACAATTTGAACCATAATCATGTCTGTGATTCAAGCCCTGGGCATGCCATATTAGTGTACTTATTTGCACTTGGGTTACATACAAGTGTTTAGACAGAGAATGTACTATTTTACTCCTTTACAAGTTTCATTGTACCTAATTATGTAAAGCCATCATTGGTGAGCTACAGAGAAGATAATGTGAAACAGCTCAAGCCATATACCAGGTTTTGAATATTAACATATAGAAAAAAATCCATTTACATACATTATAAAAATTTTATTCTGAAAATTCTTGGCAATGCCACTCCATCATTGTGAAATTAACTAAAACTGTATTATTCAAATCCCAATTTTATTTATAGAAAAATGTAAACCTCTTAAAAAACTTTTGCTTTCTAATAATGTTGGCAATAACAAAATAATTCACCTTATTTCTTGCTCTGTCTCAGAGTACTCAATTCAAATTTGAACTACATTTATCCACTATCTGTGGGAAAATATAGCTGTTATTCATAAGTACTCCATGATCTCAACTACAAAACTAAAAACCTACAATGAAAATATGAAGACAAATCAATACTATCTATGAAGCGTTTCCCTGGAAATGTTAGAAGATAATGATTTCTTCTTGTAAGTGATTTAAATGCCCAAAGAAAAAGTAAATGTGGTATTAGTGTGCTTAAAACACAGTAAAAGTTTGTATTACAAATGCTATTTTAGGAAAAAACTGATTTTAAAAGCCAGTGATATTTCCTATAAGGTCATTGCTGTGATATCTAGATGGTACTTTTTTTCTAATTTTAAAGCTACATATTTTAATAGAGAATGGTCCAAAATGTTTTTAAGGTCAAACTGAAAATATGTTGATTATTTAAAAATGCAAGCAAAGTGCTTTATTATATATTATACTACCAGAATGTTATTGTGGTTTAAAAATATCATTAAATCAGCACAAACCCACACTTATCTTCCTGCACATTTTTCACACCGAGCTGCCTTCTGACTATGAGTAATCTGTTAATCTGCTCTTCGCCTCACAATTCGTCAAAATGACAGATTCATTCCTTCTCTAATACATAATATCTTCATTTACTGCACGCCTTGCTGCATCTTTCTTTTTTGCTAGCACTGAAATTTAGAAAATCACAAGTAAATTTAGAGAATGTCACATGGGTGGCTGTTCCTGCATGTTTCCCATTTCTTCCATTATCCCAGCAGGAGAAACTAAAAGTTCTCTGGACTCTTAATGTGAGTTAATAGTATTTCTGACATGAAGGCAATTTCAGGTTTCAGTAAAAGTGCTGTTAAAGAGGGAAGAGGGAAAATGGTAAAATACAAAGTAATTGTACCCTTCACCAAGTTAAAACATTGACCATAACAGAATTTTCTTCTAATGCTACTGGGCAGTAAATAGATTGTCACCCGCCACCTCTAACCACTAGGTGAAAAGAAAAAGATATTATTTTAAAAAGAGGAAGAAAAAAGGAGAAAGACATCATCCAGTAGTTTAGGGATGATTTTACCCACTTAAAAGACAGGGCTGATTAGCATAAACCACCGCTTAACGGAAGTCCCCCTATGGTTTTATTTAAGCTGAGACCTTTGTTTTTATCATGGTGCTGACTGCCCTCAGGTCAGGCTAGATCTCAGCCTTCTTATTCTTTGCTATTTTGAAAATACAAATGATTTTGCTGTTTAAAAATGTTTTCTAGCAATTGTTTGCTAGCAAATCAATAGAAGGTATTTTACTCTCCCCTCATTTCTTGCTTTGATCCTGTTGCTTGTTAGTCTATAAACTCTGCAAATAAAGGGTATGAAGAACTGAAAAATATGAGAGTATGTAAAATTCTAGACAGCATCCTTTCATTTTAAGTAAGAGATAAAGCACATCATCTACAAATCACCATTTGGCTTCACTTGTTACTGATCCAGGAGTTCACACATCATAAAACCAAGGTCACAACTGTTAAGCTCTAACCAGTCTTGTTTCAGCACACACACGTATTTCCCACGCATACACCCAACACCCAACACCACTTTCTTGTCCGAAGCACCGAATTGCATCTAATTTGTCTTAATCAATGGCAAGGGAGCAAAAGGCTTTTAAGAATCAATGGACAAGAAAAAGTCAATAGAACAATAATGTTAGTGTTAATTCAATCAAATCAGCTAGAAGTTGTTTGCCTTTTCTCTTTCAAGTCATTTGAAATAGGCTGGATGTGTGACTTATACGGTATTTATTATACTGAGTGGGTTTTTATGCGGCAACGAACAGTGAAATATGGAGCTGTAAACTCTGGAAACATAATATATTGCTTGAGTGAAAAATTATGTTTTAACCTTAATCAGTTTCAAAATGTAATGTTTTTCATTAATAAGAGAAACAAAAGAATTATGTATGAGGAAGAAGTAAAACTAACTGCTAACAAAAGCAGAGTGTGTGAGGGGGAGAGGTTTGGAAAGGCTGCACCCGGGCCCCCGGCACCTTTCCTGAGACATTCACACACTCACTGCCTTGATGACACGCAGGGAGGACTGGTCTGCAATGGGAGGCTGAGAGCTCCCTGAAGGCACACTAAAGCCATCTCTCCACGATGCTCTGCACATAGTAGGTGCTTAAAAAACACTGAATGTTGCTAAAGGTATGAACGGAAACACTTTGAATCATTTTGTGCTGTAGAGGTTCCTTGTTTAAACAGGGAAGCTATTCTGCATTTACTAAATGAAGGATGAGGTGGCGAGTCCACAGATGCGACTGGCTGCGGCCACGTAACCCTCATGATGGTCTTCCTCTCCTCAGGTTCATGTCATGCCTGCAGCCCCCCACCCCATCCCCCTCAGGTAGAATGGAGGTGAATGTTATAAACTGAACTTAGTACTTCACCTGGGGAAGAAAGGGGCCCAGCTGAGCCTCTTTGTACCTGGTGTTTATAAAGCCTGTTGAAAAGGTTGGACCAGTGGACTGCAGACCTCTGGGAGGAGGAGGGGCATAGAATCACTTGAGTTTAAGAGGCACAAGCTCCACAGGCTTGGATTACCTATCTATCTATCTATCTATCTATCTATCTATCTATCTATCTATCAGCTACCTATCATCTATCTATCCACATCTACCTACCTACCTATCTATATCCATCTATCTATATCTATATCTATCTAGCTACATCTATCTATTTATATCTATCTATCTATCTATCTCTCTATCTATCACAATTAATCAGGAAATTAGTCCTTGTGCTTTGGTCCGAAAGGAGAAATATTTCTTAAAAATTTTTTAAGATGACCCAAATGTAAGCATTTGAAGAGAAGCAGGACATGCAATTTCTGTATTTCATTTCATTTATACCTTTCTCTCATTTGTACTGGCGGGACAGAAACGTAAGCTGTAGAGAAGCCCATCAGGCTGTGTCCTGACAATTGGCGAGAAAAGAAAGATAAAATCACTGTGATCAGCCCAGAGCAGGCTGGTAGTTACCACGACAGGCCAGCTTGCCTCGGTCGGGCCAGCTGAGCCAGTGGGAACTGAGGTCAGCGGCTATTAATCATTTGTCAAAGTCTGCAGGAGTTTATCAGATAATTATAGTTATAAGTATGTTTATATCACAAAACATGTGGCAAAGCCGCAAAGGATTCAAGCCCTAACACAATCTGCACTGATATTTAAAAATACAGAAGATGATAAATCATAAAGCAAACACTTGAGAAAACCATGCCCTTTATTACTGGGCATTCCAGAATTATCTTCTGTATTGTTTATTTCCATAAACATTTAGAGCCTTACAGAGCCTTAGACTATCTTCCCCCTTCCCTTCTAATTTTCCAATGAGTAAAAATAGCAAGTATAATCATCATTTGAAAGATTGGTTATCGACTCCATCCACGTAAACAGACTTCTAGAAAGTAATCACAGCTTATTTTACAAAACCCATTTCTGAGCAAAAATATCTTGAGCCATTCTGAAGACTCTACACAAACACATACATAGATGTGCCTAAGGGACAGCTCTGAACCCCACAAACCAAGAGGAGGAATTTGAAAATAAATGACTTAAGGCTGCAAACAGCATCCATTTTCTTCCATTTGGCAGCAAGTTCACATGCTAGAAAACACTTCTCAACATGAGTGAACTGTGAAATTGTTTCCTCCTACCCAACACTCCTCTAAATTGTGTTAGATTGTTAGCCACTTCTGCACCTTGTCATTGAGGCTGTCAGCGCCCCAAGAGGCAATGCAGGTGGACACTGGAGGCAAGGGCCCCAGCATTTGAGGTGCTGCCTAACTATCAGTCAGTCTGTTAGGAAAATACAGGGGGAAATATCACACCCATGCCTATCAATACAAGGGGCTTTGTTGAAAATCTAGAGAAGCAAGGGATTATGGTGAGGTGAACCATGAGTATTTTAATTCCTAGATTATAAACATTCCAGAAACAATTAGCTTTATGTCTCTATCCAGTGTCAAACATTGCCCAATGAGTATAAGTGAATTCTTTTATCCCATTTTATATGATGATCTCTGCTACCCTCACAATTTTATCATCTTTTTCATTTATGGCCCAATAATGTCTTTCTGCCACTTCTCCAAGCTGCTGAAGTTATGAGCCAAGAGCCAAGCCATGTAATCTTCAGGTTTCCTGAACAGCTATATAATAACGTTCCAGAAAACTGGTGGATAACCTGCTGGCAAATGGGATTAATTGGATTTTATTTTTTCCTTTAGAATTTGGTTTTTAATTTTATTATGTAAAAATCTAAATTATTTTTTCCTAGATGAATGGACATTTAATTGGTTAAATAAATATACTGTTTAATTAGTAAATTTTCTTATATTCTATCTTTGAGAATTGAATTTTAAATGAGATATTTAAAGTCACAGACTACCACATCTAAACATTAATTAATTTACCCAATATTATGAAGAATATTTTCTATAAAGGGTTCTCTTCAATAGTGGGACTGGTTTTCCTATGGAAAAATCTATGAGTCTCATCAAAGTCCCAGAATCTCAAGCTGGGGATGACTCTGGAGAGCATGTAACTCAGATCCTTTCTGTGATGCATGAGGGTGCTCACATTATTAGGTGAGGTCTGAATAGACTGAGAGGCTTGTCTAAGATAATTTACTGTGTTAGTAGCAGAATGAGGATGAGAATTAGGGTCCTTTTCCCCTTTTATTGAAACAAAAGTTTTCTACCTTTTAACATATCTTATTATCACTATCACTTGTTCAGACTACAAATTCTGAATTTGGACCAAAGTTGGAGTTCCAATTACCTTGAAAGTTTACTCATATATAGAAAAAGAGTTTGTTAGTCAAATCTAGATGAGCTACATGATTACAAGGGACATATTCACATATCAAGAGATAAACTGATTCTAATGATGTTAACATATACTAAACATATACCGTTTACATATACTAAAACTACAATCTCACTTTTGAAACTACTATTATATTTAGTTATGATAGTGACAGATCAAGTGTACAGACCAGGAATACTTAGACGAGGGCACTAACAAAGTCTATTTACTCTACCCATGTCATGGATAGTCTAGGCCCTGTTAAAAGTGCTGTGAACTGTGTAGGTGGTCTCCTGGCTTTCACATGGCTTCGATTTGCTGTTCATTGCTGATTAGACCAGTGGTTACTTGGCGCAAGCTATGTCAATTACATTCTCCTTCCTGAAGTAGGAACTGGATTCAGGCATAGCCTGCCAGCCTCAGCATGTATGTGTAATATGTAAACTCCAGAGCTGTCAGCCAGCCATGTGACTGGAAGCAGAGAAAGCTGGTGCGCAGAGAGAAGAGTGAAGCAGACCCTGGGATCAAGTTTCAGTCCCTCCTAAGGCCTGGTTGCCCTTGGTCTGAGGATATAGCCTATATTCTTATTTAACAAATCCCTACTAGCTATCTATCTGTCTCTCTCTTTTAATACTAGCTAAGTTGTTTTTGATACGTGTAACCGATGAGTCTAGTTCAGACACTGTAACAGAGATCACTCTCCGGAGCCAGAGCTGTGATGCGTCGCTGGTATCTGGCTCACTCAGTGGGACCAACCACAGTACAGGTGAAAGAGCTTGATAATGAGGTGCATTTGGATAATGAGATGCATTACAATAACTAAGACCTTGTGTGTGCAGCTCAAGATAGATTGATTTTAATAAATTCCTAGTATACAATAAATAACAATAAGTTGATACTGGTTTATGCAGATAAACTACCTTATTTAGCTATTTATTAGAAAGCCATATGATACTACATATATTTCAAAACTGAAATTCAGATTTCCTTGTCCCTAATGAGTCTGAAATAATGAGATTTCTTTATATTGATAAATGACTCATATGCCAATGACATTTTAAAAATAATGAAATTTTGAGATTATGAAAATTTGAAATAAAAAAAGTGAATCACTATTTATACTTGTATAAGCTATTTTGATAAATTTAAAGGTACCAAGCAACATAAAAAAGATTTATGCTTAAAATGTACTAAATATCAAATATCTATTAAATTGAAGTATCTAAGCAAGTAGAGTAACAATGACTAAATTAATACTTAAAAGAGTTTGCCAGGAACTGTGCTAATAACTTTTCATGTATTAATTCATTTGATCCTCCCCAAAACACTATGAGATTATGATGCCTGAATTTGAGTTCAATGACTAGCTCTGTGTCCCACAGCTAGTAAAAGGTCGGAGTGCTACTTAAACCTAGGTAGGCTGTTAGCCAACACACTACAGTCTAGATAAGAAAAGTAGACTGACCTTTCTTTAAAAAAAAAGAACTTCGGAAAGACTTCTAAAAAAAAAAAAAAAGAACTTTGGAAAGTCCTTTGGCTGTTTTGAAAACCAATTTCATGAAACCAAGAAAAATGCATAATCTAACTAATCTTTAAACAAGGAATTTAGATTAGTAATGATTCTTACCGGGGGTTAGAAGGAGAAGGTGGATTCATTTCTTTCTGATAGTGCCGGCCCTGGTTGACAGGCTGTAAGAGACAAACCATTTGTGAGTAAAAACTAATCAGTATCATACTCTTGACATATACTTTCACGGTCACTCTCATCACTGTAATTTTCCTCCCAGAAACAATCTGCAAGAAGTGGCTGGCTTATTTTAAAGAAGAGTTGAAGGCTGTTTGGGAGATCAAGCTAATAACAAGGTGATGCATATGAGGAAACAGGTCATTTTAATGGCCAGTCAGTGGGCTAGATAGCATCCATGGTGCAATCAAAGTTCATGGTGGATCCTTCTCCTTTCGGAATTTTGTGCTATTAACATTGGTTGATATTTCCAGATACAGCAAAACCAAACAAGATATCTTGTTGCACTAATGCTGCATAGCAAGTACAGGCAATAACTCAGAGCCAGGGGGATGTAGATTATATATATTTCTATCTCATTGTTAGTAAGTTTGCAAGGAGAATATCCGTTTTCATTAATGGAATTACACATGTGGATCTTGGGTTAGGGTTGTAATTTCCCCCAAGTGTGCAATAAAACCTCAGGCATTTATCAAAGGGCTGAAAAAATGTGATGCCAATACCCAACAAAAATGTGAACTATCAAGTTTTCCCTCCACAAGAAACCTTTAAGTTACTATTTCAAAACACAGCTAAACCACCACATCCCATGCAAGCCTTAACTTGCCTCCATTGGAACTTGGTGTTTTTCATCTGTTCTATAAAAGGAGAAAATTCTATTAGACCTGACACAAATTCTGTTTTTCAGCATTAGCTCCAAGTATTTTCCAATGTGACTAACCACCATGCAATCATAATATGAAAATAATTTTTAATGTTCTCATTTTATTATGAGTTGGAATTTGGTATACATTTTTGAATTGCATTCAAAGGGCTTCAGTTAGTTCCTTACCCAGTGGGGCTGGCATTAATGTTTTCTTACCCATAATGTGACCCCATGGCACTAACACCAACCAAGAAAAAGTGTGGCCATGGTGCCTGAACATGGAGAGCACATATTGCTTATTTTAATAGATCCTAAAATATTAATGATATGCATGATGGGAATTCTTTAGAGTAAACTGTCTTCCTCTATAAATAATGTCTTGGAAGTGTTCCTTTAATTTAAATTGAACACCCTGTATGATGATCACACTCACTTAGCCTGCCTCTCTGTGATGTACCATGAATGTAAATGTACTCAGATACTTTGGTAATTGAACCAATATCAATGCATCACCATTTCAGTAATAAGAAACAGCTGGGAGACCAGTGGAAGGAAAAACATGTTATAAGACATATTTGATCTCACTAGAGAAATAAGACTTTTAGCAATTTGTAAGTGAAATTTAGTTCTATGATTTAGGCTTTATTATTTCACAGCAAAAAAAGGATTAGCACATAAAGTGCCTAACAGGTTCTCTAGACCAACTCACACTGGTGCCAAAATACTTGCAATAAAGTTTTCATTGGTATTCTAGTACTTCAGCTGTAGTAGGCCTCCCGTAAATGGAACTCTGCCTATGACTTTAAGAGGCATTTCCATAACTCTAAGAATCACAGTCCTGATATTCAGCCAAATTTCTATTTGCTTAATTTTATACCATTGATTCTATTTACACCTGTCCCCACCCCCTTGTTTTAATGCCTATTCCCTCCTCTGGGGAATAGAAATGGCTGCAGAATCTACCTTGTTTGTGACTCAGCCACCACTTAGCCCACATAGACTGGCCCATCCATGTTTGCTCATGTTTATATCAAACAGATCCAATGATATAAGGAATAAAAGGGAATACAATTAATAAAAGGTTCACACTTAAAATGATTTTTAAGTGTCAGAAAACAAAGCAAAAAATAACCACTGGAAACTTTTCAAAGTAATAAGGATTACAGATATGAATAGATAGAAAGGTAAATAAAAATATTCACTTAAAATAATTGCAGGCATTGTAACTTGTCTGAATACTGGATTCCTTAACTTAATTTGTACTATTGAAAGCTAATGACCAAGTTGTTACTCAAAAAATTTTTATTCAATAAGGAACTTAAATTTAATAACAGCATTTAGACTTACGCATGTAGCTGCTATAAAGGGACTTATAAACCTCCCTGCTAATGACTCAGTGTGGGAAGGATGCAAGTGAGTGCCATACAAAATGGGTAGCCCACTTCCCTTTCTCTGCACATCTTCTAATTTTATAATCCAACTCAGGGACAGGAAGGGATTATGGGAATGATGCAGCTAAGGAGCTCCTTCAAGATATTTCGGTTTCCATGACTTTGCTTTGATACTTTGAAAGGGCAGAGCTTTCACTTGGGTGAGGTCTTTTGTCTTCTAGGCCCAAATCAGAATGCATGAGCATGTGCCCAATGGTTTCTAAAGCTTTCTGACCATGGGGGTGGGGAGGGGGGGTGAGGAGGGGTAGGGAGGTGGTGGCAGTGGGAGAATATAGTGGGTTGTCTGAAGCCAGATGTCCTTATCCACAGGTGGAAATAGATATATGTTTCTATACATATGCAGCAGTAAACCTATTTCTACTTTTTCCAGGTAGGAAACATTCTTTGAAAGCACCAGTTAAAAAACTAAAATTGATTTTTTTATTTTGGAATTCAGCCATATTTAGAGAATACCATAAGAAGAAGCCAAGGAATAGCAACCAATACCTACCAATAACTGTGACAATAATGATAATGGTGGTAACTGATATTTATTGTGCACTTACTCTGTGTTCAATCATTGACAGATATTATCTCATGGGATTCACACAGTGATTCTATGAAATGGACAGGACTAACAACTCCATCTAACAGAGGAGGAAATCCAGCCACTGGGTGTTAGCCAAGGTCCTGCTGGCCAGGATATAGTGGAGCCATAATTGAAAACCAGGCCGTCTGGTTTCAGTTTACCCTCTAACCCAGTGGTTCTCAACCTTCCTAATGCCGTGACCCTTTAATACAGTTCCTCATGTTGTGGTGACCCCCAATTTCATTGTTACAAATTGAACATAATTAAAGCATAGTGATTAATCATAAACAATATGTAATTATATATGTGTTTTCCGATGGTCTTAGGCGACCCCTGTGAAAGGGTCGTTGACCCCCCAAAGTGTCGCGACCCACAGGTTGAGAACCGCTGCAACCGCTAGTGTATGAACTTAATCCAGCTGGGGCTCACCTGGAGGGGGGAATACCTAAGATTCTGAATAACAAATATGACAAACTCAGTTAAGTTTACGTCAGAAAAAAAAGGGTACTGAAGTACATTTATTTGAAATATGTAAGACTACCTCCTTATCATAAATTCATTTGATTTCATTCTTATGATATATTACTCTATATTTAACATTAAAGAAACTAAGTGTCGCTACATTGCTAAATTTGAGACAAATATAAGATGTAATAGACAATACTTTGAGGATGAGGAAGGCTAATTCCATGCAGCTCAGATACTGCTCTGACTCTAACACCAGTTATATCACCCTATAGTGCCATGATGTCTGCTCCTCGGAGTTATCTACAGCTTAGCTCAATCAACTATTTACTTTTTTAGTTCAGAAGTAAAAGAAAACTCATTACACCTAAAGACAACGGAGAAGTTAATGAAGCTGCAGGTCAGAACAAATTAAGACCTATTAAAGCCTGAAGTGCCCATGTATTAGGTATTATACATTGGACACAGAGCAGCCAGCAACCATCATGTAAAAATGGTATGCCGCTGAGCAAAGACATGGAACAGATCCTAGAAATTCAGGACCTCGTCCTTTTGGTGGCGCTGTTGCTATGCACTAGCGTCGGAAAACCACAGTCACATAAAATTAACTACCACTGAGCACAAAAGAAGCTCCGCTTTTCCACGATCAAGCTGCTAGAAATTTGGGGGTTGAGGGAGAGAAGTAAAGGCTAATTAAAAGAACAGGAGAGAAGATAATTCTGTCATGTTAAAAGGTAAAGACAATATTTTCATGTTGTATGTAAAATCTTATGAAAATGGCAATAAAGTTGCAACGTTAATCAAGACCATAAGTAATGTGTCACCATATGCTTGTAATTTTATTAAGTGCGTTTTGCCTCGTTTTCCTCCAAATATGCTCTGCAATATGCCATTTGATGGGCGCATGTGATGAGTTTCTTTCTTTCTTTCTTTTTTTTTTTTTAAACGAGCTGAGGGACTAATATACTTGGTTACAGGAATTCCTAACTTGAAGGAATGGTGGCTTTTGAGGCCCTTGGTTTCTTCCAGGTTAGCATGCATGTGAGGCATGTTTTTCCAGAATCTAGGTTATAGATGGGAGAGAGAAATAATGAAAGAATTGATGTGTAAAGTTCTGAGGGGTATGTCTGGATTCTAATGGTTAAGCTCATATTACAAGAACAACAGAACCTCTGCCCACCCTTATAGCCCTCAGTAGTCAGAAAAAAGGGAAATGTTCTAGAAATCTTTTCTGGTCACTCAAGTGGCCCTTTGAGGAGAATAGACAGCTTTGGGGAGCAGATGATAGTTAGCCTGAGCTTCCTCTGTTAGGCACAGGGCACATGCACCTGATGGTCTCATTCATTTTTCATCATGCCAGTACGAGGAAGGCTCTTTATTATTCCCATTTTATAGGCGACTGAGTCAGTGCTAGTAATGAATTAAAACTTCCCGCAAATGCTCTTTTTTTGGCAAAAAATTTGACATTTTTAAGTGTAAAAATATCTATGATGTTAACACCTTCAGAAAATTTGACATATGAAGTTTTGAAACTTGTTGTCAATACAACAAAATAACATACATATCAAATCCCATATATATCAACATATGTGTAACACCATCTATTGAAAAAAATCTGATTAACCAGTACACCTAGTAAATGAGCCAAGGTTGGCTGATGAAGAGTCTTTATTTTGGTCATCACATGAAGCTGTTTCCATTAATAACTATCCTTTTTCTTAAAAAGAAATAACACACACACACACACCATGATTTTATGCATTGTCAATCAAAATCTCTCATCAAAATAAAATGCACTTAGAACTCCATTGTAACCAATTCCTAGCACCCCTCCCAAGCTTGCCTGGGGCCCAGTTTATGACTAAATCTTATGAGGGCTACTCCTGACAGAAACCCTCCAAATTTGATTACCTGTAGCTTGGTTTCCACAGAAATTGTAAAGTATTGTTTTAATTGAATTTGGTTCTAAGTTAGAAACTTTGAAAAATCTGTCTGTCAAAGGCCAGGGGATTCTCAGCAGGCTTGATTTATTTAGCATGAGATGCCAACAAAAGCCAATCTGTTACGAGAAATATGGTTACTTGTAAGTACACTTTTAAATGACTAATTTATAGCATCTAAACACCATTTAAATAGTACATATTACTCTGAACTGTACAGATGCTTGGGGAAGCTGAGGAATCAAAGCTTGTAGTAAACACAATAGAATTTGCTAAAGACCTCATTCTGGTTCCAGACTGCAATGTGTGTGAAGTCCTGAGATAAAGTCGCTAAACTGAATGTGACCTGCCTAAGTCTCCTTTTAAAATTATTGGTCATTAAGCCCTGTCCAGAGGGAGATTTTTCCTTTATGTGTATATAAAATACCTATTTATCAAATCTGGAATGTAAAATATTACCTGCCACTTTAAGAATTTATTTAAGCAAAGAAAAGCTCATGTATTTTAAAATTTTGATAAAAACTACTATTTTAGAGTAAAAAATTATTTTAATATTATTGATTGATTATTCAACTAATAAGTAACAACCAGCCCAGACTGAGTGTGACCTCATGCCAGGCTCTCTGCTCAGGGAGCTTACAACCAGGTCTGGTAGATGCTGGCAACAAGGATCCCTGATTTGGTCAGTGCTATCGTTGAGCCTGAAGGCAATGGGAACCCAGAGAAGAGATAATTCTGTAGATGGTGGCTGAGGGTCAGAAGCATTCGTGCAGCAGTGACATTTGAATTGGGCCACAAAGAGTGTTTAGGAGAAGAGGGATGGAGGGTCCCCAGGCCGAAGGAAGAGGCATGAGCAACAGCATGATTGACATGATCTGGATGAAAGGCATGGCAAGCTGCACAGTGTAGCTAGAGCGGGGAGTAGTTAGTCCTATGTGTATTGGGTGGGAGGTGGGTGGTGATGCTGAGACAAGCGAAAACTCATTTCAAGTCTGGTTCAAGGTGATGAAGAAACAAAGGTATTGTGACGAAGTTATCCTGTTAAAGGAGAGACTCCACCCTCACTTCCATAGATTTACTTCTGCTCCTTTTCTAACTTGGAATTCCTTTCTCTTTCTTTCTACATGGTGAGTTTGCATTCATTCTTTTAAAAAACATTTTATTTATTTAATTTATTTTTGTTAATCCTCACCTGAGGATATTTTTTCCATTGATTTTTAGAGAGAGTAGAAAGGAGGGAGAGAGAGGAGAAACATCGATGTCAGAGAGACGCACTGATTGGTTGTCTCTGGCTTATGCCCCGAATGGGGCGGGGATGGAACCTACAACCCAGGTACGTGCCCTTGATTGGGAATTGAACCCAAGATCCTTCAGTACATGGGCTCACACACTATCCACTGAACAATACCAACCAGGGCTGCACTGGTTCTTGAACTCTGGTTTAACAGTACTTTTTTCTGTGAAGCATCCCTGAAACCAACAGGTAGAATGAATGCTGCCTCTCACTTGCTCCCAGACTCTATTCCATCACTCACTACCCTGACTGATAGGACTCTGCTTCCCTGCAGTGTCGTGAACATCTCAAGGCAGGTAAAGCTTTGTTTGTATCCCCAGCATAGTTCACAGCATGTGGTACTACTCAAAACAAAATGTGAAATGAATTAATGTGAGACAGACAAGCTAGGCTGTGGTGAGAGTCACCACGGAGATATTCCTGGCTCCGGTGGAGAAAGGAAGGTGTGTCTCTCACAGTGAGGCCTGGAGAAGGGCTGCAGAAGACTCTGGAGCTAAGTCTTGTGGGATAAACAGGTATAAGGTACAAAGGTATGTGCAGAGGGCATTTAGGGACTCACAACTGGGACTAAAGCCGGGAGTGAAATGTGGGGAGCACTGAGAGATGAGATGAGAGGGGGTCAGGTCTTAGATCATCAGGGGCCCTGTAGGTCAAACTAAAGAGGCAACGGGGGGTTGTGAAAAGGCTTTATGCAGGGAAGAGGTAAAACAGAGTGGGGCTTTAGAAAGATCACCAATGTGAATAATAATGATATTAAAAATTATCACTAACATTAATTTATTAAGTGCTTATTATGTCTCAGTGCCAAGTGCTTTTCCAAGGTCATAGCTTGGATGTGAACCTTGGCAATATGACTTCGGAGCAGATGCTCCTATCCCTCAGGCTATGCTGCTTGGACTGGAGATACAGAGGTATTAGGAGACTGTTGAAGGAATTTGCATAAAAAAATACAGTGCCAAGGTTATGGTATAAGTGGGGAGCGTTATGAGGTAAAAGGAAGAGTGGAGACTCAGGATTTGGAGACCCAGTGGATGTGGACCCCAAAGGAGGGGGAGGGGGTCTTCCAAGTTTCTGGTGTGAGTGCCAGCCTGGATGGTAGCCATCACTGAGCTACAAGGAAAGCAGGATATTACTGTGATAAATAAAGTTATGAGTTCTTTTGTTCTTTTTCACGGCCCCTGTACAACTTCTAAAGAGAAAGGTATGAACTCTCAGAAAGACCACAATAGTTCTTGTAAACTGCTATTTAAACTCTCTACGAGCAACAAGATGCAGGAGTTCATTAAGAAATGTAATTTTCCATTTGGTGATAGTTCCAATATTGAACTTGATGCAGTAATAAACACATCTTATGAATACCAAAGGTAGGCTTTTCCATTATATTCTCTGTCTAAAATATTTCAATTTTTCATTTGGTCAAATAGAGGGGTTATTAAGATCATTATTAATGATGTTGTTTTTGGCCAAATACTTTTAGAGAGGAGCAGTTGTCACACATGAGGACTTCAGTCCTTGTCAGACAGGACAGTGATGAGAACACTGTATCCAGGACAACCGAGAGCTCAGCCTTTTCAGTCCATAAATAAGCATTCCTCAGCTTGCCCTTTGTAATGCTGGCCTCCAAGCTGCTTCATGACGGAAGAAGCTTGTTCAGAAGGCCACTGTTCCCTTTCTTTCTTTTGGTTTAAATGCCTGCCGAGGACTGTTTTATAAGAAAGGCAATTTTTCAATTCCATTGTAAATAGCATTGGCAAAAATCTGCAACTTATACTGATGCTTTTAGTGCTGGCTGCAAGGGTACTGTGAGTACCAGCACACAGGGTATTTTTGCTGCATGGGTAGATACTCTTTGGCACTAAGGCTGCTCCAGACATTATGCATGCTTGAACATTCAATTAATGAAAGCACAACTAAGGCAAGAGAAACCTGGAGGGTGGGCAAGGTGAGGAAAAAGAACACTAATGAAAAATGAACACCATCTCACTCTACCCCCCCTCCTCCCCCCCACCCCACCACCACCACACACACACACACACACACACACACACACACACACACACCCCTCCTTAGAGCCAATCTGAATTCCTCCTCCATGAAGACTTACAAGTTCCCTCCAGAGCAGGAATCTCACCTTCTGCTGGATATTGGTAGCACTCATTAGACAACTGAGTCATGGAGAAGTCACTGGCTCATGGTGGTCAGGAGCTCAGACTCAGGAGTCATGCCACACTAGTTCTGAGTCACTTTACTCAGGCCCTCCATTTCCCCAACTGGAAATGGGCCTTGCCAGTGCTCACCACAGGGGACAGCAGTGAGGAGGGAGTTAGGTAACACCACAGGCCTAGTGCCAGGGTCTCTGAGATTTCTAAGATCTACAAAGATGTTGGAAACTTGGAAAAAAGCTGGCTTTAAAATTCAAAAAGAAAATTGTAAAATTAATAAATATTTAATGAAATACTTAATACAGAAGTTATCCGTTGCCAACCTACACTAGGACTCAATCTTTATATATTTTAATACATTATATAAATATGAATCAAAGTTACACAACTTTATGTTTCCTTTCAAAAATTGCTGTTGGATAGAACATTTACTGTGGATAAAAGTGTATTTTAATGCATTTGATCTGATGTTGAATGTGGCCTTATATGTAAATATCCCTTGGGCCTAGCTAGGTCTTAAAATGTCTCTAGGTGCTTAATAATTATGATTATTATAAAAATAATTTATTATTCTGCTTCACAGTATTTCTTGTGACTATTTGTCGAAGCTTCTGCTTTGTATTTCCAGTTAAGCCAGAAGGTCCTGTAGGACAGTATTGTAGAGAATGGACCTAGTATGAACACTGGGCTCTGCTCTGGGGTCCAACACTGACTGGGGTGGAAGGTGGGCCAATTTAGTTCCTTCACCTGAAAACCAGGAAGACTTTGAGCTACTCCAAGTCCTTTGCCATCCTAGTGTGGATGCTGGGCCGTATTAAAGAGCTCTACCTGTGCGAGCATATGGGCAAACAGGAGCCCCTGAAGCATCTGCAGGCCGATCATGCCCTCAGGTGCAGGGAAGAGTCAGTAAACATCTGTGGTTTCTACAGAAGGTTCTTTTCTGACCTTGCATCCAAGCAATCCTTAGAATATTTATAGTCTCTTCCTATTTATTCATTCATTGAACAAATATCAACCTTCCTGTGTGCCAGGGCTTGTACAAGGAGCTGGGGATGCAGTGGGACATCTAGAATCTACAACTAAATTATTCTTGTTTCTTTCCATGTGTGGTTTTATATATCAACACACAATTAGCATGCATTATTTGAGGTTAACTAAGACAATTTAGAAAAGTCAATGACCCCACACCTGACAGACAACCAGTATTTCCGAATGGGCTCTGAGCGTTGCTCATAGCGGGGGTGCTTGTTGGGCCCTTGTGTTCCCAGGCAAGGTGGGCTTTGTAAGGAAGGAGCTTGCTCCTTGTTAGGGAAATCAACGGACCAAAGCCCGGGACTTACAGGCGGCAGGCAGGAGTTCCAGGTGGTGGTGTCGTCACTGCTGGTACTTATGCTGACGTTACAGTTGTCCACCTGGGACGCACTCAGGCCATGGGAAGCCCCCGTGTCCTCCAGATCATCATTCTGCTGCTGCCGTAGGCTTGCCAGCATTTGCAACTCGGATTCACTCATCTGGCTGGGCTGGTAGTTTCTCCAGTCATATTCCTGACCAAGAAAGGAAAAAGGTGACAGAACAAAGGGTCACTTGGCCTTTCTTAATTTTACAGGCTATCATCAAGTGCTACAGCCTTACCCCTTTTATGGCTCCCCAGTGACAGAGGTCAAGCCCAACATGTCTTTATCGATGCCTACCCCTCTGCCTGACCTTGTCTTTTTGCTCCTGACATGCCAGCCACACTGTGCTTCACTAAGATTCTCTAAAGCAGCAAATTTATGTCTGCGTTAGTGCCTGTGCCTATGCCAGTTGTTGTGCCCCATCTGCTGTCTAACTCCGAGGTGTTTTTTAGTCCCAAATTATGTTACTACCTTGAGGAGGCCTTTTCTGACAACCACAAACTGGGTCAGCTCCTCCACTTTATGGGCTCACACAGAGGCTTAAAGTGTTCATTTTTAGTATCTATCATAATTGCAGTTAGTAATTGGTCTTGGCATTCACAGGTGGTCTATGAGCTCCACAAAGACTGTCTTACTCCCACTATAGGTACTGTCCATGTCTGATGCTCAACCACTATTTGAGGACTGACTAAATAAATAAAAATTCAAAGCAGTTAAAAAAAAAGAAAAATCGCTTCCCATAAAAATGTCCACTTTACAAGAAATTGATAAATTTCATCCTTATCATTATGACCAAATACATTCAACTTACAGTAAGATTGAGCATGACTAACACTGTCAAAAAACATCAAATAAAATATGAACTTCAGATGGGAACATGTAGGTCTGAAAGCCAGAAAGACCTCACAGCTACAATAAACACTTTTATTGATACAGACTTTACTATACATGAAATCTGTCAGGCACATTTTTCCCCCTCAAGAATAGTACTACAAATCTTTAGAGGCTAATGTAAATATTCTTTTACTGTACAGGGAAGAAACTGGCATATGCAATTTTTAAAACCTTTCCTTTCTCTCTGGCCTAAACCAAATTTGATAACAAATGTTAATTTCAACATTGCTAAGTGTTAGTATCATATATGAATGAGCATTGTGATTTACACCCAGGCCATGCAATCTCTAACAGGAGAGTTCATAAGCATTTGAGAGCTTTGAGATTCTTGGGACAAAATAGACATCATGAGAAGATGAACAAAATTTATATTTCAATGAAAAGCACTAAAAGGAAAAAAAGGGAAATATATAATTTAAATTTAAAAGAAATAGTTGGGGGAGCAATAAACACAAGAAGAGATGCTCAACATCACTATCATTAGTGAAATACAAATCAACACCACAATGAGATACCATTCACATCCACTAGGATTGTTATAATACAAAAGACAGACAGTAACCAGTGTGGCGAAGACATGAAAAAACTGGAATCCCCATATACTGCTGGTGGCAATGCAAGATGGTGCAGCCACATTGGAAAACAGTTTGGAGGTTCCTCAAAATGTTAAACCTGGGCCCATGGCCCAGGAATTCACTCCTAGCTATATATCCAAGAGAACTGAAAACATGTGTTCATATAAAAACTTGTAAATGAATGTTCATAGCAGCATTATTCATGGTAGCCAAAAAGTGAAAACCCTACCATGTCATCAACTGGTGAAAGGATGTTTGTTTATCCATACAATGGAATATAATCCTATCTAATAAAAGAGAAACATGGTAATTGGCATACGACAGCTACCCTTCCCATTGGCTAATCAGCGAGATATGCAAATTAACTGCCAGCCAAGATGGCAGCCGGCAGCTAGGCAGCTTAAAGCGAACATGAATGAGGCTTGCTTGCTTCAGTGACGGAGGACTCCAACATTCCCCGCCTGCCTTGCCGGCCTCTGAGCTGGCAGTTTGAAACATTGTAACAAATATAGAAGCTAAACAAAACCCCAGAAACCTGCTTTCAGCGAGCTGGGATCTCAGAGCTGGAGTTGATACAGAGTTTCGATTATAGAACACAAACAAACCAGATACCTGCTTTCAGCAGCAGAGGCCTCAGAGCGGGAGCCAGAGCTAAAGCTGGCCCAGAATAAAAAAAGAAAAAAGAAAAAAAGGAGCAGTTGGGAGCTTCAGTCACCCGACAGCCTGAAAACAGCCCTCAGCCCCTCACCCAGACTGGCCAGGGACCCCCACCCTGATCCAGGACACCCTTCAGGGCAAACTAGCCGGCCCCCACCCGTGCACCAGGCCTCTATTCTATATAGTAAAAGGGTAATATGCCTTCCAGCACCGGGATCAGCGGAGCCGTGAGGCCTCCGGCATTGGGATCAGTGTGACGGGGGCAGCGCCCAAACCCCCTGATCGGCCCTGCTCTGTGTGTGACAGGGTGCGGCTCCCCAACCCCGCCCACGGGCCCTGCTCTGTGTGTGACGGGGTAGAGACATAACCTCCCCATTGACCCTGCCCTGAGTATGAGAGTGGCGGCGTCCCAACCCCCTGATCGGCCCTGCTCTGTGGGTGATAGAGGGCGGCGCCCCCCCCCCCCCCCCGGGGCCCTGCTATGTGTGTGATGGGGTAGAGCCGTAACTTCCCCATTGGCCCTGCCTTGAGTGTGACAGTGGCAGCACCCCAACCCCGATTGGCCCTGCTCTGTGGGTGATAGAGGGCAGCACCCCAACCCCCTGATCCGCCCTGCTCTGTGTGTGACAGGGGGCGGTGCCCCAACTCCCCTATTGGCCCTACTCTGTGAGTGACAGCGGGGAGCTCCTCAACCCCCTGATGGGCCCTGCTCTGTGCATGACAGGGAAGAGCTCCCCAACCCCCTCATGGGCCCTGCTCTGTGCGTGACAGGGTACGGAGCCCCAAACCCCCTGATGGGCCCTGCTCTGTGCGTGACAGGGGGCAGCACCCCAACCCCCTGATTGGCCCTGCTCTGTGCGTGACAGGGGGTGGCGCCACAACCTCCCCATCGACCCTGCCTTGGTGTGACAGGGGGGGTGCCCCAACCCCCCATTGGCCCTACCCTGAGCGTGACTGAGGGTGGCATCGCAACCTCCCGATCCGCCCTGCTCTGTGCATGACAGGGGGCAGCGCCCCAACTCCCCAATCGGCCCTGCTCTGAGCCCAACCAGGGGCTGCACCTAGGTATTGGGCCTGCCCTCTGCCACCTGGGAGCAGGCCTAAGCCAGTAGGGCGTTATCTCCTGAGGGGTCCCAGACTGCGAGAGGGCACAGGCCGGGCTGAGGGACCCCCCCCCCCCCCGAGTGCACAAATTTTTGTGCACCGGGCCTCTAGTTTAACTATAGAAAAGTAATGACATACTAATAAACCTTGAAAACATTATACTAAGTTATAAGGTCCTAGATTATATAGTCCATTTAGATGAAATGTCCAGACTGAGCAAATCCATAGAGACAGAAAGCAGATTTGTGGCTTGGGGGAAGAGAGGGATGGAGGGTGACAGCTAATGGGTATGGGGTTTCTTTTTGGGGTGATGCTAATGTTCTGAAATTATGTTGTGGTGATGGTTACATAATTTTATGAATATACTAAAATTACTGAATTGTATACTTTAAAAGGGTGAATTTTATGGCATATAAGTTATATTTCAGTTAAAGAGCAGTCAGTAATCAGATGTGAACACAAGACCAATCACTTGACTTTGGGCTCAATAGTGATCAAGTGAGTTGCTGTCCTTCTTCTGCAAGAAATGGAACTAAATGTTCTCATCTGTCAAAGAGGTATGTTACTTGTCTGGTCATTGCCAATACATGAAAAAGAAAATATTTTTGGGTTTTACATTTTTCTTAAGGAAATCTTAATATGTGGTATGATTAACCCATCTATTCATTTATTTATTGACTCCACAACCTGTACTGTGCCTGAGGTATACCCCAGGTGCGAGGATGGAAAAACAAGAGAGAATGGGGCAGTGGTTAAGCCAGACAAATCCTTTCTGGGCCCTAGTTACACCATTTAACAGGTGTATATGATAGGGCAAATTACCTAACCTCTCTGTGCCTAGTTTCTTCACCTGCAAAATGGAACCATAGTATATACCTCATGGAATTTTTGGTGGATAAAATGAAATACTATATATCAAATGCTTAGCATAGTACCTGATGAACTAAGGGTCTTCAAACTTATGATTTGTACTTCTATCAGAAAGTGTTGGAATATCTACTTTCCAATATGTAGGTATTTATAAATTAAACACATGCACAACTATATTAAAATAGTATGTACAGTATAAAACACACATAAAATTGAAATGAAAATGGTTAGGCTTAAAAAAATAAATGGAAATAGTTAAAAAAAAAGTCTTCCTGAAGCCCAGTGGATTGTTTCTGACACATCTTCTAGGGTGAGTACAATTCTCTTAGGAGGCCACTGAGCTGGCAATCAATACATATGCTCTTGTTATTATTATTCCTTCCTCCCATTTTCTCTGATCCCCTCCGTCCAGTCTTTCATCCATTCTGTGCTATGCTGCGAGCTGGGAGTATAAAAAAAGTAAGACGCACATCTGTCCTCATGGAGCTCACAGTCTAGAAAGGAGGCGTAACAGTTATTCTCAAATGTACTGTGATCAACACTACAACAGCGACATGTCTAAGATGCAGCACAGCCGGACTAACTGCCCAGGAGACTGAAAGCCTCCCAGAAGTCTACAGTGGCATTTGATCGTAATTCAATTTATTGACAAATGGAATGGGCAGCCTTCAGAGGGAGTGAACTCTCTCCACCACCCGTGGGACTGAAGCAGAGGCTGGGGAAATAATAGCTGGCTGGAATGTTGCAGGAATCTGGCATGGTGAAAATGGCTTGATGTGTTAATCCATTAATTTATTCCACAAATACTTACTGAGACCCTGTTATGTGCCAGGAACTGTTGGTGCTAAGTTTGCTTAGAACTCTGTATTTCCATGACTTTATATCATACAGTAATAATGTATTCTGACAACACCCTGGAAGGGGCAGCCAAAAATGAGCTGAGCCAAAGAAGTGACTTTCTCCAGGGTCATGAGTAGAGCAACTGGTGGCAGAGACAGGTAATTAACTTAGTCCCCTGATACATTCTTGATTTGCAATCTCTTAAACCATATCTAAATCACCAGAAAGGCTAAATTATTCATTTTTTTAAAAAAGGATTGCAATAAAGTCTTCACATTAAAGTGGACTTCAGCCACAAGATGTCATCTAACTAAATTATGCAACTGCTGAGATGCAAAGTGCTTTATGTAATTCTATCTCTGAAAGGCTCAAAATGCTATGTATAATACAATTTCATCTCAAAATATCCTTGTAAGAAAGAGGGGAGACTTTATCAATCAGCTGCTTCAGGAACAAGGTAATAGGCACAGGGCTATATAATTCAACTGTGCTCAGATTCCACGCAAGCCCTTCCATCATGAAGTCATTAAAAGTCATGAAGTCATCTTTTGCTTCGAAAGATGTTATTAGGAGCATAAGACAGTGAAGATGCAAACACAAGTAAGATGTGGCCCCTGCTCTCACAGGCCTTCCGATCTAGTAGGACAAGAGCTATCAAGAAATGAGCATAAATTAAGGAAGCATATCTGAGGTATAGTATTAATAATCAAACAGAACCCTGATAATGATTAAAAAGAAAACTAATAACTCCAGCAAAATCATAAAATACAACAAACAAAAATAACCTTTCAACTAGATGCTCTTCGATCTCTCTTCTCAAGATTTTAAGACAGGCTAGCTTAATCGATCAAACACCGGCCTACAGAGTTTTGTGAGCCTCAGATAGGAACTGTGAGAGACACAAGCTAAGTTTCCAATGGTGGCATAGAGCCAAAAGGAGACATGGCCATGGGTTAATAGATCAGATGAAGAACCTCACTCTATCCTACAAGGATGGGAGTGTAATAGAATTGGGAGAAAGCTGGGTCGCTAGTCTCATTCTGGAGCCTGTAAAATCTCACACTCTCCTTCTAAATCAGGTTTGCATCATGACAGTGCCTGACACCCACGCACAGGGAACATCGTGTAACTCTTAGTAAAAAGTCTATAAGCAATCGCTGACTATGTGAATTCTTTTAAGTTACAGCAAGACTCTAAGGTAGTGGTTCTCAACCTTCCTAATGCCGCGACCGTTTTAATACAGTTCCTCATGTTGTGGTGGCCTCCAACCATAAAATTATTTTCGTTGCTACTTCATAACTGTAATTTTGCTACTGTTATGAATCGTAATATAAATATCTGATATGCTATATGTGTTTTCCAATGGTCGCGACCCACAAGTTGAGAATCGCTACTCTAAGGGATGGTGGCTGTTAGAGTAGAATACAAAAGGCAATTGAGAAAGGGGAAATAGTCAAATAGTCTGGCATTCAGAAAAGAGAGCGTTCACTTACAGAATCAGTGAAGGCTTCATGAAAGAGATTTAATCAAAATCTTATAAGACCAAATGGCTTCCACTTTGCTGCCCAAGTCTTATGAAAAATCTAAGATACCAGTTCAGAAATGGAAACTATGCAAATGCCATAAATAGAATGGATAAATAGTGTGAGAGTCACACAGTAAAACACTATAAGCAATGACATGAGTGATATATTGAATCTCACAAACAAGATGCTAAGTGAGAGAAACCAGACACAAGAGAGTATACATTGTGAAACTAGTCTTGGGAGTCAGGGCAGGTCGTGAGGGGACAGTGACAGAAGGGGGTGGAGACAGGGAGGGAGCTCGATTAGGCTTGGGGGGGGGGGGTGCTGGTCTTGTTCTCTTTCCTGAGCTGGGGGATGGTCACTAGGGCTTGTTCAATTTGTGAAACTTCATCAAAGTATGTGTTTACTTCTCCATGACCAAGGAGAGCATGAAAGTCTAAGACTTTCCTGAAAAGTGATTAGTTGTTAATCACTGGCACTTACTTGGGGGCTGTCTTAGTGAGAAAAAATGTGGCTGGGGTGTCATTACCATTGGTAGTTTAAATTTGTATTTATTATTAAGAATTTTGAAGCTGTAATTAGAAAATTTTGGAAGTTTTTTGAACCCCCAAATGACCCCAAGGAAAGTAGAAGTCTATTTTCCAAAGATAATTTTAATTGGCATTTAATTTGAAGATTAATGTCCTCTCTATTGCTATTTACAGACAGTGTTTAATTTCTATGCTGATATTTTAAATAACGGCTGATAGTAAATTAGTGGTCCAGGGCATCTTTGCCAGCTAGTGCTCCATGAAGACTTGTTCTAAATTCCTGAGCTACTCACCCCACACAAGCGTTTGTCCTGATTCATTGGGTACGCAGCCCACTGACAACAAGAATGAAGAGAAGACAGAAGCCACAACATGAGCTGTGACACATACTTGAGGACATAGCTCATTCAAAATGTATGGCAGCTTGCAGCATGTGTTTCAACAGGCAAAGAGGTAAATCAAAATTCAAAGACCAAGCCACAGCACAACTTGAAAAACTTTGCTAAACTTAAGAGATGGAATTTGCACAGTATAAATCAGGAGTCAGACTGTTAGAAAGAACCAACTTTATGTCAATGGCATTCACAGGGTAGGCTTACCCAGCTCCACTGCCACCTCTGAAATGTGTCTCACAAACATTTCAGCTTGAGACCTGGAGACACTTCACAACCCCTGACTCAGCCTGTACTTCACTATCCACACACACTAATCCAGGGGTGGGCAAACTTTTTGACTCGAGGGCCACAATGGGTTCTTAAACTGGACCGGAGGGCCGGAACAAAAGCATGGATGGAGTGTTTGTGTGAACTAATATAAATTCAAAGAAAACATCATTACATAAAAGGGTATGGTCTGTTTTTTTTTTTTAGTTTTATTCATTTCAAACGGGCCGGCCCACAGGCCGTAGTTTGCCCATGGCTGCACTAATATCTTAAGAATGCCTCAGGTAGAGAATTCTTGGGTAATTATACCCAACGGTGGCAAAATTCCTTGCAAAGAGATTCCTTTTTATCTCATATACTAGTATGTGGATCTCTCTTCATTTTTTGGGGAGGAGGGAGAAGAACTTTAAAAAAAGATCTTTATATTGATTTGCTATATTTGTATAGACTACCCTTTTAATCTGTGACCTAAAAATAAATAAATAAATATACTCCCATCCATTTTGCCTTGGTAGTCAGAGAGCTAATTTTCAGGAAGGATTCTCTGACAAATATAGCTGAACTCTTATTAACCTAAAAGAGTTGATAAACAATTAGTAATTTCCAAGCACCTATTTTCTGAGTTCAAGGTACTCCCTGATTTTCACAATAAGCTATAGAGTGGAAGGAAGCTAGTAAAGTAAAAGTGAACAGGTTTTATATAACATCCAAGGATATGACTTCTACAAGGCGACTATAGCCTTGTGCATAGACAAGCATAGTAACCATTCAATAAATGATAGATTAAAATATTATATAAAGAATCTGGAGGAAAACAATTTCTGAGACTTCTCATAGAAATGAAAACAGCAGAGGTAAGCCAACTGACGCTCTGGAGTGGGAAGGTGCTAACATTGGGTTTGAACTGTTTGCAAATGTAAAAGCCTGCTTGTGAGACAGTGATGACAGACTAACACCTGTGCATGCTTCTGCACACTGAAATACTGCAGAGCTGCACGTGGCAATAGAAGTGATGATGTCACATGATCACAGAATTCAATTCGGGGCTGGGTTGACACTGTTCAGTCACTGACTAAATGTGAACAAGCTAAGGCCTCTCTGCTTCCTCGTCTGTCAGACAGGAGTAAGTAAGGCTTTGCGTGTGAGGTGGAGATGAAGACTGCAGACAAAGCGAGGGGCACTTTGTAGAGGGCCTGGCACATGTCAAGTACCCCAGATCCTCAGCCACCAACAAGATTCTTAATCAAAGACCTTGATCTCAATGTGTTTATGAAATACTCAGTCTAGTGCCTGTTACTTAAAATAGGAAAATGGTAAGTCTGACTTGCTGCTATTTAAAAGTAGGAAAAGCAAGACACCAAAGACGATGGATTTCTTCAATAAACATTTAATTAGTAGGATACATCAGAATACTGCAGAACTGACAGTGAAATATTAGAGTGTGTTGGCTAAACAACCAATACATTTTCATTGATCCATACTTCTGATAGTCTCTTAAATTTTGTCAAGTCTCTCTATCTACAATTCCTGAAACTTTTGAAAACTTGAAATTGCTTGCATACCTAGCTGCTCAAAAACAGAGACATCAAAATGTCCTGATGACATCTGCAATTCTCTATCAGTGCCCAAATTTTGGACCTAATTCCATCTTAAATTATTTTAACATACTTCTACTCTAGACCATTTTGCCTTGGTCAACAACTTAATTAGACACTAGGTACAAAGAAAGTGACAGGAATAAAAATCACTCGGTAGCATCAGTAGGAGTTTGGATTGAAAATATTTAAAAAGAAGGCAGAAGGCTAGGAGCAAGTTCCACCTGGGAAATTTCTATGCTTAATGCCAATTCTTTATTGGTAGCACAATTGTTATTTGATTACCAAATTCTATAGCTTCAGCAATATGCCCAGCAGTACACTGACAGATGAAACTGAGATAATTACTTTGTTTTTCAGAGAAAAGGAGCGCAGTTTTGAGAAAACTTCAAATATCAGACTCTTTTCCAAAGGCTATTAATTGGTAGGAGTGTCCAATTTAATAAAAAAAAAATCCTACCATGGTTAATATGGTTTATGAAATGCTACTAGTCCTGCCCAAGTTCAACTCACTCTATCAACCCCGAAGCTACTCATCTACAGTTGAGCTCCGGGAACATGGTTGGCACACTGAGGGTGGTCTCTATGGAATGACTTAAGAGACATCATGTCCAGCTTCTGAATGTTTTTCTCTCTTCAGGGTACCCCTGAGAAAATACCAATGTGTAATCTGGCAGAACTGACCCATTAATTCACTCTGATGTTAGCATTCAATTAATCTATAAACAGAGGAAGCACACATAGTTAGCACTTACTGAACAGTACCCAGAACTAGCTCATGGAATTTTATTAAATTTGAAAAGGTTTCATTTGTGTCAGCACACCAGGTATACCGATTACACTTCTAACTATTCAAATAGGTAGAAAAAAAAATCCTGTTGGATTATGGGCTAAGTGTTCTACATGTACTATGTCATTTAATACAACAATCCTATGGAATAGGAATCATTTTCTCCAAGTCTATAGATAAGGTAACTGAGGCTCAAAGAAGTTAAGAAATATGTCCAAGGTCACTTAAGTACGAAGAAGCAAACCAGGACTCTAATCCAGGTCTGTCTGATTTGAGCTGCTGCTCTAAATCAGGGAGTCCACTGCTCTTGACTTCTTGGTTTTGAAGAATGAAAATGTAGATACACTTGACATAGAATCCTATTTGGGGAAGGCCCCGAGGGGACAGCTATACACCAGATGGCCCAGAGCAGCATGAAGCTAGTGGGCACGTGGGGCAGAAGCTGCTGAAGGAGGGACAGTCACCCCTAAGTAAACCTGCACCGTTGGGCCAGGGCGATCAGCATGTGAGTAATACACACGGCAACCGGACCCAAAGCAGATGTTTTGCAACAATGCAGTATTGTAGCTAAAGCAAGTCAGGGGTCAGAAAGACATTTATGAATTCTTCAAACAATGGAGTATTGTTGAAATGACAGCTGCAAAGGCATACTTGAGTGGCAAATTCAAAGGAAGACAGATGGCTTCCCTTTGAACAAAGAGTATTATATACCATAGAAGACGCAGAACTTTATATAATGGAACAATGCTTTAAAAATTCTAAAATAACTTACAAATTCACTTTTCTCTAACTTTGCAGAGCACCAATTGCATAGAGGAGTACACTTTTATTACTTTTTAAAAATATGATGATAAATATGTCCTGCTCCAATACTGGGCTCAAGTTCCTCAAGAAGGCAATGAAACTCATCCTTCTTCATTATCCAAAGTAAATTGCTTGACCTGGAGAGTATTATGCTAAGTGAAATAAGCCAGTTCGAGAAAGATAAGTATCACATGATCCCACTCATATGTGTAATCTAATGAACAAAATCAACTAATGAACAAAATACATCCAGAGACATAGAAGCATGGAACAGACTGTCCAATCTCAGAGGGAAGGCAGGTGTGGAGAGAGTAACCAGGGAACTTAGATGCATATATGCATAGCCCATGGACATAGAGAATAGTGTGGTGGAAGCCTGGGTGGGGTGAGTGCGGGGTGGAGAGGGCCAATGGGCAAAAAAACCAACAACACAGGGACATCTGTAATACTTTCAACAATAAAGATAAATTAAAAAAAAAACAACAACCACAAAGTAAAGTGCTTGATGATTACAGGGAAAACATTATTTCATTTCCTAAGATATCTTTAAAAGTGCTCTCCTATAGTTCAGTTCTGATTTTCAAAAATGGAAATGTGAAAATAAACTCAAAAGTTATATATGGTTTGGCTCAGTGGATAGAGTGTCAGCCTACGGACTCAAGGGTCCCAGGTTCTATTCCGGTCAAGGGCATGTACCTTGGTTGCAGGCATATCCCCAGTGGGAGTGTGCAGGAGGCAGCTGATCCATGTTTCTCTCTCATCAATGTTTCTAATTCTCTATCCCTCTCCCTTCCTCTCTGTAAAAAATCAATAAAATATATTTTTTAAAAAGTTATATATGAATCATTTTATATATTTTTTCCTATAAAAAGTCAGATCTTTATTTTTTCCCCTATAGAGAATAGCTGGATTTGTAATTGGTAGCTTATTTTGTCTTTCATTATGAAATTAACCATTTTTCCATAAGCTCAAACTTTTTCTGGAGCCATAAAGCCTGTATGTACATCTTTTTTGTTTGTTTATTTAAAGATGCACATAATGACATTTGTAGGTTTAAAATGATTCACTCAAAATTGTTTCAATGCAATTATATATGTGGAAAATTTTAATTACCAGCTATCTACATTGTTGCAGTATTACCCAGAGGGCTGCACTTCTTTCTTAATTAAAAATATCTGAATTCTATTAAAATATAAATAAAGCATTGCAAGGAAGAATTTATCCAGCAGTTAGCAAATCAATTTCAGTAAGCATTCTTTAAGAATTACTAGTACCCTCCATATCAGGGGATTAGAAGGACAGTTGTCCTATACCACCTTCTTCTCCTTTTTTTTTTGGTAAGAGCCTTTCATTTTCCTTATCATAAAGTTGCTTCATGTGGGCACTTTGCCAGAGCTTAGGGATGTCCACTTATAATTCCTGATTGCAGCACCTCAATGGCTAAGTGGAGGCTCAGATCTGCCTGCAGTGATCCGCAGCCCAATAAATGACATGACCATCCACCCCCCTGGTTGCTCAAGTTCCAAACCTAATGTCATCTTTGATTCTTCCTGTTTCCTCTTCCTTAAATACTGTCAGTCCTACCTCTCAAATATGCCAGTAATCTGCCACTTCTCCTCATCTCTACCCTGAACTATCAGAGTGATGCCCCAACTGCTGTCCTTGCTTCTGTTCCTACTCTGCGGAGACTTTTTGAATGTAAATGCCATTGCTTGCTTAAAACCTTTCAGAGTTGGAATAAAGGCCACCCTCCTCACTTTATGTGCTCTGGGATCTGTTTACCTCTGACCTCATCCTCTTGTACTTTCTCCATGCCCATATGTCCCAGCTTTATTCCTCAAAAAATGCCATTTCAGGAGCTTTCTACCTACTGTTCCTGATGCCTAAAGCACTGTTCCCAGGTTCTTTACAGAGCTAGCTTCTTAAATTACATCTCAACCAAAATGTTACCTGAGACCTAAAGTACCACCATTCTGCCCAACTCTGCTACTCTATTACATCAATCTGGTTTTCCCCTGTACACCTTTACATAGTTTACAATCATTTTATGTATTTGGTTGCTACTGTCTGTAACTCCCAACAGAGATAAGTCCCCTGAGGAGAGGGGCCTTATTGTCTTGGTCAGTGTATCTCTAGCACCTGGGAGAATGTCTGCCTGTTAGGTGATAACAGAAGAGGAGATGTTCTTGCTTATCTCAGGAGTAGAACCAGAATAGCTGTATCCCACCTCTTGGAGGTCCTTTATTTTGCAGGCCCAGCTTAGGTGGCAGAAACTGCCAAGAACCCGTCAACGCTCTACATGAAGGGACTACCACTAGTCAGCCAAGATAACTTCACACCTGCATTAATATTAATATTAGATGGACTTCTAGTCCCAGGATAACTCTCAAAATTTTCTTTCTGCATTAGTATATTTCCTGTGAGTCATACCAGTAGAATCCTTGTAGCCTGTCTGAGTTGATCATGTCTGTGTTAGAATTCAATTCTGGAGCCACACTAGTCAAAGTATTAAATTTTAAATATCTTGAAAGAAAGAAAAGTTTTCTATTCAAATTAAATCCATTTGTGGAGGCAATTAGGTAAAAGAAAAAATAAAAGATCCAGATGGGAAAGAAAGTAGAACTATATTTGCAACAACATGATTTTATATATAGAAACTCTTAAGGAATTCGCAAAAATATGGAGAACTAATGTTCAGCAAGGAAGTAAGACAGAAAATCAATAGAAAAAAAACAACTGTATCACTATCTGCTAGCAATGAACAAGTCAAAAAGGAACTTAAGAAAACAATCCATTTACAATAGCATCAAAAAGAATAAAATACTTAAGAATAAATTTAACAAAAGAAGTGCAAGACTTGTACACTGAAAACTACTAAACATTGCTCAAAGAAATTAAAGACCCCAATAAATAGAAAAAGATCCCATGAATCGGAAGGCTTACTATTGTTAAGATGGCAATATTCCCCAAATTCCAGCTGCCTTTTTTAAAAATAGAAATTGACAAGCTGATCCTCAAGTTCATATGAAATGCAAGGGACCCAGCCTAACAAAATCAGTCAAGAAAGGGAAGAATAAGGTTGGAGGACTCATACTTCCTGATTTCAAAGTCTACTGCAAAACTGTAAGGCAGTGTGATACTACATGAGGATAGTCATACCTATATCTATATCTATATCTATATCTATATCTATATCTATTTCTATATCTATATCTATATCTATCTATCTAATCTAATGAAAGAGAAACATGCAAATTGACTGTACCTCCGCTACACCCACAAGCCATGCCCACAAGCCAATCAGGAACAAATATGCAAATTAACCCAACTAAGATGGTGGCAGCCATGGAGCTGGAGCGAGCAGGAGGCTTGAGTTGCCCCCAGCGATGGAGGAAGCCAAGCTTCCCGCCTGCCCTGGCTGTGAGCTCTGCTCAAGGCTACAAAGTTTCAATTATAGAAGATAAATAAATCCCAGATACAGTGGGGCCTTGACTTACGAGTGTCCCGACTAAGGAGTTTTTTGAGATATAAGCTGTCTCTCGGCCGATTTTTTGCTTTGAGTTGCGAGCTAAAATTCGGGTTACAAGCCAGCTTCAGATACCCCACCACTAGTTGGCGCAGCGAACGTCACAGTGAACGCCACAACATCAGCCCAGCATCATGTGTCTCACTCGTTCACTTTTTGATTTGACATACGAGTAATCTGAGTTACGAGCTCAAGCACGGAACGAATTAAACTCGGAAGTCAAGGCCCCACTGTACCTGCTTCCAGCCCACAGCAGTGGCCAGCCTGAAAATGGCCCTCAGCCCCTCACTTAGGCTGGCCAAACCCCCATGAGGTGAGGGTCCCCACAGGGGGGCTTGACCAGCCTGAAAACAGCCCTTAGCCCCTCACCCAGACTGGCCAGGCACCCCAGTGGGGACCCCCACCCTGATCCGGGACACCCTTCAGGGTAAACCAGCCGGCCACCACCCATGCACCAGGCCTCTATCCTATATAATAAAAGGCTAATATGCAAATTGACCCTAACAGCAGAACGACTGGGAATGACTGGCCACTATGACACACACTGACCACCAGGGGGCAGACGCTCAATGCAGGAGCTGCCCCCTGGTGGTCAGTGCGCTCCCACAGGGGGAGCTCTGCTCAGCCACAAGCCAGGCTGACGGCTGCCAGTACAGCGGTGGTGGCGGGAGCCTCTCCTGCCTCCTCAGCAGTGCTAAGGATGTCCGACTGCAGCTTAGGCCTGCTTCCCGCTGGCAACTGGACATCTCCCGAGGGCTTCCGGGCTGCCAGAGGGATGTCTGTCAGCTTAGGCCCGATCCCCCGGGGAGTGGGCCTAAGCCAGCAGGTAGACATTCCCTGAGGGGTCCCAGACTGCAAGAGGGCACAGGCCGGGCTGAGGGACCCCCCCTGAGTGCACAAATTTTTGTGCACCAGGCCTCTAGTATATATATATATATGCCTAAGTGACCGTTCGACCAGCTTCTATGACGTGCACTGACCACCAGGGGACAGACGCTCAACACACAGGCATGGAAACATGGAATAGACTGATGAAACTCAGAGGGGAGGGGGAAGGGGGGAGTGCAGGAAGAGATTAACCAAAGGTCTTATATGCATACCAGAGGCCCGGCACATGGATTCGTGCACTGGTGGGGTCCCTCGGCCTGGCCTATGGGGATGGGGCCAAAATAGGCAGTCTGACATCCCCCAAGGGGTCCCAGATTGCGAGAGGGTGCAGGCCAGGCTGAGGGGTCCCACCAGTGCACGAATCTGTGCACCGGACCTCTAATAGATCAATAAAGGAGAACTGAGAGGTCAGAAGTAACTCTGGCATGTATAGTCAACTGATTTTCAAAAAGGGTGACAACTCAATAGAAAAAAAAAGTCTTTCAACCAATGGTGCTGGCACAACTGGATACCTACATGCAAAACAATGTAGTTGAACTTTCAAAATAATTAACTAATAAAAATTAACTCAAAATGGATCATAGGACTAAATTTAAGAGCTAAAATGATATAACTCTTAGAAAATAACAGGAGAAAATGTTCATGACTTTGGATTAGGCAAGGATTTCTTACATATAACACCAAAAGCACAAACAACTGAAGGGAAAAAACCAGATAAACTGGACTTCATCAAAATTAAAAACTGTTGTGCTTCAAAGGACAACATCAAGAAATGAAAAGACAATTTACAGAGTGGAAAATATTTGTTTATCATATAACTGACAAGGAACTTGTATCCAAACTCTTACAAGTGAATGATAAAAGGACAATCCAGTTTAAAAATAGGTAAAGGATTTGAATAGGCATTTCTCCAAAGGAGATATATAAATGGCTAATAGGCACATGAAAGATGCTCAACATCTTTAGCCATTAGGGAAATGCAAGCCACAACCACAATGATAACACACCACAGGAAGGCTTAAATAAAAAGACAGACAGTAAGAAGTATTGTCCAGGATATGGAGAAATTGGACACCCCCCCCCCCCCTCCATTGTTGATGGGAATATAACATGGCACAGTCATTTTGGAAAACAGTTTGGCAGTTTCTCAAAAGTTAAATGTAAAGTTCCTTATGGACCAGCAATTTTACCCTTAGGTATATACCAAGAGTACTAAACCATATGTCTACACAAGAACTTGCACATGAATGTTCATAGCAGCATAATTCCTAATAGTTCCAAAGTGGAAACAACCAATGTCTACCAACTAATAAATGAATAAGCCAATACGGCATATCCATATAATGAATTATTATTCAGGCATAAAAAGGAAAACCTGCCACCACATAGATGAACTTGAAAAACTTAAGTGAAAGAAGTTAGACACACAGCCCATGAAATGTCCAGAATAGGCAAATTCATAGATACAAAAAGTAGACTGGCAGTTTCCAGGAGTTTAGGGGGACTGTTAATAAGTATGAAGTTTATTTTAGGGTGATGACATGATTTAAAATTAGATAGTGGTGACGGTGGCAGAACTTTGTGAATATACTAAGAAAAGGCGAAATTCTATATTGTGAGAATTACATCTTAGTAAAGCAGTCAATAAAAACCTTTGGGTTTCTGGGATGTGGGGAAAATCCCTGTGTGGAGCTAGTACACGCGACACTCTTTAGAGGACATTGTTTCCACAGATTCTTACCTGCAAACATCAAGTGGAGAGAATGTCGCTCATTAGAACCCTTCACTATGACCTCGAGTTTCCTTTTAAGTAGTGTCTCTGGAAGAGCATCCACTTTCACTGTAAACTCACTCTGAAATGGGGCAGACCGCCTAGGCCAGTGATGGCGAACCTATGACACACATGTCAGAGGTGACACGCGAACTCATTTTTTTGGTTGATTTTTCTTTGTTAAATGGCATTTAAATATATAAAATAAATATCAAAAAAATATAAGTCTTTGTTTTACTATGGTTGTAAATATCAAAAAATTTCTATATGAGACATGGCACCAGAGTTAAGTTAGGGTTTTTCAAAATGCTGACACGCCGAGCTCAAAAGGTTCACCATCACTGGCCTGGGCCTTCAATAATTCTATATCCTATTAAACTGAAATGATCACATTCAAAAATTGAGCCATAGATTGTAGTGATTATGTGGGTTGTTAGAGATCAAATTTTATTAGTCTGAATGTTGACACTGAGGTCAAAGTCTCTGCACAAATGGGAAGCAATGCCTTTGTGCCTCTATGCCCTCATCAGAGACAAAGCTCCTCTCCCTCTTATTCTCTGAAGCCACTGCTGTCAGGGTTCGTGGCTGTAAAATGGACCAGCACCAACTCAGAAGGCTCCTGAGCAGAGCAGATACGGGTCAGGCTTGTGCTTTGAAGTCTGCAGTGTGTGGCTGTAAGAAGGGTCTCCTGAAATAATGTAAATGGCTTCTGGAAACTGTCTTATCCTAAAAGCTTCTTAAATGAAGAGAATGGGAGGGCAAGTCCCTGCTCTCTCTCCAAACTTCAGCCTCTTTGCTCCTTCCCTTGTCCCTGGTATTATCAGAAAGCACTATTTTTCAGGCAGTGGACTGTCCAGGTACTTAAAGCCCATTTGTGCAGAAGTCCCCAAGCTGATTGTGATGCTCTGATTTTATCTCTACAGGAAGATTTAAAAAATGGAAATAAGCAATCTTTTGAATATATAGGATGACATATAATCTAATTCCATTAGATTCTACCTAATGGAAGGTGGAGGCAAAGAAGTTACGGAGAAAATGGAGTGGAATGCTTCTCCAAGGCTTGCTCTGGTTCTGTTTTTGGCAGCCCAGCATTGGAGAATAAATGTCTAAGGTTAGTTTATTGGCTGCATTCCAATCATTAGCACAGCCAAAAAAAAAAAAAAAAAAAAAAAAAAAAGACAGAGAGAACATTTGTTTTAGAAATATTTTCAAAAATAAAACATGCAAAAATATTATTGACTACTTTCATTCAAAATCACCATAAAACAAATCCATTTTTATTAGGTTAAGTGATTTACTATTTTTTTACATGCACACATACAAACATGCACATAAGTATGAGAAATAAAAAGGGGAAAATTCATTTGTTTTAATTTTGGATGTTTCTTAAAGAGAGACCATTGCTTTTATGACTTAGCACATGTTTATGCAGAATAGTATGGTGGCCATAGTCAGTAGTTCTAGACACAGAAAATTTAGGTTCAAATTGTGACTCTCAAACCAACTGTTGTCCTTGAAAAAACTGTGCAACTGTTTCAAACTGCAGCTTCCTCATCTGAAAAAAGGGGATGATAACAGTCTCTACCTCTCTGGGTCATCATGAGGATTAAATGGAATACTTCATGGAAAAGGCTTGGTACAATGACTCCCATGTGGTAAATGTTTAAAAAATATCAGCTATTTCTATTTTGTTGCCGATGATGTATATGTGTCTTACCTGTGCTAGGTAATAATTATCCACTATAAGTTGCTTAGAATATAATTGGACCAAAGCTTTACATTGTAACACATCTGAAATACTTAGGACATGACAAATAGAAACACTCTTTAATGTTTAGAAAATGGAATACAAGTGTCATCTGTCCTGCATAGTCTCTGGTTTCTAAGTGCAGCTACGGGGGAACTGAAGGAAGAAAAGGACAACACAGGAAGAAAAAAAATCAATCTGATGGACATGAAGATAGCCACCAAACTAGCCTAGGGATTTACTCAATGACATTGCTTTACTGTTAACCTTCACTCATACCATTTATTATTTGGGGAACTGCTGCAAAGTGAATAGAATAATGATGTTTTTATGACTCCTAATGTAAATTGTTATTGAAAATCTGTCAACTTTACTGGCAAGCCTTTGGCTCAAAAATAAGATCTTCATTTATAATTTGCAAGCAGTGATGACTAAAATAATGAGAAGTAACTGGGAAATAAAAAAATAACTATTATGATAATTATCTTTCTCATTAAAAACATGAGGCATTCTATTATCGTTGGGATGTGCAATACCCTTTAACAGCTGCTGTTACTGAGCTAAAACACATCTGAATAGGAAAGCAACTACATTACTGATCATGCAAATGATGAAAAATAGATACTGCTGAGAATGTGTGCAAAGTGGAACGGGACAGAACACAGCAGGATGGACGCCCGCATATGTAAACCAGGGTGGACCCACTTACTGCTACTCCAGGAGTCGGTCTCAGCTTCTCCTCTGAGATTTCCTTCAGGGAGGCTTTGTTGACTGAAGCTGGCACTTGGTCCTTTGCTTTGATAATGGGACCTGGAGCATTCTGAGAGAGTTCACTGCTTCTTCCAGGGGGAGAAAGGCATGGTACAGGCACCAAACTCGGTTGAAAGTTGTTTCTATCTATCTGCTGCACCAAGAAATTCTGGCTTTCTGATGCTTCTGCTTCTGTGTAGGCACTTTTTAGGTATTCTTTACTTGTCCACCTTGCAGCCTTCCCCAGCATGTTCTCCAATGTTAACTGAGTTAACCCTGAAGGACTAGGAGAATCCTGGACACTGTAGTTGCCCTATACAGGGGGAACAAAGCGAAAATCATTGTGAGCTGAAACGTGGTGAATCAGTTACTGAGTACAATTTCTTAATAAGTTAGTATATTCTATGAATAAACCAAAATATATACATATATTTTATTTTATTCTGCAATAAAAAGTATGAGTTCCCAGACAAGAAAAAGCTAAAGGAGTTCATCACCATCAAACCACTATTGCAGGAAATATCAAAGGTTCATCTTTGAGAAGAAGAAAAAAAATGAATAGAATGTCAATAACTATATATCAACAATTATTTTAGATGTAAGTTGATTAAAGATCCAATCAAAAGATATAGGGTGGTTGAATGAGTAACAAAACAAGACCCTTGCATATGCTGCTTATAAGAGACTCACTTCAGATAAAAACACACAGAGACTGGAAGTAATAGAGATGGAAAAAGATATTTCATAAAAATGGGAATGGGGGGAGGGGGGAAGAAAGCGGGGGTAGCAATACTTATAACAGACAAAATAGACATTAAAACAAAGGCTGTAACAAGAGACAAAGAAGGACCCAGCAACTCTACTTCTGGGTATTTATTTGAATAAACCCAAAACACTAATTCAAGAAGACACATCCATCCATATGTTCACTGGAGCATTATTTACAATAGCCAAGATGTGAAAGCAATGTAAATGTCCATCAATAGATGAATGGAAAAGGAAGAAGTGGTGCATACATACAATGGAATATTACTCAGCCACAAGGAAGAATGAAATCTTGCCATCTGCAACAACATGGATGGACCTAGAACAGGGGTGGGCAAACTTTTTGACTCGAGGGCCACAATGGGTTATTAAACTGGACCGGAGGGCCAGAACAAAAGCATGGATGGAGTGTTTGTGTGAACTAATATAAATTCAAAGTAAACATCATTACATAAAAGGGTACGGTCTTTTTTTTTTTTAGTTTTATTCATTTCAAACGGGCCAGATCCGGCCAGCGGGCCGTAGTTTGCCCACGGCTGACCTAGAAGATATTATGCTAAGGGAATTAAGTCAGACAGAGAAAGACAAATACCGTATGATTTCACTTACATGTGGAATCTAAAAAGCAACACAAAGAAACAAACAAAACGGAAACAAACTCATAGATACGGAGAACATTTTGATGGTTGCCAAATGGGAGAGTGGTTGGAGCAATGGGTGAAAAAAGGGAAGAGAATAAGAAGTACACATTAATAGTTGCAAAACAGTCATGGGGATGTAAAGTACGTCATAGGAATATAATCAATAGTATTGTAATTACTATGTTTGGTGTCAGATAGGTACTAGATTTATCAGAGTGATCACTTTGTAAAGTTATAGAAATGTCTAATCACTGGGCCATACACCTGAAACTAATATAATACTGTATATCAATGTAATTGAAAAAATAAAATAAATAAAAATTAGGTCTTTCTGGAAAAAAAAAGAGTAACTAAAAACAGCAATGTAAAGAGAGACAAATCATTTGCTAAGGCACATTTTTTTTTTTTAACCACTGAATAACAAGAGAACATTTAAAAAAATAGTCACTCAAATATATTAGTTCATTCCAAAGAATGTCTAAAGAATAGAGGATTCATAGGAAGTTATCTACAATATCTAAGAATTTTATATTTGATTTCATGATAAACTAACTCCATGGGAAGAGAAAGAACTAGAACTTATGGTATTTAGCATATTTAAGCAGGAAAAGGCTACTCTAAAAACAAGTGGGCCTACCGAAGCATTTTTGCCTCATATTATTGTTTTATTGTTCAAAAGCAGTAGATAATAGAACATGTTTGGTGAAACAGTTTTCTTACATGAAAATTTCAATTACAAAAAGTGTTTTCTCTCTACAAAATATAAACCTCATTAGTATAATTATTGGGAAAATTGAAAGTGAAAGCTAGGATTTTACAAGTATAGAGTTCTGGGATTACCCCTAGAAAGCAAAAATTTTTAATTTCTAAAATTTTAGAAAGGAGGGATTAAACATAGAATCAATGTCCATAAGGTAAATAATGGAAACAAGAAATATAGTACTATTTTTGTTGGTAGATTTTTTTACTATAAAGTAAATTTAAAGAAGAAACTAATGTAATCATTGCTGATACTTGCCATGGTAGATTTTTCCAATTTGCATTATCTATCTACACTAATAAAAGAGAAACATGCAAATTGGTGTCACTCTGCTACCCTTCCCATTGGCTAATCAGGGCGATATGCAAATTAACTGCCAGCCAAAGATGGCGGCCGGCAGCCAGGCAGCTTAAAGCGAACATGAATGAGGCTTGCTTGCTTCAGTGACGGAGGACTCCAATGTTCCCCGCCTGCCGCTGCTGGCCTCTGAGCTGGCAGTTTGAAACATTGTTACAAATATAGAAGCTAAACAAAACCCCAGAAACCTGCTTTCAACCAGCCGGGATCTGAGAGCTGGAGTTGAAACAGTGTTTCGATTATAGAACCCAAACAAACCAGATACCTGCTTTCAGCAGCGGAGGTCTAAGAGCTGGAGCCAAGCCTCAGAGCTAAAGCTGGCCCAGAATAAGAAAAAAAAAGAAAAAAAGGAGCGGTTGGGAGCTTCAGTCACCCGCCAGCCTGAAAACAGCCCTCAGCCCCTCACCCAGACTGGCCAGGCACCCCAGTGGGGACCCCCACCCTGATCCAATACACCCTTCAGGGCAAACCAGCCGGCCCCCACCCGTGCACCAGGCCTCTATTCTATATAGTAAAAGGGTAATATGCCTCCCAGCACCGGGATCAGCAGAGCCGCGAGGTCTCCCGGCACCGGGATCAGTGTGACAGGGGGCAGCGCCCAAACCCCCTGATCACCCTGCGGCTCTGTGTGTGACAGGGGGCGGGGCCACAACCTCCCTATCCGCCCTGCTCTGTTCGTGACAGGGGAAGGCGCCCCAACCCCCTGATCAGCCCTGCTCTGTGCCTGATAGGGGGGAGCTCCCCAACCCCCTGATCGCCCTGCGGCTCTGTGTGTGACAGGGTGCGGCGCCCCAACCCCCCCTGCCCCTCCCACGGGCCCTGCTCTGTGTGTGACGGGGTAGAGCCATAACCTCCCCATCAACCTTGCCCTGAGTGTGACAGTGGCGGTGCCCCAACTCCCTGATCGGCCCTGCTCTGTGTGTGACAGGGGGCGGTGCTCCAACTCCCCTATCAGCCCTACTCTGTGAGTGACAGGGGAGCTCCCCAACCCCCTGATTGACCCCGCTCTGTGTGTGACAGGGGGCAGCGCCACAACCCCCTGATTGGCCCTGCTCTGTGCGTGACAGGGGTGGCACCGCAATCTCCCCATTGACCCTGCCTTGAGTGTGACAGGGGGCGGTGCCCCAACCCCCCAATCGACCCTACCCTGAGCATGACTGAGGGTGGCATCACAACCTCCCGATCCGTCCTGCTCTGTGCATGACAGGGGGTGGCGCCCCAACTCCCCAATCAGCCCTGCTCTGAGCCCGACCAGGGGCTGCACCTAGGGATTGGGCCTGCCCTATGCCACCTGGGAGCAGGCCTAAGCCAGCAGGTCGTTATCTCCCGAGGGGTCCCAGACTGCGAGAGGGCACAGGCCGGGCTGAGGAACCCCCCTCCCCCCCAAGTGCACAAATTTTTGTGCACTGGGCCTCTAGTTTAAATATATAATAAATGGATGTTAAAATGATAAAGTTAGAACAAAAAATATCAGTAAAAACAGAGTACATTTTAAAGATATTACTTGATGTCGGAGAATGTGTATCTTCTTCAGTAACAGTCACAAAGAATCAAATACCCAGAAATTTCCAATGTTTGGCATTTGTAAACAAAATATTTGAGTGACTGATTAAATTGTTCAGTTACTTCCTAAATGTTTGGCCACCATACACGCTCAACACACAGGTCACTATCTAAGGCAGTGATGGCAAACCTATGACACGTGTGTCAGAGGTGACACGCAAACTCATTTTGTTGGTTGATTTTTCTTTGTTAAATGGCATTTAAATATATAAAATAAATATCAAAAATATAAGTCTTTGTTTTACTATGGTTGCAAATATCAAAAAATTTCTATATGTGACATGGCATCAGAGTTAAGTTAGGTTTTTTCAAAATGCTGACACGCTGAGTTCAAAAGGTTCGCCATCACTGATCTAAGGTGACATTTCCCTTTTGGTAGAAGTGAAGTATGTATGTGTAAAGAAAGATGAGAGAGCCTGCTCAAGGTTGGGCACAGGACAGGAGAGGAATTTATCAAAACTTTCAATTGGAAGTGATCTATGTATCTGTGTACCTATTTATCATTGTTTTGCCTCTTTCTTTCTTCCTCATCATGGGCTAAGGCAGTGGTTCTCAACCTTCTGGCCCTTTAAATACAGTTCCTCATGTTGTGACCCCCAACCATAAAATTATTTTCGTTGCTACTTCATACTGTAATGTTGCTACTGTTATGAATCGTAATGTAAAAATCTGATATGCAGGATGGTCTTAGGCGACCCCTGTAAAAGGGTCGTTCGACCCCAAAGGGGTCGTGACCCACAGGTTGAGAACTGCTGGGCTAAGGTATTGCTCCAGGCACTGCAGACAGTGGGAACATAATGGTAGACCATAACTTAATTCTGGCCATCAAAGGACTTTTTCCTGAAGGCATCCAAGAGTCATAGAGTGATTTGAGGCAGTGGAGCACCACAGTGGCACAAAATAGAAGGCATGGGTATGAGTTTGTGCGAATATTTTTTGTAGGATGTCTAGAATGCTCTATGGAGATAGTAGAAAGGGAGACCAATTAGGGGATGATGAAATTGTTACAACCAGAAACAATGAGGTGGCTGTTAAGGAATGGTGGTGACAATGGGGAGGCTGGCTGACTTGAGGGCTCTGTAGAAGGCAGAGTGTTATTCTTTGTGACTCTGGAAAGCTTACATGGAGTCTGAGATCCCTAATCCTGCCATGTTATAATTCTTTCTTGTAGGAAGTAGGTGAGATTAGCAGACAACCGGGCTTTTAAGAAAGGTACACTCAGTTCTTAGAACCTCTTCTAAGAAACAGCTTGCCTCTCTAGAGTAAGGAATGAAGATTGTGGCATGTCTAAGGATCTTTTATGAATATTTCTTCTTGGTACTCATTCTGGGCCTACATTCTCCTTCTCTATGCTGGCTTGATCTTCTGATACATATATTTTTTCATAAATGATAGAGAAACAAATTTTCTGGAGTCCCCGATAGGGTAAAGAAAAGATGGTGGGTGGGTGTCACTCCATGGGCTTTTTCACTTAAGAAGGGGAGACAATTTCTGCACTTACAACAGTCCTGCAGGCGGTGGGCAACCCTGGGCTGTCACTGGGTGAGCTGTACTTTACCATCACTCTGCAAACTCTGAGGATATTCACAGGGTTGAAGAACCCTGCCTTCAGGCAAAAACAGCAACAACAAACTCCCCGTACCCCTTCCCCCCCCAAAAAAACACAGAGAGTGCCAGAAACCTAAACAATGCCTGTTGCCCCAAATTACTAGGGAATCGAGTGGTGACTCTTACAATTTCTGTTTCATATAGGTAAAAAAGAATAAAAGTTACTCTTGTTTGGAGAAGGTAAGCAAAGAATATCAACATCCCTGAGTCTTAGTTCTGAGAAAGTATGGGTGGAACTCAGATTTTTTTTTTTTTAACTCAGTCTGCCTACTATATAGTGCTCTGTCTCTTCCAACTTTTAAAAATTTCAATTTCCTATAATTATTGCAAACAATTGGCAGTGAAATTTCTGTGACCAAAAGACCCTCTACATATTCATCTCCATCATATTAAAAAATTAAAAGCATATACTATGGATTTAAAACATACTGGACCTAAAAGTAGGCTGGTAAGAGAGGAAGGTATAATAATGGCTCTTTGGGCTCAAATCTTTGGGTCATCCTGGGATTCCATTGTGTATACGACATAGGCAGAAATTAAGAGCTTTTGCAATAAACATTAGTTCAATAAATATTTATTTAGACTCCTGCTATGTGTAAGGCATTTTCTAAGCACTATGTAAGAGACACAGGTTCGAAGAACATGGACACTGTCCTCAAGAAAAACAAAGTCTATAGAGAGATAGATACCTACAAAGATATTGATCTCATAAGGAAGAAGTAGAAAGTGCAATTTTAAAAGCTTCAGATGTACTATGATGAGAATTTAGAGGAATGCATGAAAAACCAGATGTTTGCTACATCATTTAAAAAACACTTAAAAAATCAATCCATTTGATGGGAAGCCTATTTCTTCCACCTGTGGTAGGTCAGAGTACAGCCTCTCTTCCTTTCAGTAGTTTACTCAGTTGTAAAATACTTCTTTTTGTTTGGCACGGGCAGTGATTATATATAGACATATTCATGATCGTGTATATGGACATTCATCTCACATTTTGCCTAATGTGATGGGCCAAGAAGTGGAGATGTGCCAGGAACTGGACAGATTTAGCTGTGTTCCCTGGTGAGCAGTATCTTGGTTGTATTGCATTTCCACAGTAATATGCTGTTTTAAATATATGGAAAAGACAAATAACTGGAGAATCTGGACAGGATACAAAAGGCTAACTTACTTTAGCTGCCTCAGAACCACTAAATCTGGTTTATCCCAGATTCTGAAAGGAGAATTAGGATAAATGAGAAAGGCAAAATGATATATGAGACTGATATTTTGATTTAAGTTGGGTCAGCCTCTTTTTTAGAGAGGAAATAAACAGAGAATAAAAATAGTGCAGTATTTACTAGAAGCAGTGCACTGGTAAACCCTATTCCTTTCTTTAGTAATGCTTTTGCTGCCTTACTAAAGTAGATGATATAGGTATAGATGATGTTTATTAATCTCACATATGTAGCTCATTTGGGCTCAATCATGCTTTTGGATTAATTTTTTTCTATATAACATACATTTGTTATATGCAAAAGAAGTCAGCTTCCTATGATCTGATTGAAAAACAACCATTTTTTTTCCCTTTGGTTTATGATTTAGCTACTGAAACCTGTACAGCAATTGCATATAATTTGTCAGAGTAGTAAAGGAATTGTCAAGCCATTTTCACATTCCAATCATCTGTTCATCTGTTTTTCAGAAGAACAAATACAAAATGCTTTTGATTTAACTTGATATATTTTTTTAAAGTCCCAAATCTCTTGAACTGTTTGTCTTCTGGGCTAAGAAGCATTTGCTTGTTAAATATTCAATCCCGCCCCGTGCCAGGGACATCAATGGAGTTTGCCTGATTAACTGTAGCACAGCATATGCAGGCTGAGGAGAGAATGATTTCCCCAAGGAGCCAGCACTTCCTCTGTTGAACTACTTTCTTAAAAGGACATGCAGATGGGCATTTGGATAAGTTCTGGATGCACAAAACCAATTGCTCTTGCTGAGCTGCAATTTCAAAAAGATAATTTTAATGACTCTTGAGGGCCATCTACTTGGAGCAGATGGGACCCAGGCTCTTTGTATCACAACTTTAATGTTGAGTGAGTCAGGATGGAACCCTCTTTTAGCCTTTGTAAAAGTGAATGATTGTATTTATTTATATTTCAATTGATGTTTTAATTCAGTCCACAATGAATAATGTCTCATATAATGTTCTTGAAAGTTCTGTAAAAATACATTCACAATATTCCAAACACACTTCGATAGCAGCTTTGAATGTGTAATTGAGGTCGAGTCTGCAGGGGTTTTCACTTTTGTCCAATATTTTTGTGACTAAATGTGTGAACTGACAGCACCTTTTAATTGGACTAGCAGACAATAGAGATGATATAGGTATATATTTCCAATGTCAATCAAAGATCACAGTTATTTGCATAAATATAGCTAAAGATATTAGCTATAACAGAACAAAAAAAACTTCTTTGATAATAGCAAGATTAACCATTCAAATGTATCTTAAATGTCCTTACTAAAAATCATCCCCAAGAAGTAGTTCAACCTCTTGATTTTTTAGGAAATATAAAATTAATACAATTTCATTTGGGTAGCAAAGATAATTGATAGTGGTGTCTTATAATGCATTTTACTTGTTTATAAACAAAATAAAAGGTAAATGTGGCTTTCTAACAAGCAACTAACCTGCAGCATGCTTGATATTAAAAGGGGTTGTGCAAATTATTCTTGTAAACTTCTTTACCTGTAGCCAATGATGCTTCACACACAAATCATAGCAGAAACTATAGGGACTGGATGGGATCGGCAAACATCATCATGTGAATATTTGGGAAAAATGATGAGACTTCCTTAACTGTCCAAGACAAAACATCTTTTTCTCTAAGCTAGATTTCATGTTCTTTTAACTATAACACTTTAAAGACTTTATCTGCAAATTCCTATCCACACTAAATATTTATCTGCAATGTTTATCTTTTAGCAGGAGCTGTAGAATGTTATTCTCAATGAACAAGAGTTTTATAACCTTCTTTACCTGCCTGTAACAAAGAAGAGGCAAGTCGCAGGAACCAAGGGGCCCGTGACTTTTCCAGAGGAGAACAAAGCTTCAAAGAATAATAATAAAGATGTATATGTGACCAGCCTAAAAAACTACTCACACAGCATAATATTCAATTTGCATGGTAGGTTTAGATAGTATGTATGCTGTAATTTATAATATACAGAAATAAAAATGTCAGGCAATATATTCAAAATAGGGTCCTTCCATATTTTTTCCAATACATAAATTGACGGTTAGAAGTCTTTAAAGGCTATGCAGAAATAATAAATGAAACAGTGTACCATGCCAGCACAGCCAGGTTCGGTGAGCCTGAGAGGGGGCGGTGAAGGATTAAGAAAAGACAGACAAAAGAAGAAAGCTGGGTCTGGGTGGGACGCTGTCCTCTCTGATGGAGAGCTAGCGACAGTGCCATGGACTACAAGCAGAGTCTTTATTTTATAGCCAGTTTCATTGAGGCAAAGTAAGGGTGTGGTCAAGATGTTTACAACATTCTCGTGGGTTTCGAACCTACTCAATTACATGCACCTGATCAAGCTTTGTTTACTTGCTGCACCTCCCGCAGCCTATATCACTCTGCCACATGGGACCACGGGTTCGGACCATAAGGTCAAGCTTACAACTATAGCCTTTGGCTGTAATTGTGCTGGGACTTGCATGTGGCTTTGCCACGAGAGGATCGTGTCCTCGCATTTAGTCCCAGGCTTGAACCTGTCCAAACGCTGTAGCCGCTCTCCACAAAACAGCTTAACTACCGAGTGCTAAAAATATCTTTAAAGCAACAATACTAGTAAAGCTGAGAGGAAGGACTAAAAGAGTTTCCTCAAAAAATTAAAAATGGAATTGCCGTGACCCAGCAATCTCACATCTGGGAATATATCCTAAGAAGTCAGAAATACCAATCAAAAAGAATGTATGTACCCCTATGTTCATAGCAGCATTACTTACAAACCTAAGCTCTGGAAACAGCCTAAGTGCCCATAGGTACATGAGTAAATAAAAAAAACTGTGGTACATTTACAAAATGGAATTCTATGCAGCTATAAAAAAGAAGTATTTCTTACCCTTTGCGACAGCATGGAGGGACCTGGAGATTATTATGCTCAGTGAAATAGGCCAGACAGAGAAAGACAAATATGACATGATATCACTTATTTGTGGAATCTAATGAACAAAATAAACAAAATAGGTCCATGGAGGCATGGAACATATTGACAGACCTCAGAGGGGAAGGGGTGGGGGAGAAGAGACAATATTAACCAAAGAACATATATGCATAGCCCATGGACACAGACTATAGTGTGATGAAGACCTTGGGGAGGGGAAGGGACTGGGTGAAGGGGGAAAAGGGGGGAGAAAATGGAGGACATCTGTAATACTGTCAACAGTAAAAAGAAAATGGTCCTTTTAATTTGATGTTTGTAGCTTTGTCCTTTAGGCCTCCAAAAGTCAGATGGAGAGAAGATCTGAAAGATTCCTAGCTAATCTGAACACTATAAGTAGTCAGGACACATAATTCATGTCCAAATATGGGTAATTTTTAGCTCAAATGTTTCAATTTGGACTGTTATACAAGACAAGTTACTTGTCCTTGCAAATATCTGCTTCAGTATGTGATACACAGCCAGAGTTTGGGGTGGGGGTCGGGGGGGAAATGACAGCATTTCTAAGTAAAAAATTAAATTAGAGGAGCAATAAAATACTACTATAAAGCTAACTCAAGTTGCAAACCAGATGTATATACTTAGAAGGCATATTGAGAATAATGGTAAGATACAAAACAGAGACAATAGCAGGAACATGCTTCTTTCTTTTGGAAGCTGCAATAGTGTGCAAGGCACTCTGTTTTGCTAGCTATCCTAAGATAATTCATTTTACATGGCAGTCTTGATTTTACAGCTCTCCACAAAATATATTTCCATAGTTTGCTTTTCCAGTAAGATGTACAACTTCAAAATTAATTAAGTATCAGGAATATCTGTATATATGACTGCATAAAGAATAAGACAAGAGCACATACAAAAAATTCATACTTTTGAGGCTCTCACAGTAATGAAGATCCGATATGTGAATTATTTATTTTAGAAACTTAAATTAAAAAGACAATGTATCACTTAAAGCTTATTTTAATTAGCCTTTACTATCAAATGTGCTTTTCCTCTATCATAACATGATTTATTTTTGCCTAATTTATATGCTACCAAATCCATCTACTTTCTCTTTAAAAATACTCAATTGTCTAACAGCAAAATAAAGTCTTTTAACTGCAAGTTGTAAACAAGTTATAATAAGTGATATAATTATTACTTATTCATCTATTATCATAACATAACATGCTTTTCTTAAGCATAATTATGTTACTCTAAGGATACAACATTCTAAAATAATGCAACTAATAGTAAGGATGCCTAAATCAACTAAACTGATTTTTCTTCAAAGACTATATGTAAATAAACATTTTAAATTTGGAATCCAACTTCCCATTGACTTATATAATTAATAAATAGGAGAAGTAATCTTACAGAAAAAGAATTTACAAAAATAAAAAAAGCCTCAAATGAAACATTCTGATAAAGAAGGGATCACTACAAATTCTAGAACTTGTTTAAACATCGCCTGGCATTTCTGTTATTCATATTTTTTGTATGTTAGTTTTTACTTTGTTATTGCCTCTAACAGCAAGCTTCAAAGCTTGCATAATATGGCGAGGCTTCTGCCTCTCTTTCTGGCTGTCCTACTTAACAGGCTCCAACTAAAAGTAGGCCAGGGCAGGTGTTAGCAATGACATGGCCCCACCACAGACTCAAGCCATCTGCTCCTGGTCAGGGCACAGGGGTACCAGAGAGCTATGCCAGTCAGAGCTTAGGTAATGCACGATCAATTTTTTTTTCAATTTTATGTAGTTGGTAATGAGTACATGTGTGCATAATAAATGTTGAAAGATACCAGGAGTACAGTAGCTTATAGCAAAAGAAAGTCATAAAGTAATAACATTAAAATATTCAGAACTAATATTTATTTTCCCATGAAGTTCTATTGCTTCTTCTCAAGGCTTATCCTTATGTGGTGTAACTTAAAGGGCAGTTTCCCCATAAACATATCTCAAAGTTCGCCAGAGAGCTACCCTTTCCTACCTGCCATCATAGTGATTCTTTTGGGTTAGGTAAGAAAGATGGTGCTGTGGATATAGGAAGAAAATGGGTCTATCCGATAATGAAGTGGTATGAATTTATCAGATCAGCCAATTCATACTGTAGAAGAATTGACTGCTGCAATGGGGGCAATACTAGATGCTGAAGACAAATGTCCATTTTACAGTTTTATAGCTTTAGGTTATTCAAGGTGAAAGGAACAAAGATGTCCATAGCAACATTTAAAGTGCTGGCATCAAATGTACTATTTTATGCATAAAGGAGTTTGTAGTAGGTTAATGTTTGATATGACTGATAGTTTCATCACACTCAAAAGCAAGGGTATTATTAAAAAATGATCTCCCCATGCACTCTGCTACAGAAACTCATTAAAAGTTGCAAAAAAACATAATTACTGACTGAACAATCTCCATATTCTCAACTGTCTCTGAAGGTAGGAGCTATGGATTTAATCTACACCCCACTATCCAAAGGGGGATTCTTGATCAGTTATAATTATTAAAACAAAGTTTTATAAGCATACACAAGTTTTTCTAATTATTTCTATAATTTCTGCATAGAAATGATTTGTATAATTTTACTAAACCATAATTTGACTGTAATCTGCTTTTTAAATACTATTTTTTCTAGAAAATATTGTCTATTATTTAAAAATAAAGCTAAAGAAATTTCACAAAAAATTCATTTTATATTGGGAAGAGTTATAATGTTTACATATTAATGTTTCAGAACTATATTCAGTTTGTTTTTTTAATAAGTTTTAAAAAAACCTTTTTTATGAATTTACTAATTTATAAGATATATTTATATTCTAAATAATTGCAAACAAAAACCTCCTGTAAGGCAAGTCCCAGAACTAATCCATGATTCATAATCTAAACTTTAATTGGCACAACTTTTGAAATTCTGGGACCATATGGAAAATAATGAGTCCTAATAGGTCCAAGGTGATAGGATGGCAGGGGAGTAAGGAAGTCAGAAAATCATCAATTCAGAATGTGTAGCAACTGCAACACCATTTCCCCAGAGATCCAGAACAATGTGTTCTCAGTGTTTTACTGGTTTTGCTATCATAAAACTAACCCGCATATTATTTCTCATTCTGTGTGAGACAATGATTAAAATAAAAAGACAAAAACAAACCAAAAACTGGTTTCTATAATTAAAAATGAAATTGGCTGACTGCTAATAAAAAAGGCAGCAATTTAGAGTTACCATAACAACCTGAGGCAACTGTTGACTGACATTGCAATCTGCTGCATTTTTATAAATAGCAGTTGATTTTCCCTCTTTTATTTCAACTAGTTTTAGTGCTTATTGGAGGTAATGGAACAACTGTGCTTTATCACAATTTCACTCATCAAGCAGTGTACCTCTTCGCTGCTGTCTTCACCATAAAAATCATCTTCCAATTGGGTCACACTGGTATCCTCTGTTAGATCCAGAATAAATGGGCACCCCTCTGGGGACATGTTCTGAGTCTTTCCATGAGGTGCTGATCGTGGTCTTGATGAAAAGGTAAAAACATCCTTTGGAACAATCCAGGTCTCCTCTGCCTGCTGGTCCTGCTCACTCTCCTTGCTAGTTTCCAGCCACAGGTGTGAGGTGTGGCAGGAGTCATCACCCAGAAGAGACTGTCTGCTGGACGCCAAATGGGGAATGTGATCATCATTGTTGGGAAATACCCATTCATCTGACGTTTGGAAGAGATGACAAAAATTAGAGTAGTGTTCCATGAATGTTATTTTAGGCAAGTAGGTTAAAATTTCCTGTTATTGAAACAGATTTATTAAATAACACAAAAGCCAAGGATGGCAATTTATTCACCATCTTGTAATCAGCCAAACATTTAACCCATAGATCAGTGCCTACAGCTCTGGGCAACTCACATACACTTCCTCACCATCTGAGTTGAAAGACTGGCCAAGACATTTATAAGTTTGAAATAATTATCACCTGTCTTGAAGCAAGTTCTTTATAGCACAGCTTCATTAATTTGACATTCCAGAAGGGGGAAATCTTCCAGAATTAAAGGGGCTGACTTACTAATATCTTCTTTTAACTGCAGGACAGGGTGCTTAACAAGCCTCTTTAAACAAGTGTGTGGGCATTGTCTGGATTATAAATCATGGAGGAGAGGAAACCATGAAAAAGATAACAGCCTTTTCTCTCCAATCTACTAAATGAAACAGGAAACTTCATAGACTAAGCTGATTAGACTTTTCAAGTGATAGTAAATCCACAGAAATATTTGCTAATGTGACTGGTGGATTCTGCTGGTGAAAAAGACCTTTATATTTAATTTTAGGAGAGAATGTTTGGATATGAATTTTTTTTTTTTGCACAGCATTATTTGTTTTCTTTAAAAATACTATATACTACCACTGAGATACATTTTTTTGACCAAAGCTTTAAAAAATTGCAATCTTTTCTCAACACTGAGGTAGATTTTATAACTATGATCCAGGCAAGCTAGAAATGACAAATCTATATAATGACATAATAAAAAGCATGCCTTTGTTTAGAATGACAGCAGAAGAGTAGAGCATTTTCTCTAACTTAGTTTATTTTTCATGAAACTTTTTTGCTGCATTATGTCAGTGGTGACAATCTTACTAAAATCTGTGGTCTGGAGAACCACAATGTGGGCACGGTTATTTTACCCCTGATTCTTGAATCCTATTATATTTACCATCACAATAAAAATATTGTAGAGATAGCTAAGATTTGCTAACTTGAAAGTTTAAAGCTTTTACTACAAAAGCACAAGCAACAAACAAAAACACCTTTAAAAAATAACATTGATGACACAAATAAAATTGTATTTATCACAACTGTATTCATCGGTTTCTTAATCTAAGACTATCATTATATAACAGAACTTGCCTATAAAAAGGGTGAGAAATGTACATTTCTTAGAGGAACTCTATTAGGGACAAGGCTTTCACATTTTCAGGGACAGAGTCTAGGGAAATGGCCAAAAGGCAGGCTGTATTACTTCACCTGAGCACCTCCATGGGGATTTGAAGGGTGCGAGTCAGTGTAGCTGTGGGCAGGTGGAATGAATAGATTCACTGGGATGTGCTCTTTTGGACAGAAAACCCCTTTGCATGGTGCTAAGCACATAGCAGGTGCTTTGTAAACAAAACTGGTGCTTTAATAAAGGTTGAGAAAAATTAAAAAAACAAACAACACCCAATGTGTTGCATTATGTTCATGGATATTTAAAAAATAGGGGAGGAAAAGATACCTGAATCTTCATTATGCAATTAAACAACTTGTATGACCTATTGCCAAACATATTACTAACTGTCAAAAAGTCAAGGTAAAAGGCGTGCTTACATCAAACAAACTCTAATTATCTCACTACCACACGCTTTTTTGGAATTTATAGTTTTACCTCAAATATTTCCATATCAATGTAATGAATAATTTGGTGTGTTTTCTTAGAAAAGTATGTAAATTACTGTGTAATCACAATATTGCAGCAAACAAGATAAATGCAAGAATGATCACCTAAACATCTAATTAGTTTTTCTACACAGTCAGATTTATGCCGAAGACACTAATTACGCCTAACATTTTAATGAAGGTTTCAACACTGTATAAATAAGACTGACAAACTACAAACAATTATAATTTATTTTCCTTTTTCCCTTGCTCAACAAGAATTTGCAAAAAAAAAAGGAACCCACGAAACAATTTGCCTTTGTAAAAGTACTCCACACCTGCTAGGCAAGATATGTGGATGGGCTCAATGCTCTACAACCAGCCATCTCCATCATAGAGAGGACTGAAGAAATGCAACAATTACCTTTGGGCAGGGGGACAATGTCATGTGAAAACTTCAAAGTTTTAAACTTTCATTCTGAACAGGACAACCAAGTGCATTAAAACTTGAAAATAAAAATACTCTTTCATCCACTAAAATCTGACATAAAATTGGGGTTAAAACGATAGCTTTTAGCAAACGACTGGGTTTGAAATATTTAACACATTCATATCTTATTAATCATTGACAATTATGGCATAAAAAGATGCAAACCTGATGCATCAGAAGACTGGGGAGCTGGAGTACTGGGGCTCAATGTCCCTGCTCCTTGCTGGGACTCAGTGATGAGGGCAGCTGCTTTATCTCCATTCCTGCTATTTCCTGAAGAACTGCCTTTATTAGAATAAATATTTTCCATCATATTACTTTTGTGATATTTATAACAATTATTTTTTGAAGAATGGTATTAATTTGGCGTACTTTACTATATGATTATTGTAAAGAAAGCTAGAGGTGACACTGCAGATTATATGAATTAATTTTCAGTAGAATGTATTAAGATGAACTCAGCGGCATTTTTGTGGAGGTGCATAATATAATCCCTGAATATTTGCATGGGGACATTTTAGATTTAAGTTTTACAATATGTGATAAAAAAATTCTAAAACCTATGTAATTTTTAAAGGGTCTTATATTCTTTTCCCATTGGTTCTACATAAAATGGAATGTTTTCTTTAAATTACAATTGTTACTGAACTCCCTCCACTCTTAAACCAAGATCTTTCCTTTAGGACCTTAAGAAAATGGGCAAGGCATTAATTACTAAAGAACTAATGTTTCTATCTATTATTTTGTAAAAATAACATGAAACCTAGCAGGCTGAATTATGGCCTACCCAAGAACCCTACATTTTTGAGAAATTATGCTAACAGATGTGTACATGATACATTCTGGGCTTGATTTAGGACAGTGATGACGAACCTATGACACGTGTGTCAGAGGTGACACGCAAACTCATTTTTTTTGGTTGATTTTTCTTTGTTAAATGGCATTTAAATATATAAAATAAAAATCAAAAATATAAATCTTTGTTTTATTATGGTTGCAAATATCAAAAAATTTCTATATGTGACACGGCACCAGAGTTAAGTTAGGGTTTTTCAAAATGCTGACACGCCGAGCTCAAAAGGTTCGCCATCACTGATTTAGGATAAACTAATGCAGGTTTATACAAATCTACACATACCTGTCTCAAATCCATTATTTTAAAAAATAACTACAATAGCCACCTATATTGTCTAATGCTTTACTGGTTGCAAAGAGTTGAAATTTTAACCTACATTGTAGTAACAGATGGCAAGGAGTTCAAAGGGAGAGGCAGCAAATAAAAAAAAACAACAATGTGAAAAGGGCTCAATGTAAAAAGAAGAGCCATAAATGAAACATGAAAAATTATGGGTTAAGCCCAAGTTCAGTAAAGTCTATAGGCAGGAACTTCCTCTATCATATGTGGGCTTTAAAAAAAAATAAACTTATTCAGCCTTTGAGAGTAGACGCAGAAAGTCCTTTATTTCTGCAGTACTGTCTATTTAATCCAGCAAATCTCTCTTAGGACTCTAGAGCAATTCTTTTACAGAAAATTTGATTTCCACAATCCCTATAGAACAGACATTTAGATTTTAAATGAATTGGTTCATAATTCTTTGAAACTTACAACCTGCAGAGAGAGAGAATGCATTGCTCTGAATAATATACAGATATAAGATAGCATTGAATTAGTGCCATACCGCTGGGCGTCTCTGTCCTTTCTCTGTTGGTGCTTTTTAACCGTAATCTTCTCCTGTTATGATTCTTATCTGCTGATGGTTCTTGAGGGGGATGCGGATGCATAATATGCAGATTGGCTGGTACATTTTCATATCAAAGAACAAAAAGCCAGAACAGAAAGTACTTTATGGTTTGAAATAACTCAGTAAATATAATTATAGCTATAATGAGAATGTTCATGTATCATTTTGACATTATGTAAAGCTGTATAAAAACTTATTCCTTCACAGAAAATAGGTGTTTATTCTTATTCTAACACAGTGGTTCTCAACCTTCCTAATGCTGCGACCCTTTAATACAGTTCCTCATGTTGTGGTGACCCCCAATTTCATTGTTACAAATTGAACATAATTAAAGCATAGTGATTAATCACAAAAACAATATGTAATTATATATGTGTTTTCCGATGGTCTTAGGCAACTCCTGTGAAAGGGTCGTTCGACCCCCAAAGGGGTCGCGACCCAAGGTTGAGAACCGCTGTTCTAACATTAGGATTGTATCAGGTTTTCAAAATTACCAATACATTTTATTCATGTGACATAACCTTTTAGAAAGCTACAAGTAATCTGATTAATATTAATCATGAAATATGCTATATTAAAAATATAAAACATGAGATTGAGAGCCAATACCGAAAAATTATTGCTTCCTTTAGAAAATATAGTTGCCTGGTTGTGGGCTTGATCCCCAGTAGGGGGAGTGCAGGAGGCAGCTGATCGATGTTCTGCTCTCACATGGATGTTTCTTTTTCTCTCTCTCTCCCCTTTTCTCTCTCTCTAGAACTCAATAAAAATATTAAAAAATAAAAAAATAAAAGAGGAAGCATAGTTAAGTACGATGCAATGAGATTTTAGAGGGTAGTTTCCAGAAGAATGCTAGAAGACTGATATCAAATCTAAAGAATTTTTTAAGTATAATTTAATTCTGTAATAATATATTCATAGCAAGCAGCATTTAATATTTACTGAATGCTTAATTTCTTGGCACAATATGACTGAGTTTTTCTCATTAAAACCTCACAATAACCCTTTGAAGCAGCTGTTATTGACCACTACTACTATGGCCAGTAGTAATTATCCCCATTTTACAGATGAGGAAACTGAACCTTACAGAGTTTAAGAAACTTGACCAAGGTCTCACAGATAGTGGTAGGTCTCACAGACAGGTGGGGCTGGGACCAAATATCTATGTTATTCATTTCCCTGCTCAGTTTAATACTCCAAGGGAGATATAATTTTAATAGTGCTCATTAATTTCTAAATCCAATAAAATGAACCCAAATGTCTCTGTTTCAACTCTCACAAAGTCAGACCAGTAAGAGTAGAAACACTGACAGTAAGTGGGTCCTGGTTTCAATTCTTTCCAATGATTACAGACTGCAAATCGCTGTACGTCTCTGTTAAGTTAGAACTCTCAATCTATAAAATGAGATGAAGTCTTTTCTTCACCACAGGGTTGTTTTAGTATAAATGAGAGAAGATAAAGAACACTTTAAAAGTGGAAAATATTAATTAAAAGATAATATTAAGTTAAAAAAACTTAAAATGCACATGAAATTACTAAAATGTAGTGATAAAAGGATGTTATATTATTTCCTTAGCAGTCATCATAAAGTAAAAACACAGGGTACTACAGGAATTTGAAATAATGGAATAAATAGAATAGTGATGGAGAACCTATGACATGCGTGCCAGAGGTGACACGTGAACTCATTTTTTTGGTTGATTTTTCTTTCTTAAATGGCATTTAAATATATAAAATAAATATCAAAAATATAAATCTTTGTTTAACTATGGTTGCAAATATCAAAAAATTTCTATATGTGACACGGCACCAGAGTTAAGTTAGGGTTTTTCAAAATGCTGACACGCCGAGCTCAAAAGGTTCACCATCACTGAAATAGAATGAGAGTTTTCAGAGGATTATAATATATATGTATATATGTATGTGAATTCTAAACATATTTCAATATCTATGCGGTAATTATCTGGACTTAAGATCTAGTCATAAATATAATTTCAATTTTAACAAGGACATTTCTCACTATTTTCAGTAGCTACCAATCTTTATGCATGATTCGTTCTTACCATGAACAGGTACAGTCAGCTTTATTTGGCGAATATTTTCTTTATCTCCTTGCTCCTCAGACTCAGAAATCAGCAAAGCTGACATTTCTGCACTGTTAACACACCTCTCCACTGTGGACAGCTGGCATGATCGGTTATTTTTGGACCCAATGGATCTTATTGTCTATAAGGAAAAGGAATTCACTTGCACATTTTAAAATATAGGAACTGCATTTATTTTTAGAACCTACATAGAAGAAATAATATTTAGAGAAATAAAGAGAGGAAAAAACTAGAGGAAACGAGAAGGTTAAAAGTTGTTGGAGAGGGAAGTTATGAAAGAAAATTAGAAAGAAGGAGAGAAATAATGAGATAAAAAGACAAGTTTCCTAGACATGTAAATTAAAATGTGCTTATTTGCTACACTCCATTTTTTTTAAAAAATATATATTTTATTAATTTTTTACAGAGAGGAAGGGAAAGGGATAGAGAGTTAGAAACATCTATGAGAGAGAAACATCCATCAGCTGCCTCCTGCACACCCCCAACTGGGGATGTGCCCGCTACCAAGGTACATGCCCTTGACTGGAATTGAACCTGGGACCCTTGAGTCCGCAGGCCGACGCTCTATCCACTGAGCCAAACCGATAGGGCACTACACTCCATCTTTAGGAGGTAGGAGTTGAGGTGGAAATCACTGTGATTGTCAGAAATTCAGAGGAAATTAAAAATAAAAATATAACATTTGAGAATCTGTTCAGTATAAGGTTTCTGGTGAGGATCCAACTCCCTCCTGAAGGAGACCACAAACTGTGCTCACATATATTTTTACCTTTAAGTTTTGTGAACATATTTAATGAAAAGAATACTCAAAATTGTTAAATGTGTTGACATGACAAAAAGGAAACAGTTTTAAGGTCTTTTAAAGTCCAGAGTTTCTGTTCAAAATTTACTCAAGCCTTCTGCTTTTGGCATGTAGTCTCTCAAACCCCCTCATTCTACCCCATCTAACCCGTCACTGGAAACAACCCTCCCCTCCCTTGCCACTCGCTGGAGATAAGCTCCTCACACCTTGCTCCTACCTCACTGGATATCCTCATGTTATTTCTTCTGCCAGAGAGTGGAGGTGGTCCAAGAACTTTGGATCCAAAGGCGATATGACAAACATCTTGATTTTTACTGTTCCGCACACTACCTGTTCCTCTCTTAAGGAACTGATCTGTTTTGTTAAAGGAAGGTAATAACAGTAAATTAATAAGTGCAATGGCACTTATTAAAAAATGCAGATATAGGGGCCCAATATCAAGATTAGATCTGTAGAATTAGAATCTTGGGCACAGGGGTGTGGAGGGTGGGCAGAAATCTATAATTTTAACAAGCTCACTATCATTTGAGAACTACTACCACAAATATTTTTCCTCAAAGAAAAAGAGAAAGAAAAGTGGAAAACTACTAAAAAATACATCTTATTTTTCTCTTTAAGGGAATAATTTAAATAAAACTATCCAGCTCAACTGAACAAATATTTGCTTGAGTACTCTCTCAGGCATTTCCTAGAAGTTGTCAGTGACACAAAATAGATAAGACATATTGCTTGCCCTCAGGGAGTCTGAAGGGAGGTGGTAGTACAAGTAAACATAACTATAACATAAAGCGGACCAGTGGGAATGAAGCATAAGTGACCTATTGAATGGCCCTTGAATGACTGAAAAGTTCAAAAATAAGAGATGTAGGGTGCCCTAGGCCAGAGAAAGTACCTGAATAAAGGCATGGAAGAGCAAAAGGGCAGGATATGCTTGGGGAATAATGAATTTACCAGTTTAGCTGAAAGGATGGACTAGGGTCACATTGCAAAGAGCCTTATGCTAAGAGCTTATTCTCAAGTTGGTAGGCAACAGGGAATCACTGAAGGTTTGGGGAGAAAGAGACAACTGGTATCACCTCCAGAATGAGGCAGGTATGCTCACCAAACCCTGTTGCCTTTTCCTTCCGGGCGCACAGATAAATTACATTTCTGAGCCTTCCCGGTAGTCCCATGAACCATGTGACTGAGTTATGATTAACAGAACGTGAGAAGGGTAAACCACTTCCTAAAACCTCCTGCATAATCCTCTGTGCTCTCTCTTCCCTCATCACTTGACAAGATGCACAAGATTCAGTGGAAGGCTTTTCCCAGAGAAGCCATAGATGAAAGGAGCCTGGGTCTCTGAATGACCCTATGGAAGGCTGACTAAGGAACGCTTGATTAGACCAGACCAGGGGTGGGCAAACTTTTTGACTCGAGGGCCACAATGGGTTCTTAAACTGGACCGGAGGGCTGGAACAAAAGCATGGATGGAGTGTTTGTGTGAACTAATATAAATTCAAAGTACACATCATTACATAAAAGGGTACGGTCTTTTTTTTTTTTTTTTTTTAGTTTTATTCATTTCAAACGGGCCAGATCTGGCCCGCGGGCCATAGTTTGCCCACGGCTGGACCAGACTGTGGGGTTCCTTGTGACTGTAGTTAGCCTCCGCTCACCAATAAAGCAGGTGAGGGTGATGGGCCTTGCCTCAAAATACTGCCCATAACCTAAAAAACCTTCTGCTGTGCCCACTTGCAAGAGAGCACCAACTTGAAAATGAGTTGGCCCTGAATGAGTCCACATTCATTCTACAGTCCTGGACATTTAAGAGCTACTGACCAAGAAAAAGAACCTAATGAAATAAAAAGGGTTTCTTCACATATCCATAAAAATAGAACATCACAACTGCACAAACAATATTTCCAAACAAGCAGCCATGATTAAATTTCCCTCATCAGTCCATTCAGTTGTCTGTAATTGTTCTTCTGGATCCTGGGTCAGTGAACTGCTTTCAAGAAGCCATCTGCTTTCAGACTAGAGACCTAGAAACCCTGACTTAGTCCACTGGTGTGGTGTGAAATTTGTCTAAGCACTAGACAAATTTGTCTAAGCACTAGAAAAAAGTCCCCCAGTACAGGTACTTCCATAAGTACAGAGTAAGTACATTCAAGCTTGGAAGTCTGGACCCAAGAGGCTTTGCTGAAGTATCTATCAGTAGTTCAAAATATTACCATTGTAATTAGCTAGGTATTAATAACAGGAAAGGAGCTAAGGGAGGGCCAGACATTATAAGCATGGCCATCTGGGCAGCTTCACTAGCAAGCTGCAACTTTACTCTCCCCAGGGAACCACTGATCCATTCCCTCTGCAGACCAATCACTGAGGGAAGGGACTCGACAAAGGGGAGATGGGCACACGCGCAATAAAGTCTGGGTGACATAGGAAATGTACCTGTCAGTCTAAACTAGGACAAAAATCATTGGCCAGAGGGGGTGGGGCCATTACAAGACACTGAAAATTTGGAAATACATACATAATTCCCAGATAAAGCAAGTTCATATGGCTGGGACTCTTGGCTCTTGTTTCTCTCTTGTATTTGCTTGTGTTCCTAGAAGTTGAACGGCCCATGGCCAAGTGGACCCCATGTCCAATGGAATGAAGAACTGCAGCGGGGACCACAAGCTAAGCTAGCCTGATGCTGGATTAGACTGTGGAATGAAACTCTGAGCAATGGCTTTAATCCCAGCTCTACTGAAGGCAAAATGGACTTCTTCCTTGGTGGGACAGAGGAAAATGGGACCTTAGAAATTCAGGAGTTTAATTCCACAGAAATAACATTTTCTACAATATCTCCTCCTCCTGTATAAGTCTCAGAAAATTCCTTTTCTCCTGACATCTCAGGAAGCCTACTCCCACCAGCAACCGGTGGGGGCAGGGATAGCTCCCCAAGGATAACAAACACCTGATCCTTTTTGAAAGTGTCCCTGAACACACAGATCTTGGCCTGTAGCTTACAGCACAGCCTTCTTGCTAGCATCAGAATAAAACAGAAACTGTCTGTAGATGATTGCCTTAGATCAGGCTGCTGTTAACAATACCATAGAATGAATGGCAAGAGAACATAAAAGAAAGAGCTACTGGCTTTCTGTCTGAGCTATTCCCCTGAAACATTCCTACAGATAGCTAGTTGGTCTCATTAGCCTCTGCCGTAGAGCTGCAATTTTACGTGTGAGGGAATTAAAAATCACTTTTCCATGCAATAGCATGAAAAAAGATATAGAAGTTGTGAAAACATGCCATACTTAGGAAGCTCCAAATATTTAGATCTGAGTGGGAGCAATATGTGTGTGTTTAGGGTATTTCGGCTCTGTTTTTGTGTTTGTAATAAATAGAGGAAGCTGAAGAGATGGGCAAGGGCTAGATTGTTGAATCCATCTGAGAGACTTTTGCTGGACAGAAGATCTGAGGTGGATGGCTAGGTGAGAAGATAAATGATTCCAGTTTTCTTCAAATTCCTGAAGCCCTAGTAGATAGAAGACATATTCTATTTGTCCAAATGGCAGAATCAGAAGAAATGAGTACAATTTAGGCAGTGATTTTTCTGTCACTTGGAAGGTATTCAAGCAGACACCTGGAAAGCTCTTCTGGATATTGTAAGGCAGATTCAGATATCAGGTAAACTCCCTAGTTTCTATCTCTAGTCTGTGCTCTCTTTTGAGTTTCACTCCCGTATCCAGTGCCTTCTTGACCAGAGCCTCTTGGATGCCTCAGAAACACCTCAAACTGAAAACTTGGCCTAATGAGTGGTACCCAAATCCATCCAGGTTGAAAAGTCAGAATCTAGGTGTCATTCTTGGCACCTCCCTCTATCCTCTTCATATCCAATTCATGTCTAATTGTCTCCACCTTCTCCACCAGCAATGCAATCCAAGCGACCATCATCCCTCTCCCGGGTGATTTCAAAGCCTCTCAAGTGATCTACTGTATCTACTCTGGCTCCGTCCCATGCCTTCTCCAAAATATAGCCAGAGTGGTCTTACTCAAACATAAATCTGACTGGGTCATTCACCTTCCTCACTTAAACTTTTCAATGGCTTCCCTGCTACTCATAGAATTAAGAAAAAAGCCCTTAAAATCACCTGCAAAAATCTGCATGTTCCGTCCTCATATCTTACATCCCTCATTTTCTGCTCTCTCAGCAGAATGACCTCCTCAGTTCTTCCTGCCTAGCAGAGCACTTGCACATGTTGGTCTCCGTGGCTAGAAAGAGTACTTTTCCTCTTCTGCTCATGTATCACTTCCTTAGAATAGTCTTCTCTGACATCTCTGACTAGGGTAATGTCCCCCAGTACAGGTACTTCCATAAACTTTCCTTTGTATAACTTGTCAGAATTGCACTTTTACATGCATTTATGGGTTTCTCTGACAATGTGTGCTTCCGTAGATATAAAATCAGTGGCCTGTTTTGTCACCCCTACATTTCTAGCACCTAGACCTGTGCCTGACACAAAGTAAGTACATAATAAAACCTTGCTGAGTAAAATGAATGAACCATTAAATGTAATGGGTCAGAATACAAGTTGGATTGAATGACTAAATATTTCTAACTATGATTAGAATTTCATTTTAAGAAAAATCCAATGGAAGGTTTTATGTGTAAATCTAGGAGGAAGACTGAACAGAAGTGGACAACTGCCAGGAAGTGGGGGATGAGAGAAAAGGCTCAACAGTGAGCAAGACATTAGTATTTACATAAATGGTGTGGCTCTCAACAGCAGCAGTGCTATGGTACCAGAGTCAGATGCCTATTCAGGTTATAGGAGAAATTTCGTAGTGTTAACAAGTAGACATATGGCTATGTGTGAATCTGTATTTTTTTTTCTAGTCATTTACAAATATCCATTTCGAGCCAACAATACACTGTTAGTCTCTCAGGATCAATAATGGAAAGAAATGACACACAGATTACAGGTATTCTGTGACCAGTAGAATAAATCCTAACCTATTGATTTTGTTCTCAAATGTGGATTTCCCAGAAAAAAATAGCCACTGAGGGTACTGAAGGTCTGTATGGAATATGGCATAGGCCTAGATGAGAATTTTTGGTACCAGAATAAGAACCCCCCTCTTTTTTTCCCAGTGATAGAAACCATGAAGGTATATCTTTCTGTTCAAACATCTTACAGTGGCAATTTCCTTGATATTTTTTCATATTCTTTATCTATATGCAGGTTCCCCCATTAAGTTAAGTTCCAGTAGAAAGACCATTGATTTGGTACTGTACATACTTTCATCTGCTGAACCAGCATAGCACATGGTAGACAATGGATAAATATCACCAAAATTGAGGATAGTGTCTATGACTAAAAAGAGGATTTTGGGGAAGGAGTATTAAAAAACTCATATTGAAAAAGGTACAACTGTCATGGGATGCAATGTACATAGTTAATACTTTATGACATATTTGAAAGTTGCTAAAAACTTTTTTTGTGACTATATTAACTAGACTTATTGTGGTGATCATTTCATAATATATGCAAATATTATATCATTATGCTGAACACCTGAAACTAATATATAATGTTTATGTGAATTATAATTAATAAAATTTTTTTGAAAAAACCATACTGATACAGTTCCAGTTATAAAAACAACAAAATAAACATATCAACTAGTTCATAGTTATTTAAATTATTAAAATTCCTAAGTACCTTGAATTTCTCAGGAATTTCTTGCTTAGCGATAGTTATCCATTGGATATTAAAGACATATTTAAACCTGATATGATATAATCCTTTAAATCACAGAAAATTACATGATTCTATATTTTTATAAGAGCATCTACTATAGGATTTCTCTAAAGAATAATATAACACTGTGTATTTATATTTACATTTATTTTTTAACTTTTACAAATTTTAATACATTTTCCCCCCACAAAGCAAAGTATACTAATACAGTGAGGCCTTGACTTATGAGTTTAATTCGTTCCATGACAGAGCTCGTAACTCAAATTACTCGTATGTCAAATCAAAAAGTGAACGAGTGAGACACGTGATGTGGCGTTCACTGTGACATTCACTGTGCTAACTAGCAGTGGGGTATCTGAAGCTGGCTCGTAATCCGAATTTTAGCTCACAACTCAAAGCAAAAAATCGGCTGAGACGGCTTGTATCTCGAAAAACTCGTTAGTCGGGAAAGTCAAGGCCCCACTGTACTCCACTATTTAGTTTCTCTTTTGTTGTTGTTCCACTTATTTATGCATTTATTGGTTGACTCTTGTTATGTGCCCTGACAAGAGATCGAACCCACAACCTTGGCATATCATGATGACGCTCTAACAGGATATAAACATGTGTCATACTATGTATTTACTATAATAGGGTCCTAATTAAAACCTACAAGGAAAAGTAATTTAGACCTTTGGTTTCTAAAGTAAAAAGTAGAAGGGACAAAGTTTCTATAATGATAAAAATCTTAAAAGAAAACTAAAAGTAGAAATGTATGCCTTTTGAATTCTAAAAGGAGCTCTTTTAAGAGCTGACATCAATATGCATAACATAAGGTTAAAATGAAGATTAGATTAAAGCCATGCTCTAGGCAGTTCGTTTTCTTGATTTTATAGAAAATGAACTTGGTGTAGGTCAGAGATGTTACCATTAATTATTTTGCTATTTTACTGAGGGGTACATGCCTTTGTAGTTAGATTATAAAACCTGAGGGTCTACTCTCTAATTGTCTTTTAGAAAAATAAACATTCATTTTTGTCTCAAGATACAATGTTGTAATTATTATAGTAATTTCAGTTTGCAGGGATTTCAAAGCTTAACCAGAAAATCCGGCTGAATTTTCAACTCTAATCATTGAGGGGTCATGCTCAAGACTTATATCTATTATCTAATAATCAAATCAGAATTAAGCTTCTACTAGAATCCAGACTTTGAATTATATTAATTTTATTTTACTATATGTACATTGGTATAAAGAATGTGAAAAATACAAAAGTAAGGCTTATCTAGCAGAGCAATATAATTTTAGACAAGCTACCCTTTCTAAACCTCACCTTCTTCAGTTATAAGATTGAGATAATAGCACTTAAGTCATGTATTTTTTGTTATATTACATGAAACATGCATATAACATGCTAACTACCCTTAGTAGGGAGTAAAAGCTTATAAATATGCAATTAATATCTTCCCTCTTGAATAGCATTTAATAATTTGCAAAGTCCATTCACAATCCCTTATTCTCCCAGTGGTGACTGAGGCTCACAGAGATAAAGTAATTAGTGGGTGGTAGAGCTGGGATAACCAGGCAGTGTGGGCTCACAGATGCATTCTTAATTACTGCCCTCCATTATGATGCAATTTCTCACTATTGCTTTAAAAAAAAAAATATTCTATTGATTTTTTACAGAGAGGAAGGGAGAGGGATAGAGACCTAGAAACATCGATGAGAGAGAAACATCAATCAGATGCCTCCTGCACACTCCTCACTGGATATGTGCCCACAACCAAGATACATGTCCTTGACCGGAATCGAACCTGGGACCCCTGAGTCCACAGGCTGATGCTCTATCCACTGAGCCAAACTGGCTAGGGCCTCACTATTACTTTTAAGAATTAGTTTCAGGGAAGCCTTCTTCTGTTACAGGAAACTTCTATTTCTAAGCCAAATGATGGAAGTTATATGTATATGTATGTGTATGTGTATGTGTATGTGTATATGTATATGTATATGTATATGTATATGTATATGTATATGTATATGTATATGTATATGTATATGTATACTAGAGGCCCAATGCACAAAATTCGTGCATATGTAGGGTCCCTAGGCCAGGCCCGCGGCCAGGGCTGATCTGTGGGGCAACTGGCGGGTTGATCAGAGGCCCCCGCTGGCACCTGCCTTGGCTGGCCTGGGGCCTGTGGGCTGGGGGCAGCTCCTGCATTGAGCGTCTGCCCCCTCGTGTTCAGTGCACGTCATAGCGACCAGTTGTTCCACTGATCATTCTGCTGTTTGGTCGATTTGCATATTGGGCTTTTATTATATAGAATGTATATGTATATGTATATGTATATGTATATGTATATGTATATGTATATGTATATGTGTATATATATATCTGGAGAACCTTGACTAGTACACTATGTAAAGGGTTTAGTGTTTGGAACACAGTAAAAACTCAAAAAAAGTTAGCTATAATGATGAAGACGACGATGATGATTTGTTGCCTAATATACTTACCTGCTCAAATTATTTGGCTAGCATTTGATTCAATCATTTGATCACTTAATCAACAAATACTTACTGAGCTCCTGACATGTAAAGCATTGAGCTAGGTGCTAGGGATACAACAATAAAGAGGATTCTGCAGTTTTTAAGAGAGAGCAATAAGCAAACAAGTAAACAAGAAAATATCAGGTAATGTTAAGTGCTGTGATGAAAATAAAAATAGGGTGATGTTATAGAGTGTCTTGGGAGTTATTGGAAGTCATTGATGATTCTATTCCCATGTTCACTATTAGTAAAAATGTATGTCAGCATAATTCATACCAATATAGCATAGATTATCTTATAGTATATTTCATTATTAAACCAATAAACAAATTTAATATTTAATTATATACTTTAAGATTTTATTTTGCCAATAATTCTGGATCCCTTCCCATTACGTATTTTACATGCAAATATTGATATAAGTAAATAAATATATTTTAATTTAATAACAATTCTTTGAATTTTCAAAAGACAGAAATGTGTACAGAAGAAATTAGAAATGTCTCATAATTGTAGCAATACACATCTGCTGACATAACAAATCATGACTATATTTAGAAAATTAAAATTCTCTAATAAAGATATAATATGAGAAATACAAGTCTTATCTTCCCTCCACTACCTCTACTAGTCCCTGTCCTAAAGGTAATTAAGTTTCTGGTGTTTCCTCAAAAATATATGCATATACCAGCATCCATAAGCACTCTCACTGGGGTCATATAGAAACAGCATTCTTTGTCTCCATTTTTGCTGATTGGCATGGCTTAGAGACCTTTCTAGACCATCACATGAAGACTGGTTCATCTATATACCTGCATACATAATATCTTATTGTGTACTTATTTAATCAATTCCCTATTATGCACAAATAGTTTGTCTCTAGGTTTTTGTTATTATAAGCAATGCTGTAATAGACATCTATGGGAAAAATATAAAGGTTGGAATGAGTCAATCCTGCAAAATTAGCACAATCATCAAACTGATTAAATGTATTTTCATATTTAATATTATGTCTTACATATCAAAGTTTTTTGACATTTGGCAGAAATACCACAGAAAAATTAAAATTGACTCTATAAATGATTTGTGCTATTACAGACACTGGATCACTATCCATACTAACTTCCTTTTACATTTAAAAAATTTTTAATGAAGGAATGTGATCAATTATGCCTCATTTTTACTAAAGACAGAGAAAGAAGATATACATTTCAAATGTAAGAGGTGGCTGAGTTTACTCTGAATTAGGATCAAACATTGCAACTAGAAATTGTGGCATCTCTATAACCAATAATCCTAAAACAAGGTTTACCAAAAGTCTGAGTTTAGAAAAGAAGAAATAAAAAGAGTGTCTTGTTTTTTCCTGAAGTCAGAATCTTAATCATTTTTTTTTTTTTAGGTTCTACTTCATGGTAGATTTTGTTACTTGACTCAAATTTTACTTTCATAATGTGGAATCCAAGAAGAAATTTTAATAAGAACCTCACCAATGCCAACAACAGTTAGATGATTATTTCCTGGTTTTGCTAGATGCATTAATTCACCTGTTTGCAGTTGTGCTAGGAGATAGGAATGCTTCTTATTTAAAAGGAGCAAAAATCCAATGAGACTGCTGCTGTGGAAAGAAGGGCGCTTGAGAGGACTGCTTCCAAATTTTTAAGTAAATTACTAGTTTTGATTTGTGCTTAGTGGACTACCACATCTTATCATTAGTAGCTGAATGATCAACTTTAATAACCAGACCTGATTCTCTGGTTCAATTAAACTGTGGTCCCATTAATGAAAATAAGATAATCAGATCTCACAGTCATCTGCAGATTAACACTCATTAGCTAATGTGTAGCAGGAATGGAATTGACAAAGTGAACAAGTGAACAGTACCAATATGTGGTAACACTGGCTTTATGGAAATACAATTATTTTATTAATTTTGATCAAGTTATATGATATTTAATAAAATGTACTCTAAAACAGAAGTTTCAATGTTTCTTTTTAAAAAAATATTTGTATTGATTTCAGAGAGGAAGGGGGAGAGAGAAAGAGAGAAACATCAATAATGAGAATCATTCATACACCATGACCAAGTAGGATTTATCCCAGGGATGCAAGGATGGTACAATATCCGCAAATCAATAAACGTGATACATCACATAAACAAATTGAAAGAAAAAAACCACATGGTCATATCAATTGATGCAGAAAAAGCATTTGACAAAATTCAACACCCATTTTTGATAAAAGCTCTCAGCAAGGTGGGAGTAGAAGGATCATACCTCAACATAATAAAAGCCATATATGACAGGCCCACAGCCAACATCATACTCAATGGACAAAAACTAACACCATTTCCCCTAAGAACAGGAACAAGACAGGGATGCCCCCTCTCACCACTCCTGTTCAACATAGTACTGGAAGTGTTAGCCATTGCAATTCGGCAAGAAGAAGAAATAAAAGGCATCCAAATTGGAAAAGAGGAAGTAAAACTGTCCTTATTTGCAGACGACATGATATTATACATACAAAACCCTAGAGACTCCATCCAAAAGCTACTGGACTTAATACATGAATTTGGCAATGTAGCAGGATACAAAATTAACCCCAAGAAATCCGAGGCATTTCTATACACCAATAGTGAACTTTCAGAAAGAGAGATTATAAAAACAATCCCGTTTACCATCGCACCAAAAAAATTAAGCTACCTAGGAATAAACTTAACTAAAGAGGTAAAAGACCTCTACTCAGAAAACTACAGGACGTTGAAAAAAGATATAGAGGAAGACATAAACAGATGGAAGAACATACCGTGTTCATGGATTGGTAGAATCAACATCATTAAAATGTCCATACTACCCAAAGCAATCTATAAATTCAACGCACTTCCCATTAAAATACCAACGGCATACTTCAGAGATCTAGAACGAACTCTCCAAAAATTCATCTGGAATAAAAAAAGACCTCGAATAGCTGCAGCAATCCTGAAAAAGACCAAAGTAGGTGGGATCTCAATACCAGATATCAAGATGTATTACAAAGCCACTGTTCTCAAAACTGCCTGGTACTGGCACAAGAATAGGCATATAGATCAATGGAATAGAATAGAGAGCCCAGAAATCGGCCCGAACCAATATGCTCAATTAATATTTGACAAAGGAGGCAAGAACATACAATGGAGCCAAGATAGTCTCTTCAATAAATGGTGCTGGGAAAATTGGACAGATATATGCAAGAAAATGAAACTAGACCACCAACTTACACCATACACAAAAATAAACTCAAAATGGATAAAGGACTTAAATGTACGACAGGAAACTATAAAAATTCTAGAAGAATCCAAAGGCAACAAAATCTCAGACATATGCCGAAGCAATTTCTTCACTGATACAGCTCCTAGGGCACTTGAAACTAAAGAGAAAATGAACAAATGGGACTACATCAAAATAAAAAGCTTCTGCACAGCAAAAGAAACCATCAACAAAACAACGAGAAAACCCACTGTGTGGGAAAACATATTTGCCAATGTCATATCCGATAAGGGCCTAATCTCCAAAATTTATAGGGAACTCATACAACTTAACAAAAGGAAGATAAACAATCCAATCAAAAAATGGGCAAAGGACCTAAATAGACACCTTTCAAAAGAGGACATTCAGAAAGCCAAGAGACATATGAAAACATGCTCAAAGTCACTAATCATCCGAGAGATGCAAATCAAAACAACAATGAGGTACCATCTCACACCTGTCAGACTGGCTATCATCAACAAATCAACAAACGACAAGTGCTGGAGAGGATGTGGAGAAAAAGGAACACTTGTGCACTGCTGGTGGGAATGCAGACTGGTGCAGCCACTATGGAAGACAGTATGGAGTTTCCTTAAAAAACTGAAAATGGAACTCCCATTTGACCCTGTGATCCCACTTCTAGGAATATATCCCAAGAAACCAGAAACACCAATCAGAAAGGATATATGCACCCCTATGTTCATAGCAGCACAATTCACCATAGCTAAGATCTGGAAACAGCCTAAGTGCCCATCAGTAGATGAATGGATTAGAAAACTGTGGTACATCTACACGATGGAATACTATGCTGCTCTAAAAAGGAAGGAACTCTTACCATTTGCAACGTCATGGATGGAACTGGAGAGCATTATGCTAAGTGAAATAAGCCAGTCAATGAAGGAAAAATACCACATGATCTCACTCATTCATGGATAATAGAGACCATTATAAACTTTTGAACAATAATAGATACAGAGGCAGAGCTGCCTCGAACAGATTGTCAAACTGCAGCAGGAAGGCCGGGGAGGGTTGCGGGGCAGGAGGTAGGGGGGTAAGAGATCAACTAAAGGACTTGTATGCATGCATAGAAGCATAACCAGTGGACATAAGACATTGGGGGATAGGGGAGGCTAGGGGACTGTCTAGGGCGGGGGGATAAAATGGACACATATGTAATACCCTTTGTAATACTTTAAGCAATAAAAAAAAATAAGTAAATAATGAGAATCATTGATTGGTTGCTTCCTGCACACCCACTACTGAGGGTAGAGCCCTGACCAGGAATTAAACTGTGAACGCCTGGTTCTGAGGTTGATATTCAACCACTGAGCCACAGTGGCCAGGCCAGGTTCAATGTTTCCTTTTTTGCTTGGGTAAACATGCTGGAAAGCATCCATAGGAAACACCTACTTCTTCCTGCAGCAGCTTCATAAGGGATCTCTCAATATGTGCATTTATAATAAAATACAATTTACACGAGTACTGTACAGTCAATTACAAAAACACAGCCAGTTCTCATGCAATTCAAATCTCAGCAGGGGGAATCCATTTTTTTTTAGAAAGACACAAAAATACCTAGTTCAAATAAAGAAATGTCTCCTGGCTTTTCTGTGATTAAAAAGTCTGTCCTTAGGCACTATTCATAAGCTACATCTTTCAGATAAAATATCGTACACAGAGAACAAAATTATTATTATATTTATTTAATATCAAAGCCCACACATGTCAAAATTAGCAACTGAAAATTATTTATAGGTTCATGGCCTCTATTTCCCTTTTCATGCTGCTGTAATTTGCACTAAGTTCCTTAAGCATCTTCAGAACCATTAAAAAAAAGAAAATTATTTATCGAAAGAGAGCCACAAAGTTCAATATATGTTCTTGTAATCTTAGCTGGCATACATGTGCAATGAGATTTACTTAAGAGAAATAATAATAAGCTCTATGATTATAAATGAATATAAATATAATTGGGATTCACAGGGCAGAAGAAATATGCTATTAGATGATTATTAATATTTTGTACATGACTCAAATTAACAATTATTATGCATTGAGAGCCCATTTATGAAATTTGAAAAATATGAACTAACATCATCTTCTACAAGTTGGGATCAAATATGGCCTATGAAAAAGTTTCTGTTTAATTTTGACTTAATGATGCAATTAATATTTATTCAAATTCCTCTTTAATCTCAGGCATTATGTATCCTTGAACTTTAAATAAAAAAGACACTTAAAATATTTGATTATAGACTTATATTCTTTTTTAAAGACATAGTTAATTCTTAAAACATTGAGATACAGAAAAGACAAATAGCATTTATAATCACAGAGAATTATCTGATAGGCTTTACAGCTTCATCACTTCTATTACTGAAAACTATCACAGCCTATTAGATACACATAGTGTGTTTGTTTATCGAAAACACTCTTACTCATTTCATTCTGTGGCAAATCTTCCATTAAGATTGAATTTTAACCCAATGTGTTTAAAGTGGCTGTCTGGGTAGTGGGATCTTTTTCATCCTTTTCTATCTTTTCTAAAGATCCTGTAATGAAAATGAATTGTATATATCTCTCTTTCTCCCCCAACCCATCTAAAGATGGTGCATATAATAAATGTACAAATTCTTACTACTTACGCCCTCACTGTTATCAAAAATTCTGCCCAAAGTTGGTAATCGTGGAAGCATATGATGGAGATATGGGGGTTCATTATATATTCTCTCTACTGTTCTGTACGCCAGTAATAGTAAAGGGCTTAAAAATGTAGTGCTTATTTACACATGGTCTTCTGCCAGGGTTTACACTGAAAAAGTTATAAGATCAATCCCAATTCTTTAGGAATATATCATTTAGGACATGTAGTGCTGATGATATATTAGAAATTCACTAGACTAAATGAACATAGGATAAGTACAGAGTAAGACTGAGTCCATTTTTGCAGCTCATTCATGTCATCCTGGGTATCTCCTTTTCCTATTTCTATGTTGACCTCTCAAACTTTGACCACTCTCCCTCCCCCACCTGTTATCTGAGAATCACAAAGTCCTAACAGTTTTCCCCTGCAGTTCCCCTCAGGGTCATTATGTCCCACTTTCACAGACACTTGACTGCAAAGACATTTTAGTTGTAATCCTTAATCTCTGGTCTCACTTGACTTACAAATTCATATTAAATCCTGACATCAACTTCAACTTCCTAAAAAGGAGGGATCATTTCTCTACGTTAGGAACACCTGGCACACTTTTTGTTCCCAAACACAGCTGTTCTGCCCACTCAGGCTGTTCCTCCCAGCAATCACTCAGGAACTCCTCCATGAAGTGTGCTGTGCCGTCTCTCACACCCACAAATCTTAGATTTATTTACTCATTACAAACACCTATACAATAGTTTACTGAATACTTTCAAAATCCACTTCCTCCACAAGTGCCCTATGAGGACCATTTCACCGCGTCTGAATCACTCCAGTGTTTATGGGTGTCATCTAAACCACACGACCCTTGTGGGGATAAGCGACCCCGTGGTTCTCAACCCTGCACGTTAGAATTGCTGGGGGAGCTTAAAAACATTCATCCCAGGCCAATTAAATCAGAATCTCTTGGAATGAAGCATAGACATTATAATAAAATTTTTTTATATCAGTTATTTTTAAAATATCTCAGGTGATTCTAAAACACAGGAGGTTGAGAACAACTCATCTAAATAATATTAGGCTTCTTGATTAGTAAAGCACTATTCACTCATTTGGTCAATAGCTATGGTAAGTACTGCAGGGGCAGAGAACTGGCATGCACTGGCATGTTTTGTTACGCTTACAAAAAATTTAGACTTTTGATAATATTTTAAAATTGGGAGATTTATCATAAACATTGGGATACCATTCTTGGGGAGAAAAAGGAGGAACTGTGAGACTGGGCCTGCATTCTAGCAAGGCAGCACTTGGCCAGAACTGAGCTGCAGTTTCCCCTTCTACAGCAACAATGAGCTTCTAGTTTGCTGCAGCCATCACCACTCCCTACAGTTCCCTCAAAGGGGCTGAGTGTTATTCCCCACCAACTGTATCACTTGCATAGTAGTTAATGTTACTGCTTTAATAGTAGAGAACCATGTCTTTGATGCACTATCTCAACCCTCTTCCCTAATTCCCCTCCACTCCCAATAAGGCTCACTTTTGAAGTAGAAAATGTTTCTATGTGTCAAATATCCAAGCATCCAGGTCACTATTTATTTACGTTTTTTGACTGGCCTCTTTTGTAATTTGAGTCTGCAGCACCTGGCCCGGTAAATGGCACGTGCTGTGTTAGAAGCTAGGGAAATAAAAGAATGAGGAAGTCATACTTTATTGGGGTATGCAGACATATGAAAAAGTATTGCAAAAAAGAAAGTAAGAAAAAGAAAAGGGAAAAGTCATGGAAAGAGGAGAACAATGCTTGTTAGAGTTAGGAAAGGCTGCATAGAAGAGGTGGCCTTTGAGTTGGGTAGAGAACAGTGGTTCCCAACGTGGGGCACACACCCTACAGGAGGGCAATTTGATTTTTAAGGGGTCAATTCGAGAATGAGTTATTAACAGTGAATGTTTTGCATTTCTTATGGTTCTAGGGACCTCATATACAGTATATAAATACATATTGTGACATTTTTATGCATTTCAGTTCTTTATTATATGTTTTGAAACTTTATTTGCTATTTTTTCATATCACTTCATATTCTTATTTTTTAACAACATCTTAGTGATTTCTTCCTCAGTATTTCAACTGTCCTTTCATTCTTTTATTTTTTTCTTTCATGGATGCCATGTTCTTTGGAAGCTTGTTTAGACCAAGTTAATGGCCTTGTAGGCTTCCTCCAAGTGAATAGGAGTTCATTTTTTGAATAAGAATTATATGTCACAGGGGGGCATCAGGATTTTAGAGATGCTTAGGTAGGGCATGGCCAAAAAAAGGTTGGGAGCCACTGGTGTAGAAAGGTAAATGGGAGTTTTTCCAAGCAGAAAGGCAAGCTTTGAAGCCAGTTAGGCCAACGAAACAGCAATCCCCAAATATAAACATGCGAAAGCCCACAGAGTGATCAGGAGATCACACATGGGGAGTGAGGGAAATGTGTCTGGAAAGAAAACTGTGCTGTAGGCTTGGGATAGGGGAGGCTCGCTTTGTGTGCGTTCCCAAGGGTCTTTTCACATTGTTTTCTAAGAGAGTTGGAAAGGCATTTAATTTAAAAAGTCTTTAATTAGAGTGACAGGATCATATTTCTGTTTCTATTATCAGAAAGAGAGTTCTTACAGCAATGTGGAGATTAACTGGGAGGCTAAGATGAGTGACATTGGGGACCAGAACAATGAATGAAAAACAAGACAGAATAGACAGATTTAAGAGATGTTTAGGAGGTATAAATGGCAGCATGTAGGAAAAGGAGAGGAATAATTGAGGATGTTTTGATTTATTATGTAAAAATTCCAGGAAAATTTTAGTTGCTAAAAAGAAGTTTAAAATAATATTTCACTGACAAGAGTCAATGCTGAAGTGTAGTATTTAACTTCAAGCTACAAAGATTAATTGCAAGGTTGTTTTTTCCCTTTTCTTTTGGTCTTACAAATAATTATGCTTGTAATTTAGGTGCCTAAGTGCATACCTGATTGTGCTGAGCTTAGAGGATGACCTCCGAATTTTATTACAGTTTGGCGGAGCTTGGCCATGTTTAGCAGCTGTGTGACTTGTGGAACATCTGCCGTTAGTTGGCAGCTCCGTGGAATAATGTCTGTAGGCTCATCTGTTGGAAAAGGTACACCATATCCAGCTGGAAATAAAGACAAACATTCAATCCCCAAATGTAAGCCATTTCTGCCAAATGGACAGATCTTATAAATGAAACCAATTAAAGTAAATCATTTTAGAATATGATTTCGGATGCATTGTTCAACCTTACATCCTTGGCTTTCTCATCTATAAAATGAGCCTGATAATTTTACTGCTTATTTTCTAGGACTGTACAAGGATTAAACGAGAGAGTATGTAACATACGGAGTAGGTTCAGAGACTTGTGCAATAAGTAAGCGCATTCACTGGAAATAGCTTATATTTGTTTTTAATACTAGAATATACTACCTTGAGAGAAGTGCTACTTAGGTATACTTCATTGAAGGTTTCTGGGATTTCTCTGGCTTATTTATACGAGATCAGTAAGTACAATGATGTTACTGAATAAGCACTACAGCTATTTATGAACAAATTAAAATTTTCACTTTTTATTTTGAAATAATTTTAGATCTATAGAAAAGTTATCAAAATAGTACAGAGTTCCTATATGCCCTTTACTCCCCTAATGTTAAGAAGAAAATAAAGAATAAATCTTATCTTTGAATATTTTCAAATGAAAAGTTATTATAATTAATATAGTATTTTTATTATAATTTGTATTCCTAATGAGATTTGATGTTGTTCATATATATTTATATGACTATGTAAATTTTAGTAAATTTTCTGATCATATTCTTAATCTATTTTACTATTAGAACATTTTTCTCATTAATTTGTATGACCTTTTATATGGCAAAGATACTAAGCCTTGTCATATGTAGCAAATAGGAATTAAATTGCTCTTAGTATTCAAAAAAGCAATTTTACTACATGTATCAAAAGCCTTTAAAATGTACATGCCATTTTACTCAGTAATTTCACTTTATGAATCTATCCTAAAGTAAAAAAAATAAAAGACTCAGACAAAGATCTATGTCAATATATGTTTATAATTTCTGAAAAATAAACAGCTTGGATTTCCAGTAGAGTCACAAGAAATTGTATTTATGAAGATGGCTTAATGATATGGGAAAGACTCAAGATAAAAAGTTAAATGCCCTGGTGAGATGACTCAGTTGATTGGCATGTTATTCTGTACACTAAAAGGTTGCAGGTTCGATTCCTGGTCAGGGCACATGCCTAGGTTGTGGGTTCGATTCCTGGTCAGGGTACATACCAGAGTGAGCAATCAATGTTTCTCTCATATCCCCCCTTTTCTCTCTCCTTTCCCCTCTCTCTCAAATCAATAAAAACCCATCCTCAGGTGAAGATTTAAAAGAAGTTAAATGAAAATTATATATATATATAAAACTCTGTCTCAACTATAGAAAATCAATAAAGTGTATAAATGGCAAAAGGACAAGGAAATATACCAACATGTAAAATAAGTTTTGATGGTTAGCTTAGGTATAGTTTTTATTTTCTTCTTTATATAAATCTTAGAATATAGTGCAAAAATTTGTTTGTAAATATGTGAATGTAAGTAGTAAGAAAAATTCAACCAATCATCCCTCAAAAACCATCCTATGTAAGTGTAAATACTAACCACGTTAATGCAGGCAATCTGAATCTTACAGGAACGTGGTTGACATGCAAATCAGATTTCATATTAAGAGGCTCAAATCCCCTCAGTGTCACCTTCTCTTTCTATATATCTACTCTCTCTTTGTACCCAGAACTGTTTCACTACTTATTGGATTATTATTTGAGAAAAACTCTGCAGTATAAAACCACCAATAAAAGGAGAGATAAAAAACCTATTGGTTTATTAATTTAATATAAAGGCTAATCATTAAGACCATTTAATTTAGCAACTACTGACTCTCAAACTTTCTTTGAGACTTTATAGAGAATACATGGAAAGGGGCTTTAGTCTCATTTTTGTGAAACCACACTATGCCCTGGTGGTTGGATGTTCTGATAGACCTAAGTGGAAGTTAACTCATCTCCCCACCACCCACCTCACCACTAACCACCCCCACCATGTTCAAGTCCTAGGTCATTTCATTTTTTAGTATTTATAGCTTAATTTAAAAATAAGAATTCTGAAAAGAGCATAGATAATGCAATAAAAATGAAACAGTGCTATACTGTGAATAAATAGAGGGCATGGTCTGTCTGCATTCATTCATTTACTCATTCAACAAACACTTATTGAGCCTCTATTCTGTGTCAAACACTCTCATGCAGTGGCTGGGAATATAGTGATGACTCAGATAACATGCCAATCAACTCTGTCCTGGCCTTCCTGAAGCTTACACCTAGCAGAGATAACTATTTTTTTTTTTTAAATATATTTTATTGATTTTTTACAGAGAGGAAGGGAGAGAAATAGAGAGTCAGAAACATCGATGAGAGAGAAACATCGACCAGCCGCCTCCTGCACATCCCCCACCAGGGACGTGCCCGCAACCCAGGTACATGCCCTTGACCGGAATCGAACCCGGGACCTTTCAGTCCGCAGGCCGACGCTCTATCCACTGAGCCAAACCGGTTTCGGCCAGAGATAACTATTTAATTATAGTTCTGTTAAGTGCTCTGAAGGAAAAGTACAAGGTGTTATGAAAGAGGTAATGGGATATCTACCAGTATAGGGTGTCACTGAAAGTCTTGGATAAAGACACATTTAACCTGAGTCAAAGGATAAGTAGAAAATGGCTTGGTGAAATGGGATGGGAGTGGTCATTCAGATGAAGGGAACAGAGCCTTTGAAGACTGAAGGCAAAAGGACTCTGGTTCATTCTAGGAACTGAAAGAAAGACAATTCTGCCAAAGTGCTGCCAGCATGGAAGAGAATGGAGGGATAATCCCACTGTATATTTAGTACTGCATCTGGTTCAAAGAGGATGCTCAATAAGTGGTCATGGACAAAAGCCCCTTAATAACAGCTCACCCAGATGAAACACAGCTGCCAAGTCCTCTTTGGTTGTTCTTTGCCCAGCTACATCTTGAAAAGCAGGACTCCATACACATTTTATTGGGATATCACAACTTTCTCCCTACATGGCAAATAACAAATCAAGCCGGCAATCAGATATTATGGGGCCAGGGCCTGTCTGCTTGATTAATGTCTGAAAAATGACATAGTTGAGTTTAAACTGATTTTGTTAAAATACTTTTAGATTTTAACAAATCTGAAAGAACATAATGTTGGCTGAAATGGTCAGCTCAGAATGACAAAATAGTACATGAAAGGGAAGGCTATGAGAAAGCTGCCAGATTTGCTCATGCAGTATCCAAACACAACCAGATGGTGGGTTTTTTTTTGTTGTTGTTTGTTTGTTTTTGATGTCTTTGCTCCCAGTATAAGTCAATGTATCATTAGGATGTTTGAGTAACCTTGTAACCCTGTTTGCCATAAAGTCGCCAGAAAATGAACCATTCTGTAGGTGTTTAATAACTTTGATGAGTACCTTAACTAGCTTTAAAAATAATTCATCAATTTTAATACATATGTAAGTACTTTATACATTAAAAACCATCTCACTTGTAAAATAGGGAGATTTAGAAATCTGTTTTGGTCATAGTTTCTCCTAATTCATATAGTTTAAATAAGGACTAATTTTATAGTAGTTCACTGGTCCCATATTCAATTATATTCATCTATTAATATGGGGATAGCCTGCAGTGTCTAGCACAGTGCCTTATTTATATAAAATCTCACCTCTCTGAAACACCAGGGAGAGAAAAGCAGAAAACATAAAAGTCTCTAACTGCCAAAATATTTGTGTTAGTTTGTTCAGCCTGTTATATCAGAATATGGTAGGCTGAGTGGCTTATAAGCAACAGAAATTAATTCCTCACATTCTGGAGGCTGAGAAGTCCAAGATCAAGGGACCAGCAGATTGGTGTCTGGGGAGTGTCCTATTCCTGATTCAGAGATGACCATCTTCTTGCTATACCTTCACATGGCAGACAGGGTGAGGGAGATCTCTGGAGCCTCATTTATAAGGGCACTAATCCTATTAATGAGGGCTCCACCCTCATGACCTAATCACTGACAAAAGGCCCTACCTCCAAATATTGTCACTTTGGGGATTAAGTGTCAACATATGAATTTTAGGGGTTATAAACACTTAGTCTATGAAAATATTGATACAAAGTCAGTATAGTTTTTGTTTGTGCATTCATTCACTTGCGATATAACTGTTAGATTTTTCTCTAGACCTGGCATGGATTCAAATCCCAGCCTTTATGAAGTCTACTGTATACTGGGGAAGATATTATGCATTATACTATAGGGGTTAACAGTAACAGGAGCAAGGGGTCCTGAGTTCACATTCTAGCTCCACCACCTATTAACTGTGTGGCTTTGGCAGAGTAGTTTACCTTGTTGTGTCCAACTCTCCTTATCTCTAAAACATGGATATAAAAATACTTACCTCATATGGTTATTGTGATGATTAAATGTGTTAATATATATAAGGGGCTAAGAATAGTCGCTGTTTACATAAGTGTTTATTATTAACTAGAGGCCTGATGCATGAAATTTGTGTAAGGGGCTCAAGCCCTCGCAGCCCCTCGCAGCCTTGATCAGCCCTCACAGCCCAGGCTTCGTCTGGAAGGTCGTCCAGACAGTTGTTCTGCTATTTGGTCTAATTAGCATATTAGCTCTATTATATAGGATAAGAGACAAATACTTATGTAAAATTTTTCATTACAATGTTGACAAAATCACCACATCTTAGTATGTGATAAAAGGTCTTGATATTTAAAGGGATAAATAAACCTGGATTATAACCAAAACTTAGCTATCCTGAGTGAATCATACCCGTAGAGTTTTTAAAGAACTAATTTATTGAGGAGAAATTCACATTCACATAAAATTAAGCATTTTAAAGTGAATGATTCAGTGACATTTAGCAAACTCACAATGGTGGGCAACCACCACCTCTATATACCTCCGAAACATTTCTATCATTCCAAAGTAAAATCCCACACCCACTAACCAGCTACTGCCATGCCCTCCAGCCCTCAGTCCCTGACAACCACAAATCTGAATTCTATCTCTACAGATTTATCTACTCTGGACATTTGGTGTCTGCATGTATACTACATACCACATTTTGTTTATCCAATCATCGTTTAATAAACATTTGGGTTGTTTCCACATTCTGGCTATTACGAATAATGCTGCTATTAACATACATGTACATGTATCTGTTTACCCTTCTTTTTAGTATATACCGTGCAGTGGAATTGCAGGGTCATATGGTAATTTATGCTTATATTTTTTAGGAACTACAGCAACTGTTTTCACAGCAGGTGAACCATTTTGTGTTCCCATTAGCAATGTGCAAGGGTTCCAGTTTCTCCATACCCTTGCCAACACTTATTTTCCATTAAAAATCACTATAGTCATCCCAGAGAGTGTAAAGAGGTGTCTCATTGTGGTTTTAATTTGCATTTCCTTAATGACTAATGATGTCAAGCATTTTTTCATGTGTTTGTCAGTCATTTATATATCTCCTTTGGAAAAATGTTTATTCAAGTCCTTTGACCATATTTTAATTGGGTTGTATGTCTTTTTTTTTGAATTATTAGAGTCAGTTACATATTCCAGATACCAGATTACATCAGAATATACATTCCCTGTATGTAGAACCAGAATATATATCCTATCTTGCAAATATTTTTCTCCCACTTTGTAGGCTTTTCAATTTGATAGCTTCCTTTGATGCACTAAAGTTTTTAAATTTTAAAGTCCAATTTATCTATTTAAAAATGTTTGTTGCTGTGCTTTTGGTATCAGTCATATTTAGGAATCCGTGGCCAAACTGAAGATCCTGAAGATTTAGCTCTATTTTTTTCCTATTAGTTCTTATACAGGGGGAGGGGAAGCAAAAGTAGATTTACAATTGTGAGTACATGAAACACAGAGTTTATTCTTGTATTATTCTTGATTAATTATTGTATTATTTGAATTACAACTGTAGACCTACTTTTGCCCACTCTCATATTTAGGTCACTGATCCATTTTGAATTAATTTTTACATGTGGTGTGAGGTAGGGGTCCGGCCTCATTCTTTTGCATGTGGTTGTTCAACTGCCCCAGACCCACTGTTGAAGAGACTGTTTTCTCCCCATTGAATGTTCTTGGCATCCTTACCAAAATCACATGTATGGGTTCATTTCTGGGCTCAATTCTATCCCATTGGTCTATATGTCTATCCTAATTGTATTATAATGTTTTGATTACTGTAACTCTCAGGTAAATTTTAAAATTTGAAAGTGTGAATGCTCCAACTTTGCTATTCTTTTTCAAGATTATTTTTGGCAATTTGAGTCCCTTTGAAGTTCTTTATGAATTTGAAGATCAGCTTTTCCATTTCTGCAAAAAAGGCGATTGAAATTTTGAGGGAGATTGTATTGAATCTTTAGATCCCTTTAGGTAATACTGACATTTTCACAAAATTGTCTTGCAATCCATGAACATGGAATGTCTTTCCATTTATATGGATTATCTTTAATTTATTTTAGCAATGTTTTACAGTTTTCAGTGAAGTTTTTCACCCCCTGTTTAAACTTATTCCTCAATATTTAGTTATTTTGGATGCTGTTATAAATAGAACTGTTATCCTTAGAGTTTTTGAGATATGAAGTTCTATCATAAATATTTTATAATATTTAATTATAAAATTGATATTTTAATTGAATAATTGTGTCTGGATATACAGATATTCATGACCCATATTTGTGGGATCTATTATTGGCTGCTGGGCACCTCTGCAATGCTGAGATTTTATCCCCTTTCTTGTCCTACAGTAGTTTGTTAGGCAAAGGCATTTTGAGTTCAGTTCTCCTGTAGGAAGGAGTGGGAATGAAGCTTTAAACTGATGAGATTGGGTCTGATGTGCACTCACTTGACCTGGAGATAAAGAGAGAGGTAGGAAAACACTCAACAATGTTAATTATTAAAAACACTAAACCATTCTAGTTATTAAGAAAAGTAAACTGTGTACTGTTGGGGAAGGAAGAGTCAGTCAGAGGCTTGGCCTCGAGTTTCACCTGTGACCTCAACAACACAAGATGCCTCAAACTAATGGGCCTGGTTTTCCTCCCATGTGTAATTAAGACATTGGATTAGATGACCTCTAAAACTCTTCTCGGCTCATTGAGTCTGTTAATGCAAGACATCAGTGATTCTAGTTTTTTCTGTGGCCTTTGACGGGATAATTTTCTTCACATTGCTTGCCACTCAATAAAAGTTTATTGAATACAGACAGTAAATGAATAACTGAATGAACAAACAATTAGCCAACCCTACTTCATTAATTCATCAAACATTTATGACAGGTTACTGGTGTCAGGTCATGTGGGAGAGATAAAAATATGGAGACCCAACCCATTCCCTCAAGGGTCTCTCAGAATGAAATTATACTTTTAATCATTCTCTTCTTGCATCTCTAAACACAGAACACAAACTTCCCAGTACTGATACTTCAGAAAGAATATTGAATTGGGGAGTCAGGAGACCTGTAAAGTCATTATTGCATAGCATACATCTATGCTTAATAGACAATCACTTGCTCTTTCCTGTCTTCTCTTTTCTCTCCTCTTTCTCTTATCTATCTACACATATTCTGTTTTGTTTTGTTTTTAAATGTAGAACAATGCAAGTTAGTCAATAATTCAGTCATGCAAATACCTAAAAATGCCACTCCATGCTCCCTCAGGAACCATAAAAGTAATAAACTAAGTTAAATCAGCTGCTTTAATACTTGTCCAGCATAAGTCATTCCTCCGGGAAAGTGAAAAATTAGTTAATTGCTATTTTAAGGTTCCAGTAATTCACTTTCCATTATATTCACTATATAAAGAGAACAACAAAGGATTAGGCAGCACTTTCACGCTTGAGTGAGTTTAAAATGGTAGAAGTTTATGGGGGGAAAATGGGGCATATGTAATACTTTCAACAATAAATATTTTTTTAAATGGTAGAAGTTTAAATAAACCAAAGGAAAACACAGTACTGAGCTCAAACAAGCATTTAATACAATATTTACTTATTGAATCCCAGAATGGAATGCAAGAAACAGGTAAAAAAATCTCCCTGTTGTAAAAGTCTCAACACTATGACTAACTAATCTGTCTCTGCAGAAGAAAAGGACTCTTCCTTCAGACAGAAAGACAAAGAGATATCCATTATTAATTGTAATATAGACACCATAAACACAGCTGGTCACCACATCCTGGCATTCTTATTTCATGACATTTCTTGTATCTTTTTTTTTTTAATATATTTTATTGATTTTTTACAGAGAGGAAGGGAGAGAGATAGAAAGTTAGAAACATCGATGAGAGAGAAACATCGATCAGCTGCCTCCTGCACATCTCCTACTGGGGATGTGCCCGCAACCCAGGTACATGCCCTTGACCGGAATCGAACCTGGGTCCTTTCAGTCCGCAGGCCAACGCTCTATCCACTGAGCCAAACCGGTTTCGGCAAGTATCTTTCCTTTTTAAATTTCCTCTTCCTCCTATCCTCCCATGAGAGGCAGTACACTGTATAATTAGGAGCATAAACTCAAGTTCTATTGCCAATGTTCAAATCCTGCTTCTATTAGTTCTATAGCTGTGTGACTTTGGGCACATTATCTGACTTCTCTACACCTTAGCTTCCCTATTGTAAAATGAGGGTAATAGTAACAACCGCTCCATAGGGTTGTTGCGAGCATTTAATTAAGTCCAAATATATTATGTACTTACAACAGCCACTGCTGCCACCACCACCACCACCACCACCACCATCATCATCAACACTGTTATCACTTCTGCTCCCAATCACTTCTGCTCCCATGTGTAATTAAGACATTGGATTAGATGACCTCTAAGACTCTTCTCTGCTCATTGAGTCTGTTAATGCAAGACATCAGTGATTCTAGTTTTTTTCTGACCAGGGACACTCACTGTACCCCATACTATGTTATCCTTTGCCCTCTTTTATCTAATTGTCCTCAGAATGAACTTTTGTAGTATTAACTTTTCTAGTGTCTATAATTCCACAGTGAACTCTGAGGGCAGGAACTTTGCCCTTCATCTTTGTCACCCAAAATCTGTAGCCTAGCGATGCAACATTATATTACATCATACCTCTCACCCCTGTCATGAACCATACTGAACTCCCTGTTCTTCTGACACATTAGATCCACTCATGATGTCATATTAACACATGCCCTTTGCTCCCCTCCACCTGGCTCCCAACCCACCCCAGGCTATCTCTTCTAAATCTTCTGGCATTTACTTCTATATCCTATATAATAAAAGGGTAATATGCAAATTGACCTTAATGGCAGAATGACCATAACGACTGCTGGACCAATCACTATGAGGTGCACTGACCACCTCTTGATCCCTTTCTCCCGCAGGCAGGCTCCAATCACCTGATGGCCACCTGTGGCGGGGGCGGGGCTGGCCAGTGGGCGGGAACAGCCCACCTCTCAGTCCCTTCTCCCCCGCTGTTAGGCACTGATCACCCGATAGCGATGGCCTATGGGGAACCAGGGATGGGTGGTGGCAGTGGGCGGGGCTGGCTGCAGGCATCTGGGGAAGATGGCCCTGATCGCAGGCCAGGCTTAGGGACCGTACCTGTGCATGAATTTCATGTGCAGGGCCTCTATAAATAGTAGCCTTATACTAACATTTCTGCAGTTAACAATTTTAGATAATATCTCTGACTTCCTATTTTGGAAAAAAGATTTAGCATTGTTAAACCAGCACCCCACCTTCCTTTGCCACATCCTCCAAATATGATTTTTTTCATAATTTTGGGATGTTATTAGTGTTTTACATTATTAGGATTATGTAAAAAAGCTGTGCTAATACACACCTATTAGAATGAAAAAACCCATAACACTGACAATACCAAATGCAGGCAAGGATATGGAGCAACAGGAATTCTCATTCAATGCTGCTGGGAATGCAAAATGGTACAGCCACTTTGGAAGACACTTTGACACTTTGGCAGTTTCTTATGGAACTAAACATACTCTTACCATACAAACCGGCAACTGTGTTATTCGGTAATTACCCAAATGAGTTGAAATTTTATGTCCACACAAAAATCTGCACAAGAATATTTATAGCAGCTTCATTCTTAGTTGCCAAAACTTGGAAGCAGCCAATATGTCCTTCAGTAAATGACTGGATAAATAAACTGTGGTGCATCCAGACAATGGGGGTGGTTATTATTCAGTGCTAAAATAAAACAAGCTATAAAGCCAACAAAACAAAAAAACAACAAACATGCAGGAATCTTAAATGCATATTACTAAGCGAAAGAAGTCGACCTGAAGGCTATATGATGCATGATCCCAAATACGTGACATTCTGAAAAAGGCAGAACTATGGAGACAGTGAAAAGACCCATGGTTGTCGGACAGTAGCTGGGAGGGAGGGATGAACAGGAAGAACACAGAATGCTTTCAGGGCAGTGAAAGTATTCTGAATGATATGATAGGGTGCATACATGTAATCACTCAAAGTTCTGATGTAAACTATGGGCTTCAGGTGATAATGATGTGTTAATGTATGCTCAACAACTGTAACAAAGACACCACTTTGGTATGGGCGGTCATAGTTCAGGTGATTGTGGATGTGTGGGCAAAAGGAGCATATTGAAACTCTCCGCACTTGCCACGCAATTTTGCTGTGAATCTAGAACTTCTTAAAAAAAAATAAAGTCTATTAAAGAAAAAGTTTAATAGACTGAGCCACACGACAGACTATGATTCCATTGCTTTCACTGTATGGCGTTTTGTTTTCCTTAGAGTTGATCACTGCTTTGTCATCGAGTTTCTACATTCGTAACAGTAATTCTTCCCAGACCCCTCACTAGCACTGTAAAATCACAGCAGCATCAGTATTCCTCAATATTTTCAGTTGTGTGATTTTATTTTCCAGGTTCAAACACATCATATTCTATCAGATACATACTTTTCCTGGAGACTTTCCTTCTAAAACCTCAATTTTTCTGCTAAAATCTGGACTGACTATTCTCTGGTTGTACTGCACATGTGTGTCATCCTTTGAATTCCTTTAACCATAACTACAGAAATTCCCTTTGCTTTTTTCCTGCATGAAATCCTCTGTTTCTTGGGTCTCATCCATGCCCTTTTCTTAATTAACTTCTTAATTTTTCTGGAGAGTATCTTCCAGATCTTTTCTGAGAAGGCATATAAATAAATAAATTTTTGAAATCTTGCATGTCTGCAAATATCTTTTTTCTGTACTCATTTAATTGATAAACTGAATGGGTACAGAATTCTAAGCTGAATATCATTTTTCTTTAGACAATTAAAGATATAGTTCCAAGGTCTTCTATAATATAATGTCACTGTATGAAGTCAGATATCATACATCATTCTTATTCTTAATACTTTGTATGTAACTTAAATTTTAAAACAATTCTAGAAGTTTAAAAGATATTCTCTTTTTACCTCCTGCTCTCAAATTACACAATGATAAGTCTTTTTTGTTTTAATGAGCTAAGTCAATTTGAGAACACCTGGCCTTCAATTTTGGGAAATCTTATATTTCATTTGTTCTGTTTTCTTTAGTCTCTCATCTTAGAATCTTATTGCTCTGATGGTCGACCTCTTGGACTAACTTCTAATATTTTAAACATTTCCATCTTATTTTTAGCCATTTGGGCTTCTTTTTTATTTTATATTTTTTGGTTCTATATCTCTAGAGGAGGACAATACAGTAAGAGTCTCATAATATCTCTGTTTCTGTCCAGTATTTACTTAAAATTTAGCAAATATATATACCAAGAGATAAGACCAAGAGAAAAACAGGCAACAGAAACAGATCTACAGGAGAGCCAGATACTGAAATTATGAACCAGGGCCTTTAAAATAATTTTGGTTAATATATTTAAGAAATTAGATGAGAACAGAGAAAACTTCAGCTGAGGAATGGAAACTATAAAAATAATCTAATAACATTCTAGACTCAAAAAACATAACTAAAATTAATAATGCTGAAGTATGATCCTGGCCAGTGTGGCTCAGTTGGTTGGGCATTGTCCCATGTGCCAAGGGATTGCCAGTTCGATTCCAGGTCAGGGCACATAGATGTTTCCTCTCTCCCCCTCCCTTCCTCTCTCACTCTAAAAAAAAAAATCAATACGAAAATAATAAGAAAAAATAGAATGCTGAAGTATATATCCATTTAGCTCCTCAAAAAATACCCAAATAAACACACACATAGATCCCCCAAGAGAAATGTAGAATGATTACAGCAGCATTATTTGAAATAGCCTAAAATGAATTAATTGTGCTATACTCCACAATGGAATACTATACAGTACTGAAAATCAGCAGCAACACAGATGAATCTCACGAACACCATGTTTTCAGAAAGGATGTATACATGAAAGAATATGTATTACATGATTCCATTTATATAAAGTTGAAATTAATCTTTGATGTGAGAAGTTATGATAGAGTTACCTCTGGGAGAAGAAGGAGGGTGATTATTGGGAGGGGAGAAGAGCAGGGCTTCTAGGATGCTTGTAGTGCTATATTTTTTTAAATCTGAGTGGTAGTTTCAAAAATGTATTCACTTTGTGGTAATTCCTCAAGCTGAACACTTGACTTGTGAATATTTCTATATGCATATAAAAGTTATAATAAAAATATAATGAACTTGAATAAAATATTTATGGAAATAAAGCAGGAACAGATTATTCTCATTTTATAGATGCAGTATCTTTTCTTAACTCTGAGAAAAACATATACCTATTTTCTAACTTACCTATTTCTTTCTATTAGTTTTGGTGTTGGCCTACCATGATCTTGATCTACCTGTGTTCAAAAACTTACTGGTTTAGTTTCCCGACAATAAATCTCTGTTGCCTGGTTATTTGGAGATGCAGAGGAGACCTGGGGTCCTATAGCAACCTATGTAGAATTTTAACCAATCTCCATGTAGAATTTTAGGCACAACCTTTCCCCCCTGCCTTTGGCAGTATCAAGGATTGCCAATTCCTGAGCTCCTCTGAGGTTCTACGTTATGAATTTCATTGGCAAACCTCTGTAAACCCCAAAGTGTCAGCTTTCTCTGCTCTTCTAAGTCAGTGGTCAGTGCTCAATCTCACAAGATTTATGAACATCTCTTCTCTGTTGTTACCTCCTATTCATCCTGGTGAGCTTATACCTATTTTATTCTTTTTAAAAAATATATTTTTTTATTGATTTCAGAGAGGAAGGGGGAGAGGGAGAGAGAGAGAGAGAGAGAGAGAGAGAGAGAGAGAGAGAGAGAGAGAGAAAGAGAGAGAGAGAGAAAGAAATATCAATGATGAGAGAGACTCATTGATCACTGCCTCTTGCATACCCCCTACTGGGCCTCGAGCCCACAATCCAGGCATATGCCCTTGTCTGAAATTGAACTCGGGACCCTTCAGTCTGCAGGCTGATGCTCTATCCACTGAGTCAAACCGGTTAGGGCCTTATTTTATTCTTATATTAATTTTAGTGGCCTGGAGGAAGGGTCAGTTAGATAAAAATATGTATTTAATCTGACAAGTTTTGATTCAATTTTTTCCTGACATTTATTTAAAAAAATACAGGGGGTGAGGGTGAGGGCAGGACTGGAAGTTGGGGGGGACAATGAGGGGATAAGGACACATTTGTAATACCTTAATCAATAAAGAAAAAAATATTAATCAAATTATGATTGACCTCTTATGATCTGATGTAGAATGTACATGTATTTCTATAAATTTTGAGGTTTCATATTAGGTGTGTGCTATTTTTAAAAAAATGAAACCTTTTACTTTTTCATATAGATTTTAAGTGGTGCATATGATGAGTGGCCATACTTCCTGGCTGTGATTTCACTGGGGAGCTGCTGTCAATGCTGTGTTTTATTAGCAAATAAAATTTATGGGCACAGTGTCCTGCTCCACAGAGTGAAAAAACCAGGATTTCTCAGACACTCATTCGGATGGAGCCCAAGTCTACTAGTAAAGTCTACATATACACTTCTAAGAAGTCACCTTTGGCATCTTATGTGCAGCCCTGTTTCCTGGGTTTATAGAATAATTGATTTTGTTAAAAATAACCCCAGATGAAAATCAAGAGGAAGCATCAGTATTCTCTCAATATTTTCAGTTGTGTAAGACTAACTTAGGAGGAGAGTTTGTGCTGCTTTATGAATTCTAGATGGCTCAGTTACCTCTGGAGTATATTCATCAATCACAGAAAAATAATGAATGAATATATTTCCAGTCCCTCTAGAAATATTATGAGGAATAATTTAACCATCTTTCTATTTTGACATGATCATTAGAAAATTAATATGTTAATATAATTTCTTCCAAATGACTTCGAAAAATGTAAACACAGTTATAAGATAGTATGGTGGACACGTGTAGAGCATTTTGGATGTCCAATATCTTTTAAACCTTCCTAATTTGGTGGCTGCTACATAAGTCCTCTCTCTCTAGTCAGGACTCAGACATTTGCTTTGCCAGCTCATTCTTGTGGGATGTGACCTCAGCTCTACAAACCAGATACAGCCATGTCAGTCTTTGTTCAGCAGAGAAACATGAAGAAGAAATCTGCTTTGGTGAGTGAGAGTGGCAGGGAAGAAGATAGCCAATTTTTAGGAGCAGTAGTAATAGGAATTTTAGAACCTAGAGCCCAGCATTATGGTGTGAATTATGTTCTTGCCCAGTGGCAGTAGCTATTGGGGTCATCCTTGGAACAGTCTTCTGGCAGGGGCTGGGTGTGTACTTGGCTGTAGTTTCTAAACCTGACTCCCTGGATCTCCTTGAGATTCTATGAACCAGGTAATTTTTTAAAATAAATTCTTTTTCTTTTTCAGCTACCTAGAGAGAATTCTGTTGCTTACAACTAAAATCCATGACTAATTCAGATGGTAGGTACAACCTTAAACAAAAAAATATAACCACAAAAATAAAAAATATATCTTTGTAACATTCAGCTACAGTAAAAATAAACATGTGATCCAAAGTAAAGAATGCCATATGCTACAACATGGATGAACCATGAAAACTTATGCTAAGTGAAATAAACCAATTACAGAGAAACAGTTACTATATAATTCTACTTATATGATGTATCTAAAATAGTCAAAGTCATGGAATCAAAGAGTTACCAGGGTTGGGGGAAGGGGGAAGTTGGGAGTTATTAATCAATGGGCATAGAGTTTCAGGGGAGATGAATAAGCTCTACAGGTTTGCTGTACAACACTGCACCCATAGTCAACAATTACATACTGTATACTTAAAATTTATTAAAAGGATAGATCTCATGTTAAGTATTCTTTCCACAATAAAATAAAATTGAAAAACCACTACCGTGGACTTATACTCTCCAAAGACATGTGTAATGTTAAAAGCATATTGGAGAATTTAAAAATCTTGATAGCAATTTGAACATACCATCTTTATCAGCAGTGTCTTGAGGCTTGGATTTTAAAGTGAAGATCTTCCGCAGCTTACAGTTAGCTGAGACAATAATTCCATCCAATGACTGGAAAACTGCTCCCTTGAATATTTCACTGGTAAATGCCACCAAGTCAATGCATAGGTTGCACCACTAAAATAAAGGGGAAAAATAAGTACTTTCTATAATCACATAAATGAACAGGCCATCTTGGAAAAGCCCAGAGAGTTGAGGCAATTATCTGGATCAACCAGTCCCATACCAATTTTCCCCTTTAGGTAAATATATCTCTGTTTTGGCTTCAATTTTATGAAGAACTGCTGTGATTTCTCCCAAGAAATGAACATAATCTAAAGTATCCACTGGTCCTCTGACTACAGATTGCCCATTGTGAGACAGGGCTTTGACAACTCTGGGAAAGCACTCTGGATTTGTAGGCAGGATGCCAGTGGGAAGCTAACTGCCGGTGCATTAGACCACTTAAATCTTGAAAATCAGGGATAAGGAGCCAATTGCTCCTTCAAGGGGACTAATTTGAGCCCAATTAGCCAGCCACTTACATTTGCTTAAAAAAAAAAAAAGCATGGGTGAAATTAAAAGCTGGGTTTAAAATGTGGCCAGGGCTGTCTACTAATAACTAATTAAGCTATTGTATAGAAATAGATTCTTTTAAAGAATTTGTAATTATGCCTGGTATATGCCAGTTTTTAAAGTGCTCTTGGCAGGGGCTAATTTTTGCCTATTAAACAATTAGACCTCTTAATACTTCATCAAATTAATTCTTTAAGTCAGTGGTTCTCAACCTTCCTAATGCCGCGACCCTTTAATACAGTTCCTCATGTTGTGGTGACCTCCAACCATAAAATTATTTTCTTTTTTTAAAAAAAATATATTTTATTGATTTTTTACAGAGAGGAATGGAGAGGGATAGAGAGTTAGAAACATCGATGAGAGAGAAACATCGATCAGCTGCCTCCTGCACACCCCCCACTGGGGATGTGCCTGCAACCAAGGTACATGCCCTTGACCGGAATCGAACCTGGGACCCTTGAGTCCGCAGGCCGATGCTCTATCCACTGAGCCAAACTGGTTAGGGCCATAAAATTATTTTCGTTGCTACTTCATAACTGTAATTTTGCTACTGTTATGAATTATAATGTAAATATCTAATATGCAAAATGTATTTTCATTGTTACAAACTGAACATAAAGCATAGTGATTAATCACAAAAACAATATGTAATTATATATTCAATATGTGTTTTCCAATGGTCTTAGGCGACCCCTGTGAAAGGGTCGTTCGACCCCCAAAGGGGTCGCAACCCACAGTTGAGAACCGCTGCTTTAAGTGATCTGACTGAGTTAAAGAAAAGGAGAAAATAATCATTTAGTAAGAAATTAAGACTGCAGAATAAAAGCAGGAAAAATAATTTTTGAAATTAAAACAAAAGCAGTATTTATAATTATGCTGCTTTTAAAATAGCAGCCTCTTCCATTATTTGTTCAGAAGCACAATTTACATAGGTTCATTTTATTAATCCATAAAATCAAAAGCTATATTCATTGATAAAGAAAATAAAATGTTATTTCTTAAGGCAAATTCTATTTAGGAATAATTTTAATATGGAGAGGTTGTTTCCAGAGTAGAAAAGTAGAAGAGATTGCAACAAATTATTGATTAAATAAATGAAAATGATTTTCTTTGTAGATATCTCAAAAAAAAAATTACGTTCTCAGGCCCTGGGTATGCTCTGGTCTTTTTGGGGAAAGGGAGTCTGGAGTAATAATAGGTCGGAGGTAGAGCTGAGTGTGATGTAATAATGAGGATGGTGAGCTCTGGGGAGGTGTAATAAGTGGGATGGTGAGCTCTGGGGAGGTGTGGGAAATAATGTGCGATGGGCCAGTGAGGCCAGGTTCTGGAGGAGCTGGAAGATCAGGAAGAGAACCTTGGGCTCCAGAGGGTAAAGTGTTATGACAAAAGCAAAATATGACAAAGCAGAATATTGGGAAGTTTGCACTAACGATTATGCAGAGCTGTTTTGCAGTGATACAGGGGTTATGGGGGAAGGCTGAGGTAGAGTGAAGGCAGACAGAGGCACAGAAAGACCAGTTTCTGTCAGTCACTTAAGCATAAAGAGGAGGGTCTGCTTAGAAGGTTAGCATAGAAGTAGAATGTAAGGGACAAATCCATAGGCATGCCACAGGTGAAACACCATGCCGTGGTAACATACAGGTTATAGGGATGAAGGTCTTCAGGTTTCCAAATATGCAGTAGTAATTATTAACATTATTATTACATTAGCAATATTATCATTGTTGGTCCTTATTCCTAAAAGACTTAAATTAACATTATGCCCAATTCCAATCATTCATCTGGTCTGTCCCATCAGTAATTGCATTCATCCACCCTTTCCCACAGGTGCTAAACACTTAGGTGCTAGAGCAGTGATGGCAAACCTATGACACGCATGTCAGAGGTGACATGCGAACTCATTTTTTTGGTTGATTTTTCTTTGTTAAATGGCATTTAAATATATAAAATAAATATCAAAAATATAAGTCTTTGTTTTACTATGGTTGCAAATATCAAATAATTTCTATATGTGACACAGCACCAGAGTTAAGTTAGGGTTTTTCAAAATGCTGACATGCCGAGCTCAAAAGGTTTGCCATCACCGTGCTAGAGTCCCAGCGGTTCTCAACCTGTGGCTCACGACAACTTGGCGCGACTCTTTAGGGGTCGAACTACCCTTTCACAGGGGTCGCCTAAGACCATTGGAAAACACATATTGAATATATAATTACATATTGTTTTTGTGATTAATCACTATGCTTTAATTATGTTCAATTTGTAACACTGAAAATACATTCTGCATATCAGATATTTACATTATGATTCATAACAGTAGCAAAATTACAGTTATGAAGTAGCAACGAAAATAATTTTATGGTTGGGGCTCACCATAAACATGAACTGTATTCAAGGGTTGCGGCATTAGGAAGGTTGAGAACCACTAGACACTGGGCTTGGCCCCAGGGATGCAGCAAGGAATAAGATAGTCCTTCCAGTCTGGGAAGGGGGGCAGATATTTGGAATCTATGATATACAGTTAGTATAGAGGGGGCTCAAGGTAGTAGGATGGAAAGGTTTAGAAAAGGCTTCTTTTAAAGAACATTTAAAAAATTATATCATGATAGTATGTGCATATATAAACAAAAAAAGCATATATATGTATATATAATTTTATACAAAAATTTTATACAAAATGAAGTACTGGTCATCTCTCCATTTCTCTTGTCATACTGTCAACTCTTAACTTTCTTCTCTCTGTATTTTTATATAACACATCCTGCTTCATCAATTTTAGGTATTATCTACTGACTTCCTATTGTGGTAGATAAGACTTAACTCACTTACACATACTCCATCCCCCACTTTATCCTCCCTAGATAAGTATCTCATGCTTTCTTTTTTCCTCAAAATCCATTCTCCGCGTTTTCCTTGTGACTATGTAAATATTGTGTACAAATGAGCCAAGTGATGCTCTATGATTACCTTTTCTTACACACATCTTTATATTTCTAGAGTTAACAGTTGCTGTTTTAATTATCTGCTTTATTTTCTTTGAGGCTAAGTTTTCCTACATCTGGGAAACACTTGTAGATGACTTCTGAGTTTGGTGTGAACAGTGAGTTTCCAGACCCAGGGAGGTGTGCAAATATAGTGGGCATTTCCTCTCAGGGCCCTGCCCATCTTCCTTGCTAAGATGAACTCTCCCGTTGGCTGCACCAGAACACCCCCCATCAGACCCCACCAGTTCTGGTTGGGAATTGGTGTCCCTCTCCTTCTGAGTCTCAGAAAACCAGGCCCTTTATCAATACATACTTTTCTTATCCATCACAGTCAAGCTGCTTTTCCCTCTGCCTGGACTCATGGTTTGTGGAAAATACTCAACCAATAATGGTATGCATATGTGTGTGTGTGTGTGTGTGTGTGATTTAATATATGAAGACATGCATGATTATACACATGCCTATCACACTTTCAAATTTTCATTTTATAATCATTTAACAAACTCCATAAATGTGTGGGAACTCATAATGTATTTAATGAATCCATCTATTAGAAGTACAGATTGAGGTAGTTCCTGAAAAACATGGGAATAACTTTCACAAATTTCCCTTGGCTAGAGGAAATGTAAATTGTATTTTTGGTTTAGCTGATATTTATAAAGGTTCTAATTTTCATAAGCTTCAACAAAGAACTCATTACTAATACAAATGCTGTGGTATATTTTCTGAAGTTTTGTAAAGAGCATAAACTTTCTACTAGCAACAGGTGCATTATATGACTTATAGTTGACCTTTATAAAATATTACTTTCATTATTTTTGGTGATATCATACATTCTTAAAACACCCGCTTTTGACTTTTTCTTGGTCTGTTACCACTTTGTTTTTATGTGCAACTCTAGTACAGTAGGGAAGAGCTCTTAATCTAAATATTCATAATCATGGGTCCTTAAGAAGCTTGCACCAGAAAGACAGCTATGTGATAGATGAAAGACAGTGCTGTTTATTTATTTGTTTTTATTAATAAGTGAAGTTAGGGTTCGAGGGGGGAAGATGGCGGCGGTATAGGCAGACGCGTCCCAGGTCGTGTCCCTGAGCAAATGGAGTGAGCAGCTGAAACTAGTAACATCCACCCCGAATTGGCGAAATTCCTCAGCTGGCGAGACGGTTTGCAGCCGGGAAGAGCAGAACTCCCCTGGAAAGGTAAAAAAACCAGGGATTTGGGCAGGAAAGTTTGCCAGACCTCTGAGCCCAGAGAGTCGGAGGGAGACCGCGTGGCAGACAGCCGCGTCCCTTGGGACAGGCACAGCCCCTGACAGGGGAAAGGAGAACCGCGGGATTCCTGGCGCTGCCGGGGGAATTGAGAGCTCGGTCTGTGATCACAGAGGACTGAGCCTAAAGGGGGCAGCCTGAAGAGCTGACCAGACCATGCAGTCCCGGTAAGAGAAGAAGCTTACAGAAACCAAGCCTTCCCCGTTTCCGCGGCCGGCGTTTGTTTGTTTTCACTGAATCCTGTTCATGGGACATTTCGGATACAGACACTCACCTGTGCTGAAGAGAGGGAGAGTGTGCGGAGGAGTGGAATCTGGGGAGAGACTGAGGAGAGAAGGGGGGCCGGGAGAGGTGGCAGCGAATTGAGTGCTGAGACACCCCTGAGCCCAGGACTGAGGCAGCCATTCTCTCTGGAGAGTGAGACTCCTCCCCCCAGCCCCCAGGCAAGGAGCACAGCCACACCCAGATTCCACCCTGTAGGAGATCAAGGATTAAAATAACCTGATCAGTCCCTGGGAGTTAACAGGGTCTGGCCTATAGAGGGATTTTCAATCCCAGCAACAACACAGCACTGGTAACTCTTACACAGCCAGCTCTGGGCAGTGAACTTCCACTGGACAGAGAGGCCCTATAGCCTCAGAGGCCAACCCCAGAACACTGCCACCCAGAGGCTGACCCACAAACTGACTCTTTGCTAAACACAAAATAAGGCAGTCTGGGAAACAAATGCGGCTTGCTTTAAAATAAGAACTGTGGTTTACAACACAGAGGAACAGTGTATCGCAGGGAAACTCAACACTCTCCTGAATACCTGGCAGGTCTAAGGCGAGCCACACTGAAGAATAGAAGAACCGAAGGACCTTCACTACTGCAATATTTTTTTTCTTTTTTCACCTTTTAACTAAGAAACCAATTTTTTTTCCTTTTTTTTTCTTTTTTTTTCTTTTCTTCTTCTTCTTCTTTTTTTTCTTCTTTTTTCCATCACCTGATTTTACCCTTTTAATTACTACCTTCTTATTTTTTAGCCAGTATTATTACTGCTACCATTTTACCATTTTTTTTTAAAGTGCCATTTTATTTCCTCTTTATTTTATTTTGGGATTAGTGTTCTCCATTCTATTTTCATCGTTATATTATTGGTTGTTTCTAGTTTGCATTCATCTCCAGGGAGCTGTTGCTGGAATTTGTTGGGATTAATGGCTGTTCTATAGGAGTATTCTCCTCATATAAAAAAGTCTCTTCCCCTCTTCCACTTCATTCTCTCTTTTCGCTCTTTTTTTTTTCTTTTCTTTTCTTTTCTCGCTTTTATTTTCCCCCCTCCTTTTTCCCAATTTCATTTTTGCACTCCTTTTTTTGTCCCTAATTTTCTTTTCTTTTTTCTCTTTTCTCTTTTTCTCTTCCTTCTTCCTTATCCCCTAATTCTCTTAATTCAGGTGGTCACCTTTATTTGGGGTTATTAATATCGTGAATATATTTGTGTATAGTGCCTGGTACGTGGTGCCTTGTTGTGTTGTATTTTGTGCCTTTAAATCAACACAGCAGATCCAAGCAACAGCAACCTCCTGAGCACCACACCCTCTGCTGAGGAACAGCAGCTGTACGTGAAACCTCTCCCCACCAGCCAGAAGAGCCACCACAGCTGTGAACAGCACCCACCAGAGGAGCTGCTGCCAACTGAAGAGCAGCTGCTACCGCAACCGCCCGAAGAGCAACCGCAGACCAAGGAGTCACTGCCACCAAGGGAGCAGCCACTGAACGACTCAACATCTAGATATGTCAGTGAGATCAAACATGGGTAGACAAAGAAACCCCCAAAGGAAAGAGAAGGAGGACTCTCCAGAAAAGCAGTTAAGTAATACAGAGGCATGCAACATGACAGAAAAAGAATTCAGAATAAGGGTCCTAGAGTGCATAAACCGGATGGAGGAAAAAATCAACAACTTCTACAAGAAGCAAGAAGAAACAGATGAAAAAATCAATAACATATGGAAGAAGCTAGAAGAAACAGATGAAAAAATCAACAACTTAAGTAAGACCCAAGAAGAAATGAAGAGTGATATAGCTGCAATGAAAAACTCCATTGAAAGTATCAACAGTAGACTAGGAGAAGCGGAGGACCGAATTAGTGATTTAGAAGACAAGGAAGCAAAACACACCCAAAACGTACTGCAATTGGAGAAAAAAATGAAAAGACAGGAGGAGAGCCTAAGGGAGCTTTGGGACAACATGAAACGAAACAACATACGAATAATAGGGGTACCAGAACAACAGAAGGATGAACAAGGATTAGAAAACCTATTAGAAGAAATAATATCAGAAAACTTCCCTGAGGTGGGGAAAAAAAAAAGTCACACAAGCCCAGAGAGTCCCAAACAAGGTGAACCCAAAAAGACCCACACCAAGACACATCATAATTACCATGGCAAATGTTCAGGACAAAGAGAGAATCTTACAGGCTGCAAGAGAGAGATGGAAAGTTACATACAAGGGATCTCCCATTAGATTGTCAAATGATTTCTCAACAGAAACACATCAGGCCAGAAAAGAATGGACGGAAATTTACAAAGTGATGCAAAACAAAGGACTGAATCCAAGAATACTCTATCCAGCAAGGCTATCATTCAAACTTGAAGGGGAAATAAGAAGCTTCACAGACAAAAAAAGGCTAAAGGAGTTTATCACCACCAAGCCAGCAATGCAAGGAATGCTAAAGGGACTGGTATAAAAATAAGAAATAAAAAGCTCAGAAAGAAAACAGCCACACAAATACAGAAATGCCTACAAACAAGTACCTTTCAATAATAACTTTAAACGTAAACGGACTAAATGCTCCAAACAAAAGACATCGAGTGGCTGAATGGATAAAAAAACATGACCCATACATCTGCTGTCTACAAGAAACCCACCTCATTAGAAGGGACTCACACAGACTGCAAGTGAAAGGATGGAAAAATATCTTTCAGGCAAATGGAAAGGAAAAGAAAGCTGGGGTAGCAATACTTATATCGGACAAAATAGACCTCAAAGTGAAGGCCATAACAAGAGATAAGGAAGGCCACTTCATAATACTAAAGGGATCAATACAACAAGAAGATATAACCCTGGTAAACATATATGCACCCAATGCAGGAGCACCCAAATTCATAAAAAAACTCCTGGAAGATATCAAAGGAGAGATCGACAACAATACAATCATAGTAGGGGACTTTAATACACCACTGACAGCACTGGATAAGTCCTCTAGACAAATAATCAGCAAAGATACAGCAATCCTAAATGACTCACTAGATCAGATGGACTTAATAGACATCTTCAGAGCACTTCACCCGAAAGCCAGGGAATATACATTCTACTCAAATGCTCATATGACATATTCAAAAATAGACCATATATTGGGTCACAAGCAAAGTATCCCCAAATTCAAGAAAATTGAAATCATAAAAAGCGTCTTCGCAGACCACGATGGCATAATATTAGAAATAAACTACAATAAAAACAACCCAAAATACTCAAACACCTGGAAGCTGAATAGCATGCTATTAAATATTGATTGGGTTACCAATGAAATCAAAGAAGAAATTCGAAACATCCTGGAAACTAATGACAATGAAAACACAACAATCCAAAACCTATGGGACACAATGAAAGCAGTCCTGACAGGGAAGTTTATAGCTCTACAGGCCTATCTCAAAAAACAAGAAAAAATGGTAGTAAATCATCTAACTCTACAACTCAAAGAATTAGAAAGAGAGCAACAAGAAAACCCCAGAGTGAGCAGAAGGAAGGAGATAATAAAGATTAGAGCAGAAATAAATGACATAGAGACCAAAAAAACAATACAGAAAATCAATGAAACCAAGAGCTGGTTCTTTGAAAGGATAAACAAGATTGACAAACCTCTAGCCAGACTCACCAAGAAGCAAAGAGAGAGGACCCAAATAAACAAAATCAGAAACGATAGAGGCGAAATAACAACAGACCCCACAGAAATACAAATGATTGTTAAAAAATACTATGGACAGCTCTACTCCAACAAACTAGACAACCTGGAGGAAATGGACAAATTCCTAGAAAAATACAACATGCCAAAACTCAATCAGGAAGAATCTAAAAATCTCAACAGGCCAATAACTATGGAAGAAATTGAAGCAGTCATCAAAAAGCTTCCAGCAAACAAAAGCCCAGGACCAGACGGCTTCACAGGGGAGTTTTACCAAACATTCAAGGAAGAACTAAAACCTATCCTCCTCAGACTACTACAAAAAATCCAAGAGGAAGGAACACTTCCAAGCTCATTCTATGAAGCCAGCATCACCCTAATAGCAAAACCAGGTAAAGACAACACAATGAAAGAGAATTACAGGCCAATATCCCTCATGAACATAGATGCCAAAATCCTCAACAAAATCTTAGCAAATCGGATCCAGCAGTACATCAGAAAGATCATACACCATGACCAAGTAGGATTTATCCCAGGAATGCAAGGATGGTACAATATCCGCAAATCAATAAACGTGATACATCACATAAACAAATTGAAAGAAAAAAACCACATGGTCATATCAATTGATGCAGAAAAAGCATTTGACAAAATTCAACACCCATTTTTGATAAAAGCTCTCAGCAAGGTGGGAGTAGAAGGATCATACCTCAACATAATAAAAGCCATATATGACAGGCCCACAGCCAACATCATACTCAATGGACAAAAACTAACACCATTTCCCCTAAGAACAGGAACAAGACAGGGATGCCCCCTCTCACCACTCCTGTTCAACATAGTACTGGAAGTGTTAGCCATTGCAATTCGGCAAGAAGAAGAAATAAAAGGCATCCAAATTGGAAAAGAGGGAAGTAAAACTGTCCTTATTTGCAGACGACATGATATTATACATACAAAACCCTAGAGACTCCATCCAAAAACTACTGGACTTAATACATGAATTTGGCAATGTAGCAGGATACAAAATTAACCCCAAGAAATCCGAGGCATTTCTATACACCAATAGTGAACTTTCAGAAAGAGAGATTATAAAAACAATCCCGTTTACCATCGCACCAAAAAAATTAAGCTACCTAGGAATAAACTTAACTAAAGAGGTAAAAGACCTCTACTCAGAAAACTACAGGACGTTGAAAAAAGATATAGAGGAAGACATAAACAGATGGAAGAACATACCGTGTTCATGGATTGGTAGAATCAACATCATTAAAATGTCCATACTACCCAAAGCAATCTATAAATTCAACGCACTTCCCATTAAAATACCAACGGCATACTTCAGAGATCTAGAACGAACTCTCCAAAAATTCATCTGGAATAAAAAAAGACCTCGAATAGCTGCAGCAATCCTGAAAAAGACCAAAGTAGGTGGGATCTCAATACCAGATATCAAGATGTATTACAAAGCCACTGTTCTCAAAACTGCCTGGTACTGGCACAAGAATAGGCATATAGATCAATGGAATAGAATAGAGAGCCCAGAAATCGGCCCGAACCAATATGCTCAATTAATATTTGACAAAGGAGGCAAGAACATACAATGGAGCCAAGATAGTCTCTTCAATAAATGGTGTTGGGAAAATTGGACAGATATATGCAAGAAAATGAAACTAGACCACCAACTTACACCATACACAAAAATAAACTCAAAATGGATAAAGGACTTAAATGTATGACAGGAAACCATAAAAATTCTAGAAGAATCCAAAGGCAACAAAATCTCAGACATATGCCGAAGCAATTTCTTCACTGATACAGCTCCTAGGGCACTTGAAACGAAAGAGAAAATGAACAAATGGGACTACATCAAAATAAAAAGCTTCTGCACAGCAAAAGAAACCATCAACAAAACAACGAGAAAACCCACTGTGTGGGAAAACATATTTGCCAATGTCATATCTGATAAGGGCCTAATCTCCAAAATTTATAGGGAACTCATACAACTTAACAAAAGGAAGATAAACAATCCAATCAAAAAATGGGCAAAGGACCTAAATAGACACCTTTCAAAAGAGGACATTCAGAAAGCCAAGAGACATATGAAAACATGCTCAAAGTCACTAATCATCTGAGAGATGCAAATCAAAACAACAATGAGGTACCATCTCACACCTGTCAGACTGGCTATCATCAACAAATCAACAAACGACAAGTGCTGGAGAGGATGTGGAGAAAAAGGAACACTTGTGCACTGCTGGTGGGAATGCAGACTGGTGCAGCCACTATGGAAGACAGTATGGAGTTTCCTTAAAAAACTGAAAATGGAACTCCCATTTGACCCTGTGATCCCACTTCTAGGAATATATCCCAAGAAACCAGAAACACCAATCAGAAAGGATATATGCACCCCTATGTTCATAGCAGCACAATTCACCATAGCTAAGATCTGGAAACAGCCTAAGTGCCCATCAGTAGATGAATGGATTAGAAAACTGTGGTACATCTACACGATGGAATACTATGCTGCTCTAAAAAGGAAGGAACTCTTACCATTTGCAATGTCATGGATGGAACTGGAGAGCATTATGCTAAGTGAAATAAGCCAGTCAATGATGGAAAAATACCACATGATCTCACTCATTCATGGATAATAGAGACCATTATAAACTTTTGAACAGTAATAGATACAGAGGCAGAGCTGCCTCAAACAGATTGTCAAACTGCAGCAGGAAGGCCGGGGAGGGTTGCGGGGCAGGAGGTAGGGGGGTAAGAGATCAACTAAAGGACTTGTATGCATGCATATAAGCATAACCAGTGGACATAAGACATTGGGGGAGAGGGGAGGCTAGGGGACTGTCTAGGGCGGGGGGATAAAATGGACACATATGTAATACCCTTTGTAATACTTTAAGCAATAAAAAAAATAAAATAAAATAAAAATAAGTGAAGTTATGTTACTTACTTCCAGAATGTAATTTTGCATGAAATAATTGACTGGCAAAGTGTAAAAGGATGATTCAAAGCATGAATTTCTGTTTTTTACTGACTCATATTTTGGCAATGTGGCTTTATTATACCAATAAAAGGATGACACATTTTGTGAACACACACACACACACACACACACACACACACACACACACACCTCCTGTGTGATCCATTCACCCTGGGCCTAGGAGAACACCCCGCAGGGGAATGAGGTGGGCACTCGCACACACATACAATCAAATGCATGCTCTTGGTTGTCCCAGCACTGCTTTGATTTCTCAAACCATTACTATACAAAAGCTCTGAAGATAATTGAATTATTCTGCAAGGATAGAAAGAGCCTGAGTCCTAACAGGTCACAGCTCTAGCCATCATTGCCTTTCTAAAAGGAAGCAACAAACAAGAAACCACAATTTCATAATCTAGCTATCTGTTTTCATGCTCCTAAAATGATAATAAAGAACAAAGTTTTAAGATGTTTATTATGCCTTTCAAAATAAATTTTCACATGTTAGTTTTAACTTCTCAAAAGAAAATCTGCTTATAATGACTTTATTAATCTCTATCACCATCATATTGTGTTTATTAAATGGTGCAAGCAGAGATTGAAATAGTAATTTTATATCCACATGGAGAAGCAATTATCTATTACTACTGTATTAAAAACAATTTCCCCAGGAGAAGCAAGTCATGACAAGTCTTATATGAAGAGAGGGGAGCTGAGGAGGGGAGGTTGGGACTGCCAGCAGCAGCTCCTGGCTGAACCAAGGAAAGGCAAATTCTTGGTGGGAATATTGTCATTATACCTGTTCAGCAATTAATTCCTATTTTCTAACTCCCATCTGAATCAAATAAGCTATCTACTCCTGAAAGAGCAGCCCCATCTTTCTCTTGCTAATCCTCAACTCACCCTTTCACTGTGCCCTCTGAAATCCTTACTACTGAAAAGTACTTATGCCTCTGTATTGTTCTAAGGGTCCTACACACCTGACCTTAACTGACACCTGTCTTTTCTCTGAGACCTTACTTCCTCTTCAACACTAGAGCTAGTTTACTTATGAAGTCACGTGTGCTTCTCCAGCCCTGTTTTGAGGCTGTGGGGCTGAGTGGCATTGGGAGAAGGTATGCTCTATTGCTCTTTGGAGTTTGCAGCACACATTGGTAGGTTCTTCTATCCTTTTAGCTTCATTAATCTTCCAACTACTCTCCAGTTACTCCTAGCCCTTCAGACACACCCTAACCAGCATATATACTCATTCCTGAAAAATGCTGGGACCAGCAGGTAGTATTGAATCACAAGGTTTTTTGTTTGTTTGTTTTTTTGGCTCTCTTGCCCTTCTCTGGCTTTTCAGATCTCTGCAGGGAGGTGGAAAATGGCCTGTGTTCCCTAGGAAGGTGGGCACCTCCTGTGTGATCCATTTGCCCTGCGCCTAGGAGAAAACCCGGCAGGGAATGCAGTGGGCAATGGGCTCCAAATTGTGAAATCCTAGTGATGTCCCCCAGAGCCATATATCACTAATGCAGCCTCAATGTGCTGGGGTGGGGTGAACTTGGGGAACCCAGCCACCTCCTTTGTTGCTTTGCCCTCCCAGCAATAGCAACCTCAGACCTCCATGGAGTCCCCACCATGTGCCTCCACCTAACCTGGGATTAGTCACAGAGTGCTCCCTTCTCTCAGAGAAAAAGTGTTTCTACAGTACCAGTTCTTAGATTTGCAGATAATTTGCTCTGCAACAAGACAGGAAGGGTGAGGAGAGGCGACCAGGCTCTGTGGCTTTGCTTATCTGTTTGGAATGCTGATTGTCAGACAACCATGGCTGCACCTCTGTGCTTAGTCCAGCCGTGGGCAAACTATGGCCCGCGGGCCGGATCCGGCCGTTTGAAATGAATAAAACTAAAAACAAAAAGACCGTACCCTTTTATGTAATGATGTTTACTTTGAATTTATATTAGTTCACACAAACACTCCATCCATGCTTTTGTTCCGGCCCTCCGGTCCAGTTTAAGAACCCATTGTGGCCTTCGAGTCAAAAAGTTTGCCCACCCCTGGCTTAGTCCCTGCTCAGGTCCCTGGACTTAGCTACAGCTGATACTGTCCACTCCTGCAGGAATGCTCACTGTATCTCTCTGCTCCTCCCTGCTGAAGGGAGTGCTAGCCACAACCTAATTCCTCCCCTCTCCAGGCTGAGCCCCGCAGTGAGCTCCAGGCGGAAGGGCTACATCTGTGGCTCATCTCAGCTTTTCTCTCTTCTTGCCTCCCCTGTTTGCTCTCACTTGCCCACCTTTAGATGTTTCAATGCACAGATCTCTCAGACATGTTTGTGCATTGAGCCAGAGAATGCTTTGTTGAATTATAGCTGTTCATATTGTTGAAACTTCCAAGGGAGATATAACGGGGATCTATCATGATGCTATACCTGATGTTAGTCAGAATTTTAAAAAATTCTTTTATTTACTGATTTTATAGAAGGAGGGAGGGGGGGAGAGAGAGAAAGAGAGAGAGAGAGAGAAAGAGAGAGAGAGAGATTGATTGATTTTTGTTCCATTCATTTATGCATTCATTGATAGAGCCTAGAGCAGGGGTGGGCAAACTTTTTGACTCGAGGGCCACAATGGGTTCTTAAACTGGACTGGAGGGCGGGAACAAAAGCATGGATGGAGTGTTTGTGTGAACTAATATAAATTCAAAGTAAACATCATTACATAAAAGGGTTCGGTCTTTTTTTTTTTTTTTTTTTTTAGTTTTATTCATTTCAAACGGGCTGGATTCGGCCCGCGGGCCGTAGTTTGCCCACGGCTGGCCTAGAGTCTCTAGACTAAAGATTGAACCTGAAACCTTGGTGTATGGGAATGACACTTTAATCAACTTAACCAACTGAGTTACCCAGCCAGGGCAGGATTTTAAAAATGTACACCTAAATGATATTATATCTAAATTAATCTAGCTCCTCCATTACCTTTTCATTTAATAACCCTTAATAAATTAAATACTGTTTTAAAAAATGTCCAAATCACTGGCTCTATGGAAAAAAATGATGTTTGAGGGGAATTTTTAAAAACATTATACCACACTTTCAGTTTGTAATAAAAGATATAAGATATTCCATCAGAACTGTAATTCAAGAAAGTGGAACTCCTAAAGAGCAGTTTTATCTATTTAAATGACAAACACTGGGTATTTGAGTGGTAAAGGTTACTAAAAGATTTTGGCATTGTAATCTATCATACCATTGTTATATCTTCTATGAATGATTCATTCCCAACGATATATCATACCTTGAACTTTCTATTCAAATGGAATTAAATTTACTGAACATGAATACTTACTTTGGTGGCAAGACATAGATGTTCATCAGATACTATCACTAACAAATTGAAATTATTTTAAAGAGGTAGTAAGATTGATTTCAGTAAGTCTTGACTAAGTGGCTACATCCACTGTTTAATCTGATGATCATTAATTTTTATAACTATTCTTCACATTGAAAACCAAAGCTAAAAGTATAAATTGTTGTAATTTAAATGGGAGAGTGAATCCTTCATAATTAAGAATAACATGAAAAAGAAAAATTTTTATTAGCAAGGTTGAACATTTAATAGTAACTGGAATAGTAAGTGGACTATAAATAAATATTTATATTGATGTGGCTAGAAGAATATTAACTTTATTTGCTGCCTCTGGCTATGTAAAGATTTTAGCTAAAGAACCAAGGCAAAGTGGGCTATTTGGCAATTATCCTCTAAATCAGGGTTACAAACTATATGCCTAGAGGGCCCAGGCATATAAATTAAATGAGTGAAGCAGGAAGGAGCTGATGTACCTGCATTTCTGAAAGCTCTGTTAAAAGTGTACAGTTGCCCTTCAGCTCCAGCTGACTGCTTGCTCTGCAGACTTAACATTGATAACTTCTGGCTTATAAGTGTTAGCTAAAATGCTTTTAAAATTCTGCATTGCAAAGTTTACCATCAAAATATCTATAGTTCTGCACAGCTCACACTGGGGATGGAGCCCACAACCCAGGCATGTGCCCTGACCAGGAATCGAACCGTGACCTCCTGGTTCATAGGTCGACGTTCAACCATTGAGCCATGCTGGCTGGGCAGGATTCCCTCATTTTTAATAGCCGAATAATATTCCAGTGTGTGTGTGTGTGTGTGTGTGTGTGTGTGTGTGATTATATATATATATATAATTATATATATATATATAATTATATATATATATAAAATTCATTTTATATATATATATATTTTATATTTTATATATATATTTTATATATATATATAATTATATATATATATATAATTATATATATATATATATATATCACACACACACAGCATCTTTAACCATTCATCTGTTGATGAACACTTAGTTTCCATATCTTGGCTATTGTAAATAATGCTGCTATGAACATGGGAATGTAAGTATCTTTTAAGTTAGTATTTTCCTTTCCTTTGTATACATTCCCAGAAGTGACACTGCTGGATCATATGGTAGTTCTATTTTTAATTTTCTTGAGGATTCTCCATAGTGGCTGTATCAGTTTACAATCCCACCAACAGTGTAAAAGAGTTCCCTTGTTTCTACATCCTCACTAGCATTTGCTTTCTTTTTGTCTTTTTGATGATGGCCATCCTAACAGGCTTGAGGTGATATCTCATTGTGGTTTTGAGTTACATTTCCCCAGTGACTAGTGACGTTGAGCACCTTTTCATATCTCTGTTGGCTTTTCATATGTCTTTTTTGAAAAATGTCTGTAAAGGCATTTTGGCTAATTTTACATTGGGTTATTTGTTTTACTTTTTGCTACTGAGGTGTATGGGTTCTTTATATATTTTGGATATTAACTCCTTGTCAAATATATGTTTGAAAATATTTTTTTCCTTTTCTATACATTGTCTTTTCACTTCGATTTGTTTCTTTGCTGTGCTTAAGCTTTTTAATTTGATGTAGTTACATTTGTTTATTTTTTTTATTTTGTTGCTTATGCTTTAGGTGTCATATTCAAAAAAATCACTGCCAAGCCCCATGTCAAGGGGCTTTTCTCCTATCTTTTCTTCTAGGAGTTTCATGTCTTATGTTTAAGTCTTTAACCTGTTTCAAGTTAATTTTTGTGAGTTGTGTAAGATTGGGGTCCAGTTTCATTCTTTTACATGTGAATTATCCAATTTTCCCAACACCATTTATTGAAGAGATTTCCTCTTCCCCTCCCCCTCCCCGAGTATTCTTGGTTTCCTGGTCAAATATTAGTTGACTTGTATGATGGGTTTATTTCTGGGCTCTCAATTATGTTCTTTGATCTATCTGTCTGTTTTTATGTCAGTACCATACTGTCTTGATTACTATAGCTTTATAGTATAGCTTGCAACCAGGAAGTATGGTGGCTTCTGCTTAGTTGTTCTTTCTTAAGATTGCTTTGACTATTCAGGGTTTATTGTGATTCCATATAAATTTTAGGGTTGTTTTTCCTATATCTGTAAAAAAATGCCACTGGATTCTTGATAGGGACTGCATTGGACCTATAGGTGGCTTTTTGGTAGTATGGACATTTTTAATTCTCACCTAAGGATATGCTTTCATTGACTTTAGAGAGAGAGGTTGGGAGGAGAGGGAAAGAAGAAAAACATCATTGTGAGAGAAAAACATTAACAGGTTGCCTCCCGCACATGCCCTGACCAGAGCTGAGCATGGAACCTACAACCTAGGTGTGTGGTGTGTGCCCTGACTGGGAATTGAACCTTTTGTTGTATGGGATGATACTCCAACCCACTGAGCAACACCAGCCAGGGCCTGCTGTCTTTGTGTTTTGATGTCTTGTGGTATTGGTATACTTTAACTTCTATATTATGCTCTTTTGTGTGATTACTACAGGTTTTTCTTTTGTGGTTACCATGAGGCTTACATAAAACATCTTAAAATTATAGCACCCTTTTTAAAACTAATAACTTCAGTAGAATACCTAAGCTTTACACTTTTACTTCTCCTTCCCTTACATTTTAGGTTATTAATGTTATAATTTACATATTTTTATATTGTGTAACTAATAACAGATTATTTAGTGATGGTTGTTTTTACTACATTTGTGTTTGAACTTTAACTAGAGTTGTAAAGGAATTACACACCACCATTACCCTACATAGAATCCAACTCTGACTATGTATTTACCCTTACCAGTGAGTTTTATACTGTCTTCTTATGATTTTATGATGTTAATTGGTGTCCTTTTTTTCCACTCAAAGAACTCCCTTTAGCATTTTTTGTAAGGTGGGTCTCATAGTAATGAATTCCTTCAGCTTTTGTTTGTTTAGAAAAGTCTTTATCCCTCTTTCATTTTTGAAAGGCAGCTTTTCCGGGTAAAGTATTCTTAGTTGACAGTTTTCTTTTCTTTCAGTATTTTGAATATGTCATCACATTCTCTTCTGGCATGAAAAACTTCTGTTGAGAAAACTGTTGCGTCTTATGAGGGGTCTCTGGCATGTAACTTCTCTCTTTTCTCTTGCAGTTTTCAAAATTCTTTTGTTGACTTCTGACAATTTAATTATGAAGTGTTTCTGTGAGGCTCTATTCAGGTTTAACCTATTTGGGATCCTCTGAGCCACGTGGAACTGGATGTTTATTTCTTGCACCAAATTTAGAAAGTTTTCAGGCATTATTGCTTTAATACATTGTCTCTGTCCTTTTATCTTTCTCTTCTCCTTCTGGAATTGCCATAACACAAATATTCTTTCATTGTGTCCCATAACTCTTATAGGCTTTCTTGACTCTTTTTCATTCTTTTCCTATTTACTCCTCAGACTGAATAATTTCAATTATCCTATCTGCCAGGTCACTGATCTTTTTCTTCTGCATGGTTCAATCAGCTTTTGAAGCTCTCTATTGAATGCTTCAGTTCAGTTACTGTATTTTTCAGCTGCATGATTTCTGTTTGATGTTCTTTGAGGTTTCTATTTCTTTGTTGAAATTCTCATTTTGTTCATACATTGTTTTTTTAATTTCATTTAGTTTTCTGTCTATGTTATCTTCAAGTTCATTCACTACATGTTTTTAAGATGAATATTCTGAATTCTTTGAGAGTTCATAGATAGCTTTTATTTAGGATCAGTTATTAAAGCTTTATTAATTTCCTTTGTTGGTGTTATATTTACCCAATTTTTCATGAGCCTTGATTCCTTACATTTGTATCTATGCATTTAGGATAGGTGCTTAAAGTTGTCTTTAAAAAATGAATTTATTTAAGTCTACCTACCCCCCTGAAGTGAATAGATTTTAAAGGAAATAATTAAGTACATATTAGAACAGGTAGTACACAAACATGGTAGTCATGAGAGGGGTATTAAAATGACTGAAGTTTGAGAGACTAGTCAGTCATAACAGGCCCAAGTCTTTTAATCTATAATCTATTGCTTATCTATGCATACATTATATGCTGCTTTAGCTCTCAGAGGTTACATAACAGGCATAAAATCTTCAAACTATACCAGGCCGTTATAAGACTGATTTTTTCCTAGAAACTATTTTTTAAAAATATGGCAATAATGATCAGTCATTCTCTGTTCTCAAATATGTACTAATTTCCAGCCCCCAAATTGTTCCTTCTGCTTGGAATGACTGGCTTCCCATCTCTACCTGCTGAAATCCTACAATCCTTCAAAGTCCATGCTAAATGCAATCATGCAATCTCTTTCATGCAACCTTTCCTCATCCTGAAATCTGATGAATTTCTCTGCCTTTCACAGTATCAATAGCACCTTCCCTTTCTACTGTGCTTCCCATTACAGTTTTCGTGGTATTTATGATATTTAAATAATTATATTCTTCTACCTAGTAGATTTTAAGCATTTTCATGTGAGAAAAATAAAGAGTATGATTTTTATTCACCTTTATACAACTACAGCACTTAACAAAGTGCCTTATACACAGACTAAGCACATAATTAATATTTGCTGAATTGAATTTAATATTTTAAGCAGCGTTCATGTGACACTTACAATTTTGCGCTTGATCATGAAGAGTGGAATTTTTGCGTGGAGAGGGGTTGAGGACAGTTCTTTATGAACCGTTGATAAGTACAATCTTCTTTTGATATTCCCTAAATCAGTAATTCTGAAAAAAGAAAGAGAAAAGAAGAGAGAAAGATTTCCATCAAGATAATAACCACGTCTTTGGATAATCATCAAAATGATATAATTTATCATATAGGCTCTTTCCAACAGGGAGATCAAACACAGAATTTAAGAATTGCCTTTTTTTCTCTCAAGAAGTAATAAAATTTCTTCCTTAAATTCAAAGTGCTCACAAGTTTGAATGTATAAATTCACTCAATATGCTAATTTATTTCAGTACTTTATACTAGATTTCCAGTCTTCCAGCCTATGAAAAGAATTCAATTTGTATGAACTGAATAACTGCTAGCCTTTAATAACCATGCTTGTTCCAGCCCCTTAAGTTTGTGTTATCTTGGGACATACTGTCACATACTAAATAAGAAAACATTATGGGTTTCTTTCCCTGAAAATGCACCTGTCATTTTATATAGGCTGTTAGTCTGCTTAGAGACAGACACAAAACACTGACTGTCGGTTTCACTTTCTAAGCACATATCTTCAAACCAGAATTATAATACACAAGTTTATTGCTCACTATTCAGGTCAACCTGCAGTGATACCAAGGACACTGAATTTGAACATCTTTAATAGATTTAGAGAATAGCCATGATCATAAAGATTAGGTTTTCTTCAAATTGATAGGAGCTCATTTTTGTGTTCTGCTTCCTTTAGGTCTCAGAGATAACACCGCAGGCTAAAATCTCCAAACCTGTCTCAGGCTGCTGTATAGTAGAATTGATGCTTCCTGAAAGGCTATCTTTTTATTGGAGTATAGTTAATTTCCCCCCTATTTTTAGCAACCTTGTCTACATATACCAACTGCTAATTTTCTACAATTAGCAATTTCCAAAGGAGAAAACATTTAATTTGAATATTTGTAGTGTAATTAACTATTTTTTAAGTCAACATAGCCTTCTTTTCTACTTTTAAGTAAGTTTATTGGGGGTGACACTGGTTAACAAAATTACACAGGTTTCAGGTGCACAATTCCACAACACATCATGTACCACTGTATTAGGTTCACCACACCAAGTCAAGTCTCCTTCCATCACCACTTACCCCCCCATACACTGGCCAACACCTTCCCCAACTCCCTTCCCCCTAGAAATTAACAAACTGTTGTCTGTGTCTATGACTTTCTATTTTTTGCTCAATCCCTCCACCCCCCGCAAGACCCCACCCTTCGGACAGCTGTTAGCCTGCCTCTATCTATGAGTCTCTCTCTCTTTTGCTTGTTAGTTTTCATTTTGTTCATTAGATTCCACATATTAGTGAAATCATATACTTGTCTTTTTCTGACTGGCTTATTTCACTTAGCATAATGCCCTCTAGTTCCATCCATGCTGTCACAAAATATAAGGTTTCCTTTTTTTTTAACAGCCTAGTAGTATTCCATTGTGTAAATATACCATAGTGTTTTTTTTATCCACTTGGCTGTGTCCAAATCTTGGCTATTGTAAATAACATTGCATTGAAGATAGGGGTGCATATATTCTTTCGAATTAGTGTTTTGGGGTTCTTCAGATAAATTCTCAGAAGTGGAACAAGTATATCATAAGGCAGTTTTATTTTTAAATTTTTGAGGTAACTCCATATTCCTTTCCACAGTGGCTGCACCAATTTGCATTAAAACCAACAGTGCATAAGGGTTCCCTTTACTCCACATCCTCATTAACACTTGTTTGTTGATTGATGATAGCCATCTGACAGGTGTGTAATGATACCTCATTGTGGTTTTAATTTGTAGTTCTCTGATGACTAGTGATGTTGAGAATCTTTTCATATGTCTATTGGCCATCTGTATGTCTTCTTTGGAGAAGTGTCTATTCAAGCTCTTTGTCCATGTTTAAAATTTGGTTTTTAGTGTTGATTTTGATAAGTTCTTTACAAATTTTAGATATTAACCCTTATTAGATGTATTGGTGAATATGTTCTCTCATTCAGTGGGTTATCTTTTCATTTTGTTAATAGTTTCCTTTGGTGTACAAAAGCTTTTTAGTTTGATGTAGTACCATTTATTAATTTTATTTTGTTTCCCTTACCCAAGGAGATATAGCACAAAAAATATTGCTATGAGAAATGTCCGAGATTTTACTGCCTGTTTTCTTCTTGGATTTTTATGGTTTTAAGTTTAACATTAAGTCTTTAATAGATTTTGAGTTTATTCTTATATATGATGTAGGTCAGTCTAGTTTCATTTTTTTTGCACAAATATGTATAATTTTCCCTACAACATTTATTGTATGTTTTTGACTCCTTGTCAAATATTAATTAACTATAAAGGTATCCATTTATTTCTGGGCTCTCTATTCTGTTCCATTGATCTATATGTCTGTTTTTATGTCGGTGGCAAGCTGTTCTGAATACTATGGCCTTGTACTATAGCTTGATATCAGGTAGTGTGATTCCTCCAACTTTGTTCTTCTTTCTCAAGATTGCTTTGGCTATTTGGGTTCATTTGTGGTTCCATATAAATTTTTGAAATATTTGGTCTAGTTCTGTGAAACACACCATTGGTAGCTTGATTGGAATTGCACTGAATCTATAAATGCTTTGGGTAGTATGGATATTTTAATGATGTTAATTTTTCCTATCCATGAATATGGTATGTGCTTCCACTTATTTGTATCTTCTTCAATTTCTTTCTTTAGTGTTTTCTACTTTTTCGAATACAGGTCGCTTTCATCCTTGGTTAAATTTATTCCTAAAGTATTTTATTCTTTTAGAAGCAATTGTGAATGGGATTGTTTTCTTAGTTTCCCTTTCTAATATTTCATTATTGATGTATAAAAATGCAACTGATTTCTGTATATTTATTTTTGTATCCTTCTATTTTACTGAATTGATTTATCACTTCTAGTAGTTTTCTGGTAGAATCTTTAGGGTTCTCTATATACAGTATCATGTCATCTACAAATAATAACAGTTTTACTTCCTTTCCAATTTGGATGCCTTTTATTTTTTCTTCCTGTCTGATTGCTGTGGCTAGGATTTCCAGTACTATGTTGAATAAAAGTGGTGAAAGTGGACACCCCTGGCTTGCTATTGATTTTAAGGAAAATGCTTGTAGTTTTTACCCGTTGAGTATAATGTTGGCTGTGGGTTTGTCATATATGGCTGTTATTACATTAAGGTATGTTTCCTCTATTCCCACTCTGCTGAGTTTTTATCATAATCGGGTGCTGGATTTTATCAGGAGCTTTTTCTGCATCTATTGATATGATCATATGGTTTTTATCCTTCATTTTGTTTATACGGTGTATCACATTTGTTATTTGTGAATAATGTAGCCATCTTGCATCCCTGAAATAAATCCCACTCAATCATGATGTATTGCTAGATCTAGTTTGCTAATATTTTGTTGAGAATTTTAGCATCTATGTTCATCAGGGAAATTGGCCTATAACAAAGCATTTTCTGTAGCTCTTTCCTCCCCTGCCTATGTTTCTAATCACATTATTTACTTCCTCTACGATACTCTACATATTTTTCTGTAGAAAACTATTACTGAACAATGGTAAGAATAAGTACAGTAAAAATTAGATAATTTCAGATTATGGCCATAAAGCTAAAAATTCTACCCTACCTGCACTATACAATGCCATAAAGTCATCTAAAAAAGCAATACACTATTTCAATCCACAGAGATAGGGTTTAAAATGTGAAACTACTACATAGTTTTACACTTAGATGTATATAAATAAATGTAGTATAATATCTGCCCCAAAGCAATGTGCTCAAAGTGGGATGGATGTGCATATGGGGCTGAAGGGTGCTATACAACCATTCATTGAAGTGCAGGAAGAAACTACTAAAACTATCTTTCATCCCACCCCTTTAAAATGTTATTTCTGTGCACATGTCAGTACAGTAATATATTTATATAATTTGAAATAAATAAATGTACCTATGTGGTTAGTGTGCACAAACATTTTAACAATAGAATACAGGGTCAAATATATTTGGAAAGCATTGTCAGAAGTAATTCTATCAGCTCTCTTCTATAAGAAGCTCTGATTATGGAATAGAAGAAAAGACTATATAGAGGTTCTGGAAAGAAAAAGGTGGAAAAGTTTGATGCATCAAACAAAAAGTTTAGTTGCATCAACCAAAAACTCATTTGAGACACAGTTTTATTAAAGGTTTGCTTTACTTGTAGGAATAAAATGATATAATTTTTATTTGAATTAGGTAAGGATCAAACTCCAAACAGAGAAACATTTGAGTATATACCATTTTCTCAATATATAAAACAATAAGAACATTCATTCATTCATTCATTCATTCATTCATCCATTCACAAGTTCAACAAATACTCATTGAACCAGGTAATAACCTGGGAATACAATGCAGAATAAAATAGTAAAAAGAAAGGCAAGGTCCCTATCCTCTTGGAGCTTCTATTCTAGTGGAAAAGGCAAGTGGAAAAGTATAAAGAGACAACATACATGCAAGTATCTTAAGTGCAATGAAGAAAACATGTAAGAGACTAAGCTAGAAAAGATGAAGAAATGACCTACTTCAGACAGGAAAGCTAGCAGGGGTAGCACCTAGAAGGTAAGGGAGGGACATGAAGTAGAAAGGGTAGGCAGGAGCCAAGGCATGCAGGGTCTTTATGCCAAGGTAAGGGGTTTTTAAATTTACTAGGAGCCCAGTGCACGAATTCATGCACCTTGAAAGGAACTGTGGGCCACGAGGCTGTAGTGGGCACAGGGGCGGGTCGTGGCCCATCCTCTGCACCCCTGCCTGGCCTCTCCCGTCGCGGCCACGGGTCCCATCTGCCAGCAGCCCCACTCCCGCTGCTGCCACTCCCACGTGCTGATGGTGCCGGCCCCACTCACACCTGTTGACAGCGCGGAGCGATAGGGGCCAGCGCCAGCAGCAGGTGTGAGCGGGGCTGGCACCATTAGCGGGTGTGAGCAGCGGCTGCTGCCTTGATCTCCCCTCAGGAGCAGGGGGAGGTGGAGAAGCACTCAGGGGCAACTGGGGCTGGCAGCTTCTGCTCACACATGCTGACAGTGCTGAGCAATCGGGACTGGCGCCAAGCACTGGCAGTGGGTGCAAGTGGCGGCTCTGGCGCCAGCTGCGGGTGCAAGCGGGGCCATCACCAGCAGCGGGTGTGAGAGGAGGCTGCCAGCCTTGATTGCCTCTCAGGAGCAGGAGGAGGTGGAGAAGTCCTGAGGGGCGGGCGATCAGGGCCAGCAGCCGCCACTTGCACCCACTGATGGCACCAAGGGACCGGGGCCAGTGCTGGCAGTGGGTGCAAGAGGCGACTCTGGCACCAGCAGCAGATGCAAGAGGGGCCGGTGCTGGCAGCAGGTGTGAGCGCTGGGCAGGACCACAGAGCAAAGAATTTTCAGTAACCACCAGAGGCTCGCCCTGATGACAGCAACTAGTGCCCTGCCTTTGTCTGGCAGCCCCACTCACCTGCTCCACCATCCCATCGCAGCTGACACCTGTCATGTTCTGTGCTCTGCCACCTGCTGCCGATGCCTGCCATGTTCCATGCGTGCTCCCTGGTGGTCAGCGCACGTCATAGCGACCGGTTGTTAGGTTGTTCCTCCACTTGGTCTATTTGCATATTAGGGATATATATATATATATATATATATATATATATAGACTAGAGGCCTGGTGCACAAAATTCTTGCACAGTTGGGGGGTGCCTTAGCCTGGCCTGCACCCTCTCACTATCTGGGACTGCTGGCTCCTAATCGCTCACCTGCCTGTCTGCCTGATCGCTCCTAACCACTCGCCAGCCTGCTTGATTTCCTCTAACCACTCTGCCTGCCTGCCTCATTGCCCCTAACCACTCACCTGCCTGCCTGATTGCCCCTAACCCCCTGCCTGCCTACCTGATCACCCCTAACTACTCACCTGCCTGTCTGATTGCCCCTAAGCTCGCCTGCCTGCCTAATCACCCATAACCACCTCTGCTTGCCTGCATGATTACCCCTAACCACTCTGCCTCCCTGCCTCATTGCCCCTAACTGCCTCTACCTCGACCCCCGCAGCAGCAGCTTCATTTGGAATGACGTCCGGAAGGTCATTCGGCTGTCTGATCTAATTAGCATATTACGCTTTTATTATTATAGCCTGTTCACAATAGGAAGCTATTAGAGTCAACATTCTACCCAGTATGATAAATGGATATGACAAAAATAGTTATGTTCTCTTTTATTTCTTTATTGGGGTAAAATTTGTGTAATTGAAATGCATAGATTTTTGTGTAAAATCTTAAAAATTTTTTTTTTATTTAGCTTCATTCTTGAGAGTATTACAGGATGTCCCTGATTTTTCCCCATTGGCCCCTCCCCTCACCCTGCCCCATTCCTGCACCACCCCAGGCCTTCACCACACTATTGTCTGTGGCCATGGATTATGCATATCCTATCTAATAAAGATGGAATATGCAAATTGACCATCACACTGTCACAATGATGGTGGCGCCCATAACCACAAGATGGCGGTGCCCAGTACCCTCAGCCCCACCAGAGTCCCACAGTCCTTTCAGCCCAGGTGGGGGGGCGGCAGGTGCATGGTGCGGCTGGACCCACCCTCAGCCCCCCAGCCGCTCAGGGCTGGCCCGAGGTGCAGGCAAGCCTTGGATGGCAGCTGCCCAGCCTACACCCAAAGCACAGGCAAGCCTCGAATGGCAGCTGCCCAGCCACTCAGGGCCGGCCCGAGGTGCAGGCAAGCCTTGGATGGTGGCTGCCCAGCCGCCCAGGGCCACCCGAGGCTCAGGTAACCAGGGCCGGCAGAGGCTTGTGCTGCTGGCAGTGGCAGCAGCAGAGGTGTGATGGAGGCATCACCTTCCCCTGATGGCCGGGTCACCTCCTGCCCCTGAGAGCTCCCAGACTGTGAGCAGGCCGGGCTGAGGGAACCTCACTCCAGTGCATGAATTTTCATGCACAGGGCCTCTAGTATGCATATAAATTCTTTGCTTAATCTCCTGTGTTTTGATAAATGTACTAGTATACGCACATGTAATTACCACTCCAATCAAAATATAGAACTTTTTCATCACCTTAAAACTTGCTTCCTGTCCCCTTATTGTCAATCCTCACTCCTGATTTCTATCATCATGGGTAAGTTTTATCTGTTCTTCAACTTCTAATAAATATAATAGTAGACTATATTATTTTGTGACTAGCTTCTTATACTTATCACATTATGTTTTTGAGATTCATCCATATTGTAGCATCCATATTGTACCAATAGTTCTTTTTTAAAATTGCTGAGTCTTGTCTGCAATTTGTTTATCTATTTTCCTATTGATGGACATTTGTTTCCAATACTGGTTTCTTATGAAAACCTGTAAGAACATGCTTGTAGAGTCTTCTTATGGATGTGTTTTTTCATCCTCTTGATAATTAAGAATGGGCTTACTAGGTCATTGGGAAAGATACACATATAACTTTATAGACACAGTCCTCCAAAGTGGTTGTCGTGGTTATACATCCTCACCGACTCTTGTTGCTATCAGACTTTATGTTAGCCAATTCTAGTGGGTATGAAATGGATATCATTGTGATTTTATTTTCATTTCTCTTATGAATAATGACATTGAACACTTTTCCATGTATTTACTGGTATATTTTGTGAAGAATCTCAAGTTTTTTACTCAAATTTTTATTGGGTTGTTCTCTTATTATAACTGTAAGAGTTCTTTATATATTTTGGATACACAGTCTTTGTCAATACATATGTATTGTGAATATTTTCTTGCCTATTATATTAATAGTATGTATTTATAATCTTTTATTTGGAAATAATGTCTGATTTAGGGAAAAGTATCAAGAATACTATAGAGAAACTCCTTTATGCTTTATCTAGTTTTGCTTATTGCTTAATGATGTCTTTTGATTAGCAGATGTTTTCAATTTTCATGAAATCCAGTTTATCATTATTTATATAGTGATATGCCTCCTAAGTCCTAAAACAACCTTGCCTAGCCAAAAGTTGCAAAAATACTTTCCTATGTTTCTTTTGAGATCTTCATAGTTTTCATATTTAGTCTATGTTCCACTGTTAATTAATTTGTGTACTGTGTGAGGTAGTTTTGGGTGTGGGTCTATTTCTTTCTGTATGTTTACCCAGTCATCACAGCACCATTGTTAGAGACTCCCCTTTCCTCATTGAAATGCACTGGTACTTTGTTGAAAATCAATTGACTATACATACATACTAGCATGTGTGGATCTATTTCTGGGCTGTATTGATCCATTTGTTTTACTTATCCATTTGTTCATTCTTATACCAATGTCACATTGTGTTGATTACTATAGATTTATAGTAAGTCTTAAATTAAAACTAGTTCAAAAAAACTCTTCAACTTGTTCTGTTTTTTTGTTGTTTTTTTTAAAAATATCTTTTGATTTTTTACAGAGAGGAAGGGAGAGGGATAGAGAGTCAGAAACATCGATGAGAAAGAAACATTAATCAACTGCCTCCTGAACACTCCCTACTGGGTATGTGCCCGCAACCAAGGTACATGCCCTTGACTGGAATTGAATCTGGGACCCTTAAGTACACAGGCTGATGCTCTATCCACTGAGCCAAACCGGTCAGGGCTCCCCCCCACCTCCCCCCCCGCAAGGTTTGTTTGGCCCTCGCTTTTCCATATAGATTTTAGGACACTATCATTTTCTATTAAAAAAAAAAAAGGTGTTGAGAGTTTAACTTGGATTGTGCTGAACTTAGAGATCAATTTGGGAGGAACAATATTGAGTTTCCCAATCAATTTACATGATATATCTCTCCATTTATTTAGGTCTTGTTTAATTTCTTTCACAATGTTTTACAGTTTTCAATTTAGAAGTCTTGCACATCTTTTGTTAAATTTATTCTAAGTATGTTGTTTTCTGACATGACGAAAAAGCATTTGAAAATACCAATTACCAGCCAAATGTTACTAATATACAGAAATACTATTGATTTTAATATATAGACCTCGTTTCATATGTCCTGGCTTAATTCACTTCTGAGTACTAACAGTTGTTTTGCAGGTTCCTAAAGATTTTCTACATAAATAATCAAGTCTTCAGTGAATAAAGACTTTTACGTCTGCTTTTCCCAATCTTTATACCTTTTCTTTCTTTTTCTCACATTACTGCACTGGCTAGGACCTCCAACATATACTAAATAGAAGTGGTGAGAGTATAAAATCTTGCCTTGTTCCTGGTAATAGGGGGAAAGTGTTCAGTATGTTTCTATTAAATATGATGTTCGATGAAAGTTTCCTTTATCAAATTGAAGATGTTCTCTTCTATTTCTAGTTTTTTTGTGAGTTGTTTTTTTTTTTTTAAATCAGGAAAGGGTGTGATATTTTGTCAAATGATTTTTCTGCCCTAATTGAGATGATCCTATTGTTTTTCTCCTTTATTCTGTCCATATGACTTATTTTCATAAGTGAAACCAGCCTTGTATTTTTGACAGAAGTTTCAATTGTGCTAGCATTTTTTTGAGGATGTTTATAGCAATGTTCATGGGAGACATTGGTCTGTAATTTTCTCGTAGTGTCTATGTCAGCCAAGACCTGAGGGTGGCTGAAGGCCAGACCCAGGGTGAGGGGACACCTGAGTGGGAGTCTGCAGCCCCTGCTCTCCAGTCACTTGTTACCTCAGAGAAGGGCCATCCCATAGCTTCCCCCAGCGGGTGTGCACCAGTTCCAAGAATCCAGACCTGAACCCAGGGGGTGCAAGGGAGGACCTGGACATTTTGTACAATGGGTTCCCAGGACTTGGGCTTCTCTATGGAGATTTCAGGGTCAGAGCAGGGTCTGCAGGGGGTCCGAGTTGGGTGCAGTCACCTTGTCTGGGCCAGGGCTTCTTGGATGGGGATTAGCCACAGCCACTTGCCCTCAGAACCTGCATGTGCCCAGAGGAGGGCCCAGGGGAGAGTGACATGCACCATTGATCATGGACTTTACAGTGTATGCTACCACCTGGAGTTTAGAAAAATAATGTTTTCACACCCCCCCCCCCCCCACCAAAAGCTAGTTCCATAAAGTGATCTGGAAAGTGTCTACTCCTCCTTTATTGTTGGAAAATTTGTTTACAATGGTGCTAGTTATTCTTTAAATATTAACAGAATTCATTCAAGTCTGAAATTTTCTTTGCAGAAAGATTTTGGTTACACATTCAATTCTTTAATAGATTATAGGGCTATTCAAATTTCTAATTTTTGTTTCAGTTTTGGTGAACTGTGCTTTTCATTAAAACTGTTGAGTTTATTGCCGTAAAGTTATTTATATTTTCTCCTTCATTATCTTTTTAACATCAATAGGATCTGTAGGGGCATCCTCTCTCATTCCTGACATTGATAATTTGTATCTTCTTTTTTTATTAACCATTCCTGATATGGTTTATCAAGTTGATCTTTTTAAAGAAACAACTTCTGGCTTTGTAAAACTTCTCTATTCTTTTTTTTTTTAAGATTTAAAAAATTGATTTTGGAGGGAGGGAGGCAGGAAGGGTGAGAGAAAGAGAGAAACAGCAATGTGAGAAAGTAACATTGATCTGTTGTCTCCTGCACATGCCCTGACTGGGAATCGAACTCATAACCCTTTTTTTTTTTTCTTTTGGTGTATGATACTCCAACTGAGCCACCTGGGGCCAGAGCAAAATTTCTCCATTCTTTGTTTTCAATTTTATTGATTCTTATTTTATTTTTATTATTTTTTTCCTTCCACTTATTTTGGTTTAATTCATTCCCCACCCTCTCCACCAGCTTCTTAGGATGAAAAGTTAGATCATTAATTTTAAACATTTCTCTTAAAACTATAAGGTCTTCCCTTAGCATTATGTTACCTGCATCCCACAAATTCTAATATGTTATTTTTTTTCCAGTTTGAAATATTTTTTCATTTCCCATATGATTTCTTCTTTGGATCTTGTGATATTTAGAAGTGTGCTGTATAATTTCCAAAGAGTATAGTCTTTTCTATATATTGCATTGCTATTGATTTTTAATTTAATTCCACTGTGGTCAGAGAACATACTTTGTAAAGTTTCCTCTTTAAAAAAAAACCAATGTAACAAGACACCGTATGACTCAGTATATGACTGGTAAGTGGTTTATATGCACTTGAATTTCTTTGATGCTAATATTTTAAAACTCTAAAACATTAAAGTCTATTTTCCCTTAAATCTATTTAATACTGATCTATCATCTATTGACCGTTAGCACAATCTATCATGTTTCTGGGCAATTTAGCACCTGTATCACAATTTCCTTTTATGACATCAGTCTGGATAATTTAAATATCCACATGGAGAATAAAACTTAATCTAAATCTAACCTCTTCCATCTATGAACAGTCTCACTTTGTAGCCCATCATTACTAGGAATTGCTCGACTTTATGGTCTCCTATGTAACTTTTCCTCCTGATCCATTAATTCATTCAACTAACATTCAGTCAATGCCTTAGTAGCGCAATATAAGGTATTAAAGATATAAAAGTAGCTAAAACATGAAAATCATTATCCAGTATGATTTCCACTAGAGGGAAGAATCACCATTCTTTAGCTGTTTTTAGCATATTTTATAGACATTATCTTAAGTCTCAGAACAATCCTCACTGCAGGTAGTATGCTTCTTCTCTATTTTGCACATGGGGAAACTGCACTTTCAGGGCATGGCTCCCTTGAAAATGTCACATAAACTACAAATGTAACAGCTCCCTTTGGGTGAGTGATACTCTTTTAGGTATTGCTCTCTTAGGTACAGGCATACCTCAGAGATATTGCAGGTTCAGCTCTAGACCACTGTCGTACAGTAAATATTTTGATAAAACAAGTCACAAAAATTTTTTGGTTTCTAGTACATATATAAGGTATGGTTACATAATACTGTAGTCTAGTGAGCACAACAGCATTATGTCTAAAAAATGTTCATATCTTACTTAAAAAGTACTTTATTACTGAAAAATGCTAACTATCATCTAAGCCTTCAGAGAGTTGTAATCTTTTTGCTGGTGGTGGGGGTGGGGGGGTGGGTCTTGCCTCCAACTTGTTAAAAAAAAAAAGGAATTATCTGTGAAGCCCAATGAACTGAAGTGCAATAAAACGAGGAATGCCTGCATTGCTCAGAGAAGTCATCTGTTAAATCTGGGCCAAAGTATATTCAGAAAGGACGGAGAGCCGCAGTGGTAGTCCTGGATCTCGTTCTGCTTTACGTGTGCTTCATTACTGGCTGACATCTCTGATTCTTGTGAGTCTGACAATCCAACCCTTTGAGCTATTTCCTGTTCCTGGTTAGGTTGTGCAGCCTCTTTAGGAAGCAAATCCTTGAAAGCAGAGTCCGAGAAAAGGACATAGGTATGAGGAGCTTGTTGGAGGGGGATTCCATGAAGCAGAAATGAGGTAGTAGGGAGAATGAGACAACAAAAGAAGAAAAGCTAAGATTAAGGACACACTGTCGATGACACTACTGTAGGTCTCCATCCCACCAGGATGTCTGGAGACGTGTGCAGACACCTCTCAGAATTGTCCACCTTAAGAGTGGGAGGGGGGAGTATATTCCTATTGACTCCCAATGCCTAGTGGTTAAGGGCTACCCCTGGGGGCCTTAACATCCCAGTATTCTTGGTGGCACTATGGGACGCTATCCAAGCAAGCTTACACCACTCTGTCCAATGAATCTACAACTGATATCAGAGGACGACCCAGAGGACATGACATGGAACAGTGGAATGAGCTGCCACAATAACAATACCATCATACCCACTGCTATTTAAACATATTCCATCCTTTTGTATTTTTGTGCCTTTGCTTCTGCATTTCTCTTAGAGACCCCCTTCTGTCATTATGCCTACTGAAATTATATTCATCCATCACAGTTTGGGTTGAAATGCTACCTCCTCCTTGAAAACAACTCAGATTTACAAACTGAAAATAATAACATTCTGTTCTGACTTACCACAGCATGTTTTTGACCTCTAATATTGATTTTTTTCATTTCCCCTTGGTGTTCTAGGTCAGTAACTACAATACACTTTATGGGTCATAATCTGATGCAAATATGCAAATCTTTTCCTTTGTTCTCATGGGTGAATAACATGCAGTCCCATAAAGTTCAGTTTTACCACTTGCTAGCAACATTCTGATTGAGTTTAAAAGGGTTACTAGAATTTGGTATTTCAAAGTCCATTTTAGAGTTTAAAAGTTTCTCATTCTAAATTTCACAAAAAAGTTTGACTGTCCTGAAAGACTTAGCAATCTTGTAAAGTTCCTGGTTTGCACATGCACAGGTCCAAGAGAGGTGACATTTCTGCAATTTGCGGGAAGAACTTATTACAAATTTATCATCAGTTTTGTCATATTCAGTTGACTGTAGTTTTCAAGTACTGTTATTTTTTTTGTGTGAGGTAAACTGTTAATATGACATTATCAACAAGTGTGGAAATATGCTATCATGGTTAAGAGCAATAATTTTGAAGCCAGATTATCTGGGTTCAAATTCTGGCTTGACCATTGCTTAGCTGTGTGACACTGGGCTGACTTAATCTTTTGTGACTTATTTTCTACCACATAAGTGTATGTGGATTGTTTAGTGAACTGTGTGTTTTTGGCCTTTAATTTGCTAATAACTAAAATTTGAGTGGTTCGTAAATGACTCATAATCCTCTATCAGGATCCCAACCTCCATACTGAAGTGTGAATGGGTGGGGTTGCAGGCTGACATCTTTCCTCCTCATGCAGTGAGTCTTGGTCAACATGAATGGGCATCATTGCAAGCTGTTGTCTGCAATCTGTCTCTTCTAGCTTGTAAGCTTCCTGAGCGCTGAGACCACATGCTGGTTATCACAAGACTCTCACAGTTAGAGCTTTGTAGTTAATTGGGAAGTATCTGCTGAACTGCCCTTATCGAAGCCCTACTGGAGTGATACATTTGATCATTTATTTATTGAACACCTACTTGGTGCCAAACATGAAAGGAGATACTGGGATATCACAACAAATAAAGCAAATCCCTGCCCTCATGAAGCACATAATGTGGGAAAATAGATATAAGCAAGTAAGTACACATGTAATATGTCAGCCCTCAATAATGCCTATGAAAAAACAACACCACAAAGTACAGTACGGTGATAGAGAGAGGTGGGGTGGGAAATTTTTTTTTTTAGAAAATGTAGTTAGAAAAGGCCTCCAGAGAAGGTGACATTTGAGCAAAGGGTTGAATGAAGCGAAGGTTGGAACCATGCAGTTATCTGGAGGAAGAGGATTCCAGACAGAATACTCCTGAGGACTGTGTGAAAACTCAAAAGAAAGATCTGTTCCTCTCTATAGTGGATCTTTTAATATAATTCAACAAATATTAAGAAAGATGGACCCCCTGAGCTGTAAGGCTCACAGTGAGTGTGTGGCATGTCTCTGCCCTCATGGAGGCCAGGTTTGGTGTGCACAAAACAGTTCTCAGTTAAATCTCACCATTATGGCTCTGATCACTGGATGAATTTCTAAATTCATCCAACTTAGGACAGAGGTATCAGGACTAAGCCACTCATATGGTGATGAGGATTTATTCTACTGTCTTTGCAAAAATAAATATGCAAACCTTCCCTTCCTCATAATTAGGAAGAGTTGGTTTTGGAGGGAAAATAAAATCGTATGCTAAGCTTAAATGGTTCTAAAAGCAAGCTGAATTGCTACTTTAAAAAAAATTAAAATTAGTCATTCATGAGAGAGAATATATATGCATATGTGTGACTACTTAAAAGCTTCATTATGTATATATGCTTTTTTGGGGGACAATTTAGCTGCTGGAAGGAAGGCTGCTTGTATTATAGGCTTGATTTTCACCATCTAAAATCTCCCGTGATCTAACAAAGCAGAAAAGACAAGCAACACTGGAAAAGTTTCTCCTGCACTTAAAGATACTTAAAAAAACAACAACATATAGTTCATACATTTTTATATCTCTAAGTGAGCATTTATAACTAAGGGTCAGCAATGTGATAGAAAAAGTAAAAAGACCATATTGAGAAAAAATGGGGTAGTCACCAGGAAAATCAACCTCATTTATTATAATATTCTAGTGATCAGCAGGTGTATAATTCTCACAGCTATGGTCATTAACAACATTCACTCCAAACTTAACATCTACATTTGCAAACCATTTGAAAGTAAAATTACTTTTCAATTCAATTTTCAATTCACTTTTATATCTTCATCTTTGATTGACAATTTTTCACAATGGCAACCTCACTGAGTATTTGAGTAAATGGTGACAACCACCCAAGAGTACAGATAACCTCATTTGTTCAGATTACCTATTTACTTTCCTTCTGTATGTACAATCATTTACAACCATTTGTGAATGTTCATTTCAGATTAGAATGAACTTGCAAAACTGATGTCAGACTTCTAATGATTTGATTCATTAACTAGAATCATTTGTTCCTAAAGCCAAAATGGTATTTATTTTTCTTATCATAACTTAAAAAAAACACACACACACACAAATTTGAATGCACATTTTCAGTGATGCTACCAAATAACTGGCAGTATAATTACAAGGAAGAGTGAATTTACAAAGTAGTATATTTAAATATATGCAATGATGTTTAGGTGTAGAGCTACTATGGCTGTGTACTAAAATTTAAAATCATATATATATAGCCCTAGCTGGTTTGGTTCAGTTGATAGAGCATCAGCCTGAGGGCTGAAGGGTCCCAGGTTCTATCCCAGTCAAGGGCATGTACCTTGGTTGCAGGCACATCCCCAGTAGAGGGTGTGCAGGAGGCAGCTGATCGATGTTTCTCTCTCATGGATGTTTCTAACTCTCTCTCTCCCTTCCTCTCTGTAAAAAAATCAATAAAATATATTTTTAAAAAATCATATATATAAAAGAGGTTCCATGCATAAGGTCTCCCTTCCACATTCTTATGCTTCACCATCACCAAATAAAATTTTATTCCTTTAGTTTTTCCTGGATCCCTTTGGCTGAAGTTTAAATTCATTTAATATTCTTTTATTCTTACTAAAGAATATTAGTAATTCTGAACCTAAGATGCTTTCAGATACTTATTAAAACACAATGTAGTCCTTTTAAAAATATTTAACATTCATTACAATGCATATTTCATAAATGCTTTTTTAAATTAATACTTGGTGCTTTGGAATCTTCCCTGAATACCATCTGATTCCCTTTCTAAAAACAGCTTTAATGAGGTATAATTGACATTCCATAAATACCATTTTAGTGTACACTTGAATATTTAAGGAGATATGCAAAAATCACCAACATTCAGTTGATGAACATTCCATTCCCAACAACCACCCCCCCCCCCCCCCCCAAATCTCTCATGGCTGCAGTCAATCATACGCTTACCCCAACCCCAAGCTATCACTAATCTGGTTTTGGGCTCTAAATATTTTCCTTTTCTGGATATAAATGGAATAAAAATACAAAGTGTTTTGCATCTGACTTCTTTCACTTAGCATAATGTTTTTGGGATTCATCCATACTGTAGCACATATTAGTTTTTACTACGGGACAGTATTCCAGTACATGGATAGGCCTCATTTTGTTTATCCATTTTACCAGTTGAGCTGTAAATTGTCTTTAGGTTTGGCCAATCTAAATAATGGGACTAAGAACACTCATGCTCAGCTGTGTGTGTGGACGAACTGTTTTCATGTTTCTTAGGTATGTACCCCCAGGAAGACAGACATTATGGTGAGTATGAGGTAGTATCTCATTGTGGCTTCAATTTGCATTTTGCAAATGACAAATTATGTTGAGATTATCATTAAGCCATTTGTCCATCTTCTTTTATGATATGCTTATTTAAATCTTTTACCAAGTTTTGAATTGTGTGATACATTTTCTTATTAATGAACAGGAAGAAATCATTTTATATTCCGGATACAAGAACTTTATCATATATATTATTTGTAAATATTTTCACCAGTCTGTGACTTATCTTCATTTACTTAATGGTGTCTTTTGACATGAAAAACCTTTTAATTTTCATGAAGTCCAATTTATCCTTTTCGTTGTCTTATCTACAAATGTGTTGCCTATCCCACCAGAGTCATAAAGATTTCTTTCTATTTTTTTCTAGAAGTTTTATACTTTTAACTTACTTTTAGATCTACATTCAACTTTGAGCTAATTTTTGTATATGGTGTGAGGTAAGGTGTAAATGATTAAGGTGTAAATGATTATCTTTGCATGTGGATATCCAAATGTCCCACCAGAACTGTTTCTTGAAAAGACTATTCTTTTACCCATTAAATTGTCTTAGCATTTTTGTAAAATATCAACTAATCATAAGTGTAAGGTTTAATTTCTCAACTCTGCATGCTCCTCCATTGATCTACCTTCCTCATTCCAGTACCATACTACCTTATTATTGCAGCTTTGTAGTAAATCTTGAAATCAGTAAGTTTAAGTCCTCTCCCTTTTATTCTTCTTTTAGAAACCGTTTTACTATACCTGTGAATTTCCATATAAATTTTAAAATTAGTTCATCAATTTCTACAAAAAAACTACCACCCACTGGTGAATTTTTAGAACTGGGGAAAAATGCCAATTTAACATTGAATCTTCCAATAGAATGGCTCTCCATTTGCTTTATAATTTTCAGTATATAAATCTTGCATTGTTTTTGTTAGTTATTCCTAAGCATTTTATTCTTTTTGATGTTATCATGAATAAATAGAAGTGTTTCCTTACCTTCAATTTCAGATTCCTCTTTGCTAGTATATAAAGATGTAATTGATTTTGTATATTGGCATAGTCTTATACTACTAAGCATAATAGCTGTTTTTATAGATGCTTTCTGTCAAGTTGAGGAAATCCCCTTCTCCCATGTTGTGAAGTTATTTTTGTCACCAACTCAATATGAATCAAAGACTTAGATGTAAGAGCTAAAATTTAAAATCTCTTTAAAAACATAGGTAAAAATCTTCATGCCCTTGGGTTAGGTAATGGTTTCTTAGCAACAAAAGAAAAATCAGATAAACTGGACTTCATAAAAATTTAAAACTTTTGTCCATCAAAGGATACTCTCAATTCAACAATAAAAAGAAATCATCCAATTATAAATGGGCAAAGAATTTGAATAGACATTTCTCCAAAGAAAATATTTAAATGGACAATAAGCAAATGAAAAGATGCCCAACATTATTAGCCAATAGGGAAATGCAAATGAAAACCGTAAATTACCACATCATACCAACTAGCTCTAGAATGGGTATGATAAAAAAGACTAATATACGTGTTGCTGAGGATGATATTGTTGGTGGGAATATAAACAGCCATTTTGAAACAGTTTTGTAGTCCCTCAAAAGTTAAATTCCATATGACCCAGCAATTTCACTCTTAAGTATACACCCAAGAGGATTGAAAACACATCCACACAAAAATTTGTACATGAATGTTTAAAGCAGCATCATTAATAATAGTCAAAAAAGTGAAAACAATCCAAATGCCCATCAACAAAATATGAATAAATAAAAAATCCATACAATGAATTATTATTCATGCACAAAAACAATAAATCACAGACACTGAAAACATGATCTTGAGTGAATGATTGGTGTCCTCATAAAAAGAGGAAAAATTAGAGATAGGGAGAGGATGCCATGCGGCAATAGACACAGAAATTGGAGTGGTGCATCTATAAGCTAAGAAATGCCACGGACAACTGCTGGTGACTGCCAGAAGCTAGGAGAGAGAGGCATGGTACAGATTCTTGTTCGGTGCTTTTAAAAGAAAACCCTGCTGACACCCTGGTTTGGGATTTTTAGCTTCCAGACTGTGAGACAATAAATTTCTGTTGTGGAAGCCATCTAGTTTGTGGCAATTTGTCATGGCAGCCGTAAGAAACAAATGCAGTAATATTTACATCTTTATTATTAAAAGGTTACAGGAACTAGAGTCAACCTTCTGGAGTCTCAATTTCTTCACCTATAAATTGGGGACAATAACATCTATTCATTCATTGTGCTGAGAAAATGATCATGAAAATACTTTAGAAACTGTGAAGTGCTTTATAAATATAGGGTATTACTCTTCCAGAAGTATGCTTTTAATGGATTTGTTATCTCTATTTAATTGGGTTTTCTCTTTCTTCAAGATCATCTGTTTTCAAGCAACACCTGCCTCTCTCAGTTTGAGTATAAACTGCTTACTTTAAAAGATAACAATCTCTAACATAGAATGAAGAATTCAAATTAAGGAACTCTCATACCTAACATACTCTCCTAACCATCCCCCCTCCCCTCCAAATGACACTTTCCCATAAACTGCCAATGAATTACCAGGCACTGTACCCTTTGTTTATACACAGGGTTAGAGCATTGCTTTTTCCAGTTAATTGACTATTCCGTTCAACTGAATAATACCATCATAAATTATCACTTTCTGAAGACCATAATAAATTAGATGTACCAAAAAAAGTACATTTTTAAAAAATCGGTTAAAATGCTCAAGTATCAATATAAAATACTACTGATTATTGGAGTTTCCCAATTACTTAAAGTCTGAAAACTTTTTAAAAAATTTGCTGTAAGTTGCCTGTCAGTGAAAATTTGACAGTAACCAACACTGGGGAAATCCGTCAGATGTCCTTGAACACCTCCAACATGCACTCTCTAGATTTTCTCGCCCCTCTCACCTCTGCTTACCTAAATGCATCACTATAGCTGTAGACAGTTCTGACTCCTTATTATTTTATATTCTACTTTTACATGAAAATCTCACATATCTTTAATTGCAGAAGATTTCACAAGTACATAAAGATACACTTACATGGATATTCATTATAACATTAATAGAAAAACCAAGAAACAGGAAAACTGAGAGGTCCATCAGAAGGGTCTACTAGAGATAAGTATCCTATGCTATAAACATGCAATGATACATATGGCAGCTATTCAAAAGAAGGAGGCAGATTAATATGTAGTTATATGGGAAGATTTCTAAGATGGATAAAACAGAAAGCCCCACTGTCACCACACCAAACAAATTTTCAAACAGTATGAATAGTATAATTCTATTTGTGGGAAAAAGGATTGTAATATCATATACACATACACACTCCTACACACCCAATCTCTGTAGGGATTCACAAATTATTAAAAGCAGTTACCTTTGGAGAATGACTTCAAATTTTCTTATTATGTGCATGGATTGCTTTTATTATGTAATATAATTCATAAATAGAAGCATTTAAGCCTATAAGTACAAAGAAGTGATTAGTGGTTAACCATTTGAAATATTCTACACAAACAACAATACACAAAAAAGAATGTTTAAAAAATTATTTTCTTCAGGGAACCTCAAAAAAGACATTATGCGACATTTTCCAGTGCCTCAAGGGAACTATAGCTAGGGTCATTCTGCTAGGCCGAGAGTCATGTGGCGAATCAATAGACTATCCTTCGAGGTAAGAGCACCACAATTTACTTATAGTGGCTTATAGAGTGCTAAGTTCAATGGAAGTGGACATTTTGTCAATAACATTCTAATGGATGCTACAGACGACAGTTCAATGCTGTGACACACAATCTGGAAGGCCATATGATAAAATCTATAAGTCTCTGGAGTCAGAGAATGATCCTTTGTAGAGGACCCAAAGAACACTAAGAAATGTGTCATTGCAGGTCCTGATGATCGCTCTGAAGTAAACGGCAAATGGATTCGGTTATTACGGATTGCATTACTGGTAACACATTGGTGGCATTTTCATACATTCTTTAATTTTTTTAAAATTCTGGTAAATGAAGGTGAAAGTAGAAAGCTTTCCTTCAATTGAATTAGGGTGGAAGCTTATCAATGTAAACACATTTCCCAATTAAGTTAGACAATATGCAGAATTCACCACCTGAGCATAATCCTGTTGGTTAGAAATAAGAGCTTGAGATGAGGAGGCAAATTAACTCATTTAGTTCTATAGTCAATTCACAAGTTTCCAGCACAAGGCTAAAGTGGCCACGTGAGCTGTATTTGTGCCAATTGTCAAAGCAGAAATAAGGCAGTGTTCCTAGAAGGCACAGAATTATTGCTCTTTAAAAATATATCAAGCTTATATTATGGGGAGAATTATAATACTTAGCATTTTCACATTTGATTTCTGAAGCACTCATTATTTTCATTTTCTCTCCTCTACAGCTGGATTTATATATTATTAAAACAATATTTTGGGAAGAATTAAAATGTGCCTTCAAATAGCTCCAAAGACTTTTTTCTACTGTTTTTAAACGGTTTTCTACTGTTTTCCTGCCTTCTCTTTTCTATTGTTTTTAAACATTCTTTTCCTAGGGGATTATTTGCATTCTCAACTCTGATTTTAAATGTTATCTTTAAATGTTGACAGTTCAATCTACTTACTTGAACCTTTTCCTGGATATAGCAGATATTTTCTATGAAACCCATCAAGGCAAGAGCCCTAAGTCCCAATCATCACCCTTTCCCAGTGGCTCAAACCAGAAATCTAAGAGTCACTCTTAATTCCTATGCCCTCTTTTCACTTTCACGTTGAATTCACTCATTTATCCATCTCTATGCTACCAGGCTGGCCCAAGCATCACCTTTCTTACCTGCCCAGCCTTCCAGCTGGTCTCACTGCTCCCATTCATTACTCCTCCCTTCCCCCAGTCAATATCCTCAAGAGCAGCCAGAGTGAACATCCTAAATGGGGATCATATTTCAGTGACTTCAAGCTGCTCCAAGAAGATCATCTAAATTCCTAGTTTACCAGGTCTCTAAATTACCCTGCCTCACTCACCAGGCTTTCTAGTCATGGATGTCCAAGGAAACAGAATTCACTCCAGATGCTACAAATGTAAAGACTGTCATGAATAACTCCTTATGGAGGTGTGGGGGTTGAGGAAATGAACAAAGGAAATAACAAAAATAACGAAAGTGGGTAGCTATTACCATCCTAGGTTTACAGGGGGAGGACTGGAGCCAGAGCAACTACTAGTAGATATTCATAGGAGGGACTATTGGCAGAAAGAAAGCGAAGGAATACACTGACTTCTCTCTTCCTGCCCTCTGATCTGCTGGCACTTCCCATTGGCTGGGAAGCTTTTAGGTCAAAGGAGCCTGAGAAGGCAGTGCATGGACCAGGAGTGGTGGAAGAGGGGTTAATCAGCACACACAACACTCTCCTTCATGTCACCGTACCTCTTCCTTCCTGCTCTGTTTCACACTTGGTGTGTTCTTGTAACAGGAATTTGCACAGGCCTTTTCTTTCTGTGGGTGTCCTCTTCACTCTTCAAATGGCTAGTTATTCATCTTAATTTAAATATCCTTATCTAGGAGTAGGTATCTCCTTGGTTAATCCTTTCCCTGTTTCCTTCAGAATACTCACCAAAGTTTAAGTATTTTCTTTACTTGATTTTTTTTTCTGTCCTCTCCTCTAGAATGAGGACAGGGGCAATATTTCCAACAGATTGCTGCTACACAGGAAGTGCTCAGTAAATATTAACTGAATGAATGTTGGACAAATATATAGCACAATCATGAAGACTGTGCCTAGACACAATATATTCACAGAAACATCTGCATGAATTCTGAACAGAATTAGCATTTAAGAAAACCCTATATGGCATGTTTTAGGTTAAAATAAAGTCTTCATGTAAAGTAAAAATTCATATTGGTAGATCTTCCATTCCTTGTTTACTTAAAAGGAGAATGTCTATTATTGCACCAATGGTCTAAAATGGAATAATTGAATCATTTAAAAGCAAGGTTTATGCTCATTTCTCTTACTGCTGTTTCTATAGCAATAGCATAAATTCACCCATTTTTTTCTGTGATGCTCTTAGTACTAAAATATTAATCATTTCAAGATATTTTTTCTTTTAATGGAAGAAAGGGAACAAAGGAACATGGAGTAGCTTTGAATATAGGGACATTTGACTGTAGATAACATTTTTTATATGTGGTAAGATTACAACTGCGAAGCACAATCTAGAGTGGTGACAACACTTCCATGCGACTGTAGATTTAAAAATCCAGGCACTTCTCTAGCCTCCTCTGAGAGGAGCATCAGCTGAATCAAGATTTCAGAGGATGGCAAGGACCCACTTCTTTTGTAGTGGGTCCTTCTTCTGCAAAAAAGCAACTGTTGGCTTCATATATACACCATGCTATTTTTTAGAGGAAATGCATTTATCATGGGCAATCTCCACCTAAGATGAATTCAACAAGATGCACCTCATCATCTAAGCAGTTAACAGAGATTAAAAGTAATTTTGAGTGTTGGCAGGAGAGGGGAAGCCAGGAAACACTCTAATTCTAGAAGGAGGTAAAAGTAGGCAAGGAAACAGAGCTCATCCAGGAAAAGCTGAGGGTCTAAAAAGTGGATGAGAAAGAATGTGGCCACGAGCAGGCCCAATGGCAGCATTGCCCTGTGAGGGAGCAAGAACAGCAGCAGCAGAGAGCTGTCATGTGATTAGGACCATTACTTTAGTCACCAGAGCAACTGGAGTGACCACAGGCCACGGGTGTGGCCGACTTGGCTTGAAATCCTGGTTCTAACACTTCTTGTCTGTGAAACCTGAGCAAGTCATTTGTCAGGACATTAGTTTCTTCATCGATAAAATGTGGCTAATACCTAACCTGCAAGGCTCTTGTGAAAACAGAAGGCTAGCCTCTTTATTATTCCTATTCGCAACCAAACCCTTGCTGTCCTTTATTTGACACTTAAATTGGACCAAAATACCTAACAATTCGTCTTAGTTAGAAACTCCCATGTGGGTGTATGAAGGCTGAGGGTCAGAATTAAAGGAGGTACAACAATTGAAGCTAATGTTTTTCATAAGAAACAGCAATCATTAAACACAGAGTAACTTCTGAAAGAAAATACCAGCCATCCTAGCAAACACTGGGGTAAGCCCCGACAGAGGCCAAGAAACCAGTGTGCTCATAGTTTGTATTTACATTGGCCTTGTGGGTATCCTGTGTCACCAACGGCACTTCCTGAAAACAAACATCGAGGGCTTACATGGTAATGTGGCAGGGCTTAGGTATAAAATTGTGGGCATAGGCTAGTCCTTATAGCTTCTTGTCTGATATTTGGGTGGTAAAGGCAAAAAAGGGATGTGGGATGAAAAGTGGCAGCAGATCTGAACACCAGAGAAGACAGTGTGAAACCAGCTCCACTTGGCAAGGAGGAGCTGCCCCGTGCTGTGCTTCACCTTGTTGTTTCTCCCCACTCCACCATGGAGCCAAGGCCAGAAATCCGCATAAGAGAAGGTAGATGCAAAGAGAGGAGAGTGACCTGTCACCAAAAGCAATTTTGCCCGGGGAAACCCCAGGCCCCTCTTCTAGGAACCGAGGGAGGAAAGGCATAGGTGCTCTTTTCCTAGAGTAAGTGGAACCCAAGAGGAAAGGGTCTGGAGATGTCTGCACAGCTAACTCTTTGTTCTGGGGTACATCAGGGAGATACCACCTCCCCCCACAAAAAACCCACGCGGCAGCTTCATCAGCATCCTCACCTCCCCCACTCCCCTGCATTCCCATATCCTCTTGCCCCTAACCTTCATACTTCCCATCTTCTTTCTAAGCTTCAGAAGCCAATGGCTTTACCCTGTTTCTATTTTCTCAGGCTGCAAATCTCAATTAAGGCAATCTAATTGTCTCACAGTTGATAACTCTCTAAATGTAGAAGTGTGAAGAAAAGTCTTACTTTGTTAAAGCAATATGGGGGACTTGGGACTTCCTAACACTTCTAATGCAGGTGGCCCAAAGACCACATTTTGAGAAACATGGCTAACTTCACTGGGAAATCACCCCTCTGGCTTTTAGTTCTCTTTAATCCCTTCCTCTTCTTGGCTAAATTCAGAAATAGCCACTCTAATCCCAGGCCCTAGAGTATTCTTGGTATATTCTTCAAGCCCAACTTTAATGAGGGTTCTGTTATCTCAGTGGTTGTAGTTGAAGCTATGATTCACCAGAAACTTTAACCTCAGGGCTATGGTTCTAGAGCAGCCGTGGGCAAACTACGGCCCGTGGGCCGGATCCGGCCTGTTCGGCTGGTCTATCCGGCCCGCAGAGCCGAAAGAGCGGAGAGTTCTCTTGCTCTCCCCTCCGCTCCTTCACCAGCAGCAGTGTTAACATGGCAACGTCGGGAAACACGGCCGCAGCTCCTTCTTCCGAGTCCAGTTTAAGAACCCATTGTGACCCTCGAGTCAAAAAGTTTGCCCACCCCTGTTCTAGAAGTTACCTTCAACAAGGTCCAGCACGACCAAAGGCCTTGCTTCTTTGGAGCCAGAGACAGGACCAGATGATATGATCAGTCAAATAAGGAGAATTACAAAACCTGCAATTCACGTGGAGGAGGAGCATTGTGGGAGTTAAGAGAGCAGGCTTTGCAGTCAAACTGCCAGGACACGTCATGGTTCTTCCACTTATTAGCTTCAGGTAGTATCTTGGGCAACTTAGGGCTCCCTCTTCTCAACCTAGGAATACAAGTAGGCTCTCTACATTGTAGAATTGCTATGAGGATAAAAGGTGATAATGTATGTAAAGTGTTTGGCATCGTCTAAATAGGCCATCTATGTGCTTTATGTTATTCACTAGAGTTTGTTCATTATCCAGGATTTTGAGGTTATAACAAAGTATTTATCCAAATGCTAGAGCAAATCAAAACTCCTGAGAAATGAGCCAACCTATTAATAACCTTTGCAGAAAAGGAAAGCATGAAATTCAGATTCTGAACTTCGATAACAGAATGTCAACTCTACTTCCAGTCTGGTGTCTACAATATATTGATCCCACCTTAAGCAGCAGCACTGAATTTCAGCACTTTAGGCACTTGTCAGAAAATTCAACTAGAACTGACTGAATCTAGCACTTGCCAAAGGCTTGTTGAGATGTCTGGTATTCTGAACCATATTATATTTCCTCCCTAGAGAAATCACGAAGCTGAGATGTAATGTTTTGTCCTCAGTTTTTTTTTTTCTTTCTTTATGGAGAATCAATTTAAGAAAAATCCATTTGAAAAAAAACTTTGTCTTTCACAAAAGTCATATCCTGGACGGCAAATAGGTTTCATCTTAAGTTCTGACAGCAAATGACTGGGAGTGATCATCTGGAGTGTTCTATTAAGAAATACGATCCATTAACTTTGTCTGCCGTGAACATCAGCAAGGACGTTTTTAGGACTATAGGGCAATATAATCCTTAAAGGCCATTTGTAAGCTTCCCCCCCACAGGAGGACAAAGACCAGGAAAAAGTTGCTGGACACCAGGAATCAGGCCATATAAGGAATTGAAACTATCCCAAAGACACCTGGTCGTGCACATCTGCATTCCATCTACATTCCAAGCCCATCAACTCAGACCACAGACCCACTGATGACAAGTGCTTCCCGCTAGTGATTGCATATAAGGATGAAACTCCAGCTCCTGGGGGCTGCCATCATCGACCCAATGTCCCCTTGGCTTAGTGCTGTGCAGCCCTTCCCTTTGAATATACCATCTCCCATCCCCTCTACTTCAATAAATTCCAGTTTTCTTTATCCACTGTCTGAGATGGCCATTTAGCCTGCCGGCGCACCACCATGTTAATCTTTCAGACATGTGGTTCTTTTGTGATATACTTACCCATGCCACCATTACCATAGCTGAAAGCATGGTACATTACTAGTATACAACAGGCTGTGCCTTACTTAAGGACTTGCTACATGTAAACATTCCTTCTTAACTTCAATGCCACAGGACTCTCACCACTGAGCCTTTGTATTCACAGTTAATCCCTTGGTCAAGTTGCCCTCCTTCCACAATCAAGTAGCCCTCAGAACTTGAAGATAAGGTTACCCTAAAAGCTACTAAAATCAATTCACAAAGGATGAGATTAGAAGACAGGCTGTTTCTCAAATCAAAGTAAGGTAATCTAGTGGAAGCTAAATAATATGAATAAAACTTAGCCCTGATCAATGGTATTAAGAATATATAGGTGAAAGAAGTTTCAAACAGAAAAAGGAAAGCCAGAGGGAGGAAAAACATTTGAAGAAAACTGTTCTGACCATGGGCCATTAGGCTAATGATGGTATTTCAGATAGCTCACAAGGACAAGTCACTGCAGTTTGTTTAAAGAATCTTGACTAGAACCTTTTTAGTAACATTAACTTGTTAAGTGGCCATCTGTGGAACGGCGCAGCAACTGGGTGGGTTTATGGGCCAGTCTGGTACTTCCATTAAAATAGCTACACCTGCCACATGGAAACTGTTCGCAACTTTCCTGTGCCAGTCATAAATCTGGGTAATCCCACCTTGCTTGTCATTTTATTTTCTATAGATTACTTGAATCAGAAGGAATGTGGGCACACTAAACTGTTTTCAATTTAACAAAGAATTTTTTTTTTAAAAAAAGTAAAACAATATTCAATTTAGACAATAGTTTTAGAACTTATGGCTCAGTTTTAAATATTTTCTATTTGAAAGATTTACATGACAAAACCAGAGCAAAACATCACAATGGGTAAGCAATACAGGAGATTATTATTATTATCTATTATTATTCTACTCAAAAATTTGTTTACTGGAAATAAGTTTAATAATAACCACCATAACACACCAAAAGAGAAGTTATTGCTTATAACTATCAGGAATGATAGTAACAAGAAATAAACACTTATATAGGGCTTACTCTGTTCCTGGCACTGTTCTAAGTTCTTTACGTACATTGTTTCATCTTCAAACATCCCCCTGAGCTGTGTCTTATTATTCCCACATTAAAGATGAAGAACCTGAGGCATGCAGATTACATAGGATTACATAGCTGGTGAGTGTCAGAACCAGGATTCAAATCCAGCCAGTCTGGTTCTAGCATCTGTCCTTTAAGGAAACCATTGGAACAACAGTGGCCAACCGGTGGTCCGCAGAGCACTGCTGGTCCGTGAGGTCCGAAAGGTTGGTGACCACTGCTCTAAACCACTAGACCAGTGATGGCGAACCTATGACACGCGTGTCAGAGGTGACACACGAACTCATTTTTTTGGTTGAATTTTCTTTGTTAAAGGGCATTTAAATATATAAAATAAATATCAAAAATATAAGTGTTTTACTAAGGTTGCAAATGTCAAAAAGTTTCTATATGTGACACGGCACCAGAGTTAAGTTAGGGTTTTTCAAAATGCTGACACGCCGAGCTCAAAAGGTTCGCCATCACTGCACTAGACTATATGCTCTCTTCACCTTTGACCCAGAAATTCTAATTTAGCCTATGAGTAGGGCATGCTTCAGGGGTAGGCTTGAGCTACTTCTGAACCTCACAATTGCCTCTCAGTGTTCCCACGGTTCCTATCATTGGTGTTTAAGGGGAAAATGGAAAGAATGCTTGGGAATTTGGTTGGGAAGGAAATGAAGAATCCAGGGGGCAGGAGAAGTTGGTGATAGTATTCCATCCTGCTTATTATAATCGGTTCTTCTTTACTTAAACAAAACCTTTCTTTTGGAAAGCCCAGAAGAACTTCTGCAATAACCCAGCAATAACTGTTACTGGCTTCCTATTTCTTCAATTTGTGGTGACACTATATTTGTCAGACATCCCTGAGTGATCACTGTGAATTAGCTTAGTGATGAGAGTACAGCTTCCAAATGAGTTTCTGATAAACTTTACCAGAGAGTGCGGACAAAATTATTACTCTTGCCGCCCAGCCCCACAAACCACATGTTGACGAACAGAAAGTGCAGGTGGGGGCGGGGGGCAGAATATTCAGACTGAAAAGACAGAAGTAGACACAGAGAGGCCAAATCCTTTTTCAACTTTAGAGTGGCCAGCCTTGCAAGATTTAATTAGTTTACAGTTGAGAAGTAATCTGAAGCTTCAGATTATAGTTATTTAGAGACTCTTGAATTGCTCATCATTTCACTGTAGAAAACTACAACATGAGGCAAAAAATAATTAAAATAAAAAACATTCCCTACAGCGTGTAGAAAATGGGCTTGGGAGCCAGACAGCCCTGGGTTACAGCTCCATAGGTGTGACGCTGGGCTGTTCATAAACTTCTGAACCTGTTTTCTCATCTATGAATTATCACTTAGCTTATGGAGTTGTGAGAATTAAAGCAAAATGCCTAATATAGTGTCAACTGCTCTATAAATCTTGGTATCTTATCACCCTTCCTGTTCTCTGTTTATACTAATCCTGAGATGTTCTCTTAAGAGTCCCCACTGCTGAAACCCACTTCGTCCTCTTCACATCCGTCCATCATCACTGGCCTGCCTGGCTGCAACAGCCTCCTATCTTGACTCCTAGTTTTCCTCTTAGCAACTTAACACATAATATAAATATATACTATCAGGATCAGAGCCTAATATGTGTATGTGTTTGTGTGTGTGTGTGAATGCATTAGATGTTTTTTCTTTCTCTAGAAATCAATAAAAATTTTAAAAAAGAAAAAGAAAGGAACCAAAAAGGATTCTTGAAATTAAAGACTTTTTTTCATTTAAAAAAACACACAACAAAACAGAGATAGGCAAAACACCATATAAGCTACAGCTAAGGAATTAGTGATCTGAGGAAATTACCAAAAATGGAGAGATAAAGGAAGAAACAAGGAGATGAATGGGTACCACTGGAGTTACAGCTTTCTAAGATGCTTGTTTTCTAAGGGGACACACTCTTTATTTTCAACTTTGTTAAGGTAAATATGAATGTTATAAATTTAAAGGTAACCACTAAAAGAACAGGAATGGAATATCTAACATCCGAACAAGCCAAGGTTAATATCAATTGCTATGTATAAAAATTTTATATGCATCTAAATGTATAGCCTTAAATTGCCTGTTTAAAAAGTAAGGTTAATCTCCTTGAGTTAAATATTCAACTCAAAATGTTAGAAAAATAACATACAAAATTAGAAAGTAAAAATTAAAAAAATGATCAAAATAGAAACTTTAGAGTATCAACTAAAGCAAAAATATAATTCTTTGAAGAGACCAATGACATACAAAATTTCATGAAAGATTAATTAATAAAGTATACTATATCAGAAATAAAAATATTAAATATTAAACAGATACAGTAGAGAACACAAAACTATGTATACTTCTATATATAATATCTACATAAACTCATATTTATAGCTATGGTATAAAATATGAAACAAAGTGCCACTTCTCGAGAATAATATAATTATTAAAAATAACTCAAGAAAAAAAATGAAACCTAAAAATACCTATAACCATTAAACAATTGGTATCAATCGTCAAAGTCAACCCACCAAAAAGCACCAGGTCCAGATGTCTTAAAGACAAACTATATCAAACCTTTACGGTACTCAGTATAGATTGAGATGACACAAAGAGTAAAAGCTTCCCAACTTAATTTATCAAATATAACCTTGTTAATAAAACCATACAAGGTTGAAAATAAAAGTATATGTTAATCTACTGGTAATTAACGAGCATATATCTAAAAGTCTTAATAAAGACTAGAAAACTGAATTTAGCAATATATAAAAGTATCATATATGATGATCAACAGTGGTCATGTCAAGAACTTAGGGACCCAGAATGATACATTCTTCCATAATCACCAGGACACTGAGATGGGAATATGGTGACTGGTACACTAATTTCTAAAGCTTTCTCCTAAAGTGACAATGTCACTTCTGCTCATCTTTACTGGCTAAAGCAAGTCATATGGCCAACCTAAGGGGTGGGAAGGTGAAATTGTACTATATGTCTGGAGGGGAACTATAATATTTGGAAACAATCCCAATGACTACCCTTGGTATACTGTGAAATATCTATTTAGTCTTTGTCCTTGGTTCCTGACACAGAGCTCCTAAACCTTTGGAATTTTCCTGAGTAATAGAAGTGATAGAAGCATTTTTTGCTGTTACTTATAACACACACCTTTCAATCTTACCTGAGTTTATTCTAATAAGGTAACTCTTGGTGGATCTCTAGATACTTCAAGATGGAAATTGGTTGCCAGAAGAATCAACCAGGTGATGAAAAGGTTGGGATTTTCAACCACCAATGGCCAAGGATTTAATCAAATGTGCCCACTTAATGGAACTTTGGTAATAACTCCTAAACAACGAGGTTCAGAGAGCTTCCGGGTTGGTGAACACATCAAGGTGTGCCCTCAGAGGGAATGGAAGATCTGCATCCCATTACTCCATACCTTGCCCTATACATCTATTCCACTTGGTTGTTTCCGAGTTGTATCTTTCATAATAAACCAGTAAGAGCATAGCACTTTCTTTCCTGAGTTCTGTGATTCGTTTCAGCAATTACTGAACCTCAAGAGCAGTCATGGAAACCTCAAATTTATAGCTGTTTGGTCAGAATTATGGCTAGCCTGGGCACACTAATGCAGTTAGCGTCAGAAGTTGGGACAGTCTTATAGGACTGAGTCTCTACCCTAACTCAGGGAGTTAGTAATAGAGCTAAATTCAGTTATTGAGCAACCTGTTACTGTTGAGGAATCTGAGACTATCACATATTTCACACACTCAAACACAAATAAAAAGCTTGACAGATTACTATTTTATACTAGAGTTGAGAACCATTGTATTCCATTATTTACTATTATATTCTGTACATTCAGTTGGTCCTAAAAGAAAAATATAAATGTATAATATTGAATCTTCATTACTTCTAAATTTTTTCTACCTCTAGTCTTTTCCTAATTCATTATTTGCTATTTTAAAAGTACTTCCTATTTAGAAAGATATTATTTTACAAATACTAGAAGCCTAAAGAAAAAATAATAATTTGCCAAGAGAACATCAATACCCATAGTTCTAAATTTTATGACATCTTCTACCCTGAATTGTACTAAACTTTTCAGACTATAATCATTCATAAAATATTTACATTCTGTGCTTTTTATAAAAACGATTTTCTTTTTTTTTTTTTAAATATATTTTATTGATTTTTTACAGAGAGGAAGGGAGAGAGATAGAGAGTTAGAAACATCGATGAGCAAGAAACATCGATCAGCTGCCTCCTGCACATCTCCCACTGGGGATGTGCCCGCAACCCAGGTACATGCCCTTGACCGGAATCGAACCTGGGACCTTTCAGTCCGCAGGCTGACGCTCTATCCACTGAGCCAAACCGGTTTCGGCAAAAAAACGATTTTCTAAATTAAATAACAGAAGATTAGTGTATTACATTTTAACAAGACTCAATATAAGATTATGATAAACTGCACAAATAAAGGAAAATCCTGGATAAAAGATCAGTGACCGTTTTAGAGTTTTTCATCACCCAAATCAATCAAAAATTAAAATTTATATAATGTTTGTTTTTTGTTTTTATAGATTTACTACTAAAAAAGTTGAGATTAGTTTTAAAAAATCTAGTTGATGATGTATAAGACACACAGAATCTAGTTCATTCTACCAAAATTGGCACTAGATCTGCAATAGTAATAGTAGCATATCTATGTAAAGAAAGGAAATATATAGAATTCAGATAGCAAAGAAGCCAAAGTACTGAGTAAGAACATGCTATTTTCAGAATATTTGGTAATGATGGTTATACTTTTTTTAAAAAATATTTTTATTGATTTTTTACAGAGAGGAAGGGAGAGGAATAGAGAGTTAGAAACATCGATGAGAGAGAAACATCGATCAGCTGCCTCCTGCACACCCCCTACTGGGGATGTGCCTACAACCAAGGTATATGCCCTTGACCAGAATCGAACCTGGGACCCTTCGGTCCGCAGGCCGATTCTCTATCCTCTGAGCCAAACTGGTTAGGGCTGATGATTATACTTTTAATTCTTCCTAAAATTTCACTAGATAAAGCATTACATCCTACTATGCAAAGAGGACTCTGTAAGTAGCTCATGGCCACGTTTTCAAGATTCATTAATGAACTTTCCTAGACAGTTCTCACTGTACTCAAGGAAGATAAAATTTTATAAGATAAATCTCTATTCCATAACAGATCTATAAAAATTAACATAAAGAAATGTTTGACTTGCATAGACTACTTTCAATAAAATAAATCAAAATTTAGTTTACACCTCATAAGATTAACACTTTTCAATACTGGAAGTAAATTCATATTCATAGCATATATGAAATTTTCAAATAACAGTAGGATTTTTAAACAAATTTTTTAACATAAATAGCATATATGGCTTCATTGGGGGGAATAAAAAATGAGCAATTTTATTGATTCACTATTAGCAAAGCACAAGGCAAGGAGTGTGAGATATAGCAGATGGAAAGAATTATGACCTTTGAGAAAGGTGTTAGTCAAGAGTTTCAAAACTATCTAATCCTGTGGGTTAATGTATTAAAAATTATAGTAAATGAAAGTAATTTGTATCAAGAAAAACTCTCAATGGAATTAAATGCCTGAGTTGTGCCTGCAGTGTACTGATGGGTAGCAAGTAATAAAGTCAGGAGCTCATGGAATGCACTTGGGCTCTGAAAATGCCTTGGGAACTCAATTACAGCCCTGACCAGCCCTTGGAGGGGTCCTGGGAAAATGTGGTACTTGATGAAGAAATTAACAACTCCAAAGAGGTAGAAATGGCACAGTAAATGAAAATAGAAATGGCTTTTGGGGGGGCAGTCATTTCTGTATTCTTCCACTGCAGGTTATAAACAGCCAGAGAAAAGACACAGTATCTACCACTACTGATGAATTCTTTGATATGCCTGGTAAGAGATACAGCACAGAGTAAACAACAGCCTCCCCACCTGTTGAAATGTTCCTTCCCCGCTCTTCTTGCCTTTTGGGTCTGAGTTCAAATGCTTCCATAGAGGTGCCTATCCCCACCACTTTTCCTTAAGTAGATTTTTCAGTGTACCTTCTTCTTGCTCTATTTACTCCATAATACAACTTAATTTTTTATTCTTTCTTTAAATGTGTTTTTCTTTCCTGCCTCCCTATAAACTTCTGCTTTGATCATTAAAAATATCCTCAGCACTTAGAACTGTACTTGGTACATAATGGGCACTAATACATATTTATCAAATGAAAAATGAACAAAAACACTAAATATATGTTTTCTAGGTACACAATCACAACAAAAGATTGAATAAGTCTTTTTTCACAGGAAGGAATTAATAATGTTTTCTATACCTTTTGTTCTACACTGTAAAAAATCCAATTGTTCCCCATACATCTTCAACAATTTATAGTTATTTCTGTAAGAAATGAATACTCATCAGTTCTGCCAGAAGAAATATTAGTAGTTATTAAAGTAGAGAACTCCCCATTGACGATAGCATATCACTAATGCAGAACTATTAATGATATTTCATTATGAATAACTCAAAGGACTCACATTTGTTTTAGTCTCTACAGCACCAAGCATGCAGACTTAAATGTTGTGCAGGCTAAGTAAAATAGTCCAAGCTAAGAAACCAACAATAACATCTTTGTAATCAAGAAAACAGATATATACATCTCCAGCCAGATTTCTTCAGCTGTGACTTCCAACAGAAGCTCAGTGACAAACTGCTTACCGCCTAGGAACCAGATGATGCCCTCTAAAGGTTGAATATGAAAAGGCTTGTTCAATAAACAGTCAATATTCAATATTCTTCAATGTTTGAGTCATTCCTTCATATTGAATGCATGAATCACACTCCCCCAGAATAATACCCTTGACTTAGATGGGCTATATTTGCTGAAAATATAAGCTTTAAAAGTAAATTCGCTTTCAAAACAAGTATTCTAGGTAAGTTGGCAAAATATTGAAGTTTCATGTAGGTTCAAAATTCAACTTGGCTGATTTACCTGATAGTAACAATATGACTGCTGTTATGAAATAAGCGAACTATTAAGTTATTAAGTTTTACGGAACTAAGTACTTTGTTCACACAATGCTTATGGCAACCCTATGAGATGGGATAGTATTGTTATCCCAAGAGGTTAAATGATGTCCCTGGGGTTGGCTAAGCCAGTATTCAAACCCAGGCAGTCTGGTTCCTGGGTATGTGTGGCACTAATGTATCCAGTGCTACTTTAAGGTGCTAGCCTGAAAGTAGATTGTTATTGGTTCATGACCAAAATTAAAAGTATTCAGAAACTTACATAGCAATATGGCATTGCTGTGACATTCAAGTAAGTAAGTGATCACTGGACTCATCTCATTGGGCAGGGTATAGACCAGCGGTTCTCAACCTGTGGGTCGCGACCCCTTTGGGGGTCGAACAACCCTTTCACAGGGGTCGCCTAAGACCATTGGAAAACACATATATAATTACATATTGTTTTTGTGATTAATCACTATGCTTTAATTATGTTCAATTTGTAACAATGAAATTTGGGGTCACCACAACATGAGGAACTGTATTAAAGGGTCGCGGCACTAGGAAGGTTGAGAACCACTAGTATAGAGCAATTTAGGGGTTGTCAAAGACACATGAATAGCCCTAACTATGCAGCAGGACTATGTACAGTTAGTTGAACAACATATCGGTCTAAGACAAACAGGAGATTAAAATAAAAGAAACAAAAAAACAACAACATCTGATACTTCAAATAGTTTAATAAATTCTGGTCTATACCAACATCATTGAATTCTAAAAGGATTTTCCCATCTCAGATGGGAAAAGAACACTGGGGGTGTTGTCACTTTTTGCCTGCCTCCATCAGACAATAAATATATAAATAATTTTGGATTTGTTCAAGTTTACTATTATAAATTTAGCACATATTTTAATGACAATCCTATATAATAAAAGCCTAATATGCTAAGTGTCCGACATTCGTTCTACCATTCTACCAGTGGTTTTGATGTGCACTGACCACCAGGGGCCAAACGTTCCAACTGGTAGGTTAGCTTGCTGCTGGGGTCTGCTTGATCGGGACTGGGTGAGGACACACCCGGGAGCCCTCCAGCGGTTCCTCCCTGGCCCCGATCGTGCACCAATGGGGTCCCTTGGCCTGACTTGTGCCCTCTCACAATCCGGGCCCCCTCAGCGGATGTCGGAGAGCCGATTTTGGTCTGATCCCCACAGGCCAGGCCGAGGGACCCCACCAGTGCACGAATTCGTGCACCGGGCCTCTAGTGTTATATAAAAGCATTTCAATATGAAATATGTAAAAAATTTGTTACCCTTACTGCATGAAAATATAATGCTTAGTCATTTAAAGTATGTAAAAACTATCTATATAAACATCCACCCAGAACTTTTAAGTTTTTGGTTCTACCCCTAAAAGAAAGCCTTTTTTATAAGAGGCTAAATACAATAAAATACATTTATTTTTTATAAATGTAAAATACATTTTTATTTTGTAAGACACACACCTCCTGGCCCTCAAAATCAATTTTCCAGAATCTAACTCTTTATATTTTGTCTTTAAAGTGATTTGGAAAGTGATTTAAATCAGATTAAAAATCATAAGGAAGAAATTTGGGGGGAGTAATTTTCCATTTGATTGAAGAAATCAAAATATATCTAAGTAGTACCAAATGTGTCTACCAATATGGAAAAAAAATGAGACAGTCCATATATATTGATTTTCAACATAAATGATGCATATCCCTTTAAAGACATTTTTAATGGAACTCTTCCTAAAATGCAGCATAAACTTCTTTGTAAAAGAGCATTCTAGTCATGATTCAGAAAACTTCTGCTAAGATGTGTAAACCCTGAAGCAGAGACCCAGCACAGTGTGATTAACTGAAATACAGAAAGCTGTTTACTCCCAATTCTGGCTCGAGAATGCTGCTGGACTTCTGAGATCTCTTCTCCAGTTAGCTTCCTGGTGAATGTCTATCTTTCCATTTTTTTTTAAATCTGTTTTCCTAAGTTACTACAGAGAGGGAAAAACTTCAGAGAAGAAACACACATACACGCATGTGCGTACATACATGCACACATGCACCAGCTGACTTTGCACATTGAGCTTACTTTACACATAATTTCAAGTCAAAAGGCTTTGCCTTTTCTCAAAGCATCTAGTTCTGTCCTGGCTGTTAGCCCTTTTCCCTGCCTGCTTCCGAGATGCATTACAGATGGCTGAGGCTGGAAGTATGAAGGCTGGATAAGTGGGGCATTACTTGATCTTCTATCATTCTGATAAGAATTCTATGAGGCAGAGAAAAGGCATATGCATGCCATTATCCTCTTTAAAATGGAGAAACTGCAGCACACAAAGAAAGTTAAGCAACTTGCCCAAGGCACCAAGCAAATTGATGTCAGGGAATTCAAGACTTTAAACCCCCACCCCATCTTCTCATCAGATATCGATACTGCCTTCCTTCCCTCTTCTCTAATCTTTCTCATGCATATTTTATTCAAGCACACTATATATCTAAATTGTGCTGTATGTGTATGTATTTCCAGGCACCTCAACCAAATCATCCTATATAATAAAGAGCTAATATGCTAATTAGACCAAGCAGCAGAATGACTGTCCAGACGACCTTCCAGATGAAGCCAGGGCTGCGAGGGGCTGCGAGGGGCTGCGAGGGGCTGTGAGGGACTGTGAGGGGCTGCGAGGAGGCTGCGAGGGGCAAGCCCCTTGCATGAATTTTGTGCATTGAGCCTCTAGTCAAATTATAATTTCCTATTATGTTTTCTTTGAAATGTCAGCTTTTAAAATGATATCCATAAACCTTTCAAACATGAAATTGGCAAGAAGACGAAAGAATGGATGATTGGAAGCAAAAAATAAGAATAGTTACAATGACTTTGCTGGGTGAAGAACTAAAAGGTTAAAAAAAAAATAAAAGAAAAAAAAAATCCTAGGGTGGGGGAAGCCAGGTTCTTTTTAACCTGCAGTGTTTTGCCTCTTTGCCTCTTCATGCAGTAGGTGGAGCTATGGTACTGTTCCTTAGGATTATAGGACCACTATCAGTGAAAAAATAATCCAATTCATTCCTAGGATATTCTTTTGCATTTTCAAATGGTCCTTTTCTGTTTTTGAAACGTTTTCCTTCGTGCCCTGAGAACCTTCAGGCTGCACTACCTGCATCCCTTTTTGCTGGGATGACAGAGGGTTACCACCTTCATTGCACATCCTCAGGATGCCATTTAGAGAAGATATCAGGAGATACAGCTGCACAAAGCAGCCTGTCTTCCTTTGCCCCATCACTCAAAGGTTTCCTCTGCAATCTATAGAATCTACTTTTTAGCTAGGAAACGGGACTCTCCTGCAACTGACAATTTCCAGAACAACCACTGCCATATGTCTTCATTTATAGTTTTCAATTATAATGCAGCAGAAATGACTGTTAATTTCTCATAAAAATATACTACTTGTAGAAATTCAAAAGAGAATAAAATAAATTTTATTTAAAAATAAGGAATTAAAATCTAAAACTAGGCTAAGAAATTAATTTTGAGTATGAAAAAAATCCATCCTCAAGGAATCAAAGAAGTTCACCTTTACCTAGGAGGCACTGTGTCTAATAGTACTGTGATGGCTAATTTTATTGTCGACTTGACTGGGCCAAGGAGTGACCAGTTATTTGGTTAAACATCATTCTGGGCGTGTCTATGTGGGTGTTTCTGGGTGAGATTAACATTTGAACCTGTAGACCAAGTAAAGCAGATTGCCCTCCCCAATGTGTGTGGGCCTCCTCCAATCTGTTGAAGGCCTGAAGAGAACAAAAGGCACAGGAAGGGAAAATTCATTCTCTCTGCCTATCTTCAAGCTGGGACACTGGTCTTCTGCCTTTGGACTTGGACTCTGACTGCAACTCTGACTGGAGCCTATACCATCCCCTGGTTCTCAAGATTTGGGGCTCAGACTAGAACCACACCATGGGCTCTCCTGGCCTCCAGCTGGCCCTAATGTATGAGCCAAGTTCTTATAATAAATCTCTTTTTATGTATAATACAATATGTAACATAAAAAATATTGTAGTGCTATATAATATGTATTATTAGTTTCATTTTTCTGGAGAAACCAGACTAACAGGATGATAAATTTCATGTTAAATTGCTTTGGTATAAATGAAACTGAAAGAAAAAGTCTTTTGTGAGTGTGTATGTGCTGTTTCCTTTTTATTGAATTCATTGGGGGTGAAACTGGTTAACAAAATTATACGGGTTTCAGGTGCACAATTCCACAACACATCATCTGTACACTATATTGTGTGTTCATCACCCCAAGTCAAGTCTCCTTCCATCACTATTTATCCTTTATCCTCTTCTACCTTCTGCTCCCCCCACGCCCGCACCCTAAATTCCTGCTGGCAATCACTGCACGGTTGTCTGTGCCCATGAGTTTGTTTTTTTCTCGAAAAAAAGTACTAACATAATATTAATTCCTTTCTCGGTAACAACACCATACTTGAATTTTCTGGTAAACAACAGGCATAGTTTCCAAATGTATTTACATAAAAAAAATCTCGCCTGTATTAACTGTGTTTAGTTTTATATTTTATAAATAAATGCTAACATAATGAGAAAAGAAAATGAGGATATCACTCTGTCTTCCTGCTACCTGGAAAAACCCATTTTAGACTTCACACAATGGTCCACACCACTACCTTTATCTATGCACTACTGAAAAAATAGTCAGTTTTTACCCCCCAAATGGCTGTAATTTCCCCTATCTGTAACTTTGAAGATACAGAAAGACTATAAATAAGTATAACCTATATATAAGGTGTGATAAACAGAGGACTTCAAATCTATAAAATTCATTAAGTAAGAAATTTACTTAAGTAGACACCTTAAGTAGAAAGATTTTTCAGGCAAAAATATGTAACAAATTTACTGACAACCTACTATGCCCTAGGCCAGGGAAACAAAAGGTGTGGTCTGTCACTTGTTTGTTACTGTCTGTAAAGAAGCGAAGCAGCCAGAGCCTCGATGTAAATCAGCTTTATCACCAAGCATACTTTTTTTTCCTAACAAGAGCTTTTCAAAAAAGTGAGTGTTGATTTACATCATGACATAAGTTCCTCATCTCACTGAAGATGGCCACTTCGAGTAGCATTGTTCTAGGCAATTCTAGGTGCTTTCATATGTGTTACTTGTTATTTATAATACCTAATATTTATGAAATTATTATGTGCCCAACACCTACACTAACATTTAATCCTCACAATAACCATGTGAAATAAGTACTATTATTATCCCCACCCCACGGATGAGAAAGCTGAAGCTCAAAGTTTTCACAGACGGTAAGGAGCGAGGCAGGACATAAACCAGGCAATCTGGCTCTATCTAGAGCACACTCTTACCACTTCACATACTGCTCCCTCCTTAAATTGGAATCCTCGATTCAGTGATGCAGGTATAACATCTCTGTTTTAGAGCAGAGGCAGTGCTCCTAGACAGGTGCTGCCCAAAGACAGGGGCTGTTCCTAGTTCATCTCTGCATGTTCTCTCTGGCAGCCTCTAATGATATCCCCAAGCTCACAGGCATCGTGGGGAAATGCAGAAGGGTCATGAAACATGGTCTCCACCTTCATGAAGCTCATCTCACCACGGAAGAAATATGACCAATAAGTGAACTAAGTATGAGGTGGAAGGGCTGCCCTGCCCTGAGCTTAGAGGACTGAACATGAGGGCCAATAAGTTCTCTTAAGGATATACTCCAAACCCCTAGCTTTGAAGGTGAACAGGTCTAACCTCACAGGATTGCAAATGCCCACATGCCTCATTTCACCTTTTGCCCTTCCTGACACACAGCAAGAACAAATAGGTAACTTTCTCAATAACAATGCCTGGTGGACTATCTGTGGGGAGAGGGCATGAGGGCCTCAGCAAGGAGTTAGACAAGTAGGATCCCACAGAAAGCAAGGTCAGGGGGTGTATATAAATTCAGCTCTCCTCACATGATGACCCATATAGCTGGGGCAGAGTCCAGAAGGCACCAACTGAACTGAGTTGGAGCTTCGATGAAATGTATGAAAAATACCATCGTTTTGAACTAAAATTGAGGGCACTGACTAGAAACTCAGCTATAAAAGGACATCACCCATTAAGAGAGCTGTGAAGTTGATGATGAAAAAAAAACAGAGAAATCTGGATTTAAATTAAAGAATGAAAAGAACTCACCTAGTTTCTTAATTCCAAGAGGCTTAAAAAATTAAATCTTAAAAAGAAATAAGAGTTAGAAAAAAAAGACTAAATTCAAAGGGCTGAAGCCTGCTGAGTAGAAACAGAAGAAAGGAAAGGAGACCCAGAAAATTTAAATCACTGTTAAAATAATTAACACAGCACCATAAATTATAATTGATGATGTACTGAATCTGGACACTTTCTACTCCAAGATTCTTTGATATTACTGTAAAAACACAGGCCCAGAATATTGCCTCTACATGACCATCAGATGGACAGAAAGGCACACCACAAAGAAAAAGAGTGGAACCTGGTGCTTTGGGGGTTTGACCTTTGAAGGAGAAAGTCTTCTCTAATCTCTCAAGTGCAGAGAAGCAGCCAGGCAATGCTTGAGATGAGGGGCGCCTCAGGGAGGAAGGGGAAGCACCTGATCTTACTATCTCCTCTCACAGGAGTCAGAGGTTCCCCAGGCTTCCGCCAATCAGTGTGGCTGGAGGGGAAGAAAGGATTCCAAAGCAGAGAACGGTCTAAATACAAAGTTAACTACCAAATAAGACTAACTAAAATTCCATGTGATTGGCCACCATCTTAATTATTTGTCTAGGAGGGAGAACAATGAAGGTAAAAGTGCATGGATTGTCAGAACCTGACAGAACTGAGCTGGAGTCCCAGTTCTGTTAACCTGACGAGAAGCATTCAGAAGATATTCTTAGGACCTTAGTTTCATCATCTACAAAAAGTATAAATACCTCCTTATTCCCGAATGGCTGAGAATATGCTATCATGAACGCACCTCTCTCTCTCTCTCTCTCTCTCTCTCTCTCTCTCTCTCTCTCTCTCTCTCTCTCTCTCTCTCACACACACACACACACACACACACACACACACACACACACACGTTGAATAAACATCAGCTTCCCACCCAGAGGCCACATCTCCAATTTCCATACAAAAGTCACTGAGAAAAAGTAATGTTTCCTAACAATGTACTTTACATATAACTAAAATGGCTTTAAGCAAGAAAGCTGGTGGAAGTATTTTTGTTAAATGTGAAATCATTCACTCATTCATTCAATAAATTTTATTGAGCAACTATCATGTGTTAGGCATTGTTGACTGTTAATTAAACTCTCATTAAAAATGCTAAAACATAATTAGTAATTTATGTATTAAGGTCATTGATGATCCTACAATTTTGATTATAAGAAATACTGATGTGTATCCTGGACACCACCATAAGGAAAAAAGATAATACAGTTACTTACAAATTAATACCACAGAAAGAACTACTGAATTTTACATTCTATTATTCCTACTCTCGGCCACAAATCTGATATGCTCGGTGTGGTCAAACATAGTAGTGAAGGATGCCAAATCAATATTCTTGGGATTGTTATTAATTGGGATTGGTTCTATTTTTCTTTACCTTTCTCCCTTACCCAAGAGGCTGGGCTGTTCCTTAAAGTTTACATGAAAAAGAGAGTGCTTATCGCCGTCTTACAACAAGAACTAATATTCATACAGCTTAAAAAGCATTTTCTTATAAAAATTAATACTCACATTAAGTAGGCATTTTTTCCTTTTACACAAAAAGAAACTGGGGCTCTTAAATAATAAAATCACTTGCACAAGGTCTTGGTTCCTGACAAAGCTGTAAGACATCCAGGATCTCTGACAGAAAATCCTGTGTTCTTTCCTGTGGTTATATGATGAATCAAAAGACCTATTTTAAAAGCATTTCAAAAGTTACTGGAGTTCAAAAGAGGCAGAAAATGCACTGATTACTCACACTAAAAATGCAGTACAGAAAGAGGTGTAAGAATAAAGAAATCTATAATAATAATAAAAGTGTAATATGCAAATCAACTAAACGACCAGACAGTGGAACGACCGTCCGGACGACCATGCTAAGACACGCATTGGTGCCAGGCCAGCCAAGGCGGGTGCGATGCAATTGGTGGGGGCCCCCCCACCATCGCCCCATGATCACCTTGCAAAGGGAGGCTCAGGTCACCCTTTGTGGGGCGATCGATGGGGGGCTCTGTGATTGATCGTCCCACAGAGGGAGGCCCAGGCCACTGGCCAGCGATGCTGTGGTGGGTGTGTGGGGCCAGCCAGCGATCACCCTGCAGAGGGAGGCCCAGGCCAGCCAAGCGATTGCACCCCACACCTAGGGAGGTGACCGGTGGACCAGTGGCGGGGCGGGGGGGGGGGGGGTGGAGAGCAGCGCCACACAGATGGCAGGTAGTGGCAGCAGCGGGAGTAAGACCAGCTGCTGGCAAGCTGACAATCAGGGGAAGGAAGGCCCCGATAGGCCCTGATCACCAGCCAGGCCTAGGAACCCTTCCCGAGGGGTCCCAGATTGCAAGAGGGCACAGGCTGAGCTGAGGGACACCCCCTCCCAGTGCATGAATTTCATACACCAGGCCTCTAGTACTATAGATAAGACTCTCAATCACCTGAAAGTAAATATTCATTTTATGAATTATTAACAACCCACTTTGCTATTTCCCTTTCTCTCTCTCTCTCTCTCTCTCTCTCTCTCTCTTTCTCCAGCAGAGAGAATGGATAGGTATGGGGAACCAGGTATCACCATTCTACAGAATTTATGAATAGGAGAGAAGGAGGTGAAGATTTGCTACACAGATCTATTAGTCAGAAACTTGTTGATATTTACAGGTATTATGTAATCTAATCTATTTAAGAGAATAAGACACAGAATTAATACTTAGAAAGTTAGATATCTTTTAGAATAGCCAACTATTGACTGCTTTTACAGTTGGGTTATATTTATAGTACTATTCTTTGCCTTCTTAACCAATAGTCATATATATGCCAAAGCAATCCACAGGTATCCCCATAAAAGATCCAAGTTAAGAATATCAGAGACACAGTGTTTGTGATAGTAATGAGTCTAGGCACAGACAGATGAAACTCATTTTACTGGGGCAAAAGTCTGAAAACATCTGCTTCTATTTTGCAGACATGATATGAAAATAGAGCAATCAATGCATGTAAGTGAAAGACTATGCCTGATGATGGTAAAATTGGTCAATTCTAATTTCACCACTGTACAGCATTTCAGGAAAGTTGTAAAACTAACCTCAGGAAGAAAGCACAGGAGCCTATAATTAAAACAAAATATAGTTCAATGAAGGTTTTCTAATTTTCTTTTCATTGCCCCCAATTACTAGGGCTCTTTTCAAAATAGCTTATGTTTAAGTTAAAAGAGAAGGGACTCTCTTAACAAACCCACTATGTTCTCTTAATGACATGTATCTGTTGAGGAAGGCAGATTCATGTGTTCAGTCTTTCAACCCTCTCTTAGCTGCATAAGAATTGGCCTTGGGCCTGGAACACTTCCTTACCAGGAAATAATGAGAGTCCTCACAGCCTGTGCTGAACTTGACACATTGTACAGGAATATCTTCCTGTTTTAGACTCAATGTGTGCTCTTCTTCACTGGGCTTAAGTGTGTGTGTCATATGGTAGTTGGCCAACCCCACTACTATATCTGTCTCCTGCTGGGAGAGGATATGGTCCTTCTGCTAGAGTACAAAAGGGATACGTGCAGGCCAACTGCCCGGAATGGTTTCAAGCACAGCTGCCCAGGCAAGCCCAGCCAAGATCAGCCAACTTCAACCCACCTCACAGATGCTCGAGAAACAATACATAATACTTTTAAGCCTTAGAATCTTGGAGCAGTTTGTTTTGGAAAAAAAAACACACACACAAAAAAACAAAACAACAACAACAAAATTCACCAATACAAAGGCATTTTACACAAAACTAGGTTCTGTGGTAAATACCACTCTCGTGAGAGACAATAACAAACTAAAATGTATCATGTATGAACTTTGCTCTCATAACTTTTATATTTTGCTTTCATGTAATTTGTAAATGAATTAAACTTCAGTATGGTTTTCAGTCACTTTACATCACTTTAGCCACTGTAGATAAACTCAACTGATACAAAATAATACTGATAACACCACGTTTAACATATGACCACTTTTTTCTGTCATAGAACTATCTATCACTAGCTTTTATTTCAAAATACTAATGTAATTAAATGCTTTCATCATCCGATTTTTAATCTTCTTTGTGGTCATTAGAAACTATATTATTTGTGAATAAATCAAATTTAAACATTGATTCATCTCATTTCTAGATTTGATGAAGCCTAAAAGACAATATGAATTAGTAAATCCTCATTTGCAAAATATTGTAGACACACTGAAATAGGTAAAACAAATGTGGTTCTCAGTAAAAGGAATCTCTTATTTCCTTAGGAAAGCTGAAACTTGTGACAGACATAGGAAAATACCTTTTGGTAATTTTGGAATGTACAGAAAGGGAAATGATACCCAAGACACCATATTTTAAAATATCCCTACATTACACCCCCCCCCCCCCCACACACACACACACCATGAATGGATAGATGGATGGAAGGGAAGAGAGAGAGGAGGTTAGGATATAGAAAGTGGCGAAGTAGTTTTACTCTCATCCCAACAACCAAAACAAACCTGATAAACTACAAAATCATCGTTTTTAAAAACCTATTAGAGAGCCGAGGATGCAAAAAGACCTAAATGAACTAAATTCCAGAGTGAATGAGCCCTTCATTGCAAAGGGGAGACCCATGGCTGTTCTTATTTCTGCAGAGCAGAAGGAAGACAAAGAGCGGGGCTATGGATGGGGATAGATAAAACAGCCTGGCTTTTCACAGCTGCATGTTGGCTGAACCAGGGCTCAGAATTCTGACAGGCCCCACCCAAAGCAAGCCTGTCCTCACCAACTTTTCCCAGGAGTCTCCACCAAGTCCTAGGGGTGGTATATGGAACGCAGAGGGTGGAACTGGAAAGTAGAGAGAAATTAATCTAAGCACTCTGAGGTTTCAGCTACCGCAGGCCAGGGGTGACCAGGAGAGTGGAGAGACCTTTCCAAAAAAGTCAAGGCCTTTACAGAGTGTCAGGCAGCAGGGGGAAAAAGATCTCCCAAGGCAAGAAAGGCCTCGGGCAAGGCTGAGAACAGAGAACTCTCCTGTGGCTTCAAGATCTGGCATCTAGACTACAGCCAAGCCAGATCTCTCAGTCTCAAAAGGTGTGTGTCCCTCCATGCATCATATTAATTGTTTAGGCAAAAAACAAGTGAAGAACAAAGTGACAAATGACATAGGGATAAAGAAAAAGTTAGCCCTATGAGTCTGTCCCTTTTAAAAAGCTTTGCTAAGTGGTACTATCAAGCAAATCCCACTTGCATTTCATTGGCCAGAACTAGGGCGTGTGACCATCTCCAGTTACAAGGGAGTCTAGGAAGGTGTGTCTCTTTAGCTGGGCTCACTGCTACCCTCACCAAAATTCTGCTAAAGGAAGAAGAGAAAAATGGATAAGTAATGAGCAGTGTTTGGCACAAAAAGAAACATAAACTATTGCCCAACTTTTCAGTTAGGTTGCACTCCAACTGCTAAGAGACCCATGTTACTAAACACCTTGCATGCCTGTAAGGTAGACAATTTTCTCTTTGGTAAGCAGTTCATATGTGTTAGTAATAATGTAGGCTTCGATACATCTTCTACTTGAAAGGATGTTCCTGGCATAATATAATTTGGGGAGTAAACTTAAAACACAGATAGCAATTTTGGAACTTTACCTAAATTCATTACATACCAAATGGCTCCCAGGAGTCACTACAAATGGTTGGCATTTTATCTACTGCATATATCAACACCAGTGAAAGCAGGCACACTTGTTACAAATCCAAGTAGCAGAAGAACAAACACCTGCACATGTTCAATATTCTAGATGCTTACCAGGAATGGTAGGATAAACCAGTTGCTACTTTTCTTCCTGCCCAAATATTTTCTAAATATTAAGTGATTTGTTATTGCAAAGAGGTAACAAAATTCACAGAACTAAGCATTTACAATTGGCTACTATATTTATGACAGATGGCTACATTTATAATTATTAACAGTCTTGCTACTGCTGAATATAAAACCCCAAAAAGCTACATAAATTACATGCTCAGTTGCTTTACTTCTAATTTCACTTAAGGGATCAAGAATTAATTTGATCTAACTATTTTAAATATTTGCCAATAGGATGAATTCAATGACGTATGAAAGGATAATACTAAATTCACTGTCTCCTACTTCTTGCCACTAAACAATATATCAGCTTGCTTTTCTACTGAAATAGCATAAAACTGATAGGACAGCTAATTTAAACAGTTGTTTGCACATTCAATATTTATAACCCGAATCTTGCATGACTGACTGGAAGCAGTGAGTTAGAAGGTTTAGCTCAGCTGCTGCCTGGAGTGATGGATGGCCTCGAAGAATTTCTTGTTCACTGACCAGATCAATCACATAACAGAATAATAAAAAAAAATAAGATCAGCCTTAAACTAAATTCCCAACATTTCCATCTGTATGGAAAACTGTTGCAGGAAATGTATCATAAAATATAATGTGAAGCTACTTAAAAATAATAAAAATCCACCAGAGAGGCTGTAGAATGCAAATAAAAAAGATAGGGTGACTGGATGATATTCTACATTTTAACTGAATATTAACTGAAACTTTATTATATCTATAATCCAAAAGTGTTGTCAATTTATAGTGATATTTTGATTGAGCTCAGACTCACATGTAAAAGGGTTTACAAATCATTGAAAGGGCTGCAATTTTTTTGGCAGTATTTGCAGCTGAATTTTATTGAATCAAACTAAAAGGTAGTGTTGTGGCAATTATAAACTGCTGCTTTTAATTAGGACAATTTCTGTCCTAAAAAATGAGTCTGTTAAGAAGTGAACTAACATCTTGTGTTTGAAATTACAGTAATTCACTCATTAGTGGTTAACCCCCAAACATCTGCACTAATGGGGGAAAGCAGTAGTCCTGCATATGGACCACAGCTGGTGAGGCCCTCTTTAATGTGTGATGAACAGGTTTGATTGGTTTGTGAGAGTCCACTGTGAGCATCTCTTCGCAGTTCCTCATTCAGTGATGTCAGGCCGGTAGCTTGAAAGTGGCCATTACACCACAGAAATTAGCAAACGCTAAAAATCAGAGCTCCTCAATATCTACCCTCCACCCCAGAGCTAACTGGTGAACACTCACTAGCACAGGACAGTGGGAGATCTGCCTTGGGTTAGGGAGGGGGTGAGCTGGGAGGCTGAGGGGACTGAGAGCTGAAGAGCATAAGGTCCAGGTCTTCCTCAGACCCTCGATAAAGTTAACATCCTTGGGTGTCTAAGGATGTGTGTGGGAAGCAACCAGGACTATAGAAATGACATTTACCACTTCCTCAGGCCTTCACCTTCTCATCTTGAGTAAGTTTATCCTTACCAGGAAAAGTGGGAGGAAAAAGAGGAGCAACTGGTGGAGAATTACAAGAAATGAGAAGGAGAAGGAGAAGGAAGAAGGCAGAAGGAAAAGTAAGAAGTAGAAGACAAAGGGCAAGAATAAAGAAAGGGGAAGAGGAAAGACAAGGCAAGGGAAGCTAGGGAAAGAGGAGGAGGGAGGGGAAGAGAGAGAAGAAACCAGACGGAGGGAAAGGGGAGGAAAAAAGGACAAGAAAGAGAAGAAGAAAGCAGATGGAGGTGGGGAAGGAAGAGGAGACTTCTGCGCACAGGCAGAAAAATGTCCAAGAAATGCTGGCTATATGGTGGTCTCTTGGGGCTAAACTGGAGGCTCTGGAGCTGGGGACAGTAACCTTTCGGTTGTTGAAGTCTCTTCTACTCTTTAGAGGCCAGAGATTAGGGGTCTTTTCTGAAGCACTGGGTGAGGCGACTTGGCCATGTTTCCATATTCGAGCAGTACCAATGTGTGCAGCTGAAACAAACGCCAGAAGCCCCCGATTCTGGCCACCTGTGCGTTTTCAGGAATCCCCAAAGCAGTGGCTTTCAAACTTCAGTGCCAGTATCACACAGAGCACTAGTTAAACTAGGAACTGCTGGGCCCTGCCCCCACTTTCTCTTCCTGCTCTTCAGGAGAGGGGCCCTGGGATTTCCAGTTCTAACAAATTTCCAGATTGTTGATGCTGCTGGTGTAAAACACTGCCTTAGTAAAATAAAAAACTTCCTGGAAATTATTACAACCCAAACCTTAAGATTCTATTAGTGAGCATCTTAGCAAGAATTCAATGAGAGAAACAACGAGGCTAACAATGAGGGGCAGGAGTCCTGGGACAGAAGAAAGGCATCACAGGCTATTTTTTCCTGATTGTGCCCTGAGCTGGCTGTGGCAAAACTGTTTTTCTAGTAGCCGACGCTGGAGTCTGAATCACGCCCTGAAATCCCTGAACCTTCGTGGCTAGCTCTTCTGAAACTACTTATATATGAATGAGCACAACTGAACTGAACAGGAATGCATGCCTGGCCCTAACTCAATCATATTATCTCGCTAGGTACTTTGAAATTGCTGGGTGGAGCTGGAAATGAAGCAGAAACAGAAAAAGCTGAGATGAAAGAGTGTGCACTTAAGGTTTTCTAGTGCTGGCTTCCACACCCAGCTGGGCTACTGTCCTTGGGCTTCCCATGACACCCAACTACGTGCATCTGATGGCCACACTGTGTGTTAATTCACTCAGGTTGGTTTGGTTAACTAAAATCAGTCCAAATCAGTAGCCCATCACCACAACCATAACAACTTTACTACTGAAAATGAGCTGGTGTGCACTTGGACACATGCGATATGTATTGCCAATTCTTTAACCTTCCTTAGTAGCCTCTGCCAAGCTGGTGAGAAAACAAAGAACCCTCATACTCATTTCTTCTTGTTGGGTGTTGAAAATGTTTTACACATACATCATTCTTACCATTTAAAAAATATCGGATAAAAAGAGTAATAGCTATTACTATTTATCTGTTAGCAGGAATTTTAGTTTCTCGATGTCACAAGTTAACAGAAAGCCCAACTCAAGCTAGCTCACTTAATAAATGGAAACTATGGAAGTAGCATAGACTTCAGGGTCGAATGACTTTGCTCAAAACAGTCATCAATGACCCAATTCCTTTCTTCTATTTCTCCTCTTATGCCACCCGGGTCAGCTTTATCCTCAGGGTCACAGGACAGGAGCCATACGGATACAGAGCTTTAGTGCAGTATCCCAAACACTCTGATTGGGCCAGAGTAGCTCAGATTCCCACTCCTAAAAGAATAAATGTGGCTGACTGGCGTGTGCTGGTTGACCTATCAATCAAAGCCCACACCAGGGACTATGTTGTCATCAGTTTTACTAGAAGTACACAGGCTACCATTAGGCAGGAGGAGGTAATTTTAGGAAGAGAAAAATGCTGCAAAATATGCTAGGCAGAGAACCAATAAATGTCTACCACGCTTGTTTCTTACGTGTATAATTAGTAAATTCACTCTATTTTGCAACCATTATAGTAAAAATTGGTTTAGGCCAGAATTATCATGCTAAAGTAGTAAATAAAAGTTTGATGAAACCCAGATATTTACACTATTAAAGTATGTTCCCCAGAAATAACTTATTAAAGAGAAAAATAGTAACTTAACCATAAGGAAAACTGACAAGTGTCACCTTAACCAAGTGATCAAAGTTAACATCACTTATAACAGAACATACTGACATCATGTGCCTCCTGATAAAATGCAATGAGGACACAACATCTCTTTCATACTATTTCTGCCAAAAACATATAACCTGAATCTAATAAGGAAATATCAGACAAACTCAATCAAGGGGCATTCTATAAAATAACGCATAATGTGAAAGGCATAGAAAGGCTGAGAAACTATTCCAAATTAATAGAGACTAAAGAAACAAGAAAACTAAATGCAAAATGTAATCCTAGACCCCAAACTTAATTGCTACAAAGGACAGTAGATCTATACTATAGATAATAGTGTTGAGTCAACGTTTAATGACCTGATTTTTAAAATTGTACCATGGCTATGTAACGGAGTGTTTTTGTTCTTAGTAGATACACACTAAAGTATTTAGTAAAGGGGTATGAAGTCTGCAACTTTCTCTCATAGTTTTTTCGGGGGGGGAATGTATATGTACACACCCACATATGTATACACACACACAAAAAAAATTAAAAGCAAATGTGCCAGAATGATACCTAGTGAATTTGGGTAAAAGGTTTATGACAGTTCTTTGGGCTATTTTTGCAACTTATAGGTTTGAAATTATTTCAAAATAAAAAGGTAAAAATATTTAAAAATTAATTTTAGATTGCATGTTCCACAACACTTATCAAAGCATGAGGCATCACTGTTTTGCACTGTGTGCCACATTTCATAAGGGCAAAAAAAAGCTAACAACAAACCATAAAATTTTTTTTTAACTTGTTTTTTAGAAACTTAGTTGATTATTCTTATAGAAGATGGTTTGTCTTGGCCAAACTCTGTTGTTTCCTTCTGAACATACAGCCAAATTACGTTTCCCAGCCTCCAATGCTGTTATGGGCAGTATATGAGTTCTGGCCAGAGGAATGTGATCTCAAATATCCTCTTATGTGATTCTCAGGGCTCTCTCTTCTTTTGTTTGCTGAACAGATGCACAGAATCCAGCATAGGCCTCCAAGGCTTAGATGGAAGATGGAAGGAGCATGGGTCCCTACCACTGACTTGCAATGGATTGTGCTATGTGTAAGAAATGAACATTTACTGTGTCAAGCCCCTGAGATTTAGGGATTGTCTCTTACAGCAGGTTAGCTTGACTAATAAAGTTACCTAACTTATAAAGTAGATTAACAGATAGTGACACTCTGGGAAAATGCACTCAGTGAGCATGCCATTTATTTGCTTCAGAATATACTTTAGAATAGCAGTTCTCAAAGGGTGGTAAGGACCCTTAGTTTTCAAAGGGTGGTTTGGGACTCTTAAGGGTTTCCAAGACCCTTTAAAGGGCTCTTGAGGTAAAAACAATTTTCAGAACAATAGTAAGATATTATTTATCATTTCCACCCCATTCTCTCACAAGTATACAGTGGAATTTTCCAGAGGTGATATATTATATCACAAGAGACTGGATATGGAGGCAGATATGAGAATGCACCTATCTTCTATTTAGCCAGATACTAAAGAGATTTAAAACAATGTAAAACAATGACACTCTTTGCCATTTTTTCTTTTGTTTTGGAAAACAAAGATATTTTATGCTATAGTTATTTAGAGTTACTTATGCTAGCATGTAATGGGGTTACTATTTCTAAATAATACCTTTTAAATTAGTTTTAATTTCTAATATGGTAACTACTGACAGATACAACCCACATAAACTAAAGCTCTTTGGAGCCTTTGATACATTTTAAGAGTATAAAAGGGTCCTGAGACCAAAAAATGTGAGAACTGCTGTTGTAGAAGAAGGAAAGCATGAGCACACCCAGGAGTCACAACATTTTATATAAAATAAGCCCATGTTGTCAAAATACGTGATAGGATCGTGGGGGTATTAATTCAATAGTATAGTCTCTAGGACACAGTAGGTGCTCAATACATAATTGTTAAATTAATAAATTATACAATCGTGATGATTTACACATCTAAGAGCGCTGTGATAACTGAGATAATGTGTATGAGTTGGTGTATGTTACCAGTGTTCAAAATCATTCTTTACCCTCTTTTGTGTAGGAGGTTTATACATCCCTGTACCATTGACTATAGGCTTAGTCATATGACTTGCATTGGCCAATGGATGTAAGTAGAGTGACATATGTCACACATATCTGAGGAGAAACTTTAAATTTAATTGTGTGGTTCTGCTCAGACTCTTGCTCTTCTGCCCTTGCCTGAAGAACAGCATGTCCCTGATAGGGCATGTATGTTCGATCCAGGTTCTGGAATGAGATGACACAGAACCAACACATAGTCAACCTAGAGCTAAAGCAGAGCTACAGTTCACCTGCAGCTCTCAGGTAACGTGAGACAGAAATATATGAAATTGGTGTAAGCCGCCTTAGCAGCCCTGGCAAATACAGTACAGAACGAGCCTAACATGTTATAGATGTTCAATAAACCTAACTGTTCAATAAACTTAACTAGTCAGTTATTATTTAGCTAGAAAAGTACTGAAGAACTGTGGCTTAGTCCTTGAGTGACTACACAAAGCAGAGTCTACCCTGACTAAAGACAGTTTATACAGTACCATTGAGAAAACCTTAGGATTTCAGGTAAATTAAGTGTAAAAACTAGGATAAGAGTGGTATCAAAGTAAATCTGACTAAAATAAAAAATGTGGCTATTATGCACCCCTGAGTGCCACTAGAGGGGCTCAGACATATCTGTAAAGGTTCTGGGCAGGTGACAAGTCTCCATACTCAAAGAGCAGTGCAGTGGGTTATCAGTCCATCTGCCTGCCTTGCCTACACCCTCTTCTCTGGGAATCTGCCCCAGCTTACCTCTGAAACCAAAACCAAAGACAGAGCAATACTAAGCCAAGGACCAATCTTGATTACTCTTTCAAATTTTTTGAACTTGACGATACACACAATGAACCTAATCAGAGAGTGATGGGTACTGGAGGTCTAAGACCATAGAGGAATGTGGCAGCCATATTTGCTCACATGCACAATGACAAGCAATCAAAGAAAGCGGATCTATAGGATCAAGTAGAATAATGAAGCAGACTTGCAAACAGAATGAGAGGAAGTAGATGCCAGAGAGAGAAGCTGCTGTATCAACTTCCGCAGTTGGGTTCCATAAGATCTCACATTCTTCCGGTACTTATCTTTTTACTTAGCATAATTTAAATAGATTTCAGTCCCTAACAAACAAACAATACTTAAAAGTAGTAGTAGTTTTGTTTTACTTAACTAATCCTGAACCCCAAATTTTAACTTATTTCTGGGAATTATTAGAGGGCAGGGGTAGTCCTGGGGAATAGAAATCTGGATAATGGGAATATAATTAACTTTCTGCAACTGAAAGTCCAAAGCACTTACAGAAATAATTTCACTTTAAAAAGTGTCAGAAACCATGATTATAAAATCATACTGCATCTTGACCTTTTTTCAACTCAAACAGTAAAAGCAGCAAAGATATCAAGAAAAGGTGCTACAGGTCAGGTTTTTGCCCATAAGAACCTTTGTGTTCTGAAAAATGTCACATCCCTTTTCTGGGTCCTGGGTTTTTTCTATAAAAAACAGGGAACTGGATAAGATTTGTAGATTCCCTATAATAATAGAGAATTGAGTGGCTAAAACATTTTAAAAGTTTATGCTAATACATCAATTTCTAAAATATAGTGAATCTGTACATTTATTACAAATCACTGTGTTTATGGCGTATCAATATCATATATGATTTTAAATAACGCTAAGATATATTTTCTTTTCCAAGTTATAAATCAATGGCATTTAACCTTAAAAAAGAGAATGGTAATACCTGTGCATATGAAACAGAACGGCTGTTCTATTTACTACCAACAAATGCAACCAACTTCCGACTAGACTGAGAATTTCAGATCACTGACCTAGTTTCAAACAGTTTATTGTAATAGCTGTTAAAGTATGAAATAGAGATAAAATGTAAGATCACTAATAAGCTCCAATAAAAGAGGGCAGAGTATTTGGTTTTAATTAAAGTTCTTTGGGAGTTCTATTATGGGCTTATAATCAGTTTTCACCTAAGAGCTAAGGGTGGTGTTTCTTAGCTTCAGCCCAGTCTTGAAAACATTTCCTTGCATTTACCTTCATATCACCACTGTGAGAAATTATGGGGCTTTACTTCTCCTTACCTAAGTTCTGCCTTTCCTTGTTTCTGAAATAGATACCATCCTGCCATGAGGTGTGGCTAAGAGAAATGCACTTTATATTCAGCAGGGCAAATAAAAGGTTAATTTAGGGCTCAGACACTAGTTTTCCAGGAACTAAGGATTGAGAAAAGAAAAGCTGGATACTTTCCTAATCCTGTTCACCTGCTCTTTGCTCATTCTTGTTTCTTGTCCTATCTTTTTCTAAACAAAGAACCACTCTGACAGTATGTCAACATATTTCAGTACAATACAAGTATTCTTGAGGATCCTCCATGCACACAGGATTCTTCTAAGTGCTGTGGGGATTACAATGATGAACAAGACATCCTTACCCTCAAAGTAATCATGTAGACAAGTATGGGAACACTGAGGAGACTCTTACAGCAACTAGAGGACATGGGGAGGATTTGTAAGGATATGCATTTGAGTTTGACCTTAGGGAATGATTAGGATTTCAAAAGGTGGAAAAATGAGATTAGTTTGGATGAAAACTAAAGCCAAAGGCATAAGAGCCTGCGGGGTTGAGCAACCAAGGTATCTATGGCAAGGGGTTGAAGTGGAATAAGAAATGGAGGGAGAGGTGTCAGATCACATCCAGCCTAAGGTGCCCAGTGAACTACATTTGGATGAAGAAGCTTGGGTTGCAGCAAATCTGATGTGTGTTTTTTCCCATGGACCTCAGTTGCCTAAGACTAAAATCTAAAACTGATACTGATGATTTCAAAAGTGAAAAACAGGTATTAGAGTTCCTGGCAACAGAGAACTTAAATGCAGTTGAAGTCTGCAATGCCAGCTTTATTTCATTATGTATTACTACCCAGTTTTTAAAAGAAGGTTGAACCATATCAGAGAATTTCAACGTTCTGAGGGAGCAATAATATCCTCTGTTGATATAAAACACATAAAGGTATTCATCCTCAAATGCATATAAGATTGAAAAAAGGGAGGAGGGACTGTTCTGTTTAAAGTAACAGGAGTGACCCAGGACTGTATAAAAACCAATGGATTAGATAATCTTAAATGTTCTTTCCGGCTAGCTTCAAAACTTCATTCCTATGAATAGAAATTCTAAATGTGAATATCACCAAGTTACCAATTTTAAACCACCCGTATCTTGACTTCTTCCTGCAAAAGAAGTACACTATACCACCAACTGAAACTGACTTAAAGGAGTCTTAACAATGCAAGGAATTAGAAAGAAGGAAATGAACATTTACAGATCGTGTGCTCTGTGCCAGCTGCTAGGTTAGGTCTCTTTAAACAACCTGAAGTCCAATTAACTCTGCTGCTGCCTAGTGTAACATCTGGGCAATGTCTTTTAGCAAATGGAATTTAGTAATTCAAAAGTCAATGACAGACTCATCAGGATCCAAATGCACTGGCCTCTGAAGATCTCCTGGTCTAGTTAGGATAAAGAGATGGTTGTGGAGATACATAAATAATAGACCACCCTATATAATAAAAGCCTAATATGCAAATCGACTGACCAGTGGAACGAGCGGTTGCTGTGACGTGCACTGACCACCAGGGGGCAGATGCTCAATGCAGGAGCTGCCCCCAGCCTGTAGGCCCCAGGCCAGCCAAGGTGGGTGCCAGTGGGGGCCCACCGATTGCCCCGCTGGTCGCCCCACAGATTGGCACTGATCACTGGCCAGGCCTAGGGATTGTACCCGTGCACGAATTTCATGCACCAGGCCTCTAGTTATGTAATAAATGTCATAACAGACTTATGTATACATGCTACTATAGGATATATTTGTGATTTACTACATATATTTCATTCCACCAAAGTCATTTATGTGTGTTCAAATAAAGGTTCTATAAAATTTGTACATCCAAGGAAGAAATTCCACAATTTATGACAAAAATTAAAAAAAATAGGAATGTTAGAGATACCAGCCCTCCCTATAGGTAGCTTCTCCTTATATTTATTATTGGCCAACGTAATCAAAGCTAAATGACTGCACAAAGCTCCATGGTATATTGTAATTGCTAACTAGGAATTCTTCCTCAATATTAAATAGTTCTATAACATTCCATTAATGAAAATGTCCTAAATGATTATAAATTTTATAATGGGGACTATATGGGTCCCATAACATACATATTATAATCTATTTTTGTAGATGTTAAAAATTATTAATTTGTAAACTTAAAATAATTAACTGCCAGAATAAAAATAACATACAGTGAGAGGGAAGAAGAACCAAACCAGAGGAAACATTTCTCCTGACAATAAAAAGTGAGCTAGATATCAATGGCATCAAAGAAACATATCCTCCCAACTCTGCCATAGCAAAGAAGGGAGAGCATTTGGAAGATGGGATCGGCTGTGAGGTATCTTCAGTCCCTGCTAGTGAAGAACATGGGCAATGGGAAACACAGAGGCCTGTTTTTTATGGTCTACACTAGAGGCCCGATGCACAAAATTCGTGCAGGAGTAGGCCTTCCTTCCCCCGGCTACGGACACTGGCTTCCCTCTGGCACCTGGGACCTCGGCTTTCCTCTGGCCACGGGCAGGCACCCGGGACCCAGGCTTCCCTTTGGCCGATAGCAGGCACCCGGGACCCAGGACCCGGGCTTTCCTCACAGCCCTAGCTTCGTCCAGAAGGTCATCTGGTCTAATTAGCATATATGCATTTACTGTTATAGATCATTGGAAGTCTATCTGCTTTACCTATTTTGCTAGGTCCTATTTCTTCACAGATGAACATTCCTCTCTATCTGAGGTTTCAGCCTTGTCTCCTGTAACTCCCTTCATACCAGGACTATGAGGCCAGTAATTCCTATAGTTGTCTTTTAAATAAATTGTTAGCATTCATACCCAAACAATGCACCTCCTTCCAGACAGAGACCCTGCAGGCTCCCAATGAAAGGCTGTTTTACCATCTCTCTTCAGGGATGAGTACCATGAATATTTCACAGGGAAAGAGACATGCTCCAATTGTCTTAAAATGTTTCAGAAGCACAATTTAAAAATCAAATATCCCTGCATTCCTATCTATATTTAGGGATGTAAAATTAATATTTACTGTACAGTTGCTACTTGGCATTATCCAATTTAATCCTCATAATGATTCAATAATAAATAGGTGTAAATACCATCCCTGTTACACGGAGAAACCTGTGACACACAGAGGGTTCATCAACTTGCCCAGGGTCTTCAAGCTAACACATCAGAGCCAATGACTCCTAGGCTTATCATCCAACCCATCACAGGACCCTGACTTGATAATGTATAAGGCAATCGTTGAACTGCACAGTGACTAACAAATGTATGGCCTTTATTACAATTTTACAGAGTAAGAACACTTCCAAATATTTCTGTATGTGCAATTTTTTTTGCTAACATTTTATTTTAGCTTTCAACATGTATCAAGGTTATCTAAAGAATTTTTTAAAAATAATTTAGAAAATTAAAATAAATGAACTAAAAACAAGGAAGATTTCTCAAAGAACATTTATTCAATAAAGAATATTGCATCTGGTTTATATAAGACCACATGTGTTATCTAACACTTCCACATAAAATCTATTTTAAGGCATGCAAATTTAATATATTATGAAAGTCAGTATGCAAAGCATATTAAAGTGCTTTTTACTAATGCATGTAACAAAATATACTGATTATGCAAAAACATTAATTGGATATAATTAAAATACTGAGATTTAAATACTGATGATTTTAAAAAGAAAAAATAGAAGTTGGAATTAGCCATGAAATGCATTCAAAATGCTAATGAAACTTGCAGTGTCGTTATCACTTTAGTATACAATATTTCTAGCTTAAAAAAGAGCAACCACTGGCCACTTTTGCTTAGTTCTATACACACAATTTAGAGATATATTCACTCAGTGGCAAATGATTTCATTGGATAATATAATACACTGCACTTAGATAACATTTTTAAAAAAATAAATAATTCAAGAGCTACATAGCAACCACTATTTTCTTCAAAGGAAGGCATCAAAATGAAAAAAAGATAAATTTTCCACAGGAAGAGCTATGCTTGGTTAAATGTACACAACCTCAACAGCTTTCACCAATGTCATTCTGACCTAAAGATATCAAATTGAGGTGTTCTCTCAACTCTGCTGGCTAGCTTTAAAGTGGCTGAAGGAGACTGGTGACATGTGAAAAGAATGGGTCGGCAGGCCATATTCACTTTACTTGGTTTAAAGTTTCAAAGGAGTCTACTGTCTCCAACATCACCAAAGAAGGGACAGTAGGAGCAGAATTCAATAGGATAGAAGAATCTGAAATTTCTATTAAATTTCTCTCCTGACTCCTTTGTCTAACTCACTAGTATCAATACAGAAAAGGTGATGTAAGAGTAATTTTCATTAAATTGCCTTAATGCTAAAGCTTACTTTTGTAGGATAGCTATGTTTCAATTATCTATTTTATGGAAATGGGGAAAAAGGCTCTGAGGAATCCACATAAATAAAACCTCCTAAAATTTCTAAGGAAAAACCTAATATCACCAATTTACTCTGGTAATTAAAACTAAAAAATAAAAATAAAAGGTCACATTACCATTTACTGAAGAGGCAACTGAGACAGAATTTAAGTGTCTGGTCCACAGGCATATAACTAGAGGACAGAGCAAAAGGATGAAACAAAAACTGAAATAAGCATCATAAATCCTAGATTGAATTCTAGGTTAAAATCATTACTCTCTACTCAGATATACTTCAAATTCAAAATATTGCAATAAAGAGATCACAAAGAAACAGTTAAAATTTGTAAGGACTAGTGATCCTTTTAGGGGGTCTCTTTCTTTTTTTAAGAATTTCCTTTATCAGATTTCAAATGCAAGTAGTGCTCCGAACAGCTAAGGATTCAACATGTGAACCATTTTGGTAAAAATATTCCTTAGGATCCACAGGCTAGGGATCCCAACCTCTCCAAATAAGATGATGCCCACCACTGGCTTTCATAGTGTGTTCATCCCATATGTCAAAAAAGCACTGGTTGAGCTGAGTAAAAATGAGAAAAATAATGTCAATTCTCTTAGAGGCATTAACATTACAAATCTCATAATTCACCAAGATCAGGACAAAATAAGGATAGAAAAAAGGAATTAATGCAGATCAACAATATTCAGTAAAATGAATACAATCCCTGTCAAAAATTATAATAGACAAAAGTCCCTTAGTATGATTGGCAGAATCAAATTTAGCAAAATGGATTTCTATTTCAAGATGCAGTTGGTTCCCTTCCAAGAGCTCTGGTTCATGGAGCTTCTCCCGTGCACCAGATGTCTGCCTCCAGGCTCTGTAACACCTATCAACCCACACAGGGGAGCTGCTGGCTTCCCACTGCCATGATGCTGCAGTACGGAAGGGACCACAAAATGAAAGAATTCTTAAAAAGTTGTTGTTTATTGAATCATTTAACTTCAGGTCAAACAGTGAGACACAGGTATACTAAAATACTTTGGAAATAAAAATTGCAACTAATACTAAGAAATAAGCAAATTAAAACATAGGGTTTATTTGTATAAAGCAGGGAGGGTATTTTCTTTTGTATGCTGACACCAAAAGAGAGAAATATGAGAGAATTCTGTTACTGTATTGCTACAGATATTAAGTATTAGTACAGTGCTCCCTTGCTCTACATGCAAAATGTAATGGTTATTAAGCTCTGAAAGCACCTTACCCACAGGTGCAAGATTCTGAATATTATATTTTTTAGATGTTAAAGAAAAAAAAAAGATCTCAGTATGAACAAAAATAAAGAATCAACAGAGAAGTAAAGTTGATTCTTAGCTTTCATTTAAAAAAGAAAGTGTAATATGAGTATTGCCACATCTGAGATGCAAAGTACTAAAACAAAAAAGATTTGGGTAAAATTCTTCCTTTAATTCTCAGGCACTTTTCTCTGAAAAGGGTAAAGACAGAAACAGGAACATCTGCATGCGCAGCAGGTGTGGGTGGGTGGGGCTGCATGCACGGTGAGGCTGGGGGACGTGAGGCTGTTATTGTTTATTTATTAATAAATTTATATATTATTTTCATATACATTTTACTAATTTTCTTTCATCTCTGACACTTCTATTATAGAGAAAGGACAAATAGCAATATTAAAATATTTCCTCTAATTAATTCCCTTTTAATGTGCACAAATTTTGTGCACCGGGCCACTAGTAATACTATATTGAGGAGCCCCTAAAAATGATGCAGAAGGCTTAGCACTTTCATCTTGTACCAAAACTCAAATAAATTATATCTACTAGATATGTACCTATGTATAGTTAGAAAAATAACAATATTTAAAAGTATGGCAGCATGGCATGGCAGTACAGAGCACAAGTTCTACATTTAGACTACATTATCACTTTGTTGCCTTTTGGCTAAGTTAAAGTGTAGATTTAGACTACAAGCTTGAATTCTGGCTCTAAGAGCTAGTGAGTAGGTCTATAATCTCTAGCAGATTCCTTAACCTTTCTGGACTTCAGTTTCCTCAATGGTAAAACAGAGGCAATAATTAACATTACCGCTTGTTTTAAAGATTAATTGAAATAAACAATTAAAGTACTTAGAGCAAAGGCCAGTATCTAGTAAGTGCTTAACAAATATTAGCCATTATATTTTATATAAATTTTCTCATTGAATTCTTATGACACTTCTGTGAGGTAGTTATTATTACTCTCATCCCATGGTGAAGGTGAGTTAAATAATTTGCCCCAAGTCCTACAGAGATAAAGAAGGATTTGACAATGGATCTGTCTAGTTTCAAGCCTATGTGCTTACTTCTACCTAATACCACACATGTTCCCCATAGGTCTTGCTCTTATGTCATCATAACATTTATCAAGATGTATTTAAATAGGCTTTCAACTGATCTTTCACACTAAGAGTAAACTATATTGGGTCCTGTTTATCCATTTCTGTCCAATAGTCCCCTCCAGCCCACTCATCCAGATTTGAGAGCTTCTGGGCGAGGCACCGTTAGGTGCTGAAATATCATGATGGGTAGACAGACAGGGTCCCAGTCCTCATGGAACTCAAAGTCTACTAAAAAAGACAGATAATCAGGTAAAAATATAATTACAAACTGGTATTGTAATAAAGGAAAAGAGCAGGCTGTTAGAAAAGAGCATAAGAGATGGAACTCATTTAGTTAAGGGAAATTAAGTAAGATCTCTGTGAAGAAGGGACACAAGCTGTGATGAGAAGGCTGAGTAGGAGTAGGCAAGGCAAAGAAATGGGGATTTTTTAAAAAAAAAATCATCATTGGAGAACATGCTTAGAGAAAGGAAGGGGGAGAAAGAGTGTGAGAAACATTGATTACATGTGTCCTGAACGGAGACGATCCCAAAACCCAGGTCCATGCCCTGACAATGCTCCAACCGAGCCACTCCAGCTGGGCAAAGAAATGGGGATTTAAACCACTTGTGCATAGGACGTAAGAAGAGACCTCACTGGAAGGGTTTGAGGAAGGGAAAGACAGTATGGCTGGAAAGGAGCCAGCATGGCTGCAAATGGTGACTGCAGGGCAGAGTGGTATGAGATGAGAAGGGAGAGGTGAGCTACCAGAGCACATAGGAGTATCACGGGTTTGGGAGTTTATTTGCAGTACAATGGGAATTACAGTTGCTTTTGTGATTACAGAAGGATCACTCTAGCTGCAGTGTGGAGACTAGATTAGAAAAGGACAAGAGAAGAATCTGGGAAACTCACTGGGATCCTCTGACAGTAGATCAAGGGAAATGTGACGGTGGTTAAGGACCAGGAGGGTGGCAGTAAGTGGGGGGCGGGCGTGGAATATACAGATTCAAAGTAGATTGGCTCCCCCATGTCTAACACACTGCCTGACAATCACAGGAACTCAATCATTTGTTGCCTGACTGATCCCTCAAGCAGAGCTGTTGCTGGTTCTGAGGCATCTGCTAACCCACAGATGCATGACCTCACCCTGAGCAGTTTAGTCATCCAGCGCACATGAGGCCCACAGGAAGATGTGGGAGAAATTATTATTAAGTTAATAAGCCAGCTGGCAAGACTCCACTTACGAAAACCTCTTGATGTGTGAATGTTTCTTTGTAAAACAAAATGCCTCTCCCAGTCTGGCAATGGAAAATTAGAAGCCAGCTATCTTTTGCTGTGTGACTTTTTAAGCTGTGGGAGAAATGTATTATTTAAAATAGCCTGGGGGTATGCTGCCAGAAATATAGTGAAACACTAAAGGTGCTGAAAATAAGTCCTTTCATTTAAGAGGGAAAAAAGCTATAGTTAGACAAACTATACTCATTCTACTTCCTTACTTGTAAAAACATGATCTCTGTCCTTACTTTCTAAAACAGCAAAATATTTTTATTACCTATTAGTAACAAATGCAAATGAAAAGTTAATTTATAATCGGATAAATTCACAATGTCAGAACAGAGAGTGTCTTCCCTATGTTATTTAATAATTTTGACCTTGTATCAGGTCAAAAGGTATTTCTCTTGCTAAAACTGTAAAACTAAAACCATTTGGAAAGTCAAAACGTTCATGTGGATATGAGAACAAGAGAATCTATGATTACAGTCAACTGCATTCAAAATGTAATCCTTAATCCCAACACCTCTGAAAATGTTTTCCCATCCTTATACAGGCCAACAGCATTAATAGCAGGGTAACAAAGGAGTAGTCAGGCTTACTTACAGCTGCTCTCTTGCTAGGACTAAGATAAACCTAAGATACTTATCAATTTCTTAGAAATTAAAGCTTTATTATTATTAAATTACTTAAAACAATATATTACTTAGGCTAGAGTAGTAAATTCAAGTGCTTGGGGACACAAATAAAGCTTAATTTGTTATTTAAAAAAAGAATGCCCATCAGCAAAAAGTTCAATCAAGTGTCTTGCATACCTTTTATCAAAAGGCCACCTACCCACCAGTGCCCACACCACTGCTTCTGAAGAATCTCAAAGTATAAGTGGTAGAAATCAGGATATGAGGGGCTGAACGGGATTGCCATGCAAGAAACTTAAAAATAGTCAGCGTGGGGTGTGGCTCACTGGTTGAGTATTGACCTATGAACCAGGAGGTCTCGGTTTCATTCCCAGTCAGGGCACATGTCCGAGTTGCAGGCTCGATCCCCATTGTGGGGTGTGCAGGAGGCAGCTATCAATGATTCTCTCTCATTATTGATGTTTCTGTTATGCCCAGATTTCAAGATCCCCCAAAGGACATCACCAAGGAGCACTGAGTCCGATGCAAAAGCATAGAGTCTTTATTCAAGCCCGGGGCATGGTCCCTCTGCACCCCCTACCGACGCTGCGATAGGGTGCGAGAGAGCCCGAGAGAGCCCGGAGTTCCAAGAGAACAAAGAATTTATAGGGCTTGGGGTCGGGGGGTGGGGGCACACTCTGACCACTGATTTGGCCGATTCCTGTTGGTTGAGTGAGGGCCGGGGGGCTAGTGACGCAAAGGCAGGGTGCAGCTAGGGTCTGGTTACACAAAGACAAGGGGGTGGCTAGCATACTCTTGGCCTTGGGCTAGTTTCCCCCGCTTTCCCATTGGCCGAGATAAGGGCAGGCTGAGTAACTGATACATTCTGCGGCTTTTTCTTGGAAGAGGGGTTAGGGACACAGCTATCAGTCCTGTTCTGTCCTTTCAGTTTCTATCTCTCTGTCTCTCTCCCTTCCTCTCTGAAATCAATAAAAATATATTAAAAATATATATTTATAATTTGCTTTCTTCCATTTGGTAGGAAGCCATTTCCCCTACACTAAAAATAAAGCTTTCTATGGTACTCTCTGTACAAGCAGTATGCCGTTAGAGTCTTAAAAATGTTCTTTCTACAGAACCAGAAAAGGATTCTTAAGAGCAACAAATAATGTTTTGGTCCTATCACTGTAAGAACTATTTTAAAGAATCTTAGTAACCAAGGCAAATGAAAATAGAAAACCTTAGACATTCACTGAGATTTAAAGTTGAACAAAACAAAGGTACAAATTGTTCCATCTATCCTTTACCAAAACAAGATTGTATATTACTAGCTAAAATTCATATTTTAGCAACACCTTCAAAAATTGTTAATATTCTAATTCACATAAAGAGAAAAGAATAACCTCAAATTTATGTTATTTGCATTTTATTAAGGAAGCTCTTCCTTTCTCTTAGTTTGTACCAGTGTTTCCAGTACAAAATTACCTTCATTATTAGGAAAAGCCACTTATTCCAGCAGGGAAAATAAAAGTCTAAGCTTAGACCTTGGACAGCTATTAATTACAAAAGAAAAAATTTAGAAAATAGCATACTTTAAATGCAATGCTATAATGAAAATATATAAATGTATAGGAAGTAGCAAAAGTAGATTTATAGCTGTGAGTACATGAAACACAGTTTATTCTTGTAGTATTATTTATTAATTATTGTATTATTTTCCATATGAACTGTAAACCTATTTTGCCCCACCCTGTATTAATTAAATCTTAAATAATATTCAAATTCTATATGAGTGTACAAATCAAATATCTTCATTCTTGAATCATCTCAGACAACAGATTGCACAACTGAGTAATAGTTGTATATTCTCATTTTTGCTAAATAATCTGATTATAGAAAGGTCATTTGAAATGAATACATTCCAAACCATCTATATATCAGAAAGGACCAACATTTCTAACTGAGCAACATTAAAACAAGGTATTTCAGTCAAATTTAAACCAAACATAGTTTTAAATAGCAGACAGCATAAAACATAACATTGCTGACCCCCATTTGAACCAAAATTTCAAAATTTTGGATTATTTATTTCTTCAAGTTATAGGTTGTTTATTACCAAATTCATAATCCTTTGATATTTTCTTAAAACAGATTAAATTTGCTTCCTTCCCTCAGGGAAATGCCAGACTACAGTGATATCTAAGAAATATGATTAAATTAGTTTAATTACTTTATGTCAACTTGATAAGTCACTGTTCTTTAATGCAAAAACTGCCACTTGTAATTAATGACTTCGTATTGCTTTAATTGATCAAATGTCTCAAACATATAAAACATTGAAAGAAGTTCTGTATATCTTACAGCAATTCAGTGGAGAAGTCTTGTCCCAGGGGTATGTAAATCTGAAGTACAAGAAACCTCTGGATCAGTCCAACTAGAATGAGAGGGGGGAAAAGATACATTCACATGTCCAAACCATTTATATGTGCATATAAACAAACACAATCGAAGGCCACCAACAAGCTTAAGCTTTTAGTATTTCAGTAATATAAAGAACTGCAATAGCACTGCCCATGCGTTACAACATCCTTATTAAAGCAAAACATTGATGAAAATCAAATCAAACTCTAACAACAAATGTTGTCTTTTAAAGTCCCATCTGTAGGCTTGGTAAAATTTTTATGAAAATTTAAAAAATAATTTTTTCTTTACTATTTTTAATAGTTTAGGAGAGAATGTACACATAGAACTGCATTCAATAGAGACATATAAAACTGAACTATAGATTCCTATCAAGGCAGCCATAAAAGCTTGGAGCAATTATTTTTATTCACTGACAGTTTTAAGTGTACTAAACAACTTAATAAAAAAAAATAGACCAAGAAAAGCAATTCTCACTGAAGGTTTGATGAGCCATATCTAGTTTATATGGTTTTAAACATAGTGTCCACATTGAGATGGATGGAGAAACATATTTTCATTTATAATACCTTTTGTTAATTTAACACACTTTTAATTAATCTAATGCTCATAAATTAAGAACTGATAACTCTTATTCCCCACCACCGGCTTCATCTTTATTAAAAAAATATTTGGAGAAATACCAATCCCTTGGCACTTTTGATAGGTGAAGTCTATAACTGCTTCAAAATCGATTAATTTCATATTACCTCTTCAGATTCAGTCACTTAATTCCTTCCCTCTTAGGCTTTGAACTTCTGCTTAATCTCTCAATTATGATACGTTTAATGGATGTTTTAGTATCACTACTTTTCAAAACATAACTTTTAGGAACTTTTTTCCTGATGTGGGACTTTGGGTAAAATATGGAAATGTTTTGATTTATCTGACCTTTCTTACAAATCTCACAGTACAGGCTAATGCATGGATAAAAGAAAGCAATTGGTCTAAAATGCATGTTGTTTTCTATTTATTCTAACTTAGTAAGCTTAACAAATTTAAGTATTTTAAAGTAATAATACATGTTTATATAGTCTATATAAAGACCTTCTGGGTTATAATTCTAGGTAAACTGTTTAACAACATTTCTGAACAACCTGAAATTTAGTTTCTAAAAACTAAATATGCCCAGTATTTTTAAATCAAACAAACAGGATAACTTTTGCTTAAAACACTAAGTGGCCAGGTGACTCAGTTGGTTAGAGCATTGTCCTGTATACCAAAAGGTTGAGAGTTTGATTCCCAGGCAGGGCCCATCCAGGAGGCAACTGATCAATGCTTCTCTCTCACATTGATCTTTCTCTCCCCTTTCTCTCTCTCTAAAAATCAATAAAAACATATCCTCAGGTGAGGATTAAAACAAACAAACAACAAAAACACAAAGCTTATAAACTGACCAGAGATCTATTTGTAGAGTAAGCAATATAATAAAAATAGGGGCCCTAACTGGTTTGGCTCAGTGGATAGAGCGTCGGCCTGCGGACTCAAGGGTCCCAGGTTCGATTCGGTCAAGGGCATGTACCTTGGTTGCGGGCACATCCCCAGGAGGGGGCATGCAGGAGTCGGCTGATTGATGTTTCTCTCTCATCGATGTTTCTAACTCTCTATCCCTCTCCCTTCCTCTCTGTAAAAAAATCAATAAAATATATTAAAAATAGGGAATTACAGGTTCTGACCTTAGAAAATTCATCAGGAACCAGATTCTACCATATTTATGGGAAAAGCCAGTAAGGCAACTAGGGTCTTGGACTACAAAACCAAAATAAGATACCAAAATGAGGTCAACTTATTGTTAATCAACAACTCATTAATTAACAACTCATTGTTAATCAATCTCTCTCTTGCATCTTCCACTGATTGGCCCTTGGGTATTTTTCCACTGCACAACGTCTCTGTAAATAGAGCTGAGGGAGCACCAGGATAAATGAAATGCAGTCTTTACAAAAGGTCCCTAATATATGTCACAAATCTCACTGAATCAGCACTGTTCTTTTCAAACACAAAGAGCTACACATACAGGGCATTTTTGTATGAACATTTTTAGATATGAAAGACACTTGCCCTCAAAAAAAGAAACCTTTATAATGCAACTTTCTCACATATAGAGAAGCCCTAGTTTCCAAAAGTCTCAACTTCTAAGATTAAAAGAAGTATGACAATACTATATGGTGATGATCTAACAAAGAAAAAAGTACTTTAATAACGCTTGACATACACTGATCCTGTGTGTTAGAATAGCTATATAAATTCTATAGTAATATTTTTTTTCTAGTAGCCTAGTAAATTCAAATGGACTCTTCATGTCTACATTATATTTAAAATTACTCTAAGTAATGCTGAATGTGGAACTGCTTAGTCAAAAAATGACCATTATGCACATAAAATTCATAAAAATGTAGTCTTTTTATTGAAATATGCAGGTTTCTACAGTTTTATAATCTATTCTTGCCTGAGACAAACTACCTCTATTTTTAAGGGGTCAGGTCCTTTTTTCTTTTGAATATTTTAGAAACAAATTTAACTGGTAAAATACCATTAGATGTTTAAACACTGGTGTTCCAGTTGTTTCCTTATAGAAAATGACAGCTGTACACCTCATATACAAGGAGTTGGGACTAGTCATCCTTTAGGAGTGACCTGGTAAGTCATGCTGAAACTATTTACTGGTTCCAATCACAGCCCTGCCATAAACAGCACTGACCTGTACCTCTCCACTTCAATACAGACGACAGGAAACAGTTATGCCTTCATTATGGGTTATTCCACATCCCTTGGGCAAATGAGAAAACCTGTCTGGGCCCTTTTACTTTTCATGTGTAAAACTGGATCAATAATTTAGAGTTATAAATTACAGGCTTATTTGTATGGATTAAATTAGATCTATTCAATAAAGATTTATTGAACGTCTACTATGTATAAGACAGTGCTGAAGTTTTTGTAGTGAGTAAGATAGACAAGGTCTCTGACCCCTTAGAATTTATTGTCTAGTTCCATGAAGGAGAAGGTCAGGATGCTGTGAAAGCATATAATCATGGGTCCTTAGAGGGAAAGGGACGATGAATGAAGATTTTCTTAAAGAAATGACATTGGAATTCAGCTAGGAACACATTTTACAGGGAAAGGGAATATTCTATCATGTGATGAAAAAGGTGAATTTAAAGGCCTAACAGGCAGATAGGAAAGTCAGCAGGTGAAAAGAAGCAGGAGATAAGCCTGGCAAATAGCTAGGAACTCAATCATTTAGGGCAGCCTTGGGCAAACTACGGCCCGCGGGTTTTTTGAAATGAATAAAACAATTGAAAAAAAAAAGACCGTACCCTTTTATGTAATGATGTTTCCTTTGAATTTATATTAGTTCACACAAACACTCCATCCATGCTTTTGTTCCGGCCCTCCAGTCCAGTTTAAGAACCCATTGTGGCCCTCAAGTCAAAAAGTTTGCCCACCCCTGATTTTAGGGCCTTGAAGGCCATGTGAAGGGTATAGGCCAGTGATGGCGAACCTTTTGAGCTCCACGTGTCAGCATTTTGAAAAACCCTAACTTAACTCTGGTGCCGTGTCACATATAAAAATTTTTTGATATTTGCAACCATAGTAAAACAAAGACTTATATTTGTGATATTTATTTTATATATTTAAATGCCATTTAACAAAAAAAAATCAACCAAAAAAAAATGAGTTCACGTGTCACCTCTGACACGCATGTCATAGGTTTGCCATCACTGGTATAGGTCATCCTAAAATCAATGGGAAGCCACTCATATATTCACTAATTTATTCAACGAAGTTACTGGATGTCTACTATGGTGCCAGGCACTGTTTTAGGCAAACAAAATAGACTAAATTTCTGTGCTGGTGGCAGTAACTTTCTGGTAATGATGAGAAAAATAAACAAATAAATAAATAAGTAAGTAAATAAATAGTGTGTTAAATGGTAGTAAGAACTACTGGAAGAAGCAGAGCATGCTAAAAACGATCAAAAGTGCGGGAAGGATCTAAAGCACAGGCCTGAAGTTAAGGCCTGAAGAAGGGGAGTCTGGGAAAATGAAGCTCTAGGCAGAGGGTACAGCTTGAACACAGGTGCTAGGGTGATAAGGTACCAGGCTATGTTTGAAAACAGCAAGGAGACCTTTATAGTTGCGGCAGAGTGAACTAGGGAAAGAATTATAGGAGACAGGGTTAGGGAGTTAAGAGGGCACCAATCCTGCAGGGTCCTATAGATCTTTGGTTTTTACTCTGAGAGAGAAGGAACATTTTCAGCAGGGGAGTGCCTTACATTGACAAGTATCGCGCTAGCCACTAAATTGACAACAAAAGGCAAGTCAGAAACAGGGAGGCCAATTAGAAGTCTACTGCAGTATTCCAAGCATGAGATAATGGTGGCTTGGGCCAGGGTGGTAGCATTAGAGCAGTGGTTCTCAACCTTCTGGCCCTTTAAATACAGTTCCTCATGTTGTGACCCAACCATAAAATTATTTTCGTTGCTACTTCATAACTGTAATGTTGCTACTGTTATGAATCGTAATGTAAATATCTGATATGCAGGATGGTCTTAGGTGACCCCTGTGAAGGGGTCGTTCGACTGCCAAAGGGGTCGTGACCCACAGGTTGAGAACCGCTGCATTAGAGGGTGGCAAGAAGCAGAGAATGACTCTAACTTAAACACAGAACCAATAAGGTCTTCCTAATGGACTGAATGAAGAGAAAAAAAAAATCAGGCTAATTTAAGAGTTTTTGTTTGAACAATTGAAAAGACAAGTTACCTAACGACTGAGATGGGGTTGTGTGCTAGAGGAGGAGGAGGAATATCTAGGGCAAAGCCTGTCCAAGTGGAAATGTCAAGTAAGCAGCTGAAAATACAAGTTGGGAGTTTGAGAGAGAAGTCTGAGCTGGAAAATACAAGCTGGAATAAGACAGACATGGTATAAACTAGGGAGTAAATGTAAATAGAGGGTCAGGGACTAGGTCCAGGCGCACTGCAACATTAAGTTGGGTTAGGGAGAAGAGGAAGAACCATGAAAGGAAACTAAGAGGGAAGACCAGAGAATCAGGAAGGAAACTAGCAGTGGGCATCCTGGAAGATGAATGAAGAAAATATATCAAGGAGGAGGGTGTCAACCTGGTCAAACGCTGCTGAGATGATAAGCAAAATGAGGGCTGGAATTGGCCAACGGATTCAGGAGTACAGCGATCACTAGTGACTCTGACAAGAGCACTATCAGTACAGTGGTAAAGTCAGTGCCATTGAAACATTTTAAACAGAAGAATTCATAATGAGATTTATTTTAAAAAAGAATATCGAAGTGGGGGCCGGGGGAGGTTTGGGGAGCACCTCATAAAGATGACTTCACCCTCCAGAGCAGCTGGAACTTGGATTAACACAGGGCTTCAGAGATGCTGGTCCCCAGACATGCAACTGGGCTCGGACACCACAGGCAGAGAAAAAATGGTTTCAAAGCTGAGCCTCACACAGAAAGTCCCAGTCCCATAGGGGCATCCTATATAATAAAATCCTAATATGCAAAGAGACCGAATGGTGGAACAACTGGTGAAATGACCAGTCGTTATGATGCGCACTGACCACCAGTGGGCAGATGCTCAATGCAGGAGCTGCCCCCAGCCTGCAGGCCTCAGGCCAGCCAAGGCAGGTGCCAGGGAGGGCCCCCCAATCACCCTACCGGTCGTCCTGCAGAGGGAGATGACCAGAGGGAGGAACTCGGCGGTGGTGGCGGGGAGTGGGGTCGGTGAGTGGGCGGCGCCAGGCCGGCCAAGGCAGGTGCCAGTGGGGGGGGGGGGGGGAGAAGCCCTCCCCAGTCACCCTGCTGGCTGCCCCCAAAATTGGCCTGATCACCAGCCAGGCCTAGGGACCCTATCCATGCACAAATTTTGTGCATCGGGCCTCTAGTCGATATAACAAGTACCAGGGTGAAGAGCAGTGTGGACTTACTTATCTGGCTAATAATTTACTCAAGTCTCCTTATCAAGGGAAGCTGGTTACATTTAGAAATTATAACCTAAATTGTTATAGTTTGTTTATGTGACAAATTTAACAAACTTATTAAACACCAACTATATACAATACATTAGTCAGGGGTATAAAATAGATGATGCAAGATTCCTACACTGGAGAAGTGTACAATCTAATAATTAATATCAGTTTATTTGATAAGATGCTGAGTAAAAATAAATAAAACAAAACCAAAAAAACTTTGACATATTGAGAGATATTCAAGTGTAATTCAGAAATAGTACTATTTAAAATAAAAAGTTAAACATACTTAATTTTATTATTAAACTTTCTTCAGAAGCACCTAATATAGTAGGAAACACATAATGGGGTAGCTAATTTCAAATCTGTATAAATAAAGTGAATGTTTACTCTTAAAATAGAAATATATAATGGTAACTGAACTAAATTTAGAAATGGTAATTGAAAGCCAATACTCTATTCAAGGCATAACATTTAATTTAAATTTAACCATAACAACTTCACACAGAAGGTCATTTTATAGAAGCAAAAATAACTATAAAGCTGTTATCAAAAATTACAAATAATCTTAAAGGCATTAGTACAAAAATTACAAGTAATTAATCTTACAGACTGTATAAACTGTTTCATTTGTTACAGTGTTGCACATCCTACAGAAGAGCCAGATTAATTTTTAATTACAGGGCATTGCACAAAAAACACATTAACAGATTCTTCCGTTTCTTCCAATTAAAACTATCATCTTGCCATTTAAAAAGCAATTATATAACAAGTTAAAAATTCCTAAAAAAATTTTTTAGATAAAAGTAGGAAAAGGGAGGTGGTAGAGGGATTAAGAAAAAACTAAAAAGAAAAAAAAAAAAGTAGGAAAGGGAGCTTGTCTTTAGACACTGAACCTTTGGAAGAGGAGAAATTTTTCAGAGCCAACTGAGAAAGGTTACAAGGAGTGGTTTGATTTTGTCAATAACATGATTATGTACATTGATGCTGAGGGCATCACATGGAAGTACAGGCCAACAATAAGAAAAAAAACAACAAAAGAACACTGGATTACATTAAGTTATGTTTCTGCAAATCAAATGTATAATGTATCTCTCTCACGAAGACAATATCCTTAAAAAAGATGAAACATGTCTCCTGTAAGAATAACCTAGTTTCAGACACATTTCCCTGGCTCATCTTAGTTTATCTCATTTATATGTATAAATTTTTGTAAAAATGAAAAATACTCTATTAAAAGAAAAGGAACTGGCCCTGGCCGGTTTGGCTCAGTGGATAGAGCGTAGCCCTACGGACTGAAGGGTCCCAGATTCAATTCCGGTCAAGGGCACATACCTGGGTTGCAGGCTCGATCTCCAGTAGGGGGCATGCAGGAGGTAGCCAATCAATGATTCTCTCTCATCATCATTGATGTTTCTCTCTCTCTCTCCCTCTCCCTTCCTCTTTGAAATCAATAAAAATATACTAAAAAAAAAAAAAAGGAACTGTGAGGAAATCATGATTTGTAAAATTGTAGTAAACTAACAAAAATTATTTTAACAATGATTATTCCTTCTCTGCGAGTTTCTGCTTTTTATTTTATTTAAGAAAGAAACACTGGCAAACCATTTTAAAGTTAACCATCTTCCATCTATAACTTCTATGGCTTGGCTTATGTCTCAGAGCTCTAAAATATGCATGTAGTAGTTTGAAATGGTAGATAAAGCACAGAGTCTATGAAAATTTAGAAAACTGAATTAAAATGAGAAAAATCAGGTACCAAGAACAGTCTTTTCATAGTATCTGGTACACAGTAGTATTCAATAAATGTTTTTAATGAATGAATGAAGAAAGAAATGAATGTAAAAAGTAACTGGCTACTTATATTTACTAAATTACCTAAAATCTATGGTTAAAACATAGGACAAAGTTGATGAAAATCTGAATAATCATTTTGAAAAATTCTATTTTTTAAATCACATCAGTTTACTCAAAGCCTAATTTGGTGGCAGAGCCTCAAATTTTAACCCCAGTTTTGCCAATAATGGCTTCTGATCCTAAATGTAGGTGATCTCTTAGGGTTTCTTCTGCTTTAGAATGCTGACTCTAATTTCCAAAGTAAGAAAGAATTGAAATCTACTCCTTGAGCTTTTGTTAAAGCACATGTTAATATCTATATTTATTAGATATTAATATTTTTAAAGGTATATAAGTTGATATGTCACTAAATAGTGCCTTCTATTGTATTTTACATAATTGTTTTCTAACAAATTAATTTCCTATAATTTAGGAACTCCTGAGTTTATTTCAAAGCTTAGTCTTGACTACCTGATTTCTTGATAAGGAACCAACCTCAGCGTGCTTATCTATAGAAGAGCTACAGTGAGGATTAAAAGAGTTAAATGTGAAATGCTTAGGAAGTCAGGTACACAGTAAATGCTCAATAAATACCATTACTATTACAACTAATGGTCATTAAATAGTTCTTTAAATCTTAAAAATACTGATAGATTTCTAGTAAACAGTGAAGCAAAATATTAAAAAAAACAAAAACAAAAAAAAAACCTGGCATAAGGTTACTTTCTAAATTTAAAAAAAAAATCTTATCAGGTTCCTGTCAACAGGTGCCAGTAAAAGTCAAACTAATTAATGTGTATGAGACTTAAAGGCATAATTTCAAGCATCAAATGTTAAGTTTCAAGGTTAAAAATCTTACTTACGGATTTGCTTATTCTCCTTTGGTAACTGAATTTTGTTTGTCTGACTGCTGCCTTCCAGGACAAATACAAAACTTTTCACTTCTTTATCAAACTCCTATAGAACAAAAATGAAAACAGTGGTAATTGAAAAGTACTAGTATGTTGTTTGGCTTCTATTATAAAATTAGAGCTGAAAACTCACAAGAAACAAATTCCAGATTCAAATGACTTAAAAGTAGACTTAGGCCTTGATACTCTCGCCCTAAGACTTGCTGGGAACTGGAATACAGAAGCCACACTAAGCCACTTGGCAAATTCTCTATTATATTGAGTAGGCACTCTTCCTCCAAACGATAAAAAGCTCTCCAAGCTTCTTAGGGATTCTCAAGTAACTAATTTTGAGTTTCCGGAGTTTATTTCTCTTCCTTTCCTTTAATCTGTGTGTTTCTGTCTAGCAGGACAAGCGGACATCACTTCTGTTACAGTATAATAAATCATCTAACCTATGCTGCATCTAGTCTGAAAGGTCCTTGGTCTTTGGCCATGGCTCATACAGAATTAATCATTGCCTTTTTAAAAAAAACTAGTGCTCCAACTTGGAAGTTCCATATCATTTGCTTAACATCAGTACAAATTAAAGTACTACAGTTAATTAAAGTAACCTAAAAAACTAAGGCTGGAGAAACAGAAAACAAACAAACATGAATCAAAGTGGTAATGTAAATGGTTATATTTTTATGAAACAAATTCCCAATCTTTGAGTATAAAAGATCTTTTTCACATTAAAATAATTCACAGATCCTCCCACTCTCCCATTTTGTATTAAGAAATGCATTGTGTCTAATAGCTGCTAAGAATTAAGTAACATTTTAATAAATTTATATTATGTCTATCACTATAGCATCTCCTATGTATTTGTGGGGTTTTTTAATCTTTATTTTTTTAATAAATCTTTATGTTGAAAGTATTAAATATCTTCCCCCTTTGTTCCCCCATTAACCCCTTCTAACCCACCCCAGCCCCCCCTCCAGGCCTTCAACACCCTACTGTCTGGGGCCATGAGTTATATATATATATGCATACAAGTTCTTTTTTAAAAAATTAAATCTTTATTATTCAGACTAGAGGCCCGGTGCACAAAAATTTATGCACTCGGGGGGGAGGAGGGGTCCCTCAGCCCGGCCTGTGCCCTCTCCCAGTCTGGGACCCCTCGGGAGATAACGACCTGCTGGCAGAGGGCAGGCCAAATCCCTAGGTGCAGCCCCTGGTCCGGCTCAGAGCAGGGCCGATTGGGGAGTTGGGGTGCCACCCCCTGTCATGCACAGAGCAGGGCGGATCGGGAGGTTGCGATGCCACCCTCAGTCAAGCTCAGGGTAGGGCCGATTGGGGGGTTGGGGCACCGCCCCCTGTCACACTCAAGGCAGGGTCGATGGGGAGGTTGCGGCGCCACCCCCTGTCATGCACAGAGCAGGGCCAATCAGGGGGTTGGGGCGCTGCCCCATCACTCACAGAGCAGGGCCCATCAGGGGGGTTGGGGCTCCGTACCCTGTCACGCACAGAGCAGGGCCCATCAGGGGGGTTGGGGCTCCATACCCTGTCACGCACAAAGCAGGGCGGATAAGGGGGTTGGGGCGCCACCCTCTATCTCCCACAGAGCAGGGCCAATCAGGGGGTTGAGGCACCACCACTGTCACACTCAGGGCAGAGCCAATGGGGAGGTTATGGCTCTACCCCGTCACACACAGAGCAGGGCCTGTGGGCGGGGGCGGGGGGGTTGGGGCGCCGCACCCTGTCACACAGAGCTGCAGGGCAATCAGGGGGTTGGGGAGCTCCCCCCTATCAGGCACAGAGCAGGGCTGATCAGGGAGTTGGGGCACTTTCCCCTGTCACGAACAGAGCAGGGCAGATAGGGAGGTTGTGGCCCTGCCCCCTGTAACACACAGAGCCGCAGGGCAATCAGGGGGTTTGGGCCCTGCCCCCTGTCACACTGATCCTGGTGCCGGGAGGCCTCTCAGCTCCGCTGATCCCGGTGCTGGGAGGCATATTAACCTTTTACTATATAGAATAGAGGCCTGGTGCACAAGTGGGGGCCGGCTGGTTTGCCCTGAAGGGTGTCCTGGATCAGGGTGGGGGTCCCCACTGGGGTGCCTGGCCAGCCTGGGTGAGGGCATGATGGCTGTTTGCAGCTGGTCACACACCCTTCAGGGTGGGGGTCCCCACTGGGGTGCCTGGCCAGACTGGGTGAGGGGCTGAGGGCTGTTTTCAGGCTGGTGGGTGACTGAAGCTCCCAACTGCTCCTTTTTTTTCTTTCTTTCTTTTTTTTTTTTTATTCTGGGCCAGCTTTAGCTCTGGCTCCAGCTCTGAGGCCTCTGCTGCTGAAAGCAGGTATCTGGTTTGTTTGGGTTCTGTAGTCGAAACACTGTATCAACTCCAGCTCTGAGATCCCAGCGGGCTGAAAGCAGGTTTCTGGAGTTTTGTTTAGCTTCTATATTTGTAACAATGTTTCAAACTGCAAGCTCAGAGGCTGGCAAGGCAGGCGGGGAATGTTGGTTTCTTCCGTCACTGAAGCAAGCAAGCCTCATGTTAGCTTCAAGCTGCCTGGCTGCCGGCCACCATCTTGGCTGGCAATTAATTTGCATATCTCGCTGACTAGCCAATGGGAAGGGTAGCAGACGTACGCTAATTACCATGTTTCTCTTTTATTAGATAGGATTATCACGGTTGTTCCTCTTTTTTCCCCCTATAGCTCTCCTCCACCCAGTTCCCACCCCACCTTCTGCCCTTACCCCTGCCACTGTCCTCAGTCCACTCCCTTTCAATGTCCCTGATTCTATTATATTCACCAGTTTATTCTTTTCATCAAATTATTTATCTTCTTAAAGGATACCTTTAAGCATTTCATATAATACTGGTTTGGTGGTGATGAACTCCTTTAGCTTTTTCTTATCTGTGAAGCGCTTTATCTGACCTTCAATTCTGAATGATAACTTTGCTGGGTAAAGTAATCTTGGTTGTAGGTTCTTGGTATTCATCACTTTGAATATTTCTTGCCACTCCCCTCTGGCCTGCATAGTTTCTGTTGAGAAATCAGCTGACAGTCGTATGGGTACGCCCTTGTAGGTAACTGTCTGTTTTTCTCTTGCTGCTTTTAAAATTCTCTCTTTGTCTTTTGCTCTTGGCATTTTAATTATGATGTGTCTTGGTGTGGTCCTCTTTGGATTCCTTTTGTTTGGGGTTCTCTGAGCATCCTGGACTTGTAAGTCTATTTCTTTCACCAGGTAGGGGAAGTTTACTGTCATTATTTCTTCAAATAGGTTTCCAATATCTTGCTCTCTCTTCTTCTGGCACCCCTATAATTCAGATGTTGGTACGCTTGAAGTTGTCCCAGAGGCTCCTTACATTATCTTGATATTTTTGGATTCTTTTTTTTTTTTTTTCCGGTTGAGCATTTTTTGCTTCTTCGTATTTCAAATCTTTGACTTGGTTCTTGGGGTCCTCTAGTCTGCTGTTGGGTCTCTGTATAATATTATTTTCAGTCAGTGTATGCTTAATTTCTAGTTGGTCCTTTTTCATATCCTTGAGGGTCTCACTAAATTTATCAGCGGTTTCTAGAAAATTCTTGAAAAACCTTATAACCGTGGTTTTGAACTCTATATCCAGTAGTTTGCTTTCCTCCATTTCTGTCATTTGTGACCTGTTTCTTTATCTCCGCATTTTGGCTGCTTGCCTGTGTTGGTAGAGTGGCTTTGTGTGCTAGGTGTCCTATAGGGCCCAGTGGCTCAGCCTCCCCAATTACCTGAGGTGGACACTCTTGGTACACCCCTTTGTGGGCTTTGTGCACAGTCTTGTTGTAGTTAAGCCTTGACTGTTGTAGGTATCACTGGGAGGAATTGACCTCAAGGCCAATTGGCTGTGAGAATCAGCTGTGTCTACAGTGGGAGAACTTCTGTGCTGGAGACACCCTTATGGGGCAAGACTTGCTTCAGTGGGGCTTTGGTGCTCACTGAGTCTGCCCCGAGTATGTCCCTTATGGATCTGAGGAGTTGTAATCTGGATGGTCCACTCTGACCACTAGGTATACTGGCTCTTGGATCTCTAAGGAGGTGCTAATTTAGCATCTTCCTGAGGCTACCCAGCAGGAGCTATGGAGGGATCTGCAGGTTCCTCTTCTTTGTTTGGAGTTTGGAGGTGCCGAGATGAGGCCCAACTGTGAAGCAATGCAAGCTGCTGTGGGGCCTTGGGTCTTCTTTTTGGATGTTCTGGGTCTCTCTGGCCCAGCTGCAGTTAGTTAGGTAATTTTAGATTGCAAAGGGCTAGGGCATTCATATGCAAAAGCCTCTGTGCACAGCTTGGGTGGGGTGGGGTCTCAGGGAATCAACAGGGTGGAGCAAACAGCTATGGCTGATCCTCAGCCCTGCCCTAAGAGGACCCGGGCCTCACTGTTCCACAGTAATCGTTGCAAGCGCCTCTGAGAGAAAGCCCCCCTCGAGTTCTGCCCGATGCCAGACATTCCAGTTTCTCCCTGTATGAGTCTGGGTATCCAGAGCTTCGCCCGGAACTGGCATTCAGAGCAGTTGGGAGCCTGTGTCGCCCTCTCGATTGAAAAAGACAGTTGTGTCCTCAGTTGCCAGCCCTTTCCACGTGCGCCTCCATACCTCTGCACTTTAATTCCACACCGCACCTCCTCTGAGTCTCAGTGTGCTTCTCTCCCTCCTTCTAGTTGTAGAGTTTCCACTCAGCCAGCCTTCCTGTGGTTCTGGATGATGTCCGCTCTGTCTTTTAGTTGTTTTTTTGAAGTGGTTGTGCGAGGCAGCAATCTCCGGTGTTTACCTATGCCGCCATCTTGGTTCGAGAGAGCTGCATACAAGTTCTTTATTTGATCTCTTCCCACCCACCACCACCTTCCCTCTGAGATTCATCAGTCTGTTCCATGCTTCTATGTCTCTGGATCAATTTTGTTCATCAGTTTATTTTGTTCATTAGATTCCACATATGAATGATATCATGTGATACTTGTCTTTCTCCTGTGTATTTGCAATGAATATACATACACCTAGTGTATTATTTATTCCACAAGTTGAACATACACATAAAACCTTTCACCAGTTTACCAAAATCTTCAACGTGGTCTGTAAGTCCTTGCGTATTCTGATCCCTGCCCAGTTTTTCCAACCCCATCTCCTACTTTGCACTCTCTCCTGTCTGCATCCTAGCCTTCATAGCCTTCTTGCAGTTTCCTAAAAATTCTAAGCTCTCTTCTGACACAGGACTTCGTGCATGCTTTTCCCTTTGCCTGAAATACTCTGCTTTCTACCAGCCTCACCCAGTGCCTAGTTAGCTCTTAGAGATCAAAGGGCATTTCCTTGGGAAGGCTTTCCTAATTTCCTTGGTATATACCCTCACAGCATCATTTATCTGTCATTCATAGTAAGAGCTGTATAATTGTGAGTAAGTTGCTTACGTTCTCCATGCCTCAGTCTATAAAAGGGGCATAAATGTAACTATCTCACAAGGCTATTGTACAGATTACATATGTAATGTACTTGATGCTATGCTTGGTAAACAGCCCTCAATAGATTTAAAAAGTTACCCATAGAACTGAGTCCTTAGAAAGGCATTTTTCTCTCCAGTAGACAGGAGACAAGAGAAAAAGAAGAAAGGGATGGATATAGGTTTTTAGATCTAGTGACAGCAAGCTGAGGTAGTTTCTACCTGATGGCATTGGTTTTTCCAGTGAAATGGGGTGTGGTCTGGTGAGTGAGGAGGACCTATCTGGGTGTGGATTGGGGATGGGGATAGGGAGTTGGTGGTTGGAAACCTGAAGAAAATTGAGAAAATTATTTTAAAGACTAAGAGAACTTTCTGGGATATTCAGGATAAATTTATAGCATCATCAATCTAAGAGGCTGTAGATATTTTCTCCAAAGGTATCGAGAAGCTGGATGCAGACAGATAACTGGGAATTCAGAAAGGGTGAGCGTTTCCTAGGCAGGCATGATGAAAGGACAAGAAGCAAGGGCATTCAAGGTCTTGACCGGGCCTTGATTGAAATCATGGACTATGGATTCTGGGCTAGAGAGAAAAGGAAGTGAAGACAGAGAAAATACACAAATAAAACTAAACAATGGGGAAAGTAGAATGTCCTAAAAGTCTCAATTAGGTTGAAGAGCAAATATAGTGGGAATAACTGGGCAAGCAGGCTTAAGAACTGAAGATTGGGGCCGGAAGGGATGTCGTGATATCTCACTTAGTACATTTCAGAGTCCCTGCAGTTTATGGTGATGAGGTACAGGGCATGACAGAGGGCATGTACAGCAAAGTAGAGTGGGATAGGCCATTAGAAATGAAGGAATCAAGAAAATGAGGCCCTTGCCAGGAAGCTCAGTTGGTTAGAGTGCCATCCCCATACACCAAGGTTTGATCCCCAGTCAGGGCACATATAAGAATCAACCAATTGAATGCACAAATAAGTGGATCAACAAACTGATGTTTCTTTCTCTGTCTCTCTCTCTAAAAATCAATCAGTAAGTTAAAAATTAAAATAAAAACTAGAAGAAACCGAGAAGCTGAGGGTTTGGAGAGATTTTCCTCACAGATACTGAAGTCACTTAAAGCGGCAGGACTTGGTGTTCAGAGAGGGCTGTGAGCTGCAGGCCTAAATCTCAAACAAGTGAGGAGTGCTGTCTGGGAGGACGGCAGCCCACAATGTCATGCGAGGGTTTTGGGTGCATGAATAGGAAAAGCAGTTCTGAAATCTGACGGAGCCCTTTTTGTCACAAACAGTTACTCTCACTTCTTGCCGTGTTTTAGGTGGCACTCCTTTCTCACACTTACTTTCCAAATCACAGACGGGCTTCCAAGGATCTTCCACTTCGCTCCAGGATTTTTTCCCTGAGCACTAAATATTTCAACAAATGCACCTCCCTAGAAAGAAAAAATGAAGTATTTACATTACAGTGAAAGACGATGCTAGGAGAAGAGACTACCCATCACATAGCCGACAACCACTGTTCAGGCTTCTGTCAGGTAAGCAGATCTGGGAGAAAACATGATCCTACTTTATACCTAGATTGTATCTAGCAACAGCAGCTCTGATTTGAGTCACCTCTCATTAATAGAAATTTTAAGAACATTTTTAAAGCAGGATAAACATTAAATAAATTGTGCCATACAACCTTATGATATCTTAGTGTAAGGTTCAGTTATTTGACATGTATAGCTCATGCTTACAGAACATGCTATTCAACCCAGACTAATAAATTCTGATAATTATCTTTTTAGTCATACTAGCCTGAGCTCCAATATCAGCTTTGCCATTTAGTAACTACCTGACCTTGGAGTTACTTAACTTCTTGATTCTTCACCTGTAAAATGGATTGTTGGATTACACAGGATAGTAAATATAAACCATCAAGTACAATACCTTGCACATAGCAAAGCTCAATAGTGCCAGTAATAACTGTTCAAAAAAAGGGCACGTTACTATTTTAGTCTGGTCGATAAAAAAGTTTGGGAGTGAAGAAGAGAATGATTCTTATTTCGAGCATTTCTGTAAATCTTTTTATATCAGGTGGGCAAAAGTAGGTTTATAGTTGTTCATATGGAAAATAATATAAAATTAATAAAATACAAGAATAAATTATTTTGCATACTCACAACTATAAACCTACTTGTGCCCTACCCTGTATATTTAATACAAATTAATTTAGAGATTTATAAAATCTGTACAAGCCCCTGGCCAGGAGCTCAGTTGGTTAGAGTGTTGTCCAGATATGTCAAGGTTGTGGGTTCGATTCTTCATCAGGGTACACACAAGAATCAACCAATGAATGCATGAATGGGTTGAGCAACGAGTCGATGTTTCTCTCTCTCACTCTCTCCCCTTCTCTCTATAAAAAAAAAAAATCAACAAATAAAAAATTTTTTCTTAATCTGTACAAAAAAAATAGAGAATCTTACCAATAGATATGCTGTGTGTTCCCTACTGTACACCTGAGAACATGGAAGGACATGCTTATGTAAAAACATCACACACGTTACTGAATTTCCATGTACTTTTAATATAAAGGAGAGGAATTAAACAAAATGATTATCTCTGAAGAAGAGTTTATTGCAAGAAATTGAGAATATGAAATAAAGACTAAATATGGTTTTTCTTTTATGGACTGTATGAATAATAAGCAACATATGAGCAAATCTGTCTGATTTTTGTAAAGAATTTCCAGCTTTTAATTTTTCTCAATTATATATTTTTGGTTTTGAGTTTTAACACATAATCACTTAAGACATTTAATTTCTTCTTCCTTAGGCATTTTATGTGCAAACTGTGTGTGGATAGAATTACTACAGCTTCTGGAGACAGGTCATATTTCACTATGAAATTTAAATGAGGCAGCTTTTACTTATTTATTTTAAGAAAAATCCTTATACCTTGATGAGATAGAAAAAACTGCCACTCCCCATTTCTTTTTCTCCTGTTATCCAAGTTTCCCACAGGAGTATGCTTTTTTTAAAAAAAAAAAAAAAAAACAACACACACACAACACAATGTATTTTACCTATATTAAGCGAAACTCCCTAAAATCATTCTAATTATTGGAATAGAAGAAAGCTGCAAAATACTCTTGGGGCACTCATAAGAAGGCAGGTAGTGTTTGCTGAAAAAGTAGAAGCAACAGAGAGTTGGAGACCAGTGGAGGGCTGTTCTGGCACTGGGACCACACAGTAGGACTAGAATGGAAAACAGACTGTGAATAGAGTGCGACCTCTGGTAGGGGTCGGGAGGGGAGGGCTGGAGACCAGGGAGAAGGAAAAGCAGGAAGGGAGATGCCAGCGAAGTGAGGAGAGCAGGTCAGGTATTGAGATGCTGGAGGATCCTCAGGGTGACAGGAAGACCCAGAATCAGTTTCTCCCGTTATCTTTGGACCACTCGCATCAGCATGAGCTGGAGGGGAGGGCTGGGGGAGGAGGGGAGGGTACAGTTGTTACAAAGGTAAATTCACTGCCCCCCTCTACAGAGATTCTGATCCACTAGATCTGGGGTGAGGGTCAGGAACCCTGCAGTGTTTACAAGTGCTCCCTAAGCCACTGGTTCTCAACTTTGGCTGCACATTAGAATCACCTGGGAATCTTTTTAAAATCCTGATTTCTGGGCCTCATCCTCTGGAAATTCTGTTTCTTTGTTATGGGGTGGGGCCACAACATTAGTAACAAAGAAACAGAATTTCCGGAGGATGAGGCCCGGAAATCAGGATTGTAAAAAGATTCCCAGGTGATTCTAATGTGCAGCTAAGGTTGGGAACCACTGCAAAAGCGATCCTTCTATACCCCAGCGTTTAAGAGAAACGGAACCCGTTTCGGAGAAAACAGCCTATAGCCAAAGCTTGCTTTCTTTCTTGGTGTGACCCATTCACGGGCACATTCATTGATTCACTCTCTTCTAAACAGCTCGCTGCACAGTGTGCATCAGAAGTGGGTACCAAGGCGCATTTATGGGCCCCGATTCGGGGGTCTGGCTGGGGTTTAAGATCTGTATGTTAATTAGAATCTCTGGGATTCCAATACACCGTGAGAAGCTCTGCGCCGGAGACTGAACAGGGTCAGATCCTGCATCCAGACGTTAGTTGCTTTCTTTTTGGATCAAGACCGCTCATCCATTAATTTCTTCTTACCCCGAAGAAAGACAATAATGGGAGGCTGGGGGAAGCTCGGCCCGCATCCCAACCGGCGCTACCTCGCCCCAGAGGAGAAAGCTGTATCGACAGGTTGGAGACAGTTTGGGGTTACCTGATACTCATTTTTGAACATTCCCGCAGGGGGGCCAGGGCTTGGGGGGCACGGAGTTCAGGGCTTCCAGACGGCTGACAGTCGGCGGCAGGGAAGGGCTTCGTGGTTGGCCCCCAATTCGGCCAGGGTCTCCCCGGCCGCGGGTCAGCTCCACCTCGGGCCCCCGACCCGCACCATCGCGGTCCCGCCTCCGGGGAGCCCGAGGTGGGAGGGCACAGCCGCCTGGGCGGGCCCTGGGCGTGATCGTGTGCGTAACCTAGAGACGGGGCGCCGGCGACCTACAGACAACCGCCCACTCGCCGGGAGAGGGAGGCGCGCTCCGCGAGCGCTCCGCCCGGCCGCCGCCCGGTCCGACCGGAAAAGGGCGCGGGGCGGCGCCAACGTTCCGGCCGCGCCCATTGGCTCTCACCAGGCGCCTGCGCGTTGCGCTGTATGGGCTTCTAGCCAACGGGCACGTGAGGCTACGTGGTGACGTAAGCGTTACCCAGGCAACTGAGGGAGTCTCTGAGACTTCGTGGACCGCCTGGTCTGTGACGGGCGTCCTTCTTAGGTCACGGTCTGTGTCTGCGGAAAAAGCTTAAACTCAGCCGGGCTCTCCTGGAAACCTGTCCCCTCGGCTCTGTCTCTCCTCGTTGTAAACACTGATAACTGGTAGGTTGCTGAAGGAAAGAGGCATGGAGTCATGGAGCCCTCACGTGGCCTTTGGTTCGAAGGTTCCCAAACTTGGGATTCCCTGAGGCAATATGAGGGTTTGGTAGCCCCTTCCATTGTTTTAGAAAGCCCCAGGAAATGGGCGTATTTATTCAAGGTAAGCGCATGTTAAAGAGCCAAGGGTTTTTTGTTTTTGTTTTTTTTCCCCCCCTCTCAAAATAATTACATTATTAAGCCAGGCTTTCTAAGTTTCACTCTTCGGTTACTTCATTTAGTTTCTGTGTCAGAACTGCTTTTCCAAGGCAGACATTCTTGTCAGTTTTGGCCAAGGAACTGTGCCCAGAAGGTAAAATAGCTTGTCCAAGGTCGCAGGGCCAGGAAGTAATGGAACTCACTTCTGAGGCTGTACTCAAGGTCCAGTTAGGTGAGTGGCCTGGGGCTATTCATAATAATCAGCTTCCACTCATGGAGCCACTACAGGCCAGGTAGCTCCCAGGTTCACACCCCCTGACGCCAGGGTTAGTTGAGAAGCTTGAGGTCCAGAGTTGATTAGGAATTTACCCGAGGCTGCAATGTTGGCTTTACGTTATGGCTTAGTCTGATATCCTGACCCAGGGGTCCTCAAACTCTTTAAACAGGGGGCCAGTTCACTGTCCCTCAGACCCTTGGAGGGCTGGACTATAGTTAAAAGAAAAACTATAAACAAATTCCTATGCACACTGCACATATCTTATTTTGAACTAAAAAAACAGAACGGGAACAAATACAATATTTGTATTTGCATGTGGCCCGCAGGCCGTAGTTTGAGGACCCCTGTCACCCAGAAGTCTCACATATGTGTTGTCCCTACCGTGTGCCAAGCACTGTGGGTCATGAACAGAGTGCAAAAATGCTATCTGGACTCGTGCCTTAGCAGGACTAAGAAGAGCAGCCCAGGGACAAAGTTAATGGAACACTTCCTCGAATACTAGATGCAGACAAGATAGAGGTACAATGTCCAGAATCCAGACTTTCCGATTGCTAGAGCTCGGACCTAGTTCAACAACAGTTTTTGGCAAGGCTCTGTGCTGGGGGTTTAAGGAATTATGGTTAATACACACAGTCTCTGTCTTATAAACTTGTTATCTCATGGAGGGATATCTATTCATTTAACAGCTAATTCTTAGGAATGCAGTATATTCTAGACACGATGCTAAGAGCTGGGGCATAGAGGAGGCCCCCATCTTTTTGGAGCTTATATATTAATAGGGTGAGACACCATGACAAGTGGATAAACAACTAATTACAATTTGAGATAAATGCCATGAATCCAGTGATAGGAAATAACATTTGAAGGGTATATTAGTTTCTTGTGACTGTTGTAACAGAGTTCCACAAAGTGGGTGGCTTAAAACAACAGAAATTCACAGTTCTGGAGACCAGAAGTCCAAAATGAAGGTGTTAGCAGGGCAGCACTTCTTTTGGGGGCTTTAGAGGAGAATTTGCTCTTTGTCTTTTCCAGCGTCTGGTAGCTGTTGACCTTCCTCGACCTGTGGCTACATCTCTCCAATCTCTGCCTCAGTGGTCACACTGCCTGTTTGTTCTTTAACTTGAAAGATCTGCAAAAACACTTTTTCAAATAGGGAAACATTCACATGTCCCAGGGGATAGATGTAGATATCATTGGGAGGGTTGTGGGAGGAGGATGTGTCATTTCTTGGCCTAACCCAAACGTTGACTTGTACTATAAGAGAAATCAGCTTTTGATAAATGCTGTAAGAGAGACAAACAATGCAGTGAGAGTACAGGAAGAATCTAGGAAACAACTTAAGGCTTTTAACAATCTACTTGGGTCTCTGAAATGGGTATTTTGACACCATAGCTGAAGAGAAACCTACAACTTTATCCTATGCTATTTTCTTTCTACCCCTTATCATTATCTGAATCTTATTTATTATCTGTCTTCAGCTATTAGAAGATAAATTCCATGAAGGTAAGGACTTTTTCTGTGTCCATCATTATATCTCATCTCCTACAGTAATGTGTGGTATATAGTAGGAATATTATAACAAATTTGATTGAATTAAAGGCACCTTGTCCTTTCAAACTCACCATCCAATACAGAACTTCTCCAAACCTGGGCCTTTTCCATTCTTCCCATTCTTATTAATACAACAATGTCTCCTCTTCCTCACTCTGTATGGTGGGCAGTTTCTAAAACGGCCTCCATGGAGCTCCATCTTCTGGTATGCATGCCTCTGTGTAATCTCCCCTGTATGTGGATTGGACCTAGTGACACTTTTAATGAATACAAAATGGCAAGAGTCCTGAGATGTCATTTCTACGACTGATTTTCTTGCTGGCCTTTTTTCACCCACTTTATCTGATTTCCCTCCCCTTCTCTGTCCTCACTCTGAAGGAAGCAAATTGATGTGTTGAGTGTAGCCCCTTGGACAGGTTCATGTAGCAAGGAAGTAATGTTCCTTGAGGACTTGAGGCCTGTCAACAGGCACATTAGTCGGCTTGAAAATGTATCCTTTCCTAGCCGTGCCTTGAAGTGACCGTGCCCCTGGTCCACACCTTGACTGAGTCTTATGATAGTCAGTGCCTGAGTTAGAGGCACTCAACTAATTGTACCCTGATTTCTGACCCACAGAAATTATATTCATTGTAAGCTGGTAAGTTTTAAGGTAATTTTTTAACACAACAATAGCTAACTAACACACTTCCCGTACACAATTCATCGCCCAAACCTATTCATTTTATCTAAATACTTTAAAAATCGATCTACCTTTCCTCCACTGTAGTTTATACAGGCATCCCTTGGAGGTATTGTGGTTTTGGTTCTAGATCACCACAATAAAGTGATACTTGCTTATGGAGGATCTTGCCTTCAGTTTGTAAAAAACGCAATATTTGTGAAGCACAGTGAAATCTGTGCCTGTATTCTGATTTACCTATGATTTCTCTTCCCTGAACTAATTTAATAGCCTCCTAATTCACATACCACGTCGGCCCTCTTCAAATCTATCGCAGTCATAGTCATCTTTATAGAACACAGATTCAATCATATTAGTCTCTTGCTTCTAACCTTTTCATGATTATAGAGCTTTTTTCTCTTTCCCTAGTTTCTTTGTACATTATTCAGTCCCCTTCATTTCAGCCATTGAATTTTCTTTTAGTTCCTCATGTCTAACATGTTTGCTTTCACTGTAGGGCCTGTTCTGCATGGATTACTTTTGCTTCCTTCCTTCTTTGGTTAAGACCTACTTGTCCTATAGAGTTTAGATCAAGGGTCCCTTTCTCAAGGATGCCTTCTTTGATCTCTCTGACTTGATCAGGCCCCCCTATTCATAGTTTTCCATAGCATCTTAATACTTAGAATTACTGAAATAATAATGGAAATTTTATATGTATTTGTAATGTTGGCCATCTCTATTGGTCTATAGCAGTGATCAGCAAACTCATTAGTCAACAGAGCCAAATATCAACAGTACAACAATTGAAATTTCTTTTGAGAGCCAAATATTGTAAACTTAAACTATATAGGTAGGTACATTGTTATTAACTTAATTAGGGTACTCCTAAGGCTTAGGAAGAGCCACATTCAAGGGGCCAAAGAGCCGCATGTGGCTCGCGATCCGCAGTTTGCCGACCACGGGTCTATTGTGTTTGGTATACTAGTTCAACCTTGTACCTGCTATAACAAAATAGTAACTAAGTGAATGATTGAGGGAGAAGATGAAGGATGAATATAATCTTAAAAGACAGCCATAGACTTTGGTGGTGAGAAAACAAGAAGAAAGCAGTTGAAAATACATTAAGGTAAAAGGTGAATTAATCACTTTAATTTATTGATAGAAAAACTAGTTACAGAGTTGCAATGATTAATCACAGTATAGCAGTAAGTTTCATTACTCAGGTGCTTTTATTTTAATCACCTGTTTATTCAGTTAAAGGCAGGAAGGATCCAGTAACATTTACTTTAAACTACTTATTTCTTTGAGAAAAAATAATTGTCTAAGGCCCAGTTGTCCAAGAGTTAAGTCATTCCCTACTCTCATAACTCCTTAGAAGTTTAGGACACTTATAGTTGGAGTTTTATTCAAGAGTGTGGGATAAAGGCCTATTTAGGCAATGGGCAATTCTAAAGGCTGCCCAGCTCAGATAAAAATTGTTTTGTCTATGGTGAAAACTACCATTAACACTAACAGTGGTGGCTATACAGCAAAATAAGAATGTGCACTATTTTAACAATATGAATTCAAAGCCAGAGATAGAAAGAGATCCAATGTTATTATATCAAACTAGAGGCCTGGTGCACAGATTCACGCACAGGTGGGGTCCCTCGGTGTGGCCTGTGGGGATTGAGACAAAACCGGCAATCCAGCACCACCTGGCGCTCCTCCTCATTTTGGCTTTGCTGCGCTTGCTGTGGGCTCGTGCCCAGTCAGTCCTAATGGAGAGAGGCTCACAGCATTTGCCAGCTGTGAGCCCTGCTCTGGCGCTTGTCCAGAGGGTGCTGAGGGGGGTCAGGACGTGATCAGCCCTCCAGGGGGGCAGTGGGATGCCCTTGACAGCCTGGTATCTGGCTGTGTCCCGCTGATATTCACGCCGGTTATCGGGAGCCACCTGGCAGCTGCTTTTATATCATTTTTTCCTTGCGGAGCATCTAGGGAGGGGAAGCAGCCATGGTGCCTGAGGCCGACTTCCAGGATTGTGCTGGTGGCAACAGTCCATTGGTGCCTGCTGGCCCATTTTCGGAGATTGGACCTGCAGGACTATTGAGGGAGTGAGTGGCTGCAGCTGGGCTGGTGGGCCACCAGGATGGGTCAGTCAGCTGAGCAGCACTCCCACTGTGGGAGCACACTGACCACCAGGGGACAGCTCCTGCGTTGAGGGTCTGCCCCCTGTCAGTCAGTGTGCATCATAGCGACTGGTCATTGGGTAGTTCGGTCACTTAGGCTTTTATATATGTAGACTAGAGGCCCGTTGCATGAAGAGATTCGTGCAATAGGCCTTCCCTTCTCCTGGCTGCTGGCACCGGTTTTCCTCCGGCACCCGGGGCCCAGGCCTTCGCTCCGGCTCTGGCCACAGCCTTCAGTTTTCACTCCGCCACTTCGCGCCTATGTATGCAAATTAACCGCCATCTTTGTTGGGCTAATTTGCATACTCTCCTGATTGGCTGGTGAGCATAGCAGAGGGCAGTCAATTTACATGTTTGTCTATTATTAGGTAAGATGCTTTTGCTGATTTGGATGAATGCAAGTTATGACTTCAAGAATGGCTACTAGAATTCAGTACCCTATCCTCCCCCAAAAAGAGTCAGCCACCCAAACAACTTTGCTTAAGCCAAGTTATTTATGTACATTATAAACGGCAGTAAAACAGTTACTCTAATTACTACAATTTTTAAAGAAGTCAGTACATTTAGTAATTACATTAAATTGCTTAACTTAATTTGACAGCATTAAGAATTAGTCACTTTACAAGCTTTAAAGTGCTTGTCTTTGTTCTACAAAGGAAGTAAATTGGTGGGGTGTTAATATTATAAAAGGATATTGGATGGTATTTAAAATGGAATAGACTAGAAACAATTTTTAAAAGGTGGAGCCTTTGTATGCCAAGGTAGTCATTCAAGTAGATGATATTATAAATTTGACAAAATAGTATTCTTTTGAACTAGAGTGTTCACCACAATATAATTGTAATTTATGTTTTGGTTGCAGATTATAATCTAATCATTTAGCATAATAGGAAGAAAAAAGGTTTGTTTGATCAAAATTTGTTTTGCTATACAGTAATCAAAATGGTTAATACTTGGGGAATCATTTTATTCTTTTTTTACATCATGGAATAACTTTATAAATGACAATAATGACACCTTGATAGGATAATTTTAAAACCATGCCTATTTAATAATTTTAAGCCATTAAAGTTATTATTTTAAATTGAGAAAAATTAGTGATATCTCAGTCATCCATTTGACTTTTGATTTGAGAATAGTGATGTCTTTTTTTTTGTTTTTTAAAGAAGGTATGTTATGGGGAAAGTTTTTGATATTGTTTGTGTATTTTCTTCTTGAATGCTTCATTTACTTTTTTTCTCTTGTCTATGAGATTCTACAGAGACTTATTTCTGCCTGTAATTTTAGATAACCAAATACTTCAAAATGTATTCATAAACTTGAAATCTCCCAAGTCAGTTATTACTTGAGGGTTTTCTCAACAGAAAAAAGCTGTTCCAGTAGTTGAATATTTAGGTATAAATATTTTCCCAAATATAAGTTTTGTACCACATCCACTTAGTTTTAGAAAAACGAACATCTTTGAAAAGATTTAATGAAGTGAGTTGATATTTAATACCAATTTGTTTTTAAGTGCTTTTCTTTTGTCAAAAACGTTAATTAAGATCTAAGCAAGTTTTCTTACATAACTTTCTCTAACCTAAATATTGTGCTGATTTGTGATAAGAAAGCTATAGAAAACTGGGTATCCATATACAAAAGAATAAAGTTGGTCCCTTAACTTAAACTACATAAAAAGTTAACTCGAAATGGATCTAAGACCAAGACATAAACTTAAAACTATAAAACTTTATGATGAAAACATAGAGGAAAAACTCCATGACATTGGATTTGACAGTGATTTCTTGGATATGACACAGAAAGTACAGGCAACAAAAGTAAAAGAAGAGAAATTAGAGTAGATCAAAATTTATTAAAACTTCTATGCATCAAAGGACTCAATCAACAGAGTGAAAAGGCAACATATGGAATGGAAAAATTATAGGGTGGGGCAAAAGTAGGTTTACAGTTGTTCGTATGGAAAATAGTAAATAATTAGTGAATAATTATTTATTTAAATAATGAAAGAATAAACTCTTATGTATTCATAATCTATAAACCTACTTTTGTCTCACCATGTATTTGCCAATCACATATCTGATAACATATGTATTCAGAATATACAGACTACTTCTACAACTCAACAACAGCAACAGAAACAATTACCCTTATTTTTAAAATGAGCAGAGGACTTGAATAGACATTTCTCCAAAGAAAATTACAAATGGCCAATAAGCACACAAAAAGTTGGACATCAGGGATATGCAAATCAAAATCTCAATGAAGTATCATCTCACACCCTTTAAGATGACTATTATCAAAAAGAGAAAATAACAAGTGTTGGTGAAGATGTGGAGAAATTCAAACTTTTGTGCACTGTTGGTGGCATGGCAACCCAGCTATTATTGGAGGTGTCACTGGATGGTGCACAGGTTTCATATTCCAGAAGGTTGGAAAGTTGGCTGCAACAGCTGTCCGAGGAAGACTTTTTTCTCCTTCAACTTGCAGACCAAACTGGGTACATCAGAGTTGGCTGGCAACAAGTAGAAAAGGACATGAAGAAAGCCAAGGAACAGCTGAAGATCTGTAAGAGCAACCACCTATCTACAGAGGTGAAACGCACAGCTGAGGAGATGCTGTCATTTGTGAAGAACAGCCTAGTGATAGATGGATTTTTCAGAGGCTTTCTGCTTGGCATGGCATCCTAAAAAAAGAAAAGGATGAACTGTGAGGACATTGTGCTTAGTTAAATAAGCCAAACACACACACACACACACACACACACACACACACACACACACACACACACACACAACAAATACTGTATGATCCCATATAGATGAGGTATCCAGAGCAGTCAAAACCATAGATTAAAAAATAGAATGGCAGTTGACAGGGCATAAGTAGGGGAGGAAGAAATGGGAAGTGGTTGTTTAATGAATATAGAGTTTCCGTTTCATAAGATGAAAAGGTTCTTCTGGAGATTGTGCAACAATGTAAGTATCTCAACAATACTGAACCATACACTTAAAAATGTTTAAGATGGCAAATTTTATGTATTTTTTACCACAATTGTTAAAGTTTTATGGGAGGAGGGGCTCTGATTAGTAAAATAAATGTCTAAAAAAGGCTCCGGGTATGCAGTAATACTGTGTGTGTGTGTTTGTTTTAGTTGAACTATTTAAAGTTAAGATGCAGGCATCATGACACTTTACTGCTAAATACATGGCATAATAGCATATATCTCCTAAGAACAAAGATAATTTCCTACATACCATTATATACCATAATATTACATGTATACCATACTTCCTTATCATTACCATTCTCAAGAAATTTAATATTGAACAAAAATATATTCTGACACAGTCTCTATTCAGTTACAGTTCTAATAATTTTATTTTTTAATTAAAATTTTTTAAATATATTTTATTGATTTCAGAGAGAAAGGGAGAGGAAGAGAGAGATAGAAACATCAATGATGAGAGGGAATCATTGATTGGCTGCCTCCTGCACGCCCCCCACTGGGTACTGAGCCCACAGCCTAGGCATGCGCCCTTGACCGGAATCGGACCCGGGACCCTTCAGTCCGCAGGCCGATGCTCTATCCACTGAGCCAAACTGGCTAGGGCTAATTTTATTTTTCTATATAGGAACAATCAAGGTTCATATTTCAAATTTAGTTGTAACAACTTTTAATCTCCTTTAGTCTAAAACAATTGGTTGTTTGTTTTTAACCACACCCGAGGATATGTATTGATTTTTAGAGAGGAAAGGAGAGAGAGAGATAAACATTAATCGGTTGTTGCCCATACATGCCCTGACCAGGGATCAAATCCACAACCCATGTATGTGCCCCGACTGGGAATTGAATCCACAGCCTTCTGGTGTTCAGGATGACACTCCAACTAATTGAGCCACTGGGCCAGACCATACTAGGTACATCGAAGTTCTGTAAGAGCAACCATGTATTTGCCAATACATGGTTTTTCTTTTTAAAGACATTGACATTTTGGAGAATTCAGGCCAGTTGTTTTATAGAATACTCCTCCATATGGATTTGTCTAATTGTTTCCTCATGACCCAATTAAACATTTAGGGTAAAAACACCACATAAGTGATGTAATGCATCCATTTTGGAGATTCATAATATGAGTTTGTTCTGTTATTTTGATGTTGAGATTAATTACTTGGTTAAAGTTGTGAGTAAAGTTTTCTATTAACATTTTAAATTTGTTTTTAAGCCATACATTTGTTTTTAATTTGCTTTTAACGCTTAGTTTAGAAAACTTGAAAAATGCAAAAGAAAATAAAATCACTATAATTTCACCATATAGAAGTAACCATTGTTAGTGTTTTTTGTATATATCCTTAAGCAATTTTCTGTTATTAACCATCTAGTTAATCCAATGTTGCTATCTAAAATTTTTGCTATTGTAAATCACCTAGTAGTGAATGAACATCATTTCCCCCCTCCAAATCTTTGCTCCATTTTTAAAATTATTTCTGTAGGGTTTTTAAAAATCAATTTGTTTGAATAAAAGACTAAGTTTTCAATGATTTTTTCATATATCCTGATATCATATTCTGTCTGAGATTTTATTTGGGTATATAGTACTCAAAAATTCCTTCTCAAATGTAAACACTGTTGTTTCAATAGAATAAGCAGATTACTTTAAGGACCCAATAGAGACTGGTTGGCTATCCCCTTTCAATGCAGGTAGTAGAAAAGGCTTTAACAGCTTGACCCAGGCTATGGTAAGGTTTTTTTGAAGTCAGGTATCCACAGGTAATACAATCAGCTGAGGGTAGGCAAAGAGGGGATAGTAGAGAATTATAGGATCTAAACACAGCTGTGAGGGAGTAGATTTTCTAAAGGTATGATATAGCAGGAAGAAATATTTGTCATTTCTAGTATATTTAACACTGCATTTAAAAAAAACACTCTTCCTCAATATGTTTATTTTTATATTTGACATGCAACATTCATTGAGGTATCATTCCCCCCATGGTTTCTACCTCAATTCAGGTGAAAATAATTTCCTATCTGTGATTACTTCCACTCTACCCTCCATTATGGAGTTAGAGTAATCTTTCTGACATATTCTTGTTCTTGTCCCTTCACTGCCTATTGCCCTTCATTGATTTTTTATTGCTGCTAAGACAAAAGCTTGGCTCACAAGACCTATTTGGTGATTGGTTGGATGTGAGAGATAAGGGAAAGATCAAGTCACAGTTTATGGCTTAGGTAACTGGGTGAATGGTGGGGCTGTTCATGAGGAAGAGCATATTATGAGTTAAATGTAGATGGATTAAATTTCAGTTGCTTGTGGGACATACAATTGGAGTTATTGAATAGGCAGCTGGGTGTATGGTTCTATAGCCCAGTATGGAGAGTTTGTTAGAGATATAGAATTGGGAGTTACCAAAATATGGATGGTAATTAAGGACTGAGAATAGTGAAGGAGAAAAACTAGAGAGATTGTAAAGTAGGAAGAAAAGGCTTGGGCAGAAATGGCATGTAAGAGATGGGTAAAGAATCAAGAGGGAACACTCAAAAAAGTAAGAGAAAGAGCACATGTATGTAGTAATTTTCATACCAATGATGTAAAGAGTCAAGAAAAAGATAGGTCAGCAAATGTTTGTGTTTCTAAGATGTCAAGATAAAGCTTGCAAAGTAACTCAGAGATCAACAGTGTTCTCTGAAAGGTTACTTTTGTAGAACTGGTCACAGAGAAGCCATATTCCGGTAGATTGAGGAGTGATTGGCAAATAAGAAAGCAGTGTCAGCAAATGAAGAAAACATTCAAGAAAATTGATAGTGAAAGGGAACGGGAAAACTCCAATAGCTGGAGTATTCGGCAGTTTACAGAGAGTTTTTAATATTTGATCCTAAGGAGAGACATTTGGATTTTAAAGATACATATAAGAGGAAGAATTATCACTGAAAGGGAAGAAGTGTATGAGATTTAGAACATGGATGGAAGGATTATGCTTAGACAGGGGGAGGAGTATATGATTTATTTTAATGAAAAACATTGTATAATTCATAGAAAAACTAGCATGTGGACTCATTACATTTTCCTGTGGGATTATTAGAAATTTAATTTGATATTCTTGAATAAAATCTTAGTATGCAGGTTCTTTCAGAGGCTAAAATCATAATATACTTTCCCCCCACAAATAAGAACAAAAGCAAAATAAAATCTTTTGTATCAGAGTTTTAAATTAATGTGGTTTGACTGAGGGGTCCCAGGTTCCATTCTGGTCAGGGGCACGTGCCCAGATTGTGGGCTCCATCCCCCATGGGGGGGCCTGTGAGGGGTGGCCAATCAGTGTTTCTCTCTCCTCATTGATGTTTCTGTCTCTTCCTCTCCCTTTCTCTCTGAAATACACACACACACACACACACACACACACACACACACACATATATATATATGTAAATGTGGATATAAGCATGTGAGGAGAGTATAGAGTAAAAGATAAACCATTTATACATAATATACAAATATTGAAACATTCACTCAAAGCAAAATAATATCCTTTTGGCTACTCTGTCATCCAATGGCTTTATTTTATATATCTAAAATTACAAAACAGGATTGTTTTTAAAATATAATTCAGATCCCTAGACGTTTGAGTGATGTATGCTGCATTTTCTGGGGTGCATGATTAGAAATGCACAAGCATCAGTACTGTCCTCTAAGATCTTTGGTGTGTTCCCAGTCCTAGAATTTCTCTGTTGGCCTGACAAGTTGCTAAAGATATTTTTCAAATGGATAATCATGAATAATGCACTCTTCTAAATTAAAACTAATTATAGCAATATTTAGATAATGAAATGGTTCTATTGAAAATAGAGCAAAAATTTAATCTCTGTGTAATATTGCATAGGGAATCGGCTACTTACCAATTATGGGATTAAAATTGTTACTTGATACTTTTTTTAGCTTTTTAATTTTCTCTCTCCACTTCTTACCCCATTTGTTAATTTATTTGTTTGTCTTATTAAGGCTTTTTTGAATCCTTGTATATTTAACAATAATATTTCTTACTAATTCCTTCAGGCTAAGATGTAGACATGGGAAAATCTGTAGAAGTAGGAAGTAGATTGGTGGTTGTCTGGGATTGGGAGTGGGGACAGGGAGTGACTGCAAATGGGTAAGATGTTTCTTTTGGGAGTAACACAAATGTTCTAAAATTAGATTGTGGAGAACTTATAGTCAAGATGGCAGTGTAGGTGAATATAGCACTCCCCTCCTCTCACAACCATGTCAAAATTACAACTAAACTACAGAACAACAATCATTCTGAACTACCGGAAATCTGGCTGAATGGAAGTCCTATAATTAGGGAATTAAATAAGAAACTACACAGAGACTGGTAGGAGGGATAGAGACTCAGAACAGTCCAACACCCACGTGTAGTGGATAAAATTTGAGAGGAATATCTCAGCTGTGGAGATCACCCCTGAGGAGCAAGGGGTCCCAGCCCCACACCAGGCTCCTGAGCCCAGGGTTCCAGTGCCAGAAGGAGAAGTCCTCATAACTTCTGGCTGTAAAAACCAGTGGGAATTGAAGTTGAGGGAGATAGAGGTCTGCTGGAGTCCCAGGCAGTTCCTCTTAAAGAGCCTGTGCATGGACTCACTCCCTCTGAGCTCCAGCACTGGGGCAGCAGCTTAAAAAGCACCAGAGATATAGGGGGAGGAACTGAATTGTCCAGAATCAGGGCAAGAGGTGGAGGTAGGGAGTGGGGAGGGCTGGGTGGCTTTTTCCCAGACCGAAGTGCTGACAGAGGTCATTGTTCCTTTGATGAGCCCTGCCCTCACAGAGCCAGCATATCTCTGGAACCATATTTCTGAGATCCATCAACCTGGCTAACACTGTTCACATTGCCCTGGTGATTCCCCAAGGCCGTACCCTATCCAACATTTGGGGGCACCCGAGCTGTTTCCAGTGGCTCTTCCATGTGAATGGCCAATCTTGGCTCATGCTTCAGGTTCTCCTTTTAAATAAGCAGCATTTGGCCCGAGTGTGCCCCATACATCTCGCTAAGTGGCCCAGGCCCAACACTAGCAGCAGCCAGCCTTAGTTTGCAGCTTGGCCTCACCTGGGCACCTCCAAGCCCGTCACAAATAGCAACCATCTGAAGATCACTTTGTAGTCATGCTGGGTGGCCCTGAACAGAACACAGGTGGCAGCTGAACACAGGAGGCTCTAGAGTCAGCACACCCAGTGGACAGCTTTAGACCATGGCCAAAGCATCACTACCCACCTACTTCCATAAGCAACACACTCAAGGGGAAGATTCGGGGGGCACCAGAGCCCTGCTGAAGTAAGACCTGCTCCATGGGATGGGGCCCTGCACAACTGATCCTCCACAGTGGCCAGAGGTCCATGGTTGGTAGTCTCAGCCAGTCCTTAGGGCTCAGCAGCCTGGAGGTAAATCCCTACTATTGACATGCCAGCAGCAATCAGGGCTTAATTACAAGAAGAGGGTATACACAGCCTACATGGGGTGGGTGGGGGTGGCACACCTCAAGTGCCAAGCCTGGGTAACTGGGGAAGTTGTGCCACTGGCCCTACAGAACGCCTACTACATTAGCCCACTCTACCAAGCCTGGGAGATGTAGCAGCTCTACCTACTACATAGAAACAAAACGAGACAAAGAAACATGTATGAAATGAAAGGACAGAATAAAACTCCAGAAAAAGAACTAAGCAAAATGGGGACAAGCAAACTACTAGATGCAGACTTCAAAACACTGGTTATAAGGATGCTCAATGAACTTAGAACCTTCACAGCATAAAAAAGAACCAGTGAAAAATGAAGGATATACTAACTAAAGTGAATAATTTACAGTGAATCAACAGTAGAATAGATGAAGCTGAGAACCACATCAGAGGTTTTGAATATAAGGAAGCAAAAAACACCCAATTTGAGCAGCAGAAAGAAAAAAAGAATACAAAATAATGAGGATAATGTAAAGAACCTCTGGGACAACTTCACACATACCAACATTCACATCATGGTAGTGCCAGAAAGAGAAGAGAGCAAGAAATTGAAAATCTGCTCAATGAAATACTAGGTGTATTGGTTAATAATGCGGATTTTGTAATCAAAGAAAACATGATAATTTCAAGAGAAACATCAAAAGTGCTTTATTCAAAGTAATGTCCATCGCTAGTTACACATTTCCCCCATCTTTCAGGTAATTTGTGGATACTGTTCCAATAGAACTTTTCTTGTTTTGAGGCAAACCATTCAGAGACCCAATTTTCCACTTCTTCATATATTTTGGAGTGCTGCTCAGAAAGTGCGTGTGCCATCATTGATCAGAACAAGTGGTAATCTGAAGGAGTAAGATCTGGTGAATACAGTGGGTGGGTTAATACTTTCCAGGCAAGATCTTCTAACGTGTCTTTAACTGGTTTTGAAGTGTGTGATGGTGCATCATCATGAAGCAAAATTACTTTGCCATGTCTTCTGGCACATTCTGGTCATTTCACAATCAAATGTGGTTCAAATTGATTTTTTGTTGTCGGTAGCGATAAGTATTAGTGGTTTCACCTGGCTTTAGAAGCTCATAATACACAACACTTTCCTGATCCCACCAAATGCAGAGCATTGTCTTCTTTCCAAAGCAATTTCGCCTTGCAGTCGATGTTGATGGTTGACTTTGACCAACTCATGATTTTGTGCATTTGGGATTCTGAACATAAATCCACTTTTCACCGCCAGTCACAATTTGATACAAAAAAGACTTTCTTTTGTGCTGTTGAAGCAACATTTTACTGATGACTTTTTGGTTTTCCATTTGTCTTTTGTTCAGTTGATGTGGAACCAATTTTCCTTCCTTTAAAATCTTTCCCATTGCTTGTAAACGATCAGAAATTGCTGAGCAACGTTTAATCTTTCTGCAAGTCGTTTTTGAGTTTGACATGCATCTTCATCCAATAAATCTTGCAATTGTTGGTCTTCAAACTTTTTTGGTTGACCTGGACGTTCTTTGTCTTTCACATCAAAATCACTTTTAAAGTGTTTAAACCAGCGTTCACAAGTATCTTGAGATGGAGCATGGAGCTTCCCAAAGTATTCAGCAGCACTTTTTTTCAACATAAAGTAATTAAAACTTCCTGCAAATGCTCTTTTTTTGGCACGAAAATCTACATTTTTAAGTGTAAAAATATCTTGATGTTAACACCTTCAGAAAATTTGACATACGAAATTTTGAAGCTTGTTGTCAATACAACAAAATAGCACACATATCAAATCGCATAACTATCTATTGAAAAAAAATCCGCATTATTAACAGGTACACTTAGTAACAGAAAACTTCCCTAACTTGGTGAAAGAAATAGACATACAAGTTCAGGAAGTGCAGAGAGTCCCAGACAAGATCAATTTAAAGAGGCCCAAACCAAGATATATGATAATTAAAATGCAAAAGGTTGAAGATAAAGAGAAAAATCTTAAAAGCAGCAAGAAAAAAGCAGTTTGTAATAGGGAGCTCCCATAAGACTATCAGCTGATTTCTCAACAGAAACTTTGCAGACTAGAAGGAATTGGCAAGAAATATTCAAAGTAATGAAAAGCAAGGATCTACAACCAAGATAACTCTATCCAGCAAAGCTATCATTTAGAATGAAAGGATAAAGAGCTTCCCAGATAAGAAAAAGCTAAAGGAGTTCATCACAACTAAGCCAGTATCATACGAAACTGAAGGTTCTTCTTTAAGAATTAAAAAAAGATAAATGTATGAACAATAAAAGGGCAATAAATACATATCTATCAATAATTGAATCTAAAAAGCAAAATTAATAAACAAGCAGAACAGAAACAAACGCATAGATACAGAGTACATTTTGACATTTGCCAGATGGGAGAAGGTTTGGGGGATGGGTGACAAACGTGAGGGGATTAAGAAGTACAAATTGGTCATTACAGAATCGTCATGGGGATGTAAAGTACAACATAGGGAATACAGTCAATAATATTCTAATAACTACATATGGTGTCAGATGGCTGTGAGATTTATCGGGATGATCACTTAGTAAGTAATGTAATGTTTATTCACTGGGCTGTTCACCTGAAACTAATAATGTATGTCAGCTGTAAATGAAAAATTGTTAAAAATGATAAATGCTCTAATAAAAAATATTTTAAAATGTAAATGTGCAAAAGGACTTTAGCAGCTTTGTTTTCTGTTTATTAACTTGTTTAGGACATTGTTCTTTAGTTTGCCAATAAACAGTCTCTTTATAAATAACTAGAGGCCCAGTGCATGAAATTGGGGCACAGGTAGGATCCCTAGGCCTGGCCAGCGATCAGGACTGATCAGATTCCCTGCCTCTCCGTCTCCCGGCTCCCTCCTTCCCTTGTTCCCTCAGTGCCCTGCCACTGCCTCTGGTCTCCCGCCGTGTTCCGCGCCACCCCCTGGTGGTCAGCACACATCATAGTGAGCGATCGAATTCCCGGTCTCCCGGTTGAACTCCTGAGGGAACACTTTGCATATTAGTCTTTTATATATATAGATAGAACTCGTTTTGGAATTATGATTTTCTTTGTAACGTATAATCCTAGGTAAACTTTTGAATTTATAAGAACATCAAGGTATTGTCATGAATAGTGTTAGTCTAATAAAATACAAAATTTACACATTTTAATTTTTGTTTCAGGTAGAACATACCAACAAATATGCTGTTACTGTTCTAACAAATCACTTCTTTTTTTAAAAAAATATATATTTTATTGATTTTTTACAGAGAGGAAGGGAGAGGGATAGAGAGTTAGAAACATCAATGAGAGAGAAACATCGATCAGCTGCCTCCTGTACACCCCCCAACCGGGGATGTGCCTGCAACCAAGGTACATGCCCTTGGTCGGAATTGAACCTGGGACCATTCAGTCCGCAGGCTAATGCTCTATCCACTGAGCCAAACAAGTTAGGGCACAAACCACTTCTTTTTGTTGCTATATTCAACTAAAAAAATGTAGATTGTTATAAGTATCCTGTTTCCTCATTTTGCTTCAAATAATGCTGAGAACTGAATGACTTTAATTTAGAACAGCGGTTCTCAACCTGTGGGTCGCGACCCCTTTGGGGGTCGAACGACCCTTTCACAGAGGTCGCCTAAGACCATCGGAAAACACATATATAATTACATATTTTTTTGTGATTAATCACTATGCTTTAATTATGTTCAATTTGTAACAATGAAATTGGAGATCACCAAAACACAAGGAACTGTATTAAAGGGTCACGGCATTAGGAAGGTTGAGAACCACTGATTTAGAAGATTCTTTGATGTATAAAAAGTATTCAATGTATGATATTAAAAACCGTTTCTATATAAGAAACCCCAAGGATGCATTTTGGCCTTTTATCTATAACAAATTATTTTAATTTAGGAATATTTATGCAAATATGAATAAGTATAGTATACAGGGCTTGAGCATTATAATGTAAATTTTAAAGGTGTATTGGGAACTGCAAGTTCTCTAGTTGAATATTGGAATAATGACATCATTTATTCAGATGGTAAAACCTTACAAATATTTAATATTTAAGTAGGAAAAATGATAGTAATTTATATTGACTTAGATAGGCAGATAAGAGTTGTACCAGGCCTTGTTTTAAAAGAAGTCTTTTCCTAACTTTTTAGACTTTGGAATTAAATCTAATTAAGGAAACAAAGTGTTCCTTTGTATATTATGACCTCTTTAGATGTATTTAAAGAATCAGAAAGGCAGAAATACTAGTAAAATAGTCATCTTTTTTGTCAGCTGAGGCCATGTATGCTGCCATAACAAAACAGTCGCAAAATCACAGAAGCTTAAAACAACAAAAGTTTATTTCCTGGTCTTGTAGCATTTCTTTTGTTTGTTATTAAATTTATTGAGGTGACAATGGTTAATAAAATTATTTAGGTTTCAAGTGTATGGTTCTATGATACATCATCTGTATATTGCATTGTATGCCCATCTGAAGAGGGTACTGGAGAATATGCCTTTCCTGGATGCTGTCCACCTTTCTCAGTGTGCCAATGAATCAGCTACCTTAGGGGGCTGCCCTATCTTTGGACTTCTTCTTAAATGAAGTAATAAATTTTATTTTTATTTAAGCCATTGAGACTTAGGTTTCTCTTACATAAAGAAAATATCCTAATTTATAAAAATCTAGTATCAATTTCTTTGGTAGTATGAATAGAATAATGACAAGGAAGTTTCTTAGGCTGGACTATAACTGGATCAAGGTGAATATTAAGATACTCTAAAATGGAAATTGCTTCTGAAATTCTTTTCAAGTATTGTTCTAAATATGAAAAGATTATTTAAAGACTTAACCATCAGAAACAAATGGATATAGTATTACCATTATAACATCATAACCTGGTATTTTATTATTTAAGAGTCATGATATTATGATGGTGCAAAGATCACTCAATAGGGAAGAATAATCTTTTAAACAAATGGTGCTGGGACTACTGGATATCCACATGCAAAAGAATGAAGTTGTACCCTTATCTCACGTTATTTTTTGTAGTTCATTCAAAGATTAACTTACAGTGGATCAAAGACCTAAATTTAATAGCTAAAACTACAAAATTTTAAGAAGAATTCATATGTGTAAGTCATCATGACCTTGGATTAAACAATGGTTAGTTAGCCATATCACTAAAAGCACATCCACAAAGTAAAAAAGTACATAATTAGACCATCAAACCAAAATAAAAAAGTGCTTCAAAGGGCATAATCAAGAAAATGAAAAGACCAAAGAGTGGGGAAAATATTTGCAAGTCATTTATATGATAAGGTGCTTATGTCAAGAATATATATAATACGATTATGAATCAATAATAAAAGACAGCCCAATTTGAAAGGGAGCAAAAGATCAGAATAGACATGTCTTCAAATAAGATATACACATGTCCAATATGCATATGAAAAGAAGTTCAACTTCATTAGCCATCAGAGAAAAATGAAACCTATAGTGATATACTATTTCACACCCACTGAGATGGCTATAATAAAAAGGATAAATGTTGGTGAGGACATAGATTGGAACTTTCATACATAGCTGATGGAAATGTAAAATAATGTGGCAATTTTGAAAAATAGTTTGTCAGTTCCTCTAGAGATTAAATAGGACCACTCCTAGGTATACTCCCAAGAGAAATGAAAGAGTATGTCCACACAAAAACTTGTACATGAGTGTTCAAAGCAGCATCATTCTTATAACCAAAAAGTGTAAATAAATGTCCAACAATTGGTTAAAGGATAAATATGATACATCTATATTTAGTGTTGACCTAGCACTGACTGCAGCTGGTGCTGGTGCAGCGACCCAGCACTGACTGCCGAGGCTGCTGCAGATGAGGTCCGGAGAGAGGCCTACAGAGAGAGAGGAGGGTCTGATCCACAGCGTCTTTGGCAGCTGTTGCCTCTCCCTCTCTGGGCTTCCCCAGCAGCTGCACCTCTGTTTCTCTCCGGGCCTCCACAGGGGCTATTAGCCCTGCCTCTTTGATCAGGCCCAGAGATAGGCCTGGAGACACTGACTGGCATAGAAACCGACCAATCAGAACCTAATCTGGGTGAAATGCCAGGAGCCAATGGCTGCCTAGAAGGCAGAGCTTTTGATGCTGTCTGGCATCGAAACTGACCAATCAGAACCTAATCTGGGTGAACTGCGAAGGCAGAACCTAAATTGGGGGCTGAGGAGGGGTTTTAAGGGTGTAAGGTGTAAGAAAACGGTTCAATTTTTTTTTTTTTAATACATTTTACTGATTTTCTACAGAGAGAAAGGGAGAGAGATAGAGAGTTAGAAACATCGATGAGAGAGAAACATCGATCAGCTGCCTCCTGCACATCTCCCACTGGGGATGTGCCCGCAACCCAGGTACATGCCCCCGACCGGAATCGAACCTGGGACCTTTCAGTCCGCAGGCCAGTGCTCTATCCACTGAGCCAAACCGGTTTTGGCCGGTTCAATTTTTTAATGACCGTTTTGGCAGTATAGTGCATATGGCTGGCTATCAGTCCAGATATAGGGATTATGTGTTTTTCTCTGCCAAGAGCATCTCCTCCTGCTGAAAAAGGCTTTTCCCGCCCCCCATTTAAGCAATCCTATCCTATATAATCTATCTACACTAATAAAAGGATAATATGCGCCAAAACCGGTTTGGCTCAGTGGATAGAGCGTCGCCCTGCGGACTGAAAGGTCCCAGGTTCGATTCCGGTCAAGGGCATGTACCTGGGTTGCGGGCACATCCCCAGTAGGAGATGTGCAGGAGGCAGCTGATCGATGTTTCTCTCTCATCGATGTTTCTAACTCTCTATCTCTCTCCTTTCCTCTCTGTAAAAAATCAATAAAATATATTTAAAAAAAAAAAAGGATAATATGCTAATTAGACCAGGTCGACTGGCCATGTTCAGGACGTCTGACTTACTTTCAGACAAAGCCACGGTGGTGGAGGCCGAGGCAGAAGCCGTTAGGGGCGATCAGGCCAGCAGGGGAGGATAGTTGGGGGCAACCAGGCTGGCAGGGGAGGGCATTGGAGGCGAGATCAGGCCGGCAGGGAGGGTAGTTGGGAGCAATTGGGCCCGCAGGGGAGCAGTTATGCATCAATCAGGCTATCAGGGGAGTGGTTAAGGGGGTGATCAGGCTGGCAGGCAGAAATGGCTAGGGGCAATCAGGCAGGCAGGCAGGCAAAGCAGTTGGACGCCAGCAGTCCCAGATTGTGAGAGGGATGTCCCAGATTGGAGAGGGTGCAGGCTGGGCTGAGGGAAACCACCCCCCCCCCCAGTGCACAAATTTCGTGCACTGGGCCTCTAGTTCGGTCATAAAAAGGAAAGAATTATTGACACATGCTACAACATGGATGAACTTAAAAGATATTGTGCTATGTGAAAGAAGCCAGACACAAAAGACCACATATTATATGATTTCTAAGGTATGCAGATCTGTAGAGACAAAATTTAGGTTGTTGATTACCATGGCCTAGGGGTACTGGGGATAAAGGGAAATGAGGAATGACTGCTAATGTGCACCTGGTTTCCTTTGGAAGATGAAGAAAATATTCCGGAATTAGATAGTGGTAATGGTTGCACAATTCTTTGAATCTACTGAAAACCACTGGATTATATATTTTAAAAGGTAGATTTTATGATATATGAATTACATACCTATTAAACAAAAAAATGCAAAACTGTGTATACGAGCTGAAAAAATTCAGTTGTATTTCTATGCATTAACAAATCAGCAAACAAAATATTTTTCTATTCAAAAAGCATCAAAATGGTTAAAATACTTTTGGAATAAGTTTAACAAAAGAAGTATAAGACACTGAATATTTAGAAACTTTGTTGATAGCAATTAAAGAGGATCTAAGTAAATAGAGGGGCATTCCATGTTTGTAGATTGGAAGATTCAATATTAGTATGATGGAAATTCTCCACTAATTGAGCTATATAGATTCAATGCAAGTCCTATCAAAATTCTGTGTGATATTTTTTTTGCATAAATTGAAAAGCTTACCCTAAATTTATATGGAAATGCAAAACATCTACAATAGCCAAAACAATTTTGAAAAAGACAAGTTGGAGGACTTTCACTTTTCCATATCAGAATTTACTATAAATATATAGTTATCAAGACTGTGTTATGGCATAAGGATAGACATAGATAAACAGAACACAATTGAGAGTCTAGAAAGAAATCTTTACATTTATTGTTGATTGATATTTTACAATATGCCAAGGAAATTCATTGTGAAAAGTATAATCTTTTCAACAAATGGTATTGGAACAATTACATACCCACATGCAAAAATATGAACTTTCTTATTTCATGCCATACATAAAAATCATAGTCTTAAATGTAAGCTAAGAAAATAAAACTCATAGAATAAATAAAGGAGAAAATCTTTGAGACATTGGGTTAGGGAAAGGTTTCGTAGCTATTTCTTAGCTATACCAAAAGCACAACCCATAAAAGAAAAAAAATTGATAAATTGAACTTTAGCAAAATTTAAAACTTTTGCATTTGTCACCATTAAGAAAATGAAAATATAAGCAATAGTCTTGGAGTAAACATATCTGATGAAGGTCTTTCATCTAGAATTTACTAACAACCCTTAAAACTCAATAGTAATAGAAAAAATCAAAATGAGCTATAGATATGAACAGACATTTCACTAAAGAATATATAGGAATTACTATTGAGGAAATGCAATAGCCATTAAGGAAATGCAAATTAAAACTGCATGAGATACCATAGTTTTGTAGCCACTAGAATGGCTATAATAAGTAAAATAATAACAAATATTTCTGAGGATATAGAGAAATGGGGACACTCATTTTATGTTGCTTGGGGGAACACAACATGCTGTAGCCCTTTAAAAAAACAGTTTGAAAGTTGTTTTTTTAAAGTTAAACATGAAATTATCATATAAACCAGCAGATCCACTCCTAGATATCTACTTAAGAGAAATTAAAACATAAATCCACACAAAAACTTGTATGCGAGTGTTCATGGCAGCATTATTTATAATAGCCAAGAATTGGAAACAACTCAAATGTCCATTAGTTATTTAATACATAAACAAAATATGATATATCCATATAATTGAATATTATTCAGCAATAAAAATAATATACTATGCATTTGCATGTCCTATATCATGGAAACCTCAGAAACATAATGCAAAGTTAAACACATATTGTACATTTGTGAATACATATTGTATGATTTCCTTTTTATAATATGTCCAGAAAAGGCAAACTTACAGAGATAGAAAATAGATTAATGATTGCCTGGGTCTGGGAGGGGGAATCTGGATTAACTGTAAATAGGTATGAGAGATCTTACTAGGGAGCTCAAAATGTTCTAAATTGATTTACCAGTATGCCTGTTTGCACCACTTGTTAAATTTGATAATAATCATTTAAATTTTACACCTAAAATGGGTGAATTTTATGATAGAGTTTACATGTATCAATAAGGCTGATTTTTTTAAAACACATGATGTGTCAAAATACAGCAACAAGATGAAGACAACGATGGAAAGTAGTATCTTGGATTTTGCTGCCAATTTATTAGTGGAAGGATCACAACAATAAGATGAAACCAAACTGACTAAAAATAATTTCTCTATTGATGTTTTATTTCTGTCTTTTTTTTTTCCAATCCTCATAGGAGGATATTTTTCCTATTAATTTTTAGAGAGAGTGGAAGGGGGCTGGGGGGAGGAGAGAAACATCAATGTGAGAAAGACACATAGATTGGTTGCCTCCTGCACACACCCAGAACCCGTGATCCTTTGGTGCTCAGGCTGACGCTCTATATACACTGAGCACACCGGCCAGGGATATTTCTGTCTTTTGTAGCCAGATTTCATAGTGACTAGAGCCTCTGTCATTTAGGAACCTAAATATGCACAGAGACTGATGCTGTCTAAATTTATTAAAAAATGACAGTCACAGAAAAAAATGTACAAGGGAATCTTTATCTTCCAAAAGTTTCATGAGCTACTACCATTTTCTGTCTCTTTAGGTCTTCATTTTGTGGATTCCTTTATAATGCACATAGTTTCATGTGGTTGTTGTTGACTCTAAATTGTCTCTAAGATCAATTTCCAGAATCCAGATACTGCCCCACAGCTAGGAATTGTGTGTTCTCTGAAATGAAATATTTTTCTCTGAAGTAAGCTTATGCAGATAAATATTTTTTTAAACAAAGCATTGTAGTGCTAAGATTAATAATACTCTATTTCATATTTGAAAGTTGGTAAGAGTAGGTCTTAAAAGTTCTCATCACAAAAGAAAACAGCAGATGTGTTTGTAACTATAAGCTGATAGATGTTAACAAAACTTTTTGTGGTGATTATTTCATATATATATATAATTTTTTAAAATTGATTTTAGAGAGAGGATGGGAGAGGGAAAGAGAGATAGAAACATCAATGAGAGCGAAACATCAATCAGCTGCCTCCTGCATGCCCCCTACTGGAGATCCATCTGGTAACCCCTGCATGTACCCTGACTGGGAATCTATCTGGTGACCTCCTGGTGCATGGGATGAGGCTCAACCAACCAAGCCACATGGTGGGGTATGGTGATTATTTCTTAAAGTATACTAGTACATATATTGAATTATTATGTTGTACTAGTATACTTGAAACTAATATGCTTTCTGTCAATTATACCTTAATTTTTTAAAAATTCAAAATATGTGATAAATGACAAGAGGATAAGAGCAGGGTTACGGGCAAATAAACTCAAAGACATTCACAGAAATCAAACTCAAATAAACTCAAAGACATTCACAGAAATCAAACTCAAATAAACTCAAAGACATTCACAGAAATTAAACAAAAAACACACACACACACACAAAGCATTGTGATACTATTCATCATCCCAAGAGAAAATTAATTTGGATGATTCATCAGATAGTTTATAATAGCTAATATTCCTAGTAAGGTCTGCTTGGTCTCATTTACTTATTCATGGACCTAGGCATGCATTCAGCAAATATTTATTGAGCATGTGTTCTTACCTAGCACTAAGCTAGATGCTAAGGATATATCAGTGAACTCCACATGAGGAAAGAATATAATAAACAGGGAAACGAACAGGGTAATTTCACAGGATTGGGGCGATATGAGTAAAAGTAGCCAAAGGATCTAGTAGACAGTCCAGAGAAGCCTTTCTGGAGAGGTGATAGGTGAGCTAATATCTAAACGATGAGAAGAAAACAGCCATGTAAGACCTGTGGAAAGAGCATTTCAGGCCCAGAGAATATAAAAGACCTCTAGGAGGGATTGTGCCTGCAGTGTTTCTGAGAATATAGAAGCCAGTGTTTTTGGAATGCGATGATGCATATTATATACTAGAAGCCCTGTGCACAAAAATTTGTGCACTGGCAGGGGAGGGGGGTTCCTCAGCCCAACCTGTGCCCTCTCACAGTCTGGGACCCCTCGGGAGATAACCACCTGCTGGCTTAGGGCCGCTCCCCGGGTGGCAGATGGCACGCCCAATCCTGCAGTGTGTGTCCCGTCTCCCCTGGTCGCAGATGGCAGACCCGGATCCTGCACTGGGGAGCGGTGGCTGGGGATATCACTGCCGCCCACCCCGCCCACCCCACCCAAGACACTGCAGGCCCTGATCCCACGCTGGGGCTAGCGGACGCTCAGATTGTGCTGCCAACCACCCTGCCCGCCCTGCCCACCCCGCCCAGGACACGGCAGGCCCAGATCCCGAGCTGGGGTGGTGCAGCATGATCTGCCTGCAGTATGCAAATTATCCGCCATCTTTGTTGGCAGTTAATTTGCATATCACGCTGATTAGCCAATGGGAGGTGTAGCGAAGGTATGGTCAATTACCATGTTTGTCTATTATTAGATTAGACTAGAGGCCTGGTGCACGAAATTTGTGCACAGGGGCGGGCGGGGGGGAGGGGTGTCACTCAGCTCAGCCTGCACCCTCTCCAATCTGGGACCCCTCAAGGGATGTCCGACTTCCCGGTGGGATCGGGCCTAAACAGGCAGTCGGACATCCCTCTCTCAATCCAGGGTTGCTGGCTCCCAACTGCTCGCCTGCCTGCTTGCCTGCTTGCCCCTAACTGCTTCTGCCTGCCAGCCTGATCACCCCCTAACCACTCCCCTGCCAGTCTGATCGATACCTAACTGCTCCCCTGCCAGCCTGGTCACCCTAACTGCCCTCCCCTGCCTGCCTGGTTGCCCCTAACTGTCCTCCCCTGCCGGCCTGGTTGCTCCTAATTGCCCTCCCCTGCCAGCCTGGTCGCCCCTAACTGCCCTCCCCTGTAGGCCTGGTCACCCCCGACTGCCCTCCCCTGCAGGCCTGGTCCATCCCAACTGCCCTCCCCTGCTGGCCTGATTGCCCACAACTGCCCTCCCTGCTGGCCATCTTGTGGTGGCCATCTTGTGTGTTGGAGTGATGGTCAATTTGCATATTACCTTTTTATTATACAGGATTTTACTAGAGGCCTGGTGCACCAATTCATGCACCCTTGGGGCCCCTTGGGCTGGCCTGCAAAATTGGGTCAAAACCAGCTCTCCGACATCCCCTGAGGGGTCCCAGATTGTGAGAGGGCACAGACCAGGCGGAGGGACCCCACCGTGGGCTGGGGAGGGACGTGGAGGTTGGCCAGCCGGTGAGGGACTGCGGGAGGTCTCAAGGGCATGTCCAGCCCATCTTGCTCAGTCCCGATCGGCCGGACCCCAGCAGCAAGCTAACCCACCAGTCAGAGTGTCTGCCCCCTGGTGGTCAGTGCATGTCATAGCGAGCAGTTGAGCAACCTTAGCATATCATTAGCATATTATGCTTTGGTTGAATGGACAAATGGACACTCAGCATATTAGGCTTTTATTATATAGGATAGGTCATAGTAAGGAGTATTCATTTTAGTCTAATTGTAGCAGAAAGACACTAAGGTTTTTAAGCAGGGTGGTAACATAGTGTGATTTATATTTTATACAGATAAGTTTGGCTATTAAGTGGGAAATGCATTGGAGATGGAGATAGATGCACAGTTAAGGCAGAAAGACCAACTGAAAGGCTTTCGCAACAGTCAGGAAGAGAAATGGTGTGATATCTTGGACTGTGATAGTAGCCATAGAAGTGGAAAAAGTGAGTAGATTTGAGTGTTTCTTAAGAGTTAATAGTGCTTTTTAATGAGTTAAAGATATGGGATAGAGAAATAAGGTAAAGCAGACTGTAAATGTTTGATCTGAAGAACTAGAAGGATGGCTGTATCATTTCCTGAGATGGAGAGGACTGGAGGAGAAACAAGTTTGTGGGGGAAATCAAAAGTTTTTCTGTTTCAAATGGGTCAGATTTGTGATACTCTTCATCATCATAGTAAGCAGTTGTATGTTTAAATCTGGAGCTCAGAGGAAAGAGCACATGATTGGACATAAATATCTGAGGGTTACTGGCATATAGATGGCATTTAAATCCACAATTTTAATCCCTGGATGAGATTACCTAGGGAAGAAAAAAGAGCTCAGCTTTGAATTCTGGGGATTGCCAACCTTTAATAGATAGCAGAGGAAAGAAAGGAGGCCTAGTGAAGAGGGTTGAATGGAGGTTATCTCTGACCAAAGACTCTGTTGTTACTGGGCACCACCTGTTTATTGCAGGCACCACCATGCAAAGCCATATTGGAGCCTGAGGCAAAAGGAAAAGTGTGTATCTCCATGTGTAACAAAATAGCTTCCTATATTTTGAACTAAGTGGAAAATGTATTAAAAGACCTACAGTATAAAACTTGACTATATATAAAGCCTCATGCTGCTTAGTTAGTTTGAATATAATTGTCAACTCATAAATCTGCCTAGTGGGAAGATTAGATGGGCAAGTGACCCAGAACAGAGGACTGCTTGGAAATGACTATTCCCATTGCACAATAACAGAGGGCTATAAATAAACAAAAAACAGCCTGTCTTCACCACATTTGATTACTTTCTTCATCATGGATCTTTTAGCATTAATTTTGATTCTTTTTAAAAGATTGCATTACAATATTATCTATCTTGATTACTGTGTGTTTTTTTCTGACACCCCTTCATATGTTGTGACTGCAGAGTACCTCCTTTGCCTCACCCCAATCCTCTTTTTAAAGAGAAGCTGAGAATCCAGATTTTTATGTGAATCTCACATTTTAAATATGTTGGCTAATTATTCAAAAAATTAAAAAATATATTGGCCAAACAAAGTATTAGGAGTTCTACCATAAAAGCATCGTAGTATCACACTAGTAGAGAGCTTGTGGAAGTGGCTATCAGAAGACTTTGGTTCTAGTCTTAGTTTTGACCTAACCACATGACACTTCCTTTAATTTTCCTGGGCCTCATTTTTTAAAAATATATTTTATTGATTTTTTATAGAGAGGAAGGGAGAAGGATAGAGAGTTAGAAACATCGATGAGAGAGAAACATTGATCAGCTGCCTCCTGCACACCTCCTACTGGGGAAGTGCCCACAACCAAGGTACATGCCCTTGACCGGAATTGAACCTGGAACCTTTCAGTCCGCTGGCTGACGCTCTAAACACTAAGCCAAACCGGTTAGGGCTGGGCCTCATTTTTTCACATTATGAAAAGTACAGGTGGATGACCCAGTGTCAGGCACAAAAATAAAAATTTTATGAAATAGTAGCATTGATTAAATCAAATGGATCTGAAGTATAAATGTTAGATTGAATCATATGAAATTACTGATAATTGGTCCTTTTGGATCTACAAAAACATTAATTTCATGTGGTTCAACTTATAGTTTTGTTGCACATTGAGCTTGAGAGTATGATGAACCAGACAGTGTTGTGCCAAGCCTTATTAGACCTGAGGCAGAAGGGAAAAAGTGTCCCCCTAAGTTGTACAGCACAATCAGGAATTGTTGATCAGAAACCTGTAGCCAGAGGACAAGGGCACCAATGGGGCAGGATAATGACTGTTTTTTTTTCTGCCTTAGCAGCAGCAAATTTTATCTGAGCTCCTGTGCTCAGGGGTTCTCACCTAGGTACTCATTCTCTGTACAGACCTCCAAGTGGCTCATATCTGAATCCATTTAATTTTCTAACTTGCACCTGAGTGATTTATATGTATGAAGATCTTAAGTCTTTGTTGTTTGCAAAATAATAGAACTTTGAAATTAACAGCTCAAGTTCAAGGTGAAAAGAAATGAATGAGTCTCTATCAACACTTATACATTCATTTTTATCCAGAACAGTTTTGCATTAATCAGGCAAGCATAAAATGTAGCAGTGCACCAACCTTTTCCCATTTGAGTGCAACTACTCGTGCATACCAGGTGTAGGGTACTTACAACGATTATGCCATTAGTTTAAATTAGGCTTTGTAGTAATCCACATTGTAGTTTTTCCCACTCCCTTAGGCAATTAATTTTGAGCTACAGCTAATGCATGCAGTTCAGATATACATTGATTTCAGGCTGGATTACTTGTTGTCAAATTCAATTTAGTTCTTTAGTTCATAAGGAATGTGAGAACCTATAGCATTTGTTTTAATACAATACTTTATGCTTTAACTGTAGCATACATTGATAAAAAAGTAGAATCTCTTCATATACATAAGGATACTAGAGGGTTTTTTAATTCAATTCAAGAAGCATAATAAATGTCCAATATATATTTATTGAATGAATAAAATATACTGAATATTTACTATATATTTGATGCTGTGATATTGAAATACAAAAGACCCTGCTATGGAGGGAAAGTATGGGAATATTGGGGTTTCTGAGTGAGTTAGAGGGCAGCAAGCATCAGTGGCAATTTTTCATCTTGACAGTTTCACAAAGTGGTTTAAGTCCTTTATCCTGGAATTAGTTTAAACTTAGTCCTCCTAGTCCTAATCATTAGTCCTCCTAGCAATTCTATGAGCCTCTGAATATCACTTTAATGAACTGTTTCTTTGGATTAATTGGCTAAAGTTAGTTACTGTTACTTGCAACTCAAAGCCCTAACTGACTCAAAGGGGAACCCCTAGTACAAGGAATATGCCCTTTTTGTAGATAGCATAGTTTTGCAGTGAACCTGAGGAGTGTATACCTAAGGAGTAAGTCAGGACAAAGAGTTTTGAAATAATTGGGGCACAAAAAGCTTTCCCATGAGGCCTTCTAAAAGGAAATGAGTCCACTTCCATAGGCCACCTATTGTGGCATTCAAGTCCATCAACCCTGTTGTCCATGGAAACATTTAATGGGTTGGCAAACTAACTTTTATTTACTTCACTAGCATCATTATGTGGAATTTTAAAAATGATGTTCCTGATTCATCAACAGCTCTTAAATTATGTTTACCTATTGGCTATGCTAGTGAAGTCTGTAACACCTTAGATTTAGAGAGATTTTAGTGAGAAACGTTCCAAGATACATCCCCATGAATTGATTATAACAGCAGGTTATTTGTAAAATTTATTTACATGGTAAAATTCATTCCTCAATGTTGCCAGATAAATCTGTTGTTGCTGTAGTTGCTAGATACCTGATTCATTCATTTTGGTCTAAATTCAGTAGTAAATTTTTGCTAGTAGCCATATACTAGTATAAACTTTTCATGGATGGTCAGTTCATCTAATAGAGAAAAAATTGGTTTCTGACTTCATTGAGATAATTTACTTTTTTTACATGTAAAGATAAAAATGAATTAAGAAACATTTGACAAAATTATTTGTAAAAATAACTATAATTTATTTAAATATTAATTTATTTATAGTATTTTCATATAATATAGCTTCAAAATGCTTATATTTTAAGTATCCACTAAAACTTTTACTATCCAAAGTAAATCTTTGGAGATGTCAAAATTCCAGTATCTCCTGATTAATAAATATTAAGCACTGATAGGATATCAGATCTGTCTGACTGCTTGTCAAGAATGTTGTAGAAAAAAATCTCATCATTGGAAAGTAGGTTCATTGGACTAAATGAGTGACTTTTAAGCTCCTTCAAATCTTGAAATTCTGTGAACATCTATGATGTACAGTTAGAGTTACCAAATTAGAACTCATAATTTAACAAACACTTTTTCTATTTTGTGACTTTAATTCCATATCAAGTTTTTAAAACTTGATAAAATTTTAGTAATATAATTATTCCTTATAGAAATTGCCTTTATTAAAAGAATAGAGTCAAATCAATTGAAAGTTCCACCAAATTAGTCCATTACAGATTCCTAGTTAATATCAAACACTATTTTTAAACAAAAACAACTTTTTCATAAAATACTTACAATTTTTTATTTCATTTAAATTATATATATTTACTAGATGTTTGATGGTGTGATATCAAAATGCTTGCTCTCTCTTTTATATATATATACTAGAGGCCCGGTGCACAAAAATTTGTGCACTCAGGGGGGAGGGGGGGTCCCTCAGCCCGGCCTGTGCCCTCTCGCAGTCTGGGACCCTTCGGGGGATAACGACCTGCTGGCTTAGGCCTGCTCCCCGGTAGAAGAGGGCAGGCCCAATCCCTAGGTGCAGCCCCTGGTTGGGCTTAGAGCAGGGCCGACTGGGGAGTTGGGGCGCCGCCCCCTGTCATGCACAGAGCAGGGTGGATCTGGAGGTTGCGATGCCACCCTCAGTCACGCTCAGGGTAGGGCCGATTGGGGGGTTGGGGAACCACCCCCGTCACACTCAAGGCAGGGTCGATGGGGAGGTTGCGGTGCCACCCCCTGTCACGCACAGAGCAGGGCCAATCAGGGGATTGGGGTGCTGCCCCCTGTCACTCACAGAGCAGGGCCCATCAGGGGGGTTGGGGCTCCGTACCCTGTCACACACAGAGCAGGGCCAATCAGGGGGTTGGGGCGCTGCCCCCTGTCACGCACAGAGCATGGCCCATCAGGGGGTCGGGGAGTTCCCCCCTATCAGGCACAGAGCAGGGCTGATCAGGGAGTTGGGGCGCCTTCCACTGTCACGAACAGAGCAGGGCGGATAGGGAGGTTGTGGCCCCGCCCCCTGTCACACACAGAGCCGCAGGGTGATCAGGGGGTTTGGGCGCTGCCCCCTGTCACGCTGATCCCGGTGCCGGGAGGCCTCTCAGCTCCGCTGATCCCGGTGCTGGGAGGCATATTACCCTTTTACTATATAGGATAGAGACCTGGTGCACGGGTGGGGGCCAGCTGGTTTGCCCTGAAGGGTGTCCTGGATCAGGGTGGGGGTCCCCACTGGGGTGCCTGGCCAGCCTGGGTGAGGGGATGATGGTTGTTTGCAGCTGGTCACATACCCTTCAGGGTGGGGGTCCCCACTGGGGTGCCTGGCCAACCTGGATGAGGGGATGATGGCTGTTTGCAGCTGGTCACACACCCTTCAGGGTGGGGGTCCCCACTGGGGTGCCTGGCCAGTCTGGGTTTGGGGATGAGGGCTGTTTTCAGGCTGGCGGGTGACTGAAGCTCCCAACTGCTCCTTTTTTTCTTTCTTTTTTTTTTTTTATTCTGGGCCAGCTTTAGCTCTGAGGCTCCAGCTCTGAGGCCTCTGCTGCTGAAAGCAGGTATCTGGTTTGTTTGGGTTCTATAATCGAAACTCTGTATCAACTCCAGCTCTGAGATCCCGGCGGGCTGAAAGCACGTTTCTGGGGTTTTGTTCCGCTTCTATATTTGTAACAATGTTTCAAAGTGCAAGCTCAGAGGCCGGCAAGGCAGGCGGGGAACGTTGGTTTCCTCCGTTACTGAAGCAAGCAAGCCTCATGTTAGTTTCAAGCTGCCTGGCTGCCGGCCTCTATCTTGGCTGGCAGTTAATTTGCATATCCCCCTGATTAGCCAATGAGAAAGCATAGCGGTCGTATGCTGATTACCATGTTTCTCTTTTATTAGATAGGATATATACATATATATGTATATATATGTGTATATATATGTATATATATGTATATATATATATAGTGTTCCCCCCAAAAGTATACACATTTTAACAGCTGATAGCACAATTTTGAAAATGAAATGTATTTTAACAAACACTGTCTTTATAATTATTCAAAGTATGTGTATACTTTTTTGGGGGACACCCCATATTTATGAATGTTCTAGCTCTAAAATATCTCTCCAATCCATCTGTTTTCATCATCTTTCTTTCAATATCTCCTAATTCAAATACCTGTCCTGTCTCACCTGGGCTTCTGCTGTAATGTCTACTGCTCTCCCGGCTTCCACTTTTGCCCCTTCAAGCCATTCTCTAGACAGCAGCCAGAAGGAACTTTTAAAACGGTCAATCATATATCATCCTTCTCCTTAAACTCCTTCTGTGGCTTCCCTCTGCCCTTAGTACGAAATCCTAGTTGTATAATTTGGCCCACAAAGCCCTCCAACTTCTCACATGTGCCTACATCTCCAACTCCCTTTCTATCCCTCATCTCTTTTTTCCTCTCTGCATTTTTTCTGGTTACAATATTGAGTTATAATTTACATCTCATACAATTCAGTCCTCTAAAGTATACAATTCAATGGGCTTTATTATATTCAGAGAATTATGCACCCTTCACTACAACCAATTTTAGAAAATTTTCATCACTCCAAAAGGAAACTCTATACCCTCTAGCAATCACCTTCAATTTTCCCCAACACTCTCAGCCCTAAGAAATCACTAATCAACTTTCTATCTCCACAGATTTGCCTCTTCTGGATCTTTTATATAAGTGGAATTGAATGACACAATATATAATTTTTGTGACTGACTTCTCTCACTTAGCATAATGTTTCCAAGATTTATCCATATTATAGCATATTTCAGTACTTCATTCCTCTTTATTGCTGAATAAAATTCCATTGTGTAGATGTGTCACATGTTATGAATCCATTCACCAGTTGTTAGATATTTGAGTTGTCTCTACTTTTGGGCTATTATGGATAATGCTGCTGAAAGTATTCATGTACAACTATGTGTGTGGACATATGTAGTATTTTCATTTCTCTTCTATGTATATCTAGGATTAGAATTACTGGGCCCTATGGCAATTCTACAGTTAATCTTTCGAGGAATTGCCAAATTGTTTTCCAAAGTAGCTGCACCATTTTATATTCTAACCATCTGTATATGGGTTCCAATTTCTCCACATCCTTGCCAACATTGTCACTACCTGTCTTTTTTATTATAGCCATTTTAGTGGGAAATGCTTCCTTATTGTGGGTTTAATTTGTATTTCTCTGATGGCTAATGTTGTTGAACATATTTTCATGTGCTTATTGTCCATTTGCATATCTTCTTAGGAGAAATGTCAATTCAGAACCTTTGCCCATTTAAAAAATTGGATTGTCTTTTTATTAATGAATCTTAAAAGTTCTTTATATGTTCTAGATACAGTTCCTTACCAGATAAAATTTGCAAATACTTTCTCCCATTCTGTGGATTGCCTTTTTCCTTTCTTGAGGAAAGAATATTCATAATTTTGATAAAGATCTATCTGTCTATCTATCTATCTATCTATCTATCTATCTATCTATCTATCTATTCATTGTGGCTTGTGCTTTTGGTATCATATCTCAAAAATGATTGTCCAATACAAGATTGTGAAGATTTAAGCCTATATTTTCTTCTAAGAGTTTTATTCTTTAGCTCTTACATTTAGGTGTTTGATCCGTTAAGAGTTAATATTTGCATATGTTATGAGGAAGAGGTTCAACTTCATTCTTTTGCATGTGGATATCCAGTTATCCCAACATCATTTCTTGAAAAGACTACTATTTCCCCATTCAGTGGTCTTAGCGCCCTTGTTAAAAGCAGTTGATCATAGAAACATAGATTTATTTCTGGACTCTCAAATCTTTTCCATTAATCTGTAAGTATATTCTATGTCATTACTACATTATCTTGATTACTAGTCATTGTAGAAACTTTTTAAAATTGGAAAGTGTTAGTCCCCCTACTTTGTTCTTTTTCAAGATTGTTTGAGTGTTCTGGTTCCCTTGCATTTCCATAAGAATTGTGAGATCAATTTGTCAATTTCTGCAAAAAATGGCAGCTAAGATTTTAATAGAAATTGCCTTGTATCTGTCCATAAATTCTTAACAATATTAAGTCTTCCAATAAGTCTTGTAACATGTGATATCTTCCCTTTTATTTATATATTTTTAATTTTTTCAATAATGTTTTTTAGGCTTTCGTATACAAATTTTGTACTTTTTTGTTAAATTTATTCCTAAAGCTTATTTATTTTGATGCTTTTAGAAATCAATATTTTATTAATTTTATTTTCAGATTGCTTATTGAAAGTATATAGAAATACAATTGATTTTTGCATGTTGATTTTATATTCTGCAGCTTTCCTATACCCATTTATTAGCTCGAATGGTGTTTTGGGATGATTTTTATGATTTTTTGTGGACACCTTAGGATTTTCATGTACAAGATTATGTCATCTTCATATAGAGATCACTTTACTTCTTGACTTTTTCAATCTGGATGCTATTTAGTGTTTTTCTTGCCTAAAAATCTATGTTGGATGAAAGTGGTAAGAACCAATATCCTTGTCTTGCTCCAGGTTTTAAGGGGAAAGCTTTCAGTTTTTTACCTTTTTTTTTGGTGGAAGTTTACCCTCAGTTTTATTGAGATATAATTAACATACAGCACTGCATAGGTATAAAGAATAATAATGTGACTCCTATATTGTAAAATGACCACTACAATAAGTTTAGTTCACATCCATCACTTCATATAGGTACAAAAAATAGTATTTCAACATTAAGTGTGATGTTAGCTATGGATTTCAACCCCCAGTTTCTTATGCACCAACCACCCACAGTTTCCAGAACTTCCCAAACTTTTCCACTTCATGGCCTTTGTAAGCCTGGTTCTTTCTTATGTTTGGCTTCTTCTCATTCTTTAAATTTCAAAAAAGCCTTTCCTAACGATCCCAGCTAAAATGGACTGCCTCCTCCATTAAGTTTTTCCTAAAAGAACATCCTATTTTTGTTGCAGTAATTATCCCAATCTGTGGTTATTTTGTATATTTATTTATTTGTTTACTTTATGTCTCTTCATGTTTCATGAAAACCATCTTGGTTGTATCTCTAGTCAGTGTACAGAACAATAAGTACTCAATACAGTATGTGAAGTAAATGGTGTAAAAATAAGTACTTACCATATATCCATGTGTCTTTGAAGTCATGTGATAAAATTTGAAAGACCTCTTTTAGCCAGAGCAGCCATTTCAGAAACTACCCAGTTGTTTCATGATGGAACTATTTTTAAAAATGTTTCTAGAATTCTTCTTTTCGAATTCTTCTTTATAGCCTGTGGCATTTTCTTTGCATCATATCAATTCTTAAAAAAAAAAAATGAGTTGTGTAAAATGAAATCTGGATCTGTACTATGAGACATAAATACCTGATGATATGAAACAGCAGTGGATTTGGCGTTAAAATTTAAATCTCCCAGGTCTACAGAGAGCCACCCTTAGCATGCTCACTAAGAGAGCAGACATGTTATTTTTTTCAGTAGCATTTTGGAAAACTCTGTGTATGCTTCTGAAGTTAAAATACTTAGGAATGTGTAAAAAAGGAAACCTGCAAATAACGCTTGTCTGAGATTCACTTTGTAGATTGCTTTTTGTTAGCCTGTAAATATGCAAGAAGCAATCCCAGATAGCCTTTTTTTTTGTAGGCATACCTTGTTTTATTGCCCTTCTCAGATATTTCTTTTCTTTCTTTATTTTTTTATTGATTAAGGTATTACATATGTGTCCTTATCGCCCCATTGTCCCCCCCCCCCCCCGGTGTCTGTGTCCATTGGTTAGGCTTGTATGTATGCATACAAGTCCTTTGGTTGATCTCTCCCCCTTACCTCCAACCTCCCCTACCTTCCCTCTGAGGTTTGACGGTCTGATTGATGCTTCTCTGTCTCTGGATCTGTTTTTGTTCTTCAGTTTATGTTGTTCATTATATTCCATAAATGAGTGAGATCATGTGATAATTTATCTTTCTCTGACTGGCTTATTTCGCTTAGCATAATGCTCTCCAGATGGCCTTTTAATTGAGACCTCTAGTTCTATCCTGGCTCCAACAGCTACAGCTCTAGGATTCTGGTAGGTTATTTGATCCATCCAAGCTTCAGCTTCTCTCCTGTAAAATCATTAACTTTTAGGGACTTTTAAGAATTAGATGAGATAATGCAACTGCAAGGGCTCACTTCAGTGCTAGGTACATTGTACATAGTATTCTGTCAATAAGTGATGGCTGTTATTGTCAATATAATCACATCTTTAGCCCAACCTCCATCATACAGCTGATGAAACGAAGAGACTCAGTGATTTGCCAGAAGGACTATTATTAAAAAGCTAAAATTCAAAACTGGATCTGCACATTTCTATTTCATCATGCAGAACAACCCTCCGTTTGCAAAGCCTAACACCTGGGAGGGACAGGCTCATTTCATGGCTATAAATAGACAGAAAAGACTGTGGCATGTATACCTTCCTAATGAAGAGTAAACAGAAGGACCTTTTTAGTCCTTTGGCTGCAAATCAGAAGCCTTTTGTGCAAATTGAATTTATTTTGTTATTGCTTCAGGATAAAATAGATTCCATTACCATTCTCCATCACTGTTTCTCCATTTTCCTTGCTCTGAGTATATCCCATCTCTTAGAATTAGATTGGGGGAACTTAGTTGATCACACTAGCCATTGGGAAGTCTTAGAAAGAAATAAAAATAACTTTCACTGATGCAAAAGAAGAAGTAAAACAAAATAACCTTGGGGTAGCATTAACATTTTAATTTGAAACATTTTCATAAGATTAGACTAGAAAGTCTTTGTGACCATGTATAGTACAGTACAGTACAACCCTTTTAATGATTTGATTTCACCTGGCCTTCAGGAAAAATCTTGTCAATAAGAAAGAATAGGTTGAAAAATACTTTGAGGGAAATTTAAATTTTTAACATTTAAATATATTCTATTAGGTGTTTTTTAAAACTATTGATTATATAATTTATTAGAATCTGGTCTTTAAGAAATGACTCCACAAAACAAAATAGCAAGAATTTCTGATTTTTGCTCCTTCCTTTATGATTATTCTGCATTTTCATAGATTGAGCCAGGTTTGTACCACTTAGGCTTTCAACAAAGATGAGGATATGGGGGTGGAAACTCAATCCAGCCCCTTGTCACCTCCCCAAGTATTCCAGAGAATGGGGCACCTTTTATCTTTATACCATAGTTCCATCTTTTCACCAAGTCATATGCCAAGGAGCTACATCCATCCTTGAAGGACACCTTCTCTAACTATCTAAAAACTCTGTGTGGGCTAGTATGGCTCTGACATAGGCATTATAACCATACTAAAAAATGGCGTGCTAATGCAATCAGAAATTAGCTTACATAGCAAAATCTTTTTTGCAGGAATAAGCAAACACTCCAACTTTTGATCACACAAGTTCATAACAGAAAATTAACTCTGTGTGAAAACTTCCAAAGTTCAATTACTAGTTAATTCACTTCATTCATGCTTGCATGCATCTGTTCATTCAATACATATAATAAAAGAATAATGCCATTGTTGATCTAATGGATAAGGAATTTCAGAGAGAGTTCCATAAACAGTGAAAGAAATTTAACCCATTGCTATTATAAGCTATCGCTGTTGGATTACTGCATATTATTGTGATCACTCATTAATTTATAATACTACCCATTTAGCATGATTTTTAAAAACGTGCCTGTTTTCTGAATAGGCCCTAAGAAGAAACTAGCATTTTTCACAACCATATGATTAGCCTCTGGCCCCACTGTTTTCTGTTTACCCTTTGAAGAAACCCCCTGCTGAATGTTTGCCATTCTAGCCTTTGTTAAGTTTCAGAATGTGTTCTTTTGGTTGGCTTCCTGAATTCATTAGGCTTCCATATCTAGCTCAGGAAGCATTAGCCAGTAGGTTTATTTTAATATAAACAATGTTACTGAATGTGTTCTGTTGTATTACTTTTCTGGAGTCTTTATCTCTGTATGAGTTCTCTTTTTATTTCCCCTTAAGCCCACAACAGAAGCATTTCATAGCTTTTTAATGAGCAGCCAAATCTTTTCAAGATCACAGCTCTGACTTCCATGGGTGCCCTCTTTGAAATCATAGGAGTTAGTGCTTTATGTATTAATCATGTCAGTACAGTTCTTCACAGATTAATTAATCTATCCTGTGAAAACATTTCAAACAAATCAAGCTTCCTTTTACTTAAAAGTGATTTGTGGGCACTGCTGAGAAAGACTCCCTACCTTTGTGATAAGAGGGTGATACTGATACAGGGCTGGTCACCTTTTGTGGAAGTCTTTAAAGATTAACCACGTTCTCTAACTCTCAGTGCTTGACAGGGTTACTAATGGAGGTTGTTGAAATATTTTAGATTCACAATACTTATTTTCCCTTCTCCTGATAACTGTATTCCCATTTTTCTTTATGCGTATGAGGTAGTATTGTTTTGACACCCATCTAGGTTTGAGTAGTACCTATGTGTGAGCCAATTAGTGTATCACATTTTCTGGTTATAATGACTTGTTCAGAGAAGGTCCTGTGATCACTGGATCATTGGAAACAACAGGACACATGAATCTTTGGTTGGGTGGGAAAGCTGGGACAAGAACTCTCACTCTTTTCTACTGGATATGAATGGGGAAAGATATAGCCCTGTGACCTCCAGGGAGCTGTCTTGAGACTACCATGAGAGAATCTATCTGAGATTGGTGTCTATGCTGCATAGAACACTCTTCCAAGATTTGATTTGGCCCCATTAATTTTGCTTTTTAACAGATTAGTTTACTTATTCATGATGCTGATTCCAACTTAATTCTCTGGGAATGGAACTGACATTAGATATAAAGCACTTTAAGCTTTTTAAAAGTCAAACACTAAAAACAATATAATGCTGTTTTATTGTGGTTGTTCTTCACTTGTTTATTTAAGCACTCAAATATTGCCAGTCTTAGAAGTTTTTTTTTCCATTTTTTTTAATGTAATGAATATTACTCACTAAAGTTTCAGATTTGGTACCTAGAACACATTTATCATCATTTTATATCTATTTGTCTGTTTGTCTGTATATCTAACCTACTATCTGTCTTTCACTGATGTATCATCAAATACTTTAATTTTAATTGTATTTGACAGACTGATCAATGCAGTGGGATATTTGTAAAGTTAAAGTTTCTTTTTTAAAAAACTCTGTGATGAATATTAATGCAGAGTTGAGTTGTTTTCCTGGTTGTGACGAATGCTGTCTACTCTGTGTGCCTCTGCCATTCTCCTTTGTTGTATGGCTCTCTGTTTGCAGTTGTGATTCATTCTGCCATGGTTGTGAGCTGGCACTTAACCACAATAAATAAAGCATGGATTGAATTAAACAATATTTAAAGCTATTATATAAAAGTCCACTTGTCAGTACTTTAAAAATTTTTCCGTCCCATTCTTTTGACCCTCATTTTTCCTAAATCTTAAATTTAAAGTGGTATACATTATTATTTTTTTCAAATTATCATAGTGACCTTTTTCTAAATTATCTAATTGAGATAATTTATGTAAAAACACCTATTGCGAGTTTGAACACTTTATACCCACTTAACAAACTTTAGTTTTTTAAAAAATTCCTTTCCCCTGTTAACTCCCCCCCCCCCCCGCCCTGTTTTGACCTAATGTTTAGAGTACTTTGTAGAAAAACTTCCCTCTTGATAGGGGGTGGGAAAAATTGGAAAGATGAGCAGAGAGCTTGATCATTCACTAGGTTCCAAACATGTCAGTCATTTCTATTGTGCAAAGCAGCTTAGCACTTGTAGCTTTCCTCAGACCATTTATAAACCTGTTTGTGGGAGCTGCAAACTCTGAAGTGGGAAATAGCTTAGATCTGACATGGATAATGGAATGGAGCTGATGATACTGCTGACAGATTTCAAGGATGATGGCTTTTCTAATCAGGACCAGTGGTCCACAGAAGTTGGATCAGATAATTACCAAATGCAGTGAACACTTTTTAATTTTTATTTGACCTTCAGACAGCATCAAGTCAAATAAATGTTAGGTTCTAAGGCAGAGATGATAACCTTACTCTACAATGTTGTGCCAAATGACTTCTTCACCTTTCTATAAAACTTCCTTCTCTGTTGATCCTCATGCTGTCCAGCTCTGACTCTCATTACATCTGCTATCTTTTAATAACATACTAATCTCTTAGCTACTCATTCTTACTCATTCAAGCTTTTCTCTTAAATTTTTTATTTTGAAAGAATTCATAATTATAAACTATTGTAATAAAGTATATAGAGTTCCCATATACCCTTCAGCCAGCTCCCCTGATGTTTACCTCTTATCTAACCTTGGCACATTTATCCAAACTGGAAAATTAGCATTGGTACAACACAATTAACTAAACAACAGATTTTATTTGGACTTTACCAGTTTTTCCACTAATGTTTTTTTCCCCCTCTAAGATCCAATCCAGTACTACATTGCGTTTAGTTGTCATGTCCCCTTAGTCTACTCCAATCTATTTCTCCTTGTTTCAGTCTTTCTTGTTTTTCATGACTTTGACACTTTTGAAGATTACTGGTTGGATGTTTTGAAGAAGGTCCCTCAATTTGTGTTTGTGTGGTGTTTCTCATGATTAAACTGCAGTTATGGGTTTGAGGGAGATTACCACAGAAGTGAAGAGCCCTTCCCATTGTGGTAAACAGTTAGAGGGACATGAGCAGAGGAAGGATGAAGGGACAGGTACAGGAGGTCAGCAGAGCGGAAAGCCCTGATACTTAGCAAAAGACAGTTGTGGCGGGGGCGGGGTCGGGGGGGACTTCATCCCCAGGGTGACCTTTCCTCCCCTAGCATATCACTGGTCAGGAGGTTTGGACCCCCTGACCTTTCCTCCTTAGAGAGAATATCTAGGCCTCAGTTGTATTTCAGTTCCAGGCCCAGAAAAGCAGCAAAACCAGACAAGTGACACCACTGCTGATCTCAGGACCAGATGCATTATATAATATTAACCCCTTGTCTGGGTGTTGACCAGTCAGTGGCGACCTAGACCCTGAAAGGACACATCTAGAAAGCTCATGAATATTCTGTTAAGACCTCCCCCTGGGACCTCCCCTAAAATCTCCACCTTTAAAACCCTTAGGACAGAGGACCTCAGTGCGCTCTCCTTCCCAGGAGCACGCCTGCCCCTTTCTCTTCCCACTGCCCTCTTCCCCAGGCACAACACCTTTACCTTCCTCACTTCTAAGCTCCAAGGGCCCTTCCTTTGCCACTATAATTTTTTTCTTCAGCCCATTTCTTCCATGAATTACTCCTACCTCTGTAATGTTGTAAATAAATGTTCTCTTATAGTTTGAGTTTTGGCTCTGAATTCTTTCCTAGCCAGAACTCAAGTACCAAGGTTGCTGAACCCATATTGGGTCTGACCCCACTGGCCTAACACCTGGTACCTGTTCCTAATGCCCCCAACACCATCACATCACATAAGAGGATACATGATGTCATCATGACTTCATGCTGATAATGTACATCTTTAGTAAAAGGCGAAAGATTTATGCGGTCTGAAGAGAAACCAGAGCATGATAATGTACATCTTTATCACTTGGTTAAGGTGGTACTTGATGGATTTCTCTACTGTAAACTTACTATTATTTTCCCCTTTCATACTCTTTTGGTTAAAGGTGAGTCACTAAATCTAGGCCACACTTAAGGGAAAGAGAATTAAGCTCCACCTCCTGGAAGCAGGAATACTGAAAAAATTTTGGACATACATTAAAAGCACCACAGTAATAAATAAATATGTTGGGGAATATAATTTGAGGCTATGTAAGTATTGTGTTTCTCCTTAATGTGATCACTGTGATGATTTTCTGTTTTCCACATTTCTACATTAATTATTTAAAATTATTCTATATGCAATATTTGTCCCTTCTTCCCTATTTATTTAATCACTCATATCTGTATAAACTCATGGATATTTATTTTATTTTTGTGGTATAATCTAATACTATTTTTTGTTTTTGGTGCTCAAAAAGCTTTGGCCATTGGAAAATTTTCAGGTTAGTTTTTATGTCCTTATGACATCCCCCTTCTGTGTATTTTCTTTTTAAACCCTTCACTTTGGGCATTCATAAGAAATTTTCTGCTCACTTCGGTGACCTATCAACTCCCACGATCGTTGTCACTACCAACTTCAGCTACCTACTCCAGTGGTCAAGCCCCAAATCATACCATCATCTAGAATTGCTCCACTTTAAATATTAAATGTGTGTCATTATTTCAGGTCTCTGAGTATTTTCTCTCAACAAGTATTCTTTCATCTCATAAGAGCTTCCAGTCTCTTCATTTTTCTATTTTCTCCCACTCCGTAAATCTTAGAGTTTAGCCAGCACTTCAGCCAGGTGATGGTGAAACCACACAACCTTATTAGGCTCTTGGCCGTGTTTTTGGCAAGTTTTTTGTGTGAAGAATCAGCCCTCTCTCCTACTCTCCTACTCTCAAAGGAGTCACTGTACACCTTTTTTACTCCCACCTCTCCTCAACTGATGAGCTTATTTGTTGCTCCACAGAGACAATAGAAATAATCAGAAAGAACACCCTTAACTTCAGCCAACAAAATTATCCTACTCTTCCCTTTTTTTTTCTTTTCTTTTTTGATACTCTAATGAAAGATGCAATCCTCCCTTCACTTTGGGCTCTGAATACCATTCGTTCTATTCTTTATAACTTCCGTGGCTTTTTAAAAATATATATTTTTATTGATTCGGAGAGGGAGAGAGAGATAGAAACATCAATGATGAGACAGAATCTTTGATTGACTGCCTTTTGCACGCCCCCTACTGGGGATCAAGCCTGCAACCTGGGCATGTGCCCTTGACCAGAATCAAACCCAGGACCCTTCAGTCCGCAGGCCAATGCTCTAGCCACTGAGCCAACCATCTAGGGCTTACTTGGCTTCTTGATTATCCCTCTTTCTCTTGTATGTATCTCCAAATTCTTTCCTTCTCTTGCTGGCTCCTTTACTTGACTATGTAAATAAAGTAAAATGAAGCCCTCCCTCAAGCTGATATTACATTAAGTACATGTTACTCCCAGTATATCTTTCTGTTGTTGTTGTTAATCCTCACCTGAAGATATATTTCCATTGATTAAAAAATGTTTTTTTATTGATTTCAGAGAGGAAGGGAGAGGGAGAGAGAGAGAGAAACATCCATGATGAGAGGGAATCATGGATCGGCTGCCTCCTGCACGCCCCACACTGGGGATTGAGCCCACAACCCAGGTATGTGTCCTGACCGGGAATAGAACCGTGACCTCCTGATTCATAGCTCAGTGCTCAAGCACTGAGCCATGCTGGCCGGGCTCCATTGATTTTTAGAGAGAGTAGAGGAGGAGACACACAGAGAGAAACATTGATGTGAGAGAGACACATCTATTGGTTGTCTCCGGCATGTGCTTTGACCAGGGCTGGGGATCAAGTTTGCATCTCCTGTGTGTGGGATGGAGTGAAGAGTTCTGTTTTCTGCAAAACCTACACTTACTATCTCTATGACTTAAAAATCCATGTCTCCAGGCCACAAGTCTCTCATGAGCCTCAACTCCAGATATAGATCTGATCCTGAGATCCCACCACTTGTGTGTTCCTTAGGTATTTCAGACTTACACATCTAAAACTAAATTCACATCTTCCTCCTCAAGCTGGACCTCCTCTTTGTTTCCTCTCTTGATGAATGGTACTACTTGTCCCTGCAGCTGAAACTGGAATCCTGGGAGTCTTTTTTGACTCTATTATTTCTCTTGTCTCCAGAAGTATTATTTTGTTTTTGTCTAGAATAATTTTGTCTGCATTTTACCTTTTTTCCGTTCTCTGAACTAATTCCCCACACCTTTCTTAACCACCTCTCTATCCTCATTTAATTTAGGTAGATTCCCCTGCTTTGTGCTCCAGGTCACCCTGCATTTAGTAAAAGCATTTAGCACCCCAAATACTTTGTTTACTTGCCTGTATCTCCATTAAGGAGGGGTGAATGAATGTATTTTTTTTTAATTTTTAAAAATTAGCCATAAATACCCTTTTACTGCTCTTAATTTTAATATTTTTCTAGGCAAAAAGTGATATAGAACAGGCTTCATTTCAGAAAATTATTTCAGATACATTCCCCATGGAAACATTATTCCAAAGGTTGTTGGGTTCTTAGATAATCTAATATCTTAACTAATTCATAATATGGCTCAAGCCAACTTATAATTCTTATAATTCCCCTAGCAATTTTCCCATGTCTGACCACTGCTCCATGGAATCCCATTTTTCCTTCCTGCCCCTTCCCTATTTACCTTCCATTTTCTTCTTCCATAGTATCTCAGCCAAACAATGGGTTAAATAGGCTTCTATGAGTTTGTATGGGACCTCTTTGCAACATTGATTGTCTGGGAAATGGCAAATTACACTTCTTAGCAAAAAGAGAATGTGTTGGCACAAATAATGTTTATGCCCCTAGTTGAATCTACATCAATAGATTATTCTTTTCTTTATGAAAAAATGAAATGGCTAGAGGTTGTGACTGCCACAATGCCTGTGACCCACTATCTATCAATTACTGAAATGGGATTGCAATTTCTTCATACACATTTTCTCTAGACCATTGCTAAGGTAGTCAGTCGATGGCCACCAAGGCTAAAAGCAGTAATGGCCTGGACATAGGCCAGATCAGCCATTTATCTCATGTATATGTGTAAGTGTTGATTATTTAGGTTTACAAAATTTGGAGGAATCTACACACACACACCGTTTGCAATTAAAACTATCCTGTGATACTATTGTTGCCGGGGCTACTATTGTGGAAGCAAAACCTGCTGAGATGCAAAATCCCTTCTGCCTGGATATTGTGATTCCTAAATGTGAATCATCCAGTTGAAATTCCCAAAACTGAAGTTCAAATTTACTTATACCTGAGTGGTTAATGTTCACATTTCATTCAGGTATTGGACTCAGCCCAAGAGTACACTTGGACTGCCCTCAGATTAGCAAAAATTTATAAAACTATGGATATTTGCTGGTTTGTCCTTCCCTAGTTAGGCTGCCTGAGGCTTTTGCTGAAACAAAGCAACTCTCTTGGGCTGCCAATGCAAGGTTATCTGTCTCCTTGTGTTGAATTCTGGCAGCCAGCAGCCATGCTGCTGCACCTCCGTGTCCTTGTGCAGAAGCAAGAGCTTGGGTGTGGCTGGTCAGACGTGAAGTTTCTATATATTAGTCCATCATGTACACACAGCTACCTTGTTGCTCCACTTACCTAGACTTAGTTGCCTAAGATACATTTCTCAGTACACACTCTTGATGTAGCTTTCAGTATCTTTATGTCCTGTGGAATTTATGTTCAAAAGGAATCATTTGAGCTTCATATTTCAGTTATACAGCAGCTTATCCTAAACTGTAGCTTACATTTTGGAGGTACACTCACTAAGTTGTGTAAATAATAATTTTATAAATAAGCTTAGAGTGCTGCCCAGAAAGTGGGGTACACTAAGCACAGTTGCTGGTCAGGTTCTTTTCCTTATGTGGGAATAGTGTTTGGTCTAAGGATTACAATTTGTTATTCAGTTAGTATATAATGAACCTGTGAAATGCTTTGCATGGCCCTAGGCATTATAGGGAGATATAAGACTCTAAATTTGATTTAGCCATGCCAAACACACACTCACAAAATGACCCTAAAGGAATCCCGGGGCAATGGTTTATTAACTATAAGCCCATAAATTGAATCTGTAGTGTTGAGGTTAGAGTCAAGGAGTGGTCAGAATGAGGAAAAGTTCATTTGTTTAAAAAATTCTAGAAAAGACTTATTGAGTGCCTGCTTTGTGCCAGGTACTGGTGCTGAGTTAGATGCTAAGGAGACCAAGGTACATCTATAGATCACTTGCCTGGGGATCTTAAGAGGAAGACAGCATGTAAAAATAACATGGGCAACCAGCTGTGGGAATACAGAGAAAACTCCCCGGAGAAGTGAAGCTTTCAGAGGTGTGAAAAGAAACCCTGTGCCTACCTCTCTAAACAGAGCTGCTGCTTGCAGTGTTTGCCTCCTGGTTACCTTAGATAGAACTGACTCATAGTGCCAAACTGTCCCAAGCACTCACTCCTTCAACAAACTGGCCATTTAGAATTCAGCAAAGTAAGAAAGCGGAACTTTGCAAACTTTATGTCAGTTGTTAGGATACTGATTAAATAATAGCGTGAGGAGGTGCTTTGACATTCAGTTTGTAAAGATTGAGCAAGTGGGACGATACATTGAACAAATATTTGGATGTGTGGTGAAGTAGCACAGGCACAGCTAATTGGGGAGGGGTGGAAGTGGGAGGAAGAAACACATTACTAACAAGCGATTCTTCACGACTTCTTACAGTATACAAATCTGTGTCAACAGCTTTTCTCACTCTATCATGCCTATCTTCAGGCATCATCATCCTGAAATACCATACACCATCATGGCTTCAATAGAAATATAATGTAGATATAAATATAAATTTCCCAGTAGTCACATTTCAAAAAGGTAAAAAGAAAATTAATTTTAGCAATAATTTTACTTAACCCAATATAACCAAAATATTATTTCAACATCTAATCAATATAGAAATTATTGAGATATTTTACCTTTTTGCCAGTATTCTAAAATCTGTTGTGTATTTAATACTTGTGGCACATCTCAGCCAGGACTAGTCACATTGCAAGAACTCAATAGCCACATGGGACTAGTGGCAAACATATTGGGCATTGCAGCTCTCTTTCTCACTCACTTTCTCATATTTAGATTTTAAGAGTCTTCACAGAAGATGATTCTTCAATATGTTGTGGGGACCCCATCCATTCCCATGTTCTATGGTGCTCAAAAATGCTTTTAAATGTAGCCCAAATTACCTAAGTCAGCATTTGACCATTCTCATCTTACACTGATGTGGATGAAAAAGGTTCTATTTAGAGTAACCTCACAGGGTGATCATAAATTCCTAACTGGGCAGGTCATGGAGGGTAGTCACTCCCCAGGCATGTAACTTTTTTTGTAGAAGGCTTATCTTTGCCTGAAACAAGCCTTCTCCATTGTTTCTGAGCATCTAGGTTAGCACACTTTTGAAATGACCCGCTTCACACCCCCCTTTCTAAAGTGTGACCACACTTAAGAGAGCACATAATCCTAATCATCCTGTAATCGGATCCCTGCCTTGCTTTCTCCCACCTGCATGTAACCCCTCCCTAATCTCAAATGTAAAGAGGAAACTGCAAATTGTTATTCTCTGAAGCGTTTTAGTCGGTTGAGATCTTTTAATATATTTTATTGATTTTTTACAGAGAGGCACGGAGAGGAATAGAGAGTTAGAAACATCAATGAGAGAGAAACATTGATAAGCTGCCTCCTGCACACCCCCTACTGGGGATGTGCCCGCAACCAAGGTACATGCCCTTGACCAGAATTGAACCTGGGACCTTTCACTCCGCAGGCCAACGCTCTATCCACTGAGCCAAACCGGTTAGGGCAGTCCGTTGAGCGTTGATCTTGCTTCCAGGCATATTCTCTGTTTGGCCTAAATAAATTTTTGTAAAAATTCTGTACAAGTTTGGATGTTTCTAACATCAATGCTGTTATTATGCAATAGTTACTGAATTTCTTATATACTAGGGTTTATCTTAAGTGTTGGGATATAATAGTGGTTCCAGAAATATTAAATAAGTAAATTAAATATGTAATTATAGCACATGTTAGGATGAGGAAGTGCAGAGAGAGCTTTGAGGATTTGTAACAGGAGAAGCTCTCTTAGCCTGGTAGACTGGGAGACTTCTCCTCCCCCCCAACCCCCCCACTACAAGAAAGTAACCTTTGATCTGAAATCAGAGTGATGCCTATGAGGGGGCTCTGAGGCAAAAAAGACTTGTGCACTTTCAAGGAACTAACAAGAGGATAGTGAGGTTCACATGGAAAGAACAAAGGCAAGAGTGGTTTTAGATGAGGTTGGGGAGCTAGACAGAGGCCAGAAAACAGGCCTTTAGGTGACATTAGGGACCAGAATTCTCCAAGAACGAAGAGAAGCCACTGTATGTCTTTGATTAACAGAGGGACATTATTGGATTTGTGTATTAGAATATCACTCTGCTGTAGATTGGAGAGTGGAGTTGAAGGAAAAAGGGTGAATGTGGGCAGAAATCTCAGGAGGCTGTTTTGTAACCCAAGTAAGAGGATTAAGGGAGTGGCTACCTAAGGCCCTAAACCAGGGGTGGGCAAACTTTTTGACTCGAGGGTCACAATGGGTTCTTAAACAGGACCAGAAGGCCGGAACAAAAGCATGGAGTGTTTGTGTGAACTAATACATGTTAACACTGCTGCTGGTGAAGGAGCGGAGGGGAGAGCAAGAGAACCCTCCGCTCGTTCGGCTCCGTGGGCCAGATAGAACAGCCGAATGGGCCGGATCCGGCCAGCGGGCTGTAGTTTGCCCACGGCTGCCCTAAACTGATGGCTTTGAGACATATTTAGTCTATAAATCTGCTCGGACGTGGGCACCAATTGCATGGTGAGGAAGAGTGACAGGAGCATGAGCAGGAGAGTCCAGGCTGACTCCCAGCTTTTCTGACTTGCCTAATTAAGTGGATGTGCATCCTCTGGCATGCTGAAAATCTCAGAGTGAAGTATCCATCATCTACAGTAGAATTTACAATGTTAATTTGCCCATCATGTTTTCTTTTTCTTTTTTTTTTAAATATTTTTTAGTTTTATTGCTTAAAGTATTACAAAGGGTATTACATATGTCTCCTTATTTCCCCCACCCTTGACAATCCCCTGGCCTTCCCTACCCCCCAGTGTCTTATGTCCATTGGTTATGCTTATATGCATGCATATAAGTCCTTCAGTTGATTGCTTACCCCCCCCTTTTGCCCCCCAACCCTCCCCGGCCATCCCCCTGAAGTTTGACAGTCTGTTTGAGGCAGCTATGCCTCTGTATCTATTTTTTTTTTTTTTATTGCTTAAAGTAATACAAAGGGTATTACATATGTGTCCATTTCCCACCCCCCCCACCCCCCCGGCCCTAGACAGTCCCCTAGCCTCCCCTATCCCCCAGTGTCTTATGTCCATTGGTTATGCTTATATGCATGCATACAAGTCCTTTGGTTGATCTCTTACCCCCCTACCTCCTGTCCCCCAACCCTCCCCGGCCTTCCCGCTGCAGTTTGACAATCTGTTTGAGGCAGCTCTGCCTCTGTATCTATTATTGTTCAAAAGTTTATAATGGTCTCTATTATCCATGAATGAGTGAGATCATGTGGTATTTTTCCTTCATTGACTGGCTTATTTCACTTAGCATAATGCTCTCCAGTTCCATCCATGCCGGTGCAAATGGTAAGAGTTCCTTCCTTTTTAGAGCAGCATAGTATTCCATCGTGTAGATGTACCACAGTTTTCTAATCCATTCATCTACTGATGGGCACTTAGGCTGTTTCCAGATCTTAGCTATGGTGAATTGTGCTGCTATGAACATAGAGGTGCATATATCCTTTCTGATTGGTGTTTCTGGTTTCTTGGGATATATTCCTAGAAGAGGGATCACAGGGTCAAATGGGAGTTCCATTTTCAGTTTTTTGAGGAAACTCCATACTGTCTTCCATAGTGGCTGCACCAGTCTGCATTCCCACCAGCAGTGCACAAGTGTTCCTTTTTCTCCACATCCTCTCCAGCACTTGTCGTTTGTTGATTTGTTGATGATAGCCAGTCTGACAGGTGTGAGATGGTACCTCATTGTTGTTTTGATTTGCATCTCTCAGATGATTAGTGACTTTGAGCATGTTTTCATATGTCTCTTGGCTTTCTGAATGTCCTCTTTTGAAAGGTGTCTATTTAGGTCCTTTGCCCATTTTTTTTTTTTTTTTAATATATTTCATTGATTTTTTACAGAGAGGAAGGGATAGAGATAGAGAGTCAGAAACATCGATGAGAGAGAAACATCGATCAGCTGCCTCCTGCACATCTCCCACTGGGGATGTGCCCGCAACCCAGGCACATGCCCTTGACCGGAATCGAACCCGGGACCCCTCAGTCCGCAGGCCGACGCTCCATCCACTGAGCCAAACCGGCCTCGGCCTTTGCCCATTTTTTGATTGGATTGTTTATCTTCCTTTTGTTAAGTTGTATGAGTTCCCTATAAATTTTGGAGATTAGGCCCTTATCAGATATGACATTGGCAAATATGTGTTCCCACACAGTGGGTTTTCTTGTTGTTTTGTTGATGGTTTCTTTTGCTGTGCAGAAGCTTTTTATTTTGATGTAGTCCCATTTGTTCATTTTCTCTTTAGTTTCAAGTGCCCTAGGAGCTGTATCAGTGAAGAAATTGCTTCGGCATATGTCTGAGATTTTGTTGCCTTTGGATTCTTCTAGAATTTTTATGGTTTCCTGTCGTACATTTAAGTCCTTTATCCATTTTGAGTTTATTTTTGTGTATGGTGTAAGTTGGTGGTCTAGTTTCATTTTCTTGCATATATCCGTCCAATTTTCCCAACACCATTTATTGAAGAGACTATCTTGGCTCCATTGTATGTTCTTGCCTCCTTTGTCAAATATTAATTGAGCATATTGGTTTGGGCCGATTTCTGGGCTCTCTATTCTATTCCATTGATCTATATGCCTATTCTTGTGCCAGTACCAGGCAGTTTTGAGAACAGTGGCTTTGTAATACATCTTGATATCTGGTATTGAGATCCCACCTACTTTGGTCTTTTTCAGGATTGCTGCAGCTATTCGGGGTCTTTTTTTATTCCAGATGAATTTTTGGAGAGTTCGTTCTAGATCTATGAAGTATGCCGTTGGTATTTTAATGGGAAGTGCGTTGAATTTATAGATTGCTTTGGGTAGTATGGACATTTTAATGATGTTGATTCTACCAATCCATGAACACGGTATGTTCTTCCATCTGGTTATGTCTTCCTCTATCTCTTTTTTCAACGTCCGGTAGTTTTCTGAGTAGAGGTCTTTTACCTCTTTAGTTAAGTTTATTCCTAGGTAGCTTAATTTTTTTTGGTGCGATGGTAAATGGGATTGTTTTTATAATCTCTCTTTCTGAAAGTTCACTATTGGTGTATAGAAATGCCTCAGATTTCTTGGGGTTAATTTTGTATCCTGCTACATTGCCAAACTCATGTATTAAGTCCAGTAGCTTTTTGATGGAGTCTCTAGGGTTTTGTATGTATAATATCATGTCGTCTGCAAATAAGGACAGTTTTACTTCCTCTTTTCCAATTTGGATGCCTTTTATTTCTTCTTCTTGCCTAATTGCAATGGCTAACACTTCCAGTACTATGTTGAACAGGAGTGGTGAGAGGGGGCATCCCTGTCTTGTTCCTGTTCTTAGGGGAAATGGTGTTAGTTTTTGTCCATTGAGTATGATGCTGGCTGTGGGCCTGTCCTATATGGCTTTTATTATGTTGAGGTATGATCCTTCTACTCCCGCCTTACTGAGAGTTTTTATCAAAAATGGGTGTTGAATTTTGTCAAATGCTTTTTCTGCATCAATTGATATGACCATGTGGTTTTTTTCTTTCAATTTGTTTATGTGATGTATCACGTTTATTGATTTGCGGATATTGTACCATCCTTGCATTCCTGGGATAAATCCTACTTGGTCATGGTATATGATCTTTCTGATGTACTGCTGGATCCGATTTGCTAAGATTTTGTTGAGGATTTTGGCATCTATGTTCATGAGGGATATTGGCCTGTAATTCTCTTTCATTGTGTTGTCTTTACCTGGTTTTGGTATTAGGGTGATGCTGGCTTCATAGAATGAGCTTGGAAGTGTTCCTTCCTCTTGGATTTTTTGTAGTAGTCTGAGGAGGATAGGTTTTAGTTCTTCCTTGAATGTTTGGTAAAACTCCCCTGTGAAGCCGTCTGGTCCTGGGCTTTTGTTTGCTGGAAGCTTTTTGATGACTGCTTCAATTTCTTCTATAGTTATTGGCCTGTTGAGATTTTTAGATTCTTCCTGATTGAGTTTTGGCATGTTGTATTTTTCTAGGAATTTGTCCATTTCCTCCAGGTTGTCTAGTTTGTTGGAGTAGAGCTGTCCATAGTATTTTTTAACAATCGTTTGTATTTCTGTGGGGTCTGTTGTTATTTCGCCTCTATCGTTTCTGATTTTGTTTATTTGGGTCCTCTCTCTTTGCTTCTTGGTGAGTCTGTCTAGAGGTTTGTCAATCTTGTTTATCCTTTCAAAGAACCAGCTCTTGGTTTCATTGATTTTCTGTATTGTTTTTTTGGTCTCTATGTCATTTATTTCTGCTCTAATCTTTATTATCTCCTTCCTTCTGCTCACTCTGGGGTTTTCTTGTTGCTCTCTTTCTTATTCTTTGAGTTGTAGAGTTAGATGATTTACTACCATTTTTTCTTGTTTTTTGAGATAGGCCTGTAGAGCTATAAACTTCCCTCTCAGGACTGCTTTCATTGTGTCCCATAGGTTTTGGATTGTTGTGTTTTCATTGTCATTAGTTTCCAGGATGTTTTTAATTTCTTCTTTGATCTCATTGGTAACCCAATCAATATTTAATAGCATGCTATTCAGCTTCCAGGTGTTTGAGTATTTTGGGTTGTTTTTATTGTAGTTTATTTCTAATATTATGCCATCGTGGTCTGCGAAGATGCTTTTTATGATTTCAATCTTCTTGAATTTGGGGATACTTTGCTTGTGACCCAATATATGGTCTATTTTTGAATATGTCTTATGAGCACATGAGTAGAATGTATATTCCCTGGTTTTGGGCTGAAGTGTTCTGAAGATGTCTATTAAGTCCATCTGATCTAGTGAGTCATTTAGGATTGCTGTATCTTTGCTGATTGTTTGTCTAGAGGACTTATCCAGTGCTGTCAGTGGTGTATTAAAGTCCCCTACTATGATTGTATTGTTGTCGATCTCTCCTTTGATATCTTCCAGGAGTTTTTTTTTTTTTTTTTTTTTTTGCTTAAAGTATTACAAAGGGTATTACATATGTGTCCATTTTATCCCCCCGCCCTAGACAGTCCCCTAGCCTCCCCTATCCCCCAATGTCTTATGTCCACTGGTTATGCTTCTATGCATGCATACAAGTCCTTTAGTTGATCTCTTACCCCCCTACCTCCTGCCCCGCAACCCTCCCCGGCCTTCCTGCTGCAGTTTGACAATCTGTTTGAGGCAGCTCTGCCTCTGTATCTATTATTGTTCAAAAGTTTATAATGGTCTCTATTATCCATGAATGAGTGAGATCATGTGGTATTTTTCATTCATTGACTGGCTTATTTCACTTAGCATAATGCTCTCCAGTTCCATCCATGACGTTGCAAATGGTAAGAGTTCCTTCCTTTTTAGAGCAGCATAGTATTCCATCGTGTAGATGTACCACAGTTTTCTAATCCATTCATCTACTGATGGGCACTTAGGCTGTTTCCAGATCTTAGCTATGGTGAATTGTGCTGCTATGAACATAGGGGTGCATATATCCTTTCTGATTGGTGTTTCTGGTTTCTTGGGATGTATTCCTAGAAGTGGGATCACAGGGTCAAATGGTAGTTCCATTTGTAGTTTTTTGAGGAAACTCCATACTGTCTTCCATAGTGGCTGCACCAGTCTGCATTCCCACCAGCAGTGCACAAGTGTTCCTTTTTCTCCACATCCTCTCCAGCACTTGTCGTTTGTTGATTTGTTGATGATAGCCAGTCTGACAGGTGTGAGATGGTACCTCATTGTTGTTTTGATTTGCATCTCTCGGATGATTAGTGACTTTGAGCATGTTTTCATATGTCTCTTGGCTTTCTGAATGTCCTCTTTTGAAAGGTGTCTATTTAGGTCCTTTGCCCATTTTTTGATTGGATTGTTTATCTTCCTTTTGTTAAGTTGTATGAGTTCCCTATAAATTTTGGAGATTAGGCCCTTATCGGATATGACATTGGCAAATATGTTTTCCCACACAGTGGGTTTTCTCGTTGTTTTGTTGATGGTTTCTTTTGCTGTGCAGAAGCTTTTTATTTTGATGTAGTCCCATTTGTTCATTTTCTCTTTAGTTTCAAGTGCCCTAGGAGCTGTATCAGTGAAGAAATTGCTTCGGCATATGTCTGAGATTTTGTTGCCTTTGGATTCTTCTAGAATTTTTATGGTTTCCTGTCGTACATTTAAGTCCTTTATCCATTTTGAGTTTATTTTTGTGTATGGTGTAAGTTGGTGGTCTAGTTTCATTTTCTTGCATATATCTGTCCAATTTTCCCAGCACCATTTATTGAAGAGACTATCTTGGCTCCATTGTATGTTCTTGCCTCCTTTGTCAAATATTAATTGAGCATATTGGTTTGGGCCGATTTCTGGGCTCTCTATTCTATTCCATTGATCTATATGCCTATTCTTGTGCCAGTACCAGGCAGTTTTGAGAACAGTGGCTTTGTAATACATCTTGATATCTGGTATTGAGATCCCACCTACTTTGGTCTTTTTCAGGATTGCTGCAGCTATTCGAGGTCTTTTTTTATTCCAGATGAATTTTTGGAGAGTTCGTTCTAGATCTATGAAGTATGCCATTGGTATTTTAATGGGAAGTGCGTTGAATTTATAGATTGCTTTGGGTAGTATGGACATTTTAATGATGTTGATTCTACCAATCCATGAACACGGTATGTTCTTCCATCTGTTTATGTCTTCCTCTATATCTTTTTTCAACGTCCTGTAGTTTTCTGAGTAGAGGTCTTTTACCTCTTTAGTTAAGTTTATTCCTAGGTAGCTTAATTTTTTTGGTGCGATGGTAAATGGGATTGTTTTTATAATCTCTCTTTCTGAAAGTTCACTATTGGTGTATAGAAATGCCTCGGATTTCTTGGGGTTAATTTTGTATCCTGCTACATTGCCAAATTCATGTATTAAGTCCAGTAGCTTTTTGATGGAGTCTCTAGGGTTTTGTATGTATAATATCATGTCGTCTGCAAATAAGGACAGTTTTACTTCCTCTTTTCCAATTTGGATGCCTTTTATTTCTTCTTCTTGCCGAATTGCAATGGCTAACACTTCCAGTACTATGTTGAACAGGAGTGGTGAGAGGGGGCATCCCTGTCTTGTTCCTGTTCTTAGGGGAAATGGTGTTAGTTTTTGTCCATTGAGTATGATGTTGGCTGTGGGCCTGTCATATATGGCTTTTATTATGTTGAGGTATGATCCTTCTACTCCCACCTTGCTGAGAGCTTTTATCAAAAATGGGTGTTGAATTTTGTCAAATGCTTTTTCTGCATCAATTGATATGACCATGTGGTTTTTTTCTTTCAATTTGTTTATGTGATGTATCACGTTTATTGATTTGCGGATATTGTACCATCCTTGCATCCCTGGGATAAATCCTACTTGGTCATGGTGTATGATCTTTCTGATGTACTGCTGGATCCGATTTGCTAAGATTTTGTTGAGGATTTTGGCATCTATGTTCATGAGGGATATTGGCCTGTAATTCTCTTTCATTGTGTTGTCTTTACCTGGTTTTGGTATTAGGGTGATGCTGGCTTCATAGAATGAGCTTGGAAGGGTTCCT